>NW_027488368.1:1250000-2500000 GCF_051014445.1 Colletes latitarsis | reverse complement strand
ACAAGTAGGCGGAAAATGCGAAGGTACGTGCCAGATGATTGCAAATACCAGAACTAACCCAGACATAACCAGCGTTATCCTCTAAAATATTAATCGCAACCAGGATTAATTGCTTGTTTCGGCGTGGTACCACATTACTACGTGATCTAAACCAGGAAAAGGCCAGGATCTGGCCAACAAGTAGGCGGAAAATGCGAAGGTACGTGCCAGATGATTGCAAATCCCAGACCTAACCGAGACATAACCGGCGTTATCCTCTAAAATATTACTCGCAACCAGGTTTAATTGACTGTTTCGGTGTGGTACCGCATTACTACGTGATCTAAACCAGGAAAAGGCCAGGATCTGGCCAACAAGTAGGCGAAAAATGCGAAGGTACGAGCCAGATAAGGGCAAATCCCAGACCTAACCGAGACATAACCGGCGTTATCCTCTAAAATATTACTCGCAACCAGGTTTAATTGACTGTTTCGGTGTGGTACCGCATTACTACGTGATCTAAACCAGGAAAAGGCCAGGATCTGGCCAACAAGTAGGCGAAAAATGCGAATGTACGTGTCGGATGAGGCCAAATCCCAGACCTAACCGAGACATAACCGGCGTTATCCTCTAAAATATTAATCGCAACCAGGTTTAATTGACTGTTTCAGTGTGGTACCAAATTACTACGTGGTCCAAGCCAGTAAAAACCCAAGATCTGGCTAACAAGTACGCGAAAATTGCGAAAGTATGATCCAGATGATTGCAAATACCAGAACGAACCCAGCCATAACCAGCGTTATCCTCTGAAATATTAATCGCAACCAGGATTAATTGACTGTTTCGGCGTGGTACCACATTCCTACGTGGTCCGGGCCAGAAAATGGCCAGGATCTGGCCCACAAGAATGCGAAAAATGCGAAGGTACGAGCCAGATGAGGGCAAATCCCAGACCTAACCGAGACATAACCGGCGTTATCCTCTAAAATATTTATCGCAACCAGGCTTAATTGACTGTTTCGGTGTGGTACCGCATTACTACGTGATCTAAACCAGGAAAAGGCCAGGATCTGCCCAACAAGTAGGCGAAAAATGCGAAGGTACGAGCCAGATGAGGGCAAATCCCAGAACTAACCGAGACATAACCGGCGTAATCCTCTAAAATATTAATCGCAACCAGGATTAATTGACTGTTTCGGCGTGGTACCACATTACTACGTGGTCCGGGCCAGAAAAAGGCCAGGATCTGGCCCACAAGAATGCGAAAAATGCGAAGGTACGAGCCAGATGAGGGCAAATCCCTGACCTAACCGAGATATAACCGGCGTTATCCTCTAAAATATTAATCGAACCCAGGTTTAATTGACTGTTTCGGTGTGGAGCGTCATTATTACGGGATCCAAACCAGAAAAAGCTCAGGATCTAGCCATCAAGTAGGCGAAAAATGGGAAGGTACTAGACAGATGAGGGCAGATCCCAGAACTAACCGAGACATAAACGGCGTTATCCTCTAAAATATTAATCGCAACCAGGATTAATTGACTGTTTCGGTCTGGTACCGCATTAGTACGTGATCAAACCAGAAACAGCCCAGGATCTGGCCAATAAGTATGCGAGAAATGCGAAGGACGAGCCGGATAAGGGCAAATACCAGACCAAACCCAGACATAACTGGCGTTATCCTCCAAAATATTAACCGCAACCAGGTTTAATTGACTGTTACGGTGTGGTACCGCATTACGACGGGATACAGACCAGAAAATGCCCTGGATCTGGCCAACAAGTATGCGAGAAATGCGATGGTATGAGCCAGATGATTGCAAATTCCACAACTAACCCAGACATAACCAGCGTTATCCTCTGAAATATTAAACGCAACCAGGTTTAATTGACTGCTTCGGTGTGGTACCGCATTACTACGTGATCCAAACCAGAAAAAGCCCAGGATCTTGCCAACAAGTAGGCGAAAAATGCGAAGGTACGAGCCAGATGTGGGCAAATCCCAGAACTAACCGTGACATAACCGGCGTTATCCTCCAAAATATTAATCGCAACCAGGTTTAATTGACTGTTACGGTGCGGTACCGCATTACTACGTGATCCAAACCAGAAAAAGCCCTGGATCTTGCCAACAAGTAGGCGGAAAATGCGAAGGTACGAGCCAGATGATTGCAAATACCAGAACTAACCCAGACATAACCAGCGTTATCCTCTAAAATATTAATCGCAACCAGGATTAATTGACTGTTTCGGTGTGGAGCCACATTACGACGGGATACAAACTAGAAAATGCCCTGGATCTGGCCAACAAGTATGCGAGAAATGCGAAAGTACGTGCCAGATGTGGCCAAATTCCAGACCTAACCGAGACATAACCGGCGTTATCCTCTAAAATATTAATCGCAACCAGGTTTAATTGCCTGTTTCGGCGTGGTACCACATTACTACGTGGCCCGGGCCAGAAATAGGCCAGGATCTGGCCCACAGGAATGCGAAAAATGCGAAGGTACGAGCCAGATAAGGGCAAATCCCAGACCTAACCGAGACATAACCGGCGTTATCCTCTAAAATATTAATCGCAACCAGGTTTAATTGCCTGTTTCGGCGTGGTGCCACATTACTACGTGGCCCGGGCCAGAAATAGGCCAGGATCTGGCCCACAGGAATGCGAAAAATGCGAAGGTACGAGCCAGATAAAGGCAAATCCCAGACCTAACCGAGACATAACCGGCGTTATCCTCTAAAATATTAATCGCAACCAGGTTTAATTGACTGTTTCGGTGTGGTACCGCATTACTACGTGATCTAAACCAGGAAAAGGCCAGGATCTGGCCAACAAGTAGGCGAAAAATGCGAAAGTACGTGCCAGATGAGGCCAAACCCCAGACCTAACCGAGACATAACCGGCGTTATCTTCTAAAATATTAATCGCAACCAGGTTTAATTGACTGTTTCAGTGTGGTACCAAATTACTACGTGGTCCAAGCCAGTAAAAACCCAAGATCTGGCTAACAAGTACGCGAAAATTGCGAAAGTATGATCCAGATGATTGCAAATACCAGAACTAGCCCAGCCATAACCAGCGTTATCCTCTGAAATATTAATCGCAACCAGGATTAATTGACTGTTTCGGCGTGGTACCGCATTACGACGGGATACAAACCAGAAAATGCCCTGGATCTGGCCAACAAGTATGCGAGAAATGCGAAGGTATGAGCCAGATGATTGCAAATTCCACAACTAACCCAGACATAACCAGCGTTATCCTCTGAAATATTAAACGCAACCAGGTTTAATTGACTGCTTCGGTGTGGTACCGCAATACTACGTGATACAGACCAGAAAAATGCCAGGATCTGGCTAACAAGTATGCGAAAAATGCGAAAGTACGAGCCAGATGATTGCAAATACCAGAACTAACCCAGACATAACCAGCGTTATCCTCTAAAATATTAATCGCAACCAGGTTTAACTGACTGTTTCGGTGTGGTACCACTTCACTACGTGATCTAAACCAGGAAAAGGCCAGGATCTGGCCAACAAGTATGCGAAAAATGCGAAAGTACGAGCCAGATGAGGGCAAATACCAGACCTAACCCAGACATAACCGGCGTTATCCTCTAAAATATTAATCGCAACCAGGATTAATTGAATGTTTCGGTCTGGTACCGCATTAGTACGTGATCAAACCAGAAACAGCCCAGGATCTGGCCAATAAGTATGCGAGAAATGCGAAGGACGAGCCGGTTAAGGGCAAATACCAGACCAAACCCAGACATAACTGGCGTTATCCTCCAAAATATTAACCGCAACCAGGTTTAATTGACTGTTACGGTGTGGTACCGCATTACGACGGGATACAAACCAGAAAATGCCCTGGATCTGGCCAACAAGTATGCGAGAAATGCGAAGGTATGAGCCAGATGATTGCAAATTCCACAACTAACCCAGACATAACCAGCGTTATCCTCTGAAATATTAAACGCAACCAGGTTTAATTGACTGCTTCGGTGTGGTACCGCATTACTACGTGATCCAAACCAGAAAAAGCCCAGGATCTTGCCAACAAGTAGGCGAAAAATGCGAAGGTGCGAGCCAGATGTGGGCAAATCCCAGAACTAACCGTGACATAACCGGCGTTATCCTCCAAAATATTAATCGCAACCAGGTTTAATTGACTGTTACGGTGCGGTACCGCATTACTACGTGATCCAAACCAGAAAAAGCCCTGGATCTTGCCAACAAGTAGGCGGAAAATGCGAAGGTACGAGCCAGATGATTGCAAATACCAGAACTAACCCAGACATAACCAGCGTTATCCTCTAAAATATTAATCGCAACCAGGATTAATTGACTGTTTCGGTGTGGAGCCACATTACGACGGGATACAAACCAGAAAATGCCCTGGATCTGGCCAACAAGTATGCGAGAAATGCGAAAGTACGTGCCAGATGTGGCCAAATTCCAGACCTAACCGAAACATAACCGGCGTTAGCCTCTAAAATATTAATCGCAACCAGGTTTAATTGACTGTTTCAGTGTGGTACCAAATTACTACGTGGTCCATGCCAGAAAAAACCCAAGATCTGGCCAACAAGTACGCGAAAATTGCGAGAGTATGATCCAGATGATTGCGAATACCAGAACTAACGCAGACATAACCAGCGTTATCCTCTAAAATATTAATCGCAACCAGGTTTAATTGACTGTTTCGGTGTGGTACCGCAATACTACGTGATACAGACCAGAAAAATGCCAGGATCTGGCTAACAAGTATGCGAAAAATGCGAAAGTACGAGCCAGATGAGGGCAAATACCAGACCTAACCGAGACATAACCGGCGTTATCCTCTAAAATATTAATCGCAACCAGGTTTAATTGCCTGTTTCGGCGTGGTGCCACATTACTACGTGGCCCGGGCCAGAAATAGGCCAGGATCTGGCCCACAGGAATGCGAAAAATGCGAAGGTACGAGCCAGATAAGGGCAAATCCCAGACCTAACCGAGACATAACCGGCGTTATCCTCTAAAATATTAATCGCAACCAGGTTTAATTGACTGTTTCGGTGTGGTACCGCATTACTACGTGATCTAAACCAGGAAAACGCCAGGATCTGGCCAACAAGTAGGCGAAAAATGCGAAAGTACGTGCCAGATGAGGCCAAATCCCAGACCTAACCGAGACATAACCGGCGTTATCTTCTAAAATATTAATCGCAACCAGGTTTAATTGACTGTTTCAGTGTGGTACCAAATTACTACGTGGTCCAAGCCAGTAAAAACCCAAGATCTGGCTAACAAGTACGCGAAAATTGCGAAAGTATGATCCAGATGATTGCAAATACCAGAACTAACCCAGCCATAACCAGCGTTATCCTCTGAAATATTAATCGCAACCAGGATTAATTGACTGTTTCGGCGTGGTACCACATTCCTACGTGGTCCGGGCCAGAAAATGGCCAGGATCTGGCCCACAAGAATGCGAAAAATGCGAAGGTACGAGCCAGATGATTGCAAATACCAGAGCTAACCCAGACATAACCAGCGTTATCCTCTAAAATATTAATCGCAACCAGGTTTAATTGACTGTTTCGGTGTGGTACCGCATTACTACGTGATACACACCAGAAAAAGGCCAGGATCTGGCCAACAAGTATGCCAAAAATGCGAAAATACGAGCCAGATGACGGCAAATACCAGACCTAACCCAGACATAACCGGCGTTATACTCTAAAATATTAACCGGAACCAGGTTTATTTAACTGTTTCAGTGTGGTACCAAATTACTACGTGGTCCAAGCCAGAGAAAGGCCAGGATCTGGCCAACAAGTATGCGAAAAATGCGAAAGTACGAGCCAGATGATTGCAAATACCAGAACTAACCCAGA
The DNA here is from genome assembly GCF_051014445.1 of Colletes latitarsis. NCBI lineage: Eukaryota > Metazoa > Arthropoda > Insecta > Hymenoptera > Colletidae > Colletes > Colletes latitarsis. The sequence goes on along the minus strand of NW_027488368.1, from coordinate 2,494,133 downwards.
CATAACCAGCGTTATCCTCTAAAATATTAATCGCAACCAGGTTTAACTGACTGTTTCGGTGTGGTACCACTTCACTACGTGATCTAAACCAGGAAAAGGCCAGGATCTGGCCAACAAGTATGCGAAAAATGCGAAAGTACGAGCCAGATGAGGGCAAATACCAGACCTAACCCAGACATAACCGGCGTTATCCTCTAAAATATTAATCGGAACCAGGTTTAATTAACTGTTTCAGTGTGGTACCAAATTACTACGTGGTCCAAGCCAGAGAAAGGCCAGGATCTGGCCAACAAGTATGCGAAAAATGCGAAAGTACGAGCCAGATGATTGCAAATACCAGAACTAACACAGACGTAACCAGCGTTATCCTCTAAAATATTAATCGCAACCAGGTTTAACTGACTGTTTCGGTCTGGTACCACTTCACTACGTGATCTAAACCAGGAAAAGGCCAGGATCTGGCCAACAAGAAGGCGAAAAATGCGAAGGTACTAGCCAGATGAGGGCAAATCCCAGAACTAACCGAGACATAACCGGCGTAATCCTCTAAAATATTAATCGCAACCAGGATTAATTGACTGTTTCGGTCTGGTTCCGCATTAGTACGTGATCCAAGCCAGAAAAAGGCCGGGATCTGGCCAACAAGTATGCGAAAAATGCGAAAGTACGAGCCAGATGATTGCAAATACCAGAACTAACCCAGACATAACCAGCGCTATCCTCTAAAATATTAATCGCAACCAGGTTTAACTGACTGTTTCGGTGTGGTACAACATCACTACGTGATCTAAACCAGGAAAAGGCCAGGATCTGGCCAACAAGTAAGCGAAAAATGCGAAGGTACTAGCCAGATGAGGGCAAATCCCAGAACTAACCGAGACATAACCGGCGTAATCCTCTAAAATATTAATCGCAACCAGGTTTAACTGACTGTTTCGGTGTGGTACCACTTCACTACGTGATCTAAACCAGGAAAACGCCAGGATCTGGCCAACAAGTATGCGAAAAATGCCAAAGTACGAGCCAGATGAGGGCAAATACCAGACCTAACCCAGACATAACCGGCGTTATCCTCTAAAATATTAATCGGAACCAGGTTTAATTAACTGTTTCAGTGTGGTACCAAATTACTACGTGGTCCAAGCCAGAGAAAGGCCAGGATCTGGCCAACAAGTATGCGAAAAATGCGAAAGTACGAGCCAGATGAGGGCAAATAACAGACCTAACCGAGACATAACCGGCGTTATCCTCTAAAATATTTATCGCAATCAGGCTTAATTGACTGCTTCGGTGTGGTACCGCATTACTACGTGATCTAACCCAGGAAAAGGCCAGGATCTGCCCAACAAGTAGGCGAAAAATGCGACGGTACGAGCCAGATGAGGGCAAATCCCAGAACTAACCGAGACATAACCGGCGTAATCCTCTAAAATATTAATCGCAACCAGGATTAATTGACTGTTTCGGCGTGGTACCACATTACTACGTGGTCCGGGCCAGAAAAAGGCCAGGATCTGGCCCACAAGAATGCGAAAAATGCGAAGGTACGAGCCAGATGAGGGCAAATCCCAGACCTAACCGAGATATAACCGGCGTTATCCTCTAAAATATTAATCGAACCCAGGTTTAATTGACTGTTTCGGTGTGGTACCGCATTACTACGTGATCTAAACCAGGAAAAGGCCAGGATCTGGCCAACAAGTAGGCGAAAAATGCGAAAGTACGTGTCAGATGAGGCCAAATCCCAGACCTAACCGAGACATAACCGGCGTTATCCTCTAAAATATTAATCGCAACCAGGTTTAATTGACTGTTTCAGTGTGGTACCAAATTACTACGTGGTCCAAGCCAGTAAAAACCCAAGATCTGGCTAACAAGTACGCGAAAATTGCGAAAGTATGATCCAGATGATTGCAAATACCAGAACGAACCCAGCCATAACCAGCGTTATCCTCTGAAATATTAATCGCAACCAGGATTAATTGACTGTTTCGGCGTGGTACCACATTCCTACGTGGTCCGGGCCAGAAAATGGCCAGGATCTGGCCCACAAGAATGCGAAAAATGCGAAGGTACGAGCCAGATGAGGGCAAATCCCAGACCTAACCGAGACATAACCGGCGTTATCCTCTAAAATATTTATCGCAACCAGGCTTAATTGACTGTTTCGGTGTGGTACCGCATTACTACGTGATCTAAACCAGGAAAAGGCCAGGATCTGCCCAACAAGTAGGCGAAAAATGCGAAGGTACGAGCCAGATGAGGGCAAATCCCAGAACTAACCGAGACATAACCGGCGTAATCCTCTAAAATATTAATCGCAACCAGGATTAATTGACTGTTTCGGCGTGGTACCACATTACTACGTGGTCCGGGCCAGAAAAAGGCCAGGATCTGGCCCACAAGAATGCGAAAAATGCGAAGGTACGAGCCAGATGAGGGCAAATCCCTGACCTAACCGAGATATAACCGGCGTTATCCTCTAAAATATTAATCGAACCCAGGTTTAATTGACTGTTTCGGTGTGGAGCGTCATTATTACGGGATCCAAACCAGAAAAAGCTCAGGATCTAGCCATCAAGTAGGCGAAAAATGGGAAGGTACTAGACAGATGAGGGCAGATCCCAGAACTAACCGAGACATAAACGGCGTTATCCTCTAAAATATTAATCGCAACCAGGATTAATTGACTGTTTCGGTCTGGTACCGCATTAGTACGTGATCAAACCAGAAACAGCCCAGGATCTGGCCAATAAGTATGCGAGAAATGCGAAGGACGAGCCGGATAAGGGCAAATACCAGACCAAACCCAGACATAACTGGCGTTATCCTCCAAAATATTAACCGCAACCAGGTTTAATTGACTGTTACGGTGTGGTACCGCATTACGACGGGATACAGACCAGAAAATGCCCTGGATCTGGCCAACAAGTATGCGAGAAATGCGAAGGTATGAGCCAGATGATTGCAAATTCCACAACTAACCCAGACATAACCAGCGTTATCCTCTGAAATATTAAACGCAACCAGGTTTAATTGACTGCTTTGGTGTGGTACCGCATTACTACGTGATCCAAACCAGAAAAAGCCCAGGATCTTGCCAACAAGTAGGCGAAAAATGCGAAGGTACGAGCCAGATGTGGGCAAATCCCAGAACTAACCGTGACATAACCGGCGTTATCCTCCAAAATATTAATCGCAACCAGGTTTAATTGACTGTTACGGTGCGGTACCGCATTACTACGTGATCCAAACCAGAAAAAGCCCTGGATCTTGCCAACAAGTAGGCGGAAAATGCGAAGGTACGAGCCAGATGATTGCAAATACCAGAACTAACCCAGACATAACCAGCGTTATCCTCTAAAATATTAATCGCAACCAGGATTAATTGACTGTTTCGGTGTGGAGCCACATTACGACGGGATACAAACTAGAAAATGCCCTGGATCTGGCCAACAAGTATGCGAGAAATGCGAAAGTACGTGCCAGATGTGGCCAAATTCCAGACCTAACCGAGACATAACCGGCGTTATCCTCTAAAATATTAATCGCAACCAGGTTTAATTGACTGTTTCGGTGTGGTACCGCATTACTACGTGATCTAAACCAGGAAAAGGCCAGGATCTGGCCAACAAGTAGGCGAAAAATGCGAAAGTACGTGCCAGATGAGGCCAAATCCCAGACCTAACCGAGACATAACCGGCGTTATCTTCTAAAATATTAATCGCAACCAGGTTTAATTGACTGTTTCAGTGTGGTACCAAATTACTACGTGGTCCAAGCCAGTAAAAACCCAAGATCTGGCTAACAAGTACGCGAAAATTGCGAAAGTATGATCCAGATGATTGCAAATACCAGAACTAACCCAGCCATAACCAGCGTTATCCTCTGAAATATTAATCGCAACCAGGATTAATTGACTGTTTCGGCGTGGTACCACATTCCTACGTGGTCCGGGCCAGAAAATGGCCAGGATCTGGCCCACAAGAATGCGAAAAATGCGAAGGTACGAGCCAGATGAGGGCAAATCCCAGACCTAACTGAGACATAACCGGCGTTATCCTCTAAAATATTTATCGCAACCAGGCTTAATTGACTGTTTCGGTGTGGTACCGCATTACTACGTGATCTAAACCAGGAAAAGGCCAGGATCTGCCCAACAAGTAGGCGAAAAATGCGAAGGTACGAGCCAGATGAGGGCAAATCCCAGAACTAACCGAGACATAACCGGCGTAATCCTCTAAAATATTAATCGCAACCAGGATTAATTGACTGTTTCGGCGTGGTACCACATTACTACGTGGTCCGGGCCAGAAAAAGGCCAGGATCTGGCCCACAAGAATGCGAAAAATGCGAAGGTACGAGCCAGATGAGGGCAAATCCCTGACCTAACCGAGATATAACCGGCGTTATCCTCTAAAATATTAATCGAACCCAGGTTTAATTGACTGTTTCGGTGTGGAGCGTCATTATTACGGGATCCAAACCAGAAAAAGCTCAGGATCTAGCCATCAAGTAGGCGAAAAATGCGAAGGTACTAGACAGATGAGGGCAGATCCCAGAACTAACCGAGACATAAACGGCGTTATCCTCTAAAATATTAATCGCAACCAGGATTAATTGAATGTTTCGGTCTGGTACCGCATTAGTACGTGATCAAACCAGAAACAGCCCAGGATCTGGCCAATAAGTATGCGAGAAATGCGAAGGACGAGCCGGTTAAGGGCAAATACCAGACCAAACCCAGACATAACTGGCGTTATCCTCCAAAATATTAACCGCAACCAGGTTTAATTGACTGTTACGGTGTGGTACCGCATTACGACGGGATACAAACCAGAAAATGCCCTGGATCTGGCCAACAAGTATGCGAGAAATGCGAAGGTATGAGCCAGATGATTGCAAATTCCACAACTAACCCAGACATAACCAGCGTTATCCTCTGAAATATTAAACGCAACCAGGTTTAATTGACTGCTTCGGTGTGGTACCGCATTACTACGTGATCCAAACCAGAAAAAGCCCAGGATCTTGCCAACAAGTAGGCGAAAAATGCGAAGGTACGAGCCAGATGTGGGCAAATCCCAGAACTAACCGTGACATAACCGGCGTTATCCTCCAAAATATTAATCGCAACCAGGTTTAATTGACTGTTACGGTGCGGTACCACTTCACTACGTGATCTAAACCAGAAAAAGCCCTGGATCTTGCCAACAAGTAGGCGGAAAATGCGAAGGTACGAGCCAGATGATTGCAAATACCAGAACTAACCCAGACATAACCAGCGTTATCCTCTAAAATATTAATCGCAACCAGGATTAATTGACTGTTTCGGTGTGGAGCCACATTACGACGGGATACAAACCAGAAAATGCCCTGGATCTGGCCAACAAGTATGCGAGAAATGCGAAAGTACGTGCCAGATGTGGCCAAATTCCAGACCTAACCGAAACATAACCGGCGTTAGCCTCTAAAATATTAATCGCAACCAGGTTTAATTGACTGTTTCAGTGTGGTACCAAATTACTACGTGGTCCATGCCAGAAAAAACCCAAGATCTGGCCAACAAGTACGCGAAAATTGCGAGAGTATGATCCAGATGATTGCGAATACCAGAACTAACCCAGACATAACCAGCGTTATCCTCTAAAATATTAATCGCAACCAGGTTTAATTGACTGTTTCGGTGTGGTACCGCAATACTACGTGATACAGACCAGAAAAATGCCAGGATCTGGCTAACAAGTATGCGAAAAATGCGAAAGTACGAGCCAGATGAGGGCAAATACCAGACCTAACCGAGACATAACCGGCGTTATCCTCTAAAATATTAATCGCAACCAGGTTTAATTGCCTGTTTCGGCGTGGTGCCACATTACTACGTGGCCCGGGCCAGAAATAGGCCAGGATCTGGCCCACAGGAATGCGAAAAATGCGAAGGTACGAGCCAGATAAGGGCAAATCCCAGACCTAACCGAGACATAACCGGCGTTATCCTCTAAAATATTAATCGCAACCAGGTTTAATTGACTGTTTCGGTGTGGTACCGCATTACTACGTGATCTAAACCAGGAAAAGGCCAGGATCTGGCCAACAAGTAGGCGAAAAATGCGAAAGTACGTGCCAGATGAGGCCAAATCCCAGACCTAACCGAGACATAACCGGCGTTATCTTCTAAAATATTAATCGCAACCAGGTTTAATTGACTGTTTCAGTGTGGTACCAAATTACTACGTGGTCCAAGCCAGTAAAAACCCAAGATCTGGCTAACAAGTACGCGAAAATTGCGAAAGTATGATCCAGATGATTGCAAATACCAGAACTAACCCAGCCATAACCAGCGTTATCCTCTGAAATATTAATCGCAACCAGGATTAATTGACTGTTTCGGCGTGGTACCACATTCCTACGTGGTCCGGGCCAGAAAATGGCCAGGATCTGGCCCACAAGAATGCGAAAAATGCGAAGGTACGAGCCAGATGATTGCAAATACCAGAGCTAACCCAGACATAACCAGCGTTATCCTCTAAAATATTAATCGCAACCAGGTTTAATTGACTGTTTCGGTGTGGTACCGCATTACTACGTGATACACACCAGAAAAAGGCCAGGATCTGGCCAACAAGTATGCCAAAAATGCGAAAATACGAGCCAGATGACGGCAAATACCAGACCTAAACGAGACATAACCGGCGTTATCCTCTAAAATATTAATCGCAACCAGGTTTAATTGACTGTTTCGGTCTGGTACCGCATTAGTACGTGATCCAAGCCAGAAAAAGGCCGGGATCTGGCCAACAAGTATGCGAAAAATGCGAAAGTACGAGCCAGATGAGGGCAAATACCAGACCTAACCCAGACATAACCGGCGTTATACTCTAAAATATTAACCGGAACCAGGTTTATTTAACTGTTTCAGTGTGGTACCAAATTACTACGTGGTCCAAGCCAGAGAAAGGCCAGGATCTGGCCAACAAGTATGCGAAAAATGCGAAAGTACGAGCCAGATGATTGCAAATACCAGAACTAACCCAGACATAACCAGCGTTATCCTCTAAAATATTAATCGCAACCAGGTTTAACTGACTGTTTCGGTGTGGTACCACTTCACTACGTGATCTAAACCAGGAAAAGGCCAGGATCTGGCCAACAAGTATGCGAAAAATGCGAAAGTACGAGCCAGATGAGGGCAAATACCAGACCTAACCCAGACATAACCGGCGTTATCCTCTAAAATATTAATCGGAACCAGGTTTAATTAACTGTTTCAGTGTGGTACCAAATTGCTACGTGGTCCAAGCCAGAGAAAGGCCAGGATCTGGCCAACAAGTATGCGAAAAATGCGAAAGTACGAGCCAGATGATTGCAAATACCAGAACTAACACAGACGTAACCAGCGTTATCCTCTAAAATATTAATCGCAACCAGGTTTAACTGACTGTTTCGGTCTGGTACCACTTCACTACGTGATCTAAACCAGGAAAAGGCCAGGATCTGGCCAACAAGAAGGCGAAAAATGCGAAGGTACTAGCCAGATGAGGGCAAATCCCAGAACTAACCGAGACATAACCGGCGTAATCCTCTAAAATATTAATCGCAACCAGGATTAATTGACTGTTTCGGTCTGGTACCGCATTAGTACGTGATCCAAGCCAGAAAAAGGCCGGGATCTGGCCAACAAGTATGCGAAAAATGCGAAAGTACGAGCCAGATGATTGCAAATACCAGAACTAACCCAGACATAACCAGCGCTATCCTCTAAAGTATTAATCGCAACCAGGTTTAACTGACTGTTTCGGTGTGGTACAACATCACTACGTGATCTAAACCAGGAAAAGGCCAGGATCTGGCCAACAAGTAAGCGAAAAATGCGAAGGTACTAGCCAGATGAGGGCAAATCCCAGAACTAACCGAGACATAACCGGCGTAATCCTCTAAAATATTAATCGCAACCAGGATTAATTGACTGTTTCGGTCTGGTACCGCATTAGTACGTGATCCAAGCCAGAAAAAGGCCGGGATCTGCCCAACAAGTAGGCGAAAAATGCGAAGGTACGAGCCAGATGAGGGCAAATAACAGACCCAACCGAGACATAACCGGCGTTATCCTCTAAAATATTTATCGCAACCAGGTTTAATTAACTGTTTCGGCCTGGTACCGCATTAGTACGTGATCCAAACCTGAATGGGGCCGGGATCTGGCCAACAAGTATGCGAAAAATGCGAAAGTACGAGCCAGATGAGCGCAAATACCAGACCTAACCCAGACATAACCGGCGTTATCCTCTAAAATATTAATCGGAACCAGGTTTAATTAACTGTTTCAGTGTGTTACCAAATTACTACGTGGTCCAAGCCAGAAAAAGGCCGGGATCTGGCCAACAAGTAAGCGAAAAATGCGAAAGTACGAGCCAGATGAGGGCAAATACCAGACCTAACCCAGACATAACCGGCGTTATCCTCTAAAAAATTAATCGGAACCAGCTTCCATTGACAGTTTCGGTGTGGTACCACATTACTACGTGGTCCAAGCCGGAAAAAGAACACGATCTGGCCAACAAGTATGCGAAAAATGCGAAAGTACGAGCCAGATGAGGGCAAATACCAGACCTAACCCAGACATAACCGGCGTTATCCTCTAAAATATTAATCGGAACCAGGTTTAATTAACTGTTTCAGTGTGTTACCAAATTACTACGTGGTCCAAGCCAGAAAAAGGCCAGGATCTGGCCAACAAGTATGCGAAAAATGCGAAAGTACGAGCCAGATGTGGGCAAATCCCAGACTTAACCGAGACATAACCAGCGTTATCCTCTGAAATATTAATCGCAACAAGGTTTAATTGACTGCTTCGGTTTGGTACCGCATTACTACGTGATCCAAACCAGAAAAAGCCCAGGAACTTGCCAACAAGTAGCCGGAAAATGCGAAGGTACGAGCCAGATGATTGCAAATACCAGAACTGACCCAGACATAACCAGCGTTATCCTCTAAAATATTAATCGCAACCAGGATTAATTGACTGTTTCGGTGTGGAGCCACATTACGACGGGATACAAACCAGAAAATGCCCTGGATCTGACCAACAAGTACGCGAAAATTGCGAAAGTATGAGCCACATAAGGGCAAATCCCAGACCTAACCCAGACATAACCGGCGATATCCTCCAAAATATTAACCGCAACCAGGATTAATTGACTGTTACGGTGTGGTACCGCATTACTGGGTGGTCCAATCCTGAAAAAGCCCAGGATCTTGCCAACAAGTAGGCGAAAAATGCGAAGGTACGAGCCAGATGGGGGCAAATCCCAGACCTAACCGCGACATAACCGGCGTTATCCTCCAAAATATTCATCGCAACCAGGTTTAATTGACTGCTTCGGTGTGGAACCACATTACGACGGGATCCAAACCACAAAAAACCCTAGATCTGGCCAACGAGTACGCGAAAATTGCGAAAGTATGAGCCAGATGATTGCATATACCAGAACTAACCCAGACATAACCAGCGTTATCCTCTAAAATATTAATCGCAACCAGGTTTAATTGACTGTTTCGGAGTGGTACCGCAATACTACGTGATACAGACCAGAAAAATGCCAGGATCTGGCCAACAAGTATGCGAAAAATGCGAAAGTACGAGACAGATGAGGGCAAATCCGAGACCTAACCGAGACATAACCGGCGTTATCCTCTAAAATATTAATCGCAACCAGGATTAATTGACTGTTTCGGTCTGGTACCGCATCAGTACGTGATCCAAACCAGAAAAAGGCCGGGGTCTGGCCAACAAGTATGCGAAAAATGCGAAGGTACGAGCCAGATGAGGGCAAATCCCAGACCTAACCGAGATATAACCAACGTTATCCTCTAAAATATTAATCGAACCCAGGCTTAATTGAATGTTTCGGTGTGGAGCGTCATTATTACGGGATCCAAACCAGAAAAGCTCAGGATCTAGCCAACAAGTAGGCGAAAAATGCGAAGGTACTAGCCAGATGAGGGCAAATCCCAGAACTAACCGAGACATAACCGCCGTTATCCTCTAAAATATTAATCGCAACCAGGTTTAGTTGACTGTTTCGGTGTGGTACCACATTACTACGTGATCTAAACCAGGAAAAGGCCAGGATCTGGCCAACAAGTATGCGATAAATGCGAAAGCACGAGCCAGATGAGGGCAAATACCAGACCTAACCGAGACATAACCGGCGTTATCCTCTAAAATGTTAATCGCAACCAGGTTTAATTGCCTGTTTCGGCGTCGTATCACATTACTACGTGGTCCGGGCCAGAAAAAGGCCAGGATCTGGCCCACAAGAATGCGAAAAATGCGAAGGTACGAGCCAGATGAGGGCAAATCCCAGACCTAACCGAGATATAACCAACGTTATCCTCTAAAATATTAATCGAACCCAGGCTTAATTGAATGTTTCGGTGTGGAGCGTCATTATTACGGGATCCAAACCAGAAAAGCTCAGGATCTAGCCAACAAGTAGGCGAAAAATGCGAAGGTACTAGCCAGATGAGGGCAAATCCCAGAACTAACCGAGACATAACCGCCGTTATCCTCTAAAATATTAATCGCAACCAGGATTAATTGACTGTTTCGGTCTGGTACCGCATCAGTACGTGATCCAAACCAGAAAAAGGCCGGGATCTGGCCAACAAGTATGCGAAAAATGCGCAAGTACGAGCCAGATGAGGGCAAATAACAGGCCTAACCGAGACATAACCGGCGTTATCCCCTAAAATATTAATCGCAACCAGGTTTAATTGACTGTTACGGTGCGGTACCGCATTACTACGTGATCCAAACCAGAAAAAGCCCAGGACCTTGCCAACAAGTAGGCGGAAAATGCGAAGGTACGAGCCAGATGATTGCAAATACCAGAACTAACCGATACATAACCGGCGTTATCCTCTAAAATATTAATCGCAACCAGGATTAATTGACTGTTTCGGTCTGGTACCGCATTAGTACGTGATCCAAGCCAGAAAAAGGCCGGGATCTGGCCAACAAGTAAGCGAAAAATGCGAAAGTACGAGTCAGATGAGGGCAAATACCAGACCTAACCCAGACATAACCGGCGTTATCCTCTAAAATATTAATCGGAACCAGCTTCCATTGACAGTTTCGGTGTGGTACCACATTACTACGTGGTCCAAGCCGGAAAAAGAACACGATCTGGCCAACAAGTATGCGAAAAATGCGAAAGTACGAGCCAGATGATTGCAAATACCAGAACTAACCCAGACATAACCAGCGTTATCCTCTAAAATATTAATCGCAACCACGTTTAACTGACTGTTTCGGTGTGGTACCACATCACTACGTGATCTAAACCAGGAAAAGGCCAGGATCTGGCCAACAAGTATGCGAAAAATGCGAAGGTACTAGCCAGATGAGGGCAAATCCCAGAACTAACCGAGACATAACCGGCGTTATCCTCTAAAATATTAATCGCAACCAGGATTAATTGACTGTTTCGGTCTGGTACCGCATTAGTACGTGATCCAAGCCAAAAAAAGGCCGGGATCTGGCCAACAAGTATGCGAAAAATGCGAAAGTACGAGCCAGATGAGGGCAAATAACAGACCTAACCGAGACATAACCGGCGTTATCCTCTAAAATATTTATCGCAACCAGGTTTAATTAACTGTTTCGGCCTGGTACCGCATTAGTACGTGATCCAAACCAGAATGGGGCCGGGATCTGGCCAACAAGTATGCGAAAAATGCGAAAGTACGAGCCAGATGAGGGCAAATACCAGACCTAACCCAGACATAACCGGCGTTATCCTCCAAAATATTAATCGGAACCAGGTTTAATCAACTGTTTCAGTGTCGTACCAAATTACTACGTGGTCCAAGCCAGAAAAAGGCCAGGATCTGGCCAACAAGTATGCGAAAAATGCGAAAGTACGAGCCAGATGTGGGCAAATCCCAGACTTAACCGAGACATAACCAGCGTTATACTCTGAAATATTAATCGCAACCAGGTTTAATTGTCTGCTTCGGTGTGGTACCGCATTACTACGTGATCCAAACCAGAAAAAGCCCAGGATCTAGCCAACAAGTAGGCGAAAAATGCGAAGGTACGAGCCAGATGAGGGCAAATCCCAGAACTAACCGTGACATAACTGGCGTTATCCTCCAAAATATTAATCGCAACCAGGTTTAATTGACTGTTACTGTGCGGTGCCGCATTACTACGAGATCCAAACCAGAAAATGCCCAGGATCTTGCTAACAAGTAGGCGGAAAATGCGAAGGTACGAGCCAGATGAATGCAAATACCAGAACTAACACAGACATAACCAGCGTTATCCTCTAAAATATTAATCGCAACCAGGATTAATTGACTGTTTCGGTGTGGAGCCACATTACGACGGGATACAAACCAGAAAATGCCCTGGATCTGACCAACAAGTATGCGAGAAATGCGAAAGTACGAGCCAGATGGGGGCAAATCCCAGACCTAACCCAGACATATCCGGCGTTATCCTCTAAAATATTAATCGCAACCAGCTTCCATTGACAGTTTCGGTGTGGTACCACATTACTACGTGGTCCAAGCCGGAAAAAGGCCACGATCTGGCCAACAAGTATACGAAAAATGCGAAAGTACGAGCCAGATGAGGGTAAATCCCAGACCTATCCGAGACATAACCGGCGTTATCCTCCAAAATATTCATCGCAACCAGGTTTAATTGACTGCTTCGGTGTGGAACCACATTACGACGGGATCCAAACCACAAAAAACCCAAGATCTGGCCAACGAGTACGCGAAAATTGCGAAAGTATGAGCCAGATAAGGGCAAATCCCAGACCTAACCCAGACATAACCGGCGATATCCTCCAAAATATTAACCGCAACCAGGATTAATTGACTGTTTCGGAGTGGTACCGCAATACTACGTGATACATACCAGAAAAATGCCAGGATCTGGCCAACAAGTATGCGAAAAATGCGAAAGCACGAGCCAGATGAGGGCAAATACCATACCTAACCGAGACATAACCGGCGTTATCCTCTAAAATGTTAATCGCAAGCAGGTTTAATTGCCTGTTTCGGCGTCGTATCACATTACTACGTGGTCCGGGCCAGAAAAAGGCCAGGATCTGGCCCACAAGAATGCGAAAAATGCGAAGGTACGAGCCAGATGAGGGCAAATCCCAGACCTAACCGAGATATAACCAACGTTATCCTCTAAAATATTAATCGAACCCAGGCTTAATTGAATGTTTCGGTGTGGAGCGTCATTATTACGGGATCCAAACCAGAAAAGCTCAGGATCTAGCCAACAGGTAGGCGAAAAATGCGATGGTACTAGCCAGATGAGGGCAAATCCCAGAACTAACCGAGACATAACCGCCGTTATCCTCTAAAATATTAATTGCAACCAGGATTAATTGACTGTTTCGGTCTGGTACCGCATTAGTACGTGATCCAAACCAGAAAAAGGCCGGGATCTGGCCAACAAGTATGCGAAAAATGCGCAAGTACGAGCCAGATGAGGGCAAATAACAGACCTAACCGAGACATAACCGGCGTTATCCCCTAAAATATTAATCGCAACCAGCTTCCATTGACAGTTTCGGTGTGGTACAACATTACTACGTGGTCCAAGCCGGAAAAAGAACACGATCTGGCCAACAAGTATGCGAAAAATGCGAACGTACGAGCCAGATGAGGGCAAATCCCAGACCTAACCGAGACATTACCGGCGTTATCCTCCAAAATATTCATCGCAACCAGGTTTAATTGACTGCTTCGGTGTGGAACCACATTACGACGGGATCCAAACCACAAAAAACCCAAGATCTGGCCAACGAGTTCGCGAAAATTGCGAAAGTATGAGCCAGATGATTGCAAATACCAGAACTAACCCAGACATAAACAGCGTTATCCTCTAAAATATTAATCGCAACCAGGTCTAATTGACTGTTTCGAAGTGGTACCGCAATACTACGTGATACAGACCAGAAAAATGCCAGGATCTGGCCAACAAGTATGCGAAAAATGTGAAAGTTCGAGACAGATGAGGGCAAATCCCAGACCTAACCGAGACATAACCAGCGTTATCCTCTAAAATATTAATCGCAACCAGGCTTAATTGAATGTTTCGGTGTGGAGCGTCGTTACTACGTGATCCAAACCAGAAAAAGCCCAGGATCTGGCCAACAAGTATGCGAAAAATGCGAAAGTACGAACCAGATGAGGGCCAATCCCACACCTAACCCAGACATAACCGGCGTTATCCTCTAAAATATTTATCGGAACCAGCTTTAATTGGCTGTTTCGGTGTGGTGCCGCGTTACTACGTGGTCCAAACCAGAAAAAGGCCGGGATCTGGCCAGCAAGTATGCAAAAAATGCGAAAGGACGAGCCAGATGAGGGCAAATCCCAGACCTAACCGTGACACAACCGGCGTTATCCTCTAAAATATTAATCGCAACCAGGTTTAATTGACTTTTTCGGTGTGGTACCGCATTACTACGTGATCCAAACCAGAAAAAGGCCAGGATCTGGCCAACAAGTATGCTAAAAACGCAAAAGTATGAGCCAGATGATTGCAAATACCAGAACTAACCCAGACATAACCAGCGTTATCCTCTAAAATATTTATCGGAACCAGGTTTAATTGACTTTTTCGGTGAGGTACCGCATCACTACATGATCCAAACCAGAAAAAGGCTAGGATCTGGCCAACAAGTATGCGAAAAACGCGAAAATATGAGCCAGATGATTGCAAATACCAGAACTAGCCCAGACATAACCAGCGTTATCTTCTAAAATATTTATCGGAACCAGGTTTAATTGACTTTTTCGGTGTGGTACCGCATTACTACGTGATCCAGACCGGAAAAAGCCCAGGATCAGGCCAACAAGTATGCGAAAAATGCGAAAGTACGAACCAGATGAGGGCCAATCCCAGACCTAACCCAGACATAACCGGCGTTATCCTCCAAAATATTTATCGGAACCAGCTTTAATTGGCTGTTTCGGTGTGGTACCGCATTACTACGTGGTCCAATCCAGAAAAAGGCCGGGATCTGCCCAACAAGTATGCAAAAAATGCGAAAGGACGAGCCAGATGAGGGCAAATCCCAGACCTAACCGAGACACAACCGGCGTTCTCCTCTAAAATATTAATCGCAACCAGGTTTAATTGACTTTTTCGGTGTGGTACCGCATTACTACGTGATCCAAACCAGAAAAAGGCTAGGATCTGGCCAACAAGTATGCGAAAAACGCGAAAGTATGAGCCAGATGATTGCAAATACCAGAACTAGCCCAGATATAACCAGCGTTATCCTCTAAAATATTTATCGGAACCATGTTTAATTGACTGTTTCGGTGTGGTACCGCATTACTACGTGGTCCAAACCAGAAAATCGCCAGGATCTGGCCAACAAGTATGCAAAAAATGCGAAAGGACGAGCCACATGAGGGCAATTCGCAGACATAACCGAGACATAACCGGCGTTATCCTATAAAATATTTATCGGAACCAGGTTTAATTGACTTTTTCGGTGTGGTACCGCTTTACTACGTGATCGAAACCAGAAAAAGCCCAGCATCTGGCCAACAAGTATGCGAAAAATGCGAAATAACGAGCGAGATGAGGGCAAATCCCAGACCTAACCGAGACATAACCGGCGTTATCCTCTAAAACATTAATCGCAACCAGGTTTAATTGACTGTTTCGGTGCGGCACCGCATTACTGCGTGATCCAAACCAGGAAAAGCCAGGATCTGGCGAACAAGTATGCGAACTATGCGAAAGAACAAGCCAGATGAGAGCAAATCCCAGACCTAACCGACACATAACCGGCGCTATCCTCTATAATATTAATCGCAACCAGGTTTAATTGACAGGTTCGGTGTGGAAACACATTACGACGGGACCCAAACCAGATAAAAACCCTGGATCTGGACAACAAGAATGCGAAAAAAGCGAAACTATGAGCTAGATGATGGCAAATACCAGACCTAACCGAAACATAACCGGCGCTATCCTCTAAAATATTAATCGCAACCAGGTTTAATTGACAGTTACGGTGTGGTACCACATTACTACATGATCCAAACCAGAAAAAGACCAGGATCTGGCCAAGAAGTATGCGAAAAATGCGAAAGTACGAGCCAGATGAGGGCAAATCCCAGACGTAAACGAGACATAACCGGCGTTATCCTCTAAAATATTACTCGGAACCAGGTTTAATTGACTGTTTCAGTGTGGTACCACAGTTGTACGTGATCCAAATCAGAAACAGCCCAGGATCTGGCCAACAAGTATGCCAAAAATGTGAAAGTATGAGCTAGATCCCCTCAGGGGCTGCCAGCCTTTCAGCTGCAGTACGGGCTTAACGAACCCGGGGTACCCGAGTCATACACACACCGTAAGCCTCCTGTTGGTCGTCACAACGACCCATTCACAATTCCCTATTGGTTTTGTGAATGGTACGTGACGGCAGGAGGAACGGAGGTCTTGGCTTAACCGCCTGGGCCACGAGTATGGCGACTCTATAAAATCGCCCTCCAATCCTAAGCTATGGTGCGCGGCGATGGGATGCATGGTTGGAGGAGAAGGCCCAATCCCAAGCGACCACCTCCGGGGAACCTGCCGAACCCCCGGAGTATTAGGCTTACCCGGGTAAGGCGGCTCTGCCCGGGTGGACCTTTATTTCCGACCATCTCGTGGGATTATTATGGACACAGAAAATAAAATGGGGATGGGGCGGGTTTTGTCGGTTGGGGAGGACGGAGACGGGGTTGGGGTTAGGGTGGCGGCGCTCGCGCCCCACTCAGCGCCAGGTCCGGCTTCGTGGAGGGTGGAGGAGGACGACGAGACAGCGTCGGTCTCGTCCTTCTCCTCCAGCACGAGCCACATAGGCTCTAAGAGGAAGAGGACGGGGCAGGCCGTCGTCGAGGTGGGCGGGGCGATGAGCCCGTCGGTGAGGCTGAGTTGCCTCAGGGACGAGGTGACCGAGGAGATATCGGAGAGGATCTCCTCGTCCCTGAGGCGGGTGGAGAAAGTCGCCGCTGCCTGCGCCTTTAAGGGGCAGAAAAGCGGTGGCGCGGAGGCCCTGAAGGCCGCGGCGGAGGAAATGAGGGAGGCGGCGCGGGAGCTCAGAGGGCGGAACGCCCGTCTGCAGCTCCTGTTGGAGGAGGAGCGACAGGGGTGGAGGAGGGCAGAGGCGCTGTGGAACAGCGCGGCCCTCCCTCCCATCCTCCCTCCTCCTCCACCGCCGCGTCCCTCGGCAGAGGTAAATAAGCGGAGTGCGGCGGCAGTGGTGCGGGGCACCGCGGGCCCCTCCACCCGCACTCCGCCCGTGAAGAAGTCCCCGTCCTCCTCAGAAGACGATCTTCTGAGGAGGATTGGGGACATGATTGATGGCAAGCTGGCCGCCTTCCGGGAGGAGCTCCTCGCCGGAAGAGCGGTCAGCAGGAAGGCGGTGCCTCCCCGACCTGTTCCGGTACAGTCGGGGAAGGCAAAGAAGGGCGGAGTGAAGGCTCCGCCCAGCGTTGCGGCACCAGGGCCCCGGGTCGCGACCCCCAAGGGGGGTGGTGTACCCGTGGTCGCGGTGGTCGCGTCCTCCACAGCACCCTCCCAAGGGGGGGTGGCGTGGAGTGTGGTGGGGGGGCGGAAGGCGAAGCGGGCGGCGAGGAAGGCCTCGCAACCGCAGCCTCCGCCTCCGCCGGCGGCGGCCAAGGTAAAGGCCGCGAAGGTCGGGAAGGCACGACCAGGTCGTCCCCCAAAAACGGCAGCGGTGACGCTGACCGTTGCGCAGGGGGGCGACCTGACCCTCGCGGAGGCGATGCGGCTCGCCAGGGAGAATATCTCCCTGGAAGAGCTGGGCATCGCCTCCGTGAGGGCGAAGAGGGCCGTGACCGGGGGTCTCTTGCTGGAGATCCCCGGTGCAGAAGGCGGCGCGAAGGCGGATCGTCTCGCCCAGAGGCTCCGGGAGCAGCTGGGCGAGCGAGGTGTCCGGGTCGCCCGGCCCACGAAGCGCACGGAGATGCGCGTTTGTGGGCTGGACGACTCGGTCAGCGCACAGGATGTGTCCCGTGCCCTTGCGAGGGCGGGGGACTGTCCTGTGGAGGACCTGCGGATCGGAGAGATCCGCAGGTCGCCCTCCGGCCTCGGGTCGGTGTGGGCCCGGTGCCCCCTCTCCGCCGCCCGTAAGGTGGCGGAATCCGGGAGGGTGTTGGTGGGGTGGGTTTCGGCGCGAGTGGAAATCCTCGCGCCGCGCCCGCTCCAGTGTCACCGCTGCCTCGAATTGGGGCACGTGAGGCAGTGGTGCACCTCGCCGGTGGACCGCAGCGGTCAGTGTTACCGCTGCGGTGCCAAAGAGCACCGTGCGAGTCAGTGCTCGGCGGCCCCCCACTGCCCGCTGTGTGCGGACATGGGGAGGCCAGCCGATCACAGGGTGGGGAGCAAGAAGTGCTCCCCCCCCTCCCGGAAGGAGAGGAAGAGGCGGGCTGCACCGGCTCCGGTGCCGAGGGCGGTGGCATCGTCCTCCATGGAGGTGGACGGTGCTACGGGGACGGACGGCCGGGAGGAGGCTGGCGCGGCCATTAATTAATGCCGCCCCGCCTCCTCCTCCAGGCCAACCTCAACCACTGCCGCGCGGCACAGGACTTGATGTCCCAAGTCCTCGCGGAGTGGGGGGTTGGCCTGGCGGTCGCCGCCGAGCCGTACCGCGTCCCTGATCACCCTCATTGGGTGGGCGACGCGGACGGCTTGGTGGCGACGGTATGGGGAGGGGGCGACGGGTCCCCACCGTTCTCCTTGTTGGAGCGCGGTCGGGGATTCGTCGCCGTGGACTGGGGGGGAGTCGCTGTGGTGGGGTGCTACATTTCGCCCCGTAGCGGTCACGCTGCGTTCGAGCTGTACCTGGCCGGGGTCGCGGCATGCGTGCAGCGCTACGCGGCCCGGCCGGTGCTGGTCCTGGGGGATTTTAATGCCAAGTCGGTGGCTTGGGGATCCCCCAGGACCTCCGTTCGCGGCGGGATCCTGGGCGATTGGGCGGCGGGGCTCGACCTCCGGGTATTGAACCGGGGGTCGGAGCACACATGCGTGCGGCGATATGGGGGGTCCATCGTGGATGTTGGATTCGCGACCCCCAACGCCGTGCGCATGGTGTCGGGTTGGCACGTGGTCGCGGGGGCAGAGACACTCTCCGATCACCGGTACATCCGGATGGAGGTCTCTGCCGCCGCGAGTGCATCCCGACACGGCCGCCTGCGTGGCACCCCACCACGCCGCTGGGCGCTTCGGCGCCTGGACAAGGACGCCCTGATGGCAGCTGCCCTCGCTGCAACTTGGCCGCAGGGAGCGGCCGAGTTGCCGAGCATAGAGGAGGAGGTCGCCCGGCTCGGAGCATTGGTCGCGGGTATTTGCGACGCGGCGATGCCTCGGGTCGGGCGGGCTTCTCCTCGCCGGGCGGTGTACTGGTGGTCGGACGCGATCGCGGAGTTGCGAGTCGCGACTGTCCGCGCCCGACGCCAGTACACCCGCGCGCGCCGTCGTCAACGTACAGGCGACGGCGTGGCGCGAGCGAGGGCAGCTGATGACCTGTATGGAGCATACCGCGTGGCGCGGGTTGCTCTGCAGGTCGCCATCAAACGGGCCAAGACCCAGGCATGGAAGGAGCTCCTCCAGACCCTTGATGACGATCCATGGGGGCGCCCATATAAGGTGGTGCTGAATAAGCTCCGCCCGTGGGCGCCACCCGTCACCGAGGGTCTTGACCCCCGGCTGCTGGAGGACGTGGTCAATACACTCTTCCCAATTGGGGAGAGGGGACCGCGTCCTCCGGCGGCGGCGGCTGTCCCAGTGGAGTGGACGGCCGAGCTGGGGGTCACGCAGGAGGAGCTGGCAGCGGCCATCAGACGGCTCGGGGTTCGTAACACGGCCCCGGGTCCGGATGGTGTGCCCGGCCGGGTTTGGGTCTTGACCCAGGGCGTCCTTGGGGCCGACCTCAGGCGGTTGTTCGACCGCTGCCTGAGGGACGGGCGATTCCCCCCCAGTTGGAAGGTGGCGAGGATGGTCCTCCTCCGGAAGGAGGGTCGGCCCGCGGAGTCTCCCTCCGCATACCGGCCCATTTGTCTCCTCGACGAGGTGGGCAAGCTCTTCGAGCGTGTGATTGCTGCCCGCCTCGTCGAGCACCTGTCGCGGGGTGATCCCGGTCTGGCCGACTGCCAGTTCGGTTTCCGGGGGGGCCGATCGACTATCGACGCGATAGGTCGTGTGAGGGCCCTCTCGGAGGCGGCCGTCTCCCGGGGAGGGGTGGCATTGGCAATATCCAAGGATATTGCCAATGCCTTTAACACCCTCCCCTGGGAAGAGATAAGGAGGGGGCTCGAATATCATCGAGTCCCCCCTTGTCTCAGGGCGGTCGTCGGGGATTATCTCCGCGGCAGGTGGATCGAGTATCCGGGCCGGGATGGTGATATGCGGAGGGAGGTGTATTGCGGTGTTCCGCAGGGGTCGGTCCTCGGGCCACTCCTGTGGAACATCGCGTACGACTCGGTGTTGCGGGCCGGCCTCCCCGACGGCGTCAGCGCGGTGTGTTATGCGGATGACACACTGGTGCTGGCCGTCGGGGCGCACTGGGGGAGGGCCATGCGTCGCGCGGAGGAGGGGTCGCAACGCGTCGTCGACCGGATCAGGGGGATGGGGATGACGGTGGCGGTCCATAAGACCGAGGTGATTGCGTTTCATTCACCTCGGCAGGATCCGCCACCCCCTCTGATCCGGGTGGGTGGGGCTGACATCGAGGTGAAGCCCCAGATCAGGTATCTGGGGCTGATCCTCGATAGCCACTGGCGTTTCGAGGAGCATTTCCGCTGCCTGGTCCCCCGGTTGGAAAGGATGGTTGCGGCTCTGGGCCGGATCCTGCCCAACCTGGGGGGCCCGGCGGGCCGAGTTCGTCGCCTCTATGTGGCAATGGTCCAGTCGGTGGCCCTATACGGGGCCCCCGTCTGGGCGGACGACCTGGCTGCCTCCCGGCGCAGCATGACTATGCTGCGTCGGGTGCAGAGGCGCATGGCGCTCAGGGTCGTCCGCGGGTTTCGGACCATGTCACATGAGGCGGCGACGGTACTAGCGGGGATGCCGCCCATGGACCTGCTCGCGCGGTCGCACGCGGTGATGTACCGGCACCGCGTCGACCGTCGCGCGGGGGTGGGGGCGGTCCCGGGCGGGCAGGAACCTGCTTGGGGCGACTTGAAGCGCCAGGCCCGGCAGTCCGTGTTGCTCGCGTGGCAGGAGCGGCTGGCTCTGCCAACCGCGGGGCACCGGACTGTCGGGGCTGTTCGGCCACTCCTGAAGGAGTGGCTGGACAGAGGCCATGGCAGCCTCACCTACCGGCTGGCACAGGTATTTTCCGGGCATGGCAGCTTCGGAAGATACCTGTGCCGGATAGGGAAGGAGCCGACGGCGCGTTGCTGCCACTGCGACGCTGAGCAGGACACGGCGGATCATACCCTGGAGGTATGCCCCGCGTGGGAGGGGGAGCGCCGTGTCCTGGTCGGCGTCGTCGGGCGGGATGTCTCGCTGCCGGGCGTGGTGCGTGCCATGCTCGGCAGCGAGGAGAAGTGGAGGGCCGTGGCCTCCTTCTGCGAGAACGTAATGTTGCAGAAGGAGGCCGCGGGGAGGGAGCGCGAGCTTCAGCGGTGGCCCGAGGTCGTCGCCCGGTCGCGAGGCGTCGCGGGCGTCCGCCTCGGCGTGGCGGATGACCTAGGCTGGGAGGGGGGTCCTGAGGGGACCCTCCTCCCGCAAGGCGGCGCCGGGTCGGACCGGTTGGGGGTAGGAGTGCCTCCCCCTACCGGTCCGACGCAAGGGGAGGCACCCTCGGCGGTCTGGTGCGGCCATGAACGCCCGGCCGCCGAGGGGTGGAAACAGGGTCGCGGGCGGTTGCGAGTTGGGGCTCGCAGCCGCCACTAAACGCGGCCCCGGGACGGATAGCGGCGAGATGGAGTGGCCCCGTCCCGCCGCTATGAGGCAGTGTGTCTACTGGGGGGACCGATTGTCCCCCCGGGGGATGGGCGCGAAAGCGCGGGCACGGGGAGGATACCGGAAGAATGCTTCGAGCGATTCCCGGTATCCTCCCAAAGCGTGCCGAAGGGTCACCGTGGGGTTTTTAGTGGGTAGGTCCCGCGCCTGTCGTTGTACGGGCGCGGGGAATCCCACACACCCCTCCCACCTCACCCCAAGGAGGCGGGAGGGAGTCTTTCGAAGATTTTCCCCACGACAAAAAAAAAAAAAAAAAAAAAAAAAAGTATGAGGCAGATGATTGCAAATACCATAACTTACCCAGACATAACCGGCGTTATCCTCTAAAATATTAATCGAGTCCAGGTTGAATTGACTGTTTCAGTGTGGCACCACATTAATACGTGATGCTATCCAGAAAATGACCCAGGATCTGGCCAACAAGTATGCGAAAAACGCGAAAGTATGAGCCAGATGATTGCAAATACCAGAACTAACCCAGATGTAACCTGCGTTATCCTCTAAAATACTATCCCGAACCAGCTTCTATTGACTGTTTCAGTGTGGTACCACACTACTACGTGATACAGACCAGAAAAAGCACAGGATCTGGCCAACAAGTATGCGAAAAATACGAAAGCACGAGACAGATGAGGGCAAATCCCAGACACAACCGAGACATAACCGGCGTTATCCGCTAAAATATTAATCGCAACCAGGTTTAATTGACTGTTTCAGTGTGGCACCACTTTACTACGTGATCCAAACCAGAAAAAAGCCCAGGATCTGGCCAACAAGTATGCGAAAAATGCGAAAGTATGAGGCAGATGATTGCAAATACCATAACGTACCCAGAGATAACCGTCGTTATCCTCTAAAATATTAATCGAATCCAGGTTGAATTGACTGTTTCAGTGTGGTACCACATTAGTACGTGATCCAAACCAGAAGAAAACCCAGGATCTGGCCAACAAGTATGCGAAAAATGCGAAAGTATGGGCTAGATGATGCCAAGTACCAGACCTATCCCAGGCATAACCGGCGTTCTCCTCCAAAATATTAATCGGAACCAGGTTTTATTGACTGATTCCGTGTGGTACCACATTACTACGTGGTCCATACCAGAAAATGGCCAGGATCAGGCCAACAAGTATGAGAAATATGCGAAAGTATGAGCCAGATGATGGCAAATCCTAGACCTAACCCAGACCTAACATGTGTTATCATCTAAAATATTCATCGAAACCTGGTTTAATCGACTGTTTCAGTGTGGTACGACATTACTACCTGAACCAAACCAGAAATAACCCAGGACCTGTTCAACAAGTATGTGAAGAATGCGAAAGTATGAGTCTGATGAGGGCAAATCCCAGGCCTAACCTAGACCTAGCAGGAGTTATCCTCTAAAATATTGATCGAGACCAAGTTTAGTCGACTGTTTTAGTGTGTTACCACGTTACTACGTGATCCAAACCAGAAAAAGCCTAGGATCAGGCCAACAAGTATGAGAAATATGCGAAAGTATGAGACTCATGAGGGCAAATCCCAGACCTAACCCAGACCTAACATGCGATATCATTTAAAATATTGACCGAGACTAGGTTTCATGGACTGTTTCAGTGTGGTACCACATTACCACGTGATTCAAACCAGAAAAAGCCCAGGATCTGTACAACAAGTATGCGAAAAATGCGAAAGTATGAGCCAGATGAGGGCAAATCCTAGACCTAACCCAGACCTAACATGCGTTATCCTCTAAAATATTGGTCGTATCCAGGTTTAAATGATTGTTTCAGAGTTGTACCATAATTCTGAGTGTCCCAATCCAGAAAAAGCAAAGGATCTGGCTAACAAGTATGAGAAATATGCGATAGTATGTGCCAGATGAGGGCAAATCCTAGACCTAACCCAGACCTAACATGCGTTATCATCTAGAATATTGACAGAAACCTGGTTTAAACGACTGTTTCAGTGTGGTACCACATTACTACCTGATCCCAACCAGAAATGACACAGGATCTGTTCCACAAGTATGAGAAGAATGCGAAAGTATCAGTCTGATCAGGACAAATCCCAGGCCTAGCTTAGACTTAGCATGAGTTATCCTCTAAAATATTGATCGAGACCAGGTTTGGTCGACTGTTTCGGTGAGGTACGACGTTTCTACGTGATCCAAACCAGAAAAAGCCCAGGATCAGGCCAACAAGTATGAGAAATATGCGAAAGTATGAGCCAGATGAGGGCAAATCCTAGACCTAACCCAGACCTAACATGCGTTATCCCTTAAAATATTGACCAAAACTAGGTTTGATTGACTGTCTCAGTGTGGTACCACATTACCACGTGATTCAAACCAGAGAAAACCCAGGATCTGTACAGCAAGTATGCGAAAAATGCGAAAGTATGAGCCAGATGAGGGCAAATCCTAGACCTAACCCAGACCTAACATGCGTTATCCTCTAAAATATTGGTCGTATCCAGGTTTAAATGACTGTTTCAGTGTGGTACTACATTACTGTGTGATCCTATCCACAAAAAGCAAAGGATCTGGTTAACAAGTATGAGAAATATGGGAAAGTATGAGCCTCATGAGGGCTAATCCTAGACCTAACCAAGACCTAACATGCGTTATCCTCAAAAATATTGATCGAAACCAGGTTTAGTTGACTGTTTCAGTGTGGTACCACATTACTATGTGATCCAAACCAGAAAAAACCCAGGATCTGTTCAAGAAGTGTGTGAATAATGCGAAAGTATGAGTCTGATCAGGGCAAATCCCAGGCCTAATGTAGACCTAGCATGAGTTATCCTCTAAAATTTTGATCGAGACCAGGTTTAGTCGACTGTTTCAGTGAGGTACCACGTTTTTCCGTGATCCAAAACAGAAAAAGCCCAGGATCAGGCCAACAAGTATGAGAAATATGCGAAAGTATGAGCCAGATGATGGCAAATCCTAGACCTAACCCAGACCTACCATGTGTTATCATCTAAAATATTGATCGAAACCTGGTTTAATCGACTGTTTCAGTGTGGTACGACATTACTACCTGAACCAAACCAGAAATAACCCAGGACCTGTTCAACAAGTATGTGAAGAATGCGAAAGTATGAGTCTGATGAGGGCAAATCCCAGGCCTAACCTAGACCTAGCAGGAGTTATCCTCTAAAATATTGATCGAAACCAGGTTTAATTGACTGTTGCAGTGTGGTACCACGTTACTACGTGATCCAAACCAGAACAAACCCAGGATCTGTTCAAAAAGTATGTGAAGAATGCGAAAGTATGAGCCAGATGCGGGCAAATCCCAGACCTGACCCAGACCTAACATGCGATATCCTTTAAAATATTGACCGAAACTAGGTTTGATTGACTGTCTCAGTGTGGTACCACATTACCACGTGATCCAACCCAGAAAAAGCCCTGGATCCGGCCAACGACTATGCGAAAATTGCGAATGTATGTGCCAGATGAGGCAAATCCTGGACCTAACCCAGACCTAACTTACGTTATCCTATAAAATATAGATCGAGACCACGTTTAGCCGACTGTTTCAGTGTGGTACCACATTACTACCTGATCCAAACTAGTAGAAACCCAGGGTCTCTTCAACAAGTATGTGAAGAGTGGGAAAGTATGAGCCAGATGCGGGCAAATCCTGGACCTAACCCAGACCTAACATGCGTTATCATCTAAAATATTGATCGAAACCAGGTTTAATCGACTGTTTCAGTGTGGTACCACATTACTGTGTGACCCAATCCAGAAAAAGCAAAGGATCTGGCTAACAAGTATGAGAAATATGCGAAAGTATGAGCCAGATGAGGGCAAATCCTACACCTAACCCATACCTAACATGCGTTATCATCTGGAATATTGATCGAAACCAGGTTTAATCGACTGTTTCAGTGTGATACCATGTTACTACATGAACCAAACCAGAAATAACCCAGAATCTGGTCATCAAGTATGAGAAATGCGGAAGTACGAGCCTGATGAGAGCAAATCCCAGGCCTAACCTAGACCTAACATGAGTTATCCCCTAAAATATTGATCGAAACCGGGTTTATTGGACTGTTTCAGTGTGATACCACATTACCACGTGATCCACATCAGAAAAAGCCCGGGATCTGTTCAACAAGTATGCGAAAAATGCAAAAGTATGAGTCTGATGCGGGCTAATCCCAGGCCTAACCTAGACCTAACATGCGTTATCCTCTATAACATTGATCGAAACCAGGTTTCATGGCCTGCATCAGTGTGGTACTACGTCACTACCTGATCCAAACCGGAAAAAGCCCAGGATCAGGCCAACAAGTATGAGAAATATGCGAAAGTATGAGCCTCGTGAGGGCAAATCCCAGACCTAACCCAGACCTAACATGCGTTATCCTCAAAAATATTGATCGAAACCAGGTTTAATCGACTGCATCAGTGTGGTACCACATTACTACGTGATTCGAACCAGAAAAAACGCATGATCTGTTCAACAAGTATGTGAAGAATGCGAAGATATGAGACTGATGAGAGCAAATCCCAGACCCAACCCAGACCTAACATGCGATATCCTTTAAAATTTTGACCGTGACTAGGTTCCATGGACTGTTTCAGTGTGGTACCACATTACCACGTGATTCGAACCAGAAAAAGCCAAGGATCAGGCCAACAAGTATGAGAAATATGCGAAAGTATGAGCCTCATGAGGGCAAATCCTAGACCTAACCCAGACCTAACATGCGTTATCCTCAAAAATATTGATCGAAACCTGGTTTAATCGACTGTTTCCGTGTGGCACCACATTTCTGTGTGTCCCAATCCTGAAAAAGCAAAGGATGTGGCTAACAAGTGTGAGAAATATGCGAAAGTATGAGCCTGATGATGGCAAATCCCACACCTAACCGAGACCTAACCGGCGTTATCCTCTAAAATGTTCTTCGTGACTAGGGTTAATCGGCTGTTTCAGTGTGGTACCACATTACTACCTGATCCAAACTAGTAGAAACCCAGGGTCTCTTCAACAAGTATGTGAAGAATGCGAAAGTATGAGCCAGATGCGGGCAAATCCAAGACCTAAACCAGACCTAACATGCGCTATCCTCAAAAATATAGATCGAAACCAGGTTTCATGGACTGTTTCAGTGTGATACCACATTACTACGTGATTCAAACCAGAAAAAACGCAGGATCTGTTCAACAAGTATGTGAAGAATGCGAAAGTGTGAGCCTCGTGAGGGCAAATCCCAGACCTAACCCAGACCTAACATGCGATATCCTTTAAAATATTGACCGAGACTAGGTTTCATGGACTGTATCAATGTGGTACCACATTACCACGTGATTCAAACCAGAAAAAACCCAGGATCTGTTCAACAAGTATGCGAAAAATGCGAATGTATGAGTCTGATGACGGCTAATCCCAGGCCTAACCTAGACCTAACATGCGTTATCGTCTAAAATATTGATCGAAACCAGGTTTCATGGACTGTTTCAGTGTGATACCACATTACTACGTGATTCAAACCAGAATAAACGCAGGGTCTGTTCACAAGTATGTGAGGAATGCGAAGGTATGAGACTGATGAGAGCAAATTCCAGACCTAACCGAGACCTAGCATGAGTTATCCTCTAAAATATTGATCGAGACCAGGTTTAGTCGACTGCTTCAGTGTGGTACCACATTACTACGTGATCCAAACCAGAAAAGGGCAAGGATCAGGCCAACAAGTATGAGAAATATGCGAAAGTATGAGCCAGATGAGGGCAAATCCTAGACCTAACCTAGACCTAACATGCGTTATCCTCTAAAATATTGATCGAAACCAGGTTTCATGGACTGTTTCAATGTGGTACCACATTACCACGTGATCAAAAACAGAAAAAGCCCAGGATCAGGCCAACATGTATGAGAAATATGCGAAAGTATGAGGCTCATGAGGGCAAATCCCAGACCTAACCCAGACCTAACATGCGATATCCTTTCAAATATTGACCGAGACTAGGTGTCATGGACTGTTTCAATGTGGTACCACATTACCACGTGATCAAAAACAGAAAAAGCCCAGGATCAGGCCAACATGTATGAGAAATATGCGAAAGTATGAGCCTCATGAGGGCAAATCCCAGACCCAACCCAGACCTAACATGCGATATTCTTTAAAATTTTGACCGAGACTAGGTTTCATGGACTGTTTCAGTGTGGTACCACATTACCACGTGATTCAAACCAGAAAAAACCCAGGATCTGTACAACAAGTATGTGATGAATGCGAAAGTATTAGTCTGATGAGGGCAAATCCCAGGTCTAACCTAGACCTAGCATGAGTTATCCTCTAAAATATTGATCGAGACCAGGTTTAGTCGACTGTTTCAGTGTGGTACCACATTACTACGTGATCCAAACCAGAAAAAGCCAAGGATCAGGCCAACAATTATGAGAAATATGCGATAGTATGAGCCTCATGAGGGAAAATCCTAGACCTAACCCAGACCTAACATGCGTTATGCTCTAAAATATTGATCGAGACCAGGTAAAATTGACTGTTTCAGTGTGATACCATGTTACTACATGATCCAAACCAGAAATAACCCAGAATCTGGTCATCAAGCATGAGAAATATGCGGAAGTACGAGCCTGATGAGAGCAAATCCCAGGCCTAACCTAGACCTAACATGAGTTATCCCCTAAAATATTGATCGAAACCAGGTTTATTGGACTGTTTCAGTGTGATACCACATTACCACGTCATCCAAACCAGAAAAAGCCCGGGATCTGTTCAACAAGTATGCGAAAAATGCGAAAGTATGAGTCTGATGAGGGCTAATCCCAGGCCTAACCTAGACCTAACATGCGTTATCCTCTAAAATATTGATCGAAACCAGGTTTCATGGACTGTTTCAATGAGATACCACATTACTACGTGATTCAAACCAGAAAAAACGCAGGATCTGTTCAACAAGTATGTGAAGAATGCGAAGATATGAGACTGATGAGAGCAAATTCCAGACCTAACCCAGACCTAACATGCGTTATCCTCTAAAATATTGATCGAGACCAGGTAAAATTGACTGTTTCAGTGTGGTACTACATTACTGTGTGATCCAATCCAGAAAAAGCAAAGGATCTGGCTAACAAGTATGAGAAATATGGGAAAGTATGAGCCTAATGAGGGCAAATCCAACACCTAACCGAGTCCTAACCGGCGTTATCCTCTAAAGTGTTGATCGTGTCCAGGTTTAATCGACTGCATCAGTGTGGTACCACGTTACTACCTGATCCAAACCGGAAAAAGCCCAGGATCAGGGCAACAAGTATGAGAAATATGCGAAAGTATGAGCCTCGTGAGGGCAAATCCCAGACCTAACCCAGACCTAACATGCGATATCCTTTAAAATATTGACCGAGACTAGGTGTCATGGACTGTTTCAATGTGGTACCACATTACCACGTGATCAAAAACAGAAAAAGGCCAGGATCAGGCCAACATGTATGAGAAATATGCGAAAGTATGAGCCTCATGAGGGCAAATCCCAGACCCAACCCAGACCTAACATGCGATATCCTTTAAAATTTTGACCGAGACTAGGTTTCATGGACTGTTTCAGTGTGGTACCACATCACTACGTGATTCAAACCAGAAAAAACGCAGGATCTGTTCAACAAGTATGTGAAGAATGCGAAAGTGTGAGCCTCGTGAGGGCAAATCCCAGACCTAACCAAGACCTAACATGCGATATCCTTTAAAATATTGACCGAGACTGGGTTTCATGGACTGTTTCAATGTGGTACCACATTACCACGTGATCAAAAACAGAAAAAGCCCAGGATCAGGCCAACATGTATGAGAAGAATGCGAAAGTATGAGCCTGATGAGGGCACATCCCACACCTAACCGAGACCTAACCGGCGTTATCCTCTAAAATGTTCATCGTGACTAGGGTTAATCGGCTGTTTCAGTGTGGTACGACATTACTACCTGATCCAAACCAGAAATAACCCAGGATCTGTTCAACAAGTATGAGAAGAATGCGAAAGTATGAGTCTGATGAGGGCAAATCCCAGGCCTAACCTAGACCTAACATGCGTTATCCTCTAAAATGTTGATCGTGTCCAGGTTTAATCGACTGTTTCAGTGTGATACCATGTTACTACATGATCCAAACCAGAAACAAGCCAGAATCTGGTCATCAAGTATGAGAAATATGCGGAAGTACGAGCCTGATGAGAGCAAATCCCAGGCCTAACCTAGACCTAACATGAGTTATCCCCTAAAATATTGATTGAAACGAGGTTTATTGGACTGTTTCAGTGTGATACCACATTACCACGTCATCCAAACCAGAAAAAGCCCGGGATCTGTTCAACAAGTATGCGAAAAATGCGAAAGTATGAGTCTGATGAGGGCTAATCCCAGGCCTAACCTAGACCTAACATGCGTTATCCTCTAAAATATTGATCGAAACCAGGTTTCATGGACTGTTTCAGTGTGATACCACATTACTACGTGATTCAAACCAAAAAAAACGCATGAACTGTTCAACAAGTATATGAAGAATGCGAAGATATGAGACTGATGAGAGCAAATTCCAGACCTAACCCAGACCTAACATGCGTTATCCTCTAAAATATTGATCGAGACCAGGTAAAATTGACTGTTTCAGTGTGGTACTACATTACTGTGTGATCCAATCCAGAAAAAGCAATGGATCTGGCTAACAAGTATGAGAAATATGCGAAAGTATGAGCCTGATGAGGGCAAATCCCACACTCAACCGAGTCCTAACCGGCGTTATCCTCTAAAATGTTGATCGTGTCCAGGTTTAATCGACTGCATCAGTGTGGCACCACGTTTCTACCTGATCCAAACCGGAAAAAGCCCAGGATCAGGCCAACAAGTATGAGAAATATGCGGAAGTATGAGCCTCGTGAGGGCAAATCCCAGACCTAATCCAGACCTAACATGCGATATCCTTAAAAATATTGACCGAGACTAGGTGTCATGGACTGTTTCAATGTGGTACCACATTACCACGTGATCAAAAACAGAAAAAGCCCAGGATCAGGCCAACATGTATGAGAAATATGCGAAAGTATGAGCCTCATGAGGGTAAATCGCAGACCCAACCCAGACCTAACATGCGATATCCTTTAAAATTTTGACCGAGACTAGGTTTCATGGACTGTTTCAGTGTGGTACCACATTACCACGTGATTCAAACCAGAAATAACCCAGGATCTGTTCAACAAGTATGCGAAAAATGCGAAAGTATGAGTCTGATGACGGCTAATCCCAGGCCTAACCTAGACCTAACATGCGTTATCCTCTAAAATATTGATCGAAACCAGGTTTCATGGACTGTTTCAGTGTGATACCACATTACTACGTGATTCAAACCAGAAAAAACGCAGGGTCTGTTCAACAAGTATGTGAAGAATGCGAAGGTATGAGACTGATGAGAGCAAATTCCAGACCTAACCTAGACCTAGCATGAGTTATCCTCTGAAATATTGATCGAGACCAGGTTTAGTCGACTGCTTCAGTGTGGTGCCACATTACTACGTGATCCAAACCAGAAAAGGCCAACAAGTATGAGAAATATGCGAAAGTATGAGCCAGATGAGGGCAAATCCTAGACCTAACCTAGACCTTACATGCGTTATCCTCTAAAATATTGATCGAAACCAGGTTTCATGGACTGTTTCAATGTGGTACCACATTACCACGTGATCAAAAACAGAAAAAGCCCAGGATCAGGCCAACATGTATGAGAAATATGCGAAAGTATGAGCCTCGTGAGGGTAAATCCCAGACCCAACCCAGACCTAACATGCGATATCCTTTAAAATTTTGACCGAGACTAGGTTTCATGGACTGTTTCAGTGTGGCACCACATTACCACGTGATTCAAACCAGAAAAAACCCAGGATCTGTACAACAAGTATGTGATGAATGCGAAAGTATGAGTCTGATGAGGGCAAATCCCAGGCCTAACCTAGACCTAGCATGAGTTATCCTCTAAAATATTGATCGAAACCAGGTTTAATCGACTGTTTCAGTGTGGTACCACATTACTGTTTGACCCAATCCAGAAAAAGCAAAGGATCTGGCTAACAAGTATGAGAAATATGCGAAAGTATGAGCCAGATGGGTGCAAATCCTAGACCTAACCCAGACCTAACATGCGTTATCATCTAGAATATTGATCGAAACCTGGTTTAATCGACGGTTTCAGTGTGGTACTGTTATGCCGTAAGCTGCAGACTCGTCCAAATAGTTGCGGCGTCACAATATTAGGTTGATTTTGGTTGGGAAAGGTTCAAGCACTCGGACAAAGATATCAGGATATACTGTAAGGTTTATTCGGAGACTGAACACTGATGCACTTCTTACAAAATCAAACGTGAGAATGAGCCCCGAGGGCCAGGAGCGGTACGCTTTTGTAATCTTTGGTTTGAGTACAGCCGGGTTAGATCTGGGCGTATGACGCATTTGTTTTTACCCTTAAAGGAGTCAACAAGTTCGTCATCTTCTTGGTGTATCGCTTATGACTAACCTTATCGCTATGAGTAATACTTATTTTCTATGGGGGCCTACGGCATGACACCCCTTTCCTTATTTTTAAAATTTTGATTACAATATTCAAAATTTTAATGGCTTAAATCTAATAGTTTTGATTGCGGGTGTTGGCGATCCTGTATCAAAACGCAGAGTTTTAGGTATATCAAGCGGGGATTCTATGACTGTAGTCGGAGTTAAGGGTGCCGTCGGGTCTGGAGAGTATTCGACGTCAGGCGTCACATGTGGATTTATGGTATTAAAAGCTTGCTGTCGTCCTCCGACATTGAAACAATTAATATAATAACAAGGTCTAGTAAATAAGTATTTAAGCAAACGGAAAGCTTTTAATTTATATAATACGTACAAGACGAGTATGGTCGCTACTGATGCTCCAATTATTTGTAAACTACTCAAAAATTATTCGTACCTAGTTGTCGACCTAACATGTGTTGATAGTCGCTCGGCTTCTTGTGAAATATCCATAAAAGATCTAGCATATTGTAACAAATGTTCTGGCTCGATAACATTCGTCGGTAAGCTAGGTATTTTTGCAAAATCTATTATTGTATTATTCAGTTCAGTGACATTGAATGAAGCTAAGCCTAATTGTAGTTGGTATGTTTTGACATCAATATCTGTAGTTCGAGGTATAAGAGTGGCTGTTAACGCGGAGCCTATACATTCCTTATCTAAATATATACGATGTAAACCTTGCAAAAGCCTTGTTTCTTGAGGAAGCCCTTTACAGGAGATATGTATGCTTTCGACTTCGCGGGAAATTGATATCCAATCTTGTTGAGAAGAGAGCTGTATCCATATAGGATTTATCAATTTCAACATTGCAGTTTTGCACTTGGCTTGTTCTGGCAAAATACGGATTGCTTGAACAAGGTAGGGGTCTTGTAAAGCAGTCGCATATGCAGGTGTGTGGCGTTCACAAATGTAAAGTTTCTCTATTTTCTTGCAATCAGCTATTTCATTTATATTTATTGGATTATAACGCTTCGTAGTGGAATCAATGAGTAAGTATTTTTCGGTTATGGTAGGCAAATACATGATGGCCTCTACTAATTTCGGAATCGGTATTATTTGGTACAAATTATACATTTCTTCTTCGGTTACGGGGAGTTTAATTTCAAAGCAAAGCTTGTCTCGATTCATAATAAAAATGGATACATCGGAGATCTTTATATATTTATGTAAATTTTGTGGATCTATAGGAAAAAGTAATTGATGTTGACCGAAACGGTTCTGCATATATTTCAAGGTTTCTAAGAAACTACTCATTTGTACCGCGGCAATGTTGAATTTTCCTTGAAGTCCAGAATTTACGATGTTTCGTAACTTAGTTATTAAATTCGAATATTCGTCTGCAATTTCATTAACTAGTAACGTGGTATACAGCATATTAAGTTCTTGATGAACGGTTCGGACGTTTCTATTCATTAACGCATTGACTTTTGTTACTTTCTCTTGATATTTACTAAAGTCTTTTAAAATCCCTTTGACAATTAGAGTTTCGTTACTTATTAGAACATTTACGCGTTTATTGTCACTATATAATTTATCGATTTCTTGATTGTAATATTCGGCGTCTTTCTGAGACGATGTTCCAAAAAGTACATTTGCCAAATCTCCTATGGGGTTTAACCATCCTCTCTTAACGCGGTTACTTACTGTATCCGTTTCTCTATATCCTACTATAGCTAATAGATCTAATCGTTCTTGTTTCAACCTAATTAACTTATCTTTAATATGCTGCAAGAGATCCTGGTAGGATCCTCCGGTGTTCTGTGTTACTAGATGTAGGCTATCAAGGATGAGTTCCTCGTGTAGGATGATTTCTTCTTGGTCAATGGTAAAAACGGTTATCCAAGTTTTATGATATAACCTAGCAGTGCCTAAATGGTCGAACTCAATATTTGGTACATTGGTTATTGGCGTTATTTTCCATGATGTTGCATAGCATATTACTGCTAGCGTTAATCTGTAACAGAGTTCATATTAGCGTATTTTAATCTATTGAGATGAATATTCTGTATTTTTCCTTTAACATCTACTAGTGCGTTTACATTTTTGATGTCTATAACTCTATATGGGCCTACCCAAGGATTTGTTAGTCCTTGTAGCCTGTCCCTACCCTGATTTTTAACCCATACATAGTCACCTATT
This sequence comes from Colletes latitarsis, assembly GCF_051014445.1. Lineage (NCBI taxonomy): Eukaryota > Metazoa > Arthropoda > Insecta > Hymenoptera > Colletidae > Colletes > Colletes latitarsis. The sequence continues at coordinate 2,459,398 of NW_027488368.1, read as the reverse complement.
TCTAATGATAATGGTTTAATATGCTTATCATATTCTTTCTTAACTCTAGCTTTAATATCCTATAGTACGTCTTCGGCATGTAACGTCAGTTTACGTATGTGTGTCTTGTGTGCAGTCAATAAGTCAGAATAGTCTACGTCTGTGGAATTGTTTAAAAGTTGATCGACTATTGGTGCGTCTCGTCCAAAAACTAGTTCATACGGTACGAGTTTATTTTGATGTGGTGCAGTATTCCATGCGAATACAGCTCCTTGTAAATAATTGTGCCAGTCTTCGTTGTTATCGTCCATTATCAATTGTGTTCGAATAAATTCCTTAAGTGTGGCATGCGCTCTCTCTAATGATCCATTAGACTCTGGGTGAAAAGCGGTTGTGTGTTGTAAATTTATATTAAATAATTTTGCAAAGTCCTGCATTAAATTACTGGTAAAGTTCTGTCTTAGGTCTGTCAAAATTGTCTTTGGTACGCCGTAACGTAAGAACCATGTGTTCATGAGTGCTGTAGCGATTGTTTCGCTCCGTTGATTTGTTAAGGCTACAGCTTCTATGAATTTACTTAATTGGTCTTGGATAGTTAACACATATCTTTGACCCATCGAACTTTCATTAAAAGGCCCTACTATATCTATCGCGATTTTATCATTAAAACGTCGCGGCGTGTCTGTTATACACAGCGGCATTTTTGTCGGTCTTCTCTCTATTTTGCCCTGTTGACAATTTGGGCATTGTTTAATAAAATTTGCCACGTCTTTATAGAGTCCTTTCTATGCATAATTCTTCAAGATTTTTGTAATTGTATTCTTAATACCTAAATGACCCGTCAGAATATTACCGTGTGAATTACTCAGTATGCGTTGTTTCTCTTCGTCATTCTCAGGTTCGTTTAAGGCATTTTGTATTAAATTAACGACGTTATTTCGTGGAATTTCTTGAAATACACGCAAAAATATCTTTTTAATATCCTGTTCCGTGCAATTGCAATATCCTATCAAGTCGTACATATTAATAGCTATAGAAGCGATCGGCTCCGAGATTAGTAATGTTAGAAGTTCTTCGCAAATTTCAGATAAATCAAAATCCTTCCGGTAAATTACAATTTCAGTATCGGTTAAGTCTAGTCTAGCTTCCCCGTCTTCAAAGCGAACAATTGTCGCATCCTGAGGTGCGATTTCACAAATTCTTATACTTTTTATCCAACGCGATTTATAGTGATCGGAATATAAAACTGGATTGCGCGATAAAGCATCTGCATTTGTATTTAAACATCCCTTTTTATAAATAATTTCGTAATTGTACTCTTCTAGCGTGATCTTCCATCGCGCCTTGATTCCCGTTGGATTCTTTAGCGTTGACAGCCACCTCAATGGTTGATGATCAGTAATAATTTTGAAATTTCGACCATACAGATAGGGTCGGAAATGCTTTACAGCCCAAACAACTGCTAATAATTCTTTGTCGGTTGTTGAATAATTGATTTCTCCTTTGTTAAGTGTCCTGCTGGCAAAGCTAACAGGTCTTTCCTTTCCGTCGGAGCCCTTCTGAGCCAGTATTCCTCCAATAGCTTCTCCCGAAGCGTCGGTGGCTAAAATAAATTCCTTGGTGAAATCCGGGTACGCTAAAACACGATCTCCGCAGAGTTCGTTCTTGAGAATATCAAACGCCTCTTGTTGTCGCGTGCCCCATTCAAACTTTGCGTCCTTCCTCAGAAGTGTGTTTAATGGTTTTGCGATCTTTGAAAATCCTGGTATGAAGCGTCGATAATAACCCGCTAATCCTAAAAATTGTTTGATATTCTTACGGTCTTTTGGTCTTGGAAATTCTTTTACTGCCCTAATCTTTTCGGGATTAGGCTTTACTCCTTCTTCAGTTATGAGATGTCCCAAATACTGTAATTCGGGTTTAAGGTATTCGCATTTATCTGGTTGAAGTTTCAACCCTACTTCGCGAAATCGATCGAAAAGAGTATTTAGACGTTTATATAATTCTTCGAGTTCCGCCGCGAACACGATCACGTCATCTAGGTAGACGAAACAGATGTTGCCAGTCAGTCCCCTCAAGGCTTGATCCATCATCCGTTGAAACGTCGCTGGTGCATTCTTGAGCCCAAATGGCATGCGGGTATACTCGTAGTGCCCTGCCGGAGTGCTGAATGCAGTTTTCTTCTGATCCTTGGTCTTCATTCCTATCTGGTGAAAACCGCTAGCCAGGTCGAAAGCACAGAACCATCGCGCTCTTCCTAACTGGTCTAGGACTTCTTCGATGTTCGGAAACGGATAGGCATCCTGAGGCGTCTTCTCGTTCAATTGCCGAAAGTCTATCACGACTCTCCACTTCTTCTTTCCACTGGCGTCCACTTTCTTTGGAACCACCCAAAGAGGGGAATTATACGGAGAGTCGGAATCTACGATAATCCCTTTTTCTTTCATATCTTTTACTTGTTCTTTAATAACATCTAAGTGTCCTGGAGGATACCTGAACTGCTTCGTGTGGACTGGTATATCGTCCGTCGTGGGTATCGCGTGCTCTACTAAACTCGTTTTAGGTAGAGGATCCTCGGGTAAACAAAATATTTCTGCATGATCCAATACAATTTTTCTTATTCGCTGACGAACCTTTGGATTCATTATATGATCTAGTCGCGTCTGACTATCTAACAGCTCGATTCGTCCGGGCCGTTTGATACCTTGTAAGTGCAAAACGCGTTTCAATGTATTGGTTAACTTTATTGTTTTATTTTTTATGTCGATCCCTGCTTCCTCGGAAGACAGGAAGGGCATTCCTAAGAGCCCATCTTCTTCTATAGGAAATGAATCATCTACGATAGCTAACACATGTGATTTTTCGCCAATAGTTAATTTGGCTTCTCGCGTAGTCTGGGTTTCCATATTATCTATTCCGTAAAATGTATTAATACCAGGTCGCGTTGATAAATTTCTAGCTGGGGTACGCTTAATTAAATTTATTCCTGCTCCGGTATCGATAAGGAAGGTGCCTCGGCTTCCTCCCAATCTGACTCCGATGGATATTTTATTCTTGCAGCTAACTCGCGGTCGCTCTCCTCTTCCATTACTCCTGTCTCGTCCGATTGTAAGTACTTTATTCCCGGTGGTCGGTCGGATTTGTTCACTTCGCAAAAATTTTGGTTCTTAGGGCAATCGCGTGAATAATGACCTACTTTCTGACACTTAAAGCACGTTGGTTGGAAATTTCTGTCCCTGTCTGGCCTCGGCGCGAATCTTGGTTGTTCTCGATACGGGCGAGTCTCGCGAGAGGGTTGCTTTTCGGCACGAGGTGGTATATCGTCCAGCCGGTAGCTCCTATTTGATCGCGACGGGTATTGCGCGCGTTGGACGGTACTTCTAGCTCTTTCGCGTAATTCGTTTCGTCTTTGAGCTTCGTGAGCAATTTGCTGTGCTTCTCGCAGTGTCATTGGACGCATATACTGTACGTCTTTCGTTAAAGTGTCGTTTAGGTTTTGTATGTAAAGATCTATCGCATTCTTTTCTTCTACCACTAGTGCTGCGCGTTTTTCTCGAGGCGAGAGATCTGGCATTTGATTAATAGCTCGTTGTATGTCGCGGTTTAGCAGATTGAAACGACGTGTAAATTCTCTAACGTCGCATCTTCCATGTGTTAAAATTGTGCGTTCCTGTTGTAGTAGGTGATACGATTTCGACAGTCCGTATTCTGTTTTCAACACGTCTATTAAGTCGTCAATATCACTGATGTCTTGCTGATCTATTAGTTGTTTAACGTCTCCTTTGAGTTTCTGCGCGCGTAGCATGTTAAGATAAATGACTTGATCCGGTACCATTTGTTTCATTTCCCTGACTTCTAATATGAATTTTTCAACCGGTCTATTAAATCCGTCGAATTCTCCAATCATTTCCAAAGCTACCTTTGTGTCCTTAGAATACTGGACTAATGTTTGCGTTCGAAGTGGCGTGTTTATTTCGCTACCGCTTCGTTGATTATCGGAAGAATCATCGTCGGTGATTTTACGAATTATACCGTCTTTCTGTAGTTTGAGTGCTCTGATTTGTTCCATCATTGCGTTACAGTTCTTCGTTAGCATATCTATCTGTTGCTGAATAGAATTTGAATCTAATAGTTCCCTCGAAGAACCAGCCGCGGCGAGGTCTTCCGGGTTTATTTTAAAACTCGCGTTAGTATTCATGATACTGTTTTCGCTTGATGAATCGGTTTCAATTACGTTCTTAGTCTCACGGTAAGTCGAAAATAGCATAAATTGATCAACCTACCCAAGAATTATCTTCATAGTCTCGAAAGCTTAGAGTGGAGCTCGTCCATTTGTCGTCTTCTGCTGGCTTATCCCACCGCTGCCACCATAAAATTGTCCTTATTGTTATGCCGTAAGCTGCAGACTCGTCCAAATAGTTGCGGCGTCACAATATTAGGTTGATTTTGTTTGGGAAAGGTTCAAGCACTCGGACAAAGATATCAGGATATACTCTAAGGTTTATTCGGAGACTGAACATTGATGCACTTCTTACAAAATCAAACGTGAAAATGAGCCCCGAGGGCCAGGAGCGGTACGCTTTTATAATTTTTGGTTTGAGTACAGCCGGGTTAGATCTGGGCGTATGACGCATTTGTTTTTACCCTTAAAGGAGTCAACAAGTTCGTCATCTTCTTGGTGTATCGCTTATGACTAACCTTATCGCTATGAGTAATACTTATTTTCTATGGGGGCCTACGGCATGACAGTACGACATTACTACCTGATCCAAACCAGAAATAACCCAGGATATGTTCAACAAGTATGTGAAGAATGCGAAAGTATGAGTCTGATGAGGGCAAATCCCAGGCCTAACCAAGACCTAACATGCGATATCCTATAAAATATTGACCGAGACTAGGTTTATTTGACTGCTTCAGTGTGGTGCCACATTACCAGGTGATCCAAACCAGAAATAACCCAGGATCTGTTCAACAAGTATGCGAAAAATGCGAAAGTATGAGTCTGATGACGGCTAATCCAAGGCCTAACCTAGACCTAACATGCGCTATCCTCTAAAATATTGATCCAAACCAGGTTTCATGGACCGTTTCAGTGTGATACCACATTACTACGTGATTCAAACCAGAAAAAACGCAGGGTCTGTTCAACAAGTATGTGAAGAATGCGAAGGTATGAGACTGATGAGAGCAAATTCCAGACCTAACCTAGACCTAGCATGAGTAATCCTCTAAAATATTGATCGAGACCAGGTTTAGTCGACTGCTTCAGTGTGGTACCACATTACTACGTGATCCAAACCAGAAAAGGGCAAGGATCAGGCCAACAAGTATGAGAAATATGCGAAAGTATGAGCCAGATGAGGGCAAATCCCAGACCTAACCTAGACCTAACATGCGTTATCCTCTAAAATATTGATCGAAACCAGGTTTCATGGACTGTTTCAATGTGGTACCACATTACCACGTGATCAAAAACAGAAAAAGCCCAGGATCAGGCCAACATGTATGAGAAATATGCGAAAATATCAGCCTCGTGAGGGTAAATCCCAGACCCAACCCAGACCTTACATGCGATATCCTTTAAAATTTTGACCGAGACTAGGTTTCATGGACTGTTTCAGTGTGGTACCACATTACCACGTGATTCAAACCAGAAAAAACGTAGGGTCTGTTCAACAAGTATGTGAAGAATGCGAAGGTATGAGACTGATGAGGGCAAATCCTAGACCTAACCCAGACCTAACATGCGTTATGCTCTAAAATATTGATCGAGACCAGGTAAAATTGACTGTTTCAGTGTGGTACTACAATACTGTGTGATCCAATCCAGAAAAAGCAAAGGATCTGGCTAACAAGTATGAGAAATATGGGAAAGTATGGGCCTCATGACGGCAAATCCTAGACCTAACCCAGACCTAACATGCGTTATCCTCAAAAATATTGATCGAAACCAGAATTAATCGACTGTTTCCGTGTGGCACCACATTACTACGTGATCCAAACCGGAAAAAACCCAGGATCTGTCCAACAAGTATGTGAAGAATGCGAAAGTATGAGCCAGATGAGGGCAAATCCTAGACCTAACCCGGACCTAACATGCGTTATCATCTAAAATATTGATCAAAACCTGGTTTAATCGACTGTTTCAGTGTGGTACCACATTACTGTGTGACCCAATCCAGAAAAAGCACAGGATCTGGCTAACAAGTATGAGAAACATGCGGAAGTATGAGCCTGATGAGGGCAAATCCCACACCAAACCGTGACCTAACCGGCGTTATCCTCTGAAATGTTCATCGTGACTAGGGTTAATCGGCTGTTTCAGTGTGGTACCACATTACTACCTGATCCAAACTAGAAGAAACCCAGGATCCGTTCAACAAGTATGTGAAGAATGCGAAAGTATGAACCAGATGAGGGCAAATCCAAGACCTAAACCAGACCCAACATGCGTTATCCTCAAAAATATTGATCGAAACCAGGTTTAATCGACTGGATCCGTGTGGCACCACATTACTACGTGATCCAAACCAGAAAAAGCCCAGAATCTGGCCATCAAGTATGAGATATATGCGGAGGTACGACCCTGATGAGAGCATATCCCAGACCTAACCTAATCCTAACATGCGTTTCCCTCTAAAATATAAATCGAAACCAGGTTTAGTCGACTGGTTCGGTGTGGTACCACATTACCACCTGATCCAAACCAGAAGGAACCCAGGATCTGTCCAACAAGTATGTGAAGAATGCAAAAGTATGAGCCAGATGAGGGCAAATCCTAGACCTATCCCAGACCTAACATGCGTTATCATCTAAAATATTGATCGAAACCAGGTTTAATCGATTGTTTCAGTGTGGTACCACATTACTGCGTGATCCAAACCAGAAAAAGCCCAGAATCTGTCCAACTAGTATTTGAAATATGCGAAAGCATGAGCCTGATGCGGGCAAATCCTGGATCTAACCCAGACCTAACATGCGTTATTCTCTAAAATATTGATCGAGACCAGGTATAATTGACTGTATTAGTGTGGTACTACATTACTATGTGATCCAATCCAGAAACAGCAACGGATCTGGCTAACAAGTATGCGAAAAATGCGAAAGTACGAGCCAGATGAGGGCAAATACCAGACCTAACCATGACGTAACCGGCGTTATCCTCTAAAATATTAATCGCAACCAGGTGTGATTGACTGTTTCGGTGTGGTACCGCATTACTACGTGGTCCAAGCCAGAAAAAGGCCAGGATCTGCCCAACAAGTATGCGAAAAATGCGAAAGTACGAGCCAGATGAGGACAAATCCCAGACCTAACAGAGACATAACCGGCGTTATCCTCTAAAATGTTAATCGAAACCAGGTTTAATTGACTGTTCCGGTGTGGACCATCATTATTGCGGGATCCAAACCAAGAAAAAACCCAGCATCTGGCCAACAAGTATGCGAACGAAGCGAAAGTATGAGCCAGATGGTTGGAAATACCAGAACTAACCCAGACATAACCGGCGTTATCCTCAAAAATATTAACCGCAACCAGGTTTAATTGACTGTTTCAGTGTGGCACCACATTACTACGGGATCCAAACCACAAAAAACCCGAGATCTGACCAACAAGTATGCGAAAAATGCGAAAGTACGAGCCAGATGAGGACAAATACCAAAACTAATCTAGACATAACCAGCGTTATCCTCTAAAATATTAAACTCAACCAGGTATGATTGACTGTTTCGGTGTGGTACCGCAATATTGCGGGATCCAAACCAGAAAAAACCCAGGATCTGGCCAACAACTATGCGAACGAAGCGAAAGTATGTGCCTGATGATTGCAAATGCCAGAACTAACCCAAACATAACCAGCGTTGTCCACCAAAATTTTAATCGCAACCAGGTTTAATTGACTGTTTCGGTGTGGAACCACATTACGACGGGATCCAAACCACAAAAAACCCGCGATCTGGCCAACAAGTAAGTGAAAAATGCGAAAGTACGAGCCAGATGAGGGCAAATCCCAGACCTAACCCAGACATAACCTGCGTTATCCTCTAAAATATTAATCGCAACCAGGTTTAATTGACTCTTTCGGTGTGGTACCGCATTACTACGTGATCCATACCAGAAAATGGCCAGGATCCGGCCAACAAGTATGCGAAAAATGCGAAAGTACGGGCCAGATGCGGGCAAATACCAGACGTAACCCAGACATAACCGGCGTTATCCTCTAAAATACTATTCGGAACTAGCTTCTATTGACTGTTCCAGTGTGGTACCACTTTAGTACGTGATCCAAACCAGAACAAGCCTAGGATTTGGCCAACAGGTATGCGAAAAATAAGAAAGCACGAGCCAGATGATGGCAAATCCCAGACCTTACCGAGACATAACCGGCGTTATCCTCTAAAATATTAATCGCAACCAGGTTTAATTGACTGTTTCGGTGTGGTACCGCATTAGTACGTGATCCAAACCAGAAAAAGCCCAGGATCTGCCCGACAAGTAAGCGAAAAATGCGAAAGTATGAGACAGATGAGGGCAAATGCCAGAACTAACCCAGACATAACCGGCGTTTTCCTCTAAAATATTAATCGGAACCAGGTATAACTGACTGTTTCGGTGTGGCACCACATTACTACGTGGTCCTAGCCGGGAAAAGGCCAGGACCAGGCCAACAAGTATGCCAAAAATGCGAAAGTACGAGCCAGATGATTGCTAATACCAGAACTAACACAAACGTAACCAGCGTTATCCTCCAAACTATTAAACGGAAGCAGCTCATATTGACTGTTTCAGTGTGGTACCACATTACTACATGACCCAAACCAGAAAAAACCCAGGATCTGCCCAACAAGTATGCGAAAAACGCGAAAGTATGAGCCAGATGATTGCAAATGCCAGAACTAACCCAGACATAACCAGCGTTATCCTCTAAAATACTATTCGGAACCAGCTTCTATTGACTGTTCCAGTGTGGTACCACTTTAGTACGTGATCCAAACCAGAAAAAGCCTAGGATCTGGCCAACAGGTATGCGAACAATGCGAAAGTACGAGCCAGATGAGGGCACATCCCAGACCTAACCGAGACATAACCGGCGTTGTCCTCTAAAATATTAATTGCAACCAGGTTTAGTTGACTGTTTCGGTGTGGTACCGCATTACTACGTGTTCCAAACCAGGAAAAGGGCAGGATCTGGGCAACAAGTATGCGAAAAGTGCGATAGTACGAGCCAGATGAGGGCAAATCCCAGACCTAACCCAGACATAACCTGCGTTATCCTCTAAAATATTAATCGCAACCAGGTTTAATTGACTCTTTCGGTGTGGTACCGCATTACTACGTGATCCATACCAGAAAATGGCCAGGATCCGGCCAACAAGTATGCGAAAAAAGCGAAAGTACGAGCCAGATGAGGGCAAATACCAGACGTAACTCAGACATAACCGGTGTTATCCTCTAAAATACTATTCGGAACCAGCTTCTATTGACTGTGCCAGTGTGGTACCACTTTAGTACGTGATCCAAACCAGAAAAAGCCTAGGATCTGGCCAACAGGTACGCGAAAAATAAGAAAGCACGAGCCAGATGATGGCAAATCCCAGACCTTACCGAGACATAACCGGCGTTATCCTCTAAAATATTAATCGCAACCAGGTTTAGTTGACTGTTTCGGTGAGGTACCGCATTAATACGTGATCCAAACCAGAAATATCCCAGGATGTGGCCAACAAGTATGCTAAAAATGCGAAAGTATGTGCCTGATGATTGCAAATACCAGTACTAACCCAAACGTAACCAGCGTTATCCTCCAAACTATTAATCGGAACCAGCTTTTATTGACTGTTTCAGTGTGGTACCACATTACTACATGGTCAAAGCCAGAAAAAGGCCAGGATCTGGCCTCCAAGTGTGCGAAAAACGCGAAAGTATGAGCCGGATGATTGCAAATACCAGCACTAACCCAGACATAACCAGCGTTATCCTCTAAAATACTAATCGGAACCAGCTTTTATTGACAGTGTGGTACCACATTACTACGTGGTCCAAGCCAGAAATAGGCCAGGATCTGGCCAACAAGTATGCGAAAAATGCGAAAGTACGAGCCAGATGAGGGCAAATACCAGACATAACCCAGACATAACCGGCGTTATCCTCTAAAATATTAATCGCAACCAGGTTTAATTGACTGTTTCAGTGTGGTACCACATTGCTACGTGGTCCAAGCCAGAAAAAGGCCAGGATCTGGCCAGCAAGTATGCGAAAAATGCGAAAGTACGAGCCAGATGAGGGCAAATCCCAGACCTGACACAGACATAACCTGCGTTATCCTCGAAAATATTAATCGCAACCAGGTTTAATTGACTGTTTCGTTGTGGTAACGCATTACTACGTGATCCATACCAGAAAATGGCCATGATCCGGCCAACAAGTATGCGAAAAATGCGAAAGTACGAGCCAGATGAGGGCAAATACCAGACGTAACCCAGACATAACCGGCGTTATCCTCTAAAATATTAATCGCAACCTGGTTTAATAGACTGTTTCAGTGTGGTACCACGTTTCTACGTGATCCAAACCAGAAAAAGCCCAGGATCTGGCCAACAAGTATGCGAAAAATGCGAAAGTACGAGCCAGATGAGGGCAAATCCCAGACCTAACCCAGACATAACCGGCGTTATCCTCTAAAATATCAATCGGAACCAGGTTTTATTGACTGTTTCAGTGTGGTACCACATTTCTACGTGATCCAAACCAGAAAAAGCCCAGGATCTGGCCAGCAAGTATGCGAAAAATGCGAAAGTATGAGACAGATGACGGCAAATACTAGAACTAACCAAAACTTAACCGGCGTTATCCTGTAAAATATTATTCGCTACCAGGTTAAATTGACTGTTTCAGTGTGGTACCACATTACTACGTGGTCAAAGCCAGAAAAAGGCCAGGATCTGGCCAGCAAGTATGCGAAAAATGCGAAAGTATGAGCCAGATGATTGCAAATACCAGAACTATCCCAGACATAACCAGCGTTATCATCTAAAATACTAATCGGAACCAGCTTTTATTTACTGTTCCAGTGTGGTACCACTTTAGTACATGATCCAAACCAGAAAAAGCCCAGGATCTGTCCAACAAGTATGCGAAAAACGCGAAAGTATGAGCCAGATGATTGCAAATACAAGAACTAACCCAGGCATAACCAGCGTTATCCTCCAAAATACTATTCGGAACCAGCTTCTATTGACTGTTCCAGTGTGGTACCACTTTAGTACGTGATCCAATTCCAGAAAAAGCCTAGGATCTGGCCAACAGGTATGCGAAAAATAAGAAAGCACGAGCCAGATGATGGCAAATCCCAGACCTTACCGAGACATAACCGGCGTTATCCTCTAAAATATTAATCGCAACCAGGTTTAATTGACTGCTTCGGTGTGGTACCGCAATAGTACGTGATCCAAACCAGAAGAAGCCCTGGATCTGGCCAACAAGTATGCGAAAAATTCGAAAGTATGAGACAGCTGTCGGCAAATACTTGAACTAACCAAGACTTAAGCGGCGTTTTCCTCTAAAATATCAATCGGAACCAGGTATAACTGACTGTTTCGGTGTGGTACCACATTACTACGTGGTCCTAGCCGGGAAAAGGCCAGGACCAGGCCAACAAGTATGCCAAAAGTGCGAAAGTACGAGCCAGATGATTGCTAATACCAGAACTAACACAAACGTAACCAGCGTTATCCTCCAAACTATTAATCGGAAGCAGCTCATATTGACTGTTTCAGTGTGGTACCACATTACCACATGACCCAAACCAGAAAAAACCCAGGATCTGCCCAACAAGTACGCGAAAAACGCGAAAGTATGAGCCACATGATTGCAAATACCAGAACTAACCCAGACGTAACCAGCGTTATCCTCTAAAATACTATTCGGAACCAGCTTCTATTGACTGTTCCAGTGTGGTACCACTTTAGTACGTGATCCAAACCAGAAAAAGCCTAGGATCTGGCCAACAGGTATGCGAACAATGCGAAAGTACGAGCCAGATGAGGGCATATCCCAGACCTAACCGAGACATAACCGGCGTTATCCTCTAAAATATTAATTGCAACCAGGTTTAGTTGACTGTTTCGGTGTGGTACCGCATTACTACGTGTTCCAAACCAGGAAAAGGGCAGGATCAGGGCAACAAGTATGCGAAAAGTGCGATAGTACGAGCCAGATGAGGGTAAATCCCAGACCTAACCCAGACATAACCTGCGTTATCCTCTAAAATATTAATCGCACCCAGGTTTAATTGACTCTTTCGGTGTGGTACCGCATTACTACGTGATCCATACCAGAAAATGGCCAGGATCCGGCCAACAAGTATGCGAAAAAAGCGAAAGTACGAGCCAGATGAGGGCAAATACCAGACGTAACCCAGACATAACCGGTGTTATCCTCTAAAATACTATTCGGAACCAGCTTCTATTTACTGTTCCAGTGTGGTACCACTTTAGTACGTGATCCAAACCAGAAAAAGCCTAGGATCTGGCCAACAAGTATGCGAAAAATGCGAAAGTACAAGCCAGATGAGGGCAAATCCCAGACATAACCAGCGTTATCCTCTAAAATACTACTCGGAACCAGCTTCTATTGACTGTTCCCGTGTGGTACCACATTAGTACGTGATCCAAACCAGAAAAAGCCCTGGATCCGGCCAACAAGTATGCGAAAAATGCGAAAGTACAAGCCAGATGAGGGCAAATCCCAGACCTAACCCAGACATAACCGGCGTTATCCTCTAAAATATTAATCGCAACCAGGTTTAATTGACCGTTTCGGTGTGGTACCGCATTAGTACGTGATCCAAACCAGAACAAGCCCTGGGTCTGGCCAACAAGTATGCGAAAAATGCGGAAGTATGAGACAGATGAGGGCAAATACTAGAACTAACCCAGACTTAACCGGCGTTATCCTGTAAAATATTAATCGCAACATGGTTTAATTGACTGTTTCGGTGTGGAACCACATTACGACGGGATCCAAACCACAAAAATCCCAGGATCTGCCCGACAAGTAAGCGAAAAATGCGAAAGTATGAGCCACATGGTTGGAAACACAAGAACTAACCCACACATAACCGGCGTTATCCTCAAAAATATTAATCGCAACCGGCTTTTATTGACAGTGTGGTACCACATTACCACATTACGTGATCCAAACCAGAAAAAGGCCAGGATCTGGCCAACAAGTATGCGAAAACGCGAAAGTACGAGGCAGATGAGGGCAAATACCAGACCTTACCCAGACATAACCGGCGTTGTGCTGTATAATATTAATCGCAACCAGGTTTAATTGACTGTTTCGGTGTGGAACCGCGTTGCTACGTGATCCACACCTGAAAGAACCCAGGATCTGGTCAACAAGTCTGCGAAAAATGCGAAAGTATGAGCCAGATGATTGCTAATACCAGACCTAACCCAGACATAACCGGCGTTATCCTCTAAAATATTAATCGCAACCAGGTTTAATTGACCGTTTCGGTGTGGTACCGCATTAGTACGTGATCCAAACCAGAACAAGCCCTGGGTCTGGCCAACAAGTATGCGAAAAATGCAAAACTACGAGCCAAATGAGGGCAAATCCCAGACCTAACCCAGACATAACCAGCGTTATCCTCTAAAATACTACTCGGAACCAGCTTCTATTGACTGTTCCAGTGTGGTACCACATTAGTACGTGATCCAAACCAGAAAAAGCCCTGGATCTGGCCAACAAGTATGCGAAAAATGCGAAAGAACAAGCCAGATGAGGGCAAATACCAGACATAACCAGCGTTATCCTCTAAAATACTACTCGGAACCAGCTTCTATTGACTGTTCCCGTGTGGTACCACATTAGTACGTGATCCAAACCAGAAAAAGCCCTGGATCCGGCCAACAAGTATGCGAAAAATGCGAAAGTACAAGCCAGATGAGGGCAAATCCCAGACCTAACCCAGACATAACCGGCGTTATCCTCTAAAATATTAATCGCAACCAGGTTTAATTGACTGTTTCGGTGTGGTACCGCATTACTACATGATCCAAACCAGAAAATGGCCAGGATCCGGCCAACAAGTATGCGAAAAATGCGAAAGTACGAGCCAGATGAGGGCAAATACCAGACGTAACCCAGACATAACCGGCGTTATCCTCTAAAATACTATTCGGAACCAGCTTCTATTGACTGTTTCAGTGTGGTACCACATTACTACGTGGTCCAAGCCAGAAAAAGGCCAGGATCTGGCCAGCAAGTATGCGAAAAATGCGAAAGTACGAGCCAGATGAGGGCAAATCCCAGACCTAACCCAGACATAACCGGCGTTATCCTCTAAAATGTTAATCGCAACCAGGTTTAATTGACTGTTTCGGTGTGGTACCGCATTAGTACGTGATCCAAACCAGAACAAGCCCTGGGTCTGGCCAACAAGTATGCGAAAAATGCGGAAGTATGAGACAGATGAGGGCAAATACTAGAACTAACCCAGACTTAACCGGCGTTATCCTGTAAAATATTAATCGCAACAAGGTTTAATAGACTGTTTCGGTGTGGAACCACATTACGACGGGATCCAAACCACAAAAAACCCAGGATCTGCCCGACAAGTAAGCGAAAAATGCGAAAGTATGAGCCAGATGGTTGGAAACACAAGAACTAACCCACACATAACCGGCGTTATCCTCAAAAATATTAATCGCAACCAGCTTTTATTGACAGTGTGGTACCACATTACTACGTGATCCAAACCAGAAAAAGCCTAGGATCTGGCCAACAAGTATGCGAAAAATGCGAAAGTACAAGCCAGATGAGGGCAAATCCCAGACATAACCAGCGTTATCCTCTAAAATACTACTCGGAACCAGCTTCTATTGACTGTTCCCGTGTGGTACCACATTAGTACGTGATCCAAACCAGAAAAAGCCCTGGATCCGGCCAACAAGTATGCGAAAAATGCGAAAGTACAAGCCAGATGAGGGCAAATCCCAGACCTAACCCAGACATAACCGGCGTTATCCTCTAAAATATTAATCGCAACCAGGTTTAATTGACCGTTTCGGTGTGGTACCGCATTAGTACGTGATCCAAACCAGAACAAGCCCTGGGTCTGGCCAACAAGTATGCGAAAAATGCAAAACTACGAGCCAAATGAGGGCAAATCCCAGACCTAACCCAGACATAACCAGCGTTATCCTCTAAAATACTACTCGGAACCAGCTTCTATTGACTGTTCCAGTGTGGTACCACATTAGTACGTGATCCAAACCAGAAAAAGCCCTGGATCTGGCCAACAAGTATGCGAAAAATGCGAAAGAACAAGCCAGATGAGGGCAAATCCCAGACCTAACCCAGACATAACCGGCGTTATCCTCTAAAATATTAATCGCAACCAGGTTTAATTGACTGTTTCGGTGTGGTACCGCATTACTACATGATCCTAACCAGAAAATGGCCAGGATCCGGCCAACAAGTATGCGAAAAATGCGAAAGTACGAGCCAGATGAGGGCAAATACCAGACGTAACCCAGACATAACCGGCGTTATCCTCTAAAATACTATTCGGAACCAGCTTCTATTGACTGTTTCAGTGTGGTACCACATTACTACGTGGTCTAAGCCAGAAAAAGGCCAGGATCTGTCCAGCAAGTATGCGAAAAATGCGAAAGTACGAGCCAGATGAGGGCAAATCCCAGACCTAACCCAGACATAACCGGCGTTATCCTCTAAAATGTTAATCGCAACCAGGTTTAATTGACTGTTTCGGTGTGGTACCGCATTAGTACGTGATCCAAACCAGAACAAGCCCTGGGTCTGGCCAACAAGTATGCGAAAAATGCGGAAGTATGAGACAGATGAGGGCAAATACTAGAACTAACCCAGACTTAACCGGCGTTATCCTGTAAAATATTAATCGCAACAAGGTTTAAATGACTGTTTCGGTGTGGAACCACATTACGACGGGATCCAAACCACAAAAAACCCAGGATCTGCCCGACAAGTAAGCGAAAAATGCGAAAGTATGAGCCAGATGGTTGGAAACACAAGAACTAACCCACACATAACCGGCGTTATCCTCAAAAATATTAATCGCAACCAGCTTTTATTGACAGTGTGGTACCACATTACTACGTGATCCAAACCAGAAAAAGGCCAGGATCTGGCCAACAAGTATGCGAAAACGCGAAAGTACGAGCCAGATGAGGGCAAATACCAGACCTTACCCAGACATATCCGGCGTTATCCTGTATAATATTAATCGCAACCAGGTTTAATTGACTGTTTCGGTGTGGAACCGCGTTGCTACGTGATCCACACCTGAAAAAACCCAGGATCTGGTCAACAAGTCTGCGAAAAATGCGAAAGTATGTGCCAGATGATTGCTAATACCAGAACTAACCCAGACATAACCAGCGTTATCCTCTAAAATACTAATCGGAACCAGCTTTTATTGACAGTGTGGTACCACATTACTACGTGATCCAAGCCAGAAAAGGCCCAGGATCTGGCCAACAAGTATGCGAACATTGCGAAAGTACGAGCCAGGTGAGGGCATATCCCAGACCAAACCGAGACATAACCGGCGTTATCCTCTAAAATATTAATCGCAAGCAGGTTTAGTTGACTGTTTCGGTGTGGTATCGCATAACTACGTGTTCCAAACCAGAAAATGGCCAGGATCCGGCCAACAAGTATGCGAAAAATGCAAAAGTACGAGCCAGATGAGGGCAAATCCCAGACCTAACCCAGGCATAACCAGCGTTATCCTCTAAAATAATACTCGGAACCAGCTTCTATTGACTGTTTCAGTGTGGTACCACATTACTACGTTGTCAAAGCCAGAAAAAGGCCAGGATCTGGCCAACAAGTATGCGAAAAATGCGAAAGTACAAGCCAAATGAGGGCAAATCCCAGACCTAACCCAGACATAACCAGCGTTATCCTCTAAAATACTACTCGGAACCAGCTTCTATTGACTGTTCCAGTGTGGTACCACATTAGTACGTGATCCAAACCAAAAAAAGCCCTGGATCTGGCCAACAAGTATGCGAAAAATGCGAAAGTACAAGCCAGATGAGGGCAAATCCCAGACCTATCCCAGACATAACTGGCGTTATCCTCTAAAATATTAATCGCAACCAGGTCTAATTGACTGTTTCGGTGTGGTACCGCATTTCTACGTGATCCAAACCAGAAGAAGCCCAGGATCTGGCCAACAAGTATGCGAAAAATGCGAAAGTACGAGCCAGATGAGGGCAAATCCCAGACCTAACCGAGACATAACCGGCGTTATCCTCTAAAATATTAATCGCAACCAGGTTTAGTTGACTGTTTCGGTGTGGTACCGCATTACTACATGATCCAAACCAGAAAATGGCCAGGATCCGGCCAACAAGTATGCGAAAAATGCGAAAGTACGAGCCAGATGAGGGCAAATACCAGACGTAACCCAGACATAACCGGCGTTATCCTCTAAAATATTAATCGCAACCTGGTTTAATAGACTGTTTCAGTGTGGTACCACATTTCTACGTGATCCAAACCAGAAAAAGCCCAGGATCTGGCCAACAAGTATGCGAAAAATGCGAAAGTACGAGCCAGATGAGGGCAAATCCCAGACCTAACCCAGACATAACCGGCGTTATGCTCTAAGATATTAATCGGATCCAGGTTTAGTTGACTGTTTCAGTGTGGTACCACATTACTACGTTGTCAAAGCCAGAAAAAGGCCAGGATCTGGCCAACAAGTATGCGAAAAATGCGAAAGTACAAGCCAGATGAGGGCAAATCCCAGACCTAACCCAGACATAACCGGCGTTATCCTCTAAAATACTACTCGGAACCAGCTTCTATTGACTGTTCCAGTGTGGTACCACCTTAATACGTGATCCAAACCAGAAAAATCCCTGGATCTGGCCAACAAGTATGCGAAAAATGCGAAAGTACAAGCCAGATTAGGGCAAATCCCAGACCTAACCCAGACATAACCGGCGTTATCCTCTAAAATATTAATCGCAACAAGGTTTAATTGACTGTTTCTGTGTGGAACCACATTACGACGGGATCCAAACCCCAAAAAACCCAGGATCTGCCCGACAAGTAAGCGAAAAATGCGAAAGCACGAGCCAGATGCGGGCAAATACCAGACCTAACCCAGAAATAACCTGCGTTATCCTCTAAAATATTAATCGCAACCTGGTTTAATAGACTGTTTCAGTGTGGTACCACATTTCTACGTGATCCAAACCAGAAAAAGGCCAGGATCTGCCCAACAAGTATGCGAAAACGCGAAAGTATGAGACAGATGAGGGCAAATGCCAGACCTAACCCAGACATAACCGGCGTTTTCCTCTAAAATATTATTCGGAACCTGGTATTACTGACTGTTGCGGTATGGTACCACATTACTACGTGGTCCAAGCCGGAAAAAGGCCAGCACCAGGCCAACAAGTATGCCAAAAATGCGAAAGTACGAGCCAGATGATTGCTAATAGAGAACTAACCCAAACGTAACCAGCGTTATCCTCCAAACTATTAATCGGAACAAGCTTTTATTGACTGTTTCAGTGTGGTACCATATTACTACGTTATCCAAATCAGAAAAAACCCAGGATCTGCCAAACAAGTATGCGAAAATCGCGTAAGTATGCGCCAGATGATGGCAAATACCAGAACTAACCCAGAAATAACCTGCGTTATCCTCTAAAATATTAATCGGAACCAGGTTTAATAGACTGTTTCAGTGTGGTACCACATTACGACGGGATCCAAACCACAAAAAACCCGAGATCTGGCCAACAAGTAAGCGAAAAATGCGAAAGCACGAGCCAGATGCGGGCAAATACCAGACCTAACCCAGAAATAACCTGCGTTATCCTCTAAAATATTAATCGGAACCAGCTCTTATTGACTGTTTCAGTGTGGTACCACATTACTACGTGGTCCAAGCCGGAAAAAGGCCAGGATCTGGCCAACAAGTATGCAAAAAGTGCGAAGGTACGAGCCAGATGAGGGCATATCCCAGACCTAACCGAGACATAACCGGCGTTAACCTCTAAAATATTAATCGCAACCAGGATTAATTGACTGCTTCGGTGTGGTACCGCGTTACTACGTGATCCAAACCAGAAAAAGGCCAGGGTCTGGCCAACAAGTATGCGAAAAACGCGATAGTACGAGCCAGATCAGGGCAACTACCAGACCTTACCCAGACATAACCGGCGTTATCCTGTATAATATTAATCGCAACCAGGTTTAATTGACTGTTTCGGTGTGGAACCGCGTTACTACGTGATCCAAACCAGAAAAAACCCAGGATCTGGCCAACAAGTATGCGAAAAGTGCGCAAGTACGAGCCAGATGAGGGCAAATCCCAGACCTAACCGAGACATAACCGGCGTTATCCTCTAAAATACTATTCGCATCCAAATTTAATTGACTGTTTCTGTGTGGTACCGCACTACTACGTGATCCAAACCAGAAAAGGGCCAGGATCTGGCCAACAAGTATGCGAAAAATGCGAAAGGACGAGCCAGATGAGAGCAAATACCAGACCTAACCTAGACATAACCGGCGTTATCCTCTAAAATATTAATCGCAACCAGGATTAATTGACTGTTTGGGTGTGGTACCACATTATTGCGATGTCAAAGCCAGAAAAAGGCCAGGATCTCGCCAACAAGTATGCGAAAAATGCGAAATTACGAGCCAGATGGGGGCAAATACCAGACGTAACCCAGACATAACCGGCGTTATCCTCTAAAATATTAATCGCAAACTGGTTTAATAGACTGTTTCAGTGTGGTACCACATTTCTACGTGATCCAAACCAGAACAAGCCCTGGATCTGGCCAACAAGTAGGAGAAAAATGCGAAAGTACGAGCCAGATGAGGGCAAATCCCAGACCTAACCCAGGCATAACCGGCGTTATCCTCTAAGATATTAATCGGATCCAGGTTTAATTGACTGTTTCAGTGTGGTACCACATTACTACGTTGTCAAAGCCAGAAAAAGGCCAGGATCTGGCCAACAAGTATGCGAAAAATGCGAAAGTACAAGCCAGATGAGGGCAAATCCCAGACCTAACCTAGACATAACCAGCGTTATCCTCTAAAATACTACTCGGAACCAGCTTCTATTGACTGTTCCAGTGTGGTACCACATTAGTACGTGATCCAAACCAGAAAAAACCCAGGATCTGCCCGACAAGTAAGCGAAAAATGCGAAAGTATGAGCCAGATGGTTGGAAATACCAGAACTAACCCAGACATAACCGGCGTTATCCTCAAAAATATTAATCACAACCAGGTTTAATTGGCTGTTTCAGTGTGGTACCACGTTACTACGTGATCCAAACCAGAAAAAGGCCAGGATCTGGCCAACAATCTTGCGAAAAATGCGAAAGTACGAGCCAGATGATTGCAAATACCAGAACTAACCCAAACGTAACCTGCGTTATCCTCTAAAATATTAATCGCAACCAGTATTAATTGACTGTTTCGGTGTGGTACCGCGTTACTACGTGATCCAAACCAGAAAAAGCCCAGGATCTGGCCAACTAGTATGCGAGAAATGTTGTTAAAGAGCTGATGCTTTTAACGACGAAGTCCGGATAGAGGGATCGGATTTTTATTGTGGGAAGTGAGTTGGGAACTTAAGATTTTCTTTTTCAAAAACTGTTTATTATAAAAATAAAAATAAAATAAACAATCAGAAACAACGAAAATTCCTATTAAATTGTTTTCAACGATTTCCTGGTCGGAACCGGCACGTTGAGGTAGGCCAAGGTTCTGTGAACAGAAAAACACGGCAATGTGTTAGACACGTAAACACGTTACACGTATATTCGCCGCGTGTGTGTCCTCACGCTCCTGGCTTCGATATTCGAATGTATAGGAGCGGAGAATTTCGCTCGCTCGTAATATACGAGCTCGCAAGTGGACTGTAATTAATATCTGGCGTGAAAAGAATTAAATTTCTTCTCGACGCCGAACTGAGTCGATTGTCTAGTGGACGGGGATGCAAGTGGAGGTTGTAAGGCTCCAAATGCACTGATCCCGTGAGTATGCCCACGGAGTCTGTGCGTCGAGTCGCACTGCAGGACAACGGCACGACCGTCGATCTGCGGCTTCTCTTTAACGTTCCAACAGATGACTTGTTGGTCGAGAATTGTACTGCGAAGCCCGACAGCACGTGGTTCACTGCACGAATGCACCACTCGATGTGATTCGTGACAGTATTTGAACTACGTGGGGGCCTGACCCGCGACTCCTTGACCTCTCCGCACAGGTGCTCCTCTAAGCGTTACACCGGCGGGGTCTGTAGAGGGAAGGAATCGAAGACCGAAAGTCAAGCGTCCGAAGTGGACGCTGACCTGACTCCAGTGAGCCCACCTCGAGGTTCACCACGTAGGTGCCTCCCTTCGGTGTCTCCTAAGCCGAACGACAATCACAGAGAAGTTTGAACGGTATTCGCCCACTTCTCTGTGTTTCAAACGTTTATACGCTTGAAACGACAAAATAATACTGCACGAGGGGGGTCGAGCACCTTATTGGTGTATTCTCGAGCCCTCCAAACTAGACAGAAAATAGAAATTGAGCTTGTTTGGGACTTTCCCGAACGAAACTCCTGAATGCTTTTATTCGAGTCGAGAGTCGACTCGTTTGATAAGCAAAGACTAAAATTAATGAGTGCTAGTTTGAGTTTTAATGAATCCTCAGCTGTGCGAGGTCAATCAGAGGACCCGCACCAGACTGAACATCGACTCGTTGCACCCTTTATTGGTTAATTGTCTGCTAGCTTTATCTCGAGAATTTCACTCTCGAGATTCGCTCGAAATCTGTTCGGACACGGTCGGGAGCCGATGTGCCTTCTTCAGAAGTCGTTGTGAGACTGTGTGGATTGACAGCCAAAGACGTCGCCGTGGTACTCTAATTAATCGTTCCGCGGCGCTGTCTAAATTTTCGGCAGTCTATCTTTGTCTAATTATTTGCGCGCTACTCTCTCACGATACTGACGTCATCAACACCGTTGGCACACTCGAATCGAAGGTAATGAGCCGTTACCGATGGCAGAAAAACTAGTAATACACGCGTTTTTCTATCACTGTTTGCTGTACAAATCCTATTAGAGATAATCTCCTTCGAATTGTACGTTAACAGGATTAACGGTAATCGCGGCCGAGGACAATCGCTCGGCATTATACAATCTTTAAACATACCGCCCCCCTTGCACGGCCCGTGCAATAAATAAGGGAGCGATTTTACCGTAAGGCCGCGACACGAGTGAGAGTAGGCGTATAGACAGTAGGGAAAATATGTAAATTACTTACATTTTTTGGAGGGTCCGGCGGAGTTCTTTCCCTGCAGCATCTGCAGGGAAGCTAGTATAGCCTGAATGGCAGCCTTCGGCAAGGCGTCGTCGTTAGGCGGTCCCCGCCTAGTGTTGCCAGGCCGTTTCCTCCGTCTTTCCTTTCTTGTCTCCGTTTTCCCTTTTTTCCACATTGGTTGTTCCGGTTGGTTTTCCGGTGCCTTAGCCTTCCGCTTACGGGCTCCTTTCTTGGTCGGCGGGACCGCCGGTAAAGCGGGTGGCTGTTGTGCGGTGGCGGGTTGGTTGGCCTCCACTTTGGGGGCTGCATCCTCGCGGAAGAGGCACGATCTCAACTCTCCATCCTTGGCCCATTTCAGCACGTAGCGCCCACCCGGAACTGGGCATTTATATCGGCGCGTCGTATACGGAATATGCGCCGGAACCGATATCGTTTGGCGTCCCACCGGGAATATCAGCGCGGGGGTCACTCCCTCGCTGGTTGAGGGTTTCGGTGGTTCCTCCACCCCCTCTTGTTTTTCCGAGGGAGCCTCGGCCAAACCTCCCAACTGCAGTATCCGTTCAAACGCGATATCAAAGCCGGGTGACGAAATCGCGGTTTCCGGTGAGGCTGGTACGCTGTTAGCGGAACTATTTGCTGACTCGCTCGCCATGGTAGCTAATTAATAACTGATCCTATTTGGCGAGAAATCGTTCAAATTTTGATTCAGGGCGTTCGCGTATGCGAAGTGCCCCCTTCCCTTAGCGCTAACGAGATTGGAGGATATTACCCCCTACTCTTCGATTTCGCACAGGAGACAAGTGGCCGGTGAGAATCAACCGTTCTCACCTTCCAAAATCCTTGCCTTTTCGAACTCGAACGGTTTTGTTTAGATCACCTGCGCGGCTTCGGGAACCGTCGCCGAAGGTGACTCAAACAAAGACTCAGCCACAGGCAGCGTACACAATCGCGTAATTGGTCGCGTATATGTGGATTTGGCTGTGCGTACTTTAACTACACGTACATGCCCATCCTTTCCCGGAAATACTTCCTCTATTCTTCCCATTTCCCACTGATTCGGGGGGAGGAGAGGATTCTGCACTAAAACAAGATCATTCTTTTTTAGGCGTGTATTTTCCGTCTGCCATTTGTAGCGGTTCTCCAGAGCTGCTCGTGGAATTTTTGCATAGTTCTCCATCTAGTCAGATGCGAAATATTAACATTTTCCACGGATTCCATTGGGGGTGCCATCATGGGCCCTCCAATTAGGAAGTGTGCCGGTGTGAGCGGCGCATAATCATCAGGGCTATCACTCAGAGCGGCAATCGGTCGCGAGTTTAAACTGGCTTCGATTTTACAGAGTAACGTCTGTAATTCCTCGCTCGTGGGAGTGAATTCTCCTATGATGCGCTTTAAATGATGCTTCACAGATTTGACTCCGGCTTCCTGCATCCCACCAAAATGGGGGGCACTGGGTGGGTTAAACTGCCACCGAATGCCCTTTTCGCCGCATTGGTTTTGCATTTCCGGCGTTTTACACACCTTATTGAAATGTTTTCTCAATTCACGATCTGCACCGACGAAGTTTGTCCCATTGTCACTGCGTATGCAAGACGGGATTCCTCGTCGGGCCATGAACCGATCCAATGCAGCCAAAAATGCACTCGTCGTGTAATCATGGACGAGTTCAATATGTATGGCCCTTGTAGCGAAGCAGACGAAAACTGCGATATACGCTTTATGAGCTGTTTTTCCTCGGCCCGCGGAGTCGCGGACTTTATACGGTCCCGCATAATCGACTCCGCAGTTTAAAAAAACCCTTGCTGCACGGCTGCGTTCTGGGGTCAAATCCTGCATGATTTGCGTGGAGGTTTGTGCCCTCCATCTTACGCATTTCATACATTGATGGATGACCTTGCGAGCCGTGGTTCGGCAACCGAGGATCCAAAATTGTTGCTTTACCATGGATATCGTCAGCTGCAAGCCCCCGTGCAACGTATTTACGTGGCACTGCCGAATTATCATGGTAGACACATGGTGTTTTGGCAGAATTATGGGGTGCTTCGCTTCCCATGCCAGCGTCGCATTCTCCAGTCGTCCACCGACCCTCAAAACGTCATTCGTGTCGAGGAAAGGGTTCAGACTTTTTAACGGAGATTTTGCGGGAATTTCCCTGTGCTTTTTTAAACACTGGTACTCGCCCGCAAAATGCGTTCGCTGGATGTAGCGGACGATTCTTTCCTTGGCCAGCTTCAATTCTGATGCTTCGACAACGTTGGCATCGAACGACCTTCGCTCACCTTGCATCGGTCTACGTAATCGGAGACAATATGCAGTCACGCGAAGTAGCTTACTCCAGGTTGAGAATCGGAATACAAATTCCCATTCCTTGTCTGGAGTTGCAACGTGGGCGTGCGGAATGCGCTTGCCCTCGGTCGTATCGATGGAATCAGGCGTTTTCGGCCAATTTTCCTCTCGTTGTCTTAACCATGCTGGACCAGAAATCCACAGCTTCGATTGAATGAGCTCCTCCGCTTCGACACCGCGCGAATTCAAATCCGCGGGATTGAAGCGGGTGGGAACATGTCTCCATTCAGCTTTCGGAAGCATGGTCTGGATTTTCGCGACTCGGTTGGCTATCACAACCTTCCAAGTCGAAGCATGTTTTTTCAACCAAGCTAGTGCAATGGTGGAATCTGACCAACAGATTATACGGTCAATTTTTATGGACAATGACCGTTCCACGTGCACTGCGAGCTCGGTAAGCAGTACGGCTCCGTTCAATTCGAGAATCGGAATTGACTGCGTTTTAATCGGAGCCACCCTCGTTTTTGCCATGATCAAGGTTGTGAAAATTTCCTCGGTCATGGTCGTCACGCGTAAATACGTGACGGCCGAGTACGCTCCGAGTGAAGCATCGCAGAATCCGTGTAATTCCACCGAAACTGCATCTGCTCCGTAACGGATCCATCTGGGAAATTTTACTTTTTCCAAACTGCTCCAATCCTCGCAAAACGTGTTCCACGTTTTTAGCGTATTCGCGGAGACATGATCGTCCCACTGGATTTTCTCCAGCCATTGGGACTGCATCAAAATCTTCGCGCGAATTACGACTGGTGATAACCAGCCGAGCGGATCGTATAGTTTGGCTATTTCAGAAAACAAAGTTCGCTTTGTAATCGGACCTGCAGCCGGTTGGAACCGTTGCAGGTTGAAATAGAAATAATCTCCCGATGGTATCCATCGCAATCCAAGCACCTTGAGTTCGGAATCATCGAACAAGGTGAGGTCGACAGCGTGGGAGTGAGAGCTTTGTGGGATGTTTCGTAGTAATTTCTGCGAGTTACCAGCCCACTTTCTCAATTTAAACCCGCCGCCCTGTAAGAGTTCGCAAACTTGAATACGAATTTTTTCCAACAAGGACGTGTCGGGTGCCCCCATAAATACGTCATCAACGTATATATCTTTCTCGAGTATCGGAGCGGCGAGAGGAAATCTGTCACCGTCCCGTTTTTTCAACTCGAGCAGAGTACGCATCGATAAATACGGTGCACACGCCGTTCCGTACGTAACGGTGTTCAACTCGAATGCTTTAAGCACTTCGGTTTCGGGTGTGCGCCATAAGATGCACTGAAAACGACGATCCTGCGGGGCGACGAGAATTTGCCGAAACATTTTCTCGATATCGGCCACCAGCACGTATTCGTACAGCCTCCATCTCGTCAAAACAGACGTGATGTCGTTCTGCAGTTTCGGACCTACGTGTAGGATGTCGTTCAGGGATTGTCCGCCCACTGTACGGCTGGTCGCGTTAAACACGACTCGCAGTTTGGTGGTTGCACTCTCCGTTCGGATAACCGCTCGATGCGGAATGTAGAGTCTGGATTTTTCAGAGGGCTCTATACGAGTCATGTGTTCCAACGACTCATACTCCGCGAGAAATTCTTCATATTCTCGTGCGAGGGTCTGATCCTTGTCCAATTTCCTTCTCATCCTGGTCAGCGCGGAGAGAGCGATATGGAGTGAATCTCCCAGCGCTTCTTCCGGTTTCGGATGGTTAAACGGCAATCGGACAATAAACCGTCCCGTTGCATCCCGTGCGACAGTCTTTTGGAAATGAGTTTCACACTCTTCCTCAGCTTTTGTAAGCACTGAGGTCGAGGGAATTTCTTCAATTTCCCAGAACCGTCGAATCGCGTAATCCAGCGATTCAAGTACGTTGCAATGCAACGTTCGCACGTGACACCGGGCCTTGCTTGCTGCATTTATTGGTCCGGATAATATCCAGCCGAATGCAGTTTCTTGTGCAATTGGCCCTTCGGGCGCTATTCGTCGGAATCCCGATCGAATAACTTGGGCGTACAGATCCGCGCCGATCAAAACTTCAATGTTTTGTCCGGACGCGGGTTCGGGGTCTGCGAGCATAAGGTTTCGTAACGCGTCGTCATTGAACACGTTTACACACGGCGAGGCATAGTTCGTGATTTTTGACACGACGTATGCTCTGGCCGAAACCATCGGGGTAACCCCGTTAGCCGCTCCCAGATTTAACCCTACACTGTACTTAATTTGTTGGGTTCGACCACCCCCCAAGCCCGATACCGTGGCTGAGGTTTTCCTCCTCGGGAGGTTGAGGTCATTCCTCAATCTCGCCGAGATGAAGGATGTCTCGGACCCTTGATCCAACAGCGCGCGAGTTAAACGCGACGCGCCGTTTTCTCCGTACACTCGTACGATCGCGGTAGCTAACAGCACCGGCCTCGGTACGTCTGTACTCGCAGTACAGTGTGACGTAGTAGCCCGTGACGTCGTTGCTTGCGTCGTCGAGGTATCGGCGGCTCTCGCCTTAGCCGTACGGCGCGGTGGAGGGGCGTTATCCCGCCGCTCCTCACGCTTGCCGTTCGAAAATTTCGTTTTCGGCTTTTGGCTAGGAGCCTCTCTTTCGTATTGCTCGAAATGCAACAGGGCATGATGCCTGCCACTGCATCTCGAACAAACGTGTTGGCTCCGGCAACCCTTTGCGTCATGATCTAGGGCCAGACAGATTATACACCCTTGTCTGTCCCTTATGAGCTGGTATCGCACTCTTGTGGAAAAACTCTTAAATGCACCGCATTCGGTCAGTGCATGCGTTTGTCCGCAAATTATGCACTTCCGCTGCGCAGGGGGGGGGCCCACGACGGCGTTATGACTCCGTACTCGTGGCTTATGTTCCTTTTTTGAGGCAGTTTTGCGGTTATGTTCAATGACGGTCATAGCGCGTGCTTCCTGGTCAAGGAATCTCAGGATCTCCTCAATCAACGGATATTCCGTTGACATCTTGAGGGATCGTTCCCATTCCCCTTGCAACGTAGCGTCAAATTGACTTGCTACGACGTGTGTTAGCAGCCAGCTAAGCTGCTCTTCCACAGTTCCTTTTTTAGCAAGTATAGCGAGTGCTTGCCGAAAGCCGATGGTGACCTGCTGGACACTCGCCAGGTCGCCTTTTCGGATTTTTGATAGTCTCAGTATCTGATCAAGAATCTTGATCAGCACCAAGCGTGGGAGCCCGAATTCTGTTTTCAGGGTCGTCCACGCCACTGAGAAATTTTTATCCGTTATCGCAAGCGATGCGATAGCGGCTGCGGCTCTCCCGGTTATACAGGTGTTCAGGTATTGTAACCTCTGTACATCCGTTAAAGTGGGGTTGTTGATTACTCCGGCGGTAAATAGATCTTCGAAATGTTCCCATTTCGAAGAATCCCCGTCGAATTTCTCCAACCTCATCTTCGGGAGTTCGATCGGTATTGATTGCTGGATTTCCGGCATTACTGATCTTGGACCAGTCGTGATACGGGTTATTTCCGTAGACACATAAGCCTGAAAATCCAAAAACTCGTTTTCAGTTTCCCCCATAAAATCCCGTTGGAACAGCTCGTAAGAGTGTCGTTCCCCAGGAGGGAGAAGCCTACACACGACCTTATACTGATCGTTCATCTGTTGCCACAGACTGTTTACATAATTGAGCCTTTCCTCCAGAATTTTTTCTGTGTACTTGGCTCGACCCATCTTTTTAAGGTTGATGGATGCCCTGTTTATCCGTTCCATCCCTCTGGTCAAATCCTCGAGGTGTGCCTCAAGGTCAGACCACTTGGGATCTTTAGTAACGGACATGGCTGTTGAAGGTTAAACACTTCGAAACAACCGTACACGGGAGAAACTCTCGTGTATTATGTCCAACACTTCCCTTTACCGATTACCTCAGTATCCGGCTCGAAGGACCTTATGTTAAAAAGCTGATGCTTTTAACGACGAAGTCCGGATAGAGGGATCGGATTTTTATTGTGGGAAGTGAGTTGGGAACTTAAGATTTTCTTTTTCAAAAACTGTTTATTATAAAAATAAAAATAAAATAAACAATCAGAAACATCGAAAATTCCTATTAAATTGTTTTCAACGATTTCCTGGTCGGAACCGGCACGTTGAGGTAGGCCAAGGTTCTGTGAACAGAAAAACACGGCAATGTGTTAGACACGTAAACACGTTACACGTATATTCGCCGCGTGTGTGTCCTCACGCTCCTGGCTTCGATATTCGAATGTATAGGAGCGGAGAATTTCGCTCGCTCGTAATATACGAGCTCGCAAGTGGACTGTAATTAATATCTGGCGTGAAAAGAATTAAATTTCTTCTCGACGCCGAACTGAGTCGATTGTCTAGTGGACGGGGATGCAAGTGGAGGTTGTAAGGCTCCAAATGCACTGATCCCGTGAGTATGCCCACGGAGTCTGTGCGTCGAGTCGCACTGCAGGACAACGGCACGACCGTCGATCTGCGGCTTCTCTTTAACGTTCCAACAGATGACTTGTTGGTCGAGAATTGTACTGCGAAGCCCGACAGCACGTGGTTCACTGCACGAATGCACCACTCGATGTGATTCGTGACAGTATTTGAACTACGTGGGGGCCTGACCCGCGACTCCTTGACCTCTCCGCACAGGTGCTCCTCTAAGCGTTACACCGGCGGGGTCTGTAGAGGGAAGGAATCGAAGACCGAAAGTCAAGCGTCCGAAGTGGACGCTGACCTGACTCCAGTGAGCCCACCTCGAGGTTCACCACGTAGGTGCCTCCCTTCGGTGTCTCCTAAGCCGAACGACAATCACAGAGAAGTTTGAACGGTATTCGCCCACTTCTCTGTGTTTCAAACGTTTATACGCTTGAAACGACAAAATAATACTGCACGAGGGGGGTCGAGCACCTTATTGGTGTATTCTCGAGCCCTCCAAACTAGACAGAAAATAGAAATTGAGCTTGTTTGGGACTTTCCCGAACGAAACTCCTGAATGCTTTTATTCGAGTCGAGAGTCGACTCGTTTGATAAGCAAAGACTAAAATTAATGAGTGCTAGTTTGAGTTTTAATGAATCCTCAGCTGTGCGAGGTCAATCAGAGGACCCGCACCAGACTGAACATCGACTCGTTGCACCCTTTATTGGTTAATTGTCTGCTAGCTTTATCTCGAGAATTTCACTCTCGAGATTCGCTCGAAATCTGTTCGGACACGGTCGGGAGCCGATGTGCCTTCTTCAGAAGTCGTTGTGAGACTGTGTGGATTGACAGCCGAAGACGTCGCCGTGGTACTCTAATTAATCGTTCCGCGGCGCTGTCTAAATTTTCGGCAGTCTATCTTTGTCTAATTATTTGCGCGCTACTCTCTCACGATACTGACGTCATCAACACCGTTGGCACAGTCGAATCGAAGGTAATGAGCCGTTACCGATGGCAGAAAAACTAGTAATACACGCGTTTTTCTATCACTGTTTGCTGTACAAATCCTATTAGAGATAATCTCCTTCGAATTGTACGTTAACAGGATTAACGGTAATCGCGGCCGAGGACAATCGCTCGGCATTATACAATCTTTAAACAAATGTGAAAGTGCGAGCTAGATGAGGGCAAATACCAGACCTAACCCAGACATAACCTGCGTTATCCTCTAAAATATTAATCGCAACCTGGTTTGATTGACTGCTTCGGTGTGGTACCGCGTTACTACGTGATCCAAACCAGAAGAAGCCCAGGATCTGGCCAACTAGTATGCGAGAAACGCGAAAGTAAGAGCCAGATGATTGCAAATACCAGAACTATCCCAGACATAACCAGCGTTATCCTCTAAAATACTAATCGGAACCAGCTTTTATTGAAAGTGTGGTACCACATTACTACGTGATCCAAGCCAGAAAAAGCCCAGGATCTGCCCAACAAGAATGCGAAAAACGCGAAAGTATGAGCCAGATGATTGCAAATACCAGAACTAACCCAGGCATAACCAGCGTTATCCTCTAAAATACTAATCGGAACCAGCTTTTATTGAAAGTGTGGTACCACATTACTACGTGATCCAAGCCAGAAAAAGCCCAGGATCTGGCCAACAAGTATGCGAAAAATGCGAAAGTTCGAGCCACATGAGGGCAAATACCAGACCTAACCAAGACGTAACCGGCGTTATCCTCTAAAATATTAATCGCAACCAGGTTTAGTTGACTGTTTCGGTGTGGTACCACATGACTACGTTATCCAAACCAGGGAAAACCCAGGATCTGCACAACAAGTATGCGGAAAATGCGAAAGTATGTGCCTGATGATTGCAAATACCAGAACTAACCCAAACATAACCAGCGATATCCTCCAAAATATTAATCGCAACCAGGTTTAATTGACTGTTTCGGTGTGAAACCACATTATGACGGGATCCAAACCACAAAAAACCCGAGATCTGACCGACAAGTAAGTGAAAAATGCGAACGTATGTGCCTGATGATTGCAAATACCAGAACTAACCCAAACATAACCAGCGTTGTCCTCCAAAATATTAATCGCAACCAGGTTTAATTGACTGTTTCGGTGTGGAACCACATTACGACGGGATCCAAACCACAAAAAACCCGAGATCTGGCCAACAAGTAAGTGAAAAATGCGAAAGCCAGATGAGGGCAATTACCAGAACTAATCTAGACACAACCAGCGTTATCCTCTAAAATACTATTCGGAACCAGCTTCTATTGACTGTTCCAGTGTGGTACCACATTAGTACGTGATCCAAACCAGAAAAAGCCTAGGATCTGGCCAACAAGTATGCGAAAAATACGAAAGCACGAGCCAGATGATGGCAAATCCCAGACCTAACCGAGACATAACCGGCGTTATCCTCTAAGATATTAATCGCAACCAGGTTTAATTGACTGTTTCGGAGTGGTACCGCATTAGTACGCGATCCAAACCAGAAAAAGCCCTGGATCTGGCCAACAAGTATGCGAAAAATGCGAAAGTATGAGACAGATGAGGGCAAATCCCAGACCTAACCCAGACATAACCGGCGTTATCCTCTAAAATATTAATCGGATCCAGGTTTAATTGACTGTTTCAGTGTGGTACCACATTACTACGTTGTCAAAGCCAGAAAAAGGCCAGGATCTGGCCAACAAGTATGCGAGAAATGCGAAAGTAAGAGCCAATTGAGGGCAAATCGCAGACCTAACCGAGACATAACCGGCGTTATCCTCCAAAATATTAATCGCAAGCAGGTTTAATTGACTGTTTCGGTGTGGAACCACATTAGTACGGGATCCAAACCAGAAAAACCCAGGATTTGGCCAACAAGTAGGCGAAAAACGCGAAGGTATGAGCCAGATGATTGTAAATACCAGAACTAACCTAGACATAACCTGCGTTATCCTCTAAAATATTAATCGGAACCAGGTTTAATTGACTGTTTCGGTGTGGAGCGTCATTATTACGGGATCCAAACTGAAAAAACCCAGGATCTAGCCAACAAGTAGGCGAAAAACGCGAAGGTATGAGCCAGATGATTGCAAATACCAGAACTAACCTAGACATAACCTGCGTTATCCTCTAAAATATTAATCGGAACCAGGTTTAATTGACTGTTTCAGTGTGGTACCTCATTACTACGTGGTCCAAGCCAGAATAAGGCCAGGATCTGGCCAACAAGTAAGCGAAAAAGGCGAAAGTACGAGCCTGACAAGGGCAAATACCAGACTTAACCCAGACATAACCGGCGTTATCCTCTAAAATTCTAATCGGAACCAGCTTTTATTGACTGTTTCAGTGTGGTACCACATTACTACCAGATCCAAACCAAATAATGCCCAGGATCTGGCCAAAAAGTAGGCGAAAAATGCGAAAGTACGAGCCAGATGAGGGCAAATTCCTGACCTAACCCAGACATAACCATCGTCATCCTCTAAAATACTAATCGCAACCAGGTTTAATTGACTGTTTCGTTGTAGAACCACATTACTACGTGATCCAAACCAGAAAAAGCCCAGGATCTGGCCAACAAGTATGCGAAAAATGCGAAAATACGAGCCAGATGAGGGCAAATCCCAGACCTAGCCAAGACATAACCAGCGTTATCCTCCCAAATATTAATCGCAACCAGGTTTAGTTGACTGTTTCGGTGTGGAATCTCATTACTACGGGAGCCAAACCAGAAAAAACCCAGGATCTGGCCAACAAGTATGCGAAATCGCGAAAGTATGAGCCAGATGGTTGCAAATACCAGAACTAACCCAGCCATAACCAGCATTATACTCTAAAATACTAATCGGGACCAGCTTTTATTGACTGTTTCCGTGTGGTACCTCATTACTACGTGGTCCAACCCGGAAACAGGCCAGGATCTGGCCAACAAGTAAGCGAAAAATGCGAATGTACAAGCCAGATGAGGGCAAATCCCAGACCTAACCCAGATATAATCAGCGTTATCCTCTAAAATACTATTCGGAACCTGCTTCTATTGACTGGTCCAGTGTGGTACCACATTAGTACGTGATCCAAACCAGAAAAAGCCTAGGATCTGGCCAACAAGTTTGCGAAAAATACGAAAGCACGAACCTGATGATGGGAAATCCCAGACCTAACCGAGACATAACATGCGTTATCCTTTAAAATACTAATTGGAACCACATTTTTTTGACTGTTTCAGTGTGGAACCACATTACTACGGGATCCAAACCAGAAAAAAACCAGGATCTGGCCAACAAGTAGGCGAAATACGTGAAGGTATGAACCAGATGATTGCAAATACCAGAATTAACCCAGACATAACCAGCGTTATCCTCTAAAATATTAATCCCAACCGGGTTTAATTGACTGTTTCAGTGTGGTACCACATTACGACGTGATCCAAACCTAAAGAAGCCCAGGATCTGGCCATCAATTATGCGAAAAATGCGAAAGTACGTGTCAGATGACTACAAATACCAGAACAAACCCAAACATAACCAGCGTTATCCTCCAAAATATTCATCGCAACCAGGTTTCATTGACTGTTTCGGTGTGGAACCACATTACTGCGGGATCCAAACTGAAAAAACCCAGGATCTAGCCAACAAGTAGGCGAAAAACGCGAAGGAATGAGCCAGATGATTGCAAATACCAGAACTAACCTAGACATAACCTGCGTTATCCTCTAAAATATTAATCGGAACCAGGTTTAATTGACTGTTTCAGTGTGGTACCTCATTACTACGTGGTCCAAGCCAGAATAAGGCCAGGATCTGGCCAACAAGTAAGCGAAAAAGGCGAAAGTACGAGCTTGACAAGGGCAAATACCAGACTTAACCCAGACATAACCGGCGTTATCCTCTAAAATTCTAATCGGAACCAGCTTTATTGACTGTTTCAGTGTGGTACCTGATTACTACGTGGTCCAAGCCAGAATAAGGCCAGGATCTGGTCAACAAGTAAGCGAAAAAGGCGAAAGTACGAGCCAGATAAGGGGAAATACCAGACTTAACCCAGATATAACCGGCGTTATCCTCTAAAATACTAATCGGAACCAGCTTTTATTGTCTGTTTCGGCGTGGAACCACATTACTACTGGATACAAACCAGAAAAAACCCAGGATCTGGCCAACAAGTAGGCGAAAAACGCGAAGGTATGAGCCAGATGATTGCAAATACCAGAACTAACCCAGACGAAACCAGCGTTATCCTCTAAAATACTAATCTGGACCAGCTTTTATTGACTGTTTCAATGTGGTACCACATTACTACGTGATCCAAACCAAAAAAAGCCCAGGATCTGGCCATCAAGTATGCGAAAAATGCGAAAGTACGAGCCAGATGATTGCAAATACCAGAACTAACCCAGACATAACCAGCGTTATCCTGTAAAATATTAATCGGAAACAGGTTTAATTGACTGTTTCAGTGTGGTACCTGATTACTACGTGGTCCAAGCCAGAATAAGGCCAGGATCTGGCCAACAAGTAAGCGAAAAAGGCGAAAGTACGAGCTTGACAAGGGCAAATACCAGACTTAACCCAGACATAACCGGCGTTATCCTCTAAAATTCTAATCGGAACCAGCTTTATTGACTGTTTCAGTGTGGTACCACATTTCTACCAGATCCAAACCAAATAATGCCCAGGATCTGGCCAACAAGTAGGCGAAAAATGCGAAAGTACGAGCCAGATGAGGGCAAATGCCAGACCTAACCGAGACATAACCGGCGCTATCCTCAAAAATATTAATCGCAACCAGGTTTAGTTGACAGTTTCGGTGTGGCACCGCATTACTACGTGATCCAAACTAGAAAATGGCGAGGATATGGCCAACAAGTATGCGAAAAATGCGAAAGAACGAGCCAGATGAAGGCAAATACCAGACCTAACCGAGAGATAACCGGCCTTATCCTCTAAAATATTAATCGCAACCAGGTTTAATTGACTGCTTCGGTGTGGTACCGCATTACTACGTGATCCAAACCAGAAAAAGCCGAGGATCTTGCATACAAGTAGGCGAAAATTGCGAAGGTACGTGCCAGATGAGGGCATATCCCAGACCTTACCGAGACATAACCGGCGTTATCCTCCAAAATATTAATCGCAACCAGGTTTAATTGACTGTTTCGGTGTGGAACCACATTACTATGGGATCCAAACCAGAAATAACCCAGGATTTGGCCAACAAGTATGCGAAGAACGCGAAAGTATGAGCCAGATGATTGTTAATACGAGAACTAACCCAGACGTAACCTGCGTTATCCTCTAAAATACTAATCGGAACCAGATTTTTTTGACTGTTTCAGTGTGGTACCACATTATTACGTGATCCAAACCAGAAAAAGGCGAGGATCTGGCCAACAAGTATGCGAAAATTGCGAAAGTACGAGCCAGATGAGGGCAAATTCCTGACCTAACCCAGACATAACCGGCGTTATCCTCCAAAATATTAATCGCAACCAGGGTTTAATTGACTGTTTCGGTGTGGAACCACATTACTACGGGATCCAAACCAGAAAAAACCCAGGATCTGGCTAACTGGTAGGCGAAAAACGCGAAGGTATGAGCCAGACGATTGCAAATACCAGAACTCACCCAGACGTAACCAGCGTTATCCTCTAAAATACTAATCGGGACCAGCCTTTATTGACTGTTTCAGTGTGGTACCACATTACTACGTGATCCAAACCAAAAAAAGCCCAGGATCTGGCCATCAAGTATGCGAAAACAGCGAAAGTACGAGCCAGATGAGGGCAAATACCAGAACTAACCCAGACATAACCAGCATTATACTCTAAAATACTATTCGGAGCCTGCTTCTATTGACTGTTTCTGTGTGGTACCATATTACTACGTTATCCAAACCAGAGAAAGCCCAGGATCTGGCCAACAAGTATGCTAAAAATGCGAAAGTACGAGCCAGATGAGGGCAAATACCAGACCTAACCAAGACATCACCGGCGTTATCCTCTAAAATACTAATCGGAACCAGATTTTTTTGACTGTTTCAGTGTGGTACCACATTACTATGTGATCCAAACCAGAAAAAGGCGAGGATCTGGCCAACAAGTATGCGAAAAGTGCGAAAGTACGAGCCAGATGAGGGCAAATTCCTGACCTAACCCAGACATAACCGGCGTTGTCCTCTAAAATATTAATCGCAACCAGGTTTAATTGACTGTTTCAGTGTGGTACCACATTTCTACCAGATCCAAACCAAATAATGCCCAGGATCTGGCCAACAAGTAGGCGAAAAATGCGAAAGTACGAGCCAGATGAGGGCAAATACCAGACCTAACCAAGACATCACCGGCGTTATCCTCTAAAATATTAATCGCAACCAGGTTTAATTGACTGCTTCGGTGTGGTACCGCATTACTACGTGATCCAAACCAGAAAAAGCCGAGGATCTTGCCAACAAGTAGGCGAAAATTGCGAAGGTACGTGCCTGATGAGGGCATATCCCAGACCTTACCGAGACATAACCGGCGTTATCCCCCAAAATATTAATCACAACCAGGTTTAATTGACTGTTTCGGTGTGGAACTACATTACTATGGGATCCAAACCAGAAATAACCCAGGATTTGGCCAACAAGTATGCGAAGAACGCGAAAGTATGAGCCAGATGATTGTTAATACGAGAACTAACCCAGACGTAACCTGCGTTATCCTCTAAAATACTAATCGGAACCAGATTTTTTTGACTGTTTCAGTGTGGTACCACATTACTACGTGATCCAAACCAGAAAAAGGCGAGGATCTGGCCAACAAGTATGCGAAAATTGCGAAAGTACGAGCCAGATGAGGGCAAATTCCTGACCTAACCCAGACATAACCGGCGTTATCCTCCAAAATATTAATCGCAACCAGGGTTTAATTGACTGTTTCGGTGTGGAACCACATTACTACGGGATCCAAACCAGAAAAAACCCAGGATCTGGCTAACAGGTAGGCGAAAAACGCGAAGGTATGAGCCAGACGATTGCAAATACCAGAACTAACCCAGACGTAACCAGCGTTATCCTCTAAACTACTAATCGGGACCAGCCTTTATTGACTGTTTCAGTGTGGTACCACATTACTACGTGATCCAAACCAAAAAAAGCCCAGGATCTGGCCATCAAGTATGCGAAAACAGCGAAAGTACGAGCCAGATGAGGGCAAATACCAGAACTAACCCAGACATAACCAGCATTATACTCTAAAATACTATTCGGAGCCTGCTTCTATTGACTGTTTCTGTGTGGTACCATATTACTACGTGATCCAAACCAGAGAAAGCCCAGGATCTGGCCAACAAGTATGCTAAAAATGCGAAAGTACGAGCCAGATGAGGGCAAATACCAGACCTAACCAAGACATCACCGGAGTTATCCTCTAAAATACTAATCGGAACCAGATATTTTTGACTGTTTCAGTGTGGTACCACATTACTACGTGATCCAAACCAGAAAAAGGCGAGGATCTGGCCAACAAGTATGCGAAAAGTGCGAAAGTACGAGCCAGATGGGGGCAAATTCCTGACCTAACCCAGACATAACCGGCGTTGTCCTCTAAAATATTAATCGGAAACAGGTTTAATTGACTGTTTCAGTGTGGTACCTCATTACTACGTGGTCCAAGCCAGAATAAGGCCAGGATCTGGCCAACAAGTAAGCGAAAAAGGCGAAAGTACGAGCTTGACAAGGGCAAATACCAGACTTAACCCAGACATAACCGGCGTTATCCTCTAAAATTCTAATCGGAACCAGCTTTTATTGACTGTTTCAGTGTGGTACCACATTTCTACCAGATCCAAACCAAATAATGCCCAGGATCTGGCCAACAAGTAGGCGAAAAATGCGAAAGTACGAGCCAGATGAGGGCAAATACCAGACCTAACCAAGACATCACCGGCGTTATCCTCTAAAATATTAATCGCAACCAGGTTTAATTGACTGCTTCGGTGTGGTACCGCATTACTACGTGATCCAAACCAGAAAAAGCCGAGGATCTTGCCAACAAGTAGGCGAAAATTGCGAAGGTACGTGCCAGATGAGGGCATATCCCAGACCTTACCGAGACATAACCGGCGTTATCCTCCAAAATATTAATCGCAACCAGGTTTAATTGACTGTTTCGGTGTGGAACTACATTACTATGGGATCCAAACCAGAAATAACCCAGGATTTGGCCAACAAGTATGCGAAGAACGCGAAAGTATGAGCCAGATGATTGTTAATACGAGAACTAACCCAGACGTAACCTGCGTTATCCTCTAAAATACTAATCGGAACCAGATTTTTTTGACTGTTTCAGTGTGGTACCACATTACTACGTGATCCAAACCAGAAAAAGGCGAGGATCTGGCCAACAAGTATGCGAAAATTGCGAAAGTACGAGCCAGATGAGGGCAAATTCCTGACCTAACCCAGACATAACCGGCGTTATCCTCCAAAATATTAATCGCAACCAGGGTTTAATTGACTGTTTCGGTGTGGAACCACATTACTACGGGATCCAAACCAGAAAAAACCCAGGATCTGGCTAACAGGTAGGCGAAAAACGCGAAGGTATGAGCCAGACGATTGCAAATACCAGAACTAACCCAGACGTAACCAGCGTTATCCTCTAAAATACTAATCGGGACCAGCCTTTATTGACTGTTTCAGTGTGGTACCACATTACTACGTGATCCAAACCAAAAAAAGCCCAGGATCTGGCCATCAAGTATGCGAAAACAGCGAAAGTACGAGCCAGATGAGGGCAAATACCAGAACTAACCCAGACATAACCAGCATTATACTCTAAAATACTATTCGGAGCCTGCTTCTATTGACTGTTTCTGTGTGGTACCATATTACTACGTGATCCAAACCAGAGAAAGCCCAGGATCTGGCCAACAAGTATGCTAAAAATGCGAAAGTACGAGCCAGATGAGGGCAAATACCAGACCTAACCAAGACATCACCGGAGTTATCCTCTAAAATACTAATCGGAACCAGATATTTTTGACTGTTTCAGTGTGGTACCACATTACTACGTGATCCAAACCAGAAAAAGGCGAGGATCTGGCCAACAAGTATGCGAAAAGTGCGAAAGTACGAGCCAGATGGGGGCAAATTCCTGACCTAACCCAGACATAACCGGCGTTATCCTCCAAAATATTAATCGCAACCAGGTTTAATTGACTGTTTCGGTGTGGAACCACATTACTACGGGATCCAAACCAGAAAAAACCCAGGATCTGGCTAACAGGTAGGCGAAAAACGCGAAGGTATGAGCCAGACGATTGCAAATACCAGAACTAACCCAGACGTAACCAGCGTTATCCTCTAAAATACTAATCGGGACCAGCCTTTATTGACTGTTTCAGTGTGGTACCACATTACTACGTGATCCAAACCAAAAAAAGCCCAGGATCTGGCCATCAAGTATGCGAAAACAGCGAAAGTACGAGCCAGATGAGGGCAAATACCAGAACTAACCCAGACATAACCAGCATTATACTCTAAAATACTATTCGGAGCCTGCTTCTATTGACTGTTTCTGTGTGGTACCATATTACTACGTGATCCAAACCAGAGAAAGCCCAGGATCTGGCCAACAAGTATGCTAAAAATGCGAAAGTACGAGCCAGATGAGGGCAAATACCAGACCTAACCAAGACATCACCGGCGTTATCCTCTAAAATACTAATCGGAACCAGATTTTTTTGACTGTTTCAGTGTGGTACCACATTACTACGTGATCCAAACCAGAAAAAGGCGAGGATCTGGCCAACAAGTATGCGAAAAGTGCGAAAGTACGAGCCAGATGAGGGCAAATTCCTGACCTAACCCAGACATAACCGGCGTTGTCCTCTAAAATATTAATCGCAACCAGATTTTATTGACTGTTTCAGTGTGGTACCACATCACTACGTGATCCAAACCAGAAATAGCCCAGAATCTGGCCAACAAGTATGCGAGAAATGCGAAAGTACGAGCCAGATGAGGGCAAATCCCAGAACTAACCCAGACATAACCATCGTCATCTTCTAAAATACTAATCGCAACCAGGTTTAATTGACTGTTTCGGTGTAGAACCACATTACTACGTGATCCAAACCAGAAAAAGCCCAGGATCTGGCCAACAAGTATGCGAAAAATGCGAAAAGACGAGCCAGATCAGGGCAAATCCCAGACCTAACCAAGACATAACCAGCGTTATCCTCCCAAATATTAATCGCAACCAGGTTTAGTTGACTGTTTCGGTGTGGAATCTCATTACTACGGGATCCAAACCAGAAAAAACCCAGGATCTGGCCAACAAGTATGCGAAATCGCGAAAGTATGAGCCAGATGGTTGCAAATACCAGAACTAACCCAGACATAACCAGCATTATACTCTAAAATACTATTCGGAGCCTGCTTCTATTGACTGTTTCTGTGTGGTACCATATTACTACGTGATCCAAACCAGAGAAAGCCCAGGATCTGGCCAACAAGTATGCTAAAAATGCGAAAGTACGAGCCAGATGAGGGCAAATACCAGACCTAACCAAGACATCACCGGCGTTATCCTCTAAAATATTAATCGCAAACAGGTTTAATTGACTGTTTCGGTGTGGAACCACATTACTACGGTATCCAAACCAGAAAAAGCCGAGGATCTTGCCAACAAGTAGGCGAAAACTGCGAAGGTACGAGTCAGATAAGGGCAAATACCAGACCTAACCTAGACATAACCGGCGTTATCCTCCAAAATGTTAATCGCAACCAGGTTTAATTGACTGTTTCGGTGTGGAACCACATTACTACGGGATCCAAACCACAAAAAACCTAGGATCTGGCCAACAGGTAGTCGAAAAACGCGAAGGTATAAGCCAGATGATTGCAAATACCAGAACTAACCCAGACGTTATCCTCTAAAATACTAATCGGGACCAGCTTTTATTGACTGTTTCAGTGTGGTACCACATTATTACGTGATCCAATCCGAAAAAAGCCAAGGATCTGGCCATCCAGTATGCGAAAAATGAGAAAGTACGAGCCAGATGATTGCAAATACCAGAACTAACCCAGACATAACCAGCGTTATCCTGTAAAATATTAATCGGAAACAGGTTTAATTGACTGTTTCAGTGTGGTACCTCATTACTACGTGGTCCAAGCCAGAATAAGGCCAGGATCTGGCCAACAAGTAAGCGAAAAAGGCGAAAGTACGAGCTTGACAAGGGCAAATACCAGACTTAACCCAGACATAAACGGCGTTATCCTCTAAAATTCTAATCGGAACCAGCTTTTATTGACTGTTTCAGTGTGGTACCACATTTCTACCAGATCCAAACCAAATAATGCCCAGGATCTGGCCAACAAGTAGGCGAAAAATGCGAAAGTACGAGCCAGATGAGGGCAAATACCAGACCTAACCGAGACATAACCGGCGCTATCCTCAAAAATATTAATCGCAACCAGGTTTAGTTGACAGTTTCGGTGTGGCACCGCATTACTACGTGATCCAAACTAGAAAATGGCGAGGATATGGCCAACAAGTATGCGAAAAATGCGAAAGAACGAGCCAGATGAAGGCAAATACCAGACCTAACCGAGAGATAACCGGCCTTATCCTCTAAAATATTAATCGCAACCAGGTTTAATTGAGTGCTTCGGTGTGGTACCGCATTACTACGTGATCCAAACCAGAAAAAGCCGAGGATCTTGCCAACAAGTAGGCGAAAATTGCGAAGGTACGTGCCAGATGAGGGCAAATACCAGAACTAACCCAGACATAACCAGCATTATACTCTAAAATACTATTCGGAGCCTGCTTCTATTGACTGTTTCTGTGTGGTACCATATTACTACGTGATCCAAACCAGAGAAAGCCCAGGATCTGGCCAACAAGTATGCTAAAAATGCGAAAGTACGAGCCAGATGAGGGCAAATACCAGACCTAACCAAGACATCACCGGCGTTATCCTCTAAAATACTAATCGGAACCAGATTTTTTTGACTGTTTCAGTGTGGTACCACATTACTACGTGATCCAAACCAGAAAAAGGCGAGGATCTGGCCAACAAGTATGCGAAAATTGCGAAAGTACGAGCCAGATGAGGGCAAATTCCTGACCTAACCCAGACATAACCGGCGTTATCCTCCAAAATATTAATCGCAACCAGGGTTTAATTGACTGTTTCGGTGTGGAACCACATTACTACGGGATCCAAACCAGAAAAAACCCAGGATCTGGCTAACGGGTAGGCGAAAAACGCGAAGGTATGAGCCAGACGATTGCAAATACCAGAACTAACCCAGACGTAACCAGCGTTATCCTCTAAAATACTAATCGGGACCAGCCTTTATTGACTGTTTCAGTGTGGTACCACATTACTACGTGATCCAAACCAAAAAAAGCCCAGGATCTGGCCATCAAGTATGCGAAAACAGCGAAAGTACGAGCCAGATGAGGGCAAATACCAGAACTAACCCAGACA
The DNA here is from genome assembly GCF_051014445.1 of Colletes latitarsis. Classification (NCBI taxonomy): domain Eukaryota; kingdom Metazoa; phylum Arthropoda; class Insecta; order Hymenoptera; family Colletidae; genus Colletes; species Colletes latitarsis. The sequence continues at coordinate 2,416,844 of NW_027488368.1, read as the reverse complement.
TAACCAGCATTATACTCTAAAATACTATTCGGAGCCTGCTTCTATTGACTGTTTCTGTGTGGTACCATATTACTACGTGATCCAAACCAGAGAAAGCCCAGGATCTGGCCAACAAGTATGCTAAAAATGCGAAAGTACGAGCCAGATGAGGGCAAATACCAGACCTAACCAAGACATCACCGGCGTTATCCTCTAAAATACTAATCGGAACCAGATTTTTTTGACTGTTTCAGTGTGGTACCACATTACTACGTGATCCAAACCAGAAAAAGGCGAGGATCTGGCCAACAAGTATGCGAAAAGTGCGAAAGTACGAGCCAGATGAGGGCAAATTCCTGACCTAACCCAGACATAACCGGCGTTGTCCTCTAAAATATTAATCGCAACCAGATTTTATTGACTGTTTCAGTGTGGTACCACATCACTACGTGATCCAAACCAGAAATAGCCCAGAATCTGGCCAACAAGTATGCGAGAAATGCGAAAGTACGAGCCAGATGAGGGCAAATCCCAGAACTAACCCAGACATAACCATCGTCATCTTCTAAAATACTAATCGCAACCAGGTTTAATTGACTGTTTCGGTGTAGAACCACATTACTACGTGATCCAAACCAGAAAAAGCCCAGGATCTGGCCAACAAGTATGCGAAAAATGCGAAAAGACGAGCCAGATCAGGGCAAATCCCAGACCTAACCAAGACATAACCAGCGTTATCCTCCCAAATATTAATCGCAACCAGGTTTAGTTGACTGTTTCGGTGTGGAATCTCATTACTACGGGATCCAAACCAGAAAAAACCCAGGATCTGGCCAACAAGTATGCGAAATCGCGAAAGTATGAGCCAGATGGTTGCAAATACCAGAACTAACCCAGACATAACCAGCATTATACTCTAAAATACTATTCGGAGCCTGCTTCTATTGACTGTTTCTGTGTGGTACCATATTACTACGTGATCCAAACCAGAGAAAGCCCAGGATCTGGCCAACAAGTATGCTAAAAATGCGAAAGTACGAGCCAGATGAGGGCAAATACCAGACCTAACCAAGACATCACCGGCGTTATCCTCTAAAATATTAATCGCAAACAGGTTTAATTGACTGTTTCGGTGTGGAACCACATTACTACGGTATCCAAACCAGAAAAAGCCGAGGATCTTGCCAACAAGTAGGCGAAAACTGCGAAGGTACGAGTCAGATAAGGGCAAATACCAGACCTAACCTAGACATAACCGGCGTTATCCTCCAAAATGTTAATCGCAACCAGGTTTAATTGACTGTTTCGGTGTGGAACCACATTACTACGGGATCCAAACCACAAAAAACCTAGGATCTGGCCAACAGGTAGTCGAAAAACGCGAAGGTATAAGCCAGATGATTGCAAATACCAGAACTAACCCAGACGTTATCCTCTAAAATACTAATCGGGACCAGCTTTTATTGACTGTTTCAGTGTGGTACCACATTATTACGTGATCCAATCCGAAAAAAGCCAAGGATCTGGCCATCCAGTATGCGAAAAATGAGAAAGTACGAGCCAGATGATTGCAAATACCAGAACTAACCCAGACATAACCAGCGTTATCCTGTAAAATATTAATCGGAAACAGGTTTAATTGACTGTTTCAGTGTGGTACCTCATTACTACGTGGTCCAAGCCAGAATAAGGCCAGGATCTGGCCAACAAGTAAGCGAAAAAGGCGAAAGTACGAGCTTGACAAGGGCAAATACCAGACTTAACCCAGACATAAACGGCGTTATCCTCTAAAATTCTAATCGGAACCAGCTTTTATTGACTGTTTCAGTGTGGTACCACATTTCTACCAGATCCAAACCAAATAATGCCCAGGATCTGGCCAACAAGTAGGCGAAAAATGCGAAAGTACGAGCCAGATGAGGGCAAATACCAGACCTAACCGAGACATAACCGGCGCTATCCTCAAAAATATTAATCGCAACCAGGTTTAGTTGACAGTTTCGGTGTGGCACCGCATTACTACGTGATCCAAACTAGAAAATGGCGAGGATATGGCCAACAAGTATGCGAAAAATGCGAAAGAACGAGCCAGATGAAGGCAAATACCAGACCTAACCGAGAGATAACCGGCCTTATCCTCTAAAATATTAATCGCAACCAGGTTTAATTGAGTGCTTCGGTGTGGTACCGCATTACTACGTGATCCAAACCAGAAAAAGCCGAGGATCTTGCCAACAAGTAGGCGAAAATTGCGAAGGTACGTGCCAGATGAGGGCAAATACCAGAACTAACCCAGACATAACCAGCATTATACTCTAAAATACTATTCGGAGCCTGCTTCTATTGACTGTTTCTGTGTGGTACCATATTACTACGTGATCCAAACCAGAGAAAGCCCAGGATCTGGCCAACAAGTATGCTAAAAATGCGAAAGTACGAGCCAGATGAGGGCAAATACCAGACCTAACCAAGACATCACCGGCGTTATCCTCTAAAATACTAATCGGAACCAGATTTTTTTGACTGTTTCAGTGTGGTACCACATTACTACGTGATCCAAACCAGAAAAAGGCGAGGATCTGGCCAACAAGTATGCGAAAATTGCGAAAGTACGAGCCAGATGAGGGCAAATTCCTGACCTAACCCAGACATAACCGGCGTTATCCTCCAAAATATTAATCGCAACCAGGGTTTAATTGACTGTTTCGGTGTGGAACCACATTACTACGGGATCCAAACCAGAAAAAACCCAGGATCTGGCTAACGGGTAGGCGAAAAACGCGAAGGTATGAGCCAGACGATTGCAAATACCAGAACTAACCCAGACGTAACCAGCGTTATCCTCTAAAATACTAATCGGGACCAGCCTTTATTGACTGTTTCAGTGTGGTACCACATTACTACGTGATCCAAACCAGAAAAAGCCCAGGATCTGGCCATCAAGTATGCGAAAACAGCGAAAGTACGAGCCAGATGAGAGCAAATACCAGAACTAACCCAGACATAACCAGCATTATACTCTAAAATACTATTCGGAGCCTGCTTCTATTGACTGTTTCTGTGTGGTACCATATTACTACGTGATCCAAACCAGAGAAAGCCCAGGATCTGGCCAACAAGTATGCTAAAAATGCGAAAGTACGAGCCAGATGAGGGCAAATACCAGACCTAACCAAGACATCACCGGCGTTATCCTCTAAAATACTAATCGGAACCAGATTTTTTTGACTGTTTCAGTGTGGTACCACATTACTACGTGATCCAAACCAGAAAAAGGCGAGGATCTGGCCAACAAGTATGCGAAAAGTGCGAAAGTACGAGCCAGATGGGGGCAAATTCCTGACCTAACCCAGACATAACCGGGGTTGTCCTCTAAAATATTAATCGCAACCAGATTTTATTGACTGTTTCAGTGTGGTACCACATCACTACGTGATCCAAACCAGAAAAAGCCCAGGATCTGGCCAACAAGTATGCGAGAAATGCGAAAGTACGAGCCAGATGAGGGCAAATCCCAGAACTAACCCAGACATAACCATCGTCATCTTCTAAAGTACTAATCGCAACCAGGTTTAATTGACTGTTTCGGTGTAGAACCACATTACTACGTGATCCAAACCAGAAAAAGCCCAGGATCTGGCCAACAAGTATGCGAAAAATGCGAAAATGCGAGCCAGATGAGGGCAAATCCCAGACCTAACCAAGACATAACCAGCGTTATCCTCCCAAATATTAATCGCAACCAGGTTTAGTTGACTGTTTCGGTGTGGAATCTCATTACTACGGGATCCAAACCAGAAAAAACCCAGGATCTGGCCAACAAGTATGCGAAATCGCGAAAGTATGAGCCAGATGGTTGCAAATACCAGAACTAACCCAGACATAACCAGCATTATACTCTAAAATACTATTCGGAGCCTGCTTCTATTGACTGTTTCTGTGTGGTACCATATTACTACGTGATCCAAACCAGAGAAAGCCCAGGATCTGGCCAACAAGTATGCTAAAAATGCGAAAGTACGAGCCAGATGAGGGCAAATACCAGACCTAACCAAGACATCACCGGCGTTATCCTCTAAAATATTAATCGCAAACAGGTTTAATTGACTGTTTCGGTGTGGAACCACATTACTACGGTATCCAAACCAGAAAAAGCCGAGGATCTTGCCAACAAGTAGGCGAAAACTGCGAAGGTACGAGTCAGATAAGGGCAAATACCAGACCTAACCTAGACATAACCGGCGTTATCCTCCAAAATGTTAATCGCAACCAGGTTTAATTGACTGCTTCGGTGTGGAACCGCATTACTACGTTGTCGAAGCCAGAATAAGGCCAGGATCTGGTCAACAAGTAAGCGAAAAAGGCGAAAGTACGAGCCAGATAAGGGGAAATACCAGACTTAACCCAGACATAACCGGCGTTATCCTCTAAAATACTAATCGGAACCAGCTTTTATTGTCTGTTTCGGTGTGGAACCACATTACTACGGGATACAAACCAGAAAAAAACCCAGGATCTGGCCAACAAGTAGGCGAAAAACGCGAAGGTATGAGCCAGATGATTGCAAATACCAGAACTAACCCAGACGAAACCAGCGTTATCCTCTAAAATACTAATCGGGACCAGCTTTTATTGACTGTTTCAATGTGGTACCACATTACTACGTGATCCAAACCAAAAAAAGCCCAGGATCTGGCCATCAAGTATGCGAAAAATGCGAAAGTACAAGCCAGATGATTGCAAATACCAGAACTAACCCAGACATAACCAGCGTTATCCTGTAAAATATTAATCGGAACCAGGTTTAATTGACTGTTTCAGTGTGATACCTCATTACTACGTGGTCCAAGCCAGAATAAGGCCAGGATCTGGCCAACAAGTAAGCGAAAAACGCGAAAGTACGAGTCTGACAAGGGCAAATACCAGACTTAACCCAGACATAACCGGCGTTATCCTCTAATATTCTAATCGGAACCAGCTTTTATTGACTGTTTCAGTGTGGTACCACATTACTACCAGATCCAAACCAAATAATGCCCAGGATCTGGCCAACAAGTAGGCGAAAAATGCGAAAGTACGAGCCAGATGAGGGCAAATACGAGACCTAACCGAGGCATAACCGGCGCTATCCTCAAAAATATTAATCGCAACCAGGTTTAGTTGACAGTTTCGGTGTGGCACCGCATTACTACGTGATCCAAACTAGAAAATGGCGAGGATATGGCCAACAAGTATGCGAAAAATGCGAAAGTACGAGCCAGATGAAGGCAAATACCAGACCTAACCGAGAGATAACCGGCCTTATCCTCTAAAATATTAATCGCAACCAGGTTTAATTGACTGTTTCTGTGTGGAACCACATTACTATGGGATCCAAACCAGAAATAACCCAGGATATGGCCAACAGGTAGGCTAAAAACGCGAAGGTATGAGCCAGATGATTGCAAATACCAGAACTAACCCAGACATAACCAGCGATATACTCTAAAATATTAATCGGAACCAGGTTTAATTGACAGGTTCAGTGTGGTACCTCATTACTACGGGATCCAAACCAGAAAAAACCCAGGATTTGGCCAACAAGTATGCGAAAAACGCGAAAGTATGAGCCAGATGATTGTTAATACGAGAACTAAGCCAGACGTAACCAGCGTTATCCTCTAAAATACTAATCGGGACCAGCTTTTATTGACTGTTTCAGTGTGGTACCACATTACTACGTGATCCAAACCAAAAAAAGCCCAGGATCTGGGCATCAAGTATGCGAAAACAGCGAAAGTACGAGCCAGATGATTGTTAATACGAGAACTAACCCAGACGTAACCTGCGTTATCCTCTAAAATACTAATCGGAACCAGATTTTTTTGACTGTTTCAGTGTGGTACCACATTACTACGTGATCCAAACCAGAAAAAGCCCAGGATCTGGCCAACAAGTATGCGAGAAATGCGAAAGTACGAGCCAATGGAGGGCAAATCGCAGAGCTAACCGGGACATAACCGGCGTTATCCTCTAAAATATTAATCGTAACCAGGTTTAATTGACTGTTTGGGTGTGGTACAACATTACTACGTGGTAGCAGCCAGAAGAAGGCCAGGATCTGGCCAACAAGCATGCGAAAAATGCGAAAGTACGAACCAGATGAGGGCAAATACCAGACCTAACCCAGACATAACCAGCGTAATCCTCTAAAATACTATTCGGAACCAGCTTCTATTGACAGTTTCGGTGTGGAACCACATTACTACGTTATCCAAACCAGAAAAAGCCCAGGATATGGCCATCAATTATGCGAGAAATGCGAAAGTACTAGCCAGATGAGGGCAAATACCAGACCTAACCCAGACATAACCGGCGTTATCCTCTAAAATATTAATCGCAACCAACTTCTATTGACTGTTTCGGTGTGGTACCACACTACTACGTGGTCCAAGACAGAAAAAGGCCAGGATCTGGCCTACAATTATGCGAGAAATGCGAATAGTACGTGCCAGATGAGGGCAAATTCCAGACCTAACCGAGAAATAACCGGTGTTATCCTCCAAATATTAATCGCAACCAGGTTTAATTGACTGTTTGTCTGTGGTCCCACATTGCTACTTGGTCCAAGCCAGAAAAAAGCCTGGATCTGGCCAAGAAGAATGCGAAACACGCGAAAGTATGAACCAGATGATTGCAAATACCAGAACTAACCCAGACATAACCAGCGTTATCCTTTAAAATACTAATCGGAACCACATTTTTTTGACTGTTTCAGTGTGGAACCACATTACTACGGGGTCCAAACCAGAAAAAACCCAGGATCTGGCCAACAAGTAGGCGAAATACGCGAAGGTATGAGCCAGATGATTGCAAATACCAGAACTAACCCAGACATAACCAGCGTTATCCTCTAAAATATTAATCGCAACCAGGTTTAATTGACTGTTTGAGTGTGGTCCCACATTACTACTTGGTCCAAGCCAGAAAAAACCCTGGATCTGGCCAAGAAGTATGCGAAACACGCGAAAGTATGAACCAGATGATTGCAAATACCAGAACTAACCCAGACATAACCAGAGTTTTCCTCTAAAATATTAATCGCAACCAGATTTTGTTGACAGTTTCAGTGTGGTACCACATTACTACGTGATCCAAACCAAAAAAAGCCCAGGATCTGGCCATCAAGTATGCGAAAAATGCGAAAGTACGAGCCAGATGATTGCAAATACCAGAACTAACCAAGACATAACCGGCGTTATCCTCTAAAATATTAATCGCAAGCAGGTTTAATTGACTGTTTCTGTGTGGAACCACATTACTGCGGGATCCAAACTGAAAAAACCCAGGATCTAGCCAACAAGTAGGCGAAAAACGCGAAGGTATGAGCCAGATGATTGCAAATACCAGAACTAACCTAGACATAACCTGCGTTATCCTCTAAAATATTAATCGGAACCAGGTTTAATTGACTGTTTCAGTGTGGTACCTCATTACTACGTTGTCGAAGCCAGAATAAGGCCAGGATCTGGTCAACAAGTAAGCGAAAAAGGCGAAAGTACGAGCCAGATAAGGGGAAATACCAGACTTAACCCAGACATAACCGGCGTTATCCTCTAAAATACTAATCGGAACCAGCTTTTATTGTCTGTTTCGGTGTGGAACCACATTACTACGGGATACAAACCAGAAAAAAACCCAGGATCTGGCCAACAAGTAGGCGAAAAACGCGAAGGTATGAGCCAGATGATTGCAAATACCAGAACTAACCCAGACGAAACCAGCGTTATCCTCTAAAATACTAATCGGGACCAGCTTTTATTGACTGTTTCAATGTGGTACCACATTACTACGTGATCCAAACCAAAAAAAGCCCAGGATCTGGCCATCAAGTATGCGAAAAATGCGAAAGTACAAGCCAGATGATTGCAAATACCAGAACTAACCCAGACATAACCAGCGTTATCCTGTAAAATATTAATCGGAACCAGGTTTAATTGACTGTTTCAGTGTGGTACCTCATTACTACGTGGTCCAAGCCAGAATAAGGCCAGGATCTGGCCAACAAGTAAGCGAAAAACGCGAAAGTACGAGTCTGACAAGGGCAAATACCAGACTTAACCCAGACATAACCGGCGTTATCCTGTAATATTCTAATCGGAACCAGCTTTTATTGACTGTTTCAGTGTGGTACCACATTACTACCAGATCCAAACCAAATAATGCCCAGGATCTGGCCAACAAGTAGGCGAAAAATGCGAAAGTACGAGCCAGATGAGGGCAAATACGAGACCTAACCGAGGCATAACCGGCGCTATCCTCAAAAATATTAATCGCCACCAGGTTTAGTTGACAGTTTCGGTGTGGCACCGCATTACTACGTGATCCAAACTAGAAAATGGCGAGGATATGGCCAACAAGTATGCGAAAAATGCGAAAGTACGAGCCAGATGAAGGCAAATACCAGACCTAACCGAGAGATAACCGGACTTATCCTCTAAAATATTAATCGCAACCAGGTTTAATTGACTGTTTCGGTGTGGAACCACATTACTATGGGATCCAAACCAGAAATAACCCAGGATATGGCCAACAGGTAGGCTAAAAACGCGAAGGTATGAGCCAGATGATTGCAAATACCAGAACTAACCCAGACATAACCAGCGATATCCTCTAAAATATTAATCGGAACCAGGTTTAATTGACAGGTTCAGTGTGGTACCTCATTACTACGGGATCCAAACCAGAAAAAACCCAGGATTTGGCCAACAAGTATGCGAAAAACGCGAAAGTATGAGCCAGATGATTGTTAATACGAGAACTAAGCCAGACGTAACCAGCGTTATCCTCTAAAATACTAATCGGGACCAGCTTTTATTGACAGTTTCAGTGTGGTACCACATTACTACGTGATCCAAACCAAAAAAAGCCCAGGATCTGGGCATCAAGTATGCGAAAACAGCGAAAGTACGAGCCAGATGAGGGCAAATACCAGACCTAACCCAGACATAACCGGCGTTATCCTCTAAAATATTAATCGCAACCAGATTTTATTGACTGTTTCAGTGTGGTACCACATCACTACGTGATCCAAACCAGAAAAAGCCCAGGATCTGGCCAACAAGTATGCGAAAAATGCAAAAATACGAGCCAGATGAGGGCAAATCCCCGACCTAACCAAGACATAACCAGCGTTATCCTCCCAAATATTAATCGCAACCAGGTTTAGTTGACTGTTTCGGTGTGGAATCTCATTACTACGGGATCCAAACCAGAAAAAACCCAGGATCTGGCCAAGAAGTATGCGAAACACGCGAAAGTATGAAGCAGATGTTTGCAAATACCAGAACTAACCCAGACGTAACCAGCGTTATCCTCTAAAATATTAATCGGATCCAGGTTTAATTGACTGTTTCGGTGTGGTACAACATTACTACGTGGTAGCAGCCAGAAGAAGGCCAGGATCTGGCCAACAAGCATGCGAAAAATGCGAAAGTACGAACCAGATGAGGGAAAATACCTGACCTATCCCAGACATGACCAGCGTAATCCTCTAAAATACTATTCGGAACCAGCTTCTATTGACAGTTTCGGTGTGGAACCACATTACTACGTTATCCAAACCAGAAAAAGCCCAGGATATGGCCAACAATTATGCGAGAAATGCGAAAGTACTAGCCGGATGAGGGCAAATACCAGACCTAACCCAGACATAACCGGCGTTATCCTCTAAAATATTAATCGCAACCAACTTCTATTGACTGTTTCAGTGTGGTACCACATTACTACGTGATCCAAACCAAAAAAAGCCCAGGATCTGGCCATCAAGTATACGAAAAATGAGAAAGTACGAGCCAGATGATTGCAAATACCAGAACTAACCCAAACATAACCAGCGTTATCCTCCAAAATATTCATCGCAATCAGGCTTAATTGACTGTTTCGGTGTGGAACCACATTACTACGGGATAAAAACCAGAAAAAACCCAGGATCTGGCCAACAAGTAGGCGAAAAACGCGAAGGTATGAGCCAGATGTTTGCAAATACCAGAACTAACCCAGACGTAACCAGCGTTATCCTCTAAAATATTAATCGGAACCAGGTTTAATTGACAGGTTCAGTGTGGTACCTCATTACTACGTGATCCAAACCAACAAAAACCCGAGATCTGGCCAACAAGTATGCGAAAAATGCGAAAGTTCGAGCCAGATGAGGGCAAATACCAAAACTAATCTAGACATAACCAGCGTTATCCTCTAAAATATTAATCGCAACCAGGTATGATTGACTGTTTCGGTGTGGTACCGCGTTACTACGTGGTCCAAGCCAGAAAAAGGCCAGGATCTGCCCAACAAGTATGCGAGAAATGCGAACGTATGTGCCTGATGATTGCAAATACCAGAACTAACCCAAACATAACCAGCGTTGTCCTCCAAAATATTAATCGCAACCAGGTTTAATTGACTGTTTCGGTGTGGAACCACATTACGACGGGATCCAAACCACAAAAAACCCGAGATCTGGCCAACAAGTAAGTGAAAAATGCGAATGTACGAGCCAGATGAGGGCAAATACTAGAACTAACCAAGACTTAACCGGCGTTATCGTCTAAAATATTAATCGCAACCAGGTTTAATTGACTGTTTCGGTGTGGTACCGCATTAGTACGCGATCCAAACCAGAAAAAGCCCTGGATCTGGCCAACAAGTATGCGAAAAATGCGAAAGTATGAGACAGATGACGGCAAATACTAGAACTAACCAAGAGTTAACCGGCGTTATCATGTCAAATATTGATCGCAACCAGGTTCAATTGACTGTTTGGGTGTGGTACCGCATTACTACGTGATCCAAACCAGAAAATGGCCAGGATCCGGCCAACAAGTATGCGAAAAATGCGAAAGAACGAGCCAGATGAGGGCAAATACCAGACGTAACCCACACATAAACGGCGTTATCCTCTAAAATATTAATTGCAACCTGGTTTAATTGACTGTTTCTGTGTGGTACCACATTACTACGTGATCCAAACCAGAAAAAGCCCAGTATCTGGCCAACAAGTATGCGAAAAATGCAAAAGTACGAGCCAGATGTGGGCAAATCCCAGACCTAACCCAGACATAACCGGCGTTATCCTCTAAAATATTAATCGGATCCAGGTTTAATTGACTGTTTCAGTGTGGTACCACATTACTACGTTGTCAAAGCCAGAAAAAGGCTAGGATCTGGCTAACAAGTATGCGAAAAATGCGAAAGTACTAGCCAGATGAGGGCAAATATGAGACCTAACCCAGACATAACCGGCGTTATCCTCTAAAATATTAATCGCAACCAGGTTTAATTGACTCTTTCGGTGTGGAGCCACATTACTACGGGATCCAAACTAACAAAAACCCAGGATCTGGCCAACAAGTATGCGAATGACGCGAAAGTATGAGCCAGATGATTGCAAATACCAGAACTAACCCAGACATAACCAGCGTTATCCTCGAAAATACTAATGGGAACCAGCTTTTATTGACTGTTTCAGTGTGGTGCCACATTACTACGTGATCCAAACCAGAAAAAGCCAGGATCTGGCCAACAAGTATGCGAGAAATGCGAAAGTACGAGCCAATTGAGGGCAAATCGCAGACCTAACCGGGACATAACCGGCGTTATCCTCTAAAATATTAATCGCAACCAGGTTTAATTGACTGTTTCGGTGTGGTACAACATTACTACGTGGTAGCAGCCAGAAGAAGGCCAGGATCTGGCCAACAAGCATGCGAAAAATGCGAAAGTACGAACTAGATGAGGGAAAATACCAGACCTAACCCAGACATAACCAGCGTAATCCTCTAAAATACTATTCGGAACCAGCTTCTATTGACAGTTTCGGTGTGGAACCACATTACTACGTTATCCAAACCAGAAAAAGCCCAGGATATGGCCAACAATTATGCGAGAAATGCGAAAGTACTAGCCAGATGAGGGCAAATACCAGACCTAACCCAGACATAACCGGCGTTATCCTCTAAAATATTAATCGCAACCAACTTCTATTGACTGTTTCGGTGTGGTACCACATTACTACGTGGTCCAAGACAGAAAAAGGCCAGGATCTGGCCTACAATTATGCGAGAAATGCGAAAGTACGTGCCAGATGAGGGCAAATTCCAGACCTAACCGAGAAATAACCGGTGTTATCCTCCAAATATTAATCGCAACCAGGTTTAAATGACTGTTTGTCTGTGGTCCCACATTACTACTTGGTCCAAGCCAGAAAAAACCCTGGATCTGGCCAAGAAGAATGCGAAACACGCGAAAGTATGAACCAGATGATTGCAAATACCAGAACTAACCCAGACGTAACCAGCGTTGTCCTTTAAAATACTAATCGGAACCACATTTTTTTGACTGTTTCAGTGTGGTACCACATTTCTACGTGATCCAAACCAAAAAAAGCCCAGGATCTGGCCATCAAGTATCCGAAAAATGCGAAACTACGAGCCAGATGATTGCAAATACCAGAACTAACCCAAACATAACCAGCGTTATCCTCCAAATATTCATCGCAACCAGGTTTCATTGACTGTTTCGGTGTGGAACCACATTACTGCGGGATCCAAACTGAAAAAACCCAGGATCTAGCCAACAAGTAGGCGAAAAACGCGAAGGTATGAGCCAGATGATTGCAAATACCAGAACTAACCTAGACATAACCTGCGTTATCCTCTAAAATATTAATCGGAACCAGGTTTAATTGACTGTTTCAGTGTGGTACCTCATTACTACGTGGTCCAAGCCAGAATAAGGCCAGCATCTGGTCAACAAGTAAGCGAAAAAGGCGAAAGTACGAGCCAGATAAGGGGAAATACCAGTCTTAACCCAGACATAACCGGCGTTATCCTCTAAAATACTAATCGGAACCAGCTTTTATTGTCTGTTTCGGTGTGGAACCACATTACTACGTGATCCAAACCAGAAAATGGCGAGGATATGGCCAACAAGTATGCGAAAAATGCGAAAGTACGAGCCAGATGAAGGCAAATACCAGACCTAACCGAGAGATAACCGGCCTTATCCTCTAAAATATTAATCGCAACCAGGTTTAATTGACTGCTTCGGTGTGGCACCGCATTACTACGTGATCCAAACTAGAAAATGGCGAGGATATGGCCAACAAGTATGCGAAAAATGCGAAAGTACGAGCCAGATGAAGGCAAATACCAGACCTAACCGAGAGATAACCGGCCTTAACCTCTAAAATATTAATCGCAACCAGGTTTAATTGACTGCTTCGGTGTGGTACCGCATTACTACGTGATCCAAACCAGAAAAAGCCGAGGATCTTGCCAACAAGTAGGCGAAAATTGCGAAGGTACGTGCCAGATGAGGGCATATCCCAGACCTAACCGAGACATAACCGGCGTTATCCTCCAAAATATTAATCGCAACCAGTTTTAATTGACTGTTTCGGTGTGGAACCACATTACTATGGGATCCAAACCAGAAATAACCCAGGATATGGCCAACAGGTAGGCGAAAAACGCGAAGGTATGAGCCAGATGATTGCAAATACCAGAACTAACCCAGACATAACCAGCGATATCCTCTAAAATATTAATCGGAACCAGGTTTAATTGACAGTTTCAGTGTGGTATCTCATTACTACGGGATCCAAACGAGAAAAGACCCAGGATTTGGCCAACAAGTATGCGAAATCGCGAAAGTATGAGCCAGATGGTTGCAAATACCAGAACTAACCCAGACATAACCAGCATTATACTCTAAAATACTATTCGGAGCCTGCTTCTATTGACTGTTTCTGTGTGGTACCATATTACTACGTGATCCAAACCAGAGAAAGCCCAGGATCTGGCCAACAAGTAGGCGAAAAACGCGAAGGTATGAGCCAGATGATTGCAAATACCAGAATTAACCCAGACGTAACCAACCGTTATCCTCTAAAATACTAATCGGGACCAGCTTTTATTGGCTGTTTCAGTGTGGTACCTCATTACTACGTGGTCCAACCCGGAAAAAGGCCGGGATCTGGCCAACAAGTAAGGGAAAAATGCGAAAGTACGAGCCAGATAAGGGCAAATACCAGACTTAACCCAGACATAACCGGCGTTATCCTCTAAAATATTAATCGGAACCAGGTTTAATTGACTGTTTCAGTGTGATTCCACATTACTACGTGGTCCAAGCCAGAAAAAGGCCAGGATCTGGCCAACAAGTATGCGAAAAATGCGAAAATACGAGCCAGATGACGGCAAATCCCAGACCTAACCGTGATATAACCGGCGTTATCCTCTAAAATATTAATCGCAACCAGGTTTAATTGACTGCTTCGGTGTGGTACCGCATTACTACGTGATCCAAACCAGAAAAAGCCGAGGATCTTGCCAACAAGTAGGCGAAATTTGCGAAGGTACGAGCCAGATAAGCGCAAATAGCAGACCTAACCTAGACATAACCGGCGTTATCCTCCAAAATGTTAATCGCAACCAGGTTTAATTGACTCTTTCGGTGTGGAACCACATTACTACGGTATCCAAACCAGAAAAAACCTAGGATCTGGCCAACAGGTAGGCGAAAAACGCGAAGGTATGAGCCAGATGATTGCAAATACCAGAACTAACCCAGACGTAACCAGCGTTATCCTCTAAAATACTAATCGGGACCAGCTTTTATTGACTGTTTCGGTGTGGTACCGCATTACTACGTGGTCCAAGCCAGAAAAAGGCCAGGATCTGCCCAACAAGTATGCGAGAAATGCGAACGTATGTGCCTGATGATTGCAAATACCAGAACTAACCCAAACATAACCAGCGTTGTCCTCCAAAATATTAATCGCAACCAGGGTAAATTGACTGTTTCGGTGTGGAACCACATTACGACGGGTTCCAAACCACAAATAACCCGAGATCTGGCCAACAAGTAAGTGAAAAATGCGAAAGTACTAGCCAGATGAGGGCAAATACCAGATCTAACCCAGACATAATCGGCGTTATCCTCTAAAATATTAATCGCAACCAGGTTTAATTGACTGTTTCGGTGTGGAACCACATTACTACCGGATCCAAACTAACAAAAACCCAGGATCTGGCCAACAAGTATGCGAAAAGTGCGAAAGTACGAGACAGATGAGGGCAAATCCCAGACCTAACCCAGACATAACCGGCGTTATCCTCTAAAATATTAATCGCAACCAGGTTTAATTGACTGTTTCGGTGTGGAACCACATTTCTACGTGATCCAAACCAGAAAAAGCCCGGGATCTGGCTAACATGTATGCGAGAAATGCGAAAGTACGAGCCAGATGAGGGCAAATACCAGCCCTAACCCAGACATAACCGGCGTTATCCTCTAAAATATTAATCGCATCCAGGTTTAATTGACAGTTTCGGTGTGGAACCACATTACCACGTGATCTAAACCAGAAAAAGCCCAGGATCTGGCCGACAATTATGCGATAAATGCGAAAGTACAAGCCAGATGAAGGCAAATCCCAGCCCTAACCCAGACGTAACCGGCGTTATCCTCTAAAATATTAATCGCAACCAGGTTTAATTGACTGTTTCGGTGTGGAACCACATTACTACCGGATCCAAACTAACAAAAACCCAGGATCTGGCCAACAAGTATGCGAAAAGTGCGAAAGTACGAGACAGATGAGGGCAAATCCCAGACCTAACCCAGACATAACCGGCGTTATCCTCTAAAATATTAATCGCAACCAGGTTTAATTGACTGTTTGAGTGTGGTCCCACATTACTACTTGGTCCAAGCCAGAAAAAACCCTGGATCTGGCCAAGAAGTATGCGAAACACGCGAAAGTATGAACCAGATGATTGCAAATACCAGAACTAACCCAGACATAACCAGAGTTTTCCTCTAAAATATTAATCGCAACCAGGTTTAATTTACTGTTTTGGTGTGGAACCACATTACCACGTGATCTAAACCAGAAAAAGCCCAGGATCTGGCCAACAAGTATGCGAGAAGTGCGAAAGTACAAGCCAGATGAGGGCAAATCCCAGACCTAACCCAGACATAACCGGCGTTATTCTCTATGACATTAATCGAAACCAGGTTTGATTGACTGTTTCTGCGTAGAACCACATTACTACGTGATCCAAACCAGTAGAAGCCCTGGATCTGGCCACAAGTATGCGAAAAATGCGAAACTACGAGCCAGATGAGGGCAAATCCCAGACCTAACCCAGACATAACCGGCGTTATCCTCTAAAATATTAATCGCAACTAGATTTAATTGACTGTTTCGGTCTGGTACCGCATCAGTACGTGATACAAACCAGAAAAATGCCAGGATCTGGCCAACAAGCATGCGAAAAATGCGAATGTACGAGCCAGATGAGGGCAAATACCAGAACTAACCGAGACATAACCGGCGTTATCCTCTAAAATATTAATCGCAACCATGTTTAATTGACTGTTTCCGTGTGGAACCACATAACTACGGGATCCAAACTAGAAAAAATCATGGATCTGGCCAAGAAGTATGCGAAAAACGAGAAAGTGTGAGGCAGATGATTGCAAATACCAGAACTAACCCAGACATAACCAGAGTTATCCTCTAAAATATTAATCGAAACCAGGATTAATTGACTGTTTCAGTGTGGTACCCCATTAGTACGTGGTCCAACCCAGAAAAAATCCTGGATCTGGCCAAGAAGTATGCGCAAACGCGAAAGTATGAGCCAGATGATTGCAAATACCAGAACTAACCCAGACGTAACCTGCGGTATCCTCTAGAATACTAATCGGAACCAGATTTTTTTGACTGTTTCAGTGTGGTACCACATTACTACGTGATCCAAACCAGAAAAAGGCGAGGATCTGGCCAACAAGTATGCGAGAAATGCGAAAATACGAGCCAGATGAGGGCAAATCCCAGACCTAACGAAGACATAACCAGCGTTATCCTCCCAAATATTAATCGCAACCAGGTTTAGTTGACTGTTTCGGTGTGGAATCTCATTACTACGGGATCCAAACCAGAAAAAACCCAGGATCTGGCCAACAAGTATGCGAAATCGCGAAAGTATGAGCCAGATGGTTGCTAATACCAGAACTAACCCAGACGTAACCAGCGTTATCCTCTAAAATACTAATCGGGACCAGCTTTTATTGACTGTTTCAGTGTGGTACCACATTACTACGTGATCCAATCCAAAAAAAGCCCAGGATCTGGCCATCCAGTATGCGAAAAATGAGAAAGTACGAGCCAGATGATAGCAAATACCAGAACTAACCCAAACATAACCAGCGTTATCCTCCAAAATATTCGTCGCAACCAGGTTTAATTGACTGCTTGGGTGTGGTACCGCATTACTACGTGATCCAAACCAGAAAAAACCCAGGATCTCGCCAACAAATAGGCGAAAAACGCGAAGGTACGAGCCAGATGATTGCAAATACCAGAACTAACCCAGACGTAACCAGCGTTATCCTCCAAAATACTAATCGGGACTAACTTTTATTGACTGTTTCAGTGTGGTACCACACTACTACATGATCCAAACCAAAAAAAGCCCCGGATCTGGCCATCAAGTATGCGAAAAATGCGAAACTACGAGCCAGATGACGGCATATCCCAGACCTAACCGTGACATAACCGGCGTTATCCTCTAAAATATTAATCGCAACCAGGTTTAACTGACTGTTTCGGTGTGGAACCACACTACTACGGGATCCATACCAGAAAAAACCCAGGATCTGGCAAACAAGTATGCGAAAAACGCGCAAGTATGAGTCAGATGATTGCAAATACCAGAACTAAACCAGAGGTAACCTGCGTTATCCTCTAAAATACTATTCGGAACCAGCTTCTATTGACTGTTTCAGTGTGGTACCACATTACTACCTGATCCAATCCAAAAAAAGCCCAGGATCTGGCCATCCAGTATGCGAAAAATGAGAAAGTACGAGCCAGATGATTGCAAATACCAGAACTAACCCAAACATAACCAGCGTTATCCTCCGAAATATTCATCGCAACCAGGCTTAATTGACTGTTTCGGTGTGGAACCACATTACTACGGGATACAAACCAGAAAAAACCCAGGATCTGGCCAACAAGTAGGCGAAAAACGCGAAGGTATGAGCCAGATGTTTGCAAATACCAGAACTAACCCAGACGTAACCAGCGTTATCCTCTAAAATACTAATCGGGACCAGCTTTTATTGACTGTTTCAGTGTGGTACCACATTACTACGTGAGCCAAACCACAAAAGCCCAGGATCTGGCCATCAAGTATGCGAAAAATGCGAAAGTACGAGCCAGATGATTGCAAATACCAGAACTAACCCAGACATAACCAGCGATATCCTCTAAAATATTAATCGGAACCAGGTTTAATTGACTGTTTCAGTGTGGTGCCTCATTACTACGTGGTTCAAGCCAGAAAAAGGCCAAGAACTGGCCAACAAGTATGCGAAAAATGCGAAAATACGAGCCAGATGACGGCAAATCCCAGACCTAACCGTGACATAACCGGCGTTATCCTCTCAAATATTAATCGCAACCAGGTTTAATTGACTGTTTCGGTGTGGAACCTCATTACTACGGGATCCAAACCAGAAAAAACCCAGGATCTCGCCAACAAATAGGCGAAAAACGCGAAGGTACGAGCCAGATGATTGCAAATACCAGAACTAACCCAGACGTAACCAGCGTTATCCTCCAAAATACTAATCGGGACTAACTTTTATTGACTGTTTCAGTGTGGTACCACACTACTACATGATCCAAACCAAAAAAAGCCCCGGATCTGGCCATCAAGTATGCGAAAAATGCGAAACTACGAGCCAGATGACGGCATATCCCAGACCTAACCGTGACATAACCGGCGTTATCCTCTAAAATATTAATCACAACCAGGTTTAACTGACTGTTTCGGTGTGGAACCACACTACTACGGGATCCATACCAGAAAAAACCCAGGATCTGGCAAACAAGTATGCGAAAAACGCGAAAGTATGAGTCAGATGGTTGCAAATACCAGAACTAAACCAGAGGTAACCTGCGTTATCCTCTAAAATACTATTCGGAACCAGCTTCTATTGACTGTTTCAGTGTGGTACCACATTACTACGTGGTACAAACCAGAAAAAGCCCAGGATCTGGCCAACAAGTATGCGAAAAATACGAAAGCACGAGACAGATGAGGACAAATCCCAGACCTAACCGAGACATAACCGGCGTTATCCTCTAAAATATTAATCGCAACCAGGTTTAATTGACTGTTTCGGTGTGGAACCACATTACTACGTGCTCCAAACCAGAAAAAGGCCAGGATCTGGCCAAGATGTATGCGAGAAATGCGATAGTACTAGCCAGATGAGGGCAAATACCAGACCTCACCCACACATAACCGGCGTTATCCTCTAAAATATTAATCGCAACCAGGTTTAATTGACTGTTTCGGTGTGGAACCTCATTACTACGGGATCCAAACCAGAAAAAACCCAGGATCTGGCCAACAAGTATGCGAAAAACGCGAAAGTATGAGCCAGATGATTGCAAATACCAGAACTAAACCAGAGGTAACCTGCGTTATCCTCTAAAATACTATTCGGAACCAGCTTCTATTGACTGTTTCAGTGTGGTACCACATTGCTACGTGGTACAAACCAGAAAAAGCCCAGGATCTGGCCAACAAGTATGCGAAAAATGCGAAAGTACAAGCCAGATTAGGGCAAATCCCAGACCTAACCGAGACATAACCAGCGTTATCCTCTAAAATATTAATCGCAACCAGGTTTAATTGACTGCTTCGGTGTGGTACCGCATTACTACGTGATCCAAACCAGAAAAAGCCCGGGATCTGGCCAACAAGTATGGGAAAATTGCGAACGTATGAGACAGATTATTGCAAATACCAGAACTAACCCAGGCATAACCAGCGTTATCCTCCAAAATATTAATCGCAACCAGGTTTAATTGACTGTTTCGGTGTGGAGCGTCATTATTACGGGATCTAAACCAGAAAAAAACCCTGGATCTGGCCAAGATGTATGCGAAAAACGCGAAAGTATGAGCCAGACGATTGCAAATACCAGAACTAACCCAGACGTAACCAGCGTTATTCTCTAAAATACTAATCGGAACCAACTTTTATTGACTGTTTCAGTGTGGTACCACATTACTACGTGATCCAAACCAAAAAAAGCCCCGGATCTGGCCATCAAGTATGCGAAAAATGCGAAAGTACGACCCAGATAGGGGCAAATACCAGACTTAACCCAGACATAACCGGCGTTATCCTCTAAAATATTAGTCGCAACCAGGTTTAATTGACTGCTTCGGTGTGTTACCGCATTACTACGTGATCCAAACCAGAAAAAGGCCAGGATCTGGCCAACATGTATGCGAAAAACGCGAAAGTATGAGCCAGATGATTGCATATACCAGAACTAACCGAGACATAACCAGCGTTCCCCTCTAAAATACTAATCGGAACCAGCTTTTACAGACTGTCTCTGTGTGGTGCCACGTTACTACTTGGTCCAAGCCAGAAAAAGGACAGGATCAGGCCACCAAGTATGCGAAAAATGCGAAATTACGAGCCAGATGAGGGAATATTCCAGACCTAACCGAGACATAACCGGCGTTATCATCTAAAATATTAATCGCCACCAGGTTTAATTGACTGTTTCGGTGTGGAACCTCATTACTACGGGATCCAAACCAGAAAAAACCCAGGATCTGGCCAACAAGTAAGCGAAAAATGCGAAAGTACGAGGCAGATGAGGGCAAATACCAGACCTAACCCAGACGTAGCCGGCGTTATCCTGTAAAATATTAATCGGGACCAGGTTTATTTGACTGTTTCATTGTGGCACCCCATTACTACGTGGTCCAAGCCAGAAAAAGCCCAGGATCTTGCCAACAAGTAGGCGAAAAATGCGAAGGTACGAGCCAGATGAGGGCTAATACCAGACCTAACCGAGACATAACCGGCGTTATCCTCTAAAATATTAATCGAAACCAGGTTTAATTGACTGTTTCGGTGTGGAAGGTCATTATTACTGGATCCAATCCAGAAAAAACCCTGGATCTGGCCAACAAGTATGCAAGAAATGCGAAAGTACGAGCCAGATGAGGGCAAATACCAGAGCTAACCCAGACATAACCCGGCGTTATCCTCTAAAATATTAATCGCAACCAGGTTTAATTGACTGCTTCGGTGTGGTACCGCATTACTACGTGATCCAAACCAGAAAAAGCCCAGGATCTTGCCAACAAGTAGGCGAAAAATGCGAAGGTACGAGCCAGATGAGAGCAAATCCCAGACCTAACCGAGACATAACCGGCGTTATCCTCTAAAATATTAATCGCAACCAGGTTTATTTGACTGTTTCAGTGTGGCACCACATTACTATGTGGTCCAAACCAGAAAAAGCGCAGGATATTACCAACAAATAGGCGAAAAATGCGAAGGTACGAGCCAGATGAGGGCAAATCCTAGACCTAACCGAGCCATAACCGGCGTTTTCCTCCAAAATATTAATCGCAACCAGGTTTAATTGACTGTTTCAGTGTGGTACCACATTACTACGTGATCCAAACCAGAAAAAGCCCAGGATCTGGCCAACAAGTATGCGAGAAATGCGAAAGTACTAGCCAGATGAGGGCAAATTCCAGAACTAACCGAGACATAACCGGCGTTATCCTCTAAAATATTAATCGCAACCAGGTTTAATAGACTGTTACGGTGTGGTACCGCATTACTGCGTGATGCAAACCTGAAAAAGCCCGGGATCTTGCCAACAAGTAGGCGAAAAATGCGAAAGTACGTGCGAGATGAGGGCAAATCCCAGACCTAACCGAGACATAACCGGCGTTATCCTCTAAAATATTAATCGAAACCAGGTTTAATTGACTGTTTCGGTGTGGAAGGTCATTATTACTGGATCCAATCCAGAAAAAACCCTGGATCTGGCCAACAAGTATGCAAGAAATGCGAAAGTACGAGCCAGATGAGGGCAAATACCAGAGCTAACCCAGACATAACCCGGCGTTATCCTCTAAAATATTAATCGCAACCAGGTTTAATTGACTGCTTCGGTGTGGTACCGCATTACTACGTGATCCAAACCAGAAAAAGCCCAGGATCTTGCCAACAAGTAGGCGAAAAATGCGAAGGTACGAGCCAGATGAGAGCAAATCCCAGACCTAACCGAGACATAACCGGCGTTATCCTCCAAAATATTAATCGCAACCAGGTTTAATTGACTGTTTCAGTGTGATACCACATTACTACGTGATCCAAACCAGAAAAAGGCCAGGATCTGGCCGACAAGTAAGCGAAAAATGCGAAAGTACGAGCCAGATGAGGGCAAATACCAGACCTAACCCAGACATAGCCGGCGTTATCCTGTAAAATATTGATCGGAACCAGGTTTATTTGACTGTTTCATTGTGGCACCCCATTACTACGTGGTCCAAGCCAGAAAAAGCCCAGGATCTTGCCAACAAGTAGGCGAAAAATGCGAAGGTACGAGCCAGATGAGGGCTAATACCAGACCTAACCCAGACATAGCCGGCGTTATCCTGTAAAATATTGATCGGAACCAGGTTTATTTGACTGTTACAGTGTGGCACCACATTACTAAGTGGTCCAAACCAGAAAAAGCCCAGGATCTTGCCAACAAGTAGGCGAAAAATGCGTAGGTACGAGCCAGTTGACTGCAAATACCAGAACTAAACCAGACATAACCTGCGTTATCCTCTAAAATACTAATCGGAACCAGCTTTTATTGACTGTTTCAGTGTGGTACCACGTTACTACGTGATCCAAACCAGAAAAAGCCCAGGATCTGGCCAACAAGTAGGCGAAAAATGCGAAGGTACGAGCCAGATGAGGGCAAATACCAGACCTAACCCAGACATAGCCGGCGTTATCCTGTAAAATATTGATCGGAACCAGGTTTATTTGACTGTTACAGTGTGGCACCACATTACTAAGTGGTCCAAACCAGAAAAAGCCCAGGATCTTGCCAACAAGTAGGCGAAAAATGCGAAGGTACGAGCCAGTTGACTGCAAATACCAGAACTAAACCAGACATAACCTGCGTTATCCTCTAAAATACTAATCGGAACCAGCTTTTATTGACTGCTTCGGTGTGGTACCGCATTACTACGTGATCCAAACCAGAAAAAGCCTAGGATCTTGCCAACAAGTATGCGAAAAATTCAAAGGTACGAGCCAGATGAGGGAAAATCCCAGACCTAACCGACACATAGCCGGCGTTATCCTGTAAATTATTAATCGGAACCAGGTTTATTTGACTGTTTCAGTGTGGTACCACATTACTACGTGGTCCAAGCATGAAAAAGCCCAGTATCCTGCCGACAAGTAGGCGAAAAATGCGAAGGTACGAGCCAGATGATTGCAAATACCAGAACTAAACCAGACATAACCAGCTTTATCCTCTAAAATATTAATCGCAACCAGGTTTAATTACCTGCTTCGGTGTGGTACCGCATTACTACGTGATCCAAACCAGAAAAAGCCCGGAATCTGGCCAACAAGTATGCGAAAATTGCGAACGTATGAGACAGATGATTGCAAATACCAGACATAACCGAGACATAACCGGCGTTATCCTCTAAAATATTAATCGCAACCAGGTTTTATTGACTGTTTCGGTGTGGTACCGCATTACTACGTGACCCAAGCCAGAAAAAGGCCAGGATCTGGCCAACAAGTATGCGAAAAATGCGAAAGTACTAGCCAGATGAGGGCAAATCCCAGACCTCACCGAGACATAGCCGGCGTTATCCTCTAAAATATAAATCGCAACCAGGTTTAATTGACTGTTTCGGTCTGGTAACCGCTTTAGTACGTGAACCAAACCAGAAGAAGGCCGGAATCTGGCCAACAAGTATGCGAATAATGCGAAAGTACGAGCCAGATAAGGGCAAATACCAGACATACACTAGACATAACCGGCGTTATCCTCTCAAATATTAATCGCAACCAGGTTTAATTGACTGTTTCGGTGTAGAACCACATTACTACGTGATCCAAACCAGAAAAAGCCCAGGATCTGGCCAACAAGTATGCGAAAAATGCGAAAGTACTAGCCAGATGAGGGCAAATCCCAGAACTAACCCAGACGTAACCAGCGTTATCCTCTAAAATATTAATCGCAACCAGGTTTAATTGACTGCTTCGGTGTGGTACCGCATTACTACGTGATCCAAACCAGAAAAAGGCCAGGATCTGGCCAACATGTATGCGAAAAATGCGAAAGTACGAGACAGATGATTGCAAATACAAGAACTAACCCAAACATAACCAGCGTTATCCTCCAAAATATTCATCGCAACCAGGTTTAATTGCATGCTTCGGTGTGGTACCGCATTACTACGTGATCCAAACCAGAAAAAGGCTAGTTTCTGGCCAAGATGTAGGCGAAAAACGCGAAGGTATGAGCCAGATGATTGCAAATACCAGAACTAACCCAGACGTAACCAGCGTTATCCTCTAAAATACTAATCGGGACCAGCTTTTATTGTCTGTTTCAGTGTGGTACCACATTACTACGTGATCCAAACCAGAAAAAGCCCAGGATCTGGCCAACAAGTATGCAAGAAATGCGAAAGTACGAGCCAGATGAGGGCAAATACCAGAGCTAACCCAGACATAACCGGCGTTATCCTCTAAAATATTAATGGCAACCAGGTTTAATTGACTGCTCCGGTGTGGTACCGCATTACTACGTGATCCAAACCAGAAAAAGCCCACGATCTTGCCAACAAGTAGGCGAAAAATGCGAAGGTACGAGCCAGATGAGAGCAAATCCCAGACCTAACCGAGACATAACCGGCGATATCCTCCAAAATATTAATCGCAACCAGGTTTAATTGACTGTTTCACTGTGATACCACATTACTACGTGATCCAAACCAGAAAAAGCCCAGGATCTTGCCAACAAGTATGCGAAAAATGCAAAAGTACGAGACAGATGAGGGCAAATCCCAGACCTAACCGAGAAATAACCGGCGCTATCCTCTAAAATATTAATCGCAACCAGGTTCAATTGACTGTCTGAGTGTGGTCCCACATTACTACTTGGTCCAAGCCAGAAAAAGGACAGGATCAGGCCACCAAGTATGCGAAAAACGCGAAAGTACGAGCCAAATGAGGACAAATACCAGACCTAACCCAGAAATAACCGGCGTTATCCTCTAAAATATTAATCGCAACCAGGTTTAATTGACTGCTTCGGCGTGGAACCACATTACTACGTTATCTAAACCAGAAAAAACCCACGATCTGGCAAACAAGTATGCGTGAAATGCGAAAGTACGAGCCAGATGAGGGCAAATCCCAGACCTAACCCAGACATAACCGGTGTTATCCTCTAAAATATTAATCGCAACCAGGTTTATTTGACTGTTTCAGTGTGGAACCACATTACTACGTTGTCCAAGCATGAAAAAGGCCAGGATCTGGCCAACAAGTATGCGAAAAATGCGAAATTACGAGCCAGATGAGGGAATATTCCAGACCTAACCCAGACGTAGCCGGCGTTATCCTGTAAAATATTAATCGGAACCAGGTTTATTTGACTGTTTCAGTGTGGTACCGCATTACTACGTGATCCAAACCAGAAAAAGCCCACGATCTTGCCAACAAGTAGGCGAAAAATGCGAAGGTACGAGCCAGATGAGAGCAAATCCCAGACCTAACCGAGACATAACCGGCGATATCCTCCAAAATATTAATCGCAACCAGGTTTAATTGACTGTTTCACTGTGATACCACATTACTACGTGATCCAAACCAGAAAAAGCCCAGGATCTTGCCAACAAGTAGGCGAAAAATGCGAAGGTACGAGCCAGATGAGAGCAAATCCCAGACCTAACCGAGACATAACCGGCGTTATCCTCTAAAATATTAATCGCAACCAGGTTTAATAGACTGTTACGGTGTGGTACCGCATTACTACGTGATGCAAACCTGAAAAAGCCCAGGATCTTGCCAACAAGTAGGCGAAAAATGCGAAAGTACGTGCGAGATGAGGGCAAATCCCAGACCTAACCGAGACATAACCGGCGTTATCCTCTAAAATATTAATCGAAACCAGGTTTAATTGACTGTTTCGGTGTGGAAGGTCATTATTACTGGATCCAATCCAGAAAAAACCCTGGATCTGGCCAACAAGTATGCAAGAAATGCGAAAGTACGAGCCAGATGAGGGCAAATACCAGACCTAACCCAGACATAGCCGGCGTTATCCTGTAAAATATTGATCGGAACCAGGTTTATTTGACTGTTTCATTGTGGCACCCCATTACTACGTGGTCCAAGCCAGAAAAAGCCCAGAATCTTGCCAACAAGTAGGCGAAAAATGCGAAGGTACGAGCCAGATGAGGGCTAATACCAGACCTAACCCAGACATAGCCGGCGTTATCCTGTAAAATATTGATCGGAACCAGGTTTATTTGACTGTTACAGTGTGGCACCACATTACTAAGTGGTCCAAACCAGAAAAAGCCCAGGATCTTGCCAACAAGTAGGCGAAAAATGCGAAGGTACGAGCCAGTTGACTGCAAATACCAGAACTAAACCAGACATAACCTGCGTTATCCTCTAAAATACTAATCGGAACCAGCTTTTATTGACTGTTTCAGTGTGGTACCACGTTACTACGTGATCCAAACCAGAAAAAGCCCAGGATCTGGCCAACAAGTAGGCGAAAAATGCGAAGGTACGAGCCAGATGAGGGCAAATACCAGACCTAACCCAGACATAGCCGGCGTTATCCTGTAAAATATTGATCGGAACCAGGTTTATTTGACTGTTACAGTGTGGCACCACATTACTAAGTGGTCCAAACCAGAAAAAGCCCAGGATCTTGCCAACAAGTAGGCGAAAAATGCGAAGGTACGAGCCAGTTGACTGCAAATACCAGAACTAAACCAGACATAACCTGCGTTATCCTCTAAAATACTAATCGGAACCAGCTTTTATTGACTGCTTCGGTGTGGTACCGCATTACTACGTGATCCAAACCAGAAAAAGCCTAGGATCTTGCCAACAAGTATGCGAAAAATTCAAAGGTACGAGCCAGATGAGGGAAAATCCCAGACCTAACCGACACATAGCCGGCGTTATCCTGTAAATTATTAATCGGAACCAGGTTTATTTGACTGTTTCAGTGTGGTACCACATTACTACGTGGTCCAAGCATGAAAAAGCCCAGTATCCTGCCGACAAGTAGGCCAAAAATGCGAAGGTACGAGCCAGATGATTGCAAATACCAGAACTAAACCAGACATAACCAGCTTTATCCTCTAAAATATTAATCGCAACCAGGTTTAATTACCTGCTTCGGTGTGGTACCGCATTACTACGTGATCCAAACCAGAAAATGCTCGGAATCTGGCCAACAAGTATGCGAAAATTGCGAACGTATGAGACAGATGATTGCAAATACCAGACATAACCGAGACATAACCGGCGTTATCCTCTAAAATATTAATCGCAACCAGGTTTTATTGACTGTTTCGGTGTGGTACCGCATTACTACGTGACCCAAGCCAGAAAAAGGCCAGGATCTGGCAAACAAGTATGCGAAAAATGCGAAAGTACTAGCCAGATGAGGGCAAATCCCAGACCTAACCCAGACATAACCGGCGTTATCCTCTAAAATATTAATCGCAACCAGCTTTTATTGACTGTTTCAGTGTGGTACCACATTACTACGTGATCCAAACCAGAAAAAGCCCAGGATCTGGCCAACAAGTAGGCGAAACATGCGAAGGTACGAGCCAGATGAGGGCAAATCCTAGACCTAACCGAGCCATAACCGGCGTTATCCTCCAAAATATTAATCGCAACCAGGTTTACTTGACTGTTACGGTGTGGTACCGCATTACTACGTGATCCAAACCAGGAAAAGCCCAGGATCTTGCCAACAAGTATGCGAAAAATGCGAAAATTCGAGCCAGATGATTGCATATACCAGAACTAACCGAGACATAAGCAGTGTTCTCCTCTAAAATATTAATCGCAACCAGGTTTAATTGCCTGTTTTGGCGTGGTACCACATTACTACGTGGTCCAACCCAGAAAAAGGCCAGGATCTGGCCAACAAGTATGCGAAAAATGCGAAAGTACGAGCCAGATGAGGGCAAATCCCAGACCTAACCCAGACATAACCGGCGTTATCCTCTAAAATATTAATCGCAACCAGGTTTGATTGACTGTTTCGGTGTGGTACCGCATTACTACGTGATCCAAACCAGAAAAAGGCCAGGATCTTGCCAAGATGTATGCGAAAAACTCGAAAGTATGAGCCAGATCAGGGCAAATACCAGACCTAACCCAGACATAGCCGGCGTTGTCCTGTAAAATATTAATCGGAACCATGTTTATTTGACAGTTTCAGTGTGGTACCACATTACTACGTGGTCCAAGCATGAAAAAGGCCAGGATCTGGCCCACAAGTATGCGAAAAATGCGAAATTACGAGCCAGATGAGAGAAAATCCCAGACCTAACCGGGACATAACCGACGTTATCCTCTAAAATATTAATCGCCACCAGGTTTAGTTGACTGTTTCGGTATGGAACCTCATTACTACGGGATCCAAACCAGAAAAAACCCAGGATCTGGCCAACATGTATGCGAAAAACGCGAAAGTATGAGCCAGATGATTGCAAATACCAGAACTAACCCAGACGTAACCTGCATTATCCTCTAAAATACTATTCGGAACCAGGTTTAATTGACTGCTACGGTGTGATACCGCATTACTACCTGATCCAAACCAGCAAATACCCAGGGTCTTGCCACAAGTAGGCGGAGAATGCGAAGGTACGGGCCAGATGATTGCAAATACCAGAACTAAACCAGACATAACCAGCGTTATCCTCTAAAATACTAACCGGAACCAGGTCTATTTGACTGTTTCAGTGTGGAACCACATTACTACGTGGTCCAAGCATGAAAAAGGCCAGGATCTGGCCATCAAGTATGCGAAAAATGCTAAATTACGAGCCAGATGAGGCAAAATCCCAGACCTAACCGAGACAAAACCGGCGTTATCTTCTAAAATATTAATCGCCACCAGGTTTAATTGACTGCTTCGGTGTGGTACCGCATTACTACGTTATCCAAACCAGAAAAAGCCCAGGATCTTGCCAACAAGTATGCGAAAAATTCGAAGGTACGAGCCAGATGAGGGAAAATCCCAGACCTAACCGACACATAGCCGGCGTTATCCTGTAAAATATTAATCGGAACCAGGTTCATTTGACCGTTTCAGTGTGGTACCACATTACTACGTGGTCCAAGCATGAAAAAGCCCAGGATCCTGCCGACAAGTAGGCGAAAAATGCGAAGGTACGAGCCAGATGATTGCAAATACCAGAACTCAACCAGACATAACCAGCGTTATCCTCTAAAATACTAATCGGAACCAGCTTTTATTGACTGTTTCAGTGTGTTACCACATTACTACGTGATCCAAACCAGAAAAAGCCCAGGATCTGGCCAAGAAGTATGCGAGAAATGCGAAAGTACTAGCCAGATGAGGGCAAATCCCAGAACTAACCGAGACATAACCGGCGTTATCCTCTAAAATATTAATCGCAACCAGGTTTAATTGACTGTCTGAGTGTGGTCCCACATTACTGCTTGGTCCAAGCCAGAAAAAGGCCAGGATCTGGTCACCAAGTATGCGAAAAATGCGAAAGTACGAGCCAGATGAGGGCAAATACCAGAACTAACCGAGACATAACCGGCGTTATCCTCTAAAATATTAATCGCAACCAGGTTTAATTGACTGTCTGAGTGTGGTCCCACATTACTGCTTGGTCCAAGCCAGAAATAGGCCAGGATCTGGTCACCAAGTATGCGAGAAATGCGAAAGTACGAGCCAGATAAGGGCAATTACCAGACCTAACCCAGACATAACCGGCGTTATCCTCTAAAATATTAATCGCAACCAGGTTTAATTGGCTGCTTCGGTGTGGTACCGCATTACTACGTTATCCAAACCAGAAAAAGCCCAGGATCTTGCCAACAAGTATGCGAAAAATTCGAAGGTACGAGCTAGATGAGGGAAAATCCCAGACCTAACCGACACATAGCCGGCGTTATCCTGTAAAATATTAATCGGAACCAGGTTTATTTGACTGTTTCAGTGTGGTACCACATTACTACGTGGTCCAAGCATGAAAAAGCCCAGGATCCTGCCGACAAGTAGGCGAAAAATGCGAAGGTACGAGCCAGATGATTGCAAATACCAGAACTCAACAAGACATAACCGGCGTTATCCTCTAAAATATTAATCGCAACCAGGTTTAATTGACTGTCTGAGTGTGGCCCCACATTACTGCTTGGTCCAAGCCAGAAAAAGGCCAGGATCTGGTCACCAAGTATGCGAAAAATGCGAAAGTACGAGCCAGATGAGGGCAAATACCAGAACTAAACCAGACATAACCAGCGTTATCCTCTAAAATACTAATCGGAACCAGGTTTATTTGACTGTTTCAGTGTGGTCCTACATGACTACTTGGTCCAAGCCAGAAAAAGGCCAGGATCTGGCCACCAAGTATGCGAGAAATGCGAAAGTACGAGCCAGATGAGGGCAATTACCAGACCTAACCCAGACATAACCGGCGTTATCCTCTAAAATGCTAATCGGAACAAGGTTTATTTGACTGTTTCGGTGTGGAACCTCATTACTACGGGATCCAAACCAGAAAAAACCCAGTATCTGGCCAACAAGTATGCGAGAAATGCGAAATTATGAGCCAGATGAGGTCAAATCCCAGACCTAACCGAGACATAACCGGCGTTATCCTCTAAAATATTAATCGCCACCAGGTTTAATTGACTGTTTCAGTGTGGTACCACATTACTACGTGGTCCAAGCATGAAAAAGCCCAGGATCCTGCCGACAAGTAGGCGAAAAATGCGAAGGTACGAGCCAGATGATTGCAAATACCAGAACTCAACCAGACATAACCAGCGTTATCCTCTAAAATACTAATCGGAACCTGCTTTTATTGACTGTTTCAGTGTGTTACCACATTACTACGTGATCCAAACCAGAAAAGGGCCAGGATCTGCCCAACAAGTATGCAAAAAATGCGAAAGTATCAGCCAGATGGTTGCAAATACCGGAACTAACCCAAACATAACCAGCGTTATCCTCCAAAATGTTAATCGCAACCAGGTTTAATTGACTGTTTCAGTGTGATACCACATTACTACGTGGTCCAAGCCAGAAAAAGGCCAGGATCTGGCCAACAAGTATGCGAAAACGCGAAAGTATGAGCCAGATGATTGCATATACCAGAACTAACCGAGACATAACCAGTGTTCTCCTCTAAAATATTAATCGCAACCAGGTTTAATTGCCTGTTATGGCGTGGTACCACATTACTACGTGGTCCAACCCAGAAAAAGGCCCGGGTTTGGCCAACAAGTATGCGAAAAATGCGAAAATACGAGCCAGATGACGGCAAATCCCAGACCTAACCGTGACATAACCGGCGTTATCCTGTAAAATATTAATCGGAACCAGGTTTATTTGACTGTTTCAGTGTGGTACCGCATTACTACGTGATCCAAACCAGAAAAAGGCCAGGATCTGGCCAACATGTATGCGAAAAACGCGAAAGTATGAGCCAGATGATTGCATATACCAGAACTAACCGAGACATAACCAGTGTTCTCCTCTAAAATATTAATCGCAACCAGGTTTAATTGCCTGTTTTGGCGTGGTACCACATTACTACGTGGTCCAACCCATAAAAAGGCCAGGATCTGGCCAACAAGTATGCTAAAAATGCGAAAATACGAACCAGATGACGGCAAATCCCAGACCTAACCGTGACGTTACCGGCGTTATCCTGTAAAATATTAATCGGAACCAGGTTTATTTGACCGTTTCAGTGTGGTACCACATTACTACGTGGTCCAAGCCAGAAAAAGGCCAGGATCTGGCCAACAAGTAGGCGGAAAATGCGAAGGTACGAGCCAGATGATTGCAAATACCAGAACTAAGCCAGACATAACCAGTGTTATCCTCTAAAGTACTATTCGGAACAATCTTCTAATGACTGTTTCAGTCCGGTACCACATTACTACGAGATCCAAACCAGAAAAAGCCCAGGATCTGCCAACAAGTATGCGAGAAATGCGAAGGTACGAGCCAGATGATTGCATATACCAGAACTAACCGAGACATAAGCAGTGTTCTCCTCTAAAATATTAATCGCAACCAGGTTTAATTGCCTGTTTTGGCGTGGTACCACATTACTACGTGGTCCAAGCATGAAAAAGACCAGGATCTGGCCAACAAGTATGCGAAAAATGCGCAATTACGAGCCAGATGAGGGAAAATCCCAGACGTAACCGAGTCAAAACCGGCGTTATCCTCTAAAATATTAATCGCAACCAGGTTTATTTGACTGTTTCAGTGTGGTACCACATTACTACGTGGTCCAAGCATGAAAAAGCCCAGGATCCTGCCAGCAAGTAGGCGAAAAATGCGAAGGAACGAGCCAGATGATTGCAAATACCAGAACTAAACCAGACATAACCAGCGTTATCCTCTAAAATACTAATCGGAACCTGCTTTTATTGACTGTTTCAGTGTGTTACCACATTACTACGTGATCCAAACCAGAAAATGCCCAGGATCTGGCCAACAAGTATGCGAGAAATGCGAAAGTACTAGCCAAATAAGGGCAAATCCCAGAACTAACCGAGACATAACCGGCGTTATCCTCTAAAATATTAATCGCAACCAGGTTTAATTGACTGCTTCGGTGTGGAACCGCATTACTACGTGATCCAAACCAGAGAAAGTCCTGGATCTTGCCAACAAGTAGGCGAAAAATGCGAAGGTACGTGCCAGATGATTGCATATACCAGACCTAACCGAGACATAACCGGCGTTATCCTCCAAAATGTTAAGCGCAACCAGGCTTAATTGACTGTTTCAGTGTGATACCACATTACTACGTGGTCCAAGCCAGAAAAAGGCCAGGTTCTGGCCAACAAGTATGCGAAAAATGCGAAAATACGAGCCAGATGACGGCAAATCCCAGACCTAACCGTGACATAACCGGCGTTATCCTCTAAAATATTAATCGCAACCAGGTTTAATTGACTGTTTCGGTGTGGTACCGCATTACTATGTGATCCAAACCAGAAAAAGTCCAGGATCTGGCCAACATGTATGCGAAAAACGCGAAAGTATCAGCCAGATGATTGCATATACCAGAACCAACCGAGACATAACCATTGTTCTCCTCTAAAATATTAATCGCAACCAGGTTTAGTTGCCTGTTTTGGCGTGGTACCACATTACTACGTGGTCCAACCCAGAAAAAGGCCAGGATCTGGCCAACAAGTATGCGAAAAATGCGACAATACGAGCCAGATGACGGCAAATCCCAGACCTAACCGTGACATAACCGGCGTCATCCTCTAAAATATTAATCGGAACCAGGTTTAATTGACTGTTTAGGTGTGGTACCGCATTACTACGTGATCCAAACCAGAAAAGGGCCAGGATCTGTCCAACATGTATGTGAAAAACGCGAAAGTATGAGCCAGATGATTGCATATACCAGAACTAACCGAGACATAACCAGTGTTCTCCTCTAAAATATTAATCGCAACAAGGTTTAATTGACTGATTCGGTGTGGTACCGCATTACTACGTGATCCAACCCAGAAAAAGGCCAGGAACTTGCCAACAAGTATGAGAAAAATGCGAAAGTATGAACCAGATGATTGCAAATACCAGAACTAACCCTGACATAACTAGCGTTATCCTCTAAAATACGAATCGGAACATGCTTTTAATGACTGTCTCAGTGTGGTACCACATTACTACGTGATCCACACCAGAAAAAGCACAGGATCGGGCCTACAAGAATGCGAAAAATGCGAAAGTACGAGCCTGATGAGGGAAAATCCCAGACCTAACCGAGACGTAACCGGCGTTATCCCATAAAATATTAATCGCAAAGAGGTTTAATTGACTGTTTCGGTGTGGTACCGCATTACTACGTGATCCAAACCAGAAAAAGGCCAGGATCTTGCTAACAAGTATGAGATAAATGCGAAAGTACGAGCCAGATGGGGGCAAATACCAGACCTAACCCAGACAAACCAGCGTTATCCTCTAATATATTAATCGCAACCAGGTTTAATTGGCTGCTTCGGTGTGAGACCGCATTACCACGTGATCCAAGCCAGAAAAAGCCCAGGATCTTGCCAACAAGTAGGCGAAAAATGCGAAGGTACGAGCCAGATGAGGGCAAATACCAGACCTAACCCAGACATAACCGGCGTTATCGTCTAAAATATTAATCGCAACCGGGTTTAATTGACTGTTTCGGTGTGCAACAACATTACGACGGGATACAAACCAGAAAGAGCCCTGGATCTGGCCAACAAGTATGCGAGAAATGCGAAATTATGAGCCAGATGAGGTCAAATCCCAGACCTAACCGAGACATAACCGGCGTTATCCTCTAAAATATTAATCGCCACCAGGTTTAATTGACTGTTTCGGTGTGGAACCTCATTACTACGGGACCAAACCAGAAAAAACCCAGAATCTGCCCAACAAGTATGCTACAAAAGGGAAGGTACGAGCCAGATGATTGCAAATACCAGAACTAAACCAGACATAACCAGTGTTATCCTCTAAAGTACTAATCGCAACCAGCTTTTATTGACTGTTTGAGTATGGTCCCACATTACTACTTGGTCCAAGCCAGAAAATGCCCAGGATCTGGAGAACAAGTATGCGAAAAATGTGAAAGTACGTGCCAGATGAGGGCAAATCCCAGACATAACCGAGACATAACCGGCGTTATCCTCTAAAATATTAATCGCAACCAGGTTTAATTGACTGTTTCGGTGTGGTACCGCGTTACTACGTGATCCAAACCAGAAAAGGGCTAGGATCTGGCCAACATGTATGCGAGAAATGCGAAAGTACGAGCCAGATGAGGGCAAATACCAGACCTAACCCACACATAACCGGCGTTATCCTCTAAAATATTAATCGCAACCAGGTTTAATTTGCTGCTTCGGTCTGGTACCGCATTACTACGTGATCCATGCTAGAAAAAGCCCAGGATCTTGCCAACAAGTTGGCGAAAAATGCGAAGGTACAAGCCAGATGAGGGCAAATACCAGACCTAACCCAGACATAACCGGCGTTATCCTCTAAAATATTAATCGCCACCAGGTTTAATTGACTGCTTCGGTGTGGTACCGCATTACTACGTTATCCAAACCAGAAAAAGCCCAGGATCTTGCCAACAAGTATGCGAAAAACGCGAAAGTATGAGCCAGATGATTGCATATACCAGAACTAACCGAGACATAACCAGTGTTCTCCCCTAAAATATTAATCGCAACAAGGTTCAATTGACTGATTCGGTGTGGTACCGCATTACTACGTGATCCAACCCAGAAAAAGGCCAGGAACTTGCCAACAAGTATGAGAAAAATGCGAAAGTATGAGCCAGAGTATTGCAAATACCAGAACTAACTCAGATGTAACCTGCGTTATCCTCTAAAATACTATTCGGAACCTGATTCTATTGACTGTTTTAGTGTGGTACCACATTACTACGTGATACAAGCCAGAAAAAGCCCAGGATCTGGCCATCAAGTATGCGAAAAATACGAAAGCACGAGACAGATGAGGGCAAATCCCAGACCTAACCGAGACATATCCGGCGTTATCCTCTAAAATATTAATCGCAACCAGGTTTAATTGACTGTTTCGGTGTGGAACCTCATTACTACGGGATCCAAACCAGAAAAAACCCAGGATCTTGCCAACAAGTATGCGAAAAATGCGAAAGTACGAGCCAGATGATTGCAAATACCAGAACTAACCCAAACATAACCAGCGTTATCCTCCAAATATTCTTGGCAACCAGGATTAATTGACTGCTACGGTGTGGAACCACATTACGACGGGATCCAAACCACAAAAAACCCAAGATCTGGCCAACAAGTGTGCGAAAAATGCGAAAGTACGAGCCAGATGAGGGCAAATTCCAGACCTACCCGAGACATAACCGGCGTTATCCTCTAAAATATTAATCGGAACCAGGGTTAATTGACTGCTTCAGTGTGGTACCTCATTACTACGTGGTCCAAGCCAGAAAAAGGCCAAGATCTGGCCAACAAGTAAGCGAAAAATGCGAAGGTACGAGCCAGATGAGGGCAAATACCAGACCTAACCAAGACATAACCGGCGTTATCCTCTAAAATATTAATCGCAACCAGGTTTAATTGACTGTTTCGGTGTGGAACTTCATTACTACGGGATCCAAACCAGAAAAAACCTAGGATCTGGCCAACAAGTATGCGAAAAACGCGAAAGTATGAGCCAGAGTATTGCAAATACCAGAACTAACACAGACGTAACCTGCGTTATCCTCTAAAATACTATTCGGAACCAGATTCTAGTGACTGTTTTAGTGTGGTACCACATTACTACGTGATACAAACCACAAAAAGCCGAGGATCTGGCCATCAAGTATGCGAAAAATACGAAAGCACGAGACAGATGAGGGCAAATCCCAGACCTAACCGAGACATAACCGGCGTTATCCTCTAAAATATTAATCGCAGCAATGTTTAATTGACTGTTTCGGTGAGGAACCTCATTACTACGGGATGCAAACCAGAAAAAACCCAGGATCTGGCCAACAAGTATGCGAAAAACGCAAAAGTATGAGCCAGAGTATTCCAAATACCAGAACTAACCCAGAGGTAACCTGCGTTAT
Organism: Colletes latitarsis; assembly: GCF_051014445.1. Taxonomy (NCBI): domain Eukaryota; kingdom Metazoa; phylum Arthropoda; class Insecta; order Hymenoptera; family Colletidae; genus Colletes; species Colletes latitarsis. Next base: position 2,380,066 of record NW_027488368.1, on the reverse strand, counting down.
CCTCTAAAATACTATTCGGAACCAGGTTCACTTGACTTTTTTAGTGTGGTACCACATTACTACGTGATGCAAACCAGAAAAAGCCCAGGATCTGGCCATCAAGTATGCGAAAAAAACGAAAGCACGAGACAGATGAGGGCAAATCCCAGACCAAACCGAGACATAACCGGCTTTATCCTCCAAAACATTAATCGCAACCAGGTTTAATTGACTGTTTCGGTGTGGAACCTCATTACAACGGGATCCAAACCAGAAAAAACCTAGGATCTTGCCAACAAGTATGCGAAAAGTGCGACAGTACGAGCCAGATGATTGCAAATACCAGAACTAACCCAAACATAACCAGCGCTATCCTCCAAAATATTCATGGCAACCAGGATTAATTGACTGCTACGGTGTGGAACCACATTACGACGGGATCCAAACCACAAAAAACCCAAGATCTGGCCAACAAGTATGCGAAAAATGCGAAAGTACGAGCCAGACGAGGGCAAATTCCAGACCTACCCGAGACATAACCGGCGTTATCCTCTAGAATATTAATCGCAACCAGGTTTAATTGACTGTTTCGGTGTGGAACTTCATTACTACGGGATCCAAACCAGAAAAAACCTAGGATCTGGCCAACAAGTATGCGAAAAACGCGAAAGTATGAGCCAGAGTATTGCAAATACCAGAACTAACACAGACGTAACCTGCGTTATCCTCTAAAATACTATTCGGAACCAGATTCTAGTGACTGTTTTAGTGTGGTACCACATTACTACGTGATACAAACCACAAAAAGCCGAGGATCTGGCCATCAAGTATGCGAAAAATGCGAAAGTACGAGCCAGATGAGGGCAAATTCCAGACTTACCCGAGACATAACCGGCGTTATCCTCTAAAATATTAATCGGAACCAGGGTTAATTGACTGCTTCAGTGTGGTACCTCATTACTACGTGGTCCAAGCCAGAAAAAGGCCAAGATCTGGCCAACAAGTAATCGAAAAATGCGAAGGTACGAGCCAGATGAGGGCAAATACCAGACCTAACCAAGACATAACCGGCGTTATCCTCTAAAATATTAACCGGAACCAGGTTTAATTGACAATTTCGGTGTGGTACCGCATTACTACGTGAGCCAAACCAGAAAAAGGCGATGATTTGGCCAACAAGTATGCGAAAAATACGAAAGCACGAGACAGATTAGGGCAAATCCCAGACCTAACCGAGACATAACCGGCGTTATCCTCTAAAATATTAATCGCGACCAGGTTTAATTGACTGTTTCGGTGTGGAACCTCATTACTACGGAATCCAAACCGGAAAAAACCCAGGATCTGGCCAACAAGTATGCGAAAAACGCGAAAGTATGAGCCAGATAATTGCAAATACCAGAACTAACCCAGACGTAACCTGCGTTATCCTCTAAAATACTATTCGGAACCTGCTTTTATTGACTGTTTCAGTGTGGTACCACATTACTACGTGATCCAAACCAGAAAAAGCCCAGGATCTGGCCAACAAGTATGCGAAAAACGCGAAAGTATGAGCCAGATAATTGCAACTACCAGAACTAACCGAGACATAACCGGCGTTATCCTATAAAATATTAATCGCAACCAGGTGTAGTTGACAATTTCGGTGTGGTACCGCATTACTACGTGAGCCAAACCAGAAAAAGGTGATGATTTGGCCAACAAGTATGCGAAAAATACGAACGCACGAGACAGATGAGGGCAAATCCCAGACCTAACCGAGATATAACCGGCGTTATCCTCTAAAATATGAATCGCAACCAGCTTTAATTGACTGTTTCGGTGTGGAACCTCATTACTACGCGATCCAAACCAGAAAAAACCCAGGATCTGGCCAACAAGTATGCGAAAATCGCGAAAGTATGAGCCAGAGTATTCCAAATACCAGAACTAACCCAGAGGTAACCTGCGTTATCCTCTAAAATACTATTCTGAACCAGGTTCACTTGACTTTTTTAGTGTGGTACCACATTACTACGTGATGCAAACCAGAAAAAGCCCAGGATCTGGCCATCAAGTATGCGAAAAATACGAAAGCACGAGACAGATGAGGGCAAATCCCAGACCAAACCGAGACATAACCGGCTTTATCCTCCAAAACATTAATCGCAACCAGGTTTAATTGACTGTTTCGGTGTGGAAGCTCATTACAACGGGATCCAAACCAGAAAAAACCTAGGATCTTGCCAACAAGTATGCGAAAAATGCGAAAGTACGAGCCAGATGATTGCAAATACCAGAACTAACCCAAACATAACCAGCGTTATCCTCCAAAATATTCATGGCAACCAGGATTAATTGACTGCTACGGTGTGGAACCACATTACGACGGGATCCAAACCACAAAAAACCCTAGATCTGGCCAACAAGTATGCGAAAAATGCGAAAGTACGAGCCAGACGAGGGCAAATTCCAGACCTACCCGAGACATAACCGGCGTTATCCTCTAGAATATTAATCGCAACCAGGTTTAATTGACTGTTTCGGTGTGGAACTTCATTACTACGGGATCCAAACCAGAAAAAACCTAGGATCTGGCCAACAAGTATGCGAAAAACGCGAAAGTATGAGCCAGAGTATTGCAAATACCAGAACTAACACAGACGTAACCTGCGTTATCCTCTAAAATACTATTCGGAACCAGATTCTATTGACTGTTTTAGTGTGGTACCACATTACTACGTGATACAAACCACAAAAAGCCGAGGATCTGGCCATCAAGTATGCGAAAAATACGAAAGCACGAGACAGATGAGTGCAAATCCCAGACCTAACCGAGACATAACCGGCGTTATCCTCTAAAATATTAATCGCAACCAGGTTTAAATGACTGTTTCGATGTGGAACCTCATTACTACGGGATCCAAACCAGAAAAAACCCAGGATTTTGCCAACGAGTATGCGAGAAATGCGAAAGTACGAGCCAGATGATTGCAAATACCAGAACAAACCCAGTCGTAACCTGCGTTATCCTCTAAAATACTATTCGGAACCAGCTTTTATTGACTGCTTCAGTGTGGTACCACATTACTACGTGGTCCAAGCCAGAAAAAGGCCAGGATCTGGCCAACAAGGATGCGAAATGGCGAAAGTATGTGCCAGAATGTTGCAAATACCAGATCTAACCCAGACATAACCAGCGTCATCCTCTAAAATACTGTTCGGAACCAGCTTCTATTGACTGTTTCTGTGTGGTACCATATTACTACGTGATCCAAACCGGAAAAAGCCCAGGATCTGGCCAACAAGTATGAGAGAAATGCGAAAGTACGAGCCAGATGAGGGCAAATCCCAGACCTAACCGAGACATTACCAGCGTTATCCTCTAAAATATTAATCGCAACCAGGTTTAATTGACTGTTTCGGTGTGGAAACTCATTACTATGGGACCCAAACCAGAAAAAACCCAGGATCTGGCCAACAAGTATGCGAAAAACGCGAAAGTATGAGCCAGACGATTGCAAATACCAGAACTAACACAGACGTAACCTGCGTTATCCTCTAAAATACTATTCGGAAGCAGCTTTTATTGACTGTTTCAGTGTGGTACCACATTACTACGTGATCCAAACCAGAAAAAGCCCAGGATCTGGCCAACAAGTATGCGAAAAATACGAAAGCACGAGCAAGATGAGGGCAAATCCCAGACCTAACACAGACATAACCGGCGTTATCCTCTAAAATATTAATCGCAACCGGGTGCAGTTGACCGTTTCGGTGTGGTACCGCATTACTACGTTATCCAAACCAGAAAAAGGCGAGGATCTGTCCAACAAGTTTGCGAAAAATGCGAAAGTACGAGCCAGATCAGGGCAAATACCAGACCTAACCCAGGCATAAACGGCGTTATCCTCTAAAATATTAATCGCAACCAGGTTTAATTGACTGTTTCGGTGTGGAAACTCATTACTATGGGACCCAAACCAGAAAAAACCCTGGATCTGGCCAAGAAGTATGCGAAAAACTCGAAAGTATGAGCCAGATAATTGCAAATACCAGACCTAACCGAGACATAACCGGCGTTATCCTCTAAAATATGAATCGCAACAAGGTTTAATTGACTGTTTCGGTGTGGAACCTCATTACTACGGGATCCAAACCAGAAAAAACCCAGGATCTGGCCATCAAGTATGCGAAAAATACGAAAGCACGAGACAGATGAGGGCAAATCCCAGACCTAACCGAGACATAACCGGCGTTATCCTCTAAAATATGAATCGCAACAAGGTTTAATTGACTGTTTCGGTGTGGAACCTCATTACTACGGGATCCAAACCAGAAAAAACCCAGGATCTGGCCAACAAGTATGCGAAAAACGCGAAAGTATGAGCCAGATAATTGCAAATACCAGAACTAACCCAGACGTAACCTGCGTTATCCTCTAAAATACTAATCGGAACCAGCTTTTATTGACTGCTTCAGTGTGATACCACATTACTACGTGATCCAAACCAGAAAAAGCTCAGGATCTGGCCAACAAGTATGCGAAATCGCGAAAGTATGAGCCAGATAATTGCAGATACCAGAACTAACCCAGACGTAACCTGCGTTATCCTCTAAAATATTAATCCGAACCAGGTTTAATTCACTGTTTCAGTGTGATACCACATTACTACGTGGTCCAAGCCAGGAAAAGGCCAGGAACTGGCCAACATGTATGCGAGAAATGCGAATACGAGCCAGATGACGGCAAATCCCAGACATACCCGAGACATAACCGGCGTTATCCTCTAAAATATTAATCGCAACCAGGTTTAATTGACTGTTTCGGTGTGGAACCTCATTACTACGGGATCCAAACCGGAAAAAACCCAGGATCTGGCCAACAAGTATGCGAAAAACGCGAAAGTATGAGCCAGATGATTGCAAATACCAGAACTAACCCAGTCGTAACCTGCGTTATCCTCTAAAATACTATTCGGAACCAGCTTTTATTGACTGCTTCAGTGTGGTACCACATTACTACGTGATCCAAACCAAAAAAAGCCCAGGATCTTGCCAAGAAGTATGCGAAAAACACGAAAGTATGAGCCAGAGTATTCCAAATACCAGAACTAACCCAGACGTAACCTGCGTTATCCTCTAAAATACTATTCGGAACCATGTTCTATTGACTTTTTCAGTGTGGTACCACATTACTACGTGATGCAAACCAGAAAAAGCCCACGATCTGGCCATCAAGTATGCGAAAAATACGAAAGCACGAGACAGATGAGGGCAAATTCCAGACCAAACCGAGACATAGCCGGCTTTATCCTCCAAAATATTAATCGCAACCAGGTTTAATTGACTGTTTCGGTGTGGAACTTCATTACTACGGGATCCAAACCAGAAAAAGGCGGGGATCTGGCCAACAAGTATGCGAAAACTGCGAAAGTACGAGCTAGATCTGGGCAAATACCAGACCTAACCCAGACATAAACGGCGTTATCCTCTAAAATATTAATCGCAACCAGGTTTAATTGACTGTTTCGGTGTGGAACCACATTACTGCGGGATCCAAACCAGAAAAAACCCTGGATCTGGCCAACAAGTATGCGAAGAACGCGAAAGTATGAGCCAGAGTATTCCAAATACCAGAACTAACCCAGAGGTAACCAGCGTTATCCTCCATAATATTCATCGCCACCAGCTTTTATTGACTGTTTCAGTGTGGTACCACATTACTACGTGATCCAAACCAAGAAAAGCCCAGGATCTTGCCAAGAAGTATGCGAAAAATACGAAAGTATAAGCCAGATGATTGCAAATACCAGAACTAACCCAGACATAACCAGCGTTATCCTCTAAAATATTAATCGGAACCAGGTTTAATTGACTGTTTCGGTGTGGTACCGCATTACTACGTGATCCAAACCAGAAAAAGGCGATGATTTGGCCAACAAGTATGCGAAAAATACGAAAGCTCGAGACAGATGAGGGCAAATCCCAGACCCAACCGAGGCATAACCGGCGTTATCCTCTAAAATATGAATCGCAACCAGGTTTAATTGACAGTTTCGGTGTGGTACCGCATTACTATGTGATCCCAACCAGAAGAAGGCCAGGATCGGCCAACATGTATGCGATAAATGCGAAAGTACGAGCCAGATGAGGGCAAATACCAGACCTAACCCAAACATAACCGGCGTTATCCTCTAAAATAATTATCGCAACCAGGTTTAATTGACTGGTTCGGTGTGGTACCGCATTACTACGTGATCCCAACCAGAAAAAGCCCAGGATCTGGCCAACAAGTATGCGAAATGGCGAAAGTATGTGCCAGAATGTTGCAAATACCAGATCTAACCCAGACATAACCAGCGTCATCCTCTAAAATACTGTTCGGAACCAGCTTCTATTGACTGTTTCTGTGTGGTACCATATTACTACGTGATCCAAACCGGAAAAAGCCCAGGATCTGGCCAACAAGTATGCGAGAAATGCGAAAGTACGAGCCAGATGAGGGCAAATCCCAGACCTAACCGAGACATTACCAGCGTTATCCTCTAAAATATTAATCGCAACCAGGTTTAATTGACTGTTTCGGTGTGGAAACTCATTACTATGGGACCCAAACCAGAAAAAACCCAGGATCTGGCCAACAAGTATGCGAAAAACGCGAAAGTATGAGCCAGACGATTGCAAATACCAGAACTAACACAGACGTAACCTGCGTTATCCTCTAAAATACTATTCGGAAACAGCTTTTATTGACTGTTTCAGTGTGGTACCACATTACTACGTGATCCAAACCAGAAAAAGCCCAGGATCTGGCCAACAAGTATGCGAAAAATACGAAAGCACGAGCAAGATGAGGGCAAATCCCAGACCTAACACAGACATAACCGGCGTTATCCTCTAAAATATTAATCGCAACCGGGTGCAGTTGACCGTTTCGGTGTGGTACCGCATTACTACGTTATCCAAACCAGAAAAAGGCGAGGATCTGTCCAACAAGTTTGCGAAAAATACGAAAGCACGAGCAAGATCAGGGCAAATACCAGACCTAACCCAGGCATAAACGGCGTTATCCTCTAAAATATTAATCGCAACCAGGTTTAATTGACTGTTTCGCTGTGGAACCACATTACTGCGGGATACAAGTCAGAGGAAACCCTGGATCTGGCCAAGAAGTATGCGAAAAACTCGAAAGTATGAGCCAGATAATTGCAAATACCAGAACTAACCCAGACGTAACCTGCGTTATACTCTAAAATACTAATCGGAACCAGCTTTTATTGACTGCTTCAGTGTGATACCACATTACTACGTGATCCAAACCAGAAAAAGCTCAGGATCTGGCCAACAAGTATGCGAAATCGCGAAAGTATGAGCCAGATAATTGCAGATACCAGAACTAACCCAGACGTAACCTGCGTTATCCTCTAAAATATTAATCGCAACCAGGTTTAATTGACTGTTTCGGTGTGGAACCACATTACTGCGGGATCCAAACCAGAAAAAACCCTGGATCTGGCCAACAAGTATGCGAAGAACGCGAAAGTATGAGCCAGAGTATTCCAAATACCAGAACTAACCCAGAGGTAACCAGCGTTATCCTCCATAATATTCATCGCCACCAGCTTTTATTGACTGTTTCAGTGTGGTACCACATTACTACGTGATCCAAACCAAGAAAAGCCCAGGATCTTGCCAAGAAGTATGCGAAAAATACGAAAGTATAAGCCAGATGATTGCAAATACCAGAACTAACCCAGACATAACCAGCGTTATCCTCTAAAATATTAATCGGAACCAGGTTTAATTGACTGTTTCGGTGTGGTACCGCATTACTACGTGATCCAAACCAGAAAAAGGCGATGATTTGGCCAACAAGTATGCGAAAAATACGAAAGCTCGAGACAGATGAGGGCAAATCCCAGACCCAACCGAGGCATAACCGGCGTTATCCTCTAAAATATGAATCGCAACCAGGTTTAATTGACAGTTTCGGTGTGGTACCGCATTACTATGTGATCCCAACCAGAAGAAGGCCAGGATCGGCCAACATGTATGCGATAAATGCGAAAGTACGAGCCAGATGAGGGCAAATACCAGACCTAACCCAAACATAACCGGCGTTATCCTCTAAAATAATTATCGCAACCAGGTTTAATTGACTGGTTCGGTGTGGTACCGCATTACTACGTGATCCCAACCAGAAAAAGCCCAGGATCTGGCCAACAAGTATGCGAAATGGCGAAAGTATGTGCCAGAATGTTGCAAATACCAGATCTAACCCAGACATAACCAGCGTCATCCTCTAAAATACTGTTCGGAACCAGCTTCTATTGACTGTTTCTGTGTGGTACCATATTACTACGTGATCCAAACCGGAAAAAGCCCAGGATCTGGCCAACAAGTATGCGAGAAATGCGAAAGTACGAGCCAGATGAGGGCAAATCCCAGACCTAACCGAGACATTACCAGCGTTATCCTCTAAAATATTAATCGCAACCAGGTTTAATTGACTGTTTCGGTGTGGAAACTCATTACTATGGGACCCAAACCAGAAAAAACCCAGGATCTGGCCAACAAGTATGCGAAAAACGCGAAAGTATGAGCCAGACGATTGCAAATACCAGAACTAACACAGACGTAACCTGCGTTATCCTCTAAAATACTATTCGGAAACAGCTTTTATTGACTGTTTCAGTGTGGTACCACATTACTACGTGATCCAAACCAGAAAAAGCCCAGGATCTGGCCAACAAGTATGCGAAAAATACGAAAGCACGAGCAAGATGAGGGCAAATCCCAGACCTAACACAGACATAACCGGCGTTATCCTCTAAAATATTAATCGCAACCGGGTGCAGTTGACCGTTTCGGTGTGGTACCGCATTACTACGTTATCCAAACCAGAAAAAGGCGAGGATCTGTCCAACAAGTTTGCGAAAAATACGAAAGCACGAGCAAGATCAGGGCAAATACCAGACCTAACCCAGGCATAAACGGCGTTATCCTCTAAAATATTAATCGCAACCAGGTTTAATTGACTGTTTCGCTGTGGAACCACATTACTGCGGGATACAAGTCAGAGGAAACCCTGGATCTGGCCAAGAAGTATGCGAAAAACTCGAAAGTATGAGCCAGATAATTGCAGATACCAGAACTAACCCAGACGTAACCTGCGTTATCCTCTAAAATATTAATCCGAACCAGGTTTAATTCACTGTTTCAGTGTGATACCACATTACTACGTGGTCCAAGCCAGGAAAAGGCCAGGAACTGGCCAACATGTATGCGAGAAATGCGAATACGAGCCAGATGACGGCAAATCCCAGACATACCCGAGACATAACCGGCGTTATCCTCTAAAATATTAATCGCAACCAGGTTTAATTGACTGTTTCGGTGTGGAACCTCATTACTACGGGATCCAAACCGGAAAAAACCCAGGATCTGGCCAACAAGTATGCGAAAAACGCGGAAGTATGAGCCAGATGATTGCAAATACCAGAACTAACCCAGTCGTAACCTGCGTTATCCTCCAAAATACTATTCGGAACCAGCTTTTATTGACTGCTTCAGTGTGGTACCACATTACTACGTGATCCAAACCAAAAAAAGCCCAGGATCTTGCCAAGAAGTATGCGAAAAACACGAAAGTACGAGCCAGATGATTGCAAATCCCAGACCTAACCGAGACATAACCGGCGTTATCCTCTAAAATATTAATCGCAACCAGGTTTAATTGACTGTTTCGGTGTGGAACCTCATTACTACGGGATCCAAACCGGAAAAAACCCAGGATCTGGCCAACAAGTATGCGAAAAAGACGAAAGCACGAGACAGATGAGGGCAAATCCCAGACCAAACCGAGACATAGCCGGCTTTATCCTCCAAAATATTAATCGCAACCAGGTTTAATTGACTGTTTCGGTGTGGAACCACATTACTGCGGGATCCAAACCAGAAAAAACCCTGGATCTGGCCAACAAGTATGCGAAAAACGCGAAAGTATGAGCCAGAGTATTCCAAATACCAGAACTAACCCAGAGGTAACCAGCGTTATCCTCCATAATATTCATCGCCACCAGCTTTTATTGACTGTTTCAGTGTGGTACCACATTACTACGTGATCCAAACCAAGAAAAGCCCAGGATCTTGCCAAGAAGTATGCGAAAAATACGAAAGTATAAGCCAGATGATTGCAAATACCAGAACTAACCCAGACATAACCAGCGTTATCCTCTAAAATATTAATCGGAACCAGGATTAATTGACTGTTTCGGTGTGGTACCGCTTTACTACGTGATCCAAACCAGAAAAAGGCGATGATTTGGCCAACAAGTATGCGAAAAATACGAAAGCTCGAGACAGATGAGGGCAAATCCCAGACCTAACCGAGGCATAACCGGCGTTATCCTCTAAAATATGAATCGCAACCAGGTTTAATTGACAGTTTCGGTGTGGTACCGCATTACTACGTGATCCCAACCAGAAGAAGGCCAGGATCGGCCAACATGTATGCGATAAATGCGAAAGTACGAGCCAGATGAGGGCAAATACCAGACCTAACCCAAACATAACCGGCGTTATCCTCTAAAATAATTATCGCAACCAGGTTTAATTGACTGGTTCGGTGTGGTACCGCATTACTACGTGATCCCAACCAGAAAAAGCCCAGGATCTGGCCATTAAGTATGCGAAAAATACGAAAGCACGAGACAGATGAGGGCAAATCCCAGACCTAACCGAGACATAACCGGCGTTATCCTCTAATATAATAATCACAACCAGGTTTAATTGACTCTTTCGGTGTGGAACCTCATTAGTACGGGATCCAAACCAGAAATAACCCAGGATCTGACCAACAAGTATGCGAAAAACGCGAAAGTATGAGCCCGATGATTGCAAATACCAGAACTAACCCAGACGTAACATGCGTTATCCTCTAAAATACTATTTGGAACCAGCTTTTATTGACTGTTTCAGTGTGGTACCACATTACTACGTTATCCAAACCAGAAAAAACCCAGGATCTGGCCAACAAGTATGCGAAAAACGCGAAAGTATGAGCCAGATGATTGCAAATAGCAGAACTAACCCAGACGTAACATGCGTTATCCTCTAAAATACTAATTGGAACCAGCTTTTATTGACTGTTTCAGTGTGGTACCACATTACTTCGTGATCCAAACCAGAAAAAACCCAGGATCTGGCCAACAAGTATGCGAGAAACGCGAAAGTATGAGCCAGATGATTGCAAATAGCAGAACTAACCCAGACGTAACCTGCGCTATCCTCTAAAATACTATTCGGAACCAGCTTTTATTGACTGTTTCAGTGTGGTACCACATTACTACGTGATCCGAACCAAAAAAAGCCCATGATCTTGCCAACAAGTATGCGAAAAATGCGAAAGTACGAGCCAGATTTGCAAATACCAGAATTAACCCAAACATAACATGCGTTATCCTCCAAAATATTCATGGCAACCAGGATTAATTGACTGCTACGGTGTGGAACCACATTACGACGTGATCCAAACCACAAAAAACCCAAGATCTGGCCAACAAGTATGCGAAAAACGCGAAAGTACGAGCCAGATGGGGGCAAATCCCAGACCTAACACAGCCATAACCGGCGTTATCCTCTAAAATATTAATCGCAACCAGGTGTAGTTGACAATTTCGGTGTGGTCCCGCATTACTACGTGAGCCAAACCAGAAAAAGGCGATGATTTGGCCATCTAGTATGCGAAAAATGCGAAAGTACGAGCCAGATAAGGGCAAATTCCAGAACTAACCCAGACATAACCGGCGTTATCCTCCAAAATATTAATCGCCACCAGGTTTAATTGACTGTTTCGGTGTGGAACCACATTACTACGGGATCCAAGCCAGAAAATGGCGAGGATCTGGCCAACAAGTATGCGAAAAACGCGAAAGTATGAGCCAGATGAGGGCAAATACCAGACCTAACCGAGACATAACCGGCGCTATCCTCTAAAATACTATTCGGAACCAGCTTTAATTGACTCTTTCAGTGTGGTACCTCATTACTACGTGGTCCAAGCCAGAAAAAGGCCAGGATCTGGCCAACAAGTAAGCGAAAAATGCGAAGGTACGAGCCAGATGAGGGCAAATACCAGACCTAACCAAGACATAACCGGCGTTATCCTCAAAAATATTAATCGGAACCCGGTTTAATTGACTGTTTCAGTGTGATGCCACATTAGTACGTGGTCCAAGCCAGAAAAAGGCCAGGATCTGGCCAACAAGTATGCGAAAAATGCGAAAATACGAGGCAGATGACGGCAAATCCCAGTCCTAACACAGACATAACCGGCGTTATCCTCTATAATATTAATCGCAACCAGGTGTAGTTGACCGATTCGGTGTGGTACCGCATTACTACGTGATCCAAACCAGAAAAAGGCGAGGATCTGGCCAACAAGTATGCGAAGAATGCGAAAGTACGAGCCAGATCAGGGCAAATACCAGACCTACCCGAGACATAACCGGCGTTATCCTCTAAAATATTAATCGCAACCAGCTGTAGTTGACCGTTTCGGTGTGGTACCGCATTACTACGTGTTCCAAACCAGAAAAAGGCGAGGATCTGGCCAACAAGTATGCGAAAAACGCGAAAGTATGAGCCAGATGAATGTAAATACCTGAACTAACCCAGACGTAACCTGCGTTATCCTCTAAAATACTATTCGGAACCAGATTCTGTTGACTGTTTCAGTGTGGTACCACATTACTACGTGATACAAACCAGAAAAAACCCAGGATCTGGCCAACAAGTATGCGAAAAATACGAAAGCACGAGACAGGTGAGGGCAAATCCCAGACCTAACCGATACATAACCGGAGTTATCCTCTAAAATATTAATCGCAACCAGGTTTAATTGACTGTTTCGTTGTGGTACCGCATTACTACGTGATCCCAACCAGAAAAAGCCCAGGATCTAGCCAACAAGCAGACGAAAAATGCGAAGCTACGAGCCAGATGAGGGCAAATCCCAGACCTAACCGAGACATAACCGGCGTTATCCTCTAAAACATTAATCGCAACCAGGTTTAATTGACTGTTTCGGTGTGGAACTTCATTACTACGGGATCCAAACCAGAAAAAACCTAGGATCTGGCCAACAAGTATGCGAAAAACGCGAAAGTATGAGCTAGATGATAGCAAATACCAGAACTAACACAGACGTAACCTGCGTTATCCTCTAAAATACTATTCGGAACCAGCTTTTATTGACTGCTTCAGTGTGGTACTACATTACTACGTGATCCAAACCAGAAAAAGCCCAGGATCTGGCCAACAAGTATGCGAAAAATACGAAAGCACGAGCAAGATGAGGGCAATTCCCAGACCTAACACAGACATAACCGGCGTTATCCTCTATAATATTAATCGCAACCAGGTGTAGTTGACCGATTCGGTGTGGTACCGCATTACTACGTGATCCAAACCAGAAAAAGGCGAGGATCTGGCCAAGAAGTATGCTAAGAATGCGAAAGTACGAGCCATATCAGGGCAAATACCAGACCTACTCGAGACATAACCGGCGTTATCCTCTAAAATATTAATCGCAACCAGGTGTAGTTGAGCGTTTCGGTGTGGTACCGCATTACTACGTGATCCAAACCAGAAAAAGGCGAGGATCTGGTCAACAAGTATGCGGAAAATGCGAAAGTACGAGCCAGATAAGGGCAAATTCCAGAACTAACCCAGACATAACCGGCGTTATCCTCTAAAATATTAATCGCCACCAGGGTTAATTGACTGTTTCGGTGTGGAACCACATTACTACAGGATCCAAACCAGAAAAAGGCCAGGATCTGGCCAACAAGCATGCGTAAAATGCGAAAGTACGCGCCAGATGAGGGCAAATACCTGACATAACGCAGACATTACCGGCGTTATCCTCTAAAACATTAATCGGAACCAGCTTTAATTGACTGGTTCGGTGTGGAACCTCATTACTACGTGATCCATACCAGAAAAAACCCAGGATATGGCCAACAAGTATGCGAAAAACGCGAAAGTATGGGCCAGATGACGGCAAATCCCAGCCCTAACCGAGACATAACCGGCGTTATCCTCTGAAATATTAATCGCAACCAGGTTTAATTGACTGTTTCGGTGTGGAACTTCATTACTACGGGATCCAAACCAGAAAAAACCTAGGATCTGGCCAACAAGTATGCGAAAAGCGCGAAAGTGTGAGCCAGATTATTGTAAATACCTGAACTAACCCAGACGTAACCTGCGTTATCCTATAAAATACTATTCGGAACCAGATTCTATTGACTGTTCCAGTGTGGTACCTCATTAGTACGTGGTCCAAGCCAGAAAAAGGCAAGGATCTGGCCAATAAGTAAGCGAAAAATGCGAAGGTACGAGCCAGATGAGTGCAAATACCAGACCTAACCAAGACATAACCTGCGTTATCCTCTAAAATATTAATCGGAACCAGGTTTAATTGACTGTTTCAGTGTGGTACCTCATTACTACGTGGTCCAAGCCAGAAAAAGGCCAGGATCTGGCCAACAAGTAAGCGAAAAATGCGAAGGTACGAGCCAGATGAGGGCAAATCCCAGACCTAAGCGAGACATAACCGGCGTTATCCTCTAAAATATTAATCGCAACCAGGTGTAGTTGACCGTTTCGGTGTGGTACCGCATTACTACGTGATCCAAACCAGAAAATGGCGAGGATCTGGCCAACAAGTATGCGAAAAATGCGAAAGTACGAGCCAGATCAGGGCAAATACCAGACCTAACCGAGACATAACCGGCGCTATCCTCTAAAATACTATTCAGAACCAGCTTTAATTGACTGTTTCAGTGTGGTACCTCATTACTACGTGGTCCAAGCCAGAAAAAGGCCAGGATCTGGCCAACAAGTTTGCGAAAAATGCGAAAATACGAGCCAGATGACGGCAAATCCCAGTCCTAACCGAGATATAACCGGCGTTATCCTCTAAAATATTAATCGCAACCAGGTTTAATTGACTGTTTCGGTGTGGAACTTCATTACTACGAGATCCAAACCAGAAAATACCTAGGGTCTGGCCAACAAGTATGCGAAAAACGCGAAAGTATGAGCCAGATGATTGTAAATACCTGAACTAACCCAGATGTAACCTGCGTTATCCTCTAAAATACTATTCGGAACCAGATTCTATTGACTGTTTCAGTGTGGTACCACATTACTACGTGATACAAACCAGAAAAAGCACAGGATCTGGCCAACAAGTATGCGACAAATACGAAAGCACGAGACAGATGAGGGCAAATCCCAGACCTAACCGAGACATAACCGGAGTTATCCTCTAAAATATTAATCGCAACCAGGTTTAATTGACAGTTTCGGTGTGGTACCGCATTACTACGTGATCCCAACCAGAAAAAGCCCAGGATCTAGCCAACAAGCAGGCGAAAAATGCGAAGCTACGAGCCAGATGAGGGCAAATCCCAGACCTAACCGAGACATAACCGGCGTTATCCTCTAAAATATTAATCGCAACCAGGTTTAATTGACTGTTTCGGTGTGGAACTTCATTACTACGGGATCCAAACCAGAAAAAACCTAGGATCTGGCCAACAAGTATGCGAAAAGCGCGAAAGTATGAGCCAGATGATTGTAAATACCTGAACTAACCCAGATGTAACCTGCGTTATCCTATAAAATACTATTCGGAACCAGGGTTAATTGACTGTTTCAGTGTGGTACCACATTACTACGTGATACAAACCAGAAAAAGCCCAGGATCTGGCCAACAAGTATGCGAAAAATACGAAAGCACGAGACAGATGAGGGCAAATCCCAGACCTAACCGAGACATAACCGGAGTTATCCTCTAAAATATTAATCGCAACAAGGTTTAATTGACTGTTTCGGTGTGGAACCACATTACGACGGGGTCCAAACCACAAAAAACCCAAAATCTGGCCAACAAGTATGCGAAAAATACGAAAGCACGAGCCAGATGATTGCAAATACCAGAACTAACCCAAACATAACCAGCGTTATACTCCTAAATATTCATGGCAACCAGGATTAATTGACTGCTACGGTGTGGAACCACATTACGACGGGATCCAAACCACAAAAAGCCCAATATCTGGCCAACAAGTATGCGAAAAACGCGGAAGTATGAGCCAGATGATTGCAAATACCAGAACTAACACAGACGTAACCTGCGTTATCCTCTAAAATACTATTCGGAACCAGCTTTTATTGACTGTTTCAGTGTGGTACCACATTACTACGTGATCCAAACCAGAAAAAGCCCAGGATCTGGCCAACAAGTATGCGAAAAATACGAAAGCACCAGCAAGATGAGGGCAAATCCCAGACCTAACACAGACATAACCGGCGTTATCCTCTATAATATTAATCGCAACCAGGTGTAGTTGACCGTTTCGGTGTGGTACCGCATTACTACATGGTCCAAACCAGAAAAAGGCGAGGATCTGGCCAACGAGTATGCGAAGAATGCGAAAGTACGAGCCAGATCAGGGCAAATTCCAGAACTAACCCAGACATAACCGGCGTTATCCTCTAAAATATTAATCGCCACCAGGATTAATTGACTGTTTCGGTGTGGAACCACATTACTACAGGATCCAAACCAGGAAAAGGCCAGGATCTGGCCAACGAGTATGCGAAGAATGCGAAAGTACGAGCCAGATCAGGGCAAATACCAGACCTAACCGAGACATAACCGGCGCTATCCTCTAAAATACTATTCAGAACCAGCTTTAATTGACTGTTTCAGTGTGGTACCTCATTACTACGTGGTCCAAGCCAGAAAGAGGCCAGGGTCTGGCCAACGAGTATGCGAAGAATGCGAAAGTACGAGCCAGATCAGGGCAAATACCAGACCTACCCGAGACATAACCGGCGTTATCCTCTAAAATATTAATCGCAACCAGGTGTAGTTGACCGATTCGGTGTGGTACCGCATTACTACGTGATCCAAACCAGAAAAAGGCGAGGATCTGGCCAACAAGTATGCGAAAAATGCGAAAGTACGAGCCAGATGAGGGCAAATTCCAGACCTACCCGAGACATAACCGGCGTTATCCTCTAAAATAGTAGTCGCAACCAGGTTTAATTGACTGTTTCAGTGT
Organism: Colletes latitarsis; assembly: GCF_051014445.1. Lineage (NCBI taxonomy): Eukaryota > Metazoa > Arthropoda > Insecta > Hymenoptera > Colletidae > Colletes > Colletes latitarsis. Next base: position 2,362,961 of record NW_027488368.1, on the reverse strand, counting down.
GGTACCTCATTACTACGGAATCCAAACCAGAAAAAGGCCAGGATCTGGCCAACAAGTATGCGAAGAATGCGAAAGTACGAGCCAGATCAGGGCAAATACCAGACCTACCCGAGACATAACCGGCGTTATCCTCTATAATATTAATCGCAACCAGGTGTAGTTGACCGATTCGGTGTGGTACCGCATTACTACGTGATCCAAACCAGAAAAAGGCGAGGATCTGGCCAACAAGTATGCGAAAAATGCGAAAGTACGAGCCAGATCAGGGCAAATACCAGACCTAACCGAGACATAACCGGCGCTATCCTCTAAAATACTATTCAGAACCAGCTTTTATTGACTGTTTCAGTGTGGTACCACATTACTACGTGATCCAAACCAGAAAAAGCCCAGGATCTGGCCAACAAGTATGCGAAAAATACGAAAGCACCAGCAAGATGAGGGCAAATCCCAGACCTAACACAGACATAACCGGCGTTATCCTCTATAATATTAATCGCAACCAGGTGTAGTTGACCGTTTCGGTGTGGTACCGCATTACTACATGGTCCAAACCAGAAAAAGGCGAGGATCTGGCCAACGAGTATGCGAAGAATGCGAAAGTACGCGCCAGATAAGGGCAAATACCTGACATAACGCAGACATTACCGGCGTTATCCTCTAAAACATTAATCGGAACCAGCTTTTATTGACTGTTTCAGTGTGGTACCACATTACTACGTGATCCAAACCAGAAAATGGCGAGGATCTGGCCAACAAGTATGCGAAAAATGCGAAAGTACGAGCCAGATCAGGGCAAATACCAGACCTAACCGAGACATAACCGGCGCTATCCTCTAAAATACTATTCAGAACCAGCTTTAATTGACTGTTTCAGTGTGGTACCTCATTACTACGTGGTCCAAGCCAGAAAGAGGCCAGGGTCTGGCCAACGAGTATGCGAAGAATGCGAAAGTACGAGCCAGATCAGGGCAAATACCAGACCTACCCGAGACATAACCGGCGTTATCCTCTAAAATATTAATCGCAACCAGGTGTAGTTGACCGTTTCGGTGTGGTACCGCATTACTACGTGATCCAAACCAGAAAAAGGCGAGGATCTGGCCAACGAGTATGCGAAGAATGCGAAAGTACGAGCCAGATCAGGGCAAATACCAGACCTACCCGGGACATAACCGGCGTTATCCTCTAAAATATTAATCGCAACCAGGTGTAGTTGACCGTTTCGGTGTGGTACCGCATTACTACGTGATCCAAACCAGAAAAAGGCGAGGATCTGGCCAACAAGTATGCGAAGAATGCGAAAGTACGAGCCAGATCAGGGCAAATACCAGACCTACCCGAGACATAACCGGCGTTATCCTCTAAAATATTAATCGCAACCAGGTGTAGTTGACCGATTCGGTGTGGTACCGCATTACTACGTGATCCAAACCAGAAAAAGGCGAGGATCTGGCCAACAAGTATGCGAAAAATGCGAAAGTACGAGCCAGATGAGGGCAAATTCCAGACCTACCCGAGACATAACCGGCGTTATCCTCTAAAATAGTAGTCGCAACCAGGTTTAATTGACTGTTTCAGTGTGGTACCTCATTACTACGGAATCCAAACCAGAAAAAGGCCAGGATCTGGCCAACAAGTATGCGAAGAATGCGAAAGTACGAGCCAGACGAGGGCAAATCCCAGACCTAACACAGACATAACCGGCGTTATCCTCTAAAATATTAATCGCAATCAGGTGTAGTTGACCGTTTCGGTGTGGTACCGCATAACTACGTGATCCAAACCAGAAAAAGGCGAGGATCTGGCCAACAAGTATGCGAAAAATGCGAAAGTATGAGCCAGATGAGGGCAAATTCCAGACCTACCCGAGACATAACCGGCGTTATCCTCTAAAATATTAATCGCAACCAGGTGTAGTTGACCGTTTCGGTGTGGTACCGCATTACTACGTGATCCAAACCAGAAAATGGCGAGGATCTGGCCAACAAGTATGCAAAAAATGCGAAAGTACGAGCCAGATCAGGGCAAATACCAGACCTAACCGAGACATAACCGGCGCTATCCTCTAAAATACTATTCAGAACCAGCTTTAATTGACTGTTTCAGTGTGGTACCTCATTACTACGTGGTCCAAGCCAGAAAAAGGCCAGGATCTGGCCAACAAGTTTGCGAAAAATGCGAAAATACGAGCCAGATGACGGCAAAACCCAGTCCTAACCGAGATATAACCGGCGTTATCCTCTAAAATATTAATCGCAACCAGGTGTAGTTGACCGTTTCGGTGTGGTACCGCATTACTACGTGATCCAAACCAGAAAAAGGCGAGGATCTGGCCAACAAGTATGCGAAGAATGCGAAAGTACGAGCCAGATCAGGGCAAATACCAGACCTACCCGAGACATAACCGGCGTTATCCTCTAAAATATTAATCGCAACCAGGTGTAGTTGACCGATTCGGTGTGGTACCGCATTACTACGTAACCCAAACCAGAAAAAGGCGAGGATCTGGCCAACAAGTATGCGAAAAATGCGAAAGTACGAGCCAGATGAGGGCAAATTCCAGACCTACCCGAGACATAACCGGCGTTATCCTCTAAAATATTAGTCGCAACCAGGTTTAATTGACTGTTTCAGTGTGGTAGCTCATTACTACGGAATCCAAACCAGAAAAAGGCCAGGATCTGGCCAACAAGTATGCGAAGAATGCGAAAGTACGAGCCAGACGAGGGCAAATCCCAGACCTAACACAGACATAACCGGCGTTATCCTCTAAAATATTAATCGCAACCAGGTGTAGTTGACCGTTTCGGTGTGGTACCGCATAACTACGGGATCCAAACCAGAAAAAGGCGAGGATCTGGCCAACAAGTATGCGAAAAATGCGAAAGTATGAGCCGGATAATTGCAAATACCAGAACTAAGCCAGCCGTAACCTGCGTTATCCTCTAAAATATTAATCGGAACCAGGTTTAATTCACTGTTTCAGTGTGATACCACATTACTACGTGGACCAAGCCTGAAAAAGGCCAGGATCTGGCCAACATGTATGCGAAAAATGCGAATACGTGCCAGATGACGGCAAATCCCAGAACTACCCGAGACATAACCGGCGTTATCCTCTAAAATATTAATCGCAACCAGGTTTAATTGACTGCTTCGGTGTGGTACCGCATTACTACGTGGTCCAAGCCTGAAATAGGCCAGGATCTGGCCAACATGTATGCGAAAAATGCGAATACGAGCCACATGATTGCAAATACCAGAACTAACCCAGACGTAACCTGCGTTGTCCTCTAAAATACTATTCGGAACCAGCTTTTAGTGACTGTTTCAGTGTGGTACCACATTACTACGTGATCCTAACCAAAAAAAGCCCAGGATCTTGCCAACAAGTATGCGAAAAATACGAAAGTACGAGCCAGATGATTGCAAATACCAGAACTAACCCAAACATAACCAGCGTTATCCTCCAAAATATTCATCGCGACCAGGTTTAATTGACTGCTTCGGTGTGGAACCGCATTACTACGTGATCCCAAACAGAAAAAGGCGATGATTTGGCCAACAAGTATGCGAAAAATACGAAAGCACGAGACAGATGAGGGCAAATCCCAGACCTAACCGAGACATAACCGGCGGTATCCTCCAAAATATTAATCGCAACCAGGTTTAATTGACTGTCTCGGTGTGGAACCTCATTACAACGGGATCCAAACCAGAAAAGACCCAGGATCTTGCCAACAAGTATGCGAAAAATGCGAAAGTACGAGCCAGATGATTGCAAATACCAGAACTAACCCAAACACAACCAGCGTTATCCTCTAAATATTCATGGCAACCAGGATTAATTGACTGCTATGGTGTGGAACAACATTACGACGGGATCGAAACCACAAAAAACCCAAGATCTGGCCAACAAGTACGCGAAAAATGCGAAAGTATGAGCCAGATGATTGCAAATACCATAACTAACCCAGACATAACCAGCGTTATCCTCTAAAATATTAATCGGAACCAGGTTTAATTGACTGTTTCGGTGTGGTACCGCATTACTACGTGGTCCAAACCAGAAAACACCCAGGATCTGGCCAACATGTATGCGAAAAATGCGAATACGAGCCACATGATTGCAAATACCAGAACTAACCCAGACGTAACCTGCGTTGTCCTCTAAAATACTATTCGGAACCAGCTTTTAGTGACTGTTTCAGTGTGATACCACATTACTACGTGGACCAAGCCTGAAAAAGGCCAGGATCTGGCCAACATGTATGCGAAAAATGCGAATACGAGCCAGATGACGGCAAATCCCAGAACTACCCGAGACATAACCAGCGTTATCCTCTAAAATATTAATCGCAACCAGGTTTAATTGACTGCTTCGGTGTGGTACCGCATTACTACGTGATCCCAACCAGAAAAAGCCCAGGATCTTGCCAACAAGTATGCGAAAAATGCGAAAGTACGAGCCAGATGATTGCAAATACCAGAACTAACCCAAACATAACCAGCGTTATCCTCCAAATATTCTTGGCAACCAGGATTAATTGATTGCTACTGTGTGGAACCACATTACGACGGGATCCAAACCACAAAAAACCCAAGATCTGGCCAACAAGTGTGCGAAAAATGTGAAAGTACGAGTCAGATGAGGGCAAATACCAGACCTACCCGAGACATAACCGGCGTTATCCTCTAAAATATTAATAGGAACCAGGTTTAATAGACTGTTTCAGTGTGGTACCTCATTACTACGTGGTCCAAGCCAGAAAAAGGCCAGGATCTGGCCAACAAGTAAGCGAAAAATGCGAAGGTACGAGCCAGATGAGGGCAAATCCCAGACCTAACCGAGACATAACCGGCGTTATCCTCTAAAATATGAATCGCAACCAGGTTTAATTGACTGTTTCGGTGTGGAACCTCATTACTACGGGATCCAAACCGGAGAAAACTCAGGATCTGGCCAACAAGTATGCGAAAAATGCGAAAATACGAGCCAGATGGCGGCAAATCCCAGACCTACCCGAGACATAACCGGCGTTATCCTCTAAAATATTAATCGCAACCAGGTTTAATTGACTGTTTCGGTGTGGAACCTCATTACTACGGGATCCAAACCGGAGAAAACTCAGGATCTGGCCAACAAGTATGCGGAAAACGCGAAAGTATGAGCCAGATGATTGCAAATACCAGAACTAACCCAGACGTAACCTGCGTTATCCTCTAAAATACTGTTCTGAACCAGATTCTATTGACTGTTTCAGTGTGATACCACATTACTACCTGGTCCAAGCCAGAAAAAGGCCAGGATCTGGCCAAGAAGTATGCGAAAAATGCGAAAGTACGAGCCAGATCAGGGCAAATACCAGACCTAACCGAGACATAACCGGCGCTATCCTCTAAAATACTATTCAGAACCAGCTTTTATTGACTGCTTCAGTGTGGTACCTCATTACTACGTGATCCAAACCACAAAAAACCCAAGATCTGGCCAACAAGTATGTGAAAAACGCGAAAGTACGAGCCAGATGGGGGCAAATCCCAGACCTAACACAGCCATAACCGGCGTTATCCTCTAAAATATTAATCGCAACCAGGTGTAGTTGACCGTTTCGGTGTGGTACCGCATTACTACGTGATCCAAACCAGAAAATGGCGAGGATCTGGCCAACAAGTATGCGAAAAATGCGAAAGTACGAGCCAGATCAGGGCAAATACCAGACCTAACCGAGACATAACCGGCGCTATCCTCTAAAATACTATTCAGAACCAGCTTTAATTGACTGTTTCAGTGTGGTACCTCATTACTACGTGATCCAAACCAGAAAAAGCCCAGGATCTGGCCAACAAGTATGCGAAATCGCGAAAGTATGAGCCAGATAATTGCAAATACCAGAACTAACCCAGACGTAACCAGCGTTATCCTCTAAAAAACTAATCGGAACCAGCTTTTATTGACTGCTTCAGTGTGATACCACATTACTACGAGATCCAAACCAGAAAAAGCCCAGAATCTGGCCAACAAGTATGCGAAATCACGAAAGTATGAGCCAGATAATTGCAAATACCAGAACTAACCCAGACGTAACCTGCGTTATCCTCTAAAATATTAATCCGATCCAGGTATAATTCACTGTTTCAGTGTGATACCACATTACTACGTGGTCCAAGCCAGAAGAAGGCCAGGGTCTGGCCAACATGTATGCGAGAAATGCGAATACGAGCCAGATGACGGCAAATCCCAGACCTACCCGAGACATAACCGGCGTTATCCTCTAAAATATTAATCGCAACCAGGTTTAATTGACTGTTTCGGTGTGGAACCTCATTACTACGGGATCCAAACCGGAGAAAACTCAGGATCTGGCCAACAAGTATGCGAAAAACGCGAAAGTATGAGCCAGATGATTGCAAATACCAGAACTAACCCAGTCGTAACCTGCGTTATCCTCTAAAATACTATTCGGAACCAGCTATTATTGACTGTTTCAGTGTGGTACTACATTACTACGTGATCCAAACCAAAAAAAGCCCAGGATCTTGCCAAGAAGTATGCGAAAAATACGAAAGTACGAGCCAGATGATTGCAAATCCCAGACCTAACCGAGACATAACCGGCGTTATCCTCTAAAATATTAATCGCAACCAGGTGTAGTTGACAATTTCGGTGTGGTACCGCATTACTACGTGAGCCAAACCAGAAAAAGGCGATGATTTGGCCAACAAGTATGAGAAAAATACGAAAGCACGAGACAGATGAGGGCAAATCACAGACCTAACCGAGACATAACCGGCGTTATCCTCTAAAATATGAATCGCAACCAGGTTTAATTGACTGTTTCGGTGTGGAACCTCATTACTACGGGATCCAAACCAGAAAAAACCCAGGATCTGGCCAACAAGTATGCGGAAAACGCGAAAGTATGAGCCAGATGATTGCAAATACCAGAACTAACCCAGACGTAACCTGCGTTATCCTCTAAAATACTGTTCTGAACCAGATTCTATTGACTGTTTCAGTGTGATACCACATTACTACCTGGTCCAAGCCAGAAAAAGGCCAGGATCTGGCCAAGAAGTATGCGAAAAATGCGAAAATACGAGCCAGATGACGGCAAATCCCAGACCTACCCGTGACATAACCGGCGTTATGCTCTAAAATATTAATCGCAACCAGGGTTAATTGACGGTTTCAGTGTGATACCACATTACTACGTGGTGCAAGCCAGAAAAATGCCAGGATCTGGCCAACAAGTATGCGAAAAATGCGAAAGTACGAGCCAGATGAGGGCAAATCCTAGACATAACCGAGACATAACCGGCGTTATCCTCTAAAATATTAATCGCAACAAGGTTTAATTGACTGTTTCGGTGTGGAACCTCATTACTACGGGATCCAAACCACAAAAAACCCAGGATCTGGCCAATAAGTACGAGAAAATTGCGAAAGTATGAGCCAGATGATTGCAAATACCAGAACTAACCCAGCCATAACCAGCGTTATCCTCTAAAATATTAATCGGAACCAGGTTTAATTGGCTGTTTCAGTGTGTTACCACATTACTACGTGGTCCAAGCCAGAAAAATGCCGGGATCTGGCCAACAATTATGCGAAAAATGCGAAAATACGAGCCAAATGTCGGCAAATCCCAGTCCTAACCGAGACATAACCGGCGTTATCCACTAAAATATTAATCGCAACCAGGTTTAGTTGACTGTTTCGGTGTGGAACTACATTACTACGGGATCCAAACCAAAAAAAAGCCCAGGATCTTGCCAACAAGTATGCGAAAAACGCGAAAGTATGAGCCAGATGATTGCAAATACCAGAACTAACCCAGACGTAACCTGCGTTATCCTCTAAAATACTATTTTGAACCAGCTTTTATTGACTGCTTCAGTGTGATACCACATTACTACGTGATCCAAACCAGAAAGAGCCCAGGATCTGGCCAAGAATTATGCGAGAAATACGAAAGCACGAGACAGATGAGGGCAGATCCCAGACCTAACCGAGGCATAACCGGCGTTATCCTCTAAAATATTATTCGGAATCAGCTTTTATTGACTGTTTCAGAGTGGTTCCACATTACTACGTGATCCAAACCAAAAAAAAGCCCAGGATCTTGCCAACAAGTATGCGAAAAACGCGAAAGTATGAGCCAGATGATTGCAAATACCAGAAATAACCCAGACGTAACCTGCGTTATCCTCTAAAATATTATTCGGAACCAGCTTTTATTGACTGTTTCAGTGTGGTACCACATTACTACGTGATCCAAACCAAAATAAGCCCAGGATCTTGCCAAGAAGAATGCGAAAAATGCGAAAGTACGAGTCAGATGTTTGCAAATACCAGAACTAACGCAAGCATAACCAGCGTTATCCTACAAAATATTCATCGCAACCAGGTTTAATTGACTGTTTCAGTGGGGTACCTCATTACTACGTGGTCCAAGCCAGAAAAAGGCCAGGATCTGGCCTACAAGTAAGCGAAAAATGCGAAGGTACGAGCCAGATGAGAGCAAATCCCTGACCTAACCGAGACACAACCGGCGTTATCCTCCAAAATACTATTCGGAACCAGCTTTTATTGACTGTTTCAGAGTGGTTCCACATTACTACGTGTTCCAAACCGAAAAAAAGCCCAGGATCTTGCCAACAAGTATGCGAAAAACGCGAAAGTATGAGCCAGATGATTGCAAATACCAGAACTAACCCAGACGTAACCTGCGTTATCCTCTAAAATATTATTCGGAACCAGCTTTTATTGACTGTTTCAGTGTGGTACCACATTACTACGTGATCCAAACCAAAATAAGCCCAGGATCTTGCCAAGAAGAATGCGAAAAATGCGAAAGTACGAGTCAGATGTTTGCAAATACCAGAACTAACCCAAGCATAACCAGCGTTATCCTACAAAATATTCATCGCAACCAGGCTTAGTTCACTGTTTCAGTGGGGTACCTCATTACTACGTGGTCCAAGCCAGAAAAAACCCTGGATCTGGCCAACAAGTATGCGAAAAATGCGAAAGTACGAGCCAGATGAGAGCAAATCCCTGACCTAACCGAAACACAACCTGCGTTATCCTCCAAAATACTATTCGGAACCAGCTTTTATTGACTGTTTCAGAGTGGTTCCACATTACTACGTGATCCAAACCAAAATAGCCCAGGATCTTGCCAACAAGTATGCGAAAAACGCGAAAGTATGAGCCAGATGATTGCAAATACCAGAACTAACCCAGACGTAACCTGCGTTATCCTCTAAAATACTATTTTGAACCAGATTCTATTGACTGTTTCAGTGTGATACCACATTACTAGGTGATCCAAACCAGAAAAAGCCCAGGATCTGGCTAAAAAGTATGCGAGAAATGCGAAAGTACGAGCCAGATCAGGGCAAATTCCAGACCTAACCCAGACATAACCGGCGTTATCCTCTAAAATATAAATCGCAACCAGGTTTAAGTGACTGTTTCGGTGTGGAACCTCATTACTACGGGATCCAAACCAGAAAAAACCCAGGATCTGGCCAACAAGTATGCGGAAAACGCGAAAGTATGAGCCAGATGATTGCAAATACCAGAACTAACCCAGACGTAACCTGCGTTATCCTCTAAAATACTGTTCTGAACCAGATTCTATTGACTGTTTCAGTGTGATACCACATTACTACCTGGTCCAAGCCAGAAAAAGGCCAGGATCTGGCCAAGAAGTATGCGAAAAATGCGAAAATACGAGCCAGATGACGGCAAATCCCAGACCTACCCGTGACATAACCGGCGTTATGCTCTAAAATATTAATCGCAACCAGGGTTAATTGACGGTTTCAGTGTGATACCACATTACTACGTGGTGCAAGCCAGAAAAATGCCAGGATCTGGCCAACAAGTATGCGAAAAATGCGAAAGTACGAGCCAGATGAGGGCAAATCCTAGACATAACCGAGACATAACCGGCGTTATCCTCTAAAATATTAATCGCAACAAGGTTTAATTGACTGTTTCGGTGTGGAACCTCATTACTACGGGATCCAAACCACAAAAAACCCAGGATCTGGCCAATAAGTACGAGAAAATTGCGAAAGTATGAGCCAGATGATTGCAAATACCAGAACTAACCCAGCCATAACCAGCGTTATCCTCTAAAATATTAATCGGAACCAGCTTTAATTGGCTGTTTCAGTGTGTTACCACATTACTACGTGGCCCAAGCCAGAAAAAGGCCGGGATCTGGCCAACAATTATGCGAAAAATGCGAAAATACGAGCCAAATGTCGGCAAATCCCAGTCCTAACCGAGACATAACCGGCGTTATCCACTAAAATATTAATCGCAACCAGGTTTAGTTGACTGTTTCGGTGTGGAAGTTCATTACTACGGGATCCAAACCAGAAAAAACCCAGGATCTGGCCAACAAGTATGCGAAAAATGCGAAAATACGAGCCAGATGGCGGCAAATCCCAGAACTAACCCAAACATAACCAGCGTTATCCTCCAAAATATGCATCGCAACCTGGTTTAGTTGACTGCTTCGGTGTGGAACCACATTACGACGGGATCCAATCCACAAGAAACCCATGATCTGGCCAACAAGTACGCGAAAATTGCGAAAGTATGAGACAGATGATTGCAAATACCAGAACTAACCCAGACGTAACCTGCGTTATCCTCTAAAATACTATTCGGAACCAGATTCTATTGACTGTCTCAGTGTGGTACCATATTACTAGGTGATACAAGCCAGAAAAAGGCCAGGATCTGGCCGACAAGTATGCGAAAAATGCGAAAATACGAGCCAGATGACGGCAAATCCCAGACCTACCCGATACATAACCGGCGTTATCCTCTAAAATATTAATCGCAACCAGATTTAATTGACTGTTTCAGTGTGATACCACATTACTACGCGGTCCAAGCCAGAAAAAGGCCAGGATCTGGCCAACAAGTATGCGAAAAATGCGAAAATACGAGCCAGATGACGGCAAATCCCAGACCTACCCGAGACATAACTGGCGTTATCCTCTAAAATATTAATCGCAACCAGGTTTAATTGACTGTTTCAGTGTGATACCACATTACTACGTGGTCCAAGCCAGAAAATGGCGAGGATCTGGCCAACAAGTATGCGAAAAACGCGAAAGTATGAGCCAGATGATTGCAAATACCAGAACTAACCCAGACGTAGCCTGCGTTATCCTCTAAAATACTATTCGGAACCAGGTTTAATTGACTGTTTCAGTGTGTTACCACAATACTACGTGGTCCAAGCCAGAAAAAGGCCAGGATCTGGCCAACAATTATGCGAAAAATGCGAAAATACGAACCAGATGACGGCAAATCCCAGACCTAACCGAGACATAACCGGCGTTATCATCAAGAATATTAATCGCAACCAGGTTTAATTGACTGTTTCGGTGTGGAACCACATTACTACGGGATCCAGACCAGAAAAAACCCAGGATCTGGCCAACAAGTATGCGAAAAATGCGAAAGTACGAGTCAGATGTTTGCAAATACCAGAACTAACCCAAGCATAACCAGCGTTATCCTACAAAATATTAATCGCAACCAGGTTCAATTGACTGTTTGGTTGTGGTACCGCATTACTACGTGAACCAAACTAGAGTAAGGCCAGGATCTGGCCAACAAGTACGCGAAAAATGCGAAAGTACGAGCCAGATGAGGGCAAATACCAGACCTAACCCAGGCATAACCAGCGTTATCCTCTAAAATACTAACCGGGACCAGCTTTTATTGTCAGTTTCAGTGTGGTACCACATTACTACGTGATCCAAACCAAAAAAAGGCCAGTATTTTGCCAGCAAGTATGCGAGAAATACGAAAGCACGAGACAGATGAGGGCAGATCCCAGACCTAACCGAGGCATAACCGGCGTTATCCTCTAAAATATTTATCGCAACCAGGTTTAATTGACTGTTTCGGTGTGGAACCACATTACTACGGGATCCAAACCAAAAAAAAGCCCAGGATCTTGCCAACAAGTATGCGAAAAACGCGAAAGTATGAGCCAGATGATTGCAAATACCAGAACTAACCCAGACGTAACCTGCGTTATCCTCTAAAATACTATTTTGAACCAGCTTTTATTGACTGCTTCAGTGTGATACCACATTACTACGTGATCCAAACCAGAAAGAGCCCAGGATCTGGCCAAGAATTATGCGAGAAATGCGAAAGTACGAGCCAGATGAGGGCAAATCCTAGACCTAACCGAGACATAACCGGCGTTATCCTCTAAAATATTATTCGGAATCAGCTTTTATTGACTGTTTCAGAGTGGTTCCACATTACTACGTGATCCAAACCAAAAAAAAGCCCAGGATCTTGCCAACAAGTATGCGAAAAACGCGAAAGTATGAGCCAGATGATTGCAAATACCAGAAATAACCCAGACGTAACCTGCGTTATCCTCTAAAATATTATTCGGAACCAGCTTTTATTGACTGTTTCAGTGTGGTACCACATTACTACGTGATCCAAACCAAAATAAGCCCAGGATCTTGCCAAGAAGAATGCGAAAAATGCGAAAGTACGAGGCAGATGTTTGCAAATACCAGAACTAACGCAAGCATAACCAGCGTTATCCTACAAAATATTCATCGCAACCAGGTTTAATTGACTGTTTCAGTGGGGTACCTCATTACTACGTGGTCCAAGCCAGAAAAAGGCCAGGATCTGGCCTACAAGTAAGCGAAAAATGCGAAGGTACGAGCCAGATGAGAGCAAATCCCTGACCTAACCGAGACACAACCGGCGTTATCCTCCAAAATACTATTGGGAACCAGCTTTTATTGACTGTTTCAGAGTGGTTCCACATTACTACGTGTTCCAAACCAAAAAAAAGCCCAGGATCTTGCCAACAAGTATGCGAAAAACGCGAAAGTATGAGTCAGATGATTGCAAATACCAGAACTAACCCAGACGTAACCTGCGTTATCCTCTAAAATATTATTCGGAACCAGCTTTTATTGACTGTTTCAGTGTGGTACCACATTACTACGTGATCCAAACCAAAATAAGCCCAGGATCTTGCCAACAAGAATGCGAAAAATGCGAAAGTACGAGTGAGATGTTTGCAAATACCAGAACTAACCCAAGCATAACCAGCGTTATCCTACAAAATATTCATCGCAACCAGGTTTAGTTCACTGTTTCAGTGGGGTACCTCATTACTACGTGGTCCAAGCCAGAAAAAACCCTGGATCTGGCCAACAAGTATGCGAAAAATGCGAAAGTACGAGCCAGATGAGAGCAAATCCCTGACCTAACCGAGACACAACCTGCGTTATCCTCCAAAATACTATTCGGAACCAGCTTTTATTGACTGTTTCAGAGTGGTTCCACATTACTACATGATCCAAACCAAAAAAAGCCCAGGATCTTGCCAACAAGTATGCGAAAAACGCGAAAGTATGAGCCAGATGATTGCAAATACCAGAACTAACCCAGACGTAACCTGCGTTATCCTCTAAAATACTATTTTGAACCAGATTCTATTGACTGTTTCAGTGTGATACCACATTACTAGGTGATCCAAACCAGAAAAAGCCCAGGATCTGGACAAGAATTATGCGAGAAACGCGAAAGTACGAGCCAGATGAGGGCAAATCCTAGACCTAACCGAGACATAACCGGCGTTATCCTCTAAAATATTAATCGCAACCAGGTTCAATTGACTGTTTGGTTGTGGTACCGCATTACTACGTGAACCAAACCAGAGTAAGGCCAGGATCTGGCCAACAAGTATGCGAAAAATGCGAAAATACGAGCCAGATCAGGGCAAATACCAGACCTAACCCAGACATAACCAGCGTTATCCTCTAAAATACTAACCGGGACCAGCTTTTATTGTCAGTTTCAGTGTGGTACCACATTACTACGTGATCCAAACCAAAAAAAGGCCAGGATCTTGCCAACAAGTATGCGAGAAATACGAAAGCAAGAGACAGATGAGGGCAGATCCCAGACCTAACCCAGACATAACCGGCGTTATCCTCTAAAATATTAATCGCAACCAGGTTTAATTGACTGTTTCGGTGTGGAACCACATTACTACGGGATCCAAACCAGAAAAAACCCTGGATCTGGCCAGGAAGTATGCGAAAAACTCGAAAGTATGAGCCAGATAATTGCAAATACCAGAACTAACCCAGACGTAACCAGCGTTATCCTCTAAAATACTAATCGGAGCCAGCTTTTATTGACTGCTTCAGTGTGATACCACATTACTACGTGATCCAAACCAGAAGGAGCCCAGGATCTGGACAAGAATTATGCGAGAAACGCGAAAGTACGAGCCAGATGAGGGCAAATCCTAGACCTAACCGAGACATAACCGGCGTTATCCTCTAAAATATTAATCGCAACCAGGTTCAATTGACTGTTTGGTTGTGGTACCGCATTACTACGTGAACCAAACCAGAGTAAGGCCAGGATCTGGCCAACAAGTATGCGAAAAATGCGAAAATACGAGCCAGATCAGGGCAAATACCAGACCTAACCCAGACATAACCAGCGTTATCCTCTAAAATACTAACCGGGACCAGCTTTTATTGTCAGTTTCAGTGTGGTACCACATTACTACGTGATCCAAACCAAAAAAAGGCCAGGATCTTGCCAACAAGTATGCGAGAAATACGAAAGCAAGAGACAGATGAGGGCAGATCCCAGACCTAACCGAGGCATAACCGGCGTTATCCTCTAAAATATTAATCGCAACCAGGTTTAATTGACTGTTTCGGTGTGGAACCACATTACTACGTGAGACAAACCAGAAAAAGGCGATGATTCGGCCAACAGGTATGCGAAAAATGCGAAAATACGAGCCAGATGACGGCAAATCCCAGACCTAACCGAGACATAACCGGCGTTATCCACTAAAATATTAATCGCAACCAGGTTTAATTGACTGTTTCGGTGTGGAACTTCATTACTACGGGATCCAAACCAGAAAAAACCCAGGATCTGGCCAACAAGTGTGCGAAAAATGCGAAAATACGAGCCAGATGACGGCAAATCCCAGAACTAACACAAACATAACCAGCGTTATCCTCCAAAATATTCATCGCAACCCGGTTTAATTGACTGCTTCGGTGTGGAACCACAT
This sequence comes from Colletes latitarsis, assembly GCF_051014445.1. Classification (NCBI taxonomy): domain Eukaryota; kingdom Metazoa; phylum Arthropoda; class Insecta; order Hymenoptera; family Colletidae; genus Colletes; species Colletes latitarsis. The sequence goes on along the minus strand of NW_027488368.1, from coordinate 2,347,824 downwards.
TACGACGGGATCCAAACCACAAAAAACCCAAGATCTGGCCAACAAGTACGCGAAAATTGCGAAAGTATGAGACAGATGATTGCAAATACCAGAACTAACCCAGACATAACCAACGTTATCCTCTAAAATATTAGTCGGAACCAGGTTTAATTGGCTGTTTCAGTGTGTTACCACATTACTACGTGGTCCAAGCCAGGAAGAGGCCAGGATCTGGCCAACAAGTATGCGAAAAATACGAAAGCACGAGACAGATGAGGGCAAATCCCAGACCTAACCGAGGCATAACCGGTGTTATTCTCTAAAATATTAATCGCAACCAGGTTTAATTGACTGTTTCAGTGTGATACCACATTACTACGTGAGACAAACCAGAAAAAGGCGATGATTCGGCCAACAGGTATGCGAAAAATGCGAAAATACGAGCCAGATGACGGCAAATCCCAGACCTAACCGAGACATAACCGGCGTTATCCACTAAAATATTAATCGCAACCAGGTTTAATTGACTGTTTCGGTGTGGAACTTCATTACTACGGGATCCAAACCAGAAAAAACCCAGGATCTGGCCAACAAGTGTGCGAAAAATGCGAAAATACGAGCCAGATGACGGCAAATCCCAGAACTAACACAAACATAACCAGCGTTATCCTCCAAAATATTCATCGCAACCCGGTTTAATTGACTGCTTCGGTGTGGAACCACATTACGACGGGATCCAAACCACAAAAAACCCAAGATCTGGCCAACAAGTACGCGAAAATTGCGAAAGTATGAGACAGATGATTGCAAATACCAGAACTAACCCAGACATAACCAACGTTATCCTCTAAAATATTAATCGGAACCAGGATTAATTGGCTGTTTCAGTGTGTTACCACATTACTACGTGGTCCAAGCCAGGAAGAGGCCAGGATCTGGCCAACAAGTATGCGAAAAATACGAAAGCACGAGACAGATGAGGGCAAATCCCAGACCTAACCGAGGCATAACCGGTGTTATTCACTAAAATATTAATCGCAACCAGGTTTAATTGACTGTTTCGGTGTGGAACCTCATTACTACGGGATCCAAACCAGAAAAAACCCAGGATCTGGCCAAAAAGTATGCGAAAAACGCGAAAGTATGAGCCAGATGATTGCAAATACCAGAACTGACCCAGACGTAACCTGCGTTATCCTCTAAAATACTATTCGGAACCAGATTCTATTGACTGTCTCAGTATGGTGCCATATTACTACGTGATCCGAACCAAAAAAAAGCCCAGGATCTTGCCAACAAGTATGCGAAAAATGCGAAAGTACGAGCCAGATGATTGCAAATACCAGAACTAACCCAGACATAACCAGCGTTATCCTCCAAAATATTCATCGCAACCAGGTTTATTTGACAGCTTCGGTGTGGAACCACATTACGACGGGATCCAACCCACAAAAAACCCAAGACCTGGCCAACAAGTACGCGAAAATTGCGAAAGTATGAGCCAGATGATTGCTAGTACCAGAACTAACTCAGACATAACCAGCGTTATCCTGTAAAATATTAATCGGAACCAGGTTTTATTGGCTGTATCAGGGTGGTACCTCATTACTACGTGTTCCAAGCCAGAAAAAGGCCAGGATCTGGCCAACAAGTATGCGAAAAATGCGAAAATACGAGCCAGATGACGGCAAATCCCAGACCTACCCGAGACATAACTGGCGTTATCCTCTAAAATATTAATCGCAACCAGGTTCAATTGACTGTTTGGTTGTGGTACCGCATTACTACGTGAACCAAACCAGAGTAAGGCCAGGATCTGGCCAACAAGTATGCGAAAAATGCGAAAGTACGAGCCAGATGAGGGCAGATCCCAGACCTAACCGAGGCATAACCGGCGTTATCCTCTAAAATATTAATCGCAACCAGGTGTAGTTGACCGTTTCGGTGTGGTACCGCATTACTACGTGATCCAAACCAGAAAAAGGCGAGGACCTGCCAACAAGTATGCGAAAAATACGAAAGTTCGAGCCAGATCAGGGCAAATACCAGACCTAACCCAGACATAAACGGCGTTACCCTCTAAAATATTAATCGCAACCAGGTTTAATTGACTGTTTCGGTGTGGAACCACAATACTACGGGATCCAAACCAGAAAAAACCCTGGATCTGGCCAAGAAGTATGCGAAAAACTCGAAAGTATGAGCCAGATAATTGCAAATACCGGAACTAACCCAGACGTAACCAGCGTTATCCTCTAAAATACTAATCGGAACCAGCTTTTATTGACTGCTTCAGTGTGATACCACATTACTACGTGAACCAAACCAGAGTAAGGCCAGGATATGGCCAACAAGTATGCGAAAAATGCGAAAGTACGAGCCAGATGAGGGCAAATACCAGACCTAACCCTGACATAACCAGCGTTATCCTCTAAAATACTAACCGGGACCAGCTTTTATTGTCAGTTTCAGTGTGGTACCACATTACTACGAGATCCAAACCAAAAAAAGGCCAGGATCTTGCCAACAAGTATGCGAGAAATACGAAAGCACGAGACAGATGAGGGCAGATCCCAAATCTAACCGAGGCATAACCGGCGTTATCCTCTAAAATATTAATCGCAACCAGGTTTAATTGACTGTTTCGGTGTGGAACCACATTACTACGTGATCCCAACCAGAAAAAGCCTAGGATCTTGCCAACAAGTAGGCGAAAAATGCGAAGGTACGAGCCAGATGAGGGCAAATCCCAGACCTAACCGAGACATAACCGGCGTTATCGTCTAAAATATTAATCGCAACCAGGTGTAGTTGACAATTTCGTTGTGGTACCGCATTACTACGTGAGACAAACCAGAAAAAGGCGATGATTCTGCCAACAAGTATACGAAAAATGCGAAAGTACGAGCCAGATGAGAGCAAATTCCAGACCTAACCCAGACATAACCGGCGTTATCATCTAAAATATTAATCGCAACCTGGTTTAATTGACTGTTCCGGTGTGGAACCACATTGCTACGGGATCCAAACCAGAAAAAACCCAGGATCGTGCCAACAAGTGTGCGAAAAACGCGAAAGTATGAGCCAGGTGATTGCAAATACCAGAACTAACCCAGACGTAACCTGCGTTATCCTCTAAAATATTATTCGGAACCAGCTTTTATTGACTGTTTCAGTGTGGTACCACATTACTACGTGATCCAAACCAAAATAAGCCCAGGATCTTGCCAAGAAGAATGCGAAAAATGCGAAGGTACGAGTCAGATGTTTGCAAATACCAGAACTAACCCAAGCATAACCAGCGTTATCCTACAAAATATTCATCGCAACCAGGTTTAATTGACTGTTTCAGTGTGATACCACATTACTACGTGGTCCAAGCCAGAAAAAGGCCAGGATCTGGCCAACAAGTATGCGAAAAACGCGAAAGTATGAGCCAGATGATTGCAAATACCAGAACTAACCCAGACGTAACCTGCGTTATCCTCTAAAATACTATTCGGAACCAGGTTTAATTGACTGTTTCAGTGTGTTGCCACAATACTACGTGGTCCAAGCCAGAAAAAGGCCAGGATCTGGCCAACAATTACGCGAAAAATGCGAAAATACGAGCCAGATGACGGCAAATCCCAGACCTAACCGAGACATAACCGGCGTTATCATCTAAAATATTAATCGCAACCAGGTTTAATTGACTGTTTCGGTGTGGAACCAGATTACTACGGGATCCAAACCAGAAAAAACCCAGGATCTGGCCAACAAGTATGCGAAAAACGCGAAAGTATGAGCCAGATGATTGCAAATACCAGAACTAACCCAGACGTAACCTGCGTTATCCTCCAAAATACTATTCGGAACCAGCTTTTATTGACTGTTTCAGAGTGGTTCCACATTACTACGTGATCCAAACCAAAAAAAAGCCCAGGATCTTGCCAACAAGTATGCAAAAAACGCGAAAGTATGAGCCAGATGATTGCAAATACCAGAACTAACCCAGGCGTAACCTGCGTTATCCTCTAAAATATTATTCGGAACCAGCTTTTATTGACTGTTTCAGTGTTGTACCACATTACTACGTGATCCAAACCAAAATAAGCCCAGGATCTTGCCAAGAAGAATGCGAAAAATGCGAAAGTACGAGTCAGATGTTTGCAAATACCAGAACTAACCCAAGCACAACCAGCGTTATCCTACAAAATATTCATCGCAACCAGGTTTAATTGACTGTTTCAGTGGGGTACCTCATTACTACGTGGTCCAAGCCAGAAAAAGGCCAGGATCTGGCCTACAAGTAAGCGAAAAATGCGAAGGTACGAGCCAGATGAGGGCAAATACCAGACCTAACCGAGACATAATAGGCGTTATCCTCTAAAATATTAATCGCAACCAGGTTTAATTGACTGTTTCGGTGTGGAACTTCATTACTACGGGATCCAAACCAGAAAAAACCCAGGATCTGGCCAACAAGTATGCGAAAAATGCGAAAGTACGAGCCAGATGAGAGCAAATCCCTGACCTAACCGAGACACAACCGGCGTTATCCTCTGAAATATTAATCGCAACCAGTGTAGTTGACCTTTTCGGTGTGGTACCGCATTACTACGTGATCCAAACCAGAAAAAGGCGAGGATCTGGCCAACAAGTATGCGAAAAATGCGAATGTACGAGCCAGATCAGGGCAAATACCAGACCTAACCCAGACATAAACGGCGTTATCCTCTAAAATATTAATCGCAACCAGGTTTAATTGACTGTTTCGGTGTGGAACCACATTACTACGGGATCCAAACCAGAAAAAACCCTGGATCTGGCCAAGAAGTATGCGAAAAACTCGAAAGTATGAGCCAGATAATTGCAAATACCAGAACTAACCCAGACGTAACCAGCGTTGTCCTCTAAAATACTAATCGGAACCAGCTTTTATTGACTGCTTCAGTGTGATACCACATTACTACCTGATCCAAACCAGAAAGAGCCCAGGATCTGGCCAAGAATTATGCGAGAAACGCGAAAGTACGAGCCAGATGAGGGCAAATCCTAGACCTAACCGAGACATAACCGGCGTTATCCTCTAAAATAATAATCGCAACCAGGTTCAATAGACTGTTTGGTTGTGGTACCGCATTTCTACGTGAACCAACCAGAGTAAGGCCAGGATCTGGCCAACAAGTATGCGAAAAATGCGAAAGTACGAGGCAGATGAGGGCAAATACCAGACCTAACCCAGACATAACCAGCGTTATCCTCTAAAATACTAACCGGGACCAGCTTTTATTGTCAGTTTTAGTGTGGTACCACATTACTACGTGATCCAAACCAAAAAAAGGCCAGGATCTTGCCAACAAGTATGCGAGAAATACGAAAGCACGAGACAGATGAGGGCAGATCCCAGACCTAACCGAGGCATAACCGGCGTTATCCTCTAAAATATTAATCGCAACCAGGTTTAATTGACTGTTTCGGTGTGGAACCACATTACTACGTGATCCCAACCAGAAAAAGCCTAGGATCTTGCCAACAAGTAGGCGAAAAAGGCGAAGGTACGAGCCAGATGAGGGCAAATCCCAGACCTAACCGAGACATAACGGGCGTTATCGTCTAAAATATTAATCGCAACCAGGTGTAGTTGACAATTTCGTTGTGGTACCGCATTACTACGTGAGACAAACCAGAATAAGGCGATGATTCGGCCAACAAGTATGCGAAAAATGCGAAAGTACGAGCCAGATGAGAGCAAATTCCACACCTAACCCAGACATAACCGGCGTTATCCTCTAAAATATTAATCGCAACCAGGTTTAATTGACTGCTCCGGTGTGGTACCGCATTAATACGTGATCCAAACCAGAAAAAGCCCAGGATCTTGCCAACAAGTAGGCGAAAAATGCGAAGGTACGAGCCAGATGAGGGCAAATCCCAGAACTAACCCAGACATACCCAGCATTATCCTCTAAAATACTAGTCGGAACCAGCTTCTATTGACTGTTTCTGTGTGGTACCATATTACTACGTGATCCAATCCGGAAAAAGCCCAGGATCTGGCCAACAAGCGTGCGAAAAATGCGAAAGTACGAGCCAGATGAGAGCAAATGCCTTACCTAACCGAGAGACAACCGGCGTTATCCTCTAAAATATTAATCGCAACCAGTGTAGTTGACCGTTTCGGTGTGGTACCGCATTACTACGTGATCCAAACCAGAAAAAGGCGAGGATCTGGCCAACAAGTATGCGAAAAATGCGAAAGTTCGAGCCAGATCAGGGCAAATACCAGACCTAACCCAGACATAAACGGCGTTATCCTCTAAAATATTAATCGCAACCAGGTTTAATTGACTGTTTCGGTGTGGAACCACATTACTACGGGATCCAAACCAGAAAAAACCCTGGATCTGGCCAAGAAGTATGCGAAAAACTCGAATTTATGAGCCAGATAATTGCAAATACCAGAACTAACCCAGACGTTACCAGCGTTATCCTCTAAAATACTAATCGGAACCAGCTTCTATTGACTGCTTCAGTGTGATACCACATTACTACGTGATCCAAACCAGAAAGAGCCCACGATCTGGCCAAGAATTATCCGAGAAACGCGAAAGTACGAGCCAGATGAGGGCAAATCCTAGACCTAACCGAGACATAACCGGCGTTATCCTCTAAAATATTAATCGCAACCAGGTTCAATTGACTGTTTGGTTGTGGTACCGCATTACTACGTGAACCAAACCAGAGTAAGGCCAGGATCTGGCCATCAAGTATGCGAAAAATGCGAAAGTACGAGCCAGATGAGGGCAAATACCAGACCTAACCCAGACATAACCAGCGTTATCCTCTAAAATACTAACCGGGACCAGCTTTTATTGTCAGTTCCAGTGTGTTACCACATTACTACGTGATCCAAACCAAAAAAAGGCCAGGATCTTGCCAACAAGTATGCGAGAAATACGAAAGCACGAGACAGATGAGGGCAGATCCCAGACCTAACCGAGGCATAACCGGCGTTATCCTCTAAAATATTAATCGCAACCAGGTTTAATTGACTGTTTCGGTGTGGAACCACATTACTACGTGATCCCAACCAGAAAAAGCCTAGGATCTTGCCAACAAGTAGGCGAAAAAGGCGAAGGTACGAGCCAGATGAGGGCAAAGCCCAGACCTAACCGAGACATAACCGGCGTTATCGTCTAAAATATTAATCGCAACCAGGTGTAGTTGACCGTTTCGGTGTGGTACCGCATTACTACGTGATCCAAACCAGAAAAAGGCGAGGATCTGGCCAACAAGTATGCGAAAAATGCGAAAGTTCGAGCCAGATCAGGGCAAATACCAGACCTAACCCAGACATAAACGGCGTTATCCTCTAAAATATTAATCGCAACCAGGTTTAATTTACTGTTTCGGTGTGGAACCACAGTACTACGGGATCCAAACCAGAAAAAACCCTGGATCTGGCCAAGAAGTATGCGAAAAACTCGAAAGTATGAGCCAGATAATTGCAAATACCAGAACTGACCCAGACGTAACCAGCGTTATCCTCTAAAATACTAATCGGAACCAGCTTTTATTGACTGCTTCAGTGTGATACCACATTACTACGTGATCCAAACCAGAAAAAGCCCAGGATCTGGCCAAGAATTATCCGAGAAACGCGAAAGTACGAGCCAGATGGGGGCAAATCCCAGACCTAACCGAGACATAACCGGCGTTATCGTCTAAAATATTAATCGCAACCAGGTGTAGTTGACCGTTTCGGTGTGGTACCGCATTACTACGTGAACCAAACCAGAGTAAGGCCAGGATCTGGCCAACAAGTATGCGAAAAATGCGAAAGTACGAGCCAGATGAGGGCAAATACCAGACCTAACCCAGACATAACCAGCGTTATCCTCTAAAATACTAACCGGGACCAGCTTTTATTGTCAGTTTCAGTGTGGTACCACATTACTACGTGATCCAAACCAAAAAAAGCCCAGGATCTTGCCAACAAGTATGCGAAAAATGCGAAAGTACGAGCCAGATGATTGCAAATACCAGAACTGACCCAGACGTAACCAGCGTTATCCTCTAAAATACTAATCGGAACCAGCTTTTATTGACTGCTTCAGTGTGATACCACATTACTACGTGATCCAAACCAGAAAAAGCCCAGGATCTGGCCAACAAGTATGCGAGAAATGCGAAAGTACGAGCCAGATGAGGGCAAATACCAGACCTAACCCAAACATAACCGGCGTTATCCTCTAAAATACTAACCGGGACCAGCTTTTATTGTCAGTTTCAGTGTGGTACCACATTACTACGTGATCGAAGCCAGAAAAAGCCCAGGATCTGGCCAACAAGTATGCGAGAAATGCGAAAGTACGAGCCAGATGAGGGCAAATACCAGACCTAACCCAAACATAACCAGCGTTATCCTCTAAAATATTAATCGGAGCCAGGTTTAATTGACTGTTTCGGTGTGGTACCGCATTACTACGTGATCCAAACCAGAAAAAGGCCAGGATCGGCCAACATGTATGCGAAAAATGCGCAAGGACGAGACAGATGATTGCAAATACCAGAACTAACCCAAACATAACCAGCGTTATCCTCCATAATATTAATCGCAACCAGGTTTAATTGACTGTTTCGGTGTGGTACCGCATTACTACGTGATCGAAACCAGAAAAAGCCCAGGATCTGGCCAACAAGTATGCGAGAAATGCGAAAGTACGAGCCAGATGAGGGCAAATACCAGACCTAACCCAAACATAACCAGCGTTATCCTCTAAAATATTAATCGGAGCCAGGTTTAATTGACTGTTTCGGTGTGGCACCGCATTACTACGGGAGACAAACCAGAAAAAGGCGATGATTCGGCCAACAAGTATACGAAAAATGCGAAAGTACGAGACAGATCAGGGCAAATACCAGACCTAACCCAGACATAAACGGCGTTATCCTCTAAAATATTAATCGCAACCAGGTTTAATTGTCTGTTTCGGTGTGGAACCACATTACTACGGGATCCAAACCAGAAAAAACCCTGGATCTGGCCAAGAAGTATGCGAAAAACTCGAAAGTATGAGCCAGATAATTGCAAATACCAGAACTAACCCAGACGTAACCAGCGTTATCCTCTAAAATACTAATCGGAACCAGCTTTTATTGACTGCTTCAGTGTGATACCACATTACTACGTGATCCAAACCAGAAAGAGCCCAGGATCTGGCCAAGAATTATGCGAGAAATGCGAAAGTACGAGCCAGATGAGGGAAAATCCTAGACCTAACCGAGACATAACCGGCGTTATCCTCTAAAATATTAATCGCAACCAGGTTCAATTGACTGTTTGGTTGTGGTACCGCATTACTACGTGAACCAAACCAGAGTAAGGCCAGGAAATGGCCAACAACTATGCGAAAAATGCGAAAGTACGAGCCAGATGAGGGCAAATACCAGACCTAACCCTGACATAACCAGCGTTATCCTCTAAAATACTAACCGGGACCAGCTTTTATTGTCAGTTTCAGTGTGGTACCACATTACTACGAGATCCAAACCAAAAAAAGGCCAGGATCTTGCCAACAAGTATGCGAGAAATACGAAAGCACGAGACAGATGAGGGCAGATCCCAAACCTAACCGAGGCATAACCGGCGTAATCCTCTAAAATATTAATCGCAACCATGTTTAATTGACTGTTTCGGTGTGGAACCACATTACTACGTGATCCCAACCAGAAAAAGCCTAGGATCTTGCCAACAAGTAGGCGAACAATGCGAAGGTACGAGCCAGATGAGGGCAAATCCCAGACCTAACCGAGACATAACCGGCGTTATCGTCTAAAATATTAATCGCAACCAGGTGTAGTTAACAATTTCGTTGTGGTACCGCATTACAACGTGAGACAAACCAGAAAAAGGCGATGATTCGGCCAACAAGTATACGAAAAATGCGAAAGTACGAGCCAGATAAGAGCAAATTCCAGACCTAACCCAGACATAACCGGCGTTATCATCTAAAATATTAATCGCAACCAGGTTTAATTGACTGTTCCGGTGTGGAACCACATTACTACGTGGTCCAAGCCAGAAAAAGGCCAGGATCTGGCCAACAAGTATGCGAAAAACGCGAAAGTATGAGCCAGATGATTGCAAATACCAGAACTAACCCAGACGTAACCTGCGTTATCCTCTAAAATACTATTCGGAACCAGGTTTAATTGACTGTTTCAGTGTGTTACCACAATACTACGTGGTCCAAGCCAGAAAAAGGCCAGGATCTGGCCAACAATTATGCGAAAAATGCGAAAATGCGAGCCAGATGACGGCAAATCCCAGACCTAACCGAGACATAACCGGCGTTATCATCTAAAATATTAATCGCAACCAGGTTTAATTGACTGTTTCGGTGTGGAACCAGATTACTACGGGATCCAAACCAGAAAAAACCCAGGATCTGGCCAACAAGTATGCGAAAAACGCGAAAGTATGAGCCAGATGATTGCAAATACCAGAACTAACCCAGACGTAACCTGCGTTATCCTCCAAAATACTACTCGGAACCAGCTTTTATTGACTGTTTCAGAGTGGTTCCACATTACTACGTGATCCAAACCAAAAAAAAGCCCAGGATCTTGCCAACAAGTATGCGAAAAACGCGAAAGTATGAGCCAGATGATTGCAAATACCAGAACTAACCCAGACGTAACCTGCGTTATCCTCTAAAATATTATTCGGAACCAGCTTTTATTGACTGTTTCAGTGTTGTACCACATAACTACGTGATCCAAACCAAAATAAGCACAGGATCTTGCCAAGAAGAATGCGAAAAATGCGAAAGTACGAGTCAGATGTTTGCAAATACCAGAACTAACCCAAGCATAACCAGCGTTATCCTACAAAATATTCATCGCAACCAGGTTTAATTGACTGTTTCAGTGGGGTACCTCACTACTACGTGGTCCAATCCGGAAAAAGCCCAGGATCTGGCCAACAAGTATGCGAAAAATGCGAAAGTACGAGCCAGATGAGAGCAAATCCCTTACCTAACCGAGACACAACCGGCGTTATCCTCTAAAATATTAATCGCAACCAGTGTAGTTGACCGTTTCGGTGTGGTACCGCATTACTACGTGATCCAAACCAGAAAAAGGCGAGGATCTGGCCAACAAGTATGCGAAAAATGCGAAAGTTCGAGCCAGATCAGGGCAAATACCAGACCTAACCCAGGCATAAACGGCGTTATCCTCTAAAATATTAGTCGCAACCAGGTTTAATTGACTGTTTCGGTGTGGAACCACATTACTACGTGATCCCAACCAGAAAAAGCCTAGGATCTTGCCAACAAGTAGGCGAAAAAGGCGAAGGTACGAGCCAGATGAGGGCTAATCCCGGAACTAACCCAGACATAACCAGCTGTATCCTCTAAAATACTAGTCGGAACCAGCTTCTATTGACTGTTTCTGTGTGGTACCATATTACTACGTGATGCAAGCCAGAAAAAGGATAGGATCTGGCCAACAAGTATGCGAAAAATGCGAAAATACGAGCCAGATGACGGCAAATCCCAGACCTACCCGATACATAACCGGCGTTATCCTCTAAAATATTAATCGCAACCAGGTTTAATTGACTGTTTCGGTGTGGAACTTCATTACTACGGGATCCAAACCAGAAAAAACCCAGGATCTGGCCAACAAGCATGCGAAAAATGCGAAAGTACGAGCCAGATGATTGCAAATACCAGAACTATCCCAAACATAACCAGCGTTATCCTCCAAAATATTCATCGCAACCAGGTTTAATTGACTGCTTCGGTGTGGAACCACATTACGACGGGATCCAAACCACAAAAAACACGAGATCTGGCCAACAAGTACGCGAAAATTGCGAAAGTATGAGCCAGATGATTGCAAATACCAGAACTAACCCAGACATAACCAGCGTTATCCTCTAAAATATTAATCGGAGCCAGGTTTAATTGACTGTTTCGGTGTGGTACCGCATTACTATGTGATCCAAACCAGAAGAAGGCCAGGATCGGCCAACATGTATGCGAAAAATGCGAACGTACGAGCCAGATGAGGGCAAATACCAGACCTAACCCAAACATAACCGGCGTTATCCTCTAAAATAATAATCGCAACCAGGTTTAATTGACTGTTTCGGTGTGGAACTTCATTAGTACGGGATCGAAACCAGAAAAAGGCCAGGATCGGCCAACATGTATGCGAAAAACGCGAAAGTATGAGCCAGACGATTGCAAATACCAGAACTAACCCAGACGTAACCTGGGTTATCCTCTAAAATACTATTCGGAACCAGATTCCATTGACTGTTTCAGTGTGGTACCACATTACTACGTGATCCAAACCAAAAAAAGCCCAGGATCATGCCAACAAGTATGCGAAAAATGCGAAAGTACATGCCAGATGAGGGCAAATACCAGACCTAACCCAGACATAACCGGCGTTATCCTCTAAAGTATTAATCGGAACCAGGTTTAATTGACTGTTTCAGTGTGATACCACATTACTACGTGGTCCAAGCCAGAAAAAGACCAGGATCGGCCAACATGTATGCGAAAAATGCGAAAGTACGAGCCAGATGAGGGCAAATACCAGACCTAACCCAAACATAACCGGCGTTATCCTCTAAAATAATAATCGCAACCAGGTTTAATTGACTGCTTCGGTGTGGTACCGCATTACTACGTGACCGCAACCAGAAAAAGCCCAGGATCTTGCCAACAAGTAGGCGAAAAATGCGAAGGTACGAGCCAGATGAGGGCAAATACCAGACCTAACCCAGACATAACCGGCGTTATCCTCTAAAGTATTAATCGGAACCAGGTTCAATTGACTGTTTCAGTGTGATACCACATTACTACGTGGTCCAAGCCAGCAAAAGGCCAGGATCTGGCCAACAGGTACGCGAAAAATGCGAAAAAACGAGCCAGATGACGGCAAATCCCAGAGCTAACCGAGACATAACCGGCGTTATCCTCTAAAATATGAATCGCAACCAGGTTTAATTGACTGTTTCGGCGTGCAATCTCATTCCTACGGGATCCAAACCAGAAACAACCCAGGATCTGGCCAACAAGTATGCGAAAAACGCGAAAGTATGAGCCAGAGTATTGCAAATTCCAGAACTATCCCAGACGTAACCTGCGTTATCCTCTAAAATACTATTCGGAACCAGATTCTATTGACTGTTTTAGTGTGGTACCACACTACTACGTGTTAAAAACCAGAAAAAGCCCAGGATCTGGCCAACAAGTATGCGAAAAATACGAAAGCATGAGACAGATGAGGGCAAATCCCAGACCTAACCGAGACATAACCGGCGTTATCCTCTAAAATATTACTCGCAACCAGGTTTAATTGACTGTTTCGGTGTGTAACCTCATTACTACGGGATCCAAACCAGAAAAAACCCAGGATCTGGCCAACAAGTATGCGAAAAACGCGAAAGTATGAGCCCGATGATTGCAAATACCAGAACTAACCCAGACGTAACCTGCGTTATCCTCTGAAATACTATTCGGAACCAGCTTTTGTTGACTGTTTCAGTGTGGTACCACATTACTACGTGATCCAAACCAGAAAAAGCCCAGGATCTTGCCAACAAGTAGGCGAAAGTTGCGAAGGTACGAGCCAGAAGATTGCAAATACCAGAACTAACCCAGACGTAACCTGCGTTATCCTCTAAAATACTATTCGGAACCAGCTTCTATTGACTGTTTCTGTGTGATACCACATTACTACGTGGTCCAAGCCAGAAAAAGCCCAGGATCTGGCCAACAAGTATGCGAAAAATACGAAAGCACGAGACAGATGAGGGCAAATCCCAGACCTAACCGAGACATAAACTGCGTTATCCTCTAAAATATTAATCGCAACCAGGTGTAGTTGACAATTTCGGTGTGGTACCGCATTACTACGTGAGCCAAACAAGAAAAAGGCGATGACTTGGCCAACAAGTATGCGAAACATGCGAAAGTGCGTACCAGATGAGGGCAAATTCCAGACCTAACCCAGACATAACCGGCGGTATCCGCTAAAATATTAATCGGAACCAGGCTTAATTGACAGTTTCGGTGTGGAACGTCATTCCTACGTGATCCAAACCAGAAAAAACCCAGGATCTGGCCAACAAGTATGCGAAAAACTCCAAAGTATGAGCCAGATAATTGCAAATACCAGAACTAACCCAGACGTAACCAGCGTTATCCTCTAAAATACTAATCGGAACCAGCTTTTATTGACTGCTTCAGTGTGATACCACATTACTACGTGATCCAAACCAGAAAAAGCCCAGGATCTTGCCGAGAAGTAGGCGAAAAATGCGAAGGTACGAGCCAGATGAGGTCAAATCCCAGAACTAACCCAGACATAACCAGCGTTATCCTCTAAAATACTAGTCGGAACCAGTTTCCATTGACTGTTTCTGTGTGGTACCATATTACTACGTGATCCAAGCCAGAAAAAGCCCAGGATCTGGCCAACAAGTATGCGAGAAATGCGAAAGTACGAGCCAGATGAGGGCAAATCCCAGACCTAACCGAGACATAACCGGCGTTATCCTCTAAAATATTAATCGCAACCAGGTTTAATTGACTGTTTCGGTGTGGTACCGCATTACTACGTGATCCAAACCAGAAGAAGGCCAGGATCTGGCCAACAAGTATGCGAAAAATGCGAAAGAACGAGCCAGATGAGAGCAAATCCCAGACCTAACCCTGACATAACCGGCGTTATCCTCTAAAATATGAATCGCAACCAGGTTTAATTGACTGTTTCGGTGTGGAGCCACATTACTACGTGATCCAAACGAGAAATAGCCCAGGATCTTGCCGAGAAGTAGGCGAAAAATGCGAAGGTACGAGCCAGATGAGGTCAAATCCCAGAACTAACCCAGACATAACCAGCGTTATCCTCTAAAATACTAGTCGGAACCAGCTTCTATTGACTGTTTCTGGGTGGTACCGTATTACTACGTGGTCCAATCCAGAAAAAGCCCAGGATCTGGTCAACAAGTATGCGAAAAATGCGAAAGTACGAGCCAGATGAGAGCAAATCCCAGACCTAACCCTGACATAACCGGCGTTATCCTGTAAAATATTAATTGCAACCAGGTTTAATTGACTGTTTCGGTGTGGACCCACATTACTACGGGATCCAAACCAGAAAAAACCCTGGATCTGGCCAAGAAATATGCGAAAATTGCGAAAGTATGAGCCAGATGATTGCAAATACCAGAACTAACCCAGACATAACCAGCGTTATCCTCTAAAATATTAATCGGAGCCAGGTTTAATTGACTGTTTCGGTGTGGTACCGCATTACTACGTGATCCAAACCAGAAAAA
This sequence comes from Colletes latitarsis, assembly GCF_051014445.1. Classification (NCBI taxonomy): domain Eukaryota; kingdom Metazoa; phylum Arthropoda; class Insecta; order Hymenoptera; family Colletidae; genus Colletes; species Colletes latitarsis. The sequence goes on along the minus strand of NW_027488368.1, from coordinate 2,332,493 downwards.
GGCCAGGATCGGCCAACATGTATGCGAAAAATGCGAAAGTACGAGCCAGATGAGAGCAAATCCCAGACCTAACCCTGACATAACCGGCGTTATCCTGTAAAATATTAATCGGAACCAGGTTTAATTGACTGTTTCGGTGTGGACCCACATTACTACGGGATCCAAACCAGAAAAACCCTGGATCTGGCCAAGAAATATGCGAAAAACTCGAAAGTATGAGCCAGATAATTGCAAATACCAGAACTAACCCAGACGTAACCAGCGTTATCCTCTAAAATACTAATCGGAACCGGCTTTAATTGACTGCTTCGGTGTGGTACCGCATTACTACGTGATCCAAACTAGAAAAAGCCCCGGATCTTGCCAACAAGTAGGCGAAAAATGCGAAAGTACGAGCCAGATGATTGCAAATACCAGAACTATCCCAAACATAACCAGCGTTATCCTCCAAAATATTCATCGCAACCAGGTTTAATTGACTGCTTCGGTGTGGAACCACATTACGACGGGAACGAAACCACAAAAAACACGAGATCTGGCCAACAAGTACGCGAAAATTGCGAAAGTATGAGCCAGATGATTGCAAATACCAGAACTAACCCAGACATAACCAGCGTTATCCTCTAAAATATTAATCGGAACCAGGCTTAATTGACAGTTTCGGTGTGGAACGTCATTCCTACGTGATCCAAACCAGAAAAAACCCAGGATCTGGCCAACAAGTATGCGAAAAACTCCAAAGTATGAGCCAGATAATTGCAAATACCAGAACTAACCCAGACGTAACCAGCGTTATCCTCTAAAATACTAATCGGAACCAGCTTTTATTGACTGCTTCAGTGTGATACCACATTACTACGTGATCCAAAGCAGAAAAAGCCCAGGATCTGGCCAACAAATGTGCGAAATCGCGAAAGTATGAGCCAGATGGTTGCAAATACCAGAACTAACCCAGACATAACCAGCGTCATCCTCTAAATACTATTCGGAACCAGTTTCCATTGACTGTTTCTGTGTGGTACCATATTACTACGTGATCCAAGCCAGAAAAAGCCCAGGATCTGGCCAACAAGTATGCGAGAAATGCGAAAGTACGAGCCAGATGAGGGCAAATCCCAGACCTAACCGAGACATAACCGGCATTATCCTCTAAAATATTAATCGCAACCAGGTTTAATTGACTGTCTCGGTGTGGTGCCGCATTACTACGTGATCCAAACCAGAAGAAGGCCAGGATCTGGCCAACAAGTATGCGAAAAATGCGAAAGAACGAGCCAGATGAGAGCAAATCCCAGACCTAACCCTGACATAACCGGCGTTATCCTCTAAAATATTAATCGCAACCAGGTTTAATTGACTGTTTCGGTGTGGAGCCACATTACTACGTGATCCAAACCAGAAATAGCCCAGGATCTTGCCAAGAAGTAGGCGAAAAATGCGAAGGTACGAGCCAGATGAGGTCAAATCCCAGAACTAACCCAGACATAACCAGCGTTATCCTCTAAAATACTAGTCGGAACCAGCTTCTATTGACTGTTTCTGGGTGGTACCGTATTACTACGTGGTCCAATCCAGAAAAAGCCCAGGATCTGGTCAACAGGTATGCGAAAAATGCGAAAGTACGAGCCAGATGAGAGCAAATCCCAGACCTAACCCTGACATAACCGGCGTTATCCTGTAAAATATTAATCGGAACCAGGTTTAATTGACTGCTTCGGTGTGGTACCGCATTACGACGTGATCCAATCCAGTAAAAGCCCAGGATCTGGCCAACAAGTATGCGAGAAATGCGAAAGCACGAGCCAGATGAGGGCAAATCCCAGACCTAACCGAGACATAAACGGCGTTATCCTCTAAAATATTAATCGCAACCAGGTTTAATTGACTGTTTCGGTGTGGACCCACATTACTACGGGATCCAAACCAGAAAAAACCCTGGATCTGGCCAAGAAATATGCGAAAATTGCGAAAGTATGAACCAGATGATTGCAAATACCAGAACTAACCCAAACATAACCAGCGTTATCCTCTAAAATATTAATCGGAGCCAGGTTTAATTGACTGTTTCGGTGTGGTACCGCATTGCTACGTGATCCAAACCAGAAAAAGGCCAGGATCGGCCAACATGTATGCGAAAAATGCGAAAGTACGAGCCAGATGAGAGCAAATCCCAGACCTAACCCTGACATAACCGGCGTTATCCTGTAAAATATTAATCGGAACCAGGTTTAATTGACTGTTTCGGTGTGGACCCACATTACTACGGGATCCAAACCAGAAAAACCCTGGATCTGGCCAAGAAATATGCGAAAAACTCGAAAGTATGAGCCAGATAATTGCAAATACCAGAACTAACCCAGACGTAACCAGCGTTATCCTCTAAAATACTAATCGGAACCGGCTTTAATTGACTGCTTTGGTGTGGTACCGCATTACTACGTGATCCAAACGAGAAAAAGCCCCGGATCTTGCCAACAAGTAGGCGAAAAATGAGAATGTACGAGCCAGATGAGGGCAAATCCCAGGTCTAGCCCAGACATAAACGGCGTTATCCTCTAAAATATTAATCGCAACCAGGTTTAATTGACTGTTTCGGTGTGGACCCACATTACTACGGGATCCAAACCAGAAAAAACCCTGGATCTGGCGAAGAAATATGCGAAAAACTCGAAAGTATGAGCCAGATAATTGCAAATACCAGAACTAACACAGACGTAACCAGCGTTATCCTCTAAAATACTAATCGTAACCAGGTTTAATTGACTGTTTCGGTGTGGAACTTCATTACTACGGGATCGAAACCAGAAAAAACCCAGGATCTGGCCAACAAGTATGCGAAAAACGCGAAAGTATGAGCCAGATGATTGCAAATACCAGAACTAACCCAGACGTAACCTGCGTTATCCTCTAAAATACTATTCGGAACCAGATTCTATTGACTGTTTCAGTGTGGTACCACACTACTACGTGTTAAAAACCAGAAAAAGCCCAGGATCTGGCCAACAAGTATGCGAAAAATACGAAAGCACGAGACAGATGAGGGCAAATCCCAGACCTAACCGAGACATAACCGGCGTTATCCTCTAAAATATTACTCGCAGCCAGGTTTAATTGACTGTTTCGGTGTGGAACCTCATTACTACGGGATCCAAACCAGAAAAAACCCAGGATCTGGCCAACAAGTATGCGAAAAACGCGAAAGTATGAGCCCGATGATTGCAAATACCAGAACTAACCCAGACGTAACCTGCGTTATCTTCTGAAATACTATTCGGAACCAGCTTTTGTTGACTGTTTCAGTGTGGTAGCACATTACTACGTGATCCAAACCAGAAAAAGCCCAGGATCTGGCCAACATGTATGCGAAAAATACGAAAGCACGAGACAGATGAGGGCAAATCCCAGAGCTAACCCAAACATAACCGGCGTTATCCTCTAAAATAATAATCGCTACCAGGTTTAATTGACTGCTTCGGTATTGTATCGCATTACTACGTGATCCCAACCAGAAAAAGCCCAGGATCTTGCCAACAAGTAGGCGAAAGTTGCGAAGGTACGAGCCAGATGAGGGCAAATCCCAGACCTAACCGAGACATAACCGGCGTTATCCTCTAAAATATTAATCGCAACCAGGTGTAGTTGACCGTTTCGGTGTGGTACCGCATTACTACGTCATCCAAACCAGAAAAAGGCGAGGATCTGGCCATCAAGTATGCGAAAAATGCGAAAGTACGAGCAAGATCAGGGCAAATGCCAGACCTAACCCAAACATAACCGGCGTTATCCTCTAAAATAATAGTCGCTACCAGGTTTAATTGACTGCTTCGGTATTGTATCGCATTACTACGTGATCCCAACCAGAAAAAGCCCAGGATCTTGCCATCAGGTATGCGAAAAATGCGAAAATACGAGCCAGATGACGGCAATTCACAGACCTACCCGAGACATAACCGGCGTTATCCTCTAAAATATTAATCGCAACCAGGTTTAATTGACTGTTTCGGTGTGGAACTTCATTACTACGGTATCCAAGCCAGAAAAAACCCAGGATCTGGCCAACAAGTACGCGAAAAACGCGAAAGTATGAGCCACATGATTGCAAATACCAGAGCTAACCCAGACGTAACCTGCGTTATCCTCTAAAATACTATTCGGAACCAACTTTTATTGACTGTTTCTGTGTGGTACCACATTACTACGTGATCCAAACCAAAAAAAGCCCAGGATCTTGCCAACAAGTATGCGAAAAATGCGAAAGTACGAGCCAGATGATTGCAAATACCAGAACTAACCCAAACATAACCAGCGTTATGCTCCAAAATATTCATCGCAACACGGATTAATTGACTGCTACGGTGTGGAACCACATTACGACGGGATCCAAACCACAAAAAACCCATGATCTTGCCAACAAGTACGCGAAAAACGCGAAAGTATGAGCCAGATGATTGCAAATACCAGAACTAACCCAGACGTAACCTGCGTTATCCTCTAAAATACTATACGGAACCAGCTTCTATTGACTGTTTCTGTGTGATACCACATTACTACGTGGTCCAAGCCAGTAAAAGCCCAGGATCTGGCCAACAAGTATGCGAAAAATACGAAAGCACGAGACAGATGAGGGCAAATCCCAGACCTAACCGAGACATAACCGGCGTTATCCTCTAAAATATTAATCGTAACCAGGTTTATTGACTGTTTCGGTGTGGTACCGCATTACTACGTGATCCAAACCAGAAAAAGGCCAGGATCTGGCCAACAAGTATGCGAAAATTGCGAAAGTACGAGCCAGATGAGGGCAAATCCTAGACGTAACCGAGACATAACCGGCGTTATCCTCTAAAATATTAATCGCAACCAGGTTTAATTGACTGTTTCAGTGTGGTACCGCATTACTACGTGATCCACACCAGAAAAAGCCCAGGATCTTGCCAACAAGTAGGCGGAAAATACGAAGGTACGAGCCAGATGAGGGCAAATCCTAGACGTAACCGAGACAGAACCGGCGTTATCCTCTAAAATATTAATCGCAACCAGGTTTAATTGACTGTTTCGGTGTGGTACAGCATTACTACGTGATCCAAACCAGAAATAGGCCAGGATGTGGCCAACAAGTATGCGAAAAATGCGAAAGTACGAGCCAGATGACGGCAAATACCAGACCTAACCCAGACATAACAGGCGTTATCCTCTAAAATATTAATCTGAACCAGATTTAATTGACTGTTTCAGTGTGGTACCGCAATACTACGTGATCCACACCAGAAAAAGCCCAGGATCTTGCCAACAAGTATGCGAAAAATGCGAAAGTACGAGCCAGATGAGGGCAAATACCAGAACTAACCCAGACATAACCAGCGTTATCCTCTAAAATACTAATCGGAACCAGCTTCTATTGACTGTTTCAGTGTAGTACCATATTAGTACGTGATCCAAACCAGAAAAAACCCAGGATCTGGCCAACAAGTATGCGAAAAATGCGAAACTATATGAGCCAGATGATTGCAAATACCAGAACTGACCCAGACATAACCAGCGTTATCCTCTAAAATATTAATCGGAGCCAGGTTTAATTGACTGTTTCGGTCTGGTACCGCATTAGTACGTGATCCAAACCAGAAAAGGGCCGGGATCTGGCCAACAAGTATGCGAAAAATGCGAAAGTACGAGCCAGATGAGGGCAAATACCAGACCTAACCTAGACATAACCGGCGTTATCCTCTAAAATATTAATCGCAACCAGGTTTAATTGACTGTTTCGCTGTAGGACCACATTACTACGTGACACAAACCACAAAAAGGCCAGGATCGGCCAACATGTATGCGAAAAATGCGAACGTACGAGCCAGATGAAGGCAAATACCAGACCTAACCCAAACATAACCGGCGTTATCCTCCATAATATTAATCGCAACCAGGTTTAATTGACTGTTTCGGTGTAGAACTTCATTACTACGGGATCCAAACCTGAAAAAACCCAAGATCTGGCCAGCAAGTATGCGAAAGACGAGAAAGTATGAGCCAGATGATTGCAAATACCAGAACTAACCCAGACGTAGCCTGCGTTATCCTCTAAAATACTATTCGGAACCAGCTTTTATTGACTGCTTCAGTGTGGTACCACATTACTACGTGATCCAAACCAAAAAAAGCCCAGGATCTTGCCAACAAGTATGCGAAGAATGCGAAAGTACGAGCCAGATGATTGCAAATACCGGAACTATCCCAAACATAACCAGCGTTATCCTCCAAAATATTCATCGCAACCAGGTTTAATTGACTGCTTCGGTGTAGAACCACATTACGACGTGATCGAAACCACAAAAAACACGAGATCTGGCCAACAAGTACGCAAAAATTGCGAAAGTATGAGCCAGATGATTGCAAATACCAGAACTAACCCAGACATAACCAGCGTTATCCTCTAAAATATTAATCGGAGCCAGGTTTAATTGACTGTTTCGGTGTGGTACCGCATTACTACGTGATCCAAACCAGAAAAAGGCCAGGATCGGCCAACATGTATGCGAAAAATGCGAACGTACGAGCCAGATGAGGGCAAATACCAGACCTAACCCAGACGTAACCTGCGTTATCCTCTGAAATACTATTCGGAACCAGCTTTTGTTGACTGTTTCAGTGTGGTACCACATTACTACGTGATCCAAACCAGAAAAAGCCCAGGATCTGGCCAACAAGTATGCGAAAAACGCGAAAGTATGAGCCCGATGATTGCAAATACCAGAACTAACCCAGACGTAACCTGCGTTATCCTCTGAAATACTATTCGGAACCAGCTTTTGTTGACTGCTTCGGTATTCTATCGCATTACTACGTGATCCCAACCAGAAAAAGCCCAGGATCTTGCCAACAAGTAGGCGAAAGTTGCGAAGGTACGAGCCAGATGAGGGCAAATCCCAGACCTAACCGAGACATAACCGGCGTTATCCTCTCAAATATTAATCGCAACCAGGTGTAGTTGACCGTTTCGGTGTGGTACCGCATTACTACGTGATCCAAACCAGAAAAAGGCGAGGATCTGGCCATCAAGTATGCGAAAAATGCGAAAGTACGAGCAAGATCAGGGCAAATGCCAGACCTAACCCAAACATAACCGGCGTTATCCTCTAAAATATTAATCGCAACCAGGTTTAATTGACTGTTTCGGTGTGGAACTTCATTACTACGGTATCCAAGCCAGAAAAAACCCAGGATCTGGCCAACAAGTACGCGAAAAACGCGAAAGTATGAGCCAGATGATTGCAAATACCAGAACTAACCCAAACATAACCAGCGTTATGCTCCAAAATATTCATCGCAACACGGATTAATTGACTGCTACGGTGTGGAACCACATTACGACGGGATCCAAACCACAAAAAACCCAAGATCTTGCCAACAAGTACGCGAAAAACGCGAAAGTATGAGCCAGATGATTGCAAATACCAGAACTAACCCAGACGTAACCAGCGTTATCCTCTAAAATACTATTCGGAACCAGCTTCTATTGACTGTTTCTGTGTGATACCACATTACTACGTGGTCCAAGCCAGTAAAAGCCCAGGATCTGGCCAACAAGTATGCGAAAAATACGAAAGCACGAGACAGATGAGGGCAAATCCCAGACCTAACCGAGACATAACCGGCGTTATCCTCTAAAATATTAATCTCAACCAGGTTTAATTGACTGTTTCAGTGTGGTACCGCATTACTACGTGATCCACACCTGAAAAAGCCCAGGATCTTGCCAACAAGTAGGCGGAAAATACGAAGGTACGAGCCAGTTGAGGGCAAATCCTAGACGTAACCGAGACAGAACCGGCGTTATCCTCTAAAATATTAATCGCAACCAGGTTTAATTGACTGTTTCGGTGTGGTACAGCATTACTACGTGATCCAAACCAGAAATAGGCCAGGATGTGGTCAACAAGTATGCGAAAAATGCGAAAGTATGAGCCAGATGATTGCAAATACCAGAACTGACCCAGACATAACCAGCGTTATCCTCTAAAATATTAATCGGAGCCAGGTTTAATTGACCGTTTCAGTGTGGTACCGCATTACTACGTGATCCACACCAGAAAAAGCCCAGGATCTTGCCAACAAGTATGCGAAAAATGCGAAAGTACGAGCCAGATGAGGGCAAATACCAGAACTAACCCAGACATAACCAGCGTTATCCTCTAAAATACTAATCGGAACCAGCTTCTATTGACTGTTTCAGTGTAGTACCATATTAGTACGTGATCCAAACCAGAAAAAACCCAGGATCTGGCCAACAAGTATGCGAAAAATGCGAAAGTATGAGCCAGATGATTGCAAATACCAGAACTGACCCAGACATAACCAGCGTTATCCTCTAAAATATTAATCGGAGCCAGGTTTAATTGACCGTTTCAGTGTGGTACCGCACTACTACGTGATCCAAACCAGAAAAAGGCTAGGATCGGCCAACATGTACGCGAAAAATGCGAATGTACGAGCCAGATGAGGGCAAATACCAGACCTAACCCAGACATAACCGGCGTTATCCTCTAAAATATTAATCGGAACCAGGTTTAATTGACTGTTTCAGTGTGGTACCACATTACTACGTGATCCCAACCAGAAAAAGCCCAGGATCTTGGCAACAAGTAGTCGAAAAATGCGAAGGTACGAGCCAGGTGGGGGCAAATCCCAGACCTAACCGAGACATAAACTGCGTTATCCTCTAAAATATTAATCGCAACCAGGTGTAGTTGACAATTTCGGTGTGGTACCGCATTACTACGTGAGCCAAACAAGAAAAAGGCGATCATTTGGCCAACAAGTATGCGAAAAATGCGAAAGTGCGTGCCAGATGAGGGCAAATTCCAGACCTAACCCAGACATAACCGGCGTTATCCGCTAAAATATTAATCGGAACCAGGTTTAATTGTCTGTTTCGGTGTGGAACGTCATTGCTACGGGATCCAAACCAGAAAAAACCCAGGATCTGGCCTACAAGTATGCGAAAAATACGAATGCATGAGCAAGATGAGGGCAAATCCCAGGCCTAACCGAGACATAACCGGCGTTATCCTCTAAAATATTAATCGCAACCAGGTTTAATTGACTGTTTCGGTGTGGAACCTCATTCCTACGTGATCCAAACCAGAAAAAACCCAGGATCTGGCCAACAAGTATGCGAAAAATGCGAAAGTACGAGCCAGATGAGAGCAAATCCCAGACCTAACCCTGACATAACCGGCGTTATCCTGTAAAATATTAATCGGAACCAGGTTTAATTGACTGCTTCGGTGTGGTACCGCATTACGACGTGATCCAATCCAGTAAAAGCCCAGGATCTGGCCAACAAGTATGCGAGAAATGCGAAAGCACGAGCCAGATGTGGGCAAATCCCAGACCTAACCGAGACATAAACGGCGTTATCCTGTAAAATATTAATCGGAACTAGGTTTAATTGACTGCTTCGGTGTGGTACCGCATTACGACGTGATCCAATCCAGTAAAAGCCCAGGATCTGGCCAACAAGTTTGCGAGAAATGCGAAAGCACGAGCCAGATGAGGGCAAATCCCAGACCTAACCGAGACATAAACGGCGTTATCCTGTAAAATATTAATCGGAACCAGGTTTAATTGACTGCTTCGGTGTGGTATCGCATTACGACGTGATCCAATCCAGTAAAAGCCCAGGATCTGGCCAACAAGTATGCGAGAAATGCGAAAGCACGAGCCAGATGAGGGCAAATCCCAGACCTAACCGAGACATAAACGGCGTTATCCTGTAAAATATTAATCGGAACCAGGTTTAATTGACTGCTTCGGTGTGGTACCGCATTATGACGTGATCCAATCCAGTAAAAGCCCAGGATCTGGCCAACAAGTAGGCGAAAAATGCGAAGGTACGAGCCTGATGAGGTCAAATCCCAGAACTAACCCAGACATAACCAGCGTTATCCACTAAAATACTAGTCGGAACCAGCTTCTATTGACTGTTTCTGGGTGGTACCGTATTACTACGTGGTCCAATCCAGAAAAAGCCCAGGATCTGGTCAACAAGTATGCGAAAAATGCGAAAGTACGAGCCAGATGAGAGCAAATCCCAGACCTAACCCTGACATAACCGGCGTTATCCTGTAAAATATTAATCGGAACCAGGTTTAATTGACTGCTTCGGTGTGGTACCGCATTACGACGTGATCCAATCCAGTAAAAGCCCAGGATCTGGCCAACAAGTATGCGAGAAATGCGAAAGCACGAGCCAGATGAGGGCAAATCCCAGACCTAACCCTGACATAACCGGCGTTATCCTGTAAAATATTAATCGGAACCAGGTTTAATTGACTGTTTCGGTGTGGACCCACATTACTACGGGATCCAAACCAGAAAAACCCTGGATCTGGCCAAGAAATATGCGAAAAACTCGAAAGTATGAGCCAGATAATTGCAAATACCAGAACTAACCCAGACGTAACCAGCGTTATCCTCTAAAATACTAATCGGAACCGGCTTTAATTGACTGCTTCGGTGTGGTACCGCATTACTACGTGATCCAAACTAGAAAAAGCCCCGGATCTTGCCAACAAGTAGGCGAAAAATGCGAATGTACGAGCCAGATGAGGGCAAATCGCAGGTCTAGCCCAGACATAAACGGCGTTATCCTCCATAATATTAATCGCAACCAGGTTTAATTGACTGTTTCGGTGTGGACCCACATTACTACGGGATCCAAACCAGAAAAAACCCTGGATCTGGCGAAGAAATATGCGAAAAACTCGAAAGTATGAGCCAGATAATTACAATTACCAGAACTAACACAGACGTAACCAGCGTTATCCTCTAAAATACTAATCGGAACCGTCTTTTATTGACTGCTTCAGTGTCATACCACATTACTACATGATCCAAACCAAAAAAAGGCCAGGATCTTGCCAAAAAGTACGCGAAAATTGCGAAAGTATGAGCCAGATGATTGCAAATACCAGAACTAACCCAGACATAACCAGCGTTATCCTCTAAAATATTAATCGGAGCCAGGTTTAATTGACTGTTTCGGTCTGGTACCGCATTAGTACGTGATCCAAACCAGAAAAGGGCCGGGATCTGGCCAACAAGTATGCGAAAGATGCGAAAGTACGAGCCAGATGAGGGCAAATACCAGACCTAACCTAGACATAACCGGCGTTATCCTCCAAAATATTAATCGCAACCAGCTTTAATTGACTGTTTCGCTGTAGGACCACATTACTACGTGACACAAACCACAAAAAGGCCAGGATCGGCCAACATGTATGCGAAAAATGCGAACGTACGAGCCAGATGAAGGCAAATACCAGACCTAACCCAAACATAACCGGCGTTATCCTCCATAATATTAATCGCAACCAGGTTTAATTGACTGTTTCGGTGTGGAACTTCATTACTACGGGATCCAAACCTGAAAAAACCCAAGATCTGGCCAGCAAGTATGCGAAAGACGAGAAAGTATGAGCCAGATGATTGCAAATACCAGAACTAACCCAGACGTAGCCTGCGTTATCCTCTAAAATACTATTCGGAACCAGCTTTTATTGACTGCTTCAGTGTGGTACCACATTACTACGTGATCCAAACCAAAAAAAGCCCAGGATCTTGCCAACAAGTATGCGAAAAATGCGAAAGTACGAGCCAGATGGTTGCAAATACCAGAACTATCCCAAACATAACCAGCGTTATCCTCCAAAATATTCATCGCAACCAGGTTTAATTGACTGCTTCGGTGTGGAACCACATTACGACGGGATCGAAACCACAAAAAACACGAGATCTGGCCAACAAGTACGCAAAAATTGCGAAAGTATGAGCCAGATGATTGCAAATACCAGAACTAACCCAGACATAACCAGCGTTATCCTCTAAAATATTAATCGGAGCCAGGTTTAATTGACTGTTTCGGTGTGGTACCGCATTACTACGTGATCCAAACCAGAAAAAGGCCAGGATCGGCCAACATGTATGCGAAAAATGCGAACGTACGAGCCAGATGAGGGCAAATACCAGACCTAACCCAAACATAACCGGCGTTATCCTCTAAAATAATAATCGCAACCAGGTTTAATTGACTGTTTCGGTGTGGAACATCATTACTACGGGATCGAAACCGGAAAAAACCCTGGATCTGGCCAACAAGTATGCGAAAAACGCGAAAGTATGAGCCAGATGATTATAAATACCAGAACTAACCCAGACGTAACCTGCGTTATCCTCTAAAATACTATTCGGAACCAGATTCTATTGACTGTTTCAATGTGGTACCATATTACTACGTGATCCAAACCAGAAAAAGGCCAGGATCGGCCAACATGTATGCGAAAAATGCGAAAGGACGAGACAGATGATTGCAAATACCAGAACTATCCCAGACGTAACCTGCGTTATCCTCTAAAATACTATTCGGAACCAGATTCTATTGACTGTTTTAGTGTGGTACCACACTACTACGTGTTAAAAACCAGAAAAAGCCCAGGATCTGGCCAACAAGTATGCGAAAAATACGAAAGCACGAGACAGATGAGGGCAAATCCCAGACCTAACCGAGACATAACCGGCGTTATCCTCTAAAATATTACTCGCAGCCAGGTTTAATTGACTGTTTCGGTGTGGAACCTCATTACTACGGGATCCAAACCAGACAAAACCCAGGATCTGGCCAACAAGTATGCGAAAAACGCGAAAGTATGAGCCCGATGATTGCAAATACCAGAACTAACCCAGACGTAACCTGCGTTATCCTCTGAAATATTAATCGCAACCAGGTTTAATTGACTGTTTCAGTGTGGTACCACATTACTACGTGATCCAAACCAGAAAAAGCCCAGGATCTGGCCAACATGTATGCGAAAAATACGAAAGCACGAGACAGATGAGGGCAAATCCCAGAGCTAACCCAAACATAACCGGCGTTATCCTCTAAAATAATAATCGCTACCAGGTTTAATTGACTGCTTCGGTATTCTATCGCATTACTACGTGATCCCAACCAGAAAAAGCCCAGGATCTTGCCAACAAGTAGGCGAAAGTTGCGAAGGTACGAGCCAGATGAGGGCAAATCCCAGACCTAACCGAGACATAACCGGCGTTATCCTCTAAAATATTAATCGCAACCAGGTGTAGTTGACCGTTTCGGTGTGGTACCGCATTACTACGTGATCCAAACCAGAAAAAGGCGAGGATCTGGCTATCAAGTGTGCGAAAAATGCGAAAGTACGAGCAAGATCAGGGCAAATGCCAGACCTAACCCAAACATAACCGGCGTTATCCTCTAAAATATTAATCGCAACCAGGTTTAATTGACTGTTTCGGTGTGGAACTTCATTACTACGGTATCCAAGCCAGAAAAAACCCAGGATCTGGCCAACAAGTACGCGAAAAACGCGAAAGTATGAGCCAGATGATTGCAAATACCAGAACTAACCCAAACATAACCAGCGTTATGCTCCAAAATATTCATCGCAACACGGATTAATTGACTGCTACGGTGTGGAACCACATTACGACGGGATCCAAACCACAAAAAACCCAAGATCTTGCCAACAAGTACGCGAAAAACGCGAAAGTATGAGCCAGATGATTGCAAATACCAGAACTAACCCAGACGTAACCTGCGTTATCCTCTAAAATACTATTCGGAACCAGCTTCTATTGACTGTTTCTGTGTGATACCACATTACTACGTGGTCCAAGCCAGTAAAAGCCCAGGATCTGGCCAACAAGTATGCGAAAAATACGAAAGCACGAGACAGATGAGGGCAAATCCCAGACCTAACCGAGACATAACCGGCGTTATCCTCTAAAATATTAATCGCAACCAGGTTTAATTGACTGTTTCAGTGTGGTACCGCATTACTACGTGATCCACACCTGAAAAAGCCCAGGATCTTGCCAACAAGTAGGCGGAAAATACGAAGGTACGAGCCAGATGAGGGCAAATCCCAGACGTAACCGAGACAGAACCGGCGTTATCCTCTAAAATATTAATCGCAACCAGGTTTAATTGACTGTTTCGGTGTGGTACAGCATTACTACGTGATCCAAACCAGAAATAGGCCAGGATGTGGCCAACAAGTATGCGAAAAATGCGAAAGTATGAGCCAGATGATTGCAAATACCAGAACTGACCCAGACATAACCAGCGTTATCCTCTAAAATATTAATCGGAGCCAGGTTTAATTGACCGTTTCAGTGTGGTACCGCATTACTACGTGATCCACACCAGAAAAAGCCCAGGATCTTGCCAACAAGTATGCGAAAAATGCGAAAGTACGAGCCAGATGAGGGCAAATACCAGAACTAACCCAGACATAACCAGCGTTATCCTCTAAAATACTAATCGGAACCAACTTCTATTGACTGTTTCAGTGTAGTACCATATTAGTACGTGATCCAAACCAGAAAAAACCCAGGATCTGGCCAACAAGTATGCGAAAAATGCGAAAGTATGAGCCAGATGATTGCAAATACCAGAACTGACCCAGACATAACCAGCGTTATCCTCTAAAATATTAATCGGAGCCAGGTTTAATTGACCGTTTCAGTGTGGTACCGCACTACTACGTGATCCAAACCAGAAAAAGGCTAGGATCGGCCAACATGTATGCGAAAAATGCGAATGTACGAGCCAGATGAGGGCAAATACCAGACCTAACCCAGACATAACCGGCGTTATCCTCTAAAATAATAATCGCTACCAGGTTTAATTGACTGCTTCGGTATTCTATCGCATTACTACGTGATCCCAACCAGAAAAAGCCCAGGATCTTGGCAACAAGTAGTCGAAAAATGCGAAGGTACGAGCCAGGTGAGGGCAAATCCCAGACCTAACCGAGACATAAACTGCGTTATCCTCTAAAATATTAATCGCAACCAGGTGTAGTTGACAATTTCGGTGTGGTACCGCATTACTACGTGAGCCAAACAAGAAAAAGGCGATGATTTGGCCAACAAGTATGCGAAAAATGCGAAAGTGCGTGCCAGATGAGGGCAAATTCCAGACCTAACCGAGACATAACCGGCGTTATCCTCTAAAATATTAATCGCAACCAGGTTTAATTGACTGTTTCGGTGTGGAACCTCATTCCTACGTGATCCAAACCAGAAAAAACCCAGGATCTGGCCAACAAGTATGCGAAAAACGCGAAAGTATGAGCCAGAGTATTGCAAATACCAGAACTAACCCAGACATAACCAGCGTCATCCTCTAAAATACTATTCGGAACCAGTTTCCATTGACTGTTTCTGTGTGGTACCATATTACTACGTGATCCAAGCCAGAAAAAGCCCAGGATCTGGCCAACAAGTATGCGAGAAATGCGAAAGTACGAGCCAGATGAGGGCAAATCCCAGACCTAACCGAGACATAACCGGCGTTATCCTCTAAAATATTAATCGCAACCAGGTTTAATTGACTGTTTCGGTGTGGTACCGCATTACTACGTGATCCAAACCAGAAGAAGGCCAGGATCTGGCCAACAAGTATGCGAAAAATGCGAAAGAACGAGCCAGATGAGAGCAAATCCCAGACCTAACCCTGACATAACCGGCGTTATCCTCTAAAATATTAATCGCAACCAGGTTTAATTGACTGTTTCGGTGTGGAACCACATTACTACGTGATCCAAACCAGAAATAGCCCCGGATCTTGCCAAGAAGTAGGCGAAAAATGCGAAGGTACGAGCCAGATGAGGTCAAATCCCAGAACTAACCCAGACATAACCAGCGTTATCCTCTAAAATACTAGTCGGAACCAGCTTCCATTGACAGTTTCTGGGTGGTACCGTATTACTACGTGATCCAATCCAGAAAAAGCCCAGGATCTGGCCAACAAGTATGCGAAAAATGCGAAAGTACGAGCCAGATGAGAGCAAATCCCAGACCTAACCCTGACATAACCGGCGTTATCCTGTAAAATATTAATCGGAACCAGGTTTAATTGACTGCTTCGGTGTGGTACCGCATTACTACGTGATCCAATCCAGTAAAAGCCCAGGATCTGGCCAACGAGTATGCGAGAAATGCGAAAGCACGAGCCAGATGAGGGCAAATCCCAGACCTAACCGAGACATAAACGGCGTCATCCTCTAAAATATTAATCGCAACCAGGTTTAATTGACTGTTTCGGTGTGGACCCACATTACTACGGGATATAAACCAGAAAAAACCCTGGATCTGGCCAAGAAATATGCGAAACAATCGAAAGTATGAGCCAGATAATTGCAGATCCCAGAACTAACCCAGACATAACCAGCGTTATCCTCTAAAATACTAGTCGGAACCAGCTTCTATTGACTGTTTCTGGTTGGTACCGTATTACTACGTGATCCAATCCAGAAAAAGCCAGGATCTGGCCAACAAGTATGCGAAAAATGCGAAAGTACGAGCCAGATGAGAGCAAATCCCAGACCTAACCCTGACATAACCGGCGTTATCCTGTAAAATATTAATCGGAACCAGGTTTAATTGACTGTTTCGGTGTGGACCCACATTACTACGGGATCCAAACCAGAAAAACCCTGGATCTGGCCAAGAAATATGCGAAAAACTCGAAAGTATGAGCCAGATAATTGCAAATACCAGAACTAACACAGACGTAACCAGCGTTATCCTGTAAAATACTAATCGGAACCGGCTTTTATTGACCTCTTCAGTGTCATACCACATTACTACATGATCCAAACCAAAAAAAGGCCAGGATCTTGCCAACAAGTATGCGAAAAATGCGAAAGTACGAGACAGATGATTGCAAATACCAGAACTAACCCAGACATAACCAGCGTTATCCTCTAAAATACTAATCGGAACCGGCTTTAATTAACTGCTTCGGTGTGGTACCGCATTACTACGTGATCCAAACCAGAAATAGCCCAGGATCTTGCCAAGAAGTAGGCGAAAAATGCGAAGGTACGAGCCAGATGAGGTCAAATCCCAGAACTAACCCAGACATAACCAGCGTTATCCTCTAAAATACTAGTCGGAACCAGCTTCTATTGACTGTTTCTGGGTGGTACCGTATTACTACGTGATCCAATCCAGAAAAAGCCCAGGATCTGGCCAACAAGTATGCGAAAAATACGAAAGTATGAGCCAGATGAGAGCAAATCCCAGACCTAACGCTGACATAACCGGCGTTATCCTCTAAAATATTAACCGCAACCAGGTTTAATTGACTGCTTCGGTGTGGTACCGCATTACTACGTGATCCAATCCAGAAAAAGCCCAGGATCTGGCCAACAAGTATGCGAAAAATGCGAAAGTACGAAACAGATGAGAGCAAATCCCAGACCTAACCCTGACATAACCGGCGTTATCCTATAAAATATTAATCGGAACCAGGTTTAATTGACTGTTTCAGTGTGGTACCACATTACTGCGTGATCCAATCCAGAAAAAGCCCAGGATCTGGCCAACAAGTATGCGAAATCGCGAAAGTATGAGCCAGATGGTTGCAAATACCAGCACTAACCCAGACATAACCAGCGTTATCCTCTAAAATACTAACCGGGACCAGCTTTTAATGACAGTTTCAGTGTGGTACCACATTACTACGTGAGCCAAACAAGAAAAAGGCGATGTTTTGGCCAACAAGTATGCGAAAAATGCGAAAGTATGAGCCAGAGTATTGCAAATTCCAGAACTAACCCAGACGTAACCTGCGTTATCCTCTAAAATACTATTCGGAACCAGATTCTATTGACTGTTTTACTGTGGTACCACATTACCACGTGATACAAACCAGAAAAAGCCCAGGATCTGGCCAACAAGTATGCGAAAAATACGAAAGCACGAGACAGATGAGGGCAAATCCCAGACCTAACCGAGACATAACCGGCGTTATCCTCTAAAATATTAATCGGTACCAGGTTCAATTGACTGTTTCAGTGTGGTACCTCATTACTACGTGATCCAAACCAAAAAAAGGCCAGGATCTTGCCAACAAGTAAGCGAAAAATGCGAAGGTACGAGCCAGATGGGGGCAAATGCCAGACCTACCCAAGACATAACCAGCGTTATCCTCTAAAATACTAACCGGGACCAGCTTTTATTGACTGTTTCGATGTGGAACTTCATTACTACATGATCCAAACCAGAAAAAACCCAGGATCTGGCCAACAAGTATGCGAAAAACGCGAAAGTATGAGCCAGAGTATTGCAAATTCCAGAACTAACCCAGACGTAACCTGCGTTATCCTCTAAAATACTATTCGGAACCAGATTCTATTGACTGTTTTAGTGTGGTACCACATTACCACGTGATACAAACCAGAAAACCCCAGGATCTGGCCAACAAGTATGCGAAAAATACGAAAGCACGAGACAGATGAGGGCAAATCCCAGACCTAACCGAGACATAACCGGCGTTATCCTCTAAAATAGTAACCGGGACCAGCTTTTATTGACAGTTTCAGTGTGGTACCACATTACTACGTGATCCAAACCAAAAAAAGGCCAGGATCTTGCCAACAAGTATGCGAAAAATGCGAAAGAACGAGCCAGATGGGGGCAAATACCAGACCTAACCCAGACAGAACCAGCGTTATCCTCTAAAATACTAACCGGGACCAGCTTTTATTGACTGTTTCGATGTGGAACTTCATTACTACGTGATCCAAACCAGAAAAAAGCCAGGATCTGGCCAACAAGTATGCGAAAAACGCGAAAGTATGAGCCAGAGTATTGCAAATTCCAGAACTAACCCAGGCGTAACCTGCGTTATCCTCTAAAATACTATGCGGAACCAGATTCTAATGACTGTTTTCGTGTGGTACCACATTACCACGTGATACAAACCAGAAAAAGCCGAGGATCTGGCCAACAAGTATGCGAAAAATACGAAAGCACGAGACAGATGAGGGCAAATCCCAGACCTAACTGAGACATAACCGGCGTTATCCTCTAAAATTTTAATCGCAACGAGGTTTAATTGACTGTTTCGTTGTGGAACCTCATTACTACGGGATCCAAACCAGAAAAAACCCAGGATCTGGCCAAGTATGCGAAAAACGCGAAAGTATGAGCCAGAGTATTGCAAATACCAGAACTAACCTAGACGTATCCTGCGTTATCCTCTAAAATACTATTCGTAACCAGCTTTTATTGACTGTTTAACTGTGGTACCACATTACTACGTGTTCCAAACCAGAAAAAACCCTGGATCTGGCCAACAAGTATGCGAAAAATACGAAAGCACGAGACAGATGAGGGCAAATCCCAGACCTAACCGAGACATAACCGGCGTTATCCTCTAAAATTTTAATCGCAACGAGGTTTAATTGACTGTTTCGTTGTGGAACCTCATTACTACGGGATCCAAACCAGAAAAAACCATGGATCTGGCCAAGAAGTATGCGAAAAACTCGAAAGTATGAGCCAGATAATTGCAAATACCAGAACTAACGCAGACGTAACCAGCGTTATCCTCTAAAATACTAATCGGAACCGGCTTTTATTGACTGCTTCAGTGTGATACCACATTACTACGTGATCCAAACCAAAAAAAGGCCAGGATCTTGCCAACAAGTATGCGAAAAATGCGAAAGTACGAGACAGATGATTGCAAATACCAGAACTAACCCAGACATAACCAGCGTTATCCTCTAAAATACTAATCGGAACCGGCTTTAATTGACTGCTTCGGTGTGGTACCGCATTACTACGTGATCCAAACCAGAAATAGCCCAGGATCTTGCCAAGAAGTAGGCGAAAAATGCGAAGGTACGAGCCAGATGAGGTCAAATCCCAGAACTAACCCAGACATAACCAGCGTTATCCTCTAAAATACTAGTCGGAACCAGCTTCTATTGACTGTTTCTGGGTGGTACCGTATTACTACGTGATCCAATCCAGAAAAAGCCCAGGATCTGGCCAACAAGTATGCGAAAAATGCGAAAGTACGAGCCAGATGAGAGCAAATCCCAGACCTAACCCTGGCATAACCGGCGTTATCCTCTAAAATATTAATCGCAACCAGGTTTAATTGACTGCTTCGGTGTGGTACCGCATTACTACGTGATCCAATCCAGAAAAAGCCCAGGATCTGGCCAACAAGTATGCGAAAATTGCAAAAGTACGAGCCAGATGAGAGCAAATCCCAGACCTAACCCTGACATAACCGGCGTTATCCTGTAAAATATTAATCGGAACAAGGTTTAATTGACTGTTTCAGTGTGGTACCACATTACTACGTGATCCAAACCAGAAAAAGCCCAGGATCTGGCCAACAAGTATGCGAAAAATGCGAAAGTACGAGACAGATGAGAGCAAATCCCAGACCTAGGCCTGACATAAACGGCGTTATCCTGTAAAATATTAATCGGAACCAGGTTTAATTGACTGCTTCGGTGTGGTACCGCATTACTACGTGAACCAAACCAGAAAAAACCGTGGATCTGGCGAAGAAATATGCGAAAAACTCGAAAGTATGAGCCAGATAATTGCAAATACCAGAACTAACACAGACGTAACCAGCGTTATCCTCTAAAATACTAATCGGAACCGGCTTTTATTGACTGCTTCAGTGTGATACCACATTACTACATGATCCAAACCAAAAAAAGGCCAGGATCCTGCCAACAAGTATGCGAAAAATGCGAAAGTACGAGACAGATGATTGCAAATACCAGAACTAACCCAGTCATAACCAGCGTTATCCTCTAAAATACTAATCGGAACCGGCTTTAATTGACTGCTTCGGTGTGGTACCGTATTACTACGTGATCCAATCCAGAAAAAGCCCAGGATCTGGCCAACAAGTATGCAAAAAATACGAAAGTACGAGCCAGATGAGAGCAAATCCCAGACCTAACGCTGACATAACCGGCGTTATCCTCTAAAATATTAATCGCAACCAGGTTTAATTGACTGCTTCGGTGTGGTAGCGCATTACTACGTGATCCAATCCAGAAAAAGCCCAGGATCTGGCCAACAAGTATGCGAAAAATGCGAAAGTACGAGCCAGATGAGAGCAAATCCCAGACCTAACCCTGACATAACCGGCGTTATCCTGTAAAATATTAATCGGAACCAGGTTTAATTGACTGTTTCAGTGTGGTACCACATTACTGCGTGATCCAAACCAGAAAAAGCCCAGGATCTGGCCAACAAGTATGCGAAATCGCGAAAGTATGAGCCAGATGGTTGCAAATACCAGAACTAACCCAGACATAACCAGCGTTATCCTCTAAAATACTAACCGGGACCAGCTTTTAATGACAGTTTCAGTGTGGTACCACATTACTACGTGATCCAAACCAAAAAAAGGCCAGGATCCTGCCAACAAGTATGCGATAAATGCGAAAGTACGAGACAGATGATTGCAAATACCAGAACTAACCCAGACATAACCAGCGTTATCCTCTAAAATATTAATCGGAACCAGGTTTAATAGACTGTTTCAGTGTGATACCACATTGCTACTGGATCCAAACTAGAAAAAACCCAGGATCTGGCCAACAAGTATGCGAAAAATACGAAAATACGAGCCAGATGATGGCAAATCCCAGACCTACCCGAGACACAACCGGCGTTATCCTCTAAAATATTAATCGCAACCAGGTTTAATTGACTGTTTCGGTGTGGAACTTCATTACTACGGGATCCAAACAAGAAAAAACCCAGGATCTGGCCAACAAGTATGTGAAAAACGCGAAAGTATGAGCCAGAGTATTGCAAATACCAGAACTAACCCAGACGTAACCTGCGTTATCCTCTAAAATACTATTCGGAGCCAGCTTTTAATGACTGTTTCAGTGCAGTACCACAATACTACGTGATCCAAACCAAAAAAAGCCCAGGATGTTGCCAACAAGTATGCGAAAAATGCGAAAGTTCGAGCCAGATGATTGCAAATACCAGAACTAACCCAAACATAACCAGCGTTATCCTCCAAAATATTCATCGCAACACGGATTAATTGACTGCTACGGTGTTGTACCGCATTACTACGTGATCCAAACCAGAAAATGGCCAGTATTGGCCAACAAGTATGCGAAAAATGCGAAAGTACGAGCCAGATGTGGGCAAATACCAGACCTAACCCAGACATAACCGGCGTTATCTACTAAAATATTAATCCGAACCAGGTTTAATTGACTGTTTCTGTGTGGTACCAAATTACTACGCGATCCAAGCCAGAAAAAGGCCAGGATCTGGCCAACAAATATGCGAAAAATGCGAAGGTACGAGCCAGATGAGAGCATATACCAGACCTATCCCAGACATAACCAGCGTTATCCTCCAAAATAATAATCGCTACAAGGTTAGTTGACTGCTTCGGTGTGGTACCGCATTACTACGTGATCCCAACCAGAAAAAGCCCAGGATCTTGCCAACAAGTTGGCGAAAAATGCGAAGGTACGAGCCAGATGTGGGCAAATACCAGACCTAACCCAGGCATAACCGGCTTTATCCTCTAAAATATTAATCGGAACCAGGTTTAATTGGCTGTTTCAGTGTGATACCACATTACTACGTGGTCCAAGCCAGAAAAAGGCCAGGATCTGGCCAACAAGTATGCGAAAAATGCGAAAATACGCGCCAGATGACGGCAAATCACAGACCTACCCGAGACATAACCGGCGTTATCCTCTAAAATATTAATCGCAACCAGGTTTAATTGACTGTTTCGCTGTGGAACTTCATTACCACGGGATCCAAACCAGAAAAAACCCAGGATCTGGCCAACAAGTATGCGAAAAATGCGAAAGTACGAGCCAGATCATTGCAAGTACCACTAACCCAAACATAACCAGCGTTATCCTCCAAAATAATAATCGCTTCCAGGTTTAATTGACTGCTTCGGTGTTGTACCGCATTACTACGTGATCCCAACCATAAAAAGCCCAGGATCTGGCCAACAAGTAGGCGAAAAATACGAAGGTACGAGCCAGATGAGGGCAAATCCCAGACCTAACCGAGACATAACCGGCGTTATCCTCTAAAATATTAATCGCAACCAGGTGTAGTTGACCGTTTCGGTGTGGTACCGCATTACTACGTGATCCAAACCAGAAAAAGGCGAGGATCTGGCCAACATGTATGCGAAAAATGCGAAAGTACGAGCCAGATGAGGGCAAATACCAGACCTAACCCAGACATGGCCGGCGTTATCATCTAAAATATTAATCGGAAGCAGGTTTATTTGACTGTTTCAGTGTGGTACCACATTACTACGTGGTCCAAGCCAGAAAAAGGCCAGGGTCTGGCCAACAAGTATGCGAAAAATGCGAAAGTACGAGCTAGATGATGGCAAATCCCAGACCTAACCGAGACATAACCAGCGTTATCCTCTAAAATATTAACCGAAACCAGGTTTAATTGACTGTTTCGGCGTGGAGCGTCATTATTACGGGATACAACCAGAAAAAACCCTGGATCTGGCCAAGAAGTATGCGAAAAACGCGAAAGTATGAGCCAGATGATTGCAAATACCAGAACTAACCCAGACATAACCAGTGTTATCCTCTAAAATACTAATCGGAGCCAGCTTTTATTGACTGTTTCAGTGTGGTACCACATTACTACGCGATCCAAACCAGAAAAAGCCCAGGATCTGGCCAACAAGTATGCGAAATCGCGAAAGTACGAGCCAGATGAGGGCAAATACCAGACCTAACCCAGACATAACCGGCGTTATCCTCTAAAATATTATTCGCAACCAGGTTTAATTGACTGCTTCGGTGTGGTAACGCATTACTACGTGATCCAAACCAGCAAAGGCCCAGGATCTTGCTAACAAGTAGGCGAAAAATGCGAAGGTACGAGCCAGATGAGGGCAAATCCCAGACCTAACCGAGACATATCAAGCGTTATCCTCTAAAATATTAATCGCAACCAGGTTTAATTGACTCTTTCGGTGTGGAATCTCATTACTACGGGATCCAAACCAGAAAAAACCCATGATGTGTCCAACAAGTATGCGAAATCGCGAAAGTATGACCCAGATGGTTGCAAATACCAGAACTAACCCAGAAATAACCAGCGTTATCCTCTAAAATACTATTCGGGACCAGCTTTTATTGACTGTTTCAGTGTGGTACCACATTACTACGTGATCCAAACCAGAAAAAGCCCAGGATCTGGCCAACAAGTATGCGAAATCGCGAAAGTACGAGCCAGATGATTGCAGATACCAGAACTAACCCAAACATAAACAGCGTTATCCTTCAAAATATTCATCGCAACCAGGTTTATTGACTGTTTCGGTGTGGTACCGCATTACTACGTGATCCAAACCAGAAAATGGCCAGGATTGGCCAACAAGTATGCGAAAAATGCGAAAGTACGAGCCAGATGTGGGCAAATACCAGACCTAACCCAGACATAACCGGCGTTATCTACTAAAATATTAATCCGAACCAGGTTTAATTGACTGTTTCTGTGTGGTACCAAATTACTACGCGATCCAAGCCAGAAAAAGGCCAGGATCTTGCCAACAAGGAGGCGAAAAATGCGAAGGTACGAGCCAGATGAGGGCAAATCCTAGACCTAACCGAGACATAACCGGCGTTATCCTCTAAAATATTAATCGCAACCAGGTTTAATTGACTGTTTCGGCGAGGAGCGTCATTATTACGGGATACAAACCAGAAAAAACCCTGGATCTGGCCAAGAAGTATGCGAAAGACGCGAAAGTATGAGCCAGATGATTGCAAATACCAGAACTAACCCAGAAATAACCAGCGTTATCCTCTAAAATACTATTCGGGACCAGCTTTTATTGACTGTTTCAGTGTGGTACCACATTACTACGTGATCCAAACCAGAAAAAGCCCAGGATCTGGCCAACAAGTATGCGAAATCGCGAAAGTACGAGCCAGATGATTGCAGATACCAGAACTAACCCAAACATAAACAGCGTTATCCTTCAAAATATTCATCGCAACCAGGTTTATTGACTGTTTCGGTGTGGTACCGCATTACTACGTGATCCAAACCAGAAAATGGCCAGGATTGGCCAACAAGTATGCGAAAAATGCGAAAGTACGAGCCAGATGTGGGCAAATACCAGACCTAACCCAGACATAACCGGCGTTATCTACTAAAATATTAATCCGAACCAGGTTTAATTGACTGTTTCTGTGTGGTACCAAATTACTACGCGATCCAAGCCAGAAAAAGGCCAGGATCTTGCCAACAAGGAGGCGAAAAATGCGAAGGTACGAGCCAGTTGAGGGCAAATCCTAGACCTAACCGAGACATAACCGGCGTTATCCTCTAAAATATTAATCGCAACCAGGTTTAATTGACTGTTTCGGCGAGGAGCGTCATTATTACGGGATACAAACCAGAAAAAACCCTGGATCTGGCCAAGAAGTATGCGAAAGACGCGAAAGTATGAGCCAGATGATTGCAAATACCAGAACTAACCCAGAAATAACCAGCGTTATCCTCTAAAATACTATTCGGGACCAGCTTTTATTGACTGTTTCAGTGTGGTACCACATTACTACGTGATCCAAACCAGAAAAAGCCCAGGATCTGGCCAACAAGTATGCGAAATCGCGAAAGTACGAGCCAGATGATTGCAGATACCAGAACTAACCCAAACATAAACAGCGTTATCCTTCAAAATATTCATCGCAACCAGGTTTATTGACTGTTTCGGTGTGGTGCCGCATTACTACGTGATCCAAACCAGAAAATGGCCAGGATTGGCCATCAAGTATGCGAAAAATGCGAAAGTACGAGCCAGATGTGGGCAAATACCAGACCTAACCCAGACATAACCGGCGTTATCTACTAAAATATTAATCCGAACCAGGTTTAATTGACTGTTTCTGTGTGGTACCAAATTACTACGCGATCCAAGCCAGAAAAAGGCCAGGATCTTGCCAACAAGGAGGCGAAAAATGCGAAGGTACGAGCCAGATGAGGGCAAATCCTAGACCTAACCGAGACATAACCGGCGTTATCCTCTAAAATATTAATCGCAACCAGGTTTAATTGACTGTTTCGGCGAGGAGCGTCATTATTACGGGATACAAACCAGAAAAAACCCTGGATCTGGCCAAGAAGTATGCGAAAGACGCGAAAGTATGAGCCAGATGATTGCAAATACCAGAACTAACCCAGACATAACCAGTGTTATCCTCTAAAATACTAATCGGAGCCAGCTTTTATTGACTGTTTCAGTGTGGTACCACATTACTACGCGATCCAAACCAGAAAAAGCCCAGGATCTGGCCAACAAGTATGCGAAATCGCGAAAGTACGAGCCAGATGAGGGCAAATACCAGACCTAACCGAGACATAACCGGCGTTATCCTCTAAAATATTAATCGCAACCAGGTTTAATTGACTGTTTCGGCGTGGAGCGTCATTATTACGGGATACAAACCAGAAAAAACCCTGGATCTGGCCAAGAAGTATGCGAAAAACGCGAAAGTATGAGCCAGATGATTGCAAATACCAGAACTAACCCAGACATAACCAGTGTTATCCTCTAAAATACTAATCGGAGCCAGCTTTTATTGACTGTTTCAGTGTGGTACCACATTACTACGCGATCCAAACCAGAAAAAGCCCAGGATCTGGCCAACAAGTATGCGAAAAATGCGAAAGTACGAGCCAGATGAGGGCAAATCCCAGACCTAACCGAGACATATCCAGCGTTATCCTCTAAAATATTAATCGCAAACAGGTTTAATTGACTGTTTCGGTGTGGAATCTCATTACTACAGGATCCAAACCAGAAAAAAACCAGGATCTGGTCAACAAGTATGCGGAATCGCGAAAGTATGAGCCAGATGGTTCCAAATACCTGAACTAACCCAGACATAACCAGCGTTATCCTCTAAAATACTATTCGGAACCAGCTTCTATTTACTGCTTCAATGTGGTACCATATTACTACGTGATACAGACCAGAAAAAGCCCAGGATCTGGCCAACAAGTATGCGAAAAACGCGAAAGTATGAGCCAGATGATTGCAAATACCAGAACTAACCCGAACATAACCAGCGTTATCCTCCAAAATATTCATCGCAACCAGGTTTAATTGACTGCTTCGGTGTGGAACCACATTACTACGTGAAACAAACCAGAAAAAGCCCAGGATCTGGCCAACAAGTATGCGAAAAATGCGAAAATACGAGCCAGATGACGGCAAATCACAGACCTACCCGAGACATAACCGGCGTTATCCTCTAAAATATTATTCGCAACCAGGTTTAATTGACTGTTTCGCTGTGGAACTTCATTACTACGGGATCCAAACCAGAAAAAACCCGGGATCTGGCCAACAAGTATGCGACATCGCGAAAGTACGAGCCAGATGAGAGCAAATCTCAGTCCTAACCCAGACATAACCGGCGTTATCTTCTAAAATATTAATCGGAACCAGGTTTAATTGACTGTTTCAGTGTGGTACCAAATTACTACGTGGTCCAAGCCAGAAAAAGGCCAGGATCTGGCCAACAAGTATGCGAAAAATGCGAAAGTACGAGCCGGATGAGGGTAAATCCCAGAACTAACCGAGACATAACCAGCGTTATCCTCTAAAATATTAATCGCAACCAGGTTTAATTGACTGTTTCAGTG
This sequence comes from Colletes latitarsis, assembly GCF_051014445.1. Taxonomy (NCBI): domain Eukaryota; kingdom Metazoa; phylum Arthropoda; class Insecta; order Hymenoptera; family Colletidae; genus Colletes; species Colletes latitarsis. Next base: position 2,304,938 of record NW_027488368.1, on the reverse strand, counting down.
TGACACCACATTACTACGTGGTCCAAGCCAGAAAAATTCCAGGATCTGGCCAAAAAGTATGCGAAATATGCGAAGGTACGAGCCAGACGAGGGCAAATCCCAGACCAAACCGAGATATAACCGGCGCTATCCTGTAGAATATTAATCGGAACCAGGTTTGATTGACTGTTTCTGAGTGGAACGTCATTATTACGGGATACAAACCAGAAAAAACCCTGGATCTGGCCAAGAAGTATGCGAAAAACGCGAAAATACGAGCCAGATGACGGCAAACCCCAGACCTAACCGTGACATAGCCGGCGTTATCTTCTAAAATATTAATCGGAACCAGGTTTAATTGACTGTTTCAGTGTGACACCACATTACTACGTGATCCAAGCCAGAAAAAGGCCAGGATCTGGCCAACAAGTAAGCGAAAAATGCGAAAGTACGAGCCAGATGAGGGCAAATACCAGACCTAACCCAGACATAACAGGCGTTATCCTATAGAATATTAATCGGAACCAGGTTTAGATGGCAGTTTCGGTCTGGTACCGCATTAGTGCGTGATCCAAACCAGAAAAGGGCCGGGATCTGGCCAACAAGTATGCGAAAAATGCTTAAGTACGAGCCAGATGAGAGCAAATCTCAGACCAAACCCAGACATAACCGGCGTTATCCTCTAAAATATTAATCGGAACCAGTTTTAATTGACTGTTTCAGTGTGGTCCCAAATTACTACGTGGTCCAAGCCAGAAAAAGGCCAGGATCTGGCCAACAAGTATGCGAAAAATGCGAAAGTACGAGCCGGATGAGGGCAAATCCCAGAACTAACCGAGACATAACCAGCGTTATCCCCTAAAATATTAATCGCAACCAGGTTTAATTGACTGTTTCTGTGTGGGATCTCATTACTACGGGATCCAAACCAGAAAAAATCCAGGATCTGGCCAACAAGTATGCGAAAAATGCGAAAGTACGAGCCGGATGAGGGCAAATCCCAGACCTAACCGAGACATATCCAGCGTTATCCTCTAAAATATAAATCGCAACCAGGTTTAATTGACTCTTTCGGTGTGGAGCGTCATTATTACGGGATCCAAACCAGAAAAAACCCTGGATCTGGCCAGGAATTATGCGAAAAACGCGAAAGTACGAGCCAGATGAGGGCAAATACAAGACCTAACCCAGACATAACCGGCGGTATCCTCTAAAATATTAATCGGAACCAGGTTTAATTGACTGTTTCAGTGTGGTACCACAGTACTACGTGGTCCAAGCCAGAAAAAGGCCAGGGTCTGGCCAACAAGTATGCGAAAAATGCGAAAGTACGAGCTAGATGATGGCAAATCCCAGACCTAACCGAGACATAACCAGCGTTATCCTCTAAAATATTAACCGAAACCAGGTTTAATTGACTGTTTCGGCGTGGAGCGTCATTATTACGGGATCCAAACCAGAAAAAACCCTGGATCTGGCCAAGAATTATGCGAAAAACGCGAATGTATGAGCCAGATGATTGCAAATACCAGTTCTATCCCAGACATAACCAGCGTTATCCTCTAAAATACTATTCGGAACCAGCTTCTATTGACTGTTTCAGTGTGGTACCACAGTACTACGTGGTCCAAGCCAGAAAAAGGCCAGGGTCTGGCCAACAAGTATGCGAAAAATGCGAAAGTACGAGCTAGATGATGGCAAATCCCAGACCTAACCGAGACATAACCAGCGTTATCCTCTAAAATATTAATCAGAACCAGGTTTATTTGACTGTTTCAGTGTGGTACCACATTACTACGCGATCCAAACCAGATAAAGCCCAGGATCTGGCCAACAAGTATGCGAAAAATGCGAAAGTACTAGCCAGATGAGGGCAAATCCCAGAACTAACCGAGACATAACCGGCGTTATCCTCTAAAATATTAATCGCAACCAGGTTTAATTGACTGTTTCGGTGTGGTACCACATTACTACGTGGTCCAAGCCAGAAAAAGGCCAGGATCTGGCCAACAAGTAAGCGAAAAATGCGAAGGTACGAGGCAGATAAGGGCAAATACAAGACCTAACCCAGACATAACCGGCGTTATCCTCTAAAATATTAATCGGAACCAGGTTTAATGGACTGTTTCAGTGTGGTACCACAGTACAACGTGGACGAAGCCAGAAAAAGGCCAGGGTCTGGCCAACACGTAAGCGAAAAATGCGAAAGTACGAGCCAGATGAGGGCAAATACCAGACCTAACCCAGACATAACCGGCGTTATCCTCTAAAATATTAATCGGAACCAGGTTTAATTGACTGTTTCAGTGTGATACCACAGTACTACGTTGTCCGAGCCAGAAAAAGGCCAGGGTCTGGCCAACAAGTATGCGAAAAATGCGAATGTACGAGCCAGATGAGGGCAAATCCCAGACCTAACCTTGACATAACTGGCCTTATCATCTAAAATATTAATCGGAACCAGGTTTAATTGACTGTTTCAGTGTGACACCACATTACTACGTGGTCCAAGCCAGAAAAAGGCCAGGATCTGGCCAACAAGTATGCGAAAAATGCGAAAATACGAGCCAGATGACGGCAAATCCCAGACCTAACCGAGACATAACCAGCGTTACCCTCTAAAATATTAATCGCAACCAGGTTCAATTGACTGTTTCGGTGTGGAATCTCATTACTACGGGATCCAAACCAGAAAAAACCCAGGATCTGGCCAACAAGTATGCGACATCGCGAAAGTATGAGCCAGATGGTTGCAAATACCAGAACTAACCCAGACGTAACCAGCGTTATCCTCTAAAATACTATTCGGAACCAGCTTCAATTGACTGTTTCAGAGTGGTACCATATTACTACGTGATCCAAACCAGAAAAGGCCCAGGATCTTGCCAACAAATAGGCGAAAAATGCGAGGGTACGAGCCAGATGAGGGCAAATCTTAGACCTAACCGAGACATAACCGGCGCTATCCTCTAAAATATTAATCGAAACCAGGTTTAATTGACTGTTTCGGCGCGGAGCGTCATTATTACGGGATCAAACCAGAAAAAACCCTGGATCTTGCAAACAAGAAGGCGAAAAATGCAAAAGTACGAGCCAGATTAGGGCAAATACCAGACCTAACTTAGACATAACCGGCGTTATCCTCTAAAATATTAATCGCAACCAGGTTTAATTGACTGTTTCGGTCTGGTACCGCATTAGTACGTGATCCAAACCAGAAAAGGGCCGGGATCTGGCCAACAAGTATGCGAAAAATGCGAAAATACGAGCCAGATGGCGGCAAATCCCAGACCTAACCGTGACATAACCGGCGTTAACCTCTAAAACATTTATCGGAACCAGGTTTATGTGACTGTTTCTGAGTGGAACGTCATTATTACGGGATCCAAACCAGTAAAAACCCTGGATCTGGCCAAGAAGTATGCGAAAAACGCGAAAGTATGAGCCAGATGACGGCAAATCCCAGACCTAACCGTGACATAACCGGCGTTATCCTGTAAAATATTAATCGGAACCAGGTTCAATTGACTGTTTCACAGTGGTACCATATTACTACGTGATCCAAACCAGAAAAAGCCCAGGATCTGGCCAGCAAGTGTGCGAGAAATGCGAAAATACGAGCCAGATGAGGGCAAATACCAGACCTAACCCAGATATAACAAGCGTTAACCTCAAAAATACTAATCGGGCCCAGCTTTTATTGACTGTTTCAGTGTGGTACCACATTACTACGTGATCCAAACCAGAAAAGGCCCAGGATCTGGCCAACAAGTATGCGAAAAATGCGAAAATACGAGCCAGGTGATGGTAAATCCCAGACCTAACCGTGACATAACCGGCGTTATCCTCTAAAATATTAATCGGGACCAGGCTTAATTGACTGTTTCAGTGTGATACCACAGTACTACGTGGTCCAAGCCAGAAAAAGGCCAGGGTCTGGCCAACAAGTATGCGAAAAATGCGGAAGTACGAGCCAGATGAGGGCAAATCCCAGACCTAACCGAGACATAACCAGCGTTATCCTCTAAAATATTAATCGAAACCAGGTTTAATTGACTGTTTCGGCGTGGAGCGTCATTATTACGGGATCGAAACCAGAAAAAACCCTGGATCTGGCCAAGAAGTATGCGAAAAACGCGAAAGTATGAGGCAGATGATTGCAAATACCAGAACTAACCCAGACATAACCAGTGTTATCCTCTAAAATACTAATCGGAACCAGCTTTTATTGACTGTTTCAGTGTGGTACCACATTACTACGCGAGCCAAACCAGAAAAAGCCCAGGATCTGGCCAACAAGTATGCGAGAAATGCGAAAGTACTAGCCAGATGAGGGCAAATCCCAGAACTAACCGAGAGATAACCGGCGTTATCCTCGAAAATATTAATCGCAACCAGGTTTAATTGACTGTTTCGGTGTGGTACCACATTACTACGTGGTCCAAGCCAGAAAAAGGCCAGGATCTGGCCAACAAGTATGCGAAAAATGCGAAGGTACGAGCCAGATGAGGGCAAATCCCGGACCAAACCGTGATACAACCGGCGCTATCCTCTAAAATATTAACCGAAACCAGGTTTAATTGACTGTTTCGGCGTGGAGCGTCATTATTACGGGATCCAAACCAGAAAAAACCCTGGATCTGGCCAAGAATTATGCGAAAAACGCGAATGTATGAGCCAGATGATTGCAAATACCAGTTCTATCCCAGACATAACCAGCGTTATCCTCTAAAATACTATTCGGAACCAGCTTCTATTGACAGTTTCAGTGTGGTACCACATTACTACGCGATCCAACCCAGAAAAAGCCCAGGATCTGGCCAACAAGTATGCGAAAAATGCGAAAGTACGAGCCAGATGAGGGCTAACCCCAGAACTAACCGAGACATAACCGGCGTTATCCTCTAAAATATTAATCGCAACCAGGTATAATTGACTGTTTCGGTGTGATACCACATTACTACGTTATCCAAACCAGAAAAAGCCCAGGATCTGGCCAACAAGTATGCGAAAAATGCGAAAGTACGAGCCAGATAAGGGCAAATACAAGACCTAACCCAGACATAACCGGCGTTATCCTCTAAAATATTAATCGCAACCAGGTTCAATTGACTGTTTCGGTGTGGAATCTCATTACTACGGGATCCAAACCAGAAAAAACCCAGGATCTGGCCAACAAGTATGCGACATCGCGAAAGTATGAGCCAGATGGTTGCAAATACCAGAACTAACCCAGACATAACCAGAGTTATCCTCTAAAATACTATACGGAACCAGCTTCAATTGACTGTTTCAGAGTGGTACCATATTACTACGTGATCCAAACGAGAAAAGCCCAGGATGTGGCCAACAAGTATGCGAAAAATGCGAGAGTACGAGCCAGATGGGAGCAAATCTCAGACCTAACCCAGACATAACCGGGGTTATCCTCTAAAATATTAATCGGAACCAGCTTCTATTGACTGTTTCAATGTAGAACCATATCAGTACGTGATCCAATCCAGAAAAAGCCCAGGATCTGGCCAACAAGTATGCGAAAAATGCGAAAGTACGAGCCAGATGAGGGCAAATACCAGACCTAACCCAGACATAACCGGCGTTATCCTCTAAAATATTATTCGCAAACAGGTTTAATTGACTGCTACGGTGTGGCACCGCATTACTACGTGATCCAAACCAGAAAAGGCCCAGGATCTTGCCAACAAATAGGCGAAAAATGCGAAGGTACGAGCCAGATGAGGGCAAATCTTAGACCTAACCGAGACATAACCGGCGCTATCCTCTAAAATATTAATCGAAACCAGGTTTAATTGACTGTTTCGGCGTGGAGCGTCATTATTACGGGATCAAACCAGAAAAAACCCTGGATCTGGCCAAGAAGTATGCGAAAAACGCGAAAGTATGAGCCAGATGATTGCAAATACCAGAACTAACCCAGACATAACCAGTGTTATCCTCTAAAATACTAATCGGAACCAGCTTTTATTGACTGTTTCAGTGTGGTACCACATTACTACGCGAGCCAAACCAGAAAAAACCCTGGATCTGGCCAAGAAGTATGCGAAAAACGCGAAAGTATGAGCCTGATGACGGCTAATCCCAGACCTAACCGTGACAAAACCGGCGTTATCCTGTAAAATATTAATCGGAACCAGGTTTAATTGACTGTTTCACAGTGGTACCATATTGCTACGTGATCCAAACCAGAAAAAGGCCAGGATCTGGCCAACAAGTATGCGAAAAATGCGAAAATACGAGCCAGATTAGGGCAAATACCAGACCTAACTTAGACATAACCGGCGTTATCCTCTAAAATATTAATCGCAACCAGGTTTAATTGACTGTTTCGGTCTGGTACCACATTAGTACGTGATCCAAACCAGAAAAGGGCCGGGATCTGGCCAACAAGTATGCGAAAAATGCGAAAATACGAGCCAGATGGCGGCAAATCCCAGACCTAACCGTGACATAACCGGCGTTATCCTCTAAAACATTTATCGGAACCAGGTTTATGTGACTGTTTCTGAGTGGAACGTCATTATTACGGAATCCAAACCAGTAAAAACCCTGGATCTGGCCAAGAAGTATGCGAAAAACGCGAAAGTATGAGCCAGATGACGGCAAATCCCAGACCTAACCGTGACATAACCGGCGTTATCCTGTAAAATATTAATCGGAACCAGGTTCAATTGACTGTTTCACAGTGGTACCATATTACTACGTGATCCAAACCAGAAAAAGCCCAGGATCTGGCCAGCAAGTGTGCGAAAAATGCGAAAATACGAGCCAGATGAGGGCAAATACCAGACCTAACCCAGATATAACAAGCGTTAACCTCAAAAATACTAATCGGGCCCAGCTTTTATTGACTGTTTCAGTGTGGTACCACATTACTACGCGAGCCAAACCAGAAAAAGCCCAGGATCTGGCCAACAAGTATGCGAGAAATGCGAAAGTACTAGCCAGATGAGGGCAAATCCCAGAACTAACCGAGAGATAACCGGCGTTATCCTCTAAAATATTAATCGCAACCAGGTTCAATTGACTGTTTCGGTGTGGAATCTCATTACTACGGGATCCAAACCAGAAAAAACCCAGGATCTGGCCAACAAGTATGCGACATCGCGAAAGTATGAGCCAGATGGATGCAAATACCAGATCTAACCCAGACATAACCAGCGTTATCCTCTAAAATATTAATCGGAACCAGCTTCTATTGACTGTTTCAGTGTAGAACCATATCAGTACGTGATCGAATCCAGAAAAAACCCAGGATCTGGCCAACAAGTATGCGAAAAATGCGAAAGTACGAGCCAGATGAGGGCAAATACCAGACCTAACCCAGACATAACCGGCGTTATCCTCTAAAATATTATTCGCAAACAGGTTTAATTGACTGCTTCGGCGTGGCACCGCATTACTACGTGATCCAAACCAGAAAAGGCCCAGGATCTTGCCATCAAACAGGCGAAAAATGCGAAGGTTCGAGCCAGATGAGGGCAAATCCTAGACCTAACCGAGACATAACCGGCGTTATCCTCTAAAATATTAATCGAAACCAGGTTTAATTGACTGTTTCGGCGTGGAGCGTCATTATTACGGGATCAAAACAGAAAAAACCCTGGATCTTGCAAACAAGAAGGCGAAAAATGCGAAGGTACGAGCCAGATGATTGCAAATACCAGAACTAACCCAGACATAACCAGCGTGATCCTCTAAAATATTAATCGGAACCAGGATTATTTGACTGTTTCTGTGTGATACCACAGTACTACGTGGTCCAAGCCAGAAAAAGGCCAGGGTCTGACCAACAAGTATGCGAAAAATGCGAATGTACGAGCCAGATGAGGGCAAATATCAGAACTAACCCAAACATAACCAGCGTTATCCTCTAAAATATTAATCGCAACCAGGTTTAATTGACTGTTTCGGTGTGGTACCTCAATACTACGTGGTCCAAGCCAGAAAAAGGCCAGGGTCTGGCCAACAAGTATGCGAAAAATGCGAAAATACGAGGCAGATTAGGGCAAATACCAGAACTAACCCAAACATAACCAGCGTTATCCTCCAAAATATTCATCGCAACCAGGTTTAAATGAATGCTTCGGTGTGGAACCACATTACGACGGGATCCAAACCACAAAAAACCGATGATCTGGCCAACAAGTACGCGGAAATTGCGAAAGTACGAGCCAGATGTGGGCAAATCTCAGACCTCACCGAGACATAACCGGCGTTATCCTCTAAAATATTAATCGGAACCAGGTTTAATTGACTGTATCTGAGTGGAACGTCATTATTACGGGATCCAAACCAGAAAAAACCCTGGATCTGGCCAAGAAGTATACGAAAAACGCGAAGGTATGAGACAGATGACGGCAAATCCCAGACCTAACCGTGACATAACCGGCGTTATCCTCTAAAATATTAATCGGAACCAGGTTTACTTGACTGTTTCAGTGTGATACCACATTACTACGGGATCCAAACCAGAAAAAACCCTGGATCTGGCCAAGAATTATGCGGAAAACGCGAAAGTATGAGCCAGATGACGGCAAATCCCAGACCTAACCGTGACAAAACCGGCGTTATCCTGTAAAATATTAATCGGAACCAGGTTTAATTGACTGTTTCTGAGTGGAACATCATTATTACGGGATCAAAACCTGAAAAAACCCTGGATCTGGCCAAGAAGTATACGAAAAACGCGAAGGTATGAGCCAGATGACGGCAAATCCCAGACCTAACCGTGACATAACCGGCGTTATCCTCTAAAATATTAATCGGAACCAGGTTTACTTGACTGTTTCAGTGTGATACCACATTACTACGTGGTCCAAGCCAGAAAAAGGCCAGGATCTGGCCAACAAGTATGAGAAAAATACGAAAATACGAGCCAGATGACGGCAAATCCTAGTCCTAACCTAGACATAACCGGCGTTATCCTCTAGAATATTAATCGCAACCAGGTTTAATTGACTGTTTCTGTGTCGAACCACATTACTACGGGATCCAAACCAGAAAAAACCCTGGATCTGGCCAAGAAGTATGCGAAAAACGCGAAAGTATGAGCCAGATGATTGCAAATACCAGAACCAACCCAGACATAACCAGCGTTATCCTCTAAAATACTAATCGGAACCAGCTTTTATTGACTGTTTCAGTGTGGTACCACATTACTACGTGATCCAAACCAGAAAAAGCCCAGCATCTGGCCATCAAGTATGCCAGAAATGCGAAAGTACGAGCCAGATGAGGGCAATCCCCAGACCTAACCGAGACATAACCAGCGTTATCCTCTAAAATATTAATCGCAGCCAGGTTTAATTGACTGTTTCGGTGTGGTACCACATTACTACGTGGTCCAAACCAGAAAAAGGACAGGATCTGGCCAACAAGTATGCAAAAAATGCGAAAGTATGAGCCAGATGATTGCAAATACCAGAACCAACCCAGACATAACCACCGTTATACTCTAAAATACTAATCGGAACCAGCTTTTATTGACTGTTTCAGTGTGGTACCACATTACTACGTGATTGAAACCAGAAAAAGCCCAGCATCTGGCCATCAAGTATGCGAGAAATGCGAAAGTACGAGCCAGATGAGAGCAAACCCCAGACCTAACCGAGACATAACCAGCGTTATCCTCTAAAGTACAATTCGGAACCAGCTTCTATTGACTGTTTCAGAGTGGTACCATATTACTACGTGATCCAAACCAGAAAAAGCCCAGGATCTGGCCAACAAGTATGCGAAGTATGCGAAAATACGAGCCAGATGATGGCAAATACCAGACCTAACCCAGACATAACCAGCATTAACCTCAAAAATATAAATCGCAACCAGGTTTAATTGACAGTTTCGGTGTGGGATCTCATTACTACGGGATCCAAACCAGAAAAAACCCAGGATCTGGCCAACAAGTATGCGAAATCGCGAAAGTATGAGCCCGATGGTTGCAAATACCAGAACTAACCCAGACATAACCAGCGTTATCCTCTAAAATACTAATCGGAACTAGCTTTTATTGACTGTTTCAGTGTGGTACCGCATTAGTACGTGATCCCAACCAGAAAAAGGCAGGGATCTGGCCAACAAGTATGCGAAAAATGCGAAAGTACGAGACAGATGAGGGCAAAGCTCAGACCTAACCGAGACATAACCAGCGTTATCCACTAAAATATTCATCGCAACCAGGTTTAATTGACTGTTTCAGAGTGGAACGTCATTATTACGGCATCCAAACCAGAAAGTACCCAGGATCTGGCCAACAAGTATGCGAAAAATGCGAAAGTACGAGCCAGATGAGGGCAAATCCCAGACCTAACCGCGACATAACCAGCGTTATCCTCTAAAATACTAATCGGAACTAGCTTTTATTGACTGTTTCAGTGTTGTACCGCATTAGTACGTGATCCAAACCAGAAAAAGGCCGGGATCTGGCCAACAAGTATGCGAAAAATGCGAAAGAACGAGCCAGATGAGGGCAAATACCAGACCTAACTTAGGCATAACCGGCGTTATCCTCTAAAATATTAATCGGAACCAGGTTTAATTGACTGTTTCTGAGTGGAACGTCATTATTACGGGATCCAAACCAGAAAAAACCCTGGATCTGGCCAAGAAGTATACGAAAAACGCGAAGGTATGAGCCAGATGACGGCAAATCCCAGACCTAACCGTGACATAACCGGCGTTATCCTCTAAAATATTAATCGGAACCAGGTTTACTTTTCTGTTTCAGTGTGATACCACATTACTACGTGGTCCAAGCCAGAAAAAGGCCAGGATCTGGCCAACAAGTATGCGAAAGACGCGAAAGTATGAGACAGATGAGGGCAAATCCCAGACCAAACCAAGATATAACCGGCACTATCCTCTAAAATATTAGTCGAAACTAGGACCAATTGACTGTTTCTGAGTGGAACGTCATTATTACGGGATCCAAACCAGAAAAAACCCTGGATCTGGCCAAGAAGTATGCGAAAAACGCGAAAGTATGAGCTAGATGACGGCAAATCCCAGACCTAACCGTGGCAAAACCGGCGTTATTCTGTAAAATATTAATCGGAACCAGGTTCAATTGACTGTTTCACAGTGGTACCATATTGCTACGTGATCCAAACCAGAAAAAGCCCAGGATCTGGCCAGCAAGTATGCGAAAAATGCGAAAATACGAGCCAGATTAGGGTAAATACCAGACCTAACTTAGACATAACCGGCGTTATCCTCTAAAATATTAATCGGAACCAGGTTTAATTGACTGTTTCTGAGTGGAACGTCATTATTACGGGATCCAAACCAGAAAAAAACCCTGGATCTGGCCAAGAAGTATACGAAAAACGCGAAGGTATGAGCCAGATGACGGCAAATCCCAGACCTAACCGTGACATAACCGGCGTTATCCTCTAAAATATTAATCGGAACCAGGTTTACTTGACTGTTTCAGTGTGATACCACATTACTACGTGGTCCAAGCCAGAAAAAGGCCAGGATCTGGCCAACAAGTATGCGAAAAATGCGAAAATACGAGCCAGATGACGGCAAATCCCAATCCTAACCCAGACATAACCGGCGTTATCCTCTAGAATATTAATCGCAACCAGGTTTAATTGACTGTTTCGGTGTCGAACCACATTACTACGGGATCCAAACCAGAAAAAACCGTGGATCTGGCCAAGAAGTATGCGAAAAACGCGAAAGTATGAGCCAGATGATTGCAAATACCAGAACCAACCCAGACATAACCAGCGTTATCCTCTAAAATACTAATCGGAACCAGCTTTTATTGACTGTTTCCGCGTGGTACCACATTACTACGTGATCCAAACCAGAAAAAGCCCAGCATCTGGCCAACAAGTATGGCTGAAATGCGAAAGTACGAGCCAGATGAGGGCAAATCCCAGACCTAACCGAAACATAACCGGCGTTATCCTCTAAAATATTAATCGGAACCAGGTTTAATTGAATGTTTCGGTGTGGCACCGCATTACTACGTGATCCAAACCAGAAAAAGCCCAGGATCTGGCCAACAAGTATGCGAAGTATGCGAAAATACGAGCCAGATGATGGCAAATACCAGACCTAACCCCGACATAACCAGCATTAACCTCAAAAATATTAATCGCAACCAGGCTTAATTGACAGTTTCGGTGTGGGATCTCATTACTACGGGATCCAAACCAGAAAAAACCCAGGATCTGGCCAACAAGTATGCGAAATCGCGAAAGTATGAGCCAGATGGTTGCAAATATCAGAACTAACCCAGACATAACCAGCGTTATCCTCTAAAATACTAATCGGAACTAGCTTTTATTGACTGTTTCAGTGTGGTACCGCATTAGTACGTGATCCCAACCAGAAAAAGGCAGGGATCTGGCCAACAAGTATGCGAAAAATGCGAAAGTACGAGCCAGATGAGGGCAAAGCCCATACCTAACCGAGACATAACCAGCGTTATCCACTAAAATATTCATCGCAACCAGGTTTAATTGACTGTTTCAGAGTGGAACGTCATTATTACGGCATCCAAACCAGAAAGTACCCAGGATCTGGCCAACAAGTATGCGAAAAATGCGAAAATACGAGCCAGATGACGGCAGATCTCAGTCCTAACCCAGACATAACCGGCGTTATCCTCTAGAATATTAATCGCAACCAGGTTTAATTGACTGTTTCGGTGTCGAACCACATTACTACGGGATCCAAACCAGAAAAAACCCTGGATCTGGCCAAGAAGTATGCGAAAAACGCGAAAGTATGAGCCAGATGATTGCAAATACCAGAACCAACCCAGACATAACCAGCGTTATCCTCTAAAATACTAATCGGAACCAGCTTTTATTGACTGTTTCAGTGTGGTACCACATTACTACGTGATCCAAACCAGAAAAAGCCCAGCATCTGGCCATCAAGTATGCCAGAAATGCGAAAGTACGAGCCAGATGAGGGCAATCCCCAGACCTAACCGAGACATAACCAGCGTTATCCTCTAGAATATTAATCGCAACCAGGTTTAATTGACTGTTTCGGTGTCGAACCACATTACTACGGGATCCAAACCAGAAAAAACCCTGGATCTGGCCAAGAAGTATGCGAAAAACGCGAAAGTATGAGCCAGATGATTGCAAATACCAGAACCAACCCAGACATAACCAGCGTTATCCTCTAAAATACTAATCGGAACCAGCTTTTATTGACTGTTTCAGTGTGGTACCACATTACTACGTGATCCAAACCAGAAAAAGCCAAGCATCTGGCCATCAAGTATGCCAGAAATGCGAAAGTACGAGCCAGATGAGGGCAATCCCCAGACCTAACCGAGACATAACCAGCGTTATCCTCTAAAATATTAATCGTAGCCAGGTTTAATTGACTGTTTCGGTGTGGTACCACATTACTACGTGGTCCAAACCAGAAAAAGGCCAGGATCTGGCCAACAAGTATGCAAAAAATGCGAAAGTATGAGCCAGATGATTGCAAATACCAGAACCAACCCAGACATAACCAGCGTTATACTCTAAAATATTAATCGGAACCAGGTTTAATTGACTGTTTCTGAGTGGAACGTCATTATTACGGGATCCAAACCAGAAAAAGCCCAGCATCTGGCCATCAAGTATGCGAGAAATGCGAAAGTACGAGCCAGATCAGAGCAAACCCCAGACCTAACCGAGACATATCCAGCGTTATCCTCTAAAGTACAATTCGGAACCAGCTTCTATTGACTGTTTCAGAGTGGTACCATATTACTACGTGATCCAAACCAAAAAAACCCAGGATCTGGCCAAAAAGTATGCGAAATCGCGAAAGTATGAGCCAGATGGTTGCAAATACCAGAACTAACCCAGACATAACCAGCGTTATCCTCTAAAATACTAATCGGAACTAGCTTTTATTGACTGTTTCAGTGTGGTACCACAGTACTACGTGGTCCAAGCCAGAAAAAGGCCAGAGTCTGGCCAACAAGTATGCGAAAAATGCGAAAGTACGAGTCAGATGATTGCAAATACCAGAACAAACCCAAACATAACCAGCGTTATCCTCCAAAATATTCATCGCAACCAGGTTTAATTGACTGCTTCGGTGTGGAAACACATTACGACGGGATCGAAACCACAAAAAACCCAAGATCTGGCCAACAAGTACGCGAAAATTGCGGAAGTATGAGCCAGTTGATTGCAAATACCAGAACTAACCCAGACATAACCAGCGTTATCCTCTAAAATACTAATCGGAACTAGCTTTTATTGACTGTTTCAGTGTGGTACCGCATTAGTACGTGATCCAAACCAGAAAAAGGCCGGGATCTGGCCAACAAGTATGCGAAAATTGCGAAAGTACGAGCCAGATGAGGGCAAATCCCAGAACTAACCAAGTCATAACCGGCGTTATCCTCTAAAATATTAATCGCAACCAGGTTTAATTGACTGTATCGGTGTGGTGCCGCATTACTACGTGATCCAAACCAGAAAAAGGCCAGGATCTGGCCAACAAGTATGGGAAAAATGCGAAAGTACGAGCCAGATGAGGGCAAATCCCAGACCTAACCGAAACATAACCGGCGTTATCCTCTAAAATATTAATCGGAACCAGGTTTAATTGAATGTTTCGGTGTGGCACCGCATTACTACGTGGGACAAACCGCAAAAAGCCCAGGATCAGGCCAACAAGTATGCGAAAAATGCGAAAGTACGAGCCAGATAAGGACAAATCCCAGACCTAACCGAGACATAACCAGCGTTATACTCTAAAGTACTATTAGGAACCAGCTTCTATTGACAGTTTCAGAGTGGTACCATATTACTACGTGATCCAAACCAAAAAAAGCCCAGGATCTGGCCAACAAGTATGCGAAATATGCGAAAATACGAGCCAGATGAGGGCAAATCCCAGACCAAACTGAGATATAACCGGCACTATCCTCTAAAATATTAATCGAAACTAGGTTTAATTGACTGTTTCTGAGTGGAACGTCATTATTACGGGATCCAAACCAGAAAAAACCCTGGATCTGGCCAAGAAGTATGCGAAAAATGCGAAAGTACGAGCCAGATGAGGGCAAATCCCAGACCTAACCCAGACATAACCGGCGTTATCCTCTAAAATATTAATCGGAACCAGGTTTAATTGACTGTTTCTGTGTGGTACCAAATTACTACGTGGTCCAAGCCAGAAAATGGCCAGGATTTGGCCAACAAGTATGCGGAAAATGCGAAAGTACGAGCCAGATGAGGGCAAATCCCAGACCTAACCGAGACATAACCAGCGTTATCCTCTAAAATACTAATCGGAACTAGCTTTTATTGACTGTTTCAGTGTTGTACCGCATTAGTACGTGATCCAAACCAGAAAAAGGCCGGGATCTGGCCAAGGAGTATGCGAAAAATGCGAAAGAACGAGCCAGATGAGGGCAAATACCAGACCTAACCGCGACATAACCAGCGTTATCCTCTAAAATACTAATCGGAACTAGCTTTTATTGACTGTTTCAGTGTTGCACCGCATTAGTACGTGATCCAAACCAGAAAAAGGCCGGGATCTGG
This sequence comes from Colletes latitarsis, assembly GCF_051014445.1. Taxonomy (NCBI): domain Eukaryota; kingdom Metazoa; phylum Arthropoda; class Insecta; order Hymenoptera; family Colletidae; genus Colletes; species Colletes latitarsis. Next base: position 2,289,411 of record NW_027488368.1, on the reverse strand, counting down.
CCAAGGAGTATGCGAAAAATGCGAAAGAACGAGCCAGATGAGGGCAAATACCAGACCTAACCTAGGCATAACCGGCGTTATCCTCTAAAATATTAATCGCAACCAGGTTTAATTGACTGTTTCGCTGTAGAACCACATTACTACGTGAGACAAACCACAAAAAGCCCAGGATCCGGCCAACAGGAATGCGAAAAATGCGAAAGTACGAGCCAGATAAGGGCAAATCCCAGACCTAACCGAGACATAACCAGCGTTATCCTCTAAAGTACTATTAGGAACCAGCTTCTATTGACTGTTTCAGAGTGGTGCCATATTACTACGTGATCCAAACCAGAAAAAGCCCAGGATCTGGCCAGCAAGTTCGCGAAAAATGCGAAAATACGAGCCAGATGAGGGCAAATACCAGACCTAACCCAGATATAACAAGCGTTAACCTCAAAAATACTAATCGGGCCCAGCTTTTATTGACTGTTTCAGATACCACATTACTACGTGATCCAAACCAGAAAAGGCCCAGGATCTGGCCAACAAGTATGCGAAAAATGCGAAAATACGAGCCAGGTGATGGCAAATCCCAGACCTAACCGTGACATAACCGGCGTTATCCTCTAAAATGTTAATCGGAACCAGGTTTATTTGACTGTTTCAGTGTGGTACCACATTACTACGTGGTCCAAGCCTGAAAAAGGCCAGGATCTGGCCAACAAGTAAGCGAAAAATGCGAAAGTACGAGCCCGATGGGGGCAAATACCAGACCTAACCCAGACATAACCAGCGTTAACCTCAAAAATATTAATCGCAACCAGGTTTAATTGACTGCTTCGGGATGGAACCACATTACGACGGGATCCAAACCACAAAAAACCCATGATCTGGCCAACAGGCACGCGAAAATTGCGAAAGTATGAGCCAGATGATTGCAAATACCAGACCTAACTTAGACATAACCGGCGTTATCCTCTAAAATATTAATCGCAACCAGGTTTAATTGACTGATTCGGTCTGGTACCGCATTAGTACGTGGTCCAAACCAGAAAAGGGCCGGGATCTGGCCAACAAGTATGCGAAAAATGCGAAAATACGAGCCAGATGGCGGCAAATCCCAGACCTAACCGTGACATAACCGGCGTTATCCTCTAAAATATTAATCGGAACCAGGTTTATTTGACTGTTTCAGTGCGGTACCCCATTACTACGTGGTCCAAGCCAGAAAAAGGCCGGGATCTGTCCAACAAGTATGCGAAAAATGCGAAAGTACGAGCCAGATTAGGGCAAATACCAGACATAACTTAGACATAACCGGCGTTATCCTCTAAAATATTAATCGCAACCAGGTTTATTTGACTGTTTCGGTCTGGTACCGCATTAGTACGTGATCCAAACCAGAAAAGGGCCGGAATCTGGCCAACAAGTATGCGAAAAATGCGAAAACACGAGCCAGATGGCGGCAAATCCCAGACCTAACCGTGACATAACCGGCGTTATCCTCTAAAATATTAATCGCAACCAGGTTTAAATGACTGTTTCGGTCTGGTACCGCATTAGTACGTGATCCAAACCAGAAAAGGGCCGGGCTCTGGCCAACAAGTATGCGAAAAATGCGAAAAAACGAGCCAGATGACGGCAAATCCCAGACCTAACCGTGACATAACCGGCGTTATCCTCTAAAATATTAATCGGAACCGGGTTTATTTGACTGTTTCAGTGTGGTACTTCATTACTACGTGGACCAAGCCAGAAAAGGGCCAGGATCTGGCCAACAAGTAAGTGAAAAATGCGAAAGTACGAGACAGATGAGGGCAAATCTCAGACCTCACCGAGACATAACCGGCGTTATCCTCTAAAATATTAATCTGAACCAGGTTTAATTGACTGTTTCGGTCTGGTACCGCATTAGTACGTGATCCAAACCAGAAAAGGGCCGGGCTCTGGCCAACAAGTATGCGAAAAATGCAAAAAACGAGCCAGATGACGGCAAATCCCAGACCTAACCGTGACATAACCTTCGTTATCCTCTAAACTATTAATCGGAACCGGGTTTATTTGACTGTTTCAGTGTGGTACCACATTACTACGTGATCCAAGCCTGAAAAAGGCCAGGATCTGGCCAACAAGTGTGCGAAAAATGCGAAGGTACGAGCCAGATGAGGGCAAATCTCAGACCTCACCGAGACATAACCGGCGTTATCCTCTAAAATATTAATCTGAACCAGGTTTAATTGACTGTTTCGGTCTGGTACCGCATTAGTACGTGATCCAAACCAGAAAAGGGCCGGGCTCTGGCCAACAAGTATGCGAAAAATGCGAAAAAACGAGCCAGATGACGGCAAATCCCAGACCTAACCGTGACATAACCGGCGTTATCCTCTAAAATATTAATCGGAACCGGGTTTATTTGACTGTTTCAGTGTGGTACCACATTACTACGTGATCCAAGCCTGAAAAAGGCCAGGATCTGGCCAACAAGTGTGCGAAAAATGCGAAGGTACGAGCCAGATGAGGGCAAATCTCAGATCAAGCCGAGATATAACCGGCGCTATCCTCTAAAATATTAATCGAAACCAGGTTTAATTGACTGCTTCGGAGTGGAACGTCATTATTACGGGATCCAAACCAGAAAAAACCCTGGATCTGGCCAAGAAGTACGCGAAAAACGCGAAAGTATGAGCCAGATGACGGCAAATCCCAGACCTATCCGTAACATAACCGGCGTTATCCTCTAAAATATTAATCGGAACCAGGTTTAATTGACTGTTTCAGTGTGATACCACATTACTACGTGGTCCAAGCCAGAAAAAGGCCAGGATCTTGCCAACAAGTATGCGAAAAATGCGAAAGTACGAGCCAGATGAGGGCAAATCCCAGACCTAACCGAGACATAACCCGAGTTATCCTCTAAAATATTAATCGCAACCAGGTTTAATTGACTGTTTCGGTGTGGTGCCGCATTAGTACGTGATCCAAACCAGAAAAGGGCCGGGCTCTGGCCAACAAGTATGCGAAAAATGCGAAAAAACGAGCCAGATGACGGCAAATCCCAGACCTAACCGTGACATAACCTTCGTTATCCTCTAAACTATTAATCGGAACCGGGTTTATTTGACTGTTTCAGTGTGGTACCACATTACTACGTGATCCAAGCCTGAAAAAGGCCAGGATCTGGCCAACAAGTGTGCGAAAAATGCGAAGGTACGAGCCAGATGAGGGCAAATCCCAGATCAAGCCGAGATATAACCGGCGCTATCCTCTAAAATATTAATCGAAACCAGGTTTAATTGACTGTTTCGGAGTGGAACGTCATTATTACGGAATCCAAACCAGAAAAAACCCTGGATCTGGCCAAGAAGTACGCGAAAAACGCGAAAGTATGAGCCAGATGACGGCAAATCCCAGACCTAACCGTGACATAACCGGCGTTATCCTCTAAAATATTAATCGGAACCAGGTTTAATTGACTGTTTCAGTGTGATACCACATTACTACGGGATCCAAACCAGAAAAAACCCTGGATCTGGCCAACAAGTATGCGAAATCGCGAAAGTATGAGCCAGATAGTTGCAAATATAAGAACTAAACCAGACATAACAAGCGTCATCCACTAAAAGACTATTCGGAACCAGGTTTATTTGACTGTTTCAGTGTGACACCACATTACTAGATGACCCAAACCAGAAAAAGCCCAGCATCCGGCCATCAAGTATGGGAGAAATGCGAAAGTACTAGCCAGATGAGGGCAAATCCCAGAACTAACCAAGACATAACCGGCGTTATCCTCTAAAATATTAATCGCAACCAGGTTTAATTGATTGTTTCTGTGTGGTACCGCATTACTACGTGATCCACACCAGAAAAAGGCCAGGATCTGGCCAACAAGTATGCGAAAAATGCGAAAATACGAGCCAGATGACGGCAAATCCCAGACCTAACCGTGACATAACCGGCGTTATCCTCTAAAATATTAATCGGAACCGGGTTTATTTGACTGTTTCAGTGTGGTACCTCATTACTACGTGGACCAAGCCAGAAAAGGGCCAGGATCTGGCCAACAAGTAAGTGAAAAATGCGAAAGTACGAGCCAGATGAGGGCAAATCTCGGACCTCACCGAGACATAACCGGCGTTATCCTCTAAAATATTAGTCTGAACCAGGTTTAATTGACTGTTTCGGTCTGGTACCGCATTAGTACGTGATCCAAACCAGAAAAGGGCCGGGCTCTGGCCAACAAGTATGCGAAAAATGCGAAAAAACGAGCCAGATGAGGGCAAATCCCAGACCAAACTGAGATATAACCGGCATTATCCTCTAAAATATTAATCGAAACTAGGTTTAATTGACTGTTTCTGAGTGGAACGTCATTATTACGGGATCCAAACGAGAAAAAACCCTGGATCTGGCCAAGAAGTATGCGAAAAACGCGAAAGTATGAGCCAGATGACGGCAAATCCCAGACCTAACCGTGACATAACCGGCGCTATCCTGTAAAATATTAATCGGAACCAGGTTTTATTGACTGTTTCACAGTGGTACCATATTACTACGTGATCCAAACCAGAAAAAGCCCAGGATCTGGCCAAGACGTATGCGAAAAACGCGAAAGTATGAGCCAGATGATTGCAAATCCCAGAACTAACCCAGACATAACCGGCGTTATCCTCTAGAATATTAATCGCAACCAGGTTTAATTGACTGTTTCTGGGGGGAACGTCATTATTACGGGATCCAAACCAGAAAGAACCCAGGATCTGGCCAACAAGTATGCGAAAAATGCGAAAGTACGAGCCAGACTAGGGCATATCCCAGACCTAACCCAGACATAACCGGCGTTATCCTCTAAAATATTAATCGGAACCAGGTTTAATTGACTGTTTCAGTGTGGTACCAAATTACTACGTGGTCCAAGCCAGAAAATGGCCAGGATCTGGCCAACAAGTATGCGAAAAATGCGAAAGTACGAGCCAGATGAGGGCAAATCCCAGACCTAACCGCGACATAACGAGCGTTATCCTCTAAAATACTAATCGGAACTAGCTTTTATTGACTGTTTCAGTGTTGTACCGCATTAGTACGTGATCCAAACCAGAAAAAGGCCGGGATCTGGCCAACAAGTATGCGAAAAATGCGAAAGAACGAGCCAGATGAGGGCAAATACCAGACCTAACCTAGGCATAACCGGCGTTATCCTCTAAAATATTAATCGCAACCAGGTTAATTTGACTGTTTCGCTGTAGAACCACATTACTACGTGAGACAAACCACAAAAAGCCCAGGATCTGGCCAACAAGTATGCGAAAAATGCGAAAGTACGAGCCAGATGAGGGCAAATCCCAGACCTAACCGCGACATAACGAGCGTTATCCTCTAAAATACTAATCGGAACTAGCTTTTATTGACTGTTTCAGTGTTGTACCGCATTAGTACGTGATCCAAACCAGAAAAAGGCCGGGATCTGGCCAACAAGTATGCGAAAAATGCGAAAGAACGAGCCAGATAAGGGCAAATCCCAGACCTAACCGAGACATAACCAGCATTATCCTCTAAAGTACTATTAGGAACCAGCTTCTATTGACTGTTTCAGAGTGGTACCATATTACTACGTGATCCAAACCAGAAAAAGCCCAGGATCTGGCCAACAAGTATGCGAAATATGCGAAAATACGAGCCAGATGAGGGCAAATACCAGACCTAACCCATACATAACCAGCGTTAACCTCAGAAATACTAATCGGGACCAGCTTTTATTGACTGTTCCAGTGTGGTACCACATCACTACGTGATCCACACCAGAAAAAGCCCAGGATCTGGCCAACAAGTATGCGAAATCTCGAAAGTACGAGTCAGATGATTGCAAATACCAGAACTAACCCAAACATAACCAGCGTTATCCTCCAAAATATTCATCGCAACCAGGTTTAATTGACTGCTTCGGTGTGGAAACACATTACGACGGGATCCAAACCACAAAAAACCCAAGATCTGGCCAACAAGTACGCGAAAATTGCGAAAGTATGAGCCAGTTGATTGCAAATACCAGAACTAACCCAGACATAACCAGCGTTATCCTCTAAAATACTAATCGGAACTAGCTTTTATTGACTGTTTCAGTGTGGTACCGCATTAGTACGTGATCCAAACCAGAAAAAGGCCGGGATCTGGCCAACAAGTATGCGAAAAAAGCGAAAGTACGTGCCAGGTGAGGGCAAAGCCCAGACCTAACCGAGACATAACCACCGTTATCCTCTAAAATATTAATCGCAACCAGGTTTAATTGATTGTTTCTGTGTGGTACCGCATTACTACGTGATCCACACCAGAAAAAGCCCAGGATCTTGGCAACAAGTAGGCGGAAAATGCGAAGGTACGAGCCAGATGAGGGCAAATCCTAGACGTAACCGAGACATAACCGGCCTTATCCTCTAAAATATTAATCGCAACCAGGTTTAATTGACTGTTTCGGTGTGGTGCCGCATTACTACGTGATCCGAACCAGAAAAAGGCCAGGATCTGGCCAACAAGTATGCGAAAAATGCGAAAATACGAGCCAGATGACGGCAAATCCCAGACCTAACCGTGACATAACCGGCGTTATCCTCTAAAATATTAATCGGAACCGGGTTTATTTGACTGTTTCAGTGTGGTACCTCATTACTACGTGGACCAAGCCAGAGAAGGGCCAGGATCTGGCCAACAAGTAAGTGAAAAATGCGAAAGTACGAGCCAGATGAGGGCAAATCTCAGACCTCACCGAGACATAACCGGCGTTATCCTCTAAAATATTAATCTGAACCAGGTTTAATTGACTGTTTCGGTCTGGTACCTCATTAGTACGGGATCCAAACCAGAAAAGGGCCGGGCTCTGGCCAACAAGTAAGCGAAAAATACGAAAAATCGAGCCAGATGACGGCAAATCCCAGACCTAACCGTGACATAACCGGCGTTATCCTCTAAAATATTAATCGGAACCGGGTTTATTTGACTGTTTCAGTGTGGTACCACATTACTACGTGATCCAAGCCTGAAAAAGGCCAGGATCTGGCCAACAAGTGTGCGAAAAATGCGAAGGTACGAGCCAGATGAGGGCAAATCCCAGATCATGCCGAGATATAACCGGCGCTATCCTCTAAAATATTAATCGAAACCAGGTTTAATTGACTGTTTCGGAGTGGAACGTCATTATTACGGGATCCAAACCAGAAAAAACCCTGGATCTGGCCAAGAAGTACGCGAAAAACGCGAAAGTATGAGCCAGATGACGGCAAATCCCAGACCTAACCGTGACATAACCGGCGTTATCCTCTCAAATATTAATCGGAACCAGGTTTAATTGACTGTTTCAGTGTGATACCACATTACTACGTGGTCCAAGCCAGAAAAAGGCCAGGATCCGGCCAACAAGTATGCGAAATCGCAAAGTATGAGCCAGTTGGTTGGAAATACCAGATCTGACCCAGACATAACCAGCGTTATCCTCTAAAATAGTATTCGGAACCAGCTCCTATTGACTATTTCAGTGTAGTACCATATTAGTACGTGATCCAAACCAGAAAAAGCCCAGGATCTGGCCAACAAGTATGCGAAGATTGCAAAAGTACGAGCCAGATGAGGGCGAATACCAGACCTAACCCAGACATAACCAGCGTTATCCTCTAAAATATTAATCGGAACCAGGTTTACTTGACTGTTTCAGTGTGGTACCTCATGACTACGTGGTCCAAGCCAGAAAAAGGCCAGGATCTGGCCAACAAGTAAGCGAAAAATGCGAAAGTACGAGCCAGATGAGGGCGAATACCAGACCTAACCCAGACATAACCAGCGTTATCCTCTAAAATATTAATCGGAACCAGGTTTACTTGACTGTTTCAGTGTGGTACCTCATGACTACGTGGTCCAAGCCAGAAAAAGGCCAGGATCTGGCCAACAAGTAAGCGAAAAATGCGAAAGTACGAGCCAGATGAGGGCAAATACCAGACCTAACCCAGACGTAACCGGCGTTATCCTATAAAATATTAATCGGAACCAGGTTTAATTGACTGTTTCAGTGTAGAACCACATTACTACGTGATCCAAACCAGAAAAAGCCCAGGATCTGGCCAACAAGTATGCGAAAAATGCGAAAGTACGAGCCAGATGAGGGCAAATACCAGACCTAACCCATACATAACCAGCGTTAACCTCAGAAATACTAATCGGGACCAGCTTTTATTGACTGTTTCAGTGTGGTACCACATTACTACGTGATCCACACCAAAAAAAGCCCAGGATCTGGCCAACAAGTACGCGAAAAATGCGAAAGTACGTGCCAGGTGAGGGCAAAGCCCAGACCTAACCGAGACATAACCAGCGTTATCCTCTAAAATATTCATCGCAACCAGGTTTAATTGACTGTTTCTGAGTGGAACGTCATTACTACGTGATCCACACCAGAAAAAGCCCGGGATCTTGCCAACAAGTAGGCGGAAAATGCGAAGGTACGAGCCACATGAGGGCAAATCCTAGACGTAACCGAGACATAACCGGCCTTATCCTCTAAAATATTAATCGCAACCAGGTTTAATTGACTGTTTCGGTGTGGTGCCGAATTACTACGTGATCCGAACCAGAAAAATGCCAGGATCTGGCCAACAAGTATGCGAAAAATGCGAAAATACGAGCCAGATGACGGCAAATCCCAGACCTAACCGTGACATAACCGGCGTTATCCTCTAAAATATTAATCGGAACCGGGTTTATTTGACTGTTTCAGTGTGGTACCACATTACTACGTGATCCAAGCCTGAAAAAGGCCAGGATCTGGCCAACAAGTATGCGAAAAATGCGAAGGTACGAGCCAGATGAGGGCAAATCCCAGATCAAACCGAGATATAACCGGCGCTATCCTCTAAAATATTAATCGAAACCAGGTTTAATTGACTGTTTCGGAGTGGAACGTCATTATTACGGGATCCAAACCAGAAAAAACCCTGGATCTGGCCAAGAAGTATGCGAAAAACGCGAAAGTATGAGCCAGATGACGGCAAATCCCAGACCTAACCGTGGCATAACCGGCGTTATCCTCTAAAATATTAATCGGAACCAGGTTTAATTGACTGTTTCAGTGTGATACCACATTACTACGTGGTCCAAGCCAGAAAAAGGCCAGGATCTGGCCAACAAGTATGCGAAAAATGCGAAAGTACGAGCCAGATGGGGGCAAATCCCAGACCTAACCGAGACATAACCAGAGTTATCCTCTAAAATATTAATCGCAACCAGGTTTAATTGAATGTTTCGGCGTGGTGCCGCATTACTACGTGATCCAAACCAGAAAAAGGCCAGGATCTGGCCAACAAGTATGCGAAAAATGCGAAAGTACGTGACAGATGAGGGCAAATACCGGACCTAACCCAGACATAACAGGCGTTATTCTCTAAAATATTAATCTGTACCAGATTTAATTGACTGTTTCAGTGTGGTACCGCATTACTACGTGATCCACACCAGAAAAAGTCCAGGATCTTGCCAACAAGTATGCGGAAAATGCGGAAGTACGTGCCAGATGAGGGCAAATACCAGACCTAACCGTGGCATAACCGGCGTTATCCTCTAAAATATTAATCGGAACCAGGTTTAATTGACTGTTTCAGTGTGATACCACATTACTACGTGGTCCAAGCCAGAAAAAGGCCAGGATCTGGCCAACAAGTACGCGAAAAATGCGAAAGTACGTGCCAGGTGAGGGCAAAGCCCAGACCTAACCGAGACATAACCAGGGTTATCCTCTAAAATACTAATCACAACCAGGTTTAATTGACTGTTTCGGTGTGGAATCTCATTACTACGTGATGCAAACCAGAAAAAGCCCAGGATATGGCCAACAAGTATGCGAAATCGCGAAAGTACGAACCAGATGATTGCAAATACCAGAACTAACCCAAACATAACCAGCGTTATCCTCCTAAATATTCATCGCAACCAGGTTTAATTGACTGCTTCGGTGTGGAACCACATTACGACGGGATCCAAACCACAAAAAACCCAAGATCAGGCCAACAAGGACGCGAAAATTACGAAAGTATGAGCCAGTTGATTGCAACTACCAGAACTAACCCAGACAGAACCAGCGTTATCCTCTAAAATACTAATCGGAACTAGCTTTTATTGATTGTTTCAGTGTGGTACCGCATTAGTACGTGGTCCAAGCTAGAAAAGGGCCAGGATCTGGCCAACAAGTAAGTGAAAAATGCGAAAGTACGAGCCAGATGAGGGCAAATCTCAGACCTCACCGAGACATAACTGGCGTTATCCTCTAAAATATTAATGTGAACCAGGTTTAATTGACTGTTTCGGTCTGGAACCGCATTAGTACGTGATCCAAAACAGAACAGGGCCGGGATCTGGCCAACAAGTATGCGAAAAATGCGAAAATACGAGCCAGATGACGGCAAATCCCAGACCTAACCGTGACATAACCGGCGTTATCCTCTAAAATATTAATCGGAACCAGGTTTATTTGACTGTTTCAGTGTTGTACCACATTACTACGTGATCCAAGCCTGAAAAAGGCCAGGATCTGGCCAACAAGTATGCGAAAAATGCGAAGGTACGAGCCAGATGAGGGCAAATCCCAGACCAAACCGAGATATAACCGGCGCTATCCTCTAAAATATTAATCGAAACCAGGTTTAATTGACTGTTTCGGAGTGGAACGTCATTATTACGGGATCCAAACCAGAAAAAACCCTGGATCTGGCCAAGAAGTATGCGAAATCGCGAAAGTTATAGCCATATGGTTGCAAATACCAGAACTAACCCAGACATAACCAGCGTTATCCTCTAAAATACTTATCGGAACTAGATTTTATTGACTGTTTCAGTGTGGTACCGCATTAGTACGTGATCCAAACCAGAAAAAGGCAGGGATCTGGCCAACAAGTATGCGAAAAATGCGAAAGAATGTGCCAGATGAGGGCAAATACCAGACCTAACCGAGACATAACCAGCGTTATCCTCTAAAATATTAATCGCACCCAGGTTTAATTGACTGTTTCGGTGTGGAATCTCATTACTACGGGATCCAAACCAGAAAAAACCCAGGATCTGGCCAACAATTATGCGTAAAATGCGAAAGTACGAGACAGATGAGGGCAAATCCCAGACCTAACCCAGACATAACCGGCGTTATTCTCTAAAATATTAATCGGAACCAGGTTTAATTGACTGTTTCAGTGTGGTACCAAATTACTGCGTGGTCCAAGCCAGAAAAAGGCCAGGATCTGGCCAACAAGTATGCGAAAAATACGAAAGTACGAGCCAGATGAGGGCAAATACCAGACCTAACCTAGGCATAACCGGCGTCATCCTCTAAAATATTAATCGCAACGAGGTTTAATTGACTGTTTCGCTGTAGAACCACGTTACTACGTGAGACAAACCACAAAAAGCCCAGGATCTGGCCAACAAGTATGCGAAAAATGCGAAAGTACGAGCCAGATGAGGGCAAATCCCAGACCTAACCGAGACATAACCAGCGTGATCCTCTAAAATATTAATCGGAACCAGGTTTAATTGACTGTTTCAGTGTGGCAGCATATTACTACGTGGTCCAAGCCAGAAAAAACCCAGGATCCGGCCAACAAGTACGCGAAAATTGCGAAAGTATGAGCCAGATGATTGCAAATACCTGAACTAACCCAGACATAACCAGCGTTTTCGTCTAAAATATTAATGGGAACCAGGATTAATTGACTGTTTCAGTGTGGTACCTCATGACTACGTGGTCCAAGCCAGAAAAAGGCCAGGATCTGGCCAACAAGTAAGCGAAAAATGCGAAAGTACGAGCCAGATGAGGGCAAATAGCAGACCTATCCCAGACATAACAGGTGTTATCCTATAAAATATTAATCGGAACCAGGTTTAATTGACTGTTTCGGTGTAGAACCACATTACTACGTGATCCAAACCAGAATAAGCCCAGGATCTGGCCAACAAGTATGCGAAAAATGCGAAAATACGAGCCTGATGACGGCAAATCCCAGACCTAACCGTGACATAACCGGCATTTTCCTCTAAAATATTAATCGCAACCAGGTTAAATTGGTTGCTTCTGTGTGGTAACGCATTACTACGTGATCCAAACCAGAAAAAGCCCAGGATCGTGCCAACAAGTAGGCGGAAAATGCGAAGGTACGAGCCAGATGAGGGCAAATCCTAGATCTAACCGAGACATAACCGGCGTTATCCTCCAAAATATTAATCGCAACCAGGTTTAATTGACTGTTACGGTGTGGTACGGCATTACTACGTGACCCTAACCAGAAAAAGCCCAGGATCTTGCCAACAAGTAGGCGAAAAATGCGAAGGTACGAGCCAGATGATAGCAAATACCAGAACTAACCCAGACATAATCAGCGTTATCCTCTAGAATACTAATCGCAACCAGGTTAAATTGATTGCTTCTGTGCGGTAACGCATTACTACAGGATCCAAACTAGAAAAAGCCCAGGAACTGGCCAACAAGTACGCGAAATCGCGAAAGTACGAGCCAGATGATTGCAAATACCAGAACTAACCCAAACATAACCAGCGTTATCCTCTAAAATATTAATCGAAACCAGGTTTAATTTACTGTTTCGGAGTGGAACGTCATTATTACGGGATCCAAACCAGAATAGGCCCAGGATCTGGCCAACAAGTATGCGAAAAATGCGAAAATACGAGCCAGATGACGGCAAATCCCAGACCTAACCGTGACATAACCGGCGTTTTCCTCTAAAATATTAATCGGAACCAGCTTCTATTGACTGTTTCAGTGTAGAACCATGTCAGTACGTGATCCAATCCAGAAAAAGCCCAGGATCTGGCCAACAAGTATGCGAAAAATGCGAAAATACGAGCCTGATGACGGCAAATCCCAGACCTAACCGTGACATAACCGGCATTTTCCTCTAAAATATTAATCGCAACCAGGTTAAATTGGTTGCTTCTGTGTGGTACCGCATTACTACGTGATCCAAACCAGAAAAAGCCCAGGATCTTGCCAACAAGTAGGCGGAAAATGCGAAGGTACGAGCCAGATGAGGGCAAATCCTAGAGCTAACCGAGACATAACCGGCGTTATCCTCCAAAATATTAATCGCAACCAGGTTTAATTGACTGTTTCGGTGTGGTACCGCATCACTACGTGATTCAAACCAGAAAAAGGCCACGATCTGGCCAACAAGTATGCGAAAAATGCGAAAATACGAGCCAGATGACGGCAAATCCCAGACCTAACCGTGACATAACCGGCGTTTTCCTCTAAAATATTAATCGCAACCAGGTTTAATTGATTGCTTCTGTGTGGTACCGCATTACTACGTGATCCAAACCAGGAAAAGCCCAGGATCTTACCAACAAGTAGGCGGAAAATGCGAAGGTACGAGCCAGATGAGGGCAAACCCTAGACCTAACCGAGACATAACCGGCGTTATCCTCCAAAATATTAATCGCAACCAGGTTTAATTGACTGTTTCGGTGTGGTACCGCATTACTACGTGATTCAAACCAGAAAAAGGCCACGATCTGGCCAACAAGTATGCGAAAAATGCGAAAATACGAGCCAGATGACGGCAAATCCCAGACCTAACCGTGACATAACCGGCGTTTTCCTCTAAAATATTAATCGCAACCAGGTTTAATTGATTGCTTCTGTGTGGTACCGCATTACTACGTGATCCAAACCAGGAAAAGCCCAGGATCTTGCGAACAAGTAGGCGGAAAATGCGAAGGTACGAGCCAGATGTGGGCAAACCCTAGACCTAACCGAGACATAACCGGCGTTATCCTCCAAAATATTAATCGCAACCAGGTTTAATTGATTGCTTCTGTGTGGTACCGCATTACTACGTGATCCAAACCAGGAAAAGCCCAGGATCTTGCCAACAAGTAGGCGAAAAATGCGAAGGTACGAGCCAGATGATTGCAAATACCAGAACTAACCCAGACATAATCAGCGTTATCCTCTAGAATACTAATCGGAACCAGCTTTTATTGAAAGTTTCAGTGTGGTACCACATTACAACGTGCTCCAAGCTAGAAAAAGGCCAGGATCTGGCCAACAAGTATGCGAAAAATGCGAAAGTACGAGCCAGATGAGGGCAAATACCAGACCTAACCCAGACATAACCGGCGTTATCCTATAAAATATTAATCGGAACCAGGTTTAATTGACTGTTTCGGTGTAGAACCACATTACTACGTGATCCAAACCAGAATAAGCCCTGGATCTTGCCAAGAAGTATGCGAAAAACGCGAAAGTATGAGCCAGATGACGGCAAATCCCAAACCTAACCCAGACATAACCGGCGTTATCCTCTAAAATACTATTCGGAACCAGCTTCTATTGACTATTTCAGTGTTGTACCATATTAGCACGTGATCCAAACCAGAAAAAGCCCAGGATCTGGCCAACAAGTATGCGAAGATTGCGAAAGACCGAGCCAGATGAGGGCGAATACCAGGCCTAACCCAGACATAACCAGCGTTATCCTCTAAAATATTAATCGGAACCAGCTTTTATTGAAAGTTTCAGTGTGGTACCACATTACAACGTGCTCCAAGCTAGAAAAAGGCCAGGATCTGGCCAACAAGTATGCGAAAAATGCGAAAGTACGAGCCAGATGAGGGCAAATACCAGACCTAACCCAGACATAACCGGCGTTATCCTATAAAATATTAATCGGAACCAGCTTCGATTGACTGTTTCAGTGTTGAACCATATCAGTACGTGATCCAATCCAGAAAAAGCCCAGGATCTGGCCAACAAGTATGCGAAAAATGCGAAAATACGAGCCTGATGACGGCAAATCCCAGACCTAACCGTGACATAACCGGCATTTTCCTCTAATATATTAATCGGAACCAGGTTTAATTGACTGTCTCAGTGTGGTACCAAATTACTACGTGGTCCAAGCCAGAAAGAGGCCAGGATCTGGCCAACAAGTATGCGAAAAATGCGAAAGTACGAGCCAGATGAAAGCAAATACCAGACCTAACCTAGACATAACCGGCGTTATCCTCTAAAATATTAATCGGAACCAGGTTTAATTGACTGTTTCAGTGTGGCAGCATATTACTACGTGGTCCAAGCCAGAAAAAACCCAGGATCCGGCCAACAAGTATGCGAAATCGCGAAAGTATGAGCCAGTTGGTTGGAAATACCAGATCTGACCCAGACATAACCAGCGTTATCCTCTAAAATACTATTCGGAACCAGCTTCTATTGACTATTTCAGTGTTGTACCATATTAGCACGTGATCCAAACCAGAAAAAGCCCAGGATCTGGCCAACAAGTATGCGAAGATTGCGAAAGACCGAGCCAGATGAGGGCGAATACCAGGCCTAACCCAGACATAACCAGCGTTATCCTCTAAAATATTAATCGGAACCAGGTTTAATTGACTGTTTCAGTGTGGTATCTCATGACTACGTGGTCCAAGCCAGAAAAAGGCCAGGATCTGGCCAACAAGTAAGCGAAAAATGCGAAAGTACGAGCCAGATGAGGGCAAATAGCAGACCTATCCCAGACATAACAGGTGTTATCCTATAAAATATTAATCGGAACCAGGTTTAATTGACTGTTTCGCTGTAGAACCACATTACTACGTGATCCAAACCAGAATAAGCCCAGGATCTGGTCAACAAGTATGCGAAAAATGCGAAAGTACGAGCCAGATGAGAGCAAATCTCAGACCTAACCCAGACATAACCGGCGTTATCCTCTAAAATATTAATCGGCACCAGGTTTAATTGACTGCTTCAGTGTGATACCACATTACTATGTGGTCCTAGCCAGAAAAAGGCCAGGATCTGGCCAACGAGTATGCGAAAATTCGAAGATACGAGCCTGATGACGGCAAATCTCAGACCTAACCCAGACATAACCGGCGTTATCCTCTAAAATATTAATCGGAACCAGCTTCTATTGACTGTTTCAGTGTAGAACCATATCAGTACGTGATCCAATCCAGAAAAAGCCCAGGATCTGGCCAACAAGTATGCGAAAAATGCGAAAATACGAGCCTGATGACGGCAAATCCCAGACCTAACCGTGACATAACCGGCATTTTCCTTTAAAATATTAATCGCAACCAGGTTAAATTGGTTGCTTCTGTGTGGTACCGCATTACTACGTGATCCAAATCAGAAAAAGCCCAGGATCTTGCCAACAAGTAGGCGGAAAATGCGAAGTTACGAGCCAGATGAGGGCAAATCCTAGATCTAACCGAGACATAACCGGCGTTATCCTCCAAAATATTAATCGCAACCAGGTTTAGTTGACTGTTTCGGTGTGGTACCGCATCACTACGTGATTCAAACCAGAAAAAGGCCACGATCTGGCCAACAAGTATGCGAAAAATGCGAAAATACGAGCCAGATGACGGCAAATCCCAGACCTAACCGTGACATAACCGGCGTTTTCCTCTAAAATATTAATCGCAACCAGGTTTAATTGATTGCTTCTGTGTGGTACCGCATTACTACGTGATCCAAACCAGGAAAAGCCCAGGATCTTGCCAACAAGTAGGCGGAAAATGCGAAGGTACGAGCCAGATGTGGGCAAACCCTAGACCTAACCGAGACATAACCGGCGTTATCCTCCAAAATATTAATCGCAACCAGGTTTAATTGACAGTTTCGGTGTGGTACCGCTTTACTACGTGATCCAAACCAGAAAAAGGCCAGGATCTGGCCAACAAGTATGCGAAAAATGCGAAAGTACGAGCCAGATGAGTGCAAATACCAGACCTAACACAGACATAACCGGCGTTATCCACTAAAATATTAATCGGAACCAGGTTTAATTGACTGTCTCAGTGTGGTACCAAATTACTACGTGGTCCAAGCCAGAAAGAGGCCAGGATCTGGCCAACAAGTATGCGAAAAATGAGAAAGTACGAGCCAGATGAAAGCAAATACCAGACCTAACCTAGACATAACCGGCGTTATCCCCTAAAATATTAATCGCAACCAGGTTTAATTGACTGTTTCGGTGTGGTACCGCTTTACTACGTGATCCAAACCAGAAAAAGGCCAGGATCTGGCCAACAAGTATGCGAAAAATGCGAAAGTACGAGCCAGATGAGGGCAAATACCAGACCTAACCCAGACATAACCGGCGTTATCCTCTAAAATATTAATCTCAGCTAGGTTTAATTGACTGCTTCAGTGTAGTACCATATTAGTACGAGATCCAAACCAGAAATAGCCCAGGATCTGGCCAACAAGTATGCGAAAAATGCGAAAGTAAGAGCCAGATGATTGCAAATACCAGAACTAACCCAGACATAACCGGCGTTATCCGCTAAAATACTAATGGAAACCAGCTTTTATTGACTGTTTCAGTGTGGTACCACATTACTACGTGGCCCAAACCAGAAAAAGCCCAGGATCTGGCCAACAAGTATGCGAAAAATGCGAAAGTACGAGGCAGATGATTGCAAATACCAGAACTAACCCAAACATAACCAGCGTTATCCTCCAAAATATTCATCGCAACCAGGTTTAATTGACTGCCTCGGTGTGGAACCACAGTACGACGGGATCCAAACCACAAAAAACCCAAGATCTGGCCAACAAGTACGCGAATATTGCGAAAGTATGAGCCAGATGATTGCAAATACCAGAACTAACCCAGACATAACCAGCGTTATCCTCTAAAATAGTAATCGGAACTAGCTTTTATTGACTGTTTCAGTGTGGTACCGCATTAGTACGTGATGCAAACCAGAAAAAGGCCGGGATCTGGCCAACAAGTATGCGAAAAATGCGAAAGTGCGAGCCAGATGTTTGCAAAAACCAGAACTAACCCAAACGTAACCAGCGTTATGCTCCAAAATATTAATCGCAACCAGGTTTAATTGACTGTTTAGGTGTGGTATCTCATTACCACGGGATCCAAACTAGAAAAAACCCAGGATCCGGACAACAAGTATGCGAAATCGCGAAAGTATGAGCGAGATGGTTGCAAATACCAGAACTAACCCAGACATAACCAGCGTTATCCTCTAAAATAGTATTCGGATCCAGCTTCTATTGAATGCTTCAGTGTAGTACCATATTAGTACGTGATCCAAACCAGAAAAACGCCAGGATCTGGCCAACAAGTATGCGAAAAATGCGAAAGTACGAGCCAGATGATTGCAAATACCAGAACTAACCCAGACATAACCGGCGTTATCCTCTAAAATACTAATCGGAACCAGCTTTTGTTGACTGTTTCAGTGTGGTACCACATTACTACGTGATACAAACCAGAAAAAGCCCAGGATCAGGCCAACAAGTATGCGAAAAATGCGATAGTACGAGCCAGATGATTGCAAAAACCAGAACTAACCCAGACATAACCGGTGTTATCCTCTAAAATATTAATCGCAACCAGGTTTAATTGACAGTTACGGTGTGGTACCGCATTACTACGTGATCCAAACCAGAAAAAGCCCGGGATCTGGCCAACAAGTTTGCGAAAAATGCGAAAGTACGAGCCAGATGATTGCAAATACCTGAACTAACCCAGACATAACCAGCGTTATCCTCTAAAGTATTAATCGGAACCAGGTTTAATTGACTGTTTCAGTGTGATACCACATTACTATGTGATGCAAGCCAGAACAAGGCCAGGATCTGGCCAAAAAGTATGCGAAAAATGCGAAAATACGAGCCAGATGACGGCAAATCCCAGACCTAACCGTGACATAACCGGCGCTTTCCTCTAAAATATTAATCGCAACCAGGTTTAGTTGATTGCTTCTGTGTGGTACCGCATTACTACGTGATCCAAACCAGAAAAAGCCCAGGATCTTGCCAACATGTAGGCGGAAAATGCGAAAATACGAGCCAGATGAGGGCAAATCCTAGACCTAACCGAGACATAACCGGCGTTATCCTCCAAAATATTAATCGCAACCAGGTTTAATTGACTGTTTCGGTGTGGAACCACATTACGACGGGATCCAAACCACAAAAAACCCGAGATCTGGCCAACAAGTACGCGAAAATTGCGAAAGTATGAGCCAGATGATTGCAAATACCAGAACTAACCCAGACATAACCAGCGTTATCCTCTAAAATACTAATCGGAACTAGCTTTTATTGACTGTTTCAGTGTGGTACCGCATTAGTACGTGATCCAAACCAGAAAAAGGCCGGGGTCTGGCCAACAAGTATGCGAAAAATGCGAAAGTACGAGCCAGATTAGGGCAAATACCAGACCTAACCTAGACATAACCGGCGTTATCCTCTAAAATATTAATCGCAACCAGGTTTAATTGACTGTTTCGCTGTAGGACCACATTACTACGTAAAACAAACCACAAAAAGCCCAAAATCTGGCCAACAAGTATGCAAAAAATGCGAAAGTACGAGCCAGATGAGGGCAAATCCCAGACCTAACCGAGACATAACCGGCGTTATCCTCTAAAATATTAATCGGAACCAGGTTTAATTGACTGTTTCAGTGTGGAATCTCATTACTACAGGATCCAAACCAGAAAAATCCGGGATCCGTCCTACAAGTATGCGAAATCGCGAAAGTACGAGCCACATGAGGGCAAACACCAGACCTAACCCAGACATAACCGGCGTTATCCTCTAAAATATTAATCGGAACCAGGTTTAATTGACTGTTTCAGTGTGGTACCAAATTACTACGTGGTCCATGCCAGAAAAAGGCCAGGATCTGGCCAACAAGTATGCGAAAAATGCGAAAGTACGAGCCAGATGAGGGCAAATCCGAGACCTAACCGAGACATAACCAGCGTTATCCTCTAAAATAATAATCGCACCCAGGTTTAATTGACTGTTTCGGTGCGGAACCACATTACGACGGGATCCAAACCTCAAAAAACATAAGATCTGGCCAACTAGTACGCGAAAATTGCGAAAGTATGAGCCAGATGATTGCAAATACCTGAACTAACCCAGACATAACCAGCGTTATCCTCTAAAGTATTAATCGGAACCAGGTTTAATTGACTGCTTCAGTGTGATACCACATTACTATGTGATGCAAGCCAGAACAAGGCCAGGATCTGGCCAAAAAGTATGCGAAAAATGCGAAAATACGAGCCAGATGACGGCAAATCCCAGACCTAACCGTGACATAACCGGCGTTTTCCTCTAAAATATTAATCGCAACCAGGTTTAGTTGATTGCTTCTGTGTGGTACCGCATTACTACGTGATCCAAACCAGAAAAAGCCCAGGATCTTTCCAACATGTAGGCGGAAAATGCGTAGGTACGAGCCACATGAGGGCAAATCCCAGACCTAACCGAGACATAACCGGCGTTATCCTCTAAAATATTAATCGGAACCAGGTTTAATTGACTGTTTCAGTGTGGTACCAAATTACTACGTGGTCCAAGCCAGAAAAAGGCCAGGATCTGGCCAACAAGTATGCGAAAAATGCGAAAGTACGAGACAGATGGGGGCAAATCCCATACCTAACCGAGACATAACCGGCGTTA
Source organism: Colletes latitarsis (assembly GCF_051014445.1). Lineage (NCBI taxonomy): Eukaryota > Metazoa > Arthropoda > Insecta > Hymenoptera > Colletidae > Colletes > Colletes latitarsis. The sequence goes on along the minus strand of NW_027488368.1, from coordinate 2,268,932 downwards.
TCCTCTAAAATATTAGTCGCAACCAGGTTTAATTGACTGTTTCGGTGTGGTACCTAATTACTACGCGGTCCAAGCCAGAAAGAGGCCAGGATCTGGCCAACAAGTATGCGAAAAATGCGAAAGTACGAGCCAGATGAGGGCAAATACCTGACCTACACCAGACATAACCGGCGTTATCCTATAAGATATTAATCGGAACGGGGTTTATTTGACTGTTTCAGTGTGGTACCAAATTACTACGTGGTCCAAGCCAGAGAGAGGCCAGGATCTGGCCAACAAGTATGCGAAAAATGCGAAAGTACGAGCCAGATGAGGGCAAATACCTGACCTACACCAGACATAACCGGCGTTATCCTCTAAAATATTAATCGGAACCAGGTTTAATTGACTGTTTCGGTGTGGTACGGCTTTACTACGTGATCCAAACCAGAAAAAGGCCAGGATCTGGCCAACAAGTATGCGAAAAATGCGAAAGTACGAGCCAGATGGGGGCAAATACCAGACCTAACACAGACATAACCGGTGTTATCCTCTAAAGCACTAATCGGAACCAGCTTTTATTGACTGTTTCAGTGTGGTACCACATTACTACGTGATCCAAACCAGAAAAAGGCCAGGATCTGGCCAACAAGTATGCGAAAAATGCGAAAGTACGAGTCAGATGAGGGCAAATACCGGACCTAACCCAGACATAACCGGCGTTTTCCTCTAAAATATTAATCGCAGCTAGGTTTAATTGACTGCTTCGGTGTGGTACCGCAATACTACGTGATCCAAACCAGAAAAACCCCAGGATCTTGCCAACAAGTAGGCGAAAAATGCGAAAGAACGAGCCAGATGATTACAAATACCAGAACTAACCCAAACATAACCAGCGTTATCCTCCAAAATATTCATCGCAACCAGGTTTAATTGACTGTTTCGGTGTGGTACGGCTTTACTACGTGATCCAAACCAGAGAAAGGCCAGGATCTGGCCAACAAGTATGCGAAAAATGCGAGAGTTCGAGCCAGATGAGGGCAAATACCAGACCTAACACAGACATAACCGGCGTTATCCACTAAAATATTAATCGGAACCAGGTTTAATTGACTGTTTCAGTGTGGTACCAAATTACTACGTGGTCCAAGCCAGAAAAAGGCCAGGATCTGGCCAACAAGTATGCGAAAAATGCGAAAGTACGAGTCAGATGGGGGCAAATACCAGACCTAACCTAGACTTAACCGGCGTTATCCTATAAGATATTAATCGGAACGAGGTTTATTTGACTGTTTCAGTGTGGTACCAAATTACTACGTGGTCCAAGCCAGAGAGAGGCCAGGATCTGGCCAACAAGTATGCGAAAAATGCGAAAGTACGAGCCAGATGAGGGCAAATACCAGACCTAACACAGACATAACCGGTGTTATCCTCTAAAGCACTAATCGGAACCAGCTTTTATTGACTGTTTCAGTGTGGTACCACATTACTACGTGATCCAAACCAGAAAAAGCCCAGGATCTGGCCAACAAGTATGCGAAAAATGCGAAAGTACGAGTCAGATGAGGGCAAATACCAGACCTACCCCAGACATAACCGGCGTTATCCTATAAGATATTAATCGGAACGAGGTTTATTTGACTGTTTCAGTGTGGTACCAAATTACTACGTGGTCCAAGCCAGAAAAAGGCCAGGATCTGGCCACCAAGTATGCGAAAAATGCGAAAGTACGAGTCAGATGGGGGCAAATCCCATACCTAACCGAGACATAACCAGCGTTATCCTCTAAAATATTAGTCGCAACCAGGTGTAATTGACTGTCTCGGTGTTGTACCAAATTACTACGTGGTCCAAGCCAGAAAGAGGCCAGGATCTGGCCAACAAGTATGCGAAAATTGCGAAAGTATGAGCCAGATAATTGCAAATACCTGAACTAACCCAGACATAACCAGCGTTATCCTCTAAAATATTAATCGGAACCAGGTTTAATTGACTGTTTCGGTGTGGTACGGCTTTACTACGTGATCCAAACCAGAAAAAGGCCAGGATCTGGCCAACAAGTATGCGAAAAATGCGAAAGTACGAGCCAGATGAGGGCAAATACCAGACCTAACACAGACATAACCGGCGTTATCCACTAAAATATTAATCGGAACCAGGTTTAATTGACTGTTTCAGTGTGGTACCAAATTACTACGTGGTCCAAGCCAGAAAAAGGCCAGGATCTGGCCAACAAGTATGCGAAAAATGCGAAAGTACGAGTCAGATGGGGGCAAATACCGTACCTAACCTAGACTTAACCGGCGTTATCCTATAAGATATTAATCGGAACGAGGTTTATTTGACTGTTTCAGTGTGGTACCAAATTACTACGTGGTCCAAGCCAGAGAGCGGCCAGGATCTGGCCAACAAGTATGCGAAAAATGCGAAAGTACGAGCCAGATGAGGGCAAATACCAGACCTAACACAGACATAACCGGTGTTATCCTCTAAAGCACTAATCGGAACCAGCTTTTATTGACTGTTTCAGTGTGGTACCACATTACTACGTGATCCAAACCAGAAAAAGCCCAGGATCTGGCCAACAAGTATGCGAAAAATGCGAAAGTACGAGTCAGATGAGGGCAAATACCAGACCTACCCCAGACATAACCGGCGTTATCCTATAAGATATTAATCGGAACGAGGTTTATTTGACTGTTTCAGTGTGGTACCAAATTACTACGTGGTCCAAGCCAGAAAAAGGCCAGGATCTGGCCACCAAGTATGCGAAAAATGCGAAAGTACGAGTCAGATGGGGGCAAATCCCATACCTAACCGAGACATAACCAGCGTTATCCTCTAAAATATTAGTCGCAACCAGGTGTAATTGACTGTCTCGGTGTTGTACCAAATTACTACGTGGTCCAAGCCAGAAAGAGGCCAGGATCTGGCCAACAAGTATGCGAAAATTGCGAAAGTATGAGCCAGATAATTGCAAATACCTGAACTAACCCAGACATAACCAGCGTTATCCTCTAAAATATTAATCGGAACCAGGTTTAATTGACTGTTTCGGTGTGGTACGGCTTTACTACGTGATCCAAACCAGAAAAAGGCCAGGATCTGGCCAACAAGTATGCGAAAAATGCGAAAGTACGAGCCAGATGAGGGCAAATACCAGACCTAACACAGACATAACCGTCGTTTTCCACTAAAATATTAATCGGAACCTGGTTTAATTGACTGTTTCAGTGTGGTACCAAATTACTACGTGGTCCAAGCCAGAAAAATGCCAGGATCTGGCCAGCAAGTATGCGAAAAATGCGAAAGTACGAGCCAGATGAGGGCAAATACCTGACCTACACCAGACATAACCGGCGTTATCCTATAAGATATTAATCGGAACGGGGTTTATTTGACTGTTTCAGTGTGGTACCAAATTACTACGTGGTCCAAGCCAGAAAAAGGCCAGGATCTGGCCAACAAGTATGCGAAAAATGCGAAAGTACGAGACAGATGGGGGCAAATCCCATACCTAACCGAGACATAACCGGCGTTATCCTCTAAAATATTAGTCGCAACCAGGTTTAATTGCCTGTTTCGGTGTGGTACCGAATTACTACGCGGTCCAAGCCAGAAAGAGGCCAGGATCTGGCCAACAAGTATGCGAAAAATGCGAAAGTACGAGCCAGATGAGGGCAAATACCAGACCTAACCTAGACATAACCGGCGTTATCCTCTAAAATATTAATCGCAACCAGGTTTTATTGACTGTTTCGGTGTAGAACCACATTACTACGTGATCCAAACCAGAAAAAGCCCTGGATCTGACCAACAAGTATGCGAAAAATGCGAAAGTACGAGCCAGATGAGGGCAAATCCCAGACCTAACCAAGACATAACCGGCGTTATCCTCCAAAATATTAATCGCAACCAGGTTTAATTGACTGTTACGGTGTGGTACCGCATTACTACGTGATCCAAACCAGAAAAAGCCCAGGATATTGCCAACAAGTAGGCGGAAAATGCGAATTTACGAGCCAGATGAGTGCAAATCCTAGACCTAACCGCGACATAACCGACGTTATCCTCTAAAATATGAATCGCATTCAGGTTTCATTGACTGTTTCGGTGTGGTACCGCATTACTACGTGATCCAAACCAGAAAAAGGCCTGGATCTGGCCAACAAGTATGCGAAAAATGCGAAAGTACGAGGCAGATGAGGGCAAATACCAGACCTAACCCAGACATAACAGGCGTTATCCTCTAAAATATTAATCGGAGCCAGGTTTAATTGGCTGTTTCGGTCTGGTACCGCATTAGTACGTGATCCAAACCAGAAAAGGGCCGGGATCTGGCCAACAAGTATGCGAAAAATGCGAAAGTACGAGCCAGATGAGGGCAAATACCAGACCTAACCTAGACTTAACCGGCGTTATCCTCTAAAATATTAATCGGACCCAGGGTTAATTGGCTGTTTCGGTCTGGTACCGCATTAGTACGTGATCCAAACCAGAAAAGGGCCGGGATCTGGCCAACAAGTATGCGAAAAATGCGAAAGTACGAGCCAGATGAGGGTAAATACCAGACCTAACCCAGACATAACCGGCGTTATCTACCAAAATATTAATCGGAACCAGGTTTAATTGACTGTTTCAGTGTGATACCACGTTACTATGCGGTCCAAGCCAGAAAAAGGCCAGGATCTGGCCAACAAGTATGCGAAAAATGCGAAAGTACGAGCCAGATGAGGGCAAATACAAGACCTAACCCAGACATAACCGGCGTTATCCTATAAAATATTAATCGGTACCAGGTTTAATTGACTGTTTCAGTGTGATACCACATTAATATGCGGTCCAAGCCAGAAAAAGGCCAGGATCTGGCCAACAAGTATGCGACAAATGCGAAAATATGAGCCAGATGACGGCAAATCCCAGACCTAACCGAGACATAAACGGCGTTATCCTCTAAAATATGAATCGCAACCAGGTTTAATTGACTGTTTCGGTGTGGTACCGCATTACTACGTGATCCAAACCAGAAAAAGGCCAGGATCTGGCCAACAAGTATGCGAAAAATGCGAAAGTACGAGCCAGATGAGGGCAAATACCAGACCTAACCCATACATAACAGGCGTTATCCTCTAAAATATTAATCGGAACCAGGTTTAATTGGCTGTTTCGGTCTGGTATCGCATTAGTACGTGATCCAAACCAGAAAAGGGCCAGGATCTGGCCAACAAGTATGCGAGAAAGGCGAAAGTACGAGCCAGATGAGGGCAAATCCCAGACCTAACCAAGACATAACCGGCGTTATCCTCCAAAATATTAATCGCAACCAGGTTTAATTGACTGTTACGGTGTGGTACCGCATTACTACGTGATCCAAACCAGAAAAAGCCCAGGATATTGCCAACAAGTAGGCGGAAAATGCGAATTTACGAGCCAGATGAGTGCAAATCCTAGACCTAACCGCGACATAACCGACGTTATCCTCTAAAATATGAATCGCATTCAGGTTTCATTGACTGTTTCGGTGTGGTACCGCATTACTACGTGATCCAAACCAGAAAAAGGCCTGGATCTGGCCAACAAGTATGCGAAAAATGCGAAAGTACGAGGCAGATGAGGGCAAATACCAGACCTAACCCAGACATAACAGGCGTTATCCTCTAAAATATTAATCGAAGCCAGGTTTAATTGGCTGTTTCGGTCTGGTACCGCATTAGTACGTGATCCAAACCAGAAAAGGGCCGGGATCTGGCCAACAAGTATGCGAAAAATGCGAAAGTACGAGCCAGATGAGGGCAAATACCAGACCTAACCTAGACTTAACCGGCGTTATCCTCTAAAATATTAATCGGACCCAGGGTTAATTGGCTGTTTCGGTCTGGTACCGCATTAGTACGTGATCCAAACCAGAAAAGGGCCGGGATCTGGCCAACAAGTATGCGAAAAATGCGAAAGTACGAGCCAGATGAGGGTAAATACCAGACCTAACCCAGACATAACCGGCGTTATCTACCAAAATATTAATCGGAACCAGGTTTAATTGACTGTTTCAGTGTGATACCACGTTACTATGCGGTCCAAGCCAGAAAAAGGCCAGGATCTGGCCAACAAGTATGCGAAAAATGCGAAAGTACGAGCCAGATGAGGGCAAATACAAGACCTAACCCAGACATAACCGGCGTTATCCTATAAAATATTAATCGGTACCAGGTTTAATTGACTGTTTCAGTGTGATACCACATTAATATGCGGTCCAAGCCAGAAAAAGGCCAGGATCTGGCCAACAAGTATGCGACAAATGCGAAAATATGAGCCAGATGACGGCAAATCCCAGACCTAACCGAGACATAAACGGCGTTATCCTCTAAAATATGAATCGCAACCAGGTTTAATTGACTGTTTCGGTGTGGTACCGCATTACTACGTGATCCAAACCAGAAAAAGGCCAGGATCTGGCCAACAAGTATGCGAAAAATGCGAAAGTACGAGCCAGATGAGGGCAAATACCAGACCTAACCCATACATAACAGGCGTTATCCTCTAAAATATTAATCGGAACCAGGTTTAATTGGCTGTTTCGGTCTGGTATCGCATTAGTACGTGATCCAAACCAGAAAAGGGCCAGGATCTGGCCAACAAGTATGCGAGAAAGGCGAAAGTACGAGCCAGATGAGGGCAAATCCCGGACCTAACCGAGACATAACCGGCGCTATCCTCTAAAATATTAATCGCAACCAGGTTTAATTGACTGTTTCGGTGTTGCACCGCATTACTACGTGATCCAAACCAGAAAAAGGCCAGGATCTGGCCAACAAGTATGCGAAAAATGCGAAATCCTCTAAAATATTAATCGGAACCAGGTTTAATTGACTGTTTCAGTGTGGTACCAAATTACTACGTGGTCCAAGCCAGAAAAAGGCCAGGATCTGGCCAACAAGTATGCGAAAAATGCGAAAGTACGAGCCAGATGATTGCAAAAACCAGAACTAACCCAAACATAACCAGCGTTATCCTCCAAGATATTCATCGCAACCAGGGTTAATTGACTGCCTCGGTGTGGAACCACAGTACGACGGGATCCAAACCACAAAAAACCCAAGATCTGGCCAACAAGTACCCGAAAAATGCGAAAGTACGAGCCAGATGAGGGCAAATACCAGAACTAACCCAGACATAACCGCCGTTATCCTCTAAAGTATTAATCGCAGCTAGGTCTAATTGACTGCTTCGGTGTGGTACCGCATTACTATGTGACCAATACCAGAAAAACCCCAGGATCTTGCCAACAAGTAGGCGAAAAATGCGAATGTACGAGCCAGATGAGGGCAAATCCCAGACCTAACCGAGACATAACCGGCGTTATCCTATAAAATATTAATCGGTACCAGGTTTAATTGACTGTTTCAGTGTGATACCACATTAATATGCGGTCCAAGCCAGAAAAAGGCCAGGATCTGGCCAACAAGTATGCGACAAATGCGAAAATATGAGCCAGATGACGGCAAATCCCAGACCTAACCGAGACATAAACGGCGTTATCCTCTAAAATATGAATCGCAACCAGGTTTAATTGACTGTTGCGGTGTGGTACCGCATTACTACGTGATCCAAACCAGAAAAAGCCCAGGATCTTGCCAACAAGAAAGCGAAAAATGCGAAGGTACGAGCCAGATGATTGCAAATACCAGAACTAACACAGACATAACCAGAGTTATCTTCTAAAATAATAATCGGAACCAGGTTTAATTGACTGTTTCGGTCTGGTACCGCATTAGTACGTGATCCAAACCAGAAAAGGGCCGGGATCTGGCCAACAAGTATGCGAAAAATGCGAAAGTACGAGCCAGATGAGGGCAAATACCAGACCTAACCTAGACATAACCGGCGTTATCCTCTAAAATATGGATCGCATCCAGGTTTAATTGACTGCTTCGGTCTGGTACCGCATTACTACGTGATCCAAACCAGAAAAAGGCCAGGATCTGGCCAACAAGTATGCGAAAAATGCGAAAGTACGAGCCAGATGAGGGCAAATACCAGACCTAACCCATACATAACAGGCGTTATCCTCTAAAATATTAATCGGAACCAGGTTTAATTGGCTGTTTCGGTCTGGTATCGCATTAGTACGTGATCCAAACCAGAAAAGGGCCGGGGTCTGACCAACAAGTATGCGAAAAATGCGAAAGTACGAGCCAGATGAGGGCAAATACCAGACCTAACCTAGACTTAACCGGCGTTATCCTCTAAAATATTAATCGCAACCAGGTTTAATTGTCTGTTTCGGTGTAGAACCACATTACTACGTGATCCAAACCAAAAAAAGCCCAGGATCTGGCCAACAAGTATGCAAAAATGCGAAAGTACGAGCCAGATGAGGGCAAATACCAGACCTAACCTAGACTTAACCGGCGTTATCCTCTAAAATATTAATCGCAACCTGGTTTAATTGACTGTTTCAGTGTGGTACCGCATTACTACGTGATCCAAACCAGGAAAAGGCCAGGATCTGGCCAACAAGTATGCGAGAAATGCGAAAGTACGAGCCAGATGAGGGCAAATCCCAGACCTAACCGAGACATAACCGGCGCTATCCTCTAAAATATTAATCGCAACCAGGTTTAATTGACTGTTTCGGTGTTGCACCGCATTACTACGTGATACAAACCAGAAAAAGGCCAGGATCTGGCCAACAAGTATGCGAAAAATGCGAAATCCTCTAAAATATTAATCGGAACCAGGTTTAATTGACTGTTTCAGTGTGGTACCAAATTACTACGTGGTCCAAGCCAGAAAATGGCCAGGATCTGGCCAACAAGTATGCGAAAAATGCGAAAGTACGAGCCCGATGAGGGCAAATACCATACCTAACCCAGACATTACCGGCGTTATCCTCTAAAATATTAATCTGAACCAGGTTTAATTGACTGTTTCAGTGTGGTACCAAATTACTACGTGGTCCAAGCCAGAAAAAGGCCAGGATCTGGCCAACAAGTATGGAAAAATGCGAAAGTACGAGCCAGATGAGGGCAAATCCCAGACCTAACCGAGGCATAACCAGCGTTATCCTCTAGAATATTAATCGCAACCAGGTTTAATTGACTGTTTCTGTGTGGTACCACATTACTACGTGATCCGGAACAGAAAAAGCCCAGGATCTGGCCAACTAGTATGCGAAAAATGCGAAAGTACGAGCCAGATGATTGCAAATACCAGAACTAACCCAAACGTAACCAGCGTTATCCTCCAAAATATTCAGCGCAACCAGGTTTAATTGACTGCTTCGGTGTGGAACCACATTACGACGGGATCCAAACCACAAAAAACTAAAGTTCTGGCCAACAAGTACGCGAAAATTGCGAAAGTACGAGCCAGATGAGGGCAAATACCAGACCTAACACAGACGTAACCGGCGTTATCCACTAAAATATAAATCGGAACCAGGTTTAATTGACTGTTTCAGTGTGGTACCAAATTACTACGTGGTCCAAGCCAGAATGAGGCCAGGATCTGGCCAACAAGTATGCGAGAAATGCGAAAGTACGAGCCAGATGAGGGCAAATACCAGACCTAACCCAGACATAAACGGCGTTATCCTCTAAAAGATTAATCGCAACCTGGTTTAATTGACTGTTTCAGTGTGGTACCGCATTACTACGTGATCCAAACCAGGAAAAGGCCAGGATCTGGCCAACAAGTATGCGAGAAATGCGAAAGTACGAGCCAGATAATGGTAAATACCAGACCTAACCCAACATAAACGGCGTTATCCACAAAAAGATTAATCGCAACCAGGTTTTATTGAAAGTTTCGGTGTTGCACCGCATTACTACGTGATCCAAACCAGAAAAAGGCCAGGATCTGGCCAACAAGTTTGCGAAAAATGCGAAAGTACGAGCCAGATGAGGGCAAATACCAGACCTAACCTAGACATAACCGGCGTTATCCTCTAAAATATTAATCGCAACCAGGTTTAATTGACTGTTTCGCTGTAGGACCACATTACTACGTGACACAAACCACAAAAAGGCCAGGATCTGGCCAACAAGTATGCGAAAAGTGCGAATGTTCGAGTCAGATGAGGGCAAATCCCAGACGTAACCGAGATATAAACGGCGTTATCCTCTAAAAGATTAATCGCAACCAGGTTTAATTGAAAGTTTCGGTGTTGCACCGCATAACTACGTGATCCAAACCAGAACAAGGCCAGGATCTGGCCTACAAGTATGAGAAATCGCGAAAGTACGAGCCAGATAATGGTAAATACCAGACCTAACCCAGACATAACCGGCGTAATCCACCAAAATATTAATCGGAACCAGGTGTAATTGACTGTTACGGTGTGATACCGCATTAGTACGTGATCCAAACCAGAAAAAGCCCAGGATCTTGCCAACAAGAAAGCGAAAAATGCGAAGATACGAGCCAGATGATTGCAAATACCAGAACTAACACAGACATAACCGGCGTTATCATCTAAAATAATAATCGGAACCAGGTTTAATTGACTGTTTCGGTCTGGTACCGCATTATTACGTGACACAAACCACAAAAAGGCCAGGATCTGGCCAACAAGTATGCGAAAAGTGCGAATGTACGAGTCAGATGAGGGCAAATCCCAGACGTAACCGAGATATAAACGGCGTTATCCTCTAAAATATTAATCGAAACCGGGTTTAATTGACTGTTTCGGTGTGGAGCGTCATTATTACGGGATCCAAACCAGAAAAAACCCTGGATCTGGCCAAGAAGTATGCGAAAAACGCGAAAGTATGAGCCAGATTATAGCAAATACCTGAACCAACCCAGACATAACCAGCGTTATCCTCTAAAATATTAATGGGAACCAGGTTTAATTGACTGTGTCAGTGTGATACCACATTACTACGTGATCCAAACTAGAAAAAGCCCAGGATCTGGCCAACAAGTATGCGAAAAATGCGAAAGTACGAGCCAGATGAGGGCAAATCCCAGACCTAACCGAGACATAAACGGCGTTATCCTCTAAAATATGAATCGCAACCAGGTTTAATTGACTGTTGCGGTGTGGTACCGCATTACTACGTGATCCAAACCAGAAAAAGCCCAGGATCTTGCCAACAAGAAAGCGAAAAATGCGAAGGTACGAGCCAGATGATTGCAAATACCAGAACTAACACAGACATAACCAGAGTTATCTTCTAAAATAATAATCGGAACCAGGTTTAATTGACTGTTTCGGTCTGGTACCGCATTAGTACGTGATCCAAACCAGAAAAGGGCCGGGATCTGGCCAACAAGTATGCGAAAAATGCGAAAGTACGAGCCAGATGAGGGCAAATACCAGACCTAACCTAGACATAACCGGCGTTATCCTCTAAAATATGGATCGCATCCAGGTTTAATTGACTGCTTCGGTCTGGTACCGCATTACTACGTGATCCAAACCAGAAAAAGGCCAGGATCTGGCCAACAAGTATGCGAAAAATGCGAAAGTACGAGCCAGATGAGGGCAAATACCAGACCTAACCCATACATAACAGGCGTTATCCTCTAAAATATTAATCGGAACCAGGTTTAATTGGCTGTTTCGGTCTGGTATCGCATTAGTACGTGATCCAAACCAGAAAAGGGCCGGGGTCTGACCAACAAGTATGCGAAAAATGCGAAAGTACGAGCCAGATGAGGGCAAATACCAGACCTAACCTAGACTTAACCGGCGTTATCCTCTAAAATATTAATCGCAACCAGGTTTAATTGTCTGTTTCGGTGTAGAACCACATTACTACGTGATCCAAACCAAAAAAAGCCCAGGATCTGGCCAACAAGTATGCAAAAATGCGAAAGTACGAGCCAGATGAGGGCAAATACCAGACCTAACCTAGACTTAACCGGCGTTATCCTCTAAAATATTAATCGCAACCTGGTTTAATTGACTGTTTCAGTGTGGTACCGCATTACTACGTGATCCAAACCAGGAAAAGGCCAGGATCTGGCCAACAAGTATGCGAGAAATGCGAAAGTACGAGCCAGATGAGGGCAAATCCCAGACCTAACCGAGACATAACCGGCGCTATCCTCTAAAATATTAATCGCAACCAGGTTTAATTGACTGTTTCGGTGTTGCACCGCATTACTACGTGATACAAACCAGAAAAAGGCCAGGATCTGGCCAACAAGTATGCGAAAAATGCGAAATCCTCTAAAATATTAATCGGAACCAGGTTTAATTGACTGTTTCAGTGTGGTACCAAATTACTACGTGGTCCAAGCCAGAAAATGGCCAGGATCTGGCCAACAAGTATGCGAAAAATGCGAAAGTACGAGCCCGATGAGGGCAAATACCATACCTAACCCAGACATTACCGGCGTTATCCTCTAAAATATTAATCTGAACCAGGTTTAATTGACTGTTTCAGTGTGGTACCAAATTACTACGTGGTCCAAGCCAGAAAAAGGCCAGGATCTGGCCAACAAGTATGGAAAAATGCGAAAGTACGAGCCAGATGAGGGCAAATCCCAGACCTAACCGAGGCATAACCAGCGTTATCCTCTAGAATATTAATCGCAACCAGGTTTAATTGACTGTTTCTGTGTGGTACCACATTACTACGTGATCCGGAACAGAAAAAGCCCAGGATCTGGCCAACTAGTATGCGAAAAATGCGAAAGTACGAGCCAGATGATTGCAAATACCAGAACTAACCCAAACGTAACCAGCGTTATCCTCCAAAATATTCAGCGCAACCAGGTTTAATTGACTGCTTCGGTGTGGAACCACATTACGACGGGATCCAAACCACAAAAAACTAAAGTTCTGGCCAACAAGTACGCGAAAATTGCGAAAGTACGAGCCAGATGAGGGCAAATACCAGACCTAACACAGACGTAACCGGCGTTATCCACTAAAATATAAATCGGAACCAGGTTTAATTGACTGTTTCAGTGTGGTACCAAATTACTACGTGGTCCAAGCCAGAATGAGGCCAGGATCTGGCCAACAAGTATGCGAGAAATGCGAAAGTACGAGCCAGATGAGGGCAAATACCAGACCTAACCCAGACATAAACGGCGTTATCCTCTAAAAGATTAATCGCAACCTGGTTTAATTGACTGTTTCAGTGTGGTACCGCATTACTACGTGATCCAAACCAGGAAAAGGCCAGGATCTGGCCAACAAGTATGCGAGAAATGCGAAAGTACGAGCCAGATAATGGTAAATACCAGACCTAACCCAACATAAACGGCGTTATCCACAAAAAGATTAATCGCAACCAGGTTTTATTGAAAGTTTCGGTGTTGCACCGCATTACTACGTGATCCAAACCAGAAAAAGGCCAGGATCTGGCCAACAAGTTTGCGAAAAATGCGAAAGTACGAGCCAGATGAGGGCAAATACCAGACCTAACCTAGACATAACCGGCGTTATCCTCTAAAATATTAATCGCAACCAGGTTTAATTGACTGTTTCGCTGTAGGACCACATTACTACGTGACACAAACCACAAAAAGGCCAGGATCTGGCCAACAAGTATGCGAAAAGTGCGAATGTTCGAGTCAGATGAGGGCAAATCCCAGACGTAACCGAGATATAAACGGCGTTATCCTCTAAAAGATTAATCGCAACCAGGTTTAATTGAAAGTTTCGGTGTTGCACCGCATAACTACGTGATCCAAACCAGAACAAGGCCAGGATCTGGCCTACAAGTATGAGAAATCGCGAAAGTACGAGCCAGATAATGGTAAATACCAGACCTAACCCAGACATAACCGGCGTAATCCACCAAAATATTAATCGGAACCAGGTGTAATTGACTGTTACGGTGTGATACCGCATTAGTACGTGATCCAAACCAGAAAAAGCCCAGGATCTTGCCAACAAGAAAGCGAAAAATGCGAAGATACGAGCCAGATGATTGCAAATACCAGAACTAACACAGACATAACCGGCGTTATCATCTAAAATAATAATCGGAACCAGGTTTAATTGACTGTTTCGGTCTGGTACCGCATTATTACGTGACACAAACCACAAAAAGGCCAGGATCTGGCCAACAAGTATGCGAAAAGTGCGAATGTACGAGTCAGATGAGGGCAAATCCCAGACGTAACCGAGATATAAACGGCGTTATCCTCTAAAATATTAATCGAAACCGGGTTTAATTGACTGTTTCGGTGTGGAGCGTCATTATTACGGGATCCAAACCAGAAAAAACCCTGGATCTGGCCAAGAAGTATGCGAAAAACGCGAAAGTATGAGCCAGATTATAGCAAATACCTGAACCAACCCAGACATAACCAGCGTTATCCTCTAAAATATTAATGGGAACCAGGTTTAATTGACTGTGTCAGTGTGATACCACATTACTACGTGATCCAAACTAGAAAAAGCCCAGGATCTGGCCAACAAGTATGCGAAAAATGCGAAAGTACGAGCCAGATGAGGGCAAATACCAGACCTAACACAGACATAACCGGCGTTATCCACTAAAATATAAATCGGAACCAGGTTTAATTGACTGTTTCAGTGTGGTACCAAATTACTACGTGGTCCAAGCCAGAAAGAGGCCAGGATCTGGCCAACAAGTATGCGAAAAATGCGAAAGTACGAGCCAGATGAGGGCAAATACCAGACCTAACCCAGACATAACCGGCGTTATCCTCTAAAATATAAATCGGAACCAGGTTTAATTGACTGTTTCAGTGTGGTACCAAATTACTACGTGGTCCAAGCCAGAATGAGGCCAGGATCTGGCCAACAAGTATGCGAGAAATGCGAAAGTACGAGCCAGATGAGGGCAAATACCAGACCTAACCCAGACATAAACGGCGTTATCCTCTAAAAGATTAATCGCAACCTGGTTTAATTGACTGTTTCAGTGTGGTACCGCATTACTACGTGATCCAAACCAGGAAAAGGCCAGGATCTGGCCAACAAGTATGCGAGAAATGCGAAAGTACGAGCCAGATAATGGTAAATACCAGACCTAACCCAACATAAACGGCGTTATCCACAAAAAGATTAATCGCAACCAGGTTTTATTGAAAGTTTCGGTGTTGCACCGCATTACTACGTGATCCAAACCAGAAAAAGGCCAGGATCTGGCCAACAAGTTTGCGAAAAATGCGAAAGTACGAGCCAGATGAGGGCAAATACCAGACCTAACCTAGACATAACCGGCGTTATCCTCTAAAATATTAATCGCAACCAGGTTTAATTGACTGTTTCGCTGTAGGACCACATTACTACGTGACACAAACCACAAAAAGGCCAGGATCTGGCCAACAAGTATGCGAAAAGTGCGAATGTTCGAGTCAGATGAGGGCAAATCCCAGACGTAACCGAGATATAAACGGCGTTATCCTCTAAAAGATTAATCGCAACCAGGTTTAATTGAAAGTTTCGGTGTTGCACCGCATAACTACGTGATCCAAACCAGAACAAGGCCAGGATCTGGCCTACAAGTATGAGAAATCGCGAAAGTACGAGCCAGATAATGGTAAATACCAGACCTAACCCAGACATAACCGGCGTTATCCACCAAAATATTAATCGGAACCAGGTGTAATTGACTGTTACGGTGTGATACCGCATTACTACGTGATCCAAACCAGAAAAAGCCCAGGATCTTGCCAACAAGAAAGCGAAAAATGGGAAGATACGAGCCAGATGATTGCAAATACCAGAACTAACACAGACATAACCGGCGTTATCATCTAAAATAATAATCGGAACCAGGTTTAATTGACTGTTTCGGTCTGGTACCGCATTATTACGTGACACAAACCACAAAAAGGCCAGGATCTGGCCAACAAGTATGCGAAAAGTGCGAATGTACGAGTCAGATGAGGGCAAATCCCAGACGTAACCGAGATATAAACGGCGTTATCCTCTAAAATATTAATCGAAACCGGGTTTAATTGACTGTTTCGGTGTGGAGCGTCATTATTACGGGATCCAAACCAGAAAAAACCCTGGATCTGGCCAAGAAGTATGCGAAAAACGCGAAAGTATGAGCCAGATTATTGCAAATACCTGAACCAACCCAGACATAACCAGCGTTATCCTCTAAAATATTAATGGGAACCAGGTTTAATTGACTGTGTCAGTGTGATACCACATTACTACGTGATCCAAACTAGAAAAAGCCCAGGATCTGGCCAACAAGTATGCGAAAAATGCGAAAGTACGAGCCAGATGAGGGCAAATACCAGACCTAACACAGACATAACCGGCGTCATCCACTAAAATATAAATCGGAACCAGGTTTAATTGACTGTTTCAGTGTGGTACCAAATTACTACGTGGTCCAAGCCAGAAAGAGGCCAGGATCTGGCCAACAAGTATGCGAAAAATGCGAAAGTACGAGCCAGATGAGGGCAAATACCAGACCTAACCCAGACATAACCGGCGTTATCCTCTAAAGTACTAATCGCAGCTAGGTTTAATTGACTGCTTCGGTGTGGTACCGCATTACTACGTGATCCAAACCAGAAAAAGCCCAGGATCTTGCCAACAAGAAAGCGAAAAATGCGAATGTACGAGCCAGATGAGGGCAAATCCCAGACCTAACCGAGACATATCCGGCGTTATCCTCCAAAATATTAATCGCAACCAGGTTTAATTGACTGTTTCGGCGTGGTACCACATTACTACGTGGTCAGAGCCAGAAAAAGGCCAGGATCTGGCCAAGAAGTATGCGAAAGATGCGAAAGTATGAGGCAGATGATTGCAAATACCAGACCTAACACAAACCTAACCGGTATTGTCCTCTAAAGTATTGATCGAAGCCAGACTTAATTGACTGATTCAGTCTGGTACCACATTACTACGAGGTCCAAGTCAGTAAAAGCCCAGGATCTGGCCAAAAAGTATCCGAAAAATGCGAACGTATGAGGAAGATGATTGCAAATACCAGACGTAACCCAGACCTAACCGGTGTTATCCTCTAAAATATTGATCGAAACCAGGTTTAATTGACTGTTTCAGTGTGGTACCACTTTACTACGTGATCCAAACCAGAAAAAGCCCAGGATCTGGGCAATAAGTATGCGAAAAATGCGAAAGTATGAGCTAGATGATTGCAAACACCAGACGTAACCCAGACCTAACCGGTGTTATCCTCTAAAATATTGATCGAAACCAGGTTTAATTGACTGTTTCAGTGTGGTACCACTTTACTACGTGATCCAAACCAGAAAAAACCCTGGATCTGGCCAACAAGTATGCGAAAAATACGAAAGTATGAGGCAGATGATTGCAAATACCATAACTTACCCAGAGATAACCGGCGTTATCCTCTAAAATATTAATAGAATCCAGGTTGAATTGACTGTTTCAGTGTGGCACCACATTAATACGTGATCCTAACCAGAAAAAAACCCAGGATCTGGCCAACAAGTATGCGAAAGATGCTAAAGTATCAGGCAGATGTTTGCAAATACCAGACCTAACCCAGATCTAACCGGTGTTATCCTCTAAAGTATTGATCGAAACCAGGATTAGTTGACTGTTACAGTGTGATACCACATTACTACGTGATCCAAACCAGAAAAAACACTGGATCTGGCCAACAAGTATGCGAAAAATGCGAAAGTATGAGGCAGATGATTGCAAATACCATAACTTACCCAGACATAACCGGCGTCATCCCCTAAAATATTAATCGAGTCCAGGTTGAATTGACTGTTTCAGTGTGGTGCTACATTAATACGTGATCCAAATCGGAAAAAGCCCGCGATCTGGCCATCATGTATGCGAAAAATGCGAAAGTATGAGCCAGATGATCGGAAATACCAGAACTAACCCAGACATAACTAGCGTTATCCTCTAAAATACTAATCGGAACCAGCTTTTATTGACTGTTTCAGTGTGGTACCACATTACTACGCGATCCAAACCAGAAAAAGCCCAGGATCTGGCCAACAAGTATGCGAAAAATGCGAAAGTACGAGCGAGATGAGGGCAAATACCGGACCTAACCCAGACATAGCCGGTGTTATCCTCTAAAATATTAATCGGAACCAGGTTTATTTGACTGTTTCAGTGTGGTACCACATTACTACGTGGTCCAAGCCCGAAAAAGGCCAGGATCTGACCAACAAGTATGCGAAAAATGCGAAAGTACGAGCCAGATGAGGGCAAATACCAGAACTAACCCAGACATAACCAGCGTTATCCTCTAAGATACTAGTCGCAACCAGGTTTTATTGACTGTATCGGTGTGGTATCACATTACTACGTGATCCAAACCAGAAAAAACCCTGGATCTGGCCAACAAGTATGCGAAAAATACGAAAGTATGAGGCAGATGATTGTAAATACCATAACTTACCCAGAGATAACCGGCGTTATCCTCTAAAATATTAATCGAATCCCGGTTGAATTGACTGTTTCAGTGTGGCACCACATTAATACGTGATCCTAACCAGAAAAAAACCCAGGATCTGGCCAACAAGTATGCGAAAGATGCGAAAGTACGAGCGAGATGAGGGCAAATACCGGACCTAACCCAGACATAGCCGGTGTTATCCTCTAAAATATTAATCGGAACCAGGTTTATTTGACTGTTTCAGTGTGGTACCACATTACTACGTGGTCCAAGCCCGAAAAAGGCCAGGATCTGACCAACAAGTATGCGAAAAATGCGAAAGTACGAGCCAGATGAGGGCAAATACCAGAACTAACCCAGACATAACCAGCGTTATCCTCTAAGATACTAGTCGCAACCAGGTTTTATTGACTGTATCGGTGTGGTATCACATTACTACGTGATCCAAACCAGAAAAAACCCTGGATCTGGCCAACAAGTATGCGAAAAATACGAAAGTATGAGGCAGATGGTTGCAAATACCATAACTTACCCAGAGATAACCGGCGTTATCCTCTAAAATATTAATCGAATCCCGGTTGAATTGACTGTTTCAGTGTGGCACCACATTAATACGTGATCCTAACCAGAAAAAAACCCAGGATCTGGCCAACAAGTATGCGAAAGATGCGAAAGTATCAGGCAGATGATTGCAAATACCAGACCTAACCCAGATCTAACCGGTGTTATCCTCTAAAGTATTGATCGAAACCAGGATTAGTTGACTGTTACAGTGTGGTACCACATTACTACAAGGT
The DNA here is from genome assembly GCF_051014445.1 of Colletes latitarsis. Classification (NCBI taxonomy): domain Eukaryota; kingdom Metazoa; phylum Arthropoda; class Insecta; order Hymenoptera; family Colletidae; genus Colletes; species Colletes latitarsis. The sequence goes on along the minus strand of NW_027488368.1, from coordinate 2,249,848 downwards.
CCAAGTCAGTAAAAGCCCAGGATCTGGCCAACAAGTATGCGAAAAATACGAAAGTATGAGGCAGATGATTGCAAATACCATAACTTACCCAGAGATAACCGGCGTTATCCTCTAAAATATTAATCGAATCCCGGTTGAATTGACTGTTTCAGTGTGGCACCACATTAATACGTGATCCTAACCAGAAAAAAACCCAGGATCTGGCCAACAAGTATGCGAAAGATGCGAAAGTATCAGGCAGATGATTGCAAATACCAGACCTAACCCAGATCTAACCGGTGTTATCCTCTAAAGTATTGATCGAAACCAGGATTAGTTGACTGTTACAGTGTGGTACCACATTACTACAAGGTCCAAGTCAGTAAAAGCCCAGGATCTGGCCAACAAGTATCCGAAAAATGCGAAAGTACGAGCCAGATGAGGGCAAATACCAGACCTAACCTAGACATAACCGGCGTTATCCTCTAAAATATTAATCGCAACCAGGTTTAATTGACTGTTTCGTTGTAGGACCACATTACTACGTGACACAAACCACAAAAAGGCCAGGATCTGGCCAAGAAGTATGCGAAAAACGCGAAAGTATGAGCCAGATGATTGCAAATACCAGAACTAACCCAGACATAACCGGCGTTATCCACTAAAAGATTAATCGGAACCAGGTTTAACTGACTGTTTCAGTGTGGTACCACACTACTACGTGGTACAAACCAGAAAAAGCCCAGGATCTGGCCAACAAGTATGCGAAAAATACGAAAGCACGAGACAGATGAGGGCTAATCCCAGACATAACCGAGACATAACCGGCGCTATCCTCTAAAATATTAATCGGAAGCAGGTTTTATTGACTGTTTCGATGTGGTACCACATTACTACATGATCCAAATCAGAAAAAGCCCAGTATCTGGCCAATAAGTATGCGAAAAATGCGAAAGTATGAGGCAGATGATTGCAAATACCAGACGCATCCCAGACCTAACCGGTGTCAGCCTCTACAATATTGACCGAATACAGGTTGAATTGATTATTTCAGTGTGGCACCACATTAATACGTGATCCTAAGCAGAACAAAAACCCAGGATCTGGCCAACAAGTATGCGAAAGATGCGAAAGTATGAGGCAGATGTTTGCAAATACCAGACCTAACACAAACCTAACCGGTGTCAGCCTCTACAATAGTGATCGAATCCAGGTTGAATTGACTATTTCAGTGTGGTACCACGTTGACACGTGATCCTGCCCAGAAAAAAGCGCAGGATCTGGCCAACAAGTATGCGAAAGATGCGAAAGTATGAGGCAGATGATTGCAAATACCAGACCTAACACAAACCTAACCGGTATTGTCCTCTAAAGTATTGATCGAAGCCAGCCTTAATTGACTGATTCAGTCTGGTACCACATTACTACGAGGTCCAAGTCAGTAAAAGCCCAGGATCTGGCCAAAAAGTATCCGAAAAATGCGAACGTATGAGGAAGATGATTGCAAATACCAGACGTAACCCAGACCTAACCGGTGTTATCCTCTAAAATATTGATCGAAACCAGGATTAGTTGACTGTTACAGTGTGGTACCACATTACTACGTGATCCAAACCAGAAAAAACACTGGATCTGGCCAACAAGTATGCGAAAAATGCGAAAGTATGAGGCAGATGATTGCAAATACCATAACTTACCCAGACATAACCGGCGTCATCCCCTAAAATATTAATCGAGTCCAGGTTGAATTGACTGTTTCAGTGTGGTGCTACATTAATACGTGATCCAAATCGGAAAAAGCCCGCGATCTGCCATCATGTATGCGAAAAATGCGAAAGTATGAGCCAGATGAGGGCAAATACCAGAACTAACCCAGACATAACCAGCGTTATCCTCTAAGATACTAGCCGCAACCAGGTTTTATTGACTGTATCGGTGTGGTATCACATTACTACGTGATCCAAACCAGAAAAAACCCTGGATCTGGCCAACAAGTATGCGAAAAATACGAAAGTACGAGGCAGATGATTGCAAATACCATAACTTACCCAGAGATAACCGGCGTTATCCTCTAAAATATTAATCGAATCCAGATTGAATTGACTGTTTCAGTGTGGCACCACATTATTACGTGATCCTAACCAGAAAAAAACCCAGGATCTGGCCAACAAGTATGCGAAAGATGCGAAAGTATCAGGCAGATGTTTGCAAATACCAGACCTAACCCAGATCTCACCGGTGTTATCCTCTAAAGTATTGATCGAAACCAGGATTAGTTGACTGTTACAGTGTGGTACCACATTACTACGTGATCCAAACCAGAAAGAACACTGGATCTGGCCAACAAGTATGCGAAAAATGCGAAAGTATGAGGCAGATGGTTGCAAATACCATAACTTACCCAGACATAACCGGCGTTATCCCCTAAAATATTAATCGAGTCCAGGTTGAATTGACTGTTTCAGTGTGGTGCTACATTAATACGTGATGCAAATCGGAAAAAGCCCGTGATCTGGCCACCATGTATGCGAAAAATGCGAAAGTATGAGCCAGATGATTGGAAATACCAGAACTAACACAGACATAACTAGCGTTATCCTCTAAAATACTAATCGGAACAAGCTTTTATTGACTGTTTCAGTGTGGTACCACATTACTACGTGATCCAAACCAGGAAAAGGCCAGGATCTGGCCAACAAGTAAGCGAAAAATGCGAAAGTACGAGCCAGATGAGGGCAAATACCGGACCTAACCCAGACATGGCCGGCGTTACCCTTTAAAATATTAATCGGAACCAGGTTTATTTGACTGTTTCAGTGTGGTACCCCTTTACTACGTGGTCCAAGCCTGAAAAAGGCCAGGATCTGACCAACAAGTAAGCGAGAAATGCGAAATTACGAGCCAGATGAGGGAAAATCCCAGACCCTACCGAGACATAACCGGCGTTATCCTCTAAAATATTAATCGCAACCAGGTTTAAATGACTGTTTCGGTGTGGAACCTCATTACTACGGGATCCAAACCGGAAAAAACCCAGGATCTGGCCAACAAGTATGCGAAATACGTGAAAGTCTGAGCCAGATGATTGCAAATACCAAAACTAACCCAGACGTAACCTGCGTTATCCTCTAAAATACTATCCGGAACCAGCTTCTATTGACTGTTTCAGTGTGGTACCACACTACTACGTGATACAAACCAGAAAAAGCCCAGGATCTGGCCAACAAGTATGCGAAAAATGCGAAAGCACGAGACAGATGAGGGCAAATCCCAGACACAACCGCGACATAACCGGCGTTATCCTCTAAAATATTAATCGCAACCAGGTTTAATTGACTGTTTCGGTGTGGTACCCCATTACTACGAGATCCACACCAGAAAAAACGCAGGATCTGGCCAACAAGTATGCGAAAAATGCGGAAGTACGAGCCAAATGAGGGCAAATACCAGACCTAACCCAGACATAACCAGTATTATCCTCTAAAATACTAATCGCAACCAGGTTGAATTGACTGTTTCGGTGTGGTACCACAATACCACGTGGTCCGAGCCAGAAATGAACCCAGGATGTGGCAAACAAGTATGCCAAAAATGCGAAAGTATGTGGCAAATGATTACAAATACCAGTCGTAACCCAGACCTAACCGGTGTTATCCCCTAAAATATATATCGAAACCAGGATTCATAGACTGTTTCAGTGTGGTACCACATTACTACGTAATCCAAACCAGGAAAAGGCCAGGATCTGGCCAACAGGTATGCGAAAAATGCGAAAGTACGAGCCAGATGAGGGCAAATACCAGACCTAACCCAGACATAACCGCCGTTATCCTCTAAAATATCAATCGCAACCTGGTTTAATTGACCGTTTCGGTGTGGAACCTCATTACTACGGGATCCAAACCGGAAGAAACCCAGGATCTGGCCAACAAGTACGCGAAAACCGCGAAAGTATGAGCCAGATGATTGCAAATACCAGAACTAAGCCAGACGTAACCTTCGTTATCCTCTAAAATACTATCCGGAACCAGCTTCTATTGACTGTTTCAGTGTGGTACCATACTACTACGTGATACAAACCAGAAAAAGCCCAGGATCTGGCCAACAAGTATGCGCAAAATGCGAAAGTACGAGCCAGATGAGGGCAAATCCCAGACCTAACCGAGACATTACCGGCGTTATCCTCTAAAATATTAATCGCTACCAGGTTTAATTGACTGTTTCGGTGTGGTACCGCATTACTACGTGATCCAAACCAGAAAAAGGCCAGGATCTGGGCATAAAGTATGCGTAAAATGCGAAAGTACGAGCCAGATGTGGGCAAATCCCAGAGCTAACCCAGACATAACCGGCGTTATCCACTAAAATATTAATCGGAACCAGGTTTGATTGACTGTTTCTGTGTGGTACCAAATTACTGCGTGGTCCAAGCCAGAAAAAGGCCAGGATCTGGCCAACACGTATGCGTAAAATGCGAAAGTACGAGCCAGATGAGGGCAAATCCCAGACCAAACCGAGACATAACCGGCGTTATCCTCTAAAACATTAATCGCAACCAGGTTTAATTGACTGTTTCGGTGTGGTACCACATTACTACGTGATCCAAACCTGAAAAAGGCCAGGATCTGGCCAACAAGTATGCGAAAAATGCGAAAGTACGAGCCAGATGAGGGCAAATCCCAGAACTAACCGAGACATATCCGACGTTATCCTCTAAAATATTAATCGCAACCAGGTTTAATTGACTGTTTCGGTGTGGAACCACATTACGACGGGATGCAAACCAGAAAAAGCCCTGGATCTGGCCAACAAGTATTGGAAAAACGCGAAAGTATGAGCCAGATGATTGCAAATACCAGAGCTATCCCAGACATAACCAGCGTTATCCTCTAAGATACTAATCGGAACCAGTTTTAATTGACTGTTTCATTGTGGTACCACGCTACTACGTGATACAAACCAGAAAAAGCCCAGGATCTGGCCAACAAGTATGCGCAACATGCGAAAGTACGAGCCAGATGAGGGCAAATCCCAGACCTAACCGAGACATAACCGGCGTTATCCTCTAAAATATTAATCGAAACCAGGTTTAATTGACTGTCTCGGTGTGGTACCGCATTACTACGTGATCCAAACCTGAAAAAGGCCAGGATCTGGCCAACAAGTATGCGAAAAATGCGAAAGTACGAGCCAGATGAGGGCAAATCCCAGAACTAACCGAGACATATCCGACGTTATCCTCTAAAATATTAATCGCAACCAGGTTTAATTGACTGTTTCGGTGTGGTACCCCATTACTACGAGATCCACACCAGAAAAACGCAGGATCTGGCCAACAAGTATGCGAAAAATGCGAAAGTATGAGGCAGATGATTGCAAATACCATAACTTACCCAGACATAACCGGCGTCATCCCCTAAAATATTAATCGAGTCCAGGTTGAATTGACTGTTTCAGTGTGGTGCTACATTAATACGTGATCCAAATCGGAAAAAGCCCGCGATCTGGCCATCATGTATGCGAAAAATGCGAAAGTATGAGCCAGATGATCGGAAATACCAGAACTAACCCAGACATAACTAGCGTTATCCTCTAAGATACTAGTCGCAACAAGGTTTTATTGACTGTATCGGTGTGGTATCACATTACTACGTGATCCAAACCAGAAAAAACCCTGGATCTGGCCATCAAGTATGCGAAAAATGCGAAAGTACGAGCCAGATGAGGGCAAATACCAGACCTAACCTAGACATAACCAGCGTTATCCTCTAAAATACTAATCGGAACCAGCTTTTATTGACTGTCTCAATGGGGTACCACATTACTACGTGATCCAAACCAGGAAAAGGCCAGGATCTGGCCAAGAAGTAAGCGAAAAATGCGAAAGTACGAGCCAGATGAGGGCAAATACCGGACCTAACCCAGACATAGCCGGCGTTATCCTCTAAAATATTAATCGGAACCAGGTTTATTTGACTGTTTCGGTGTGGTACCACATTACTACGTGGTCCAAGCCCGAAAAAGGCCAGGATCTGACCAACAAGTATGCGAAAAATGCGAAAGTACGAGCCAGATGAGGGCAAATACCATAACTTACCCAGAGATAACCGGCGTTATCCTCTAAAATATTAATCGAATCCAGATTGAATTGACTGTTTCAGTGTGGCACCACATTATTACGTGATCCTAACCAGAAAAAAACCCTGGATCTGGCCAACAAGTATGCGAAAGATGCGAAAGTATCAGGCAGATGTTTGCAAATACCAGACCTAACCCAGATCTCACCGGTGTTATCCTCTAAAGTATTGATCGAAACCAGGATTAGTTGACTGTTACAGTGTGGTACCACATTACTACGTGATCCAAACCAGAAAGAACACTGGATCTGGCCAACAAGTATGCGAAAAATGCGAAAGTATGAGGCAGATGGTTGCAAATACCATAACTTACCCAGACATAACCGGCGTTATCCCCTAAAATATTAATCGAGTCCAGGTTGAATTGACTGTTTCAGTGTGGTGCTACATTAATACGTGATGCAAATCGGAAAAAGCCCGCGATCTGGCCACCATGTATGCGAAAAATGCGAAAGTACGAGCCAGATGAGGGCAAATACCAGACCTAACCTAGACATAACCAGCGTTACCCTGTAAAATACTAATCGGAACCAGCTTTTATTGACTGTCTCAATGGGGTACCACATTACTACGTGATCCAAACCAGGAAAAGGCCAGGATCTGGCCAACAAGTAAGCGAAAAATGCGAAAGTACGAGCCAGATGAGGGCAAATACCGGACCTAACCCAGACATGGCCGGCGTTACCCTTTAAAATATTAATCGGAACCAGGTTTATTTGACTGTTTCAGTGTGGTACCCCTTTACTACGTGGTCCAAGCCTGAAAAAGGCCAGGATCTGACCAACAAGTAAGCGAGAAATGCGAAAGTACGAGCCTGATGAGGGCAATTACCAGAACTAACCCAGACATAACCAGCGTTATCCTCTAAGATACTGATCGGAACCAGGTTTAATTGACTGTTTCAGTGTGGTACCACACTACTACGTGATACAAACCAGAAAATGCCCAGGATCTGGCCAACAAGTATGCGAAAAATACGAAAGCACGAGACAGATGAGAGCAAATCCCAGACACAACCGAGACATAACCGGCGTTATCCTCTAAAATATTAATCGCAACCAGGTTTAATTGACTGTTTCGGTGTGGTACCGCATTACTACCAGATCCACACCAGAAAAAACGTAGGATCTGGCCAACAAGTATGCGAAAAATGCGGAAGTCCGAGCCAAATGAGGGCAAATACCAGACCTAACCGAGGCATAACCGGCGTTATCCGCTAAAATATTAATCGGAACCAGGTTTATTTGACTGTTTCAGTGTGGTACCACATTACTACGTAATCCAAACCAGGAAAAGGCCAGGATCTGGCCAACAGGTATGCGAAAAATGCGAAAGTACGAGCCAGATGAGGGCAAATACCAGACCTAACCCAGACATAACCGCCGTTATCCTCTAAAATATCAATCGCAACCTGGTTTAATTGACCGTTTCGGTGTGGAACCTCATTACTACGGGATCCAAACCGGAAGAAACCCAGGATCTGGCCAACAAGTATGCGAAAACCGCGAAAGTATGAGCCAGATGATTGCAAATACCAGAACTAAGCCAGACGTAACCTTCGTTATCCTCTAAAATACTATCCGGAACCAGCTTCTATTGACTGTTTCAGTGTGGTACCATACTACTACGTGATACAAACCAGAAAAAGCCCAGGATCTGGCCAACAAGTATGCGCAAAATGCGAAAGTACGAGCCAGATGAGGGCAAATCCCAGACCTAACCGAGACATTACCGGCGTTATCCTCTAAAATATTAATCGCTACCAGGTTTAATTGACTGTTTCGGTGTGGTACCGCATTACTACGTGATCCAAACCAGAAAAAGGCCAGGATCTGGGCATAAAGTATGCGTAAAATGCGAAAGTACGAGCCAGATGTGGGCAAATCCCAGAGCTAACCCAGATATAACCGGCGTTATCCACTAAAATATTAATCGGAACCAGGTTTGATTGACTGTTTCTGTGTGGTACCAAATTACTGCGTGGTCCAAGCCAGAAAAAGGCCAGGATCTGGCCAACAAGTATGCGTAAAATGCGAAAGTACGAGCCAGATGAGAGCAAATCCAAGACCAAACCGAGACATAACCAGCGTTATCCTCTAAAACATTAATCGCAACCAGGTTTAATTGACTGTTTCGGTGTGGTACCACATTACTACGTGATCCACACCAGAAAAAGGCCAGGATCTGCCCAACAAGTATGCGAAAAATGCGGAAGTACTTGCAAGATCAGGGCAAATACCATACCTAACCCAGACGTAACCGGCGTTATCCCCTAAAATATTAATCGCAACCAGGTTTAATTGACTGTTTCGGTGTGGAACCACATTACGACGGGATGCAAACCAGAGAAAGCCCTGGATCTGGCCAACAAGTATTGGAAAAACGCGAAAGTATGAGCCAGATGATTGCAAATACCAGAGCTATCCCAGACATAACCAGCGTTATCCTCTAAGATACTAATCGGAACCAGTTTTAATTGACTGTTTCATTGTGGTACCACGCTACTACGTGATACAAACCAGAAAAAGCCCAGGATCTGGCCAACAAGTATGCGCAACATGCGAAAGTACGAGCCAGATGAGGGCAAATCCCAGACCTAACCGAGACATAACCGGCGTTATCCTCTAAAATATTAATCGAAACCAGGTTTAATTGACTGTCTCGGTGTGGTACCGCATTACTACGTAATCCAAACCTGAAAAAGGCCAGGATCTGGCCAACAAGTATGCGAAAAATGCGAAAGTACGAGCCAGATGAGGGCAAATCCCAGAACTAACCGAGACATATCCGACGTTATCCTCTAAAATATTAATCGCAACCAGGTTTAATTGACTGTTTCGGTGTGGTACCCCATTACTACGAGATCCACACCAGAAAAAACGCAGGATCTGGCCAACAAGTATGCGAAAAATGCGGAAGTACGAGCCAAATGAGGGCAAATACCAGACCTAACCCAGACATAACCAGCATTATCCTCTAAAATACTAATCGCAACCAGGTTGAATTGACTGTTTCGGTGTGGTACCACAATACCACGTGGTCCGAGCCAGAAATGAACCCAGGATGTGGCAAACAAGTATGCCAAAAATGCGAAAGTATGTGGCAAATGATTACAAATACCAGTCGTAACCCAGACCTAACCGGTGTTATCCCCTAAAATATATATCGAAACCAGGATTCATTGACTGTTTCAGTGTGGTGCCACATTACTACGTAATCCAAACCAGGAAAAGGCCAGGATCTGGCCAACAGGTATGCGAAAAATGCGAAAGTACGAGCCAGATGAGGGCAAATCCCAGACCTAACCGAGACATTACCGGCGTTATCCTCTAAAATATTAATCGCTACCAGGTTTAATTGACTGTTTCGGTGTGGTACCGCATTACTACGTGATCCAAACCAGAAAAAGGCCAGGATCTGGGCATAAAGTATGCGTAAAATGCGAAAGTACAAGCCAGATGTGGGCAAATCCCAGAGCTAACCCAGACATAACCGGCGTTATCCACTAAAATATTAATCGGAACCAGGTTTGATTGACTGTTTCTGTGTGGTACCAAATTACTGAGTGGTCCAAGCCAGAAAAAGGCCAGGATCTGGCCAACAAGTATGCGTAAAATGCGAAAGTACGAGCCAGATGAGGCCAAATCCCAGACCAAACCGAGACATAACCGGCGTTATCCTCTAAAACATTAATCGCAACCAGGTTTAATTGACTGTTTCGGTGTGGTACCACATTACTACGTGATCCACACCAGAAAAAGGCCAGGATCTGCCCAACAAGTATGCGAAAAATGCGGAAGTACTTGCAAGATCAGGGCAAATACCATACCTGACCCAGACGTAACCGGCGTTATCCCCTAAAATATTAATCGCAACCAGGTTTAATTGACTGTTTCGGTGTGGAACCACATTACGACGGGATGCAAACCAGAAAAAGCCCTGGATCTGGCCAACAAGTATTGGAAAAACGCGAAAGTATGAGCCAGATGATTGCAAATACCAGAGCTATCCCAGACATAACCAGCGTTATCCTCTAAGATACTAATCGGAACCAGTTTTAATTGACTGTTTCATTGTGGTACCACGCTACTACGTGATACAAACCAGAAAAAGCCCAGGATCTGGCCAACAAGTATGCGCAACATGCGAAAGTACGAGCCAGATGAGGGCAAATCCCAGACCTAACCGAGACATAACCGGCGTTATCCTCTAAAATATTAATCGAAACCAGGTTTAATTGACTGTCTCGGTGTGGTACCGCATTACTACGTGATCCAAACCTGAAAAAGGCCAGGATCTGGCCAACAAGTATGCGAAAAATGCGAAAGTACGAGCCAGATGAGGGCAAATCCCAGAACTAACCGAGACATATCCGACGTTATCCTCTAAAATATTAATCGCAACCAGGTTTAATTGACTGTTTCGGTGTGGTACCGCATTACTACGTGATCCAAACCTGAAAAAGGCCCGGATCTGGCCAACAAGTATGCGAAAAATTCGAAAGTACAAGCCAGATGAGGGCAAATACCAGACCTAACCCAGACATAACCGGCGTTATCCCCTAAAATATTAATCGCAACCAGGTTTAATTGACTGTTTCGGTGTGGAACCAAATTACTACGTGGTCCAAGCCAGAAAAAGGCCAGGATCTGGCCAACAAGTATGCGCAAAATGCGATAGTACGAGCTAGACGAGGGCAAATCCCAAACCTAACCGAGACATAACCGGCGTTATCCTCTAAAATATTAATAGCAACCAGGTTTAATTGACTGTTTCGGTGTGGTACTGCATTACTACGTGATCCAAACCAGAAAAAGACCAGGATCTGGCCAACAAGTATGCGAAAAATGCGAAGGTAGGAGACAGATGAGGGCAAAGCCCAGACCTAACCGAGAAATAACCGTCCCTGCCCTCCAAAATATTTATCGCAACCAGGTTTAATTGACCGTTTGAGTGTGGTCCCAGATTACTACTTGGTCCAAGCCAGAAAAAGGCCAGGATCTGGCCAACAGGTATGCGAAAAATGCGAAAGTACGAGCCAGATGTGGGCAAATACCAGACCTAACCCAGACATATCCGGCGTTATCCTCTAAAATATCAATCGCAACCTGGTTTAATTGACTGTGTCGGTGTGGAACCTCATTACTACGGGATCCAAACCGGAAAAAACCCAGGATCCGGCCAACAAGTATGCGAAAAATGCGAAAGTACGACCCAGATGTGGGCAAATCCTAGACCTAACCAAGACATAACCGACGTTATCCTCTAAAATATTAATCGCAACCAGGTTTAATTGACTGTTTGGGTGTGGTACCGCATTACTACGTGATCCAAACCTGAAAAGGCCAGGATCTGGCCAACAAGTATGCGAAAAATGCGAAAGAACGAGCCAGATGAGGGCAAATACCAGACCTAACCCAGACATAACCGGCGTTATCCTCTAAAATATTACTCGGAACCAGGTTTAATTGACTGTTTCGTTGTGGTACCACATTACGACGGGATGCAAACCAGAAAAAAGCCCAGAAGCTGCCCAACAAGTATGAGAAAAATACGAAAGTACGAGCCAAATGAGGGCAAATACCAGACCTGACCCAGACATAACCGGCGTTATCCTCTAAAATATTGATAGAATCCAGGTTGAATTGTCTACCACAGTGCGCCACCACAGTAATACGTGATCCTAACCAGAAAAAAGCCCAGGAACTGCCCAACAAGTATGAGAAAAAACGAAAGTACGAGCCAAATGAGGGCAAATACCAGACCTGACCCAGACATAACCGGCGTTATCCTCTAAAATATTGATAGAATCCAGGTTGAATTGTCTACCACAGTGCGCCACCACAGTAATACGTGATCCTAACCAGAAAAAAGCCCAGGAACTGCCCAACAAGTATGAGAAAAAACGAATGTACGAGCCAAATGAGGGCAAATACCAGACCTGACCCAGACATAACCGGCGTTATCCTCTAAAATATTGATAGAATCCAGGTTGAATTGTCTACCACAGTGCGCCACCACAGTAATACGTGATCCTAACCAGAAAAAAGCCCAGGAACTACCCAACAAGTATGAGAAAAAACGAAAGTACGAGCCAAATGAGGGCAAATACCAGACCTGACCCAGACATAACCGGCGTTATCCTCTAAAATATTAATCGCAACCAGGTTTAACTGACTGTTTCGGTGTGGAACCTCATTACTACGGGATCCAAACCGGAAAAAACCCAGGCTCTGGCCATCAAGTATGCGAAAAATGCGAAAGTATGAGCCAGATGATTGCAAATACCAGAACCAACCAAGACATAACCAGCGTTATCCTCTAAAATACTAATCGGAACCAGCTTTTATTGACTGTTTCAGTGTGGTTCCACATTACTACGTGATCCAACCAGAAAAAGGTCAGGATCTGGCCACCAAGTAAGAGAAAAATGCGAAAGTACGAGCCAGATGAGGGCAAATCCCAGACCTAACCGAGACATAACCGACGTTATCCTCTAAAATATTAATCGCAACCAGGTTTAATTGACTGTTTCGGTGTGGTACCGCGTTACTACGAGATCCACACCAGAAAAAACGCAGGATCTGGCCAACAAGTATGCGAGAAATGCGAAAGTACGAGCCAGATGAGGCCAAATCCCAGACCTAACCCAGACATAACCGGCGCTATCCTCTAAAATATTGATAGAATCCAGGTTGAATTGTCTACCTCAGTGCGCCACCACATTAATACGTGATCCTAACCAGAAAAAAACCCAGGAGCTGCCCAACAAGTATGAGAAAAATACGAAAGTACGAGCCAAATGAGGGCAAATACCAGAGCTAACTCAGACATAACCAGCGTTATCCTCTACGATACTAATCGGAACCAGGTTTAATTGACTGTTTCATTGTGGTACCACGCTACTACGTGATACAAACCTGAAAAAGCCCAGAATCTGGCCAACAAGTATGCGAGAAATGCGAAAGTACGAGCCAGATGAGGGCAAATCTCAGACCTAACCGAGACATAACCGACGTTATCCTCTAAAATATTAATCGCAACCAGGTTTAATTGACTGTTTCGGTGTGGTACCGCATTACTACGTGATCCAAACCTGAAAAAGGCCAGGATCTGGCCAACAAGTATGCGCAAAATGCGAAAGTACGAGCCAGACGTGGGCAAATCCCAGACCTAACCGAGACATAACCGGCGTTATCCTCTAAAATATTAATAGCAATCAGGCTTAATTGACTGTTTCGGTGTGGAACCACATTACTACGTGATACAGACCAGAAAAAGGCCAGGATCTGGCCAACAAGTATGCGTAAAATGCGAAAGTACGAGCCAGATGAGGGCAAATACCAGACCTAACCCAGACATAACCGGCGTTATCCTCTAAAATATTAATAGCAATCAGGCTTAATTGACTGTTTCGGTGTGGAACCACATTACGACGGGATGCAAACGAGAAAAAGCCCTGGATCTGGCCAACAAGTATGTGAGAAATGCGAAAGTACGAGCCAGATGAGGCCAAATCCCAGACCTAACCCAGACATAACCGGCGTTATCCTCTAAAATATTGATAGATCCAGGTTGAGTTGTCTACCTCAGTGCGCCACCACATTAATACGTGATCCCAACCATAAAAAAGCCCAGGAGCTGCCCAACAGGTATGAGAAAAATACGATAGTACGGGCCAAATGAGGGCAAATACCAGAGCTAACCCAGACATAACCAGCGTTATCCTCTGCGATACTAATCGGAACCAGGTTTAATTGACTGTTTCAGTGTGGTGCCACGCTACTACGTGATACAAACCGGAAAAAGCCCAGAATCTGGCCAACAAGTGTGCGAGAAATGCGAAAGTTCGAGCCAAATGAGGGCAAATACCAGACCTGACCCAGGCATAACCGGCGTTATCCTCTAAAATATTAATCGCAACCTGGTTTAATTGACTGTTTCGGTGTGGAACCACACTACTACGTGATCCAAACCAGAAAAAGCCCAGGATCTGGCCAACAAGTAAGCGAAAAATGCGAAAGTACGAGCCAGATGAGGGCAAATCCCAGACACAACCGAGACATAGCCGGCGTTATCCTCTAAAATATTAATCGCAACCAGGTTTAATTGACTGTTTCGGTTTGGTACCGCATTACTACGTGATCCACACCAGAAAAAACGCAGGATCTGGCCAACAAGTATGCGAAAAATGCGGAAGTATGTGGCAGATGATTGCAAATACCAGACATAATCCAGACCTAACCGGTGTTATCCTCTAAAATATATATCGAAATCAGCCTTCATTGACTGTTTCAGCGTGGTACCACATTACTGCGTGATCCAAACCAGAAAAACCCCAGGATCTGGCCTACAGGTATGCGAAAAATTCGGAAGTACGAGCCAAATGAGGGCTAATACCAGACCTGACCCAGACATAACCGGCGTTATCCTCTAAAATATTGGTCGGAACCAGGTTTAATTGACTGTTTCAGTGTGGTACCACATTACTACGTGATCCAAAACAGAAAAAGGCCAGGATCTGCCCAAAAAGTATGCGAAAAATGCGAAAGTACGAGCCAGATGAGGGCAAATACCAGAACTAACCCGGACATAACCAGCGTTATCCTCTAAGATACTAATCGGAACCAGGTTTAATTGTCTGTTTCAGTGTGGTACCACACTACTACGTGATACTAACCAGAAAAAGCCCAGGATCTGGCCAACAAGTATGCGCAAAATGCGAAAGTACGAGCCAGATGAGGGCAAATACCAGACCTAACCCAGACATAACCGGCGTTATCCTCTAAAATATTAATCGCAACCAGGTTTAATTGACTGTTTCGGTGTGGAATCACATTAGTACAGGATCCAAACCAGAGAAAAACCAGGATCTGGCCAACAAGTATGCGTAAAATGCGAAAGTACGAGCCAGACGAGGGCAAATCCCAGACCTAACCGAGACATAACCGGCGTTATCCTCTAAAATATTAATAGCAACCAGGCTTAATTGACTGTTGCGGTGTGGTAGTGCATTACTACGTGATCCAAACCTGAAAAAGGCCAGGATCTGGCCAACAAATATGCGAAAAATGCGAAGGTACGAGCCAGATGAGGCCAAATCCCAGACCTAACCCAGACATAACCGGCGTTATCCTCTAAAATATTGATAGATCCAGGTTGAGTTGTCTACCTCAGTGCGCCACCACATTAATACGTGATCCCAACCATAAAAAAGCCCAGGAGCTGCCCAACAGGTATGAGAAAAATATGATAGTACGGGCCAAATGAGGGCAAATACCAGAGCTAACCCAGACATAACCAGCGTTATCCTCTGCGATACTAATCGGAACCAGGTTTAATTGGCTGTTTCAGTGTGGTACCACGCTACTACGTGATACAAACCTGAAAAAGCCCAGAATCTGGCCAACAAGTGTGCGAGAAATGCGAAAGTACGAGCCAAATGAGGGCAAATACCAGACCTGACCCAGGCATAACCGGCGTTATCCTCTAAAATATTAATCGCAACCAGGTTTAATTGACTGTTTCGGTGTGGTACCACACTACTACGTGATCCAAACCAGAAAAAGCCCAGGATCTGGCCAACAAGTAAGCGAAAAATGCGAAAGTACGAGCCAGATGAGGGCAAATCCCAGACACAACCGAGACATAGCCGGCGTTATCCTCTAAAATATTAATCGCAACCAGGTTTAATTGACTGTTTCGGTTTGGTACCGCATTACTACGTGATCCACACCAGAAAAAACGCAGGATCTGGCCAACAAGTATGCGAAAAATGCGGAAGTATGTGGCAGATGATTGCAAATACCAGACATAATCCAGACCTAACCGGTGTTATCCTCTAAAATATATATCGAAATCAGCCTTCATTGACTGTTTCAGCATGGTACCACATTACTGCGTGATCCAAACCAGAAAAACCCCAGGATCTGGCCTACAGGTATGCGAAAACTGTGAAAGTACGAGCCAGATTATTGCAAACACCATAACTAACCCAAACATAACCAGCGTTATCCTCCAAAATATTCATCGGAACCATGTTTAATTGACTGCTTCTGTGTGGAACTACATTACGACGAGATCCAAACCACAAAAAACCCAAGATCTGACCGACATGTACGCGGAAATTGCGAATGTGTGAGCCACATGAGGGCAAATCCCAGACACAACCGAGACATAACCGGCGTTATCCTCTAAAATATTGGTCGGAACCAGGTTTAATTGACTGTTTCAGTGTGGTACCACATTACTACGTGATCCAAAACAGAAAAAGGCCAGGATCTGCCCAAAAAGTATGCGAAAAATGCGAAAGTACGAGCCAGATGAGGGCAAATACCAGAACTAACCCGGACATAACCAGCGTTATCCTTTAAGATACTAATCGGAACCAGGTTTAATTGACTGTTTCAGTGTGGTACCACACTACTACGTGATACAAACCAGAAAAAGCCCAGGATCTGGCCAACAAGTATGCGAAAACTGTGAAAGTACGAGCCAGATTATTGCAAATACCATAACTAACCCAAACATAACCAGCGTTATCCTCCAAAATATTCATCGGAACCATGTTTAATTGACTGCTTCTGTGTGGAACTACATTACGACGAGATCCAAACCACAAAAAACCCAAGATCTGACCGACATGTACGCGGAAATTGCGAATGTGTGAGCCACATGAGGGCAAATCCCAGACACAACCGAGACATAACCGGCGTTATCCTCTAAACTATTAATCGCAACCAGGTTTAATTGACTGTTTCGGTGTGGTACCGCATTACTACGTGATCCACACCAGAAAAAACGCAGGATCTGGCCAACAAGTACGCGAAAAATGCGGAAGTATGTGGCAGATGATTGCAAATACCATAACTAACCTAAACATAACCAGCGTTATCCTCCAAAATATTCATCGCAAGCATGTTTAATTGACTGCTTCGGTGTGGAGCCACATTACGACGAGATCCAAACCACAAAAAACCCAAGATCTGGCCAACAAGTACGCGAAAATTGCGAATGTATGAGCCAGATGATTGCATATACCAGAAGTAACCCAGCGTAACCAGCGTTCTCCTCTAAAATACTAATCGGAACCAGCTTTTATCGACTGTCTCAGTGTGGTACCACATTACTACGTGATACAGACCAGAAAAAGGCCAGGATCTGGCCAACAAGTATGCGAGAAATGCGAAAGTACGAGCCAAATGAGGGCAAATACCAGACCTGACCCAGGCATAACCGGCGTTATCCTCTAAAATATTAATCGCAACCAGGTTTAATTGACTGTTTCGGTGTGGTACCGCATTACTTCGTGATCCACACCAGAAAAAACGCAGGATCTGGCCAACAAGTACGCGAAAAATGCGGAAGTATGTGACAGATGATTACAAATACCAGACATAACCCAGACCTAACCGGTGTTATCCTCTAAAATATATATCGAAATCAGCCTTCATTGACTGTTTCAGTGTGATACCACATTACTGCGTGATCCAAACCAGAAAAAGGCCAGGATCTGGCCAACAAGTATGCGAGAAATGCGAAAGTACGAGCCAAATGAGGGCAAATACCAGACCTGACCCAGGCATAACCGGCGTTATCCTCTAAAATATTAATCGCAACCAGGTTTAATTGACTGTTTCGGTGTGGAACCACACTACTACGAGATCCAAACCCGAAAAAGCCCAGGATCTGGCCAACAAGTAAGCGAAAATTGCGAAAGTACGAGCCAGATGAGGGCAAATCCCAGACACAACCGAGACATAACCGGCGTTATCCTCTAAAATATTAATCGCAACCAGGTTTAATTGACTGTTTCGGTGTGGTAACGCATTACTACGTGATCCACATCAGAAAGAACGCAGGATCTGGCCAACAAGTACGCGAAAAATGCGGAAGTATGTGGCAGATGATTGCAAATACCAGACATAATCCAGACCTAACCGGTGTTATCCTCTAAAATATATATCGAAATCAGCCTTCATTGACTGTTTCAGCGTGGTACCACATTACTGCGTGATCCAAACCAGAAAAACCCCAGGATCTGGCCTACAGGTATGCGAAAAATTCGGAAGTACGAGCCAAATGAGGGCTAATACCAGACCTGACCCAGACATAACCGGCGTTATCCTCTAAAATATTGGTCGGAACCAGGTTTAATTGACTGTTTCAGTGTGGTACCACATTACTACGTGATCCAAAACAGAAAAAGGCCAGGATCTGCCCAAAAAGTATGCGAAAAATGCGAAAGTACGAGCCAGATGAGGGCAAATACCAGAACTAACCCGGACATAACCAGCGTTATCCTCTAAGATACTAATCGGAACCAGGTTTAATTGTCTGTTTCAGTGTGGTACCACACTACTACGTGATACTAACCAGAAAAAGCCCAGGATCTGGCCAACAAGTATGCGCAAAATGCGAAAGTACGAGCCAGATGAGGGCAAATACCAGACCTAACCCAGACATAACCGGCGTTATCCTCTAAAATATTAATCGCAACCAGGTTTAATTGACTGTTTCGGTGTGGAATCACATTAGTACAGGATCCAAACCAGAGAAAAACCAGGATCTGGCCAACAAGTATGCGTAAAATGCGAAAGTACGAGCCAGACGAGGGCAAATCCCAGACCTAACCGAGACATAACCGGCGTTATCCTCTAAAATATTAATAGCAACCAGGCTTAATTGACTGTTGCGGTGTGGTAGTGCATTACTACGTGATCCAAACCTGAAAAAGGCCAGGATCTGGCCAACAAATATGCGAAAAATGCGAAGGTACGAGCCAGATGAGGCCAAATCCCAGACCTAACCCAGACATAACCGGCGTTATCCTCTAAAATATTGATAGATCCAGGTTGAGTTGTCTACCTCAGTGCGCCACCACATTAATACGTGATCCCAACCATAAAAAAGCCCAGGAGCTGCCCAACAGGTATGAGAAAAATATGATAGTACGGGCCAAATGAGGGCAAATACCAGAGCTAACCCAGACATAACCAGCGTTATCCTCTGCGATACTAATCGGAACCAGGTTTAATTGGCTGTTTCAGTGTGGTACCACGCTACTACGTGATACAAACCTGAAAAAGCCCAGAATCTGGCCAACAAGTGTGCGAGAAATGCGAAAGTACGAGCCAAATGAGGGCAAATACCAGACCTGACCCAGGCATAACCGGCGTTATCCTCTAAAATATTAATCGCAACCAGGTTTAATTGACTGTTTCGGTGTGGTACCACACTACTACGTGATCCAAACCAGAAAAAGCCCAGGATCTGGCCAACAAGTAAGCGAAAAATGCGAAAGTACGAGCCAGATGAGGGCAAATCCCAGACACAACCGAGACATAGCCGGCGTTATCCTCTAAAATATTAATCGCAACCAGGTTTAATTGACTGTTTCGGTTTGGTACCGCATTACTACGTGATCCACACCAGAAAAAACGCAGGATCTGGCCAACAAGTATGCGAAAAATGCGGAAGTATGTGGCAGATGATTGCAAATACCAGACATAATCCAGACCTAACCGGTGTTATCCTCTAAAATATATATCGAAATCAGCCTTCATTGACTGTTTCAGCATGGTACCACATTACTGCGTGATCCAAACCAGAAAAACCCCAGGATCTGGCCTACAGGTATGCGAAAACTGTGAAAGTACGAGCCAGATTATTGCAAACACCATAACTAACCCAAACATAACCAGCGTTATCCTCCAAAATATTCATCGGAACCATGTTTAATTGACTGCTTCTGTGTGGAACTACATTACGACGAGATCCAAACCACAAAAAACCCAAGATCTGACCGACATGTACGCGGAAATTGCGAATGTGTGAGCCACATGAGGGCAAATCCCAGACACAACCGAGACATAACCGGCGTTATCCTCTAAAATATTGGTCGGAACCAGGTTTAATTGACTGTTTCAGTGTGGTACCACATTACTACGTGATCCAAAACAGAAAAAGGCCAGGATCTGCCCAAAAAGTATGCGAAAAATGCGAAAGTACGAGCCAGATGAGGGCAAATACCAGAACTAACCCGGACATAACCAGCGTTATCCTTTAAGATACTAATCGCAACCAGGTTTAATTGACTGTTTCGGTGTGGTACCGCATTACTACGTGATCCACACCAGAAAAAACGCAGGATCTGGCCAACAAGTACGCGAAAAATGCGGAAGTATGTGGCAGATGATTGCAAATACCATAACTAACCTAAACATAACCAGCGTTATCCTCCAAAATATTCATCGCAAGCATGTTTAATTGACTGCTTCGGTGTGGAGCCACATTACGACGAGATCCAAACCACAAAAAACCCAAGATCTGGCCAACAAGTACGCGAAAATTGCGAATGTATGAGCCAGATGATTGCATATACCAGAAGTAACCCAGCGTAACCAGCGTTCTCCTCTAAAATACTAATCGGAACCAGCTTTTATCGACTGTCTCAGTGTGGTACCACATTACTACGTGATACAGACCAGAAAAAGGCCAGGATCTGGCCAACAAGTATGCGAGAAATGCGAAAGTACGAGCCAAATGAGGGCAAATACCAGACCTGACCCAGGCATAACCGGCGTTATCCTCTAAAATATTAATCGCAACCAGGTTTAATTGACTGTTTCGGTGTGGTACCGCATTACTTCGTGATCCACACCAGAAAAAACGCAGGATCTGGCCAACAAGTACGCGAAAAATGCGGAAGTATGTGACAGATGATTACAAATACCAGACATAACCCAGACCTAACCGGTGTTATCCTCTAAAATATATATCGAAATCAGCCTTCATTGACTGTTTCAGTGTGATACCACATTACTGCGTGATCCAAACCAGAAAAAGGCCAGGATCTGGCCAACAAGTATGCGAGAAATGCGAAAGTACGAGCCAAATGAGGGCAAATACCAGACCTGACCCAGGCATAACCGGCGTTATCCTCTAAAATATTAATCGCAACCAGGTTTAATTGACTGTTTCGGTGTGGAACCACACTACTACGAGATCCAAACCCGAAAAAGCCCAGGATCTGGCCAACAAGTAAGCGAAAATTGCGAAAGTACGAGCCAGATGAGGGCAAATCCCAGACACAACCGAGACATAACCGGCGTTATCCTCTAAAATATTAATCGCAACCAGGTTTAATTGACTGTTTCGGTGTGGTAACGCATTACTACGTGATCCACATCAGAAAGAACGCAGGATCTGGCCAACAAGTACGCGAAAAATGCGAAAGTACGAACCAGATGAGGGCAAATACCAGACCTAACACAGACATAACCGGCGTTATCCTCTAAAATATTAATCGCCACCAGGTTTAATTGACTGTTTTGGTGTGGAATCACATTAGTGCAGGATCCAAACCAGAAAAAAACCAGGATCTGGCCAACAAGTATGCGTAAAACGCGAAAGTATGAGCCAGATGATTGCAAATACCAGAACTAACCCAGACATAACCAGCGTTAACCTCTAAAATACTAATCGGAACCAGCTTTCATTGACTGTTTCAGTGTGGTTCTACATTACTACGTGATCCAACCAGAAAAAGGTCAGGATCTGGCCAACAAGTATGCGCAAAATGCGAAAGTACGAGCCAGATGAGGGCAAATACCAGACCTAACCGAGACATAACCGGCGTTATCCTTTAAAATATTAATCGCAACCAGGTTTAGTTGACTGTTTCGGTGTGGTACCGCATTACTACGTGATCCAAACCTGAAAAAGGCCAGGGTCTGGCCAACAAGTATGCGAAAAATGCGAAAGTACGAGCCAGATGAGGGCAAATCCCAGACCTAAACGAGACATAACCGACGTTATCCCCTAAAATATTAATCGCAACCAGGTTTAATTGACTGTTTCGGTGTGGCACCGCATTACTACGTGATCCAAACCTGGAAAAGGCCAGGATCTGGCCAACAAATATGCGAAAAATGCGAAAGTACGAGCCAGATGAGGGCAAATACCAGACCTAACCCAGACATAACTGTCGTTATCCCCTAAAATATTAATCGCAACCAGGTTTAATTGACTGTTTCGGTGTGGCACCACATTACGACGGGATGCAAACCAGAAAAAGCCCTGGATCTGGCCAACAAGTATGCGAGAAATGCGAAAGTACGAGCCAGATGAAGCCAAATCCCAGACCTAACCCAGACATAACCGGCGTTATCCTCTAAAATATTGATAGATACAGGTTGAATTGTCTACCTCGGTGCGCCACCACATTAATACGTGATCCTAACCAGAAAAAAGCCCAGGAGCTGCCCAACAAGTATGAGAAAAATACGAAAGTACGAGCCAAATGAGGGCAAATACCAGAGCTAACCCAGACATAACCAGCGTTATCCACTACGATACTAATCGGAACCAGGTTTAATTGACTGTTTCAGTGTGGTACCACGCTACTACGTGATACAAACATGAAAAAGCTCAGAATCTGGCCAAAAAGTATGCGAGAAATGCGAAAGTACGAGCCAAATGAGGGCAAATACCAGACCTGACCCAGGCATAACCAACGTTATCCCCTAAAATATTAATCGCCACCAGGTTTAATTGACTGTTTCGGTGTGGAACCAAATTACTACGTGGTCCAAGCCAGAAAAAGGCCAGGATCTGGCCAACAAGTATGCGAAAAATGCGAAAGTACGAGCCAGATGAGGGCAAATCCCAGACCTAAACGAGACATAACCGACGTTATCCCCTAAAATATTAATCGCAACCAGGTTTAATTGACTGTTTCGGTGTGGCACCGCATTACTACGTGATCCAAACCTGAAAAAGGCCAGGATCTGGCCAACAAATATGCGAAAAATGCGAAAGTACGAGCCAGATGAGGGCAAATACCAGACCTAACCCAGACATAACTGTCGTTATCCCCTAAAATATTAATCGCAACCAGGTTTAATTGACTGTTTCGGTGTGGCACCACATTACGACGGGATGCAAACCAGAAAAAGCCCTGGATCTGGCCAACAAGTATGCGAGAAATGCGAAAGTACGAGCCAGATGAGGCCAAATCCCAGACCTAACCCAGACATAACCGGCGTTATCCTCTAAAATATTAATCGCAACCAGGTTTAATTGACTGTTTCGGTTTGGTACCGCATTACTACGTGATCCACACCAGAAAAAACGCAGGATCTGGCCAACAAGTATGCGAAAAATGCGGAAGTATGTGGCAGATGATTGCAAATACCAGACATAATCCAGACCTAACCGGTGTTATCCTCTAAAATATATATCGAAATCAGCCTTCATTGACTGTTTCAGCGTGGTACCACATTACTGCGTGATCCAAACCTGAAAAACCCCAGGATCTGGCCTACAGGTATGCGAAAAATGCGGAAGTACGAGCCAAATGAGGGCTAATACCAGACCTGACCCAGACATAACCGGCGTTATCCTCTAAAATATTGGTCGGAACCAGGTTTAATTGACTGTTTCAGTGTGGTACCACATTACTACGTGATCCAAAACAGAAAAAGGCCAGGATCTGCCCAAAAAGTATGCGAAAAATGCGAAAGTACGAGCCAGATGAGGGCAAATACCAGAACTAACCCGGACATAACCAGCGTTATCCTCTAAGATACTAATCGGAACCAGGTTTAATTGACTGTTTCAGTGTGGTACCACACTACTACGTGATACAAACCAGAAAAAGCCCAGGATCTGGCCAACAAGTATGCGAAAACTGTGAAAGTACGAGCCAGATTATTGCAAATACCATAACTAACCCAAACATAACCAGCGTTATCCTCCAAAATATTCATCGCAAGCATGTTTAATTGACTGCTTCTGTGTGGAACTACATTACGACGAGATCCAAACCACAAAAAACCCAAGATCTGACCAACATGTACGCGGAAATTGCGAATGTGTGAGCCAGATGAGGGCAAATCCCAGACACAACCGAGACATAACCGGCGTTATCCTCTAAAATATTAATCGCAACCAGGTTTAATTGACTGTTTCGGTGTGGTACCGCATTACTTCGTGATCCACACCAGAAAAAACGCAGGATCTGGCCAACAAGTACGCGAAAAATGCGGAAGTATGTGACAGATGATTACAAATACCAGACATAACCCAGACCTAACCGGTGTTATCCTCTAAAATATATATCGAAATCAGCCTTCATTGACTGTTTCAGTGTGATACCACATTACTGCGTGATCCAAACCAGAAAAAGGCCAGGATCTGGCCAACAAGTATGCGAGAAATGCGAAAGTACGAGCCAAATGAGGGCAAATACCAGACCTGACCCAGCCATAACCGGCGTTATCCTCTAAAATATTAATCGCAACCAGGTTTAATTGACTGTTTCGGTGTGGAACCACACTACTACGAGATCCAAACCCGAAAAAGCCCAGGATCTGGCCAACAAGTAAGCGAAAATTGCGAAAGTACGAGCCAGATGAGGGCAAATCCCAGACACAACCGAGACATAACCGGCGTTATCCTCTAAAATATTAATCGCAACCAGGTTTAATTGACTGTTTCGGTGTGGTACCGCATTACTACGTGAAAAAACGCAGAAAAAACGCAGGATCTGGCCAACAAGTACGCGAAAAATGCGGAAGTATGTGGCAGATGATTGCAAATACCAGACATAACCCAGACCTAACCGGTGTTATCCTCTAAAATATATATCGAAATCAGCCTTTATTGACTGTTTCAGTGTGATACCACATTACTGCGTGATCCAAACCAGAAAAAGGCCAGGATCTGGCCAACAAGTATGCGAGAAATGCGAAAGTACGAGCCAGATGAGGGCAAATTCCAGACCTAACCCAGACATAACCGGCGTTATCCCCTAAAATATTAATCGGAACCAGGTTTAATTGACTGTTTCAGTGTGGTACCAAATTACTACGTGGTCCAAGCCAGAAAAAGGCCAGGATCTGGCCAACAAGTATGCGCAAAATGCGAAAGTACGAGCCAGACGAGGGCAAATCCCAGACCTAACCGAGACATAACCGGCGTTATCCTCTAAAATATTAATAGCAACCAGGTTTAATTGACTGTTTCGGTGTGGTACCACATTACTACGTGATACAGACCAGAAAAAGGCCAGGATCTGGCCAACAAGTATGCGTAAAATGCGAAAGTACGAACCAGATGAGGGCAAATACCAGACCTAACACAGACATAACCGGCGTTATCCTCTAAAATATTAATCGCCACCAGGTTTAATTGACTGTTTCGGTGTGGAATCACATTAGTGCAGGATCCAAACCAGAAAAAAACCAGGATCTGGCCAACAAGTATGCGTAAAACGCGAAAGTATGAGCCAGATGATTGCAAATACCAGAACTAACCCAGACATAACCAGCGTTAACCTCTAAAATACTAATCGGAACCAGCTTTCATTGACTGTTTCAGTGTGGTTCTACATTACTACGTGATCCAACCAGAAAAAGGTCAGGATCTGGCCAACAAGTAAGCGAAAAATGCGAAAGTGCGATCCAGATGAGGGCAAATCCCAGACCTAACCGTGACATAACCGACGTTATCCTCTAAAATATTAATCGCAACCAGGTTTAATTGACTGTTTCTGTGTGGTACCGCATTACTACGTGATCCAAACCTGAAAAAGGCCGGGATCTGGCCAACAAGTATGCGAAAAATGCGAAAGTACGAGCCAGATGAGGGCAAATACCAGACCTAACCCAGAAATAACCAGCGTTATCCACTAAAATATTAATCGGAACCAGGTTTAATTGACTGTTTCAGTGTGGTACCAAATTACTACGTAGTCCAAGCCAGAAAAAGGCCAGGATCTGGCCAACAAGTATGCGCAAAATGCGAAAGTACGAGACAGATGAGGGCAAATCCCAGACCTAACCGAGACATAACCGGCGTTATCCTTTAAAATATTAATCGCAACCAGGTTTAGTTGACTGTTTCGGTGTGGTACCGCATTACTACGTGATCCAAACCTGAAAAAGGCCAGGGTCTGGCCAACAAGTATGCGAAAAATGCGAAAGTACGAGCCAGATGAGGGCAAATCCCAGACCTAAACGAGACATAACCGACGTTATCCCCTAAAATATTAATCGCAACCAGGTTTAATTGACTGTTTCGGTGTGGCACCACATTACGACGGGATGCAAACCAGAAAAAGCCCTGGATCTGGCCAACAAGTATGCGAGAAATGCGAAAGTACGAGCCAGATGAGGCCAAATCCCAGACCTAACCCAGACATAACCGGCGTTATCCCCTAAAATATTAATCGCAACCAGGTTTAATTGACTGTTTCGGTGTGGCACCACATTACGACGGGATGCAAACCAGAAAAAGCCCTGGATCTGGCCAACAAGTATGCGAGAAATGCGAAAGTACGAGCCAGATGAGGCCAAATCCCAGACCTAACCCAGACATAACCGGCGTTATCCTCTAAAATATTAATCGCAACCAGGTTTAATTGACTGTTTCGGTGTGAAACCACACTACTACGTGATCCAAACCAGAAAAAGCCCAGGATCTGGCCAACAAGTAAGCGAAAATTGCGAAAGTACGAGCCAGATGAGGGCAAATACCAGACACAACCGAGACATAACCGGCGTCATCCTCTAAAATATTAATCGCAACCAGGTTTAATTGACTGTTTCGGTGTGGTACCGCATTACTTCGTGATCCACACCAGAAAAAACGCAGGATCTGGCCAACAAGTACGCGAAAAATGCGGAAGTATGTGGCAGATGATTGCAAATACCAGACATAACCCAGACCTAACCGGTGTTATCCTCTAAAATATATATCGAAATCAGCCTTCATTGACTGTTTCAGTGTGATACCACATTACCGCGTGATCCAAACCAGAAAAAGGCCAGGATCTGGCCAACAAGTATGCGAGAAATGCAAAAGTACGAGCCAGATGAGGGCAAATACCAGACCTAACCCAGACATAACCGGCGTTATCCCCTAAAATATTAATCGGAACCAGGTTTAATTGACTGTTTCAGTGTGGTACCAAATTACTACGTGGTCCAAGCCAGAAAAAGGCCAGGATCTGGCCAACAAGTATGCGCAAAATGCGAAAGTACGAGCCAGACGAGGGCAAATCCCAGACCTAACCGAGACATAACCGGCGATATCCTCTAAAATATTAATAGCAACCAGGTTTAATTGAGTGTTTCGGTGTGGTACCACATTACTACGTGATACAGACCAGAAAAAGGCCAGGATCTGGCCAACAAGTATGCGTAAAATGCGAAAGTACGAACCAGATGAGGGCAAATACCAGACCTAACACAGACATAACTGGCGTTATCCTCTAAAATATTAATCGCCACCAGGTTTAATTGACTGTTTCGGTGTGGAATCACATTAGTGCAGGATCCAAACCAGAAAAAAACCAGGATCTGGCCAACAAGTATGCGAGAAATGCGAAAGTACGAGCCAGATGAGGCCAAATCCCAGACCTAACCCAGACATAACCGGCGTTATCCTCTAAAATATTGATAGATCCAGGTTGAATTGTTTACCTCAGTGCGCCACCACATTAATACGTGATCCTAACCAGAAAAAAGCCCAGGAGCTGCCCAACAAGTATGAGAAAAATACGAAAGTACGAGCCAAATGAGGGCAAATACCAGAGCTAACCCAGACATAACCAGCGTTATCCTCTACGATACTAATCGGAACCAGGTTTAATTGACTGTTTCAGTGTGGTACCACGCTACTACGTGATACAAACATGAAAAAGCCCAGAATCTGGCCAACAAGTATGCGAGAAATGCGAAAGTACGAGCCAAATGAGGGCAAATACCAGACCTGACCCAGGCATAACCGGCGTTATCCTCTAAAATATTAATCGCAACCAGGTTTAATTGACTGTTTCGGTGTGGAACCACACTACTACGAGATCCAAACCAGAAAAAGCCCAGGATCTGGCCAACAAGTAAGCGAAAATTGCGAAAGAACGAGCCAGATGAGGGCAAATCCCAGACACAACCGAGACATAACCGGCGTTATCCTCTAAAATATTAATCGCAACCAGGTTTAATTGACTGTTTCGGTGTGGTACCGCATTACTACGTGATCCACACCAGAAAAAACGCAGGATCTGGCCAACAAGTACGCGAAAAATGCGGAAGTATGTGGCAGATGATTGCAAATACCAGACATAACCCAGACCTAACCGGTGTTATCCTCTAAAATATATATCGAAATCAGCTTTCATTGACTGTTTCAGTGTGATACCACATTACTGCGTGATCCAAACCAGAAAAAGGCCAGGATCTGGCCAACAAGTATGCGAGAAATGCGAAAGTACGAGCCAGATGAGGGCAAATACCAGACCTAACCCAGAAATAACCGGCGTTATCCACTAAAATATTAATCGGAACCAGGTTTAATTGACTGTTTCAGTGTGGTACCAAATTACTACGTGGTCCAAGCCAGAAAAAGGCCAGGATCTGGCCAACAAGTATGCGCAAAATGCGAAAGTACGAGCCAGACGAGGGCAAATCCCAGACCTAACCGAGACATAACCGGCGTTATCCTCTAAAATATTAATAGCAACCAGGTTTAATTGACTGTTTCGGTGTGGTACCACATTACTACGTGATACAGACCAGAAAATCGCCAGGATCTGGCCAACAAGTATGCGTAAAATGCGAAAGTATGAGCCAGATGATTGCAAATACCAGAACTAACCCAGTCATAACCAGCGTTAACCTCTAAAATACTTATCGGAACCAGCTTTTATTGACTGTTTCAGTGTGGTTCTACATTACTACGTGATCCAACCAGAAAAAGGTCAGGATCTGGCCAACAAGTAAGCGAAAAATGCGAAAGTACGATCCAGATGAGGGCAAATCCCAGACCTAACCGTGACATAACCGACGTTATCCTCTAAAATATTAATCGCAAACAGGTCTAATTGACTGTTTCGGTGTGGTACCGCATTACTACGTGATCCAAACCTGAAAAAGGCCAGGATCTGGCCAACAAGTATGCGAAAAATGCGAAAGTACGAGCCAGATGAGGGCAAATACCAGACCTAACCCAGAAATAACCGGCGTTATCCACTAAAATATTATTCGGAACCAGGTTTAATTGACTGTATCAGTGTGGTACCAAATTACTACGTAGTCCAAGCCAGAAAAAGGCCAGGATCTGGCCAACAAGTATGCGCAAAATACTAAAGTACGAGCCAGATGAGGGCAAATCCCAGACCTAACCGAGACATAACCGGCGTTATCCTATAAAATATTAATCGCAACCAGGTTTAGTTGACTGTTTCGGTGTGGTACCGCATTACTACGTGATCCAAACCTGAAAAAGGCCAGGGTCTGTCCAACAAGTATGCGAAAAATGCGAAAGTACGAGCCAGATGAGGGCAAATACCAGACCTAACCCAGACATAACTGTCGTTATCCCCTAAAATATTAATCGCAACCAGCTTTTATTGACTGTTTCAGTGTGGTACCACATTACTACGTGATCCAAACCAGAAAAAGGCCAGGATCTGGCCAACAAGTATGCGAAAAATGCGAAAGTACGAGCCAGATGAGGGCAAATACCAGACCTAACCCAGAAATAACCGGCGTTATCCACTATAATATTAATCGGAACCAGGTTTAATTGACTGTTTCAGTGTGGTACCAAATTACTACGTTGTCCAAGCCAGAAAAAGGCCAGGATCTGGCCAACAAGTAAGCGAAAATTGCGAAAGTACGAGCCAGATGAGGGCAAATCCCAGACACAACCGAGACATAACCGGCGTTATCCTCTAAAACATTAATCGCAACCAGGTTTAATTGACTGTTTCGGTGTGGTACCGCATTACTACGTGATCCAAGCCTGAAAAGGGCCAGGATCTGGCCAACAAATATGCGAAAAATGCGAAAGTACGAGCCAGATGATTGCAAATACCAGAACTAACCCAGACATAACCAGCGTTATCCTCTGAAATACTAATCGGAACCAGCTTTTATTGACTGTTTCAGTGTGGTACCACATTACTACGTGATCCAAACCAGAAAAAGGCCAGGATCTGGCCAACAAGTATGCGAGAAATGCGAAAGTACGAGCCAGATGAGGGCAAATCCCAGACGTAACCGAGACATAACCGGCGTTATCCTCTAAAATATTAATCGCAACCAGGTTTAATTGACTGTTTCGGTGTGGTACCGCAATACTACGTGATCCAAACCAGAAAAAGTCCAGGAACTGGCCAACAAGTATGCGAAATAAGCGAAAGTACGAGCCAGTTGAGGGCAAATCCCAGACCTAACCGAGACATAACCGGCGTTATACTCTAACATATTAATCGCAACCAGATTCAATTGACTGCTTCGGTGTGGAACGTCATTATTACGGGATCCAAACCAGAAAAAACCCAGCATCTGGCCAACAAGTATGCGAAAAATGCGAAAGTACGAGCCAGATGAGGGCAAATACCAGACCTAACCCAGACATAACCGGCGTTATCCTCTAAAATATTAATCGCAACCAGGTTTAATTGAAAGTTTCGGTGTGGTACCACATTAGTACGTGGTCCGAGTCAGAAAAAGGGCAGGATCTGGCCAACAAGTATGCGAAAAATGCGAAGGTACGAGCCAGATGAGGGCAAATACCAGACCTAACCGAGATATAACCGGCGTTATCCTCTAAAATATTAATCGAAACCAGGTTTAATTGACTGTTTCGGTGTGGAACGTCATTATTACGGGATCCAAACCAGAAAAAGCCCAGCATCTGGCCAACAAGAATGCGAAAAATGCGAAAGTTCGAGCCAGATGAGGGCAAATACTAGACCTAACCCAGACATAACCGGCGTTATCCCCTAAAATACTAACCGGAACCAGCTTTTATTGACTGTTTCAGTGTGGTACCACATTACTACATTATCCAAACCAGAAAAAGCCCAGGATCTGGCCAACAAGTATGAGAAAAATGCGAAATTACGGACCAGATGATTGCAAATAGCAGACATAACCCAGACCTAACCGGTGTTATCCTCTAAAATATATATCGAAACCAGCCTTCATTGACTGTTTCAGTGTGATACCACATTACTGCGTGATCCAAACCAGAAAAACCCCAGGATCTGGGTAACAGGTATGCGAAAAATGCGGAAGTACGAGCCAAATGAGGGCAAATACCAGACCTGACCCAGACATAACCGGCGTTATCCTCTAAAATATTGATTGGAACCAGGTTTAATTGACTTTTTCAGTGTGGTACCACATTACTACGTGATCCAAAACAGAAAAAGGCCCGGATCTGCCCAAAAAGTATGCGAAAAATGCGAATGTACGAGCCATATGAGGGCAAATACCAGAACTAACCCAGACATAACCAGCGTTATCCTCTAAGATACTAATTGGAACCAGGTTTAATTGACTGTTTCAGTATGGTACCACACTACTACGTGATACAAACCAGAAGAAGCCCAGGATCTGGCCAACAAGTATGCGAAAACTGCGAAAGTACGAGCCAGATTATTGCAAATACCATAACTAACCTAAACATAACCTGCGTTATCCTCCAAAATATTCATCGCAAGCATGTTTAATTGACTGCTTCGGTGTGGAACCACATTACGACGAGATCCAAACCACAAAAAACCCAAGATCTGGCCAACAAGTACGCGAAAATTGCGAATGTATGAGCCAGATGATTGCATATACCAGAAGTAACCCAGGCGTAACCAGCGTTCTCCTCTAAAATACTAATCGCAACCAGGTTTAATTGACTGTATCGGTGTGGAATCACATTAGTGCAGGATCCAAACCAGAAAAAAACCAGGATCTGGCCAACAAGTATGCGAAAAACGCGAAAGTATGAGCCAGATGATTGCAAATACCAGAACTAACCGAGACATAACCAGCGTTATCCTCTAAAATACTAATCGGAACCAGCTTTTATTGACTGTTTCAGTGTGGTACCACATTACTACGTGATCCAAACCAGAAAAAGGCCAGGATCTGGCCAACAAGTATGCGAGAAATGCGAATGTACGAGCCAGATGAGGGCAAATCCCAGGCCTTATCCGAGACATAACCGGCGTTATCCTCTAAAATATTAATCGCAACCAGGTTTCATTGACTGTATCGGTGTGGTACCGCATTACTACGTGATCCAAACCAGAAAAAAGCCAGGATCTGGCCATCAAGCATGCGAAAAATGCGAAAGTATGAGCCAGATGATTGCAAATACCAGAACTAACCCAGACATAACCAGCGTTATACTCTAAAATACTAATCGGAACCAGCTTTTATTGACTGTTTCAGTGTGGTTCCACATTACTACGTGATCCAACCAGAAAAAGGTCAGGATCTGGCCAACAAGTAAGCGAAAATTGCGAAAGTACGAGCCAGATGAGGGCAAATCCCAGACACAACCGAGACATAACCGGCGTTATCCTCTAATATATTAATCGCAACCAGGTTTAATTGACTGTTTCGGTGTGGTACCGCATTACTACGTGATCCAAGCCTGAAAAAGGCCAGGATCTGACCAACAAATATGCGAAAAATGCGAAAGTACGAGCCAGATGAGGGCAAATCCCAGACCTAACCGAGACATAGCCGGCGATATCCTCTAAAATATTAAGCGCAAGCTGGTTTAATTGACTGCTTCGGTGTGGAACCACATTACTACGGGATCCAAACCAGAAAAAATGCCAGGATCTGGCCAACAAATGAGCGAAAATTGCGAAAGTACGAGCCAGATGATTGCAAATACCAGACATAACCAAGACCTAACCGGTGTTATCCTCTAAAATATATATCGAAACCAGCCTTCATTGACTGTTTCGGTGTGGTACCGCATTACTACGTGATCCAAACCAGAAAAAGGCCAGGATCTGGCCAACAAGTATGCGAGAAATGCGAATGTACGAGCCAGATGAGGGCAAATCCCAGACCTAACCGAGACATAACCGGCGTTATCCTCTAAAATATTAATCGCAACCAGGTTTCATTGACTGTATCGGTGTGGTACCGCATTACTACGTGATCCAAACCAGAAAAAAGCCAGGATCTGGCCATCAAGCATGCGAAAAATGCGAAAGTATGAGCCAGATGATTGCAAATACCAGAACTAACCCAGACATAACCAGCGTTATACTCTAAAATACTAATCGGAACCAGCTTTTATTGACTGTTTCAGTGTGGTTCCACATTACTACGTGATCCAACCAGAAAAAGGTCAGGATCTGGCCAACAAGTAAGCGAAAATTGCGAAAGTACGAGCCAGATGAGGGCAAATCCCAGACACAACCGAGACATAACCGGCGTTATCCTCTAATATATTAATCGCAACCAGGTTTAATTGACTGTTTCGGTGTGGTACCGCATTACTACGTGATCCAAGCCTGAAAAAGGCCAGGATCTGGACAACTAGTATGCGAAAAATGCGAAAGTACGAGCCAGATGAGGGCAAATCCCAGACCTAACCGAGACATAGCCGGCGATATCCTCTAAAATATTAAGCGCAAGCTGGTTTAATTGACTGCTTCGGTGTGGAACCACATTACTACGGGATCCAAACCAGAAAAAATGCCAGGATCTGGCCAACAAATAAGCGAAAATTGCGAAAGTACGAGCCAGATGATTGCAAATACCAGACATAACCCAGACCTAACCGGTGTTATCCTCTAAAATATATATCGAAACCAGACTTCATTGACTGTTTCAGTGTGATACCACATTACTGCGTGATCCAAACCAGAAAAACCCCAGGGTCTGGCCAACAGGTATGCGAAAAATGCGGAAGTACGAGCCAAATGAGGGCAAATACCAGACCTGACCCAGACATAACCGGCGTTATCCTCTAAAATATTAATAGCAACCAGGTTTAATTGACTGTTTCGGTGTGGTACCACATTACTACGTGATACAAACCAGAAGAAGCCCAGGATCTGGCCAACAAGTATGCGAAAACTGCGAAAGTACGAGCCAGATTATTGCAAATACCATAACTAACCTAAACATAACCAGCGTTATCCACCAAAATATTCATCGCAAGCATGTTTAATTGACTGCTTCGGTGTGGAACCACATTACGACGAGATCCAAACCACAAAAAACCCAAGATCTGGCCAACAAGTACGCGTAAAATGCGAAAGTACGAGCCAGATGAGGGCAAATACCAGACCTAACCCAGACATAACCGGCGTTATCCCCTAAAATATTAATCGCCACCAGGTTTAATTGACTGTTTCGGTGTGGAACCAAATTACTACGTGGTCCAAGCCAGAAAAAGGCCAGGATCTGGCCAACAAGTATGCGCAAAATGCGAAAGTACGAGCCAGACGAGGGCAAATCCCAGACCTAACCGAGACATAACCGGCGTTATCCTCTAAAATATTAATAGCAACCAGGTTTAATTGACTGTTTCGGTGTGGTACCACATTACTACGTGATCCAAAACAGAAAAAGGCCCGGATCTGCCCAAAAAGTATGCGAAAAATGCGAAAGTACGAGCCAGATGAGGGCAAATACCAGAACTAACCCAGACATAACCAGCGTTATCCGCTAAGATACTAATCGGAACCAGGTTTAATTGAATGTTTCAGTATGGTACCACACTACTACGTGATACAAACCAGAAGAAGCCCAGGATCTGGCCAACAAGCATGCGAAAACTGCGAAAGTACGAGCCAGATTATTGCAAATACCATAACTAACCTAAACATAACCAGCGTTATCCTCCAAAATATTCATCGCAAGCATGTTTAATTGACTGCTTCGGTGTGGAACCACATTACGACGAGATCCAAACCACAAAAAACCCAAGATCTGGCCAACAAGTACGCGAAAATTGCGAATGTATGAGCCAGATGATTGCATATACCAGAAGTAACCCAGCGTAACCAGCGTTCTCCTCTAAAATACTAATCGGAACCAGCTTTTATCGACTGTCTCAGTGTGGTACCACATTACTACGTGATACAGACCAGAAAAAGGCCAGGATCTGGCCAACAAGTATGCGTAAAATGCGAAAGTACGAGCCAGATGAGGGCAAATACCAGACCTAACCCAGACATAACCGGCGTTATCCTCTAAAATATTAACCGCAACCAGGTTTAATTGACTGTTTCGGTGTGGTACCGCATTACTACGTGATCAAAACCTGAAAAAGGCCAGGATCTGGCCAACAAGTATGCGAAAAATGCGAAAGTACGTGCCAGATGAGGGCAAATACCAGAACTAACCCAGACATAACCAGCGTTATCCTCTAAGATACTAATCGGAACCAGGTTTAATTGACTGTTTCAGTATGGTACCACACTACTACGTGATACAAACCAGAAAAAGGCCAGGATCTGGCCAACAAGTATGCGAAAACTGCGAAAGTACGAGCCAGATTATTGCAAATACCATAACTAACCTAAACATAACCAGCGTTATCCTCCAAAATATTCATCGCAAGCATGTTTAATTGACTGCTTCGGTGTGGAACCACATTACGACGAGATCCAAACCACAAAAAACCCAAGATCTGGCCAACCAGTACGCGAAAATTGCGAATGTATGAGCCAGATGATTGCATATACCAGAAGTAACCCAGGCGTAACCAGCGTTCTCCTCTAAAATACTAATCGGAACCAGCTTTTATCGACTGTCTCAGTGTGGTACCACATGACTACGTGATACAGACCAGAAAAAGGCCAGGATCTGGCCAACAAGTATGCGTAAAATGCGAAAGTACGCGCCAGATGAGGGCAAATACCAGACCTAACCCAGACATAACCGGCGTTATCCCCTAAAATAATAATCGCCACCAGGTTTAATTGACTGTTTTGGTGTGGAACCAAATTACTACGTGGTCCAAGCCAGAAAAAGGCCAGGATCTGGCCAACAAGTATGCGCAAAATGCGAAAGTACGAGCCAGACGAGGGCAAATCCCAGACCTAACCGAGACATAACCGGCGTTATCCTGTAAAATATTAATAGCAACCAGGTTTAATTGACTGTTTCGGTGTGGTACCACATTACTACGTGATACAGACCAGAGAAAGGCCAGGATCTGGCCAACAAGTATGCGTAAAATGCGAAAGTACGAGCCAGATGAGGGCAAATACCAGACCTAACCCAGACATAACCGGCGTTATCCTCTAAAATATTAAACGCAACCAGGTTTAATTGACTGTATCGGTGTGGAATCACATTAGTGCAGGATCCAAACCAGAAAAAAACCAGGATCTGGCCAACAAGTATGCGAGAAATGCGAAAGTACGAGCCAGATGAGGCCAAATCCCAGACCTAACCCAGACATAACCGGCGTTATCCTCTAAAATATTGATAGATCCAGGTTGAATTGTCTACCTCAGTGCGCCACCACATTAATGCGTGATCCTAATCAGAAGAAAGCCCAGGAGCTGCCCAACAAGTATGAGAAAAATACGAAAGTACGAGCCAAATGAGGGCAAATACCAGACCTGACCCAGGCATAACCGGCGTTATCCCCTAAAATACTAATCGGAACCCGCTTTTATTGACTGTTTCAGTGTGGTACCACATTACTACGTGATCCAAAACAGAAAAAGGCCAGGATCTGCCCAAAAAGTATGCGAAAAATGCGAAAGTACGAGCCGGATGAGGGCAAATACCAGACCTAACCCAGACATAACCGGCGTTATCCCCTAAAATAATAATCGCCACCAGGTTTAATTGACTGTTTTGGTGTGGAACCAAATTACTACGTGGTCCAAGCCAGAAAAAGGCCAGGATCTGGCCAACAAGTATGCGCAAAATGCGAAAGTACGAGCCAGACGAGGGCAAATCCCAGACCTAACCGAGACATAACCGGCGTTATCCTGTAAAATATTAATAGCAACCAGGTTTAATTGACTGTTTCGGTGTGGTACCACATTACTACGTGATACAGACCAGAGAAAGGCCAGGATCTGGCCAACAAGTATGCGTAAAATGCGAAAGTACGAGCCAGATGAGGGCAAATACCAGACCTAACCCAGACATAACCGGCGTTATCCTCTAAAATATTAAACGCAACCAGGTTTAATTGACTGTATCGGTGTGGAATCACATTAGTGCAGGATCCAAACCAGAAAAAAACCAGGATCTGGCCAACAAGTATGCGAGAAATGCGAAAGTACGAGCCAGATGAGGCCAAATCCCAGACCTAACCCAGACATAACCGGCGTTATCCTCTAAAATATTGATAGATCCAGGTTGAATTGTCTACCTCAGTGCGCCACCACATTAATGCGTGATCCTAATCAGAAGAAAGCCCAGGAGCTGCCCAACAAGTATGAGAAAAATACGAAAGTACGAGCCAAATGAGGGCAAATACCAGACCTGACCCAGGCATAACCGGCGTTATCCCCTAAAATACTAATCGGAACCCGCTTTTATTGACTGTTTCAGTGTGGTACCACATTACTACGTGATCCAAAACAGAAAAAGGCCAGGATCTGCCCAAAAAGTATGCGAAAAATGCGAAAGTACGAGCCAGATGAGGGCAAATACCAGAACTAACCCAGACATAACCAGCGTTATCCTCTAAGATACTAATCGGAACCAGGTTTAATTGACAGTTTCAGTGTGGTACCACACTACTACGTGATACAAACCAGAAAAAGCCCAGGATCTGGCCAACAAGTATGCATAAAATGCGAAAGTACGAGCCAGATGAGGGCAAATACCAGACCTAACCGAGACATAACCGGCGTTATCCTCTAAAATATTAATAGCAACCAGGTTTAATTGACTGTTTCGGTGTGGTACCACATTACTACGTGATACAGACCAGAAAAAGGCCAGGATCTGGCCAACAAGTATGCGTAAAATGCGGAAGTACGAGCCAGATGAGGGCAAATACCAGACCTAACACAGACATAACCGGCGTTATCCTCTAAAATATTAATCGCCACCAGGTTTAATTGACTGTTTCGGTGTGGAATCACATTAGTGCAGGATCCAAACCAGAAAAAAACCAGGATCTGGCCAACAAGTATGCGTAAAACGCGAAAGTATGAGCCAGATGATTGCAAATACCAGAACTAACCCAGACATAACCAGCGTTAACCTCTAAAATACTAATCGGAACCAGCTTTCATTGACTGTTTCAGTGTGGTTCTACATTACTACGTGATCCAACCAGAAAAAGGTCAGGATCTGGCCAACAAGTAAGCGAAAAATGCGAAAGTACGATCCAGATGAGGGCAAATCCCAGACCTAACCGTGACATAACCGACGTTATCCTCTAAAATATTAATCGCAACCAGGTTTAATTGACTGTTTCTGTGTGGTACCGCATTACTACGTGATCCAAACCTGAAAAAGGCCAGGATCTGGCCAACAAGTATGCGAAAAATGCGAAAGTACGAGCCAGATGAGGGCAAATACCAGACCTAACCCAGAAATAACCGGCGTTATCCACTAAAATATTAATCGGAACCAGGTTTAATTGACTGTTTCAGTGGGGTACCAAATTACTACGTAGTCCAAGCCAGAAAAAGGCCAGGATCTGGCCAACAAGTATGCGCAAAATGCGAAAGTACGAGACAGATGAGGGCAAATCCCAGACCTAACCGAGACATAACCGGCGTTATCCTTTAAAATATTAATCGCAACCAGGTTTAGTTGACTGTTTCGGTGTGGTACCGCATTACTACGTGATCCAAACCTGAAAAAGGCCAGGGTCTGGCCAACAAGTATGCGAAAAATGCGAAAGTACGAGCCAGATGAGGGCAAATCCCAGACCTAAACGAGACATAACCGACGTTATCCCCTAAAATATTAATCGCAACCAGGTTTAATTGACTGTTTCGGTGTGGCACCACATTACGACGGGATGCAAACCAGAAAAAGCCCTGGATCTGGCCAACAAGTATGCGAGAAATGCGAAAGTACGAGCCAGATGAGGCCAAATCCCAGACCTAACCCAGACATAACCGGCGTTATCCCCTAAAATATTAATCGCAACCAGGTTTAATTGACTGTTTCGGTGTGGCACCACATTACGACGGGATGCAAACCAGAAAAAGCCCTGGATCTGGCCAACAAGTATGCGAGAAATGCGAAAGTACGAGCCAGATGAGGCCAAATCCCAGACCTAACCCAGACATAACCGGCGTTATCCTCTAAAATATTAATCGCAACCAGGTTTAATTGACTGTTTCGGTGTGAAACCACACTACTACGTGATCCAAACCAGAAAAAGCCCAGGATCTGGCCAACAAGTAAGCGAAAATTGCGAAAGTACGAGCCAGATGAGGGCAAATACCAGACACAACCGAGACATAACCGGCGTCATCCTCTAAAATATTAATCGCAACCAGGTTTAATTGACTGTTTCGGTGTGGTACCGCATTACTTCGTGATCCACACCAGAAAAAACGCAGGATCTGGCCAACAAGTACGCGAAAAATGCGGAAGTATGTGGCAGATGATTGCAAATACCAGACATAACCCAGACCTAACCGGTGTTATCCTCTAAAATATATATCGAAATCAGCCTTCGTTGACTGTTTCAGTGTGATACCACATTACCGCGTGATCCAAACCAGAAAAAGGCCAGGATCTGGCCAACAAGTATGCGAGAAATGCAAAAGTACGAGCCAGATGAGGGCAAATACCAGACCTAACCCAGACATAACCGGCGTTATCCCCTAAAATATTAATCGGAACCAGGTTTAATTGACTGTTTCAGTGTGGTACCAAATTACTACGTGGTCCAAGCCAGAAAAAGGCCAGGATCTGGCCAACAAGTATGCGCAAAATGCGAAAGTACGAGCCAGACGAGGGCAAATCCCAGACCTAACCGAGACATAACCGGCGATATCCTCTAAAATATTAATAGCAACCAGGTTTAATTGAGTGTTTCGGTGTGGTACCACATTACTACGTGATACAGACCAGAAAAAGGCCAGGATCTGGCCAACAAGTATGCGTAAAATGCGAAAGTACGAACCAGATGAGGGCAAATACCAGACCTAACACAGACATAACTGGCGTTATCCTCTAAAATATTAATCGCCACCAGGTTTAATTGACTGTTTCGGTGTGGAATCACATTAGTGCAGGATCCAAACCAGAAAAAAACCAGGATCTGGCCAACAAGTATGCGAGAAATGCGAAAGTACGAGCCAGATGAGGCCAAATCCCAGACCTAACCCAGACATAACCGGCGTTATCCTCTAAAATATTGATAGATCCAGGTTGAATTGTTTACCTCAGTGCGCCACCACATTAATACGTGATCCTAACCAGAAAAAAGCCCAGGAGCTGCCCAACAAGTATGAGAAAAATACGAAAGTACGAGCCAAATGAGGGCAAATACCAGAGCTAACCCAGACATAACCAGCGTTATCCTCTACGATACTAATCGGAACCAGGTTTAATTGACTGTTTCAGTGTGGTACCACGCTACTACGTGATACAAACATGAAAAAGCCCAGAATCTGGCCAACAAGTATGCGAGAAATGCGAAAGTACGAGCCAAATGAGGGCAAATACCAGACCTGACCCAGGCATAACCGGCGTTATCCTCTAAAATATTAATCGCAACCAGGTTTAATTGACTGTTTCGGTGTGGAACCACACTACTACGAGATCCAAACCAGAAAAAGCCCAGGATCTGGCCAACAAGTAAGCGAAAATTGCGAAAGAACGAGCCAGATGAGGGCAAATCCCAGACACAACCGAGACATAACCGGCGTTATCCTCTAAAATATTAATCGCAACCAGGTTTAATTGACTGTTTCGGTGTGGTGCCGCATTACTACGTGATCCACACCAGAAAAAACGCAGGATCTGGCCAACAAGTACGCGAAAAATGCGGAAGTATGTGGCAGATGATTGCAAATACCAGACATAACCCAGACCTAACCGGTGTTATCCTCTAAAATATATATCGAAATCAGCTTTCATTGACTGTTTCAGTGTGATACCACATTACTGCGTGATCCAAACCAGAAAAAGGCCAGGATCTGGCCAACAAGTATGCGAGAAATGCGAAAGTACGAGCCAGATGAGGGCAAATACCAGACCTAACCCAGAAATAACCGGCGTTATCCACTAAAATATTAATCGGAACCAGGTTTAATTGACTGTTTCAGTGTGGTACCAAATTACTACGTGGTCCAAGCCAGAAAAAGGCCAGGATCTGGCCAACAAGTATGCGCAAAATGCGAAAGTACGAGCCAGACGAGGGCAAATCCCAGACCTAACCGAGACATAACCGGCGTTATCCTCTAAAATATTAATAGCAACCAGGTTTAATTGACTGTTTCGGTGTGGTACCACATTACTACGTGATACAGACCAGAAAATCGCCAGGATCTGGCCAACAAGTATGCGTAAAATGCGAAAGTATGAGCCAGATGATTGCAAATACCAGAACTAACCCAGTCATAACCAGCGTTAACCTCTAAAATACTTATCGGAACCAGCTTTTATTGACTGTTTCAGTGTGGTTCTACATTACTACGTGATCCAACCAGAAAAAGGTCAGGATCTGGCCAACAAGTAAGCGAAAAATGCGAAAGTACGATCCAGATGAGGGCAAATCCCAGACCTAACCGTGACATAACCGACGTTATCCTCTAAAATATTAATCGCAAACAGGTCTAATTGACTGTTTCGGTGTGGTACCGCATTACTACGTGATCCAAACCTGAAAAAGGCCAGGATCTGGCCAACAAGTATGCGAAAAATGCGAAAGTACGAGCCAGATGAGGGCAAATACCAGACCTAACCCAGAAATAACCGGCGTTATCCACTAAAATATTATTCGGAACCAGGTTTAATTGACTGTTTCAGTGTGGTACCAAATTACTACGTAGTCCAAGCCAGAAAAAGGCCAGGATCTGGCCAACAAGTATGCGCAAAATACTAAAGTACGAGCCAGATGAGGGCAAATCCCAGACCTAACCGAGACATAACCGGCGTTATCCTATAAAATATTAATCGCAACCAGGTTTAGTTGACTGTTTCGGTGTGGTACCGCATTACTACGTGATCCAAACCTGAAAAAGGCCAGGGTCTGTCCAACAAGTATGCGAAAAATGCGAAAGTACGAGCCAGATGAGGGCAAATACCAGACCTAACCCAGACATAACTGTCGTTATCCCCTAAAATATTAATCGCAACCAGCTTTTATTGACTGTTTCAGTGTGGTACCACATTACTA
Source organism: Colletes latitarsis (assembly GCF_051014445.1). Lineage (NCBI taxonomy): Eukaryota > Metazoa > Arthropoda > Insecta > Hymenoptera > Colletidae > Colletes > Colletes latitarsis. The sequence continues at coordinate 2,207,615 of NW_027488368.1, read as the reverse complement.
CGTGATCCAAACCAGAAAAAGGCCAGGATCTGGCCAACAAGTATGCGAAAAATGCGAAAGTACGAGCCAGATGAGGGCAAATACCAGACCTAACCCAGAAATAACCGGCGTTATCCACTATAATATTAATCGGAACCAGGTTTAATTGACTGTTTCAGTGTGGTACCAAATTACTACGTTGTCCAAGCCAGAAAAAGGCCAGGATCTGGCCAACAAGTAAGCGAAAATTGCGAAAGTACGAGCCAGATGAGGGCAAATCCCAGACACAACCGAGACATAACCGGCGTTATCCTCTAAAACATTAATCGCAACCAGGTTTAATTGACTGTTTCGGTGTGGTACCGCATTACTACGTGATCCAAGCCTGAAAAGGGCCAGGATCTGGCCAACAAATATGCGAAAAATGCGAAAGTACGAGCCAGATGATTGCAAATACCAGAACTAACCCAGACATAACCAGCGTTATCCTCTGAAATACTAATCGGAACCAGCTTTTATTGACTGTTTCAGTGTGGTACCACATTACTACGTGATCCAAACCAGAAAAAGGCCAGGATCTGGCCAACAAGTATGCGAGAAATGCGAAAGTACGAGCCAGATGAGGGCAAATCCCAGACGTAACCGAGACATAACCGGCGTTATCCTCTAAAATATTAATCGCAACCAGGTTTAATTGACTGTTTCGGTGTGGTACCGCAATACTACGTGATCCAAACCAGAAAAAGTCCAGGAACTGGCCAACAAGTATGCGAAATAAGCGAAAGTACGAGCCAGTTGAGGGCAAATCCCAGACCTAACCGAGACATAACCGGCGTTATACTCTAACATATTAATCGCAACCAGATTCAATTGACTGCTTCGGTGTGGAACGTCATTATTACGGGATCCAAACCAGAAAAAACCCAGCATCTGGCCAACAAGTATGCGAAAAATGCGAAAGTACGAGCCAGATGAGGGCAAATACCAGACCTAACCCAGACATAACCGGCGTTATCCTCTAAAATATTAATCGCAACCAGGTTTAATTGAAAGTTTCGGTGTGGTACCACATTAGTACGTGGTCCGAGTCAGAAAAAGGGCAGGATCTGGCCAACAAGTATGCGAAAAATGCGAAGGTACGAGCCAGATGAGGGCAAATACCAGACCTAACCGAGATATAACCGGCGTTATCCTCTAAAATATTAATCGAAACCAGGTTTAATTGACTGTTTCGGTGTGGAACGTCATTATTACGGGATCCAAACCAGAAAAAGCCCAGCATCTGGCCAACAAGAATGCGAAAAATGCGAAAGTTCGAGCCAGATGAGGGCAAATACTAGACCTAACCCAGACATAACCGGCGTTATCCCCTAAAATACTAACCGGAACCAGCTTTTATTGACTGTTTCAGTGTGGTACCACATTACTACATTATCCAAACCAGAAAAAGCCCAGGATCTGGCCAACAAGTATGAGAAAAATGCGAAATTACGGACCAGATGATTGCAAATAGCAGACATAACCCAGACCTAACCGGTGATATCCTCTAAAATATATATCGAAACCAGCCTTCATTGACTGTTTCAGTGTGATACCACATTACTGCGTGATCCAAACCAGAAAAACCCCAGGATCTGGGTAACAGGTATGCGAAAAATGCGGAAGTACGAGCCAAATGAGGGCAAATACCAGACCTGACCCAGACATAACCGGCGTTATCCTCTAAAATATTGATTGGAACCAGGTTTAATTGACTTTTTCAGTGTGGTACCACATTACTACGTGATCCAAAACAGAAAAAGGCCCGGATCTGCCCAAAAAGTATGCGAAAAATGCGAATGTACGAGCCATATGAGGGCAAATACCAGAACTAACCCAGACATAACCAGCGTTATCCTCTAAGATACTAATTGGAACCAGGTTTAATTGACTGTTTCAGTATGGTACCACACTACTACGTGATACAAACCAGAAGAAGCCCAGGATCTGGCCAACAAGTATGCGAAAACTGCGAAAGTACGAGCCAGATTATTGCAAATACCATAACTAACCTAAACATAACCTGCGTTATCCTCCAAAATATTCATCGCAAGCATGTTTAATTGACTGCTTCGGTGTGGAACCACATTACGACGAGATCCAAACCACAAAAAACCCAAGATCTGGCCAACAAGTACGCGAAAATTGCGAATGTATGAGCCAGATGATTGCATATACCAGAAGTAACCCAGGCGTAACCAGCGTTCTCCTCTAAAATACTAATCGCAACCAGGTTTAATTGACTGTATCGGTGTGGAATCACATTAGTGCAGGATCCAAACCAGAAAAAAACCAGGATCTGGCCAACAAGTATGCGAAAAACGCGAAAGTATGAGCCAGATGATTGCAAATACCAGAACTAACCGAGACATAACCAGCGTTATCCTCTAAAATACTAATCGGAACCAGCTTTTATTGACTGTTTCAGTGTGGTACCACATTACTACGTGATCCAAACCAGAAAAAGGCCAGGATCTGGCCAACAAGTATGCGAGAAATGCGAATGTACGAGCCAGATGAGGGCAAATCCCAGGCCTTATCCGAGACATAACCGGCGTTATCCTCTAAAATATTAATCGCAACCAGGTTTCATTGACTGTATCGGTGTGGTACCGCATTACTACGTGATCCAAACCAGAAAAAAGCCAGGATCTGGCCATCAAGCATGCGAAAAATGCGAAAGTATGAGCCAGATGATTGCAAATACCAGAACTAACCCAGACATAACCAGCGTTATACTCTAAAATACTAATCGGAACCAGCTTTTATTGACTGTTTCAGTGTGGTTCCACATTACTACGTGATCCAACCAGAAAAAGGTCAGGATCTGGCCAACAAGTAAGCGAAAATTGCGAAAGTACGAGCCAGATGAGGGCAAATCCCAGACACAACCGAGACATAACCGGCGTTATCCTCTAATATATTAATCGCAACCAGGTTTAATTGACTGTTTCGGTGTGGTACCGCATTACTACGTGATCCAAGCCTGAAAAAGGCCAGGATCTGACCAACAAATATGCGAAAAATGCGAAAGTACGAGCCAGATGAGGGCAAATCCCAGACCTAACCGAGACATAGCCGGCGATATCCTCTAAAATATTAAGCGCAAGCTGGTTTAATTGACTGCTTCGGTGTGGAACCACATTACTACGGGATCCAAACCAGAAAAAATGCCAGGATCTGGCCAACAAATGAGCGAAAATTGCGAAAGTACGAGCCAGATGATTGCAAATACCAGACATAACCCAGACCTAACCGGTGTTATCCTCTAAAATATATATCGAAACCAGCCTTCATTGACTGTTTCGGTGTGGTACCGCATTACTACGTGATCCAAACCAGAAAAAGGCCAGGATCTGGCCAACAAGTATGCGAGAAATGCGAATGTACGAGCCAGATGAGGGCAAATCCCAGACCTAACCGAGACATAACCGGCGTTATCCTCTAAAATATTAATCGCAACCAGGTTTCATTGACTGTATCGGTGTGGTACCGCATTACTACGTGATCCAAACCAGAAAAAAGCCAGGATCTGGCCATCAAGCATGCGAAAAATGCGAAAGTATGAGCCAGATGATTGCAAATACCAGAACTAACCCAGACATAACCAGCGTTATACTCTAAAATACTAATCGGAACCAGCTTTTATTGACTGTTTCAGTGTGGTTCCACATTACTACGTGATCCAACCAGAGAAAGGTCAGGATCTGGCCAACAAGTAAGCGAAAATTGCGAAAGTACGAGCCAGATGAGGGCAAATCCCAGACACAACCGAGACATAACCGGCGTTATCCTCTAATATATTAATCGCAACCAGGTTTAATTGACTGTTTCGGTGTGGTACCGCATTACTACGTGATCCAAGCCTGAAAAAGGCCAGGATCTGGACAACTAGTATGCGAAAAATGCGAAAGTACGAGCCAGATGAGGGCAAATCCCAGACCTAACCGAGACATAGCCGGCGATATCCTCTAAAATATTAAGCGCAAGCTGGTTTAATTGACTGCTTCGGTGTGGAACCACATTACTACGGGATCCAAACCAGAAAAAATGCCAGGATCTGGCCAACAAATAAGCGAAAATTGCGAAAGTACGAGCCAGATGATTGCAAATACCAGACATAACCCAGACCTAACCGGTGTTATCCTCTAAAATATATATCGAAACCAGACTTCATTGACTGTTTCAGTGTGATACCACATTACTGCGTGATCCAAACCAGAAAAACCCCAGGGTCTGGCCAACAGGTATGCGAAAAATGCGGAAGTACGAGCCAAATGAGGGCAAATACCAGACCTGACCCAGACATAACCGGCGTTATCCTCTAAAATATTGATCGGAACCAGGTTTAATTGACTTTTTCAGTGTGGTACCACATTACTACGTGATACAAACCAGAAGAAGCCCAGGATCTGGCCAACAAGTATGCGAAAACTGCGAAAGTACGAGCCAGATTATTGCAAATACCATAACTAACCTAAACATAACCAGCGTTATCCACCAAAATATTCATCGCAAGCATGTTTAATTGACTGCTTCGGTGTGGAACCACATTACGACGAGATCCAAACCACAAAAAACCCAAGATCTGGCCAACAAGTACGCGTAAAATGCGAAAGTACGAGCCAGATGAGGGCAAATACCAGACCTAACCCAGACATAACCGGCGTTATCCCCTAAAATATTAATCGCCACCAGGTTTAATTGACTGTTTCGGTGTGGAACCAAATTACTACGTGGTCCAAGCCAGAAAAAGGCCAGGATCTGGCCAACAAGTATGCGCAAAATGCGAAAGTACGAGCCAGACGAGGGCAAATCCCAGACCTAACCGAGACATAACCGGCGTTATCCTCTAAAATATTAATAGCAACCAGGTTTAATTGACTGTTTCGGTGTGGTACCACATTACTACGTGATCCAAAACAGAAAAAGGCCCGGATCTGCCCAAAAAGTATGCGAAAAATGCGAAAGTACGAGCCAGATGAGGGCAAATACCAGAACTAACCCAGACATAACCAGCGTTATCCGCTAAGATACTAATCGGAACCAGGTTTAATTGAATGTTTCAGTATGGTACCACACTACTACGTGATACAAACCAGAAGAAGCCCAGGATCTGGCCAACAAGCATGCGAAAACTGCGAAAGTACGAGCCAGATTATTGCAAATACCATAACTAACCTAAACATAACCAGCGTTATCCTCCAAAATATTCATCGCAAGCATGTTTAATTGACTGCTTCGGTGTGGAACCACATTACGACGAGATCCAAACCACAAAAAACCCAAGATCTGGCCAACAAGTACGCGAAAATTGCGAATGTATGAGCCAGATGATTGCATATACCAGAAGTAACCCAGCGTAACCAGCGTTCTCCTCTAAAATACTAATCGGAACCAGCTTTTATCGACTGTCTCAGTGTGGTACCACATTACTACGTGATACAGACCAGAAAAAGGCCAGGATCTGGCCAACAAGTATGCGTAAAATGCGAAAGTACGAGCCAGATGAGGGCAAATACCAGACCTAACCCAGACATAACCGGCGTTATCCTCTAAAATATTAACCGCAACCAGGTTTAATTGACTGTTTCGGTGTGGTACCGCATTACTACGTGATCAAAACCTGAAAAAGGCCAGGATCTGGCCAACAAGTATGCGAAAAATGCGAAAGTACGTGCCAGATGAGGGCAAATACCAGAACTAACCCAGACATAACCAGCGTTATCCTCTAAGATACTAATCGGAACCAGGTTTAATTGACTGTTTCAGTATGGTACCACACTACTACGTGATACAAACCAGAAAAAGGCCAGGATCTGGCCAACAAGTATGCGAAAACTGCGAAAGTACGAGCCAGATTATTGCAAATACCATAACTAACCTAAACATAACCAGCGTTATCCTCCAAAATATTCATCGCAAGCATGTTTAATTGACTGCTTCGGTGTGGAACCACATTACGACGAGATCCAAACCACAAAAAACCCAAGATCTGGCCAACCAGTACGCGAAAATTGCGAATGTATGAGCCAGATGATTGCATATACCAGAAGTAACCCAGGCGTAACCAGCGTTCTCCTCTAAAATACTAATCGGAACCAGCTTTTATCGACTGTCTCAGTGTGGTACCACATGACTACGTGATACAGACCAGAAAAAGGCCAGGATCTGGCCAACAAGTATGCGTAAAATGCGAAAGTACGCGCCAGATGAGGGCAAATACCAGACCTAACCCAGACATAACCGGCGTTATCCCCTAAAATAATAATCGCCACCAGGTTTAATTGACTGTTTTGGTGTGGAACCAAATTACTACGTGGTCCAAGCCAGAAAAAGGCCAGGATCTGGCCAACAAGTATGCGCAAAATGCGAAAGTACGAGCCAGACGAGGGCAAATCCCAGACCTAACCGAGACATAACCGGCGTTATCCTGTAAAATATTAATAGCAACCAGGTTTAATTGACTGTTTCGGTGTGGTACCACATTACTACGTGATACAGACCAGAGAAAGGCCAGGATCTGGCCAACAAGTATGCGTAAAATGCGAAAGTACGAGCCAGATGAGGGCAAATACCAGACCTAACCCAGACATAACCGGCGTTATCCTCTAAAATATTAAACGCAACCAGGTTTAATTGACTGTATCGGTGTGGAATCACATTAGTGCAGGATCCAAACCAGAAAAAAACCAGGATCTGGCCAACAAGTATGCGAGAAATGCGAAAGTACGAGCCAGATGAGGCCAAATCCCAGACCTAACCCAGACATAACCGGCGTTATCCTCTAAAATATTGATAGATCCAGGTTGAATTGTCTACCTCAGTGCGCCACCACATTAATGCGTGATCCTAATCAGAAGAAAGCCCAGGAGCTGCCCAACAAGTATGAGAAAAATACGAAAGTACGAGCCAAATGAGGGCAAATACCAGACCTGACCCAGGCATAACCGGCGTTATCCCCTAAAATACTAATCGGAACCCGCTTTTATTGACTGTTTCAGTGTGGTACCACATTACTACGTGATCCAAAACAGAAAAAGGCCAGGATCTGCCCAAAAAGTATGCGAAAAATGCGAAAGTACGAGCCGGATGAGGGCAAATACCAGACCTAACCCAGACATAACCGGCGTTATCCCCTAAAATAATAATCGCCACCAGGTTTAATTGACTGTTTTGGTGTGGAACCAAATTACTACGTGGTCCAAGCCAGAAAAAGGCCAGGATCTGGCCAACAAGTATGCGCAAAATGCGAAAGTACGAGCCAGACGAGGGCAAATCCCAGACCTAACCGAGACATAACCGGCGTTATCCTGTAAAATATTAATAGCAACCAGGTTTAATTGACTGTTTCGGTGTGGTACCACATTACTACGTGATACAGACCAGAGAAAGGCCAGGATCTGGCCAACAAGTATGCGTAAAATGCGAAAGTACGAGCCAGATGAGGGCAAATACCAGACCTAACCCAGACATAACCGGCGTTATCCTCTAAAATATTAAACGCAACCAGGTTTAATTGACTGTATCGGTGTGGAATCACATTAGTGCAGGATCCAAACCAGAAAAAAACCAGGATCTGGCCAACAAGTATGCGAGAAATGCGAAAGTACGAGCCAGATGAGGCCAAATCCCAGACCTAACCCAGACATAACCGGCGTTATCCTCTAAAATATTGATAGATCCAGGTTGAATTGTCTACCTCAGTGCGCCACCACATTAATGCGTGATCCTAATCAGAAGAAAGCCCAGGAGCTGCCCAACAAGTATGAGAAAAATACGAAAGTACGAGCCAAATGAGGGCAAATACCAGACCTGACCCAGGCATAACCGGCGTTATCCCCTAAAATACTAATCGGAACCCGCTTTTATTGACTGTTTCAGTGTGGTACCACATTACTACGTGATCCAAAACAGAAAAAGGCCAGGATCTGCCCAAAAAGTATGCGAAAAATGCGAAAGTACGAGCCAGATGAGGGCAAATACCAGAACTAACCCAGACATAACCAGCGTTATCCTCTAAGATACTAATCGGAACCAGGTTTAATTGACAGTTTCAGTGTGGTACCACACTACTACGTGATACAAACCAGAAAAAGCCCAGGATCTGGCCAACAAGTATGCATAAAATGCGAAAGTACGAGCCAGATGAGGGCAAATACCAGACCTAACCCAGACATAACCGGCGTTATCCTCTAAAATATTAATCGCAACCAGGTTTAATTGAAAGTTTCGGTGTGGTACCACATTAGTACGTGGTCCGAGTCAGAAAAAGGGCAGGATCTGGCCAACAAGTATGCGAAAAATGCGAAGGTACGAGCCAGATGAGGGCAAATACTAGACCTAACCCAGACATAACCAGCGTTATCCTCTAAAATACTAATCGGAACCAGCCTTTATTGACTGTTTCAGTGTGGTTCCACATTACTACGTGCTCCAACCAGAAAAAGGTCAGGATCTGGCCAACAAGTGAGCGAAAAATGCGAAAGTACGAGCCAGATGAGGGCAAATACTAGACCTAACCCAGACATAACCGGCGTTATCCTCTAAAATATTAATCGCAACCAGATTCAATTGACTGCTTCGGTGTGGAACGTCATTATTACGGGATCCAAACCAGAAAACACCCAGGATCTGGCCAACAAGTATGCGAAAAATGCGAAAGTACGAGCCAGATGAGGGCAAATACCAGACCTAACCCAGACATAACCGGCGTTATCCTCTAAAATATTAATCGCAACCAGGTTTAATTGAAAGTTTCCGTGTGGTACCGCAATACTACGTGATCCAAACCAGAAAAAGTCCAGGAACTGGCCAACAAGTATGCGAAAAATGCGAAGGTACGAGCCAGATGAGTGCAAATCCCAGACCTAACCGAGACATAACCGGCGATATCCTCTAAAATATTAAGCGCAACCTGGTTTAATTGACTGCTTCGGTGTGGAACCACATTACAACGGGATCCAAACCAGAAAAAATGCCAGGATCTGGTCAACAAGTAAGCGAAAAATGCGAAAGTACGTGCATGGTGAGGGCAAATCCCAGACCTAACCGATAAATAACCGGCGTTATCCTCTAAAATATTAAGCGCAACCTGGTTTAATTGACTGCATCGGTGTGGTACCACATTACTGCGGGATCCAAACCAGAAAAAATGCCAGGATCTGGTCAACAAGTAAGCGAAAAATGCGAAAGTACGAGCCAGATGAGGGCAAATACCCGACCTAACCGAGACATAACCTGCGTTATCCTCTAAAATATTAATCGGAACCAGGTTTAATTGACTGTTTCAGTGTGGTACCACATTACTGCCATGACGAAGCCAGAAAAAGGCCAGGATCTGGCCAACAAGTATGCGAAAAACGCGAAAGTACGAGCCAGATGAGGGCAATTACCAGACCTAACCAAGACATAACCGGCGTTATCCTCTAAAATATTAATCGCAACCAGCTTTTATTGACTCTTTCAGTGTGGTAGCACGTTACTACGTGATCCAAACGAGAAAAAGCCCAGGATCTGGCCAACAAGTATGCGAAAAATGCGAAAGTACGAGCCAGATGTGGACAAATACCAGACCTAACCCAGGCATAACCGGCGTTATCCCCTAAAATACTAATCGGAACCAGCTTTAATTGACTGTTTCGGTGTGGTACCGCATTACTACGTGGTCCAAGCCAGAAAAAGCCAGGATCTGGCCAACTAGTATGCGAAAAATGCGAAAGTACGAGCCAGATGAGGGCAAATCCCAGACCTAACCGAGATATAGCCGGCGATATCCTCTAAAATATTAAGCGCAACCTGGTTTAATTGACTGCTTCGGTGTGGAACCACATTACTACGGGATCCAAACCAGAAAAAATGCCAGGATCTGGTCAACAAGTAAGCGAAAAATGCGAAAGTACGAGCCAGATGAGGGCAAATACCAGACCAAACCCAGACATAACCGGCGTTATCCTCTAAAATATTGATAGATCCAGGTTGAATTGTCTACCTCAGTGCGCCACCACATTAATGCGTGATCCTAATCAGAAGAAAGCCCAGGAGCTGCCCAACAAGTATGAGAAAAATACGAAAGTACGAGCCAAATGAGGGCAAATACCAGACCTGACCCAGGCATAACCGGCGTTATCCCCTAAAATACTAATCGGAACCCGCTTTTATTGACTGTTTCAGTGTGGTACCACATTACTACGTGATCCAAAACAGAAAAAGGCCAGGATCTGCCCAAAAAGTATGCGAAAAATGCGAAAGTACGAGCCAGATGAGGGCAAATACCAGAACTAACCCAGACATAACCAGCGTTATCCTCTAAGATACTAATCGGAACCAGGTTTAATTGACTGTTTCAGTGTGGTACCACACTACTACGTGATACAAACCAGAAAAAGCCCAGGATCTGGCCAACAAGTATGCATAAAATGCGAAAGTACGAGCCAGATGAGGGCAAATACCAGACCTAACCCAGACATAACCGGCGTTATCCTCTAAAATATTAATCGCAACCAGGTTTAATTGAAAGTTTCGGTGTGGTACCACATTAGTACGTGGTCCGAGTCAGAAAAAGGGCAGGATCTGGCCAACAAGTATGCGAAAAATGCGAAGGTACGAGCCAGATGAGGGCAAATACTAGACCTAACCCAGACATAACCAGCGTTATCCTCTAAAATACTAATCGGAACCAGCCTTTATTGACTGTTTCAGTGTGGTTCCACATTACTACGTGCTCCAACCAGAAAAAGGTCAGGATCTGGCCAACAAGTGAGCGAAAAATGCGAAAGTACGAGCCAGATGAGGGCAAATACTAGACCTAACCCAGACATAACCGGCGTTATCCTCTAAAATATTAATCGCAACCAGATTCAATTGACTGCTTCGGTGTGGAACGTCATTATTACGGGATCCAAACCAGAAAACACCCAGGATCTGGCCAACAAGTATGCGAAAAATGCGAAAGTACGAGCCAGATGAGGGCAAATACCAGACCTAACCCAGACATAACCGGCGTTATCCTCTAAAATATTAATCGCAACCAGGTTTAATTGAAAGTTTCCGTGTGGTACCGCAATACTACGTGATCCAAACCAGAAAAAGTCCAGGAACTGGCCAACAAGTATGCGAAAAATGCGAAGGTACGAGCCAGATGAGTGCAAATCCCAGACCTAACCGAGACATAACCGGCGATATCCTCTAAAATATTAAGCGCAACCTGGTTTAATTGACTGCTTCGGTGTGGAACCACATTACAACGGGATCCAAACCAGAAAAAATGCCAGGATCTGGTCAACAAGTAAGCGAAAAATGCGAAAGTACGTGCATGGTGAGGGCAAATCCCAGACCTAACCGATAAATAACCGGCGTTATCCTCTAAAATATTAAGCGCAACCTGGTTTAATTGACTGCATCGGTGTGGTACCACATTACTACGTGACACAAACCAGAAAAATGCCAGGATCTGGCCAACAAGTATGCGAAAAATGCGAAAGTACGAGTCAGATGAGGGCAAATCCCATACCTAACCGAGACATAACCGGCGTTATCCTCTAAAATATTAACCGCAACCAGGTTTAATTGACTGTTTCGGTGTGGTACCGCATTACTACGGAATCCAAACCAGAAAAAACCCAGGATCTGGCCAACAAGTATGCGAAAAACTCGAAAGTATGAGCCAGATGGTTGCAAATACCAGAACTAATCCAGACATAACCAGCGTTATCCTGTAATATACTATTCGGAACAAGCTTCCATTGACTGTTTCAGTGTGGAACCACATTACTACGAGATCCAAACCTGAAAAAGCCCAGGATCTGGCCAACAAGTATGCGAAAAATGCGAAAGTGCGAGCCAGATGAGGGCAAATACCAGAACTAACCCAGACATAACCAGCGTTATCCTCTAAAATACTAATCGGAACCAGGTTTAATAGACTGTTTCGGTGTGGCACCGCATTACTACGTGATCCAAACCAGAAAAAGGCCAGGATCTGGCCAACAGGTATGCGAAAAATGCGAAAGTACGAGCCAGATGAGTGCAAATCCCATACCTAACCCAGACATAACCAGCGTTATCCTCTAAAATATTAATCGCAACCAGGTTTAATTGACTGTTTCGGTGTGGTACCGCATTACTACGTGATCCAAACCAGAAAAAGGCCAGGGTCTGGCCAACAAGTATGCGAAAAAAACGAAAGCACGAGCCAGATGAGGGCAAATCCCAGACCTAACCGAGACATAACCGGCGTTATCCTCTAAAATATTAATCGCAACCAGGTTTAATTGACTGTTTCGGTGTGGTACCGCATTACTACGTGATCCAAACCAGAAAAAGCCCAGGACCTGGCCAACAAGTATGCGAAAAAAACGAAAGCACGAGCCAGATGAGGGCAAATACCAGAACTAACCCAGACATAACCAGCGTTATCCTCTATAATATTATTCGCAACCAGGTTTAATTGACTGTTTCTGTGCGGTACCACATTACTACGTGATCCAAGCCAGAAAAAGCCCATGGTCTGGCCAACAAGTATGCGAAAAATGCGAAAGTACCAGCCAGATGAGGGCAAATCCCAGAACTTACCCAGACATAACCGGCGTTATCCTCTATAATATTAATCGCAACCAGGTTTAATTGACTGTTTCAGTGTGGTACAATATTACTACGTGGTCCAAGCCAGAAAAAGGCCAGGATCTGTCCAACAAGTATGCGAAAAATGCGAAAGTACGAGCCAGATGAGGGCAAATCCCAGACCTAACCGAGACATAAGCGGCGTTATAATCTAAAATATTAATCGCAACCAGGTCTAATGGACTGTTTCGGTGGGGGACCGCATTACTACGTGATCCAAACCAGAGAACCCTGGATCTGGCCAACAAGTATGCGAAAAATGCGAAAGTACGAGCCAGATGATGGCAAATCCCAGACCTAACCGAGACATAACCGGCGTTATCCTCTTAAATATTAACCGCAACCAGGTTTAATTGACCGTTTCAGTGTCGTACCACATTACTACATGAACCAAACCAGAAAAAGCCCAGGGTCTGGCCAACAGGTATGCGAAAAATGCGAAAGTACGAGCCAGATGAGGGCAAATCCCAGATCTTACCCAGAGGTAACCGGCGTTATCCTCTTTAATATTAATCGCAACCAGGTTTAATAGACTGTTTCGGTGTGGCACCGCATTACTACGTGACACAAACCAGAAAAATGCCAGGATCTGGCCAACAAGTATGCGAAAAATGCGAAAGTACGAGTCAGATAAGGGCAAATCCCATACCTAACCGAGACATAACCGGCGTTATCCTCTAAAGTATTAATCGCAACCAGGTTTAATTGACTGTTTCGGTGTGGTACCGCATTACTACGGAATCCAAACCAGAAAAAACCCAGGATCTGGCCAACAAGTATGCGAAAAACTCGAAAGTATGAGCCAGATGGTTGCAAATACCAGAACTAATCCAGACATAACCAGCGCTATCCTGTAATATACTATTCGGAACAAGCTTCTATTGACTGTTTCAGTGTGGAACCACATTACTACGAGATCCAAACCAGAAAAAGCCCAGGATCTGGCCAACAAGTATGCGAAAAATGCGAAAGTACGAGCCAGATGATGGCAAATCCCAGACCTAACCGAGACATAACCGGTGTTATCCTCTAAAATATTAATCGCAACCAGGTTTAATTGACTGTTTCGGCGTGGTACCGCATTACTACGTGATCCAAACCAGAAAAAGGCCGGGATCTGCCCAACAAGTATGCGAAAAATGCGAAAGTACGAGCCAGATGAGTGCAAATCCCATACCTAACCCAGACATAACCAGCGTTATCCTCTAAAATATTAATCGCAACCAGGTTTAATTGACTGTTTCGGTGTGGTACCGCATTACTACGTGATCCAAACCAGAAAAAGGCCAGGGTCTGGCCAACAAGTATGCGAAAAATGCGAAAGTACGAGCCAGATGAGGGCAAATCCCAGACCAAACCCAGACATAACCGGCGTTATCCTCTAAAATATTAATCGCAACCAGGTTTAATTGACTGTTTCGGTGTGGTACCGCGTTACTACGTGATCCAAACCAGAAAAAGGCCAGGATCTGGCCGACAAGTATGCGAAAAATGCGAAAGTACGAGCCAGATGAGGGCAAATCCCAGACCAAACCCAGACATAACCGGCGTTATCCTCTAAAATATTAATCGCAACCAGGATTAATTGACGGTTTCGGTGTGGCACCGCATTACTACGTGATCCAAACCAGAAAAAGGCCAGGACCTGGCCAACAAGCATGCGAAAAAAACGAAAGCACGAGCCAGATGAGGGCAAATCCCAGACCTAACCGAGACATAACCGGCGTTATCCTCTAAAATATTAATCGCAACCAGGTTTAATTGACTGTTTCGGTGTGGTACCGCATTACTACGTGATCCAAACCAGAGAACCCTGGATCTGGCCAACAAGTATACGAAAAATGCGAAAGTACGAGCCAGATGAGGGAAAATCCCAGACCTAACCGAGACATAACCGGCGTTATCCCCTAAAATATTAATCGCAACCAGGTTTAATTGACTGTTTCGGTGTGGTACCGCATTACTACGTGATCCTAACCAGAAAAAGCCCTGGATCTGGCCAACAAGTATGCGAAAAATGCGAAAGTACGAGCCAGATGAGGGAAAATCCCAGACCTTACCGAGACATAACCGGCGTTATCCTCTAAAATATTAATCGCAACCAGGTTTAATTGACTGTTTCAGTGTGGTCCCACATTACTACCTGGTCCAAGCAAGAAGAAGGCCAGGATCTGGCCAACAAGTATGCGAAAAATGCGAAAGTACGAAACACATGAGGGCAAATCCCAGACCTAACCGAGACATAACCGGCGTTCTCCACTAAAATATTAATCGGAACCAGCTTTTATTGACTGTTTCAGTGTGGTACCACATTACTACCTGAACCAAACCAGAAAAAGCTCAGGGTCCGGCCAACAAGTATGCGAAAATCGCGAAAGTATGGGCCAGATGGTTGCAAATACCAGAACTAACCCTGACATAACCAGCGTTATCCTCTAAAATACTATTCGGAACCAGCTTCTACTGACTGTTTCAGTGTGGTACCACATTACTACGTGATCCAAACCAGAAAAAGGCCAGGATCTGGCCAACAAGTATTCGAAAAATGCGAAAGTACGAGACAGATGAGGGCAAATCCCATACCTAACCGAGACATAACCGGCGTTATCCTCTAAAACATTAATAGCAACCAGGTTTAATTGACTGTTTCAGTGTGGTCCCACATTACTACTTGGTCCAAGCCAGAAAAAGGCCAGGATCTGGCCAACAAGTATGCGAAAAATGCGAAAGTACGAGCCAGATGAGGACAAACACCAGACCTAACCCAGACATAACCGGCGTTATCCTCTAACACATTAATCGCAACCAGGTTTAATTGACTGTTTCGGTGTGGTACCGCATTACTACGTGATCCTAACCAGAAAAAGCCCTGGATCTGTCCAACAAGTATGCGAAAAATGCGAAAGTACGAGCCAGATGAGGGCAAATCCCAGACCTAACCGAGACATAACCGGCGTTATCCTCTTAAATATTAACCGCAACCAGGTTTAATTGACCGTTTCAGTGTCGTACCACATTACTACATGAACCAAACCAGAAAAAGCCCAGGGTCTGGCCAACAGGTATGCGAAAAATGCGAAAGTACGAGCCAGATGAGGGCAAATCCCAGATCTTACCCAGAGGTAACCGGCGTTATCCTCTTTAATATTAATCGCAACCAGGTTTAATAGACTGTTTCGGTGTGGCACCGCATTACTACGTGACACAAACCAGAAAAATGCCAGGATCTGGCCAACAAGTATGCGAAAAATGCGAAAGTACGAGTCAGATAAGGGCAAATCCCATACCTAACCGAGACATAACCGGCGTTATCCTCTAAAATATTAATCGCAACCAGGTTTAATTGACTGTTTCGGTGTGGTACCGCATTACTACGGAATCCAAACCAGAAAAAACCCAGGATCTGGCCAACAAGTATGCGAAAAACTCGAAAGTATGAGCCAGATGGTTGCAAATACCAGAACTAATCCAGACATAACCAGCGCTATCCTGTAATATACTAGTCGGAACAAGCTTCTATTGACTGTTTCAGTGTGGAACCACATTACTACGAGATCCAAACCAGAAAAAGCCCAGGATCTGGCCAACAAGTATGCGAAAAATGCGAAAGTACGAGCCAGATGATGGCAAATCCCAGACCTAACCGAGACATAACCGGTGTTATCCTCTAAAATATTAATCGCAACCAGGTTTAATTGACTGTTTCGGCGTGGTACCGCATTACTACGTGATCCAAACCAGAAAAAGGCCGGGATCTGCCCAACAAGTATGCGAAAAATGCGAAAGTACGAGCCAGATGAGGGCAAACCCCAGACCAAACCCAGACATAACCGGCGTTATCCTCTAAAATATTAATCGCAACCAGGTTTAATTGACTGTTTCAGTGTGGTCCCACAATACTACCTGAACCAAACCAGAAAAAGCTCAGGGTCTGGCCAACAAGTATGCGAAAAATGCGAAAGTGCGAGCCAGATGAGGGCAAATACCAGAACTAACCCAGACATAACCAGCGTTATCCTCTAAAATACTAATCGGAACCAGGTTTAATAGACTGTTTCGGTGTGGCACCGCATTACTACGTGATCCAAACCAGAAAAAGGCCAGGACCTGGCCAACAAGCATGCGAAAAAAACGAAAGCACGAGCCAGATGAGGGCAAATCCCAGACCTAACCGAGACATAACCGGCGTTATCCTCTAAAATATTAATCGCAACCAGGTTTAATTGACTGTTTCGGTGTGGTACCGCATTACTACGTGATCCAAACCAGAGAACCCTGGATCTGGCCAACAAGTATACGAAAAATGCGAAAGTACGAGCCAGATGAGGGAAAATCCCAGACCTAACCGAGACATAACCGGCGTTATCCCCTAAAATATTAATCGCAACCAGGTTTAATTGACTGTTTCGGTGTGGTACCGCATTACTACGTGATCCTAACCAGAAAAAGCCCTGGATCTGTCCAACAAGTATGCGAAAAATGCGAAAGTACGAGCCAGATGAGGGCAAATCCCAGACCTAACCGAGACATAAGCGGCGTTATAATCTAAAATATTAATCGCAACCAGGTCTAATGGACTGTTTCGGTGGGGGACCGCATTACTACGTGATCCAAACCAGAGAACCCTGGATCTGGCCAACAAGTATGCGAAAAATGCGAAAGTACGAGCCAGATGAGGGAAAATCCCAGACCTTACCGAGACATAACCGGCGTTATCCTCTAAAATATTAATCGCAACCAGGTTTAATTGACTGTTTCAGTGTGGTCCCACATTACTACCTGGTCCAAGCAAGAAGAAGGCCAGGATCTGGCCAACAAGTATGCGAAAAATGCGAAAGTACGAAACACATGAGGGCAAATCCCAGACCTAACCGAGACATAACCGGCGTTCTCCACTAAAATATTAATCGGAACCAGCTTTTATTGACTGTTTCAGTGTGGTACCACATTACTACCTGAACCAAACCAGAAAAAGCTCAGGGTCCAGCCAACAAGTATGCGAAAATCGCGAAAGTATGGGCCAGATGGTTGCAAATACCAGAACTAACCCAGACATAACCAGCGTTATCCTCTAAAATACTATTCGGAACCAGCTTCTACTGACTGTTTCAGTGTGGTACCACATTACTACGTGATCCAAACCAGAAAAAGGCCAGGATCTGGCCAACAAGTATTCGAAAAATGCGAAAGTACGAGACAGATGAGGGCAAATCCCATACCTAACCGAGACATAACCGGCGTTATCCTCTAAAACATTAATAGCAACCAGGTTTAATTGACTGTTTCAGTGTGGTCCCACATTACTACTTGGTCCAAGCCAGAAAAAGGCCAGGATCTGGCCAACAAGTATGCGAAAAATGCGAAAGTACGAGCCAGATGAGGACAAACACCAGACCTAACCCAGACATAACCGGCGTTATCCTCTAACACATTAATCGCAACCAGGTTTAATTGACTGTTTCGGTGTGGTACCGCATTACTACGTGATCCTAACCAGAAAAAGCCCTGGATCTGTCCAACAAGTATGCGAAAAATGCGAAAGTACGAGCCAGATGAGGGCAAATCCCAGACCTAACCGAGACATAACCGGCGTTATCCTCTTAAATATTAACCGCAACCAGGTTTAATTGACCGTTTCAGTGTCGTACCACATTACTACATGAACCAAACCAGAAAAAGCCCAGGGTCTGGCCAACAGGTATGCGAAAAATGCGAAAGTACGAGCCAGATGAGGGCAAATCCCAGATCTTACCCAGAGGTAACCGGCGTTATCCTCTTTAATATTAATCGCAACCAGGTTTAATAGACTGTTTCGGTGTGGCACCGCATTACTACGTGACACAAACCAGAAAAATGCCAGGATCTGGCCAACAAGTATGCGAAAAATGCGAAAGTACGAGTCAGATAAGGGCAAATCCCATACCTAACCGAGACATAACCGGCCTTATCCTCTAAAATATTAATCGCAACCAGGTTTAATTGACTGTTTCGGTGTGGTACCGCATTACTACGGAATCCAAACCAGAAAAAACCCAGGATCTGGCCAACAAGTATGCGAAAAACTCGAAAGTATGAGCCAGATGGTTGCAAATACCAGAACTAATCCAGACATAACCAGCGCTATCCTGTAATATACTATTCGGAACAAGCTTCTATTGACTGTTTCAGTGTGGAACCACATTACTACGAGATCCAAACCAGAAAAAGCCCAGGATCTGGCCAACAAGTATGCGAAAAATGCGAAAGTACGAGCCAGATGATGGCAAATCCCAGACCTAACCGAGACATAACCGGTGTTATCCTCTAAAATATTAATCGCAACCAGGTTTAATTGACTGTTTCGGCGTGGTACCGCATTACTACGTGATCCAAACCAGAAAAAGGCCGGGATCTGCCCAACAAGTATGCGAAAAATGCGAAAGTACGAGCCAGATGAGGGCAAACCCCAGACCAAACCCAGACATAACCGGCGTTATCCTCTAAAATATTAATCGCAACCAGGTTTAATTGACTGTTTCAGTGTGGTCCCACAATACTACCTGAACCAAACCAGAAAAAGCTCAGGGTCTGGCCAACAAGTATGCGAAAAATGCGAAAGTGCGAGCCAGATGAGGGCAAATACCAGAACTAACCCAGACATAACCAGCGTTATCCTCTAAAATACTAATCGGAACCAGGTTTAATAGACTGTTTCGGTGTGGCACCGCATTACTACGTGACGCAAACCAGAAAAAGGCCAGGATCTGGCCAACAGGTATGCGAAAAATGCGAAAGTACGAGCCAGATGAGTGCAAATCCCATACCTAACCCAGACATAACCAGCGTTATCCTCTAAAATATTAATCGCAACCAGGTTTAATTGACTGTTTCGGTGTGGTACCGCATTACTACGTGATCCAAACCAGAAAAAGGCCAGGGTCTGGCCAACAAGTATGCGAAAAATGCGAAAGTACGAGCCAGATGAGGGCAAATCCCAGACCAAACCCAGACATAACCGGCGTTATCCTCTAAAATATTAATCGCAACCAGGTTTAATTGACTGTTTCGGTGTGGTACCGCGTTACTACGTGATCCAAACCAGAAAAAGGCCAGGATCTGGCCGACAAGTATGCGAAAAATGCGAAAGTACGAGCCAGATGAGGGCAAATCCCAGACCAAACCCAGACATAACCGGCGTTATCCTCTAAAATATTAATCGCAACCAGGATTAATTGACGGTTTCGGTGTGGCACCGCATTACTACGTGATCCAAACCAGAAAAAGGCCAGGACCTGGCCAACAAGCATGCGAAAAAAACGAAAGCACGAGCCAGATGAGGGCAAATCCCAGACCTAACCGAGACATAACCGGCGTTATCCTCTAAAACATTAATAGCAACCAGGTTTAATTGACTGTTTCAGTGTGGTCCCACATTACTACTTGGTCCAAGCCAGAAAAAGGCCAGGATCTGGCCAACAAGTATGCGAAAAATGCGAAAGTACGAGCCAGATGAGGGAAAATCCCAGACCTAACCGAGACATAACCGGCGTTATCCCCTAAAATATTAAACGCAACCAGGTTTAATTGACTGTTTCGGTGTGGTACCGCATTACTACGTGATCCTAACCAGAAAAAGCCCTGGATCTGTCCAACAAGTATGCGAAAAATGCGAAAGTACGAGCCAGATGAGGGCAAATCCCAGACCTAACCGAGACATAAGCGGCGTTATAATCTAAAATATTAATCGCAACCAGGTCTAATTGACTGTTTCGGTGGGGGACCGCATTACTACGTGATCCAAACCAGAGAACCCTGGATCTGGCCAACAAGTATGCGAAAAATGCGAAAGTACGAGCCAGATGAGGGAAAATCCCAGACCTTACCGAGACATAACCGGCGTTATCCTCTAAAATATTAATCGCAACCAGGTTTAATTGACTGTTTCAGTGTGGTCCCACATTACTACCTGGTCCAAGCAAGAAGAAGGCCAGGATCTGGCCAACAAGTATGCGAAAAATGCGAAAGTACGAAACACATGAGGGCAAATCCCAGACCTAACCGAGACATAACCGGCGTTCTCCACTAAAATATTAATCGGAACCAGCTTTTATTGACTGTTTCAGTGTGGTACCACATTACTACCTGAACCAAACCAGAAAAAGCTCAGGGTCCGGCCAACAAGTAAGCGAAAAATGCGAAAGTACGAGCCAGATGAGGGCAAATACCAGACCTAACCCAGACATAACCGGCGTTATCCTCTAAAACATTAATCGGAACCAGGTTTATTTGACTGTTTCGGAGTGGAACCTCATTACTACGGGATCCAAACCAGAAAAAACCCAGGATCTGTCCAACAAGTATGCGAAAAATGCGAAAGTACGAAACACTTGAGGGCAAATCCCAGACCTAACCGAGACATAACCGGCGTTCTCCACTAAAATATTAATCGGAACCAGCTCTTATTGACTGTTTCAGTCTGGTACCACATTACTACCTGAACCAAACCAGAAAAGGCTCAGGGTCTGGCCAACAAGTATGCGAAAATCGCGAAAGTATGGGCCAGATGGTTGCAAATACCAGAACTAACCCAGACATAACCAGCGTTATCCTCTAAAATACTATTCGCAACCAGCTTCTACTGACTGTTTCAGTGTGGTACCACATTACTACGTGATCCAAACCAGAAAAAGGCCAGGATCTGGCCAACAAGTATTCGAAAAATGCGAAAGTACGAGACAGATGAGGGCAAATCCCATACCTAACCGAGACATAACCGGCGTTATCCTCTAAAATATTAATCGCAACCAGGTTTAATTGACTGTTTTGGTGTGGTACCGCATTACTACGTGATCCAAACCAGAGAAAGGCCAGGATCTGCCCAACAAGTATGCGAAAAATGCGAAAGTACGAGCCAGCTGCGGGCAAATCCCAGAACTAACCCAGACATAACCGGCGTTATCCTATATGATATTAATCGCAACCAGGTTTAATTGACTGTTTCAGTGTGGTACCGCATTACTACGTGGTCCAAGCCAGAAAAAGTCCAGGATCTGCCCAACAAGTATGCGAAAAATGCGAAAGTACGAGCCAGATGAGGACAAACACCAGACCTAACCCAGACATAACCGGCGTTATCCTCCAAAACATTAATCGGAACCAGCTTTTATTGACTGTTTCAGTGTGGTACCGCGTTACTACGTGATCCAAACCAGAAAAAGGCCAGGATCTGGCCAACAGGTATGCGAAAAATGCGAAAGTACGAGCCAGATGAGGACAAACACCAGACCTAACCCAGACATAACCGGCGTTATCCTCCAAAACATTAATCGGAACCAGCTTTTATTGACTGTTTCAGTGTGGTACCGCGTTACTACGTGATCCAAACCAGAAAAAGGCCAGGATCTGGCCAACAGGTATGCGAAAAATGCGAAAGTACGAGCCAGATGAGTGCAAATCCCATACCTAACCCAGACATAACCGGCGTTATCCTCCAAAATATTAATCGCAACCAGGTTTAATTGACTGTTTCAGTGCGGTACCACATTACTACGTGATCCAAGCCAGAAAAAGGCCAGGATCTGCCCAAGAAGTATGCGAAAAATGCGAAAGTACGAGCCAGATGAGGACAAACACCAGATCTAACCCAGACATAACCGGCGTTATCCTCTAAAACATTAACCGGAACCAGCTTTTATTGACTGTTTCAGTGTGGTACCACTTTACAACCTGAACCAAACCAGAAAAAGCCCAGGGTCTGGCCAACAAGTATGCGAAAAATGCGAAAGTACCAGCCAGATGAGGGCAAATCCCAGACCTAACCGAGACATAACCGGCGCTATCCTCTTAAATATTAATCGCAACCAGGTTTAATTGACTGTTTCAGTGTGGTACCACATTACTACATGAACCAAACCAGAAAAAGCCCAGGGTCTGGCCAACAAGTATGCGAAAAATGCGAAAGTACGAGCCAGATGAGGGCAAATACCAGAACTAACCGAGACATAACCGGCGTTATCCTCTAAAATATTAATCGCAACCTGGTTTAATTGACTGTTTCGGTGTGGTACCGCATTACTACGTGATCCAAACCAGAAAAAGGCCGGGATCTGCCCAACAAGTATGCGAAAAATGCGAAAGTACGAGACAGATGAGGGCAAATCCCATACCTAACCGAGACATAACCGGCGTTATCCTCTAAAATATTAATAGCAACCAGGTTTAGTTGACTGTTTCAGTGTGGTCCCACATTACTACTTGGTCCAAGCCAGAAAAAGGCCAGGATCTGGCCAACAAGTATGCGAAAAATGCGAAAGTACGAGCCAGATGAGGACAAACACCAGACCTAACCCAGACATAACCGGCGTTATCCCCAAAACATTAATCGGAACCAGCTTTTATTGACTGTTTCAGTGTGGTACCGCGTTACTACGTGATCCAAACCAGAAAAAGGCCAGGATCTGGCCAACAGGTATGCGAAAAATGCGAAAGTACGAGCCGGATGAGTGCAAATCCCATACCTAACCCAGACATAACCGGCGTTATCCTCCAAAATATTAATCGCAACCAGGTTTAATTGACTGCTTCGGTGTGGTACCGCGTTACTACGTGATCCAAACCAGAAAAAGGCCAGGATCTGGCCGACAAGTATGCGAAAAATGCGAAAGTACGAGCCAGATGAGGGCAAATCCCAGACCAAACCCAGACATAACCGGCGTTATCCTCTAAAATATTAATCGCAACCAGGTTTAATTGACTGTTTCGGTGTGGTACCGCGTTACTACGTGATCCAAACCAGAAAAAGGCCAGGATCTGGCCGACAAGTATGCGAAAAATGCGAAAGTACGAGCCAGATGAGGGCAAATCCCAGAACAAACCCAGACATAACCGGCGTTATCCTCTAAAATATTAATCGCAACCAGGATTAATTGACGGTTTCGGTATGGCACCGCATTACTACGTGATCCAAACCAGAAAAAGGCCAGGATCTGGCCAACAAGTATGCGAAAAATGCGAAAGTACGAGCCAGATGAGGACAAACACCAGACCTAACCCAGACATAACCGGCGTTATCCTACAAAACATTAATCGGAACCAGCTTTTATTGACTGTTTCAGTGTGGTACCGCGTTACTACGTGATCCAAACCAGAAAAAGGCCAGGATCTGGCCAACAGGTATGCGAAAAATGCGAAAGTACGAGCCAGATGAGTGCAAATCCCATACCTAACCCAGACATAACCGGCGTTATCCTCCAAAATATTAATCGCAACCAGGTTTAATTGACTGTTTCGGTGTGGTACCGCATTACTACGTGATCCAAACCAGAAAAAGGCCGGGATCTGCCCAACAAGTATGCGAAAAATGCGTAAGTACGAGCCAGATGAGGGCAAATCCCAGACCAAATCCAGACATAACCGGCGTTATCCTCTAAAATATTAATCGCAACCAGGTTTAATTGACTGTTTCGGTGTGGTACCGCATTACTACGTGATCCAAACCAGAAAAAGGCCGGGATCTGCCCAACAAGTATGCGAAAAATGCGAAAGTACGAGCCAGATGAGGGCAAATCCCAGAACTAACCCAGACATAACCGGCGTTATCCTATATGATATTAATCGCAACCAGGTTTAATTGACTGTTTCAGTGTGGTACCGCATTACTACGTGGTCCAAGCCAGAAAAAGTCCAGGATCTGCCCAACAAGTATGCGAGAAATGCGAAAGTACGAGCCAGATGAGGACAAACACCAGACCTAACCCAGACATAACCGGCGTTATCCTCCAAAACATTAATCGGAACCAGCTTTTATTGACTGTTTCAGTGTGGTACCGCGTTACTACGTGATCCAAACCAGAAAAAGGCCAGGATCTGGCCAACAGGTATGCGAAAAATGCGAAAGTACGAGCCAGATGAGGGCAAATCCCAGAACTTAACCAGACACAACCGGCGTTATCCTCTTTAATATTAATCGCAACCAGGTTTAATAGACTGTTTCGGTGTGGCACCGCATTACTACGTGACACAAACCAGAAAAAGGCCAGGATCTGGCCAACAAGTATGCGAAAAATGCGAAAGTTCTAGACAGATGAGGGCAAATCCCATACCTAACCGAGACATAACCAGCGTTATCCTCTATAATATTAATCGCAACCAGGTTTAATTGACTGTTTCTGTGTGGTACCGCGTTACTACGTGATCCAAACCAGAAAAAGGCCAGGATCTGGCCGACAAGTATGCGAAAAATGCGAAAGTACGAGCCAGATGAGGGCAAATCCCAGACCAAACCCAGACATAACCGGCGTTATCCTCTAAAACATTAATCGCAACCAGGTTTAATTGACTGTTTCGGTGTGGTACTGCGTTACTACGTGATCCAAACTAGAAAAAGGCCAGGATCTGGCCGACAAGTATGCGAAAAATGCGAAAGTACGAGCCAGATGAGTGCAAATCCCATACCTAACCCAGACATAACCGGCGTTATCCTCCAAAATATTAATCGCAACCAGGTTTAATTGACTGTTTCGGTGTGGTACCGCGTTACTACGTGATCCAAACCGGAAAAAGGCCAGGATCTGGCCGACAAGTATGCGAAATATGCGAAAGTACGAGCCAGATGAGGGCAAATCCCAGACCAAACCCAGACATAACCGGCGTTATCCTCTAAAATATTAATCGCAACCAGGTTTAATTGACTGTTTCGGTGTGGTACCGCGTTACTACGTGATCCAAACCAGAAAAAGGCCAGGATCTGGCCGACAAGTATGCGAAAAATGCGAAAGTACGAGCCAGATGAGGGCAAATCCCAGACCAAACCCAGACATAACCTGCGTTATCCCCTAAAATATTAATCGCAACCAGGATTAATTGACGGTTTCGGTGTGGCACCGCATTACTACGTGATCCAAACCAGAAAAAGGCCAGGATCTGGCCAACAAGTATGCGAAAAATGCGAAAGTACCAGCCAGATGAGGGCAAATCCCAGAACTAACCCAGACATAACCGGCGTTATCCTATATGATATTAATCGCAACCAGGTTTAATTGACTGTTTCAGTGTGGTACCGCATTACTACGTGGTCCAAGCCAGAAAAAGTCCAGGATCTGCCCAACAAGTATGCGAAAAATGCGAAAGTACGAGCCAGATGAGGACAAACACCAGACCTAACCCAGACATAACCGGCGTTATCCTCCAAAACATTAATCGGAACCAGCTTTTATTGACTGTTTCAGTGTGGTACCGCGTTACTACGTGATCCAAACCAGAAAAAGGCCAGGATCTGGCCAACAGGTATGCGAAAAATGCGAAAGTACGAGCCAGATGAGGACAAACACCAGACCTAACCCAGACATAACCGGCGTTATCCTCCAAAACATTAATCGGAACCAGCTTTTATTGACTGTTTCAGTGTGGTACCGCGTTACTACGTGATCCAAACCAGAAAAAGGCCAGGATCTGACCAACAGGTATGCGAAAAATGCGAAAGTACGATCCAGATGAGTGCAAATCCCATACCTAACCCAGACATAACCGGCGTTATCCTCCAAAATATTAATCGCAACCAGGTTTAATTGACTGTTTCGGTGTGGTACCGCGTTACTACGTGATCCAAACCAGAAAAAGGCCAGGATCTGGCCGACAAGTATGCGAAAAATGCGAAAGTACGAGCCAGATGAGGGCAAATCCCAGACCAAACCCAGACATAACCGGCGTTATCCTCTAAAATATTAATCGCAACCAGGTTCAATTGACTGTTTCGGTGTGGAACTTCATTACTACGGGATCCAAACCAGAAAAAACCCAGGATCTGGCCAACAAGTACGCGAAAATTGCGAAAGTATGAGCCAAATGATTGCAAATACCAGAACTAACCCAGACATAACCAGCGTAATCTTATAAAATATTAATCGGTACCAGGTTTAATTGACTGTTTCAGTGTGGTACCACATTACTACGTGGTCCAAGCCAGAAAAAGCCCAGGATCTGGCCAACAAGTATGCGAAAAATACGAAAGCAGGAGACAGATGGGGCAAATCCCAGACCTAACCGAGATATAACCGCCGTTATCCTCTAAAATATTAATCGCAACCTGGTTTAATTGACTGTCTCGGTGTGTAACCTCATTACTACGGGATCCAAACCAGAAAAAACCCAGGATCTGGCCAACAAGTATGCGAAAAACGCGAAAGTATGAGCCAGATGATTGCAAATACCAGAACTAACCCAGACGTAACCTGCGTTATCCTCTAAAATACTATTCGGAACCAGATTCTATTGACTGTTTCAGTGTGGTACCATATTACTACGTGATACAAACCAGAAAAAGCCCAGGTTCTGGCCAACAAGTATGCGAAAAATACGAAAGCACGAGACAGATGAGGGCAAATCCCAGACCTAACCTAGACATAACCGGCGTTATCCTCTAAAATATTAATCGGAACCAGGTTTAATTGACTGTTTCAGTGTGGCAGCATATTACTACGTGGTCCAAGCCAGAAAAAACCCAGGATCCGGCCAACAAGTATGCGAAATCGCGAAAGTATGAGCCAGTTGGTTGGAAATACCAGATCTGACCCAGACATAACCAGCGTTATCCTCTAAAATACTATTCGGAACCAGCTTCTATTGACTATTTCAGTGTTGTACCATATTAGCACGTGATCCAAACCAGAAAAAGCCCAGGATCTGGCCAACAAGTATGCGAAGATTGCGAAAGACCGAGCCAGATGAGGGCGAATACCAGGCCTAACCCAGACATAACCAGCGTTATCCTCTAAAATATTAATCGGAACCAGGTTTAATTGACTGTTTCAGTGTGGTATCTCATGACTACGTGGTCCAAGCCAGAAAAAGGCCAGGATCTGGCCAACAAGTAAGCGAAAAATGCGAAAGTACGAGCCAGATGAGGGCAAATAGCAGACCTATCCCAGACATAACAGGTGTTATCCTATAAAATATTAATCGGAACCAGGTTTAATTGACTGTTTCGCTGTAGAACCACATTACTACGTGATCCAAACCAGAATAAGCCCAGGATCTTGCCAACAAGTAGGCGGAAAATGCGAAGGTACGAGCCAGATGTGGGCAAACCCTAGACCTAACCGAGACATAACCGGCGTTATCCTCCAAAATATTAATCGCAACCAGGTTTAATTGACAGTTTCGGTGTGGTACCGCTTTACTACGTGATCCAAACCAGAAAAAGGCCAGGATCTGGCCAACAAGTATGCGAAAAATGCGAAAGTACGAGCCAGATGAGTGCAAATACCAGACCTAACACAGACATAACCGGCGTTATCCACTAAAATATTAATCGGAACCAGGTTTAATTGACTGTCTCAGTGTGGTACCAAATTACTACGTGGTCCAAGCCAGAAAGAGGCCAGGATCTGGCCAACAAGTATGCGAAAAATGAGAAAGTACGAGCCAGATGAAAGCAAATACCAGACCTAACCTAGACATAACCGGCGTTATCCCCTAAAATATTAATCGCAACCAGGTTTAATTGACTGTTTCGGTGTGGTACCGCTTTACTACGTGATCCAAACCAGAAAAAGGCCAGGATCTGGCCAACAAGTATGCGAAAAATGCGAAAGTACGAGCCAGATGAGGGCAAATACCAGACCTAACCCAGACATAACCGGCGTTATCCTCTAAAATATTAATCTCAGCTAGGTTTAATTGACTGCTTCAGTGTAGTACCATATTAGTACGAGATCCAAACCAGAAATAGCCCAGGATCTGGCCAACAAGTATGCGAAAAATGCGAAAGTAAGAGCCAGATGATTGCAAATACCAGAACTAACCCAGACATAACCGGCGTTATCCGCTAAAATACTAATGGAAACCAGCTTTTATTGACTGTTTCAGTGTGGTACCACATTACTACGTGGCCCAAACCAGAAAAAGCCCAGGATCTGGCCAACAAGTATGCGAAAAATGCGAAAGTACGAGGCAGATGATTGCAAATACCAGAACTAACCCAAACATAACCAGCGTTATCCTCCAAAATATTCATCGCAACCAGGTTTAATTGACTGCCTCGGTGTGGAACCACAGTACGACGGGATCCAAACCACAAAAAACCCAAGATCTGGCCAACAAGTACGCGAATATTGCGAAAGTATGAGCCAGATGATTGCAAATACCAGAACTAACCCAGACATAACCAGCGTTATCCTCTAAAATAGTAATCGGAACTAGCTTTTATTGACTGTTTCAGTGTGGTACCGCATTAGTACGTGATGCAAACCAGAAAAAGGCCGGGATCTGGCCAACAAGTATGCGAAAAATGCGAAAGTGCGAGCCAGATGTTTGCAAAAACCAGAACTAACCCAAACGTAACCAGCGTTATGCTCCAAAATATTAATCGCAACCAGGTTTAATTGACAGTTACGGTGTGGTACCGCATTACTACGTGATCCAAACCAGAAAAAGCCCGGGATCTGGCCAACAAGTTTGCGAAAAATGCGAAAGTACGAGCCAGATGATTGCAAATACCTGAACTAACCCAGACATAACCAGCGTTATCCTCTAAAGTATTAATCGGAACCAGGTTTAATTGACTGTTTCAGTGTGATACCACATTACTATGTGATGCAAGCCAGAACAAGGCCAGGATCTGGCCAAAAAGTATGCGAAAAATGCGAAAATACGAGCCAGATGACGGCAAATCCCAGACCTAACCGTGACATAACCGGCGCTTTCCTCTAAAATATTAATCGCAACCAGGTTTAGTTGATTGCTTCTGTGTGGTACCGCATTACTACGTGATCCAAACCAGAAAAAGCCCAGGATCTTGCCAACATGTAGGCGGAAAATGCGAAAATACGAGCCAGATGAGGGCAAATCCTAGACCTAACCGAGACATAACCGGCGTTATCCTCCAAAATATTAATCGCAACCAGGTTTAATTGACTGTTTCGGTGTGGAACCACATTACGACGGGATCCAAACCACAAAAAACCCGAGATCTGGCCAACAAGTACGCGAAAATTGCGAAAGTATGAGCCAGATGATTGCAAATACCAGAACTAACCCAGACATAACCAGCGTTATCCTCTAAAATACTAATCGGAACTAGCTTTTATTGACTGTTTCAGTGTGGTACCGCATTAGTACGTGATCCAAACCAGAAAAAGGCCGGGGTCTGGCCAACAAGTATGCGAAAAATGCGAAAGTACGAGCCAGATTAGGGCAAATACCAGACCTAACCTAGACATAACCGGCGTTATCCTCTAAAATATTAATCGCAACCAGGTTTAATTGACTGTTTCGCTGTAGGACCACATTACTACGTAAAACAAACCACAAAAAGCCCAAAATCTGGCCAACAAGTATGCAAAAAATGCGAAAGTACGAGCCAGATGAGGGCAAATCCCAGACCTAACCGAGACATAACCGGCGTTATCCTCTAAAATATTAATCGGAACCAGGTTTAATTGACTGTTTCAGTGTGGAATCTCATTACTACAGGATCCAAACCAGAAAAATCCGGGATCCGTCCTACAAGTATGCGAAATCGCGAAAGTACGAGCCACATGAGGGCAAACACCAGACCTAACCCAGACATAACCGGCGTTATCCTCTAAAATATTAATCGGAACCAGGTTTAATTGACTGTTTCAGTGTGGTACCAAATTACTACGTGGTCCATGCCAGAAAAAGGCCAGGATCTGGCCAACAAGTATGCGAAAAATGCGAAAGTACGAGCCAGATGAGGGCAAATCCGAGACCTAACCGAGACATAACCAGCGTTATCCTCTAAAATAATAATCGCACCCAGGTTTAATTGACTGTTTCGGTGCGGAACCACATTACGACGGGATCCAAACCTCAAAAAACATAAGATCTGGCCAACTAGTACGCGAAAATTGCGAAAGTATGAGCCAGATGATTGCAAATACCTGAACTAACCCAGACATAACCAGCGTTATCCTCTAAAGTATTAATCGGAACCAGGTTTAATTGACTGCTTCAGTGTGATACCACATTACTATGTGATGCAAGCCAGAACAAGGCCAGGATCTGGCCAAAAAGTATGCGAAAAATGCGAAAATACGAGCCAGATGACGGCAAATCCCAGACCTAACCGTGACATAACCGGCGTTTTCCTCTAAAATATTAATCGCAACCAGGTTTAGTTGATTGCTTCTGTGTGGTACCGCATTACTACGTGATCCAAACCAGAAAAAGCCCAGGATCTTTCCAACATGTAGGCGGAAAATGCGAAGATACGAGCCAGATGAGGGCAAATCCCAGACCTAACCGAGACATAACCAGCGTTATCCTCTAAAATAATAATCGCAACCAGGTTTAATTGACTGATTCGGTGTGGTACCGCATTACTACGTGTTCCAAACCAGAAAAAGCCCAGGATCTTGCCAACAAGTAGGCGAAAAATGCGTAGGTACGAGCCACATGAGGGCAAATCCCAGACCTAACCGAGACATAACCGGCGTTATCCTCTAAAATATTAATCGGAACCAGGTTTAATTGACTGTTTCAGTGTGGATCTCATTACTACAGGATCCAAACCAGAAAAATCCAGGATCCGTCCTACAAGTATGCGAAATCGCGAAAGTACGAGCCAGATGAGGGCAAACACCAGACCTGACCCAGACATAACCGGCGTTATCCTCTAAAATATTAATCGGAACCAGGTTTAATTGACTGTTTCAGTGTGGTACCAAATTACTACGTGGTCCAAGCCAGAAAAAGGCCAGGATCTGGCCAACAAGTATGCGAAAAATGCGAAAGTACGAGACAGATGGGGGCAAATCCCATACCTAACCGAGACATAACCGGCGTTATCCTCTAAAATATTAGTCGCAACCAGGTTTAATTGACTGTTTCGGTGTGGTACCTAATTACTACGCGGTCCAAGCCAGAAAGAGGCCAGGATCTGGCCAACAAGTATGCGAAAAATGCGAAAGTACGAGCCAGATGAGGGCAAATACCTGACCTACACCAGACATTACCGGCGTTATCCTATAAGATATTAATCGGAACGGGGTTTATTTGACTGTTTCAGTGTGGTACCAAATTACTACGTGGTCCAAGCCAGAGAGAGGCCAGGATCTGGCCAACAAGTATGCGAAAAATGCGAAAGTACGAGCCAGATGAGGGCAAATACCTGACCTACACCAGACATAACCGGCGTTATCCTCTAAAATATTAATCGGAACCAGGTTTAATTGACTGTTTCGGTGTGGTACGGCTTTACTACGTGATCCAAACCAGAAAAAGGCCAGGATCTGGCCAACAAGTATGCGAAAAATGCGAAAGTACGAGCCAGATGGGGGCAAATACCAGACCTAACACAGACATAACCGGTGTTATCCTCTAAAGCACTAATCGGAACCAGCTTTTATTGACTGTTTCAGTGTGGTACCACATTACTACGTGATCCAAACCAGAAAAAGGCCAGGATCTGGCCAACAAGTATGCGAAAAATGCGAAAGTACGAGTCAGATGAGGGCAAATACCAGACCTAACCCAGACATAACCGGCGTTTTCCTCTAAAATATTAATCGCAGCTAGGTTTAATTGACTGCTTCGGTGTGGTACCGCAATACTACGTGATCCAAACCAGAAAAACCCCAGGATCTTGCCAACAAGTAGGCGAAAAATGCGAAAGAACGAGCCAGATGATTACAAATACCAGAACTAACCCAAACATAACCAGCGTTATCCTCCAAAATATTCATCGCAACCAGGTTTAATTGACTGTTTCGGTGTGGTACGGCTTTACTACGTGATCCAAACCAGAGAAAGGCCAGGATCTGGCCAACAAGTATGCGAAAAATGCGAGAGTTCGAGCCAGATGAGGGCAAATACCAGACCTAACACAGACATAACCGGCGTTATCCACTAAAATATTAATCGGAACCAGGTTTAATTGACTGTTTCAGTGTGGTACCAAATTACTACGTGGTCCAAGCCAGAAAAAGGCCAGGATCTGGCCAACAAGTATGCGAAAAATGCGAAAGTACGAGTCAGATGGGGGCAAATACCAGACCTAACCTAGACTTAACCGGCGTTATCCTATAAGATATTAATCGGAACGAGGTTTATTTGACTGTTTCAGTGTGGTACCAAATTACTACGTGGTCCAAGCCAGAGAGAGGCCAGGATCTGGCCAACAAGTATGCGAAAAATGCGAAAGTACGAGCCAGATGAGGGCAAATACCAGACCTAACACAGACATAACCGGTGTTATCCTCTAAAGCACTAATCGGAACCAGCTTTTATTGACTGTTTCAGTGTGGTACCACATTACTACGTGATCCAAACCAGAAAAAGCCCAGGATCTGGCCAACAAGTATGCGAAAAATGCGAAAGTACGAGTCAGATGAGGGCAAATACCAGACCTACCCCAGACATAACCGGCGTTATCCTATAAGATATTAATCGGAACGAGGTTTATTTGACTGTTTCAGTGTGGTACCAAATTACTACGTGGTCCAAGCCAGAAAAAGGCCAGGATCTGGCCACCAAGTATGCGAAAAATGCGAAAGTACGAGTCAGATGGGGGCAAATCCCATACCTAACCGAGACATAACCAGCGTTATCCTCTAAAATATTAGTCGCAACCAGGTGTAATTGACTGTCTCGGTGTTGTACCAAATTACTACGTGGTCCAAGCCAGAAAGAGGCCAGGATCTGGCCAACAAGTATGCGAAAATTGCGAAAGTATGAGCCAGATAATTGCAAATACCTGAACTAACCCAGACATAACCAGCGTTATCCTCTAAAATATTAATCGGAACCAGGTTTAATTGACTGTTTCGGTGTGGTACGGCTTTACTACGTGATCCAAACCAGAAAAAGGCCAGGATCTGGCCAACAAGTATGCGAAAAATGCGAAAGTACGAGCCAGATGAGGGCAAATACCAGACCTAACACAGACATAACCGGCGTTATCCACTAAAATATTAATCGGAACCAGGTTTAATTGACTGTTTCAGTGTGGTACCAAATTACTACGTGGTCCAAGCCAGAAAAAGGCCAGGATCTGGCCAACAAGTATGCGAAAAATGCGAAAGTACGAGTCAGATGGGGGCAAATACCAGACCTAACCTAGACTTAACCGGCGTTATCCTATAAGATATTAATCGGAACGAGGTTTATTTGACTGTTTCAGTGTGGTACCAAATTACTACGTGGTCCAAGCCAGAGAGAGGCCAGGATCTGGCCAACAAGTATGCGAAAAATGCGAAAGTACGAGCCAGATGAGGGCAAATACCAGACCTAACACAGACATAACCGGTGTTATCCTCTAAAGCACTAATCGGAACCAGCTTTTATTGACTGTTTCAGTGTGGTACCACATTACTACGTGATCCAAACCAGAAAAAGCCCAGGATCTGGCCAACAAGTATGCGAAAAATGCGAAAGTACGAGTCAGATGAGGGCAAATACCAGACCTACCCCAGACATAACCGGCGTTATCCTATAAGATATTAATCGGAACGAGGTTTATTTGACTGTTTCAGTGTGGTACCAAATTACTACGTGGTCCAAGCCAGAAAAAGGCCAGGATCTGGCCACCAAGTATGCGAAAAATGCGAAAGTACGAGTCAGATGGGGGCAAATCCCATACCTAACCGAGACATAACCAGCGTTATCCTCTAAAATATTAGTCGCAACCAGGTGTAATTGACTGTCTCGGTGTTGTACCAAATTACTACGTGGTCCAAGCCAGAAAGAGGCCAGGATCTGGCCAACAAGTATGCGAAAATTGCGAAAGTATGAGCCAGATAATTGCAAATACCTGAACTAACCCAGACATAACCAGCGTTATCCTCTAAAATATTAATCGGAACCAGGTTTAATTGACTGTTTCGGTGTGGTACGGCTTTACTACGTGATCCAAACCAGAAAAAGGCCAGGATCTGGCCAACAAGTATGCGAAAAATGCGAAAGTACGAGCCAGATGAGGGCAAATACCAGACCTAACACAGACATAACCGGCGTTTTCCACTAAAATATTAATCGGAACCTGGTTTAATTGACTGTTTCAGTGTGGTACCAAATTACTACGTGGTGCAAGCCAGAAAAATGCCAGGATCTGGCCAGCAAGTATGCGAAAAATGCGAAAGTACGAGCCAGATGAGGGCAAATACCTGACCTACACCAGACATAACCGGCGTTATCCTATAAGATATTAATCGGAACGGGGTTTA
Organism: Colletes latitarsis; assembly: GCF_051014445.1. Classification (NCBI taxonomy): domain Eukaryota; kingdom Metazoa; phylum Arthropoda; class Insecta; order Hymenoptera; family Colletidae; genus Colletes; species Colletes latitarsis. The sequence continues at coordinate 2,172,816 of NW_027488368.1, read as the reverse complement.
TTTGACTGTTTCAGTGTGGTACCAAATTACTACGTGGTCCAAGCCAGAAAAAGGCCAGGATCTGGCCAACAAGTATGCGAAAAATGCGAAAGTACGAGACAGATGGGGGCAAATCCCATACCTAACCGAGACATAACCGGCGTTATCCTCTAAAATATTAGTCGCAACCAGGTTTAATTGCCTGTTTCGGTGTGGTACCGAATTACTACGCGGTCCAAGCCAGAAAGAGGCCAGGATCTGGCCAACAAGTATGCGAAAAATGCGAAAGTACGAGCCAGATGAGGGCAAATACCAGACCTAACCTAGACATAACCGGCGTTATCCTCTAAAATATTAATCGCAACCAGGTTTTATTGACTGTTTCGGTGTAGAACCACATTACTACGTGATCCAAACCAGAAAAAGCCCTGGATCTGACCAACAAGTATGCGAAAAATGCGAAAGTACGAGCCAGATGAGGGCAAATCCCAGACCTAACCAAGACATAACCGGCGTTATCCTCCAAAATATTAATCGCAACCAGGTTTAATTGACTGTTACGGTGTGGTACCGCATTACTACGTGATCCAAACCAGAAAAAGCCCAGGATATTGCCAACAAGTAGGCGGAAAATGCGAATTTACGAGCCAGATGAGTGCAAATCCTAGACCTAACCGCGACATAACCGACGTTATCCTCTAAAATATGAATCGCATTCAGGTTTCATTGACTGTTTCGGTGTGGTACCGCATTACTACGTGATCCAAACCAGAAAAAGGCCTGGATCTGGCCAACAAGTATGCGAAAAATGCGAAAGTACGAGGCAGATGAGGGCAAATACCAGACCTAACCCAGACATAACAGGCGTTATCCTCTAAAATATTAATCGGAGCCAGGTTTAATTGGCTGTTTCGGTCTGGTACCGCATTAGTACGTGATCCAAACCAGAAAAGGGCCGGGATCTGGCCAACAAGTATGCGAAAAATGCGAAAGTACGAGCCAGATGAGGGCAAATACCAGACCTAACCTAGACTTAACCGGCGTTATCCTCTAAAATATTAATCGGACCCAGGGTTAATTGGCTGTTTCGGTCTGGTACCGCATTAGTACGTGATCCAAACCAGAAAAGGGCCGGGATCTGGCCAACAAGTATGCGAAAAATGCGAAAGTACGAGCCAGATGAGGGTAAATACCAGACCTAACCCAGACATAACCGGCGTTATCTACCAAAATATTAATCGGAACCAGGTTTAATTGACTGTTTCAGTGTGATACCACGTTACTATGCGGTCCAAGCCAGAAAAAGGCCAGGATCTGGCCAACAAGTATGCGAAAAATGCGAAAGTACGAGCCAGATGAGGGCAAATACAAGACCTAACCCAGACATAACCGGCGTTATCCTATAAAATATTAATCGGTACCAGGTTTAATTGACTGTTTCAGTGTGATACCACATTAATATGCGGTCCAAGCCAGAAAAAGGCCAGGATCTGGCCAACAAGTATGCGACAAATGCGAAAATATGAGCCAGATGACGGCAAATCCCAGACCTAACCGAGACATAAACGGCGTTATCCTCTAAAATATGAATCGCAACCAGGTTTAATTGACTGTTTCGGTGTGGTACCGCATTACTACGTGATCCAAACCAGAAAAAGGCCAGGATCTGGCCAACAAGTATGCGAAAAATGCGAAAGTACGAGCCAGATGAGGGCAAATACCAGACCTAACCCATACATAACAGGCGTTATCCTCTAAAATATTAATCGGAACCAGGTTTAATTGGCTGTTTCGGTCTGGTATCGCATTAGTACGTGATCCAAACCAGAAAAGGGCCAGGATCTGGCCAACAAGTATGCGAGAAAGGCGAAAGTACGAGCCAGATGAGGGCAAATCCCGGACCTAACCGAGACATAACCGGCGCTATCCTCTAAAATATTAATCGCAACCAGGTTTAATTGACTGTTTCGGTGTTGCACCGCATTACTACGTGATCCAAACCAGAAAAAGGCCAGGATCTGGCCAACAAGTATGCGAAAAATGCGAAATCCTCTAAAATATTAATCGGAACCAGGTTTAATTGACTGTTTCAGTGTGGTACCAAATTACTACGTGGTCCAAGCCAGAAAAAGGCCAGGATCTGGCCAACAAGTATGCGAAAAATGCGAAAGTACGAGCCAGATGATTGCAAAAACCAGAACTAACCCAAACATAACCAGCGTTATCCTCCAAGATATTCATCGCAACCAGGGTTAATTGACTGCCTCGGTGTGGAACCACAGTACGACGGGATCCAAACCACAAAAAACCCAAGATCTGGCCAACAAGTACCCGAAAAATGCGAAAGTACGAGCCAGATGAGGGCAAATACCAGAACTAACCCAGACATAACCGCCGTTATCCTCTAAAGTATTAATCGCAGCTAGGTCTAATTGACTGCTTCGGTGTGGTACCGCATTACTATGTGACCAAAACCAGAAAAACCCCAGGATCTTGCCAACAAGTAGGCGAAAAATGCGAATGTACGAGCCAGATGAGGGCAAATCCCAGACCTAACCGAGACATAACCGGCGTTATCCTATAAAATATTAATCGGTACCAGGTTTAATTGACTGTTTCAGTGTGATACCACATTAATATGCGGTCCAAGCCAGAAAAAGGCCAGGATCTGGCCAACAAGTATGCGACAAATGCGAAAATATGAGCCAGATGACGGCAAATCCCAGACCTAACCGAGACATAAACGGCGTTATCCTCTAAAATATGAATCGCAACCAGGTTTAATTGACTGTTGCGGTGTGGTACCGCATTACTACGTGATCCAAACCAGAAAAAGCCCAGGATCTTGCCAACAAGAAAGCGAAAAATGCGAAGGTACGAGCCAGATGATTGCAAATACCAGAACTAACACAGACATAACCAGAGTTATCTTCTAAAATAATAATCGGAACCAGGTTTAATTGACTGTTTCGGTCTGGTACCGCATTAGTACGTGATCCAAACCAGAAAAGGGCCGGGATCTGGCCAACAAGTATGCGAAAAATGCGAAAGTACGAGCCAGATGAGGGCAAATACCAGACCTAACCTAGACATAACCGGCGTTATCCTCTAAAATATGGATCGCATCCAGGTTTAATTGACTGCTTCGGTCTGGTACCGCATTACTACGTGATCCAAACCAGAAAAAGGCCAGGATCTGGCCAACAAGTATGCGAAAAATGCGAAAGTACGAGCCAGATGAGGGCAAATACCAGACCTAACCCATACATAACAGGCGTTATCCTCTAAAATATTAATCGGAACCAGGTTTAATTGGCTGTTTCGGTCTGGTATCGCATTAGTACGTGATCCAAACCAGAAAAGGGCCGGGGTCTGACCAACAAGTATGCGAAAAATGCGAAAGTACGAGCCAGATGAGGGCAAATACCAGACCTAACCTAGACTTAACCGGCGTTATCCTCTAAAATATTAATCGCAACCAGGTTTAATTGTCTGTTTCGGTGTAGAACCACATTACTACGTGATCCAAACCAAAAAAAGCCCAGGATCTGGCCAACAAGTATGCAAAAATGCGAAAGTACGAGCCAGATGAGGGCAAATACCAGACCTAACCTAGACTTAACCGGCGTTATCCTCTAAAATATTAATCGCAACCTGGTTTAATTGACTGTTTCAGTGTGGTACCGCATTACTACGTGATCCAAACCAGGAAAAGGCCAGGATCTGGCCAACAAGTATGCGAGAAATGCGAAAGTACGAGCCAGATGAGGGCAAATCCCAGACCTAACCGAGACATAACCGGCGCTATCCTCTAAAATATTAATCGCAACCAGGTTTAATTGACTGTTTCGGTGTTGCACCGCATTACTACGTGATACAAACCAGAAAAAGACCAGGATCTGGCCAACAAGTATGCGAAAAATGCGAAATCCTCTAAAATATTAATCGGAACCAGGTTTAATTGACTGTTTCAGTGTGGTACCAAATTACTACGTGGTCCAAGCCAGAAAATGGCCAGGATCTGGCCAACAAGTATGCGAAAAATGCGAAAGTACGAGCCCGATGAGGGCAAATACCATACCTAACCCAGACATTACCGGCGTTATCCTCTAAAATATTAATCTGAACCAGGTTTAATTGACTGTTTCAGTGTGGTACCAAATTACTACGTGGTCCAAGCCAGAAAAAGGCCAGGATCTGGCCAACAAGTATGGAAAAATGCGAAAGTACGAGCCAGATGAGGGCAAATCCCAGACCTAACCGAGGCATAACCAGCGTTATCCTCTAGAATATTAATCGCAACCAGGTTTAATTGACTGTTTCTGTGTGGTACCACATTACTACGTGATCCGGAACAGAAAAAGCCCAGGATCTGGCCAACTAGTATGCGAAAAATGCGAAAGTACGAGCCAGATGATTGCAAATACCAGAACTAACCCAAACGTAACCAGCGTTATCCTCCAAAATATTCAGCGCAACCAGGTTTAATTGACTGCTTCGGTGTGGAACCACATTACGACGGGATCCAAACCACAAAAAACTAAAGTTCTGGCCAACAAGTACGCGAAAATTGCGAAAGTACGAGCCAGATGAGGGCAAATACCAGACCTAACACAGACGTAACCGGCGTTATCCACTAAAATATAAATCGGAACCAGGTTTAATTGACTGTTTCAGTGTGGTACCAAATTACTACGTGGTCCAAGCCAGAATGAGGCCAGGATCTGGCCAACAAGTATGCGAGAAATGCGAAAGTACGAGCCAGATGAGGGCAAATACCAGACCTAACCCAGACATAAACGGCGTTATCCTCTAAAAGATTAATCGCAACCTGGTTTAATTGACTGTTTCAGTGTGGTACCGCATTACTACGTGATCCAAACCAGGAAAAGGCCAGGATCTGGCCAACAAGTATGCGAGAAATGCGAAAGTACGAGCCAGATAATGGTAAATACCAGACCTAACCCAACATAAACGGCGTTATCCACAAAAAGATTAATCGCAACCAGGTTTTATTGAAAGTTTCGGTGTTGCACCGCATTACTACGTGATCCAAACCAGAAAAAGGCCAGGATCTGGCCAACAAGTTTGCGAAAAATGCGAAAGTACGAGCCAGATGAGGGCAAATACCAGACCTAACCTAGACATAACCGGCGTTATCCTCTAAAATATTAATCGCAACCAGGTTTAATTGACTGTTTCGCTGTAGGACCACATTACTACGTGACACAAACCACAAAAAGGCCAGGATCTGGCCAACAAGTATGCGAAAAGTGCGAATGTTCGAGTCAGATGAGGGCAAATCCCAGACGTAACCGAGATATAAACGGCGTTATCCTCTAAAAGATTAATCGCAACCAGGTTTAATTGAAAGTTTCGGTGTTGCACCGCATAACTACGTGATCCAAACCAGAACAAGGCCAGGATCTGGCCTACAAGTATGAGAAATCGCGAAAGTACGAGCCAGATAATGGTAAATACCAGACCTAACCCAGACATAACCGGCGTAATCCACCAAAATATTAATCGGAACCAGGTGTAATTGACTGTTACGGTGTGATACCGCATTAGTACGTGATCCAAACCAGAAAAAGCCCAGGATCTTGCCAACAAGAAAGCGAAAAATGCGAAGATACGAGCCAGATGATTGCAAATACCAGAACTAACACAGACATAACCGGCGTTATCATCTAAAATAATAATCGGAACCAGGTTTAATTGACTGTTTCGGTCTGGTACCGCATTATTACGTGACACAAACCACAAAAAGGCCAGGATCTGGCCAACAAGTATGCGAAAAGTGCGAATGTACGAGTCAGATGAGGGCAAATCCCAGACGTAACCGAGATATAAACGGCGTTATCCTCTAAAATATTAATCGAAACCGGGTTTAATTGACTGTTTCGGTGTGGAGCGTCATTATTACGGGATCCAAACCAGAAAAAACCCTGGATCTGGCCAAGAAGTATGCGAAAAACGCGAAAGTATGAGCCAGATTATAGCAAATACCTGAACCAACCCAGACATAACCAGCGTTATCCTCTAAAATATTAATGGGAACCAGGTTTAATTGACTGTGTCAGTGTGATACCACATTACTACGTGATCCAAACTAGAAAAAGCCCAGGATCTGGCCAACAAGTATGCGAAAAATGCGAAAGTACGAGCCAGATGAGGGCAAATACCAGACCTAACACAGACATAACCGGCGTTATCCACTAAAATATAAATCGGAACCAGGTTTAATTGACTGTTTCAGTGTGGTACCAAATTACTACGTGGTCCAAGCCAGAAAGAGGCCAGGATCTGGCCAACAAGTATGCGAAAAATGCGAAAGTACGAGCCAGATGAGGGCAAATACCAGACCTAACCCAGACATAACCGGCGTTATCCTCTAAAATATAAATCGGAACCAGGTTTAATTGACTGTTTCAGTGTGGTACCAAATTACTACGTGGTCCAAGCCAGAATGAGGCCAGGATCTGGCCAACAAGTATGCGAGAAATGCGAAAGTACGAGCCAGATGAGGGCAAATACCAGACCTAACCCAGACATAAACGGCGTTATCCTCTAAAAGATTAATCGCAACCTGGTTTAATTGACTGTTTCAGTGTGGTACCGCATTACTACGTGATCCAAACCAGGAAAAGGCCAGGATCTGGCCAACAAGTATGCGAGAAATGCGAAAGTACGAGCCAGATAATGGTAAATACCAGACCTAACCCAACATAAACGGCGTTATCCACAAAAAGATTAATCGCAACCAGGTTTTATTGAAAGTTTCGGTGTTGCACCGCATTACTACGTGATCCAAACCAGAAAAAGGCCAGGATCTGGCCAACAAGTTTGCGAAAAATGCGAAAGTACGAGCCAGATGAGGGCAAATACCAGACCTAACCTAGACATAACCGGCGTTATCCTCTAAAATATTAATCGCAACCAGGTTTAATTGACTGTTTCGCTGTAGGACCACATTACTACGTGACACAAACCACAAAAAGGCCAGGATCTGGCCAACAAGTATGCGAAAAGTGCGAATGTTCGAGTCAGATGAGGGCAAATCCCAGACGTAACCGAGATATAAACGGCGTTATCCTCTAAAAGATTAATCGCAACCAGGTTTAATTGAAAGTTTCGGTGTTGCACCGCATAACTACGTGATCCAAACCAGAACAAGGCCAGGATCTGGCCTACAAGTATGAGAAATCGCGAAAGTACGAGCCAGATAATGGTAAATACCAGACCTAACCCAGACATAACCGGCGTTATCCACCAAAATATTAATCGGAACCAGGTGTAATTGACTGTTACGGTGTGATACCGCATTACTACGTGATCCAAACCAGAAAAAGCCCAGGATCTTGCCAACAAGAAAGCGAAAAATGGGAAGATACGAGCCAGATGATTGCAAATACCAGAACTAACACAGACATAACCGGCGTTATCATCTAAAATAATAATCGGAACCAGGTTTAATTGACTGTTTCGGTCTGGTACCGCATTATTACGTGACACAAACCACAAAAAGGCCAGGATCTGGCCAACAAGTATGCGAAAAGTGCGAATGTACGAGTCAGATGAGGGCAAATCCCAGACGTAACCGAGATATAAACGGCGTTATCCTCTAAAATATTAATCGAAACCGGGTTTAATTGACTGTTTCGGTGTGGAGCGTCATTATTACGGGATCCAAACCAGAAAAAACCCTGGATCTGGCCAAGAAGTATGCGAAAAACGCGAAAGTATGAGCCAGATTATTGCAAATACCTGAACCAACCCAGACATAACCAGCGTTATCCTCTAAAATATTAATGGGAACCAGGTTTAATTGACTGTGTCAGTGTGATACCACATTACTACGTGATCCAAACTAGAAAAAGCCCAGGATCTGGCCAACAAGTATGCGAAAAATGCGAAAGTACGAGCCAGATGAGGGCAAATACCAGACCTAACACAGACATAACCGGCGTCATCCACTAAAATATAAATCGGAACCAGGTTTAATTGACTGTTTCAGTGTGGTACCAAATTACTACGTGGTCCAAGCCAGAAAGAGGCCAGGATCTGGCCAACAAGTATGCGAAAAATGCGAAAGTACGAGCCAGATGAGGGCAAATACCAGACCTAACCCAGACATAACCGGCGTTATCCTCTAAAGTACTAATCGCAGCTAGGTTTAATTGACTGCTTCGGTGTGGTACCGCATTACTACGTGATCCAAACCAGAAAAAGCCCAGGATCTTGCCAACAAGAAAGCGAAAAATGCGAATGTACGAGCCAGATGAGGGCAAATCCCAGACCTAACCGAGACATATCCGGCGTTATCCTCCAAAATATTAATCGCAACCAGGTTTAATTGACTGTTTCGGCGTGGTACCACATTACTACGTGGTCAGAGCCAGAAAAAGGCCAGGATCTGGCCAAGAAGTATGCGAAAGATGCGAAAGTATGAGGCAGATGATTGCAAATACCAGACCTAACACAAACCTAACCGGTATTGTCCTCTAAAGTATTGATCGAAGCCAGACTTAATTGACTGATTCAGTCTGGTACCACATTACTACGAGGTCCAAGTCAGTAAAAGCCCAGGATCTGGCCAAAAAGTATCCGAAAAATGCGAACGTATGAGGAAGATGATTGCAAATACCAGACGTAACCCAGACCTAACCGGTGTTATCCTCTAAAATATTGATCGAAACCAGGTTTAATTGACTGTTTCAGTGTGGTACCACTTTACTACGTGATCCAAACCAGAAAAAGCCCAGGATCTGGGCAATAAGTATGCGAAAAATGCGAAAGTATGAGCTAGATGATTGCAAACACCAGACGTAACCCAGACCTAACCGGTGTTATCCTCTAAAATATTGATCGAAACCAGGTTTAATTGACTGTTTCAGTGTGGTACCACTTTACTACGTGATCCAAACCAGAAAAAACCCTGGATCTGGCCAACAAGTATGCGAAAAATACGAAAGTATGAGGCAGATGATTGCAAATACCATAACTTACCCAGAGATAACCGGCGTTATCCTCTAAAATATTAATAGAATCCAGGTTGAATTGACTGTTTCAGTGTGGCACCACATTAATACGTGATCCTAACCAGAAAAAAACCCAGGATCTGGCCAACAAGTATGCGAAAGATGCGAAAGTATCAGGCAGATGTTTGCAAATACCAGACCTAACCCAGATCTAACCGGTGTTATCCTCTAAAGTATTGATCGAAACCAGGATTAGTTGACTGTTACAGTGTGATACCACATTACTACGTGATCCAAACCAGAAAAAACACTGGATCTGGCCAACAAGTATGCGAAAAATGCGAAAGTATGAGGCAGATGATTGCAAATACCATAACTTACCCAGACATAACCGGCGTCATCCCCTAAAATATTAATCGAGTCCAGGTTGAATTAACTGTTTCAGTGTGGTGCTACATTAATACGTGATCCAAATCGGAAAAAGCCCGCGATCTGGCCATCATGTATGCGAAAAATGCGAAAGTATGAGCCAGATGATCGGAAATACCAGAACTAACCCAGACATAACTAGCGTTATCCTCTAAAATACTAATCGGAACCAGCTTTTATTGACTGTTTCAGTGTGGTACCACATTACTACGCGATCCAAACCAGAAAAAGCCCAGGATCTGGCCAACAAGTATGCGAAAAATGCGAAAGTACGAGCGAGATGAGGGCAAATACCGGACCTAACCCAGACATAGCCGGTGTTATCCTCTAAAATATTAATCGGAACCAGGTTTATTTGACTGTTTCAGTGTGGTACCACATTACTACGTGGTCCAAGCCCGAAAAAGGCCAGGATCTGACCAACAAGTATGCGAAAAATGCGAAAGTACGAGCCAGATGAGGGCAAATACCAGAACTAACCCAGACATAACCAGCGTTATCCTCTAAGATACTAGTCGCAACCAGGTTTTATTGACTGTATCGGTGTGGTATCACATTACTACGTGATCCAAACCAGAAAAAACCCTGGATCTGGCCAACAAGTATGCGAAAAATACGAAAGTATGAGGCAGATGATTGCAAATACCATAACTTACCCAGAGATAACCGGCGTTATCCTCTAAAATATTAATCGAATCCCGGTTGAATTGACTGTTTCAGTGTGGCACCACATTAATACGTGATCCTAACCAGAAAAAAACCCAGGATCTGGCCAACAAGTATGCGAAAGATGCGAAAGTATCAGGCAGATGATTGCAAATACCAGACCTAACCCAGATCTAACCGGTGTTATCCTCTAAAGTATTGATCGAAACCAGGATTAGTTGACTGTTACAGTGTGGTACCACATTACTACAAGGTCCAAGTCAGTAAAAGCCCAGGATCTGGCCAACAAGTATCCGAAAAATGCGAAAGTACGAGCCAGATGAGGGCAAATACCAGACCTAACCTAGACATAACCGGCGTTATCCTCTAAAATATTAATCGCAACCAGGTTTAATTGACTGTTTCGTTGTAGGACCACATTACTACGTGACACAAACCACAAAAAGGCCAGGATCTGGCCAAGAAGTATGCGAAAAACGCGAAAGTATGAGCCAGATGATTGCAAATACCAGAACTAACCCAGACATAACCGGCGTTATCCACTAAAAGATTAATCGGAACCAGGTTTAACTGACTGTTTCAGTGTGGTACCACACTACTACGTGGTACAAACCAGAAAAAGCCCAGGATCTGGCCAACAAGTATGCGAAAAATACGAAAGCACGAGACAGATGAGGGCAAATCCCAGACATAACCGAGACATAACCGGCGCTATCCTCTAAAATATTAATCGGAAGCAGGTTTTATTGACTGTTTCGATGTGGTACCACATTACTACATGATCCAAATCAGAAAAAGCCCAGTATCTGGCCAATAAGTATGCGAAAAATGCGAAAGTATGAGGCAGATGATTGCAAATACCAGACGCATCCCAGACCTAACCGGTGTCAGCCTCTACAATATTGACCGAATACAGGTTGAATTGATTATTTCAGTGTGGCACCACATTAATACGTGATCCTAAGCAGAACAAAAACCCAGGATCTGGCCAACAAGTATGCGAAAGATGCGAAAGTATGAGGCAGATGTTTGCAAATACCAGACCTAACACAAACCTAACCGGTGTCAGCCTCTACAATAGTGATCGAATCCAGGTTGAATTGACTATTTCAGTGTGGTACCACGTTGACACGTGATCCTGCCCAGAAAAAAGCGCAGGATCTGGCCAACAAGTATGCGAAAGATGCGAAAGTATGAGGCAGATGATTGCAAATACCAGACCTAACACAAACCTAACCGGTATTGTCCTCTAAAGTATTGATCGAAGCCAGCCTTAATTGACTGATTCAGTCTGGTACCACATTACTACGAGGTCCAAGTCAGTAAAAGCCCAGGATCTGGCCAAAAAGTATCCGAAAAATGCGAACGTATGAGGAAGATGATTGCAAATACCAGACGTAACCCAGACCTAACCGGTGTTATCCTCTAAAATATTGATCGAAACCAGGATTAGTTGACTGTTACAGTGTGGTACCACATTACTACGTGATCCAAACCAGAAAAAACACTGGATCTGGCCAACAAGTATGCGAAAAATGCGAAAGTATGAGGCAGATGATTGCAAATACCATAACTTACCCAGACATAACCGGCGTCATCCCCTAAAATATTAATCGAGTCCAGGTTGAATTGACTGTTTCAGTGTGGTGCTACATTAATACGTGATCCAAATCGGAAAAAGCCCGCGATCTGGCCATCATGTATGCGAAAAATGCGAAAGTATGAGCCAGATGAGGGCAAATACCAGAACTAACCCAGACATAACCAGCGTTATCCTCTAAGATACTAGCCGCAACCAGGTTTTATTGACTGTATCGGTGTGGTATCACATTACTACGTGATCCAAACCAGAAAAAACCCTGGATCTGGCCAACAAGTATGCGAAAAATACGAAAGTACGAGGCAGATGATTGCAAATACCATAACTTACCCAGAGATAACCGGCGTTATCCTCTAAAATATTAATCGAATCCAGATTGAATTGACTGTTTCAGTGTGGCACCACATTATTACGTGATCCTAACCAGAAAAAAACCCAGGATCTGGCCAACAAGTATGCGAAAGATGCGAAAGTATCAGGCAGATGTTTGCAAATACCAGACCTAACCCAGATCTCACCGGTGTTATCCTCTAAAGTATTGATCGAAACCAGGATTAGTTGACTGTTACAGTGTGGTACCACATTACTACGTGATCCAAACCAGAAAGAACACTGGATCTGGCCAACAAGTATGCGAAAAATGCGAAAGTATGAGGCAGATGGTTGCAAATACCATAACTTACCCAGACATAACCGGCGTTATCCCCTAAAATATTAATCGAGTCCAGGTTGAATTGACTGTTTCAGTGTGGTGCTACATTAATACGTGATGCAAATCGGAAAAAGCCCGTGATCTGGCCACCATGTATGCGAAAAATGCGAAAGTATGAGCCAGATGATTGGAAATACCAGAACTAACACAGACATAACTAGCGTTATCCTCTAAAATACTAATCGGAACAAGCTTTTATTGACTGTTTCAGTGTGGTACCACATTACTACGCGATCCAAACCAGAAAAAGCCCAGGATCTGGCCAACAAGTATGCGAAAAATGCGAAAGTACGAGCCAGATGAGGGCAAATACCAGACCTAACCTAGACATAACCAGCGTTACCCTGTAAAATACTATTCGGAACCAGTTTTTATTGACTGTCTCAATGGGGTACCACATTACTACGTGATCCAAACCAGGAAAAGGCCAGGATCTGGCCAACAAGTAAGCGAAAAATGCGAAAGTACGAGCCAGATGAGGGCAAATACCGGACCTAACCCAGACATGGCCGGCGTTACCCTTTAAAATATTAATCGGAACCAGGTTTATTTGACTGTTTCAGTGTGGTACCCCTTTACTACGTGGTCCAAGCCTGAAAAAGGCCAGGATCTGACCAACAAGTAAGCGAGAAATGCGAAATTACGAGCCAGATGAGGGAAAATCCCAGACCCTACCGAGACATAACCGGCGTTATCCTCTAAAATATTAATCGCAACCAGGTTTAAATGACTGTTTCGGTGTGGAACCTCATTACTACGGGATCCAAACCGGAAAAAACCCAGGATCTGGCCAACAAGTATGCGAAATACGTGAAAGTCTGAGCCAGATGATTGCAAATACCAAAACTAACCCAGACGTAACCTGCGTTATCCTCTAAAATACTATCCGGAACCAGCTTCTATTGACTGTTTCAGTGTGGTACCACACTACTACGTGATACAAACCAGAAAAAGCCCAGGATCTGGCCAACAAGTATGCGAAAAATGCGAAAGCACGAGACAGATGAGGGCAAATCCCAGACACAACCGCGACATAACCGGCGTTATCCTCTAAAATATTAATCGCTACCAGGTTTAATTGACTGTTTCGGTGTGGTACCGCATTACTACGTGATCCAAACCAGAAAAAGGCCAGGATCTGGGCATAAAGTATGCGTAAAATGCGAAAGTACGAGCCAGATGAGGGCAAATCCCAGACCAAACCGAGACATATCCGGCGTTATCCTCTAAAACATTAATCGCAACCAGGTTTAATTGACTGTTTCGGTGTGGTACCCCATTACTACGAGATCCACACCAGAAAAAACGCAGGATCTGGCCAACAAGTATGCGAAAAATGCGGAAGTACGAGCCAAATGAGGGCAAATACCAGACCTAACCCAGACATAACCAGTATTATCCTCTAAAATACTAATCGCAACCAGGTTGAATTGACTGTTTCGGTGTGGTACCACAATACCACGTGGTCCGAGCCAGAAATGAACCCAGGATGTGGCAAACAAGTATGCCAAAAATGCGAAAGTATGTGGCAAATGATTACAAATACCAGTCGTAACCCAGACCTAACCGGTGTTATCCCCTAAAATATATATCGAAACCAGGATTCATTGACTGTTTCAGTGTGGTACCACATTACTACGTAATCCAAACCAGGAAAAGGCCAGGATCTGGCCAACAGGTATGCGAAAAATGCGAAAGTACGAGCCAGATGAGGGCAAATACCAGACCTAACCCAGACATAACCGCCGTTATCCTCTAAAATATCAATCGCAACCTGGTTTAATTGACCGTTTCGGTGTGGAACCTCATTACTACGGGATCCAAACCGGAAGAAACCCAGGATCTGGCCAACAAGTACGCGAAAACCGCGAAAGTATGAGCCAGATGATTGCAAATACCAGAACTAAGCCAGACGTAACCTTCGTTATCCTCTAAAATACTATCCGGAACCAGCTTCTATTGACTGTTTCAGTGTGGTACCATACTACTACGTGATACAAACCAGAAAAAGCCCAGGATCTGGCCAACAAGTATGCGCAAAATGCGAAAGTACGAGCCAGATGAGGGCAAATCCCAGACCTAACCGAGACATTACCGGCGTTATCCTCTAAAATATTAATCGCTACCAGGTTTAATTGACTGTTTCGGTGTGGTACCGCATTACTACGTGATCCAAACCAGAAAAAGGCCAGGATCTGGGCATAAAGTATGCGTAAAATGCGAAAGTACGAGCCAGATGAGGGCAAATCCCAGACCAAACCGAGACATATCCGGCGTTATCCTCTAAAACATTAATCGCAACCAGGTTTAATTGACTGTTTCGGTGTGGTACCACATTACTACGTGATCCAAACCTGAAAAAGGCCAGGATCTGGCCAACAAGTATGCGAAAAATGCGAAAGTACGAGCCAGATGAGGGCAAATACCAGACCTAACCCAGACATAACCAGTATTATCCTCTAAAATACTAATCGCAACCAGGTTGAATTGACTGTTTCGGTGTGGTACCACAATACCACGTGGTCCGAGCCAGAAATGAACCCAGGATGTGGCAAACAAGTATGCCAAAAATGCGAAAGTATGTGGCAAATGATTACAAATACCAGTCGTAACCCAGACCTAACCGGTGTTATCCCCTAAAATATATATCGAAACCAGGATTCATTGACTGTTTCAGTGTGGTACCACATTACTACGTAATCCAAACCAGGAAAAGGCCAGGATCTGGCCAACAGGTATGCGAAAAATGCGAAAGTACGAGCCAGATGAGGGCAAATACCAGACCTAACCCAGACATAACCGCCGTTATCCTCTAAAATATCAATCGCAACCTGGTTTAATTGACCGTTTCGGTGTGGAACCTCATTACTACGGGATCCAAACCGGAAGAAACCCAGGATCTGGCCAACAAGTATGCGAAAACCGCGAAAGTATGAGCCAGATGATTGCAAATACCAGAACTAAGCCAGACGTAACCTTCGTTATCCTCTAAAATACTATCCGGAACCAGCTTCTATTGACTGTTTCAGTGTGGTACCATACTACTACGTGATACAAACCAGAAAAAGCCCAGGATCTGGCCAACAAGTATGCGCAAAATGCGAAAGTACGAGCCAGATGAGGGCAAATCCCAGACCTAACCGAGACATTACCGGCGTTATCCTCTAAAATATTAATCGCTACCAGGTTTAATTGACTGTTTCGGTGTGGTACCGCATTACTACGTGATCCAAACCAGAAAAAGGCCAGGATCTGGGCATAAAGTATGCGTAAAATGCGAAAGTACGAGCCAGATGTGGGCAAATCCCAGAGCTAACCCAGATATAACCGGCGTTATCCACTAAAATATTAATCGGAACCAGGTTTGATTGACTGTTTCTGTGTGGTACCAAATTACTGCGTGGTCCAAGCCAGAAAAAGGCCAGGATCTGGCCAACAAGTATGCGTAAAATGCGAAAGTACGAGCCAGATGAGAGCAAATCCCAGACCAAACCGAGACATAACCAGCGTTATCCTCTAAAACATTAATCGCAACCAGGTTTAATTGACTGTTTCGGTGTGGTACCACATTACTACGTGATCCACACCAGAAAAAGGCCAGGATCTGCCCAACAAGTATGCGAAAAATGCGGAAGTACTTGCAAGATCAGGGCAAATACCATACCTAACCCAGACGTAACCGGCGTTATCCCCTAAAATATTAATCGCAACCAGGTTTAATTGACTGTTTCGGTGTGGAACCACATTACGACGGGATGCAAACCAGAGAAAGCCCTGGATCTGGCCAACAAGTATTGGAAAAACGCGAAAGTATGAGCCAGATGATTGCAAATACCAGAGCTATCCCAGACATAACCAGCGTTATCCTCTAAGATACTAATCGGAACCAGTTTTAATTGACTGTTTCATTGTGGTACCACGCTACTACGTGATACAAACCAGAAAAAGCCCAGGATCTGGCCAACAAGTATGCGCAACATGCGAAAGTACGAGCCAGATGAGGGCAAATCCCAGACCTAACCGAGACATAACCGGCGTTATCCTCTAAAATATTAATCGAAACCAGGTTTAATTGACTGTCTCGGTGTGGTACCGCATTACTACGTAATCCAAACCTGAAAAAGGCCAGGATCTGGCCAACAAGTATGCGAAAAATGCGAAAGTACGAGCCAGATGAGGGCAAATCCCAGAACTAACCGAGACATATCCGACGTTATCCTCTAAAATATTAATCGCAACCAGGTTTAATTGACTGTTTCGGTGTGGTACCCCATTACTACGAGATCCACACCAGAAAAAACGCAGGATCTGGCCAACAAGTATGCGAAAAATGCGGAAGTACGAGCCAAATGAGGGCAAATACCAGACCTAACCCAGACATAACCAGCATTATCCTCTAAAATACTAATCGCAACCAGGTTGAATTGACTGTTTCGGTGTGGTACCACAATACCACGTGGTCCGAGCCAGAAATGAACCCAGGATGTGGCAAACAAGTATGCCAAAAATGCGAAAGTATGTGGCAAATGATTACAAATACCAGTCGTAACCCAGACCTAACCGGTGTTATCCCCTAAAATATATATCGAAACCAGGATTCATTGACTGTTTCAGTGTGGTGCCACATTACTACGTAATCCAAACCAGGAAAAGGCCAGGATCTGGCCAACAGGTATGCGAAAAATGCGAAAGTACGAGCCAGATGAGGGCAAATACCAGACCTAACCCAGACATAACCGTCGTTATCCTCTAAAATATCAATCGCAACCTGGTTTAATTGACCGTTTCGGTGTGGAACCTCATTACTACGGGATCCAAACCGGAAGAAACCCAGGATCTGGCCAACAAGTACGCGAAAACCGCGAAAGTATGAGCCAGATGATTGCAAATGCCAGAACTAAGCCAGACGTAACCTTCGTTATCCTCTAAAATACTATCCGGAACCAGCTTCTATTGACTGTTTCAGTGTGGTACCATACTACTACGTGATACAAACCAGAAAAAGCCCAGGATCTGGCCAACAAGTATGCGCAAAATGCGAAAGTACGAGCCAGATGAGGGCAAATCCCAGACCTAACCGAGACATTACCGGCGTTATCCTCTAAAATATTAATCGCTACCAGGTTTAATTGACTGTTTCGGTGTGGTACCGCATTACTACGTGATCCAAACCAGAAAAAGGCCAGGATCTGGGCATAAAGTATGCGTAAAATGCGAAAGTACGAGCCAGATGTGGGCAAATCCCAGAGCTAACCCAGACATAACCGGCGTTATCCACTAAAATATTAATCGGAACCAGGTTTGATTGACTGTTTCTGTGTGGTACCAAATTACTGAGTGGTCCAAGCCAGAAAAAGGCCAGGATCTGGCCAACAAGTATGCGTAAAATGCGAAAGTACGAGCCAGATGAGGCCAAATCCCAGACCAAACCGAGACATAACCGGCGTTATCCTCTAAAAGATTAATCGCAACCAGGTTTAATTGACTGTTTCGGTGTGGTACCACATTACTACGTGATCCACACCAGAAAAAGGCCAGGATCTGCCCAACAAGTATGCGAAAAATGCGGAAGTACTTGCAAGATCAGGGCAAATACCATACCTAACCCAGACGTAACCGGCGTTATCCCCTAAAATATTAATCGCAACCAGGTTTAATTGACTGTTTCGGTGTGGAACCACATTACGACGGGATGCAAACCAGAAAAAGCCCTGGATCTGGCCAACAAGTATTGGAAAAACGCGAAAGTATGAGCCAGATGATTGCAAATACCAGAGCTATCCCAGACATAACCAGCGTTATCCTCTAAGATACTAATCGGAACCAGTTTTAATTGACTGTTTCATTGTGGTACCACGCTACTACGTGATACAAACCAGAAAAAGCCCAGGATCTGGCCAACAAGTATGCGCAACATGCGAAAGTACGAGCCAGATGAGGGCAAATCCCAGACCTAACCGAGACATAACCGGCGTTATCCTCTAAAATATTAATCGAAACCAGGTTTAATTGACTGTCTCGGTGTGGTACCGCATTACTACGTGATCCAAACCTGAAAAAGGCCAGGATCTGGCCAACAAGTATGCGAAAAATGCGAAAGTACGAGCCAGATGAGGGCAAATCCCAGAACTAACCGAGACATATCCGACGTTATCCTCTAAAATATTAATCGCAACCAGGTTTAATTGACTGTTTCGGTGTGGTACCGCATTACTACGTGATCCAAACCTGAAAAAGGCCCGGATCTGGCCAACAAGTATGCGAAAAATTCGAAAGTACAAGCCAGATGAGGGCAAATACCAGACCTAACCCAGACATAACCGGCGTTATCCCCTAAAATATTAATCGCAACCAGGTTTAATTGACTGTTTCGGTGTGGAACCAAATTACTACGTGGTCCAAGCCAGAAAAAGGCCAGGATCTGGCCAACAAGTATGCGCAAAATGCGATAGTACGAGCTAGACGAGGGCAAATCCCAAACCTAACCGAGACATAACCGGCGTTATCCTCTAAAATATTAATAGCAACCAGGTTTAATTGACTGTTTCGGTGTGGTACTGCATTACTACGTGATCCAAACCAGAAAAAGACCAGGATCTGGCCAACAAGTATGCGAAAAATGCGAAGGTAGGAGACAGATGAGGGCAAAGCCCAGACCTAACCGAGAAATAACCGCCCCTGCCCTCCAAAATATTTATCGCAACCAGGTTTAATTGACCGTTTGAGTGTGGTCCCAGATTACTACTTGGTCCAAGCCAGAAAAAGGCCAGGATCTGGCCAACAGGTATGCGAAAAATGCGAAAGTACGAGCCAGATGTGGGCAAATACCAGACCTAACCCAGACATATCCGGCGTTATCCTCTAAAATATCAATCGCAACCTGGTTTAATTGACTGTGTCGGTGTGGAACCTCATTACTACGGGATCCAAACCGGAAAAAACCCAGGATCCGGCCAACAAGTATGCGAAAAATGCGAAAGTACGACCCAGATGTGGGCAAATCCTAGACCTAACCAAGACATAACCGACGTTATCCTCTAAAATATTAATCGCAACCAGGTTTAATTGACTGTTTGGGTGTGGTACCGCATTACTACGTGATCCAAACCTGAAAAGGCCAGGATCTGGCCAACAAGTATGCGAAAAATGCGAAAGAACGAGCCAGATGAGGGCAAATACCAGACCTAACCCAGACATAACCGGCGTTATCCTCTAAAATATTACTCGGAACCAGGTTTAATTGACTGTTTCGTTGTGGTACCACATTACGACGGGATGCAAACCAGAAAAAAGCCCAGAAGCTGCCCAACAAGTATGAGAAAAATACGAAAGTACGAGCCAAATGAGGGCAAATACCAGACCTGACCCAGACATAACCGGCGTTATCCTCTAAAATATTGATAGAATCCAGGTTGAATTGTCTACCACAGTGCGCCACCACAGTAATACGTGATCCTAACCAGAAAAAAGCCCAGGAACTGCCCAACAAGTATGAGAAAAAACGAAAGTACGAGCCAAATGAGGGCAAATACCAGACCTGACCCAGACATAACCGGCGTTATCCTCTAAAATATTGATAGAATCCAGGTTGAATTGTCTACCACAGTGCGCCACCACAGTAATACGTGATCCTAACCAGAAAAAAGCCCAGGAACTGCCCAACAAGTATGAGAAAAAACGAATGTACGAGCCAAATGAGGGCAAATACCAGACCTGCCCCAGACATAACCGGCGTTATCCTCTAAAATATTGATAGAATCCAGGTTGAATTGTCTACCACAGTGCGCCACCACAGTAATACGTGATCCTAACCAGAAAAAAGCCCAGGAACTGCCCAACAAGTATGAGAAAAAACGAAAGTACGAGCCAAATGAGGGCAAATACCAGACCTGACCCAGACATAACCGGCGTTATCCTCTAAAATATTAATCGCAACCAGGTTTAACTGACTGTTTCGGTGTGGAACCTCATTACTACGGGATCCAAACCGGAAAAAACCCAGGCTCTGGCCATCAAGTATGCGAAAAATGCGAAAGTATGAGCCAGATGATTGCAAATACCAGAACTAACCCAGACATAACCAGCGTTATCCTCTAAAATACTAATCGGAACCAGCTTTTATTGACTGTTTCAGTGTGGTTCCACATTACTACGTGATCCAACCAGAAAAAGGTCAGGATCTGGCCACCAAGTAAGAGAAAAATGCGAAAGTACGAGCCAGATGAGGGCAAATCCCAGACCTAACCGAGACATAACCGACGTTATCCTCTAAAATATTAATCGCAACCAGGTTTAATTGACTGTTTCGGTGTGGTACCGCGTTACTACGAGATCCACACCAGAAAAAACGCAGGATCTGGCCAACAAGTATGCGAGAAATGCGAAAGTACGAGCCAGATGAGGCCAAATCCCAGACCTAACCCAGACATAACCGGCGCTATCCTCTAAAATATTGATAGAATCCAGGTTGAATTGTCTACCTCAGTGCGCCACCACATTAATACGTGATCCTAACCAGAAAAAAACCCAGGAGCTGCCCAACAAGTATGAGAAAAATACGAAAGTACGAGCCAAATGAGGGCAAATACCAGAGCTAACTCAGACATAACCAGCGTTATCCTCTACGATACTAATCGGAACCAGGTTTAATTGACTGTTTCATTGTGGTACCACGCTACTACGTGATACAAACCTGAAAAAGCCCAGAATCTGGCCAACAAGTATGCGAGAAATGCGAAAGTACGAGCCAGATGAGGGCAAATCTCAGACCTAACCGAGACATAACCGACGTTATCCTCTAAAATATTAATCGCAACCAGGTTTAATTGACTGTTTCGGTGTGGTACCGCATTACTACGTGATCCAAACCTGAAAAAGGCCAGGATCTGGCCAACAAGTATGCGCAAAATGCGAAAGTACGAGCCAGACGTGGGCAAATCCCAGACCTAACCGAGACATAACCGGCGTTATCCTCTAAAATATTAATAGCAATCAGGCTTAATTGACTGTTTCGGTGTGGAACCACATTACTACGTGATACAGACCAGAAAAAGGCCAGGATCTGGCCAACAAGTATGCGTAAAATGCGAAAGTACGAGCCAGATGAGGGCAAATACCAGACCTAACCCAGACATAACCGGCGTTATCCTCTAAAATATTAATAGCAATCAGGCTTAATTGACTGTTTCGGTGTGGAACCACATTACGACGGGATGCAAACGAGAAAAAGCCCTGGATCTGGCCAACAAGTATGTGAGAAATGCGAAAGTACGAGCCAGATGAGGCCAAATCCCAGACCTAACCCAGACATAACCGGCGTTATCCTCTAAAATATTGATAGATCCAGGTTGAGTTGTCTACCTCAGTGCGCCACCACATTAATACGTGATCCCAACCATAAAAAAGCCCAGGAGCTGCCCAACAGGTATGAGAAAAATACGATAGTACGGGCCAAATGAGGGCAAATACCAGAGCTAACCCAGACATAACCAGCGTTATCCTCTGCGATACTAATCGGAACCAGGTTTAATTGACTGTTTCAGTGTGGTGCCACGCTACTACGTGATACAAACCGGAAAAAGCCCAGAATCTGGCCAACAAGTGTGCGAGAAATGCGAAAGTTCGAGCCAAATGAGGGCAAATACCAGACCTGACCCAGGCATAACCGGCGTTATCCTCTAAAATATTAATCGCAACCTGGTTTAATTGACTGTTTCGGTGTGGAACCACACTACTACGTGATCCAAACCAGAAAAAGCCCAGGATCTGGCCAACAAGTAAGCGAAAAATGCGAAAGTACGAGCCAGATGAGGGCAAATCCCAGACACAACCGAGACATAGCCGGCGTTATCCTCTAAAATATTAATCGCAACCAGGTTTAATTGACTGTTTCGGTTTGGTACCGCATTACTACGTGATCCACACCAGAAAAAACGCAGGATCTGGCCAACAAGTATGCGAAAAATGCGGAAGTATGTGGCAGATGATTGCAAATACCAGACATAATCCAGACCTAACCGGTGTTATCCTCTAAAATATATATCGAAATCAGCCTTCATTGACTGTTTCAGCGTGGTACCACATTACTGCGTGATCCAAACCAGAAAAACCCCAGGATCTGGCCTACAGGTATGCGAAAAATTCGGAAGTACGAGCCAAATGAGGGCTAATACCAGACCTGACCCAGACATAACCGGCGTTATCCTCTAAAATATTGGTCGGAACCAGGTTTAATTGACTGTTTCAGTGTGGTACCACATTACTACGTGATCCAAAACAGAAAAAGGCCAGGATCTGCCCAAAAAGTATGCGAAAAATGCGAAAGTACGAGCCAGATGAGGGCAAATACCAGAACTAACCCGGACATAACCAGCGTTATCCTCTAAGATACTAATCGGAACCAGGTTTAATTGTCTGTTTCAGTGTGGTACCACACTACTACGTGATACTAACCAGAAAAAGCCCAGGATCTGGCCAACAAGTATGCGCAAAATGCGAAAGTACGAGCCAGATGAGGGCAAATACCAGACCTAACCCAGACATAACCGGCGTTATCCTCTAAAATATTAATCGCAACCAGGTTTAATTGACTGTTTCGGTGTGGAATCACATTAGTACAGGATCCAAACCAGAGAAAAACCAGGATCTGGCCAACAAGTATGCGTAAAATGCGAAAGTACGAGCCAGACGAGGGCAAATCCCAGACCTAACCGAGACATAACCGGCGTTATCCTCTAAAATATTAATAGCAACCAGGCTTAATTGACTGTTGCGGTGTGGTAGTGCATTACTACGTGATCCAAACCTGAAAAAGGCCAGGATCTGGCCAACAAATATGCGAAAAATGCGAAGGTACGAGCCAGATGAGGCCAAATCCCAGACCTAACCCAGACATAACCGGCGTTATCCTCTAAAATATTGATAGATCCAGGTTGAGTTGTCTACCTCAGTGCGCCACCACATTAATACGTGATCCCAACCATAAAAAAGCCCAGGAGCTGCCCAACAGGTATGAGAAAAATATGATAGTACGGGCCAAATGAGGGCAAATACCAGAGCTAACCCAGACAAAACCAGCGTTATCCTCTGCGATACTAATCGGAACCAGGTTTAATTGGCTGTTTCAGTGTGGTACCACGCTACTACGTGATACAAACCTGAAAAAGCCCAGAATCTGGCCAACAAGTGTGCGAGAAATGCGAAAGTACGAGCCAAATGAGGGCAAATACCAGACCTGACCCAGGCATAACCGGCGTTATCCTCTAAAATATTAATCGCAACCAGGTTTAATTGACTGTTTCGGTGTGGTACCACACTACTACGTGATCCAAACCAGAAAAAGCCCAGGATCTGGCCAACAAGTAAGCGAAAAATGCGAAAGTACGAGCCAGATGAGGGCAAATCCCAGACACAACCGAGACATAGCCGGCGTTATCCTCTAAAATATTAATCGCAACCAGGTTTAATTGACTGTTTCGGTTTGGTACCGCATTACTACGTGATCCACACCAGAAAAAACACAGGATCTGGCCAACAAGTATGCGAAAAATGCTGAAGTATGTGGCAGATGATTGCAAATACCAGACATAATCCAGACCTAACCGGTGTTATCCTCTAAAATATATATCGAAATCAGCCTTCATTGACTGTTTCAGCATGGTACCACATTACTGCGTGATCCAAACCAGAAAAACCCCAGGATCTGGCCTACAGGTATGCGAAAACTGTGAAAGTACGAGCCAGATTATTGCAAACACCATAACTAACCCAAACATAACCAGCGTTATCCTCCAAAATATTCATCGGAACCATGTTTAATTGACTGCTTCTGTGTGGAACTACATTACGACGAGATCCAAACCACAAAAAACCCAAGATCTGACCGACATGTACGCGGAAATTGCGAATGTGTGAGCCACATGAGGGCAAATCCCAGACACAACCGAGACATAACCGGCGTTATCCTCTAAAATATTGGTCGGAACCAGGTTTAATTGACTGTTTCAGTGTGGTACCACATTACTACGTGATCCAAAACAGAAAAAGGCCAGGATCTGCCCAAAAAGTATGCGAAAAATGCGAAAGTACGAGCCAGATGAGGGCAAATACCAGAACTAACCCGGACATAACCAGCGTTATCCTCTAAGATACTAATCGGAACCAGGTTTAATTGACTGTTTCAGTGTGGTACCACACTACTACGTGATACAAACCAGAAAAAGCCCAGGATCTGGCCAACAAGTATGCGAAAACTGTGAAAGTACGAGCCAGATTATTGCAAATACCATAACTAACCCAAACATAACCAGCGTTATCCTCCAAAATATTCATCGGAACCATGTTTAATTGACTGCTTCTGTGTGGAACTACATTACGACGAGATCCAAACCACAAAAAACCCAAGATCTGACCGACATGTACGCGGAAATTGCGAATGTGTGAGCCACATGAGGGCAAATCCCAGACACAACCGAGACATAACCGGCGTTATCCTCTAAACTATTAATCGCAACCAGGTTTAATTGACTGTTTCGGTGTGGTACCGCATTACTACGTGATCCACACCAGAAAAAACGCAGGATCTGGCCAACAAGTACGCGAAAAATGCGGAAGTATGTGGCAGATGATTGCAAATACCATAACTAACCTAAACATAACCAGCGTTATCCTCCAAAATATTCATCGCAAGCATGTTTAATTGACTGCTTCGGTGTGGAGCCACATTACGACGAGATCCAAACCACAAAAAACCCAAGATCTGGCCAACAAGTACGCGAAAATTGCGAATGTATGAGCCAGATGATTGCATATACCAGAAGTAACCCAGCGTAACCAGCGTTCTCCTCTAAAATACTAATCGGAACCAGCTTTTATCGACTGTCTCAGTGTGGTACCACATTACTACGTGATACAGACCAGAAAAAGGCCAGGATCTGGCCAACAAGTATGCGAGAAATGCGAAAGTACGAGCCAAATGAGGGCAAATACCAGACCTGACCCAGGCATAACCGGCGTTATCCTCTAAAATATTAATCGCAACCAGGTTTAATTGACTGTTTCGGTGTGGTACCGCATTACTTCGTGATCCACACCAGAAAAAACGCAGGATCTGGCCAACAAGTACGCGAAAAATGCGGAAGTATGTGACAGATGATTACAAATACCAGACATAACCCAGACCTAACCGGTGTTATCCTCTAAAATATATATCGAAATCAGCCTTCATTGACTGTTTCAGTGTGATACCACATTACTGCGTGATCCAAACCAGAAAAAGGCCAGGATCTGGCCAACAAGTATGCGAGAAATGCGAAAGTACGAGCCAAATGAGGGCAAATACCAGACCTGACCCAGGCATAACCGGCGTTATCCTCTAAAATATTAATCGCAACCAGGTTTAATTGACTGTTTCGGTGTGGAACCACACTACTACGAGATCCAAACCCGAAAAAGCCCAGGATCTGGCCAACAAGTAAGCGAAAATTGCGAAAGTACGAGCCAGATGAGGGCAAATCCCAGACACAACCGAGACATAACCGGCGTTATCCTCTAAAATATTAATCGCAACCAGGTTTAATTGACTGTTTCGGTGTGGTAACGCATTACTACGTGATCCACACCAGAAAGAACGCAGGATCTGGCCAACAAGTACGCGAAAAATGCGAAAGTACGAACCAGATGAGGGCAAATACCAGACCTAACACAGACATAACCGGCGTTATCCTCTAAAATATTAATCGCCACCAGGTTTAATTGACTGTTTTGGTGTGGAATCACATTAGTGCAGGATCCAAACCAGAAAAAAACCAGGATCTGGCCAACAAGTATGCGTAAAACGCGAAAGTATGAGCCAGATGATTGCAAATACCAGAACTAACCCAGACATAACCAGCGTTAACCTCTAAAATACTAATCGGAACCAGCTTTCATTGACTGTTTCAGTGTGGTTCTACATTACTACGTGATCCAACCAGAAAAAGGTCAGGATCTGGCCAACAAGTATGCGCAAAATGCGAAAGTACGAGCCAGATGAGGGCAAATACCAGACCTAACCGAGACATAACCGGCGTTATCCTTTAAAATATTAATCGCAACCAGGTTTAGTTGACTGTTTCGGTGTGGTACCGCATTACTACGTGATCCAAACCTGAAAAAGGCCAGGGTCTGGCCAACAAGTATGCGAAAAATGCGAAAGTACGAGCCAGATGAGGGCAAATCCCAGACCTAAACGAGACATAACCGACGTTATCCCCTAAAATATTAATCGCAACCAGGTTTAATTGACTGTTTCGGTGTGGCACCGCATTACTACGTGATCCAAACCTGGAAAAGGCCAGGATCTGGCCAACAAATATGCGAAAAATGCGAAAGTACGAGCCAGATGAGGGCAAATACCAGACCTAACCCAGACATAACTGTCGTTATCCCCTAAAATATTAATCGCAACCAGGTTTAATTGACTGTTTCGGTGTGGCACCACATTACGACGGGATGCAAACCAGAAAAAGCCCTGGATCTGGCCAACAAGTATGCGAGAAATGCGAAAGTACGAGCCAGATGAGGCCAAATCCCAGACCTAACCCAGACATAACCGGCGTTATCCTCTAAAATATTGATAGATACAGGTTGAATTGTCTACCTCGGTGCGCCACCACATTAATACGTGATCCTAACCAGAAAAAAGCCCAGGAGCTGCCCAACAAGTATGAGAAAAATACGAAAGTACGAGCCAAATGAGGGCAAATACCAGAGCTAACCCAGACATAACCAGCGTTATCCACTACGATACTAATCGGAACCAGGTTTAATTGACTGTTTCAGTGTGGTACCACGCTACTACGTGATACAAACATGAAAAAGCTCAGAATCTGGCCAAAAAGTATGCGAGAAATGCGAAAGTACGAGCCAAATGAGGGCAAATACCAGACCTGACCCAGGCATAACCGGCGTTATCCCCTAAAATATTAATCGCCACCAGGTTTAATTGACTGTTTCGGTGTGGAACCAAATTACTACGTGGTCCAAGCCAGAAAAAGGCCAGGATCTGGCCAACAAGTATGCGAAAAATGCGAAAGTACGAGCCAGATGAGGGCAAATCCCAGACCTAAACGAGACATAACCGACGTTATCCCCTAAAATATTAATCGCAACCAGGTTTAATTGACTGTTTCGGTGTGGCACCACATTACGACGGGATGCAAACCAGAAAAAGCCCTGGATCTGGCCAACAAGTATGCGAGAAATGCGAAAGTACGAGCCAGATGAGGCCAAATCCCAGACCTAACCCAGACATAACCGGCGTTATCCTCTAAAATATTAATCGCAACCAGGTTTAATTGACTGTTTCGGTTTGGTACCGCATTACTACGTGATCCACACCAGAAAAAACGCAGGATCTGGCCAACAAGTATGGGAAAAATGCGGAAGTATGTGGCAGATGATTGCAAATACCAGACATAATCCAGACCTAACCGGTGTTATCCTCTAAAATATATATCGAAATCAGCCTTCATTGACTGTTTCAGCGTGGTACCACATTACTGCGTGATCCAAACCTGAAAAACCCCAGGATCTGGCCTACAGGTATGCGAAAAATGCGGAAGTACGAGCCAAATGAGGGCTAATACCAGACCTGACCCAGACATAACCGGCGTTATCCTCTAAAATATTGGTCGGAACCAGGTTTAATTGACTGTTTCAGTGTGGTACCACATTACTACGTGATCCAAAACAGAAAAAGGCCAGGATCTGCCCAAAAAGTATGCGAAAAATGCGAAAGTACGAGCCAGATGAGGGCAAATACCAGAACTAACCCGGACATAACCAGCGTTATCCTCTAAGATACTAATCGGAACCAGGTTTAATTGACTGTTTCAGTGTGGTACCACACTACTACGTGATACAAACCAGAAAAAGCCCAGGATCTGGCCAACAAGTATGCGAAAACTGTGAAAGTACGAGCCAGATTATTGCAAATACCATAACTAACCCAAACATAACCAGCGTTATCCTCCAAAATATTCATCGCAAGCATGTTTAATTGACTGCTTCTGTGTGGAACTACATTACGACGAGATCCAAACCACAAAAAACCCAAGATCTGACCAACATGTACGCGGAAATTGCGAATGTGTGAGCCAGATGAGGGCAAATCCCAGACACAACCGAGACATAACCGGCGTTATCCTCTAAAATATTAATCGCAACCAGGTTTAATTGACTGTTTCGGTGTGGTACCGCATTACTTCGTGATCCACACCAGAAAAAACGCAGGATCTGGCCAACAAGTACGCGAAAAATGCGGAAGTATGTGACAGATGATTACAAATACCAGACATAACCCAGACCTAACCGGTGTTATCCTCTAAAATATATATCGAAATCAGCCTTCATTGACTGTTTCAGTGTGATACCACATTACTGCGTGATCCAAACCAGAAAAAGGCCAGGATCTGGCCAACAAGTATGCGAGAAATGCGAAAGTACGAGCCAAATGAGGGCAAATACCAGACCTGACCCAGGCATAACCGGCGTTATCCTCTAAAATATTAATCGCAACCAGGTTTAATTGACTGTTTCGGTGTGGAACCACACTACTACGAGATCCAAACCCGAAAAAGCCCAGGATCTGGCCAACAAGTAAGCGAAAATTGCGAAAGTACGAGCCAGATGAGGGCAAATCCCAGACACAACCGAGACATAACCGGCGTTATCCTCTAAAATATTAATCGCAACCAGGTTTAATTGACTGTTTCGGTGTGGTACCGCATTACTACGTGATCCACACCAGAAAAAACGCAGGATCTGGCCAACAAGTACGCGAAAAATGCGGAAGTATGTGGCAGATGATTGCAAATACCAGACATAACCCAGACCTAACCGGTGTTATCCTCTAAAATATATATCGAAATCAGCCTTTATTGACTGTTTCAGTGTGATACCACATTACTGCGTGATCCAAACCAGAAAAAGGCCAGGATCTGGCCAACAAGTATGCGAGAAATGCGAAAGTACGAGCCAGATGAGGGCAAATACCAGACCTAACCCAGACATAACCGGCGTTATCCCCTAAAATATTAATCGGAACCAGGTTTAATTGACTGTTTCAGTGTGGTACCAAATTACTACGTGGTCCAAGCCAGAAAAAGGCCAGGATCTGGCCAACAAGTATGCGCAAAATGCGAAAGTACGAGCCAGACGAGGGCAAATCCCAGACCTAACCGAGACATAACCGGCGTTATCCTCTAAAATATTAATAGCAACCAGGTTTAATTGACTGTTTCGGTGTGGTACCACATTACTACGTGATACAGACCAGAAAAAGGCCAGGATCTGGCCAACAAGTATGCGTAAAATGCGAAAGTACGAACCAGATGAGGGCAAATACCAGACCTAACACAGACATAACCGGCGTTATCCTCTAAAATATTAATCGCCACCAGGTTTAATTGACTATTTCGGTGTGGAATCACATTAGTGCAGGATCCAAACCAGAAAAAAACCAGGATCTGGCCAACAAGTATGCGTAAAACGCGAAAGTATGAGCCAGATGATTGCAAATACCAGAACTAACCCAGACATAACCAGCGTTAACCTCTAAAATACTAATCGGAACCAGCTTTCATTGACTGTTTCAGTGTGGTTCTACATTACTACGTGATCCAACCAGAAAAAGGTCAGGATCTGGCCAACAAGTAAGCGAAAAATGCGAAAGTACGATCCAGATGAGGGCATATCCCAGACCTAACCGTGACATAACCGACGTTATCCTCTAAAATATTAATCGCAACCAGGTTTAATTGACTGTTTCTGTGTGGTACCGCATTACTACGTGATCCAAACCTGAAAAAGGCCAGGATCTGGCCAACAAGTATGCGAAAAATGCGAAAGTGCGAGCCAGATGAGGGCAAATACCAGACCTAACCCAGAAATAACCGGCGTTATCCACTAAAATATTAATCGGAACCAGGTTTAATTGACTGTTTCAGTGTGGTACCAAATTACTACGTAGTCCAAGCCAGAAAAAGGCCAGGATCTGGCCAACAAGTATGCGCAAAATGCGAAAGTACGAGACAGATGAGGGCAAATCCCAGACCTAACCGAGACATAACCGGCGTTATCCTTTAAAATATTAATCGCAACCAGGTTTAGTTGACTGTTTCGGTGTGGTACCGCATTACTACGTGATCCAAACCTGAAAAAGGCCAGGGTCTGGCCAACAAGTATGCGAAAAATGCGAAAGTACGAGCCAGATGAGGGCAAATCCCAGACCTAAACGAGACATAACCGACGTTATCCCCTAAAATATTAATCGCAACCAGGTTTAATTGACTGTTTCGGTGTGGTACCGCATTACTACGTGATCCAAACCTGAAAAAGGCCAGGATCTGGCCAACAAATATGCGAAAAATGCGAAAGTACGAGCCAGATGAGGGCAAATACCAGACCTAACCCAGACATAACTGTCGTTATCCCCTAAAATATTAATCGCAACCAGGTTTAATTGACTGTTTCGGTGTGGCACCACATTACGACGGGATGCAAACCAGAAAAAGCCCTGGATCTGGCCAACAAGTATGCGAGAAATGCGAAAGTACGAGCCAGATGAGGCCAAATCCCAGACCTAACCCAGACATAACTGTCGTTATCCCCTAAAATATTAATCGCAACCAGGTTTAATTGACTGTTTCGGTGTGGCACCACATTACGACGGGATGCAAACCAGAAAAAGCCCTGGATCTGGCCAACAAGTATGCGAGAAATGCGAAAGTACGAGCCAGATGAGGCCAAATCCCAGACCTAACCCAGACATAACCGGCGTTATCCTCTAAAATATTAATCGCAACCAGGTTTAATTGACTGTTTCGGTGTGGAACCACACTACTACGTGATCCAAACCAGAAAAAGCCCAGGATCTGGCCAACAAGTGAGCGAAAATTGCGAAAGTACGAGCCAGATGAGGGCAAATCCCAGACACAACCGAGACATAACCGGCGTTATCCTCTAAAATATTAATCGCAACCAGGTTTAATTGACTGTTTCGGTGTGGTACCGCATTACTTCGTGATCCACACCAGAAAAAACGCAGGATCTGGCCAACAAGTACGCGAAAAATGCGGAAGTATGTGGCAGATGATTGCAAATACCAGACATAACCCAGACCTAACCGGTGTTATCCTCTAAAATATATATCGAAATCAGCCTTCATTGACTGTTTCAGTGTGATACCACATTACCGCGTGATCCAAACCAGAAAAAGGCCAGGATCTGGCCAACAAGTATGCGAGAAATGCAAAAGTACGAGCCAGATGAGGGCAAATACCAGACCTAACCCAGACATAACCGGCGTTATCCCCTAAAATATTAATCGGAACCAGGTTTAATTGACTGTTTCAGTGTGGTACCAAATTACTACGTGGTCCAAGCCAGAAAAAGGCCAGGATCTGGCCAACAAGTATGCGCAAAATGCGAAAGTACGAGCCAGACGAGGGCAAATCCCAGACCTAACCGAGACATAACCGGCGTTATCCTCTAAAATATTAATAGCAACCAGGTTTAATTGACTGTTTCGGTGTGGTACCACATTACTACGTGATCCAAAACAGAAAAAGGCCCGGATCTGCCCAAAAAGTATGCGAAAAATGCGAAAGTACGAGCCAGATGAGGGCAAATACCAGAACTAACCCAGACATAACCAGCGTTATCCGCTAAGATACTAATCGGAACCAGGTTTAATTGACTGTTTCAGTATGGTACCACACTACTACGTGATACAAACCAGAAGAAGCCCAGGATCTGGCCAACAAGCATGCGAAAACTGCGAAAGTACGAGCCAGATTATTGCAAATACCATAACTAACCTAAACATAACCAGCGTTATCCTCCAAACTATTCATCGCAAGCATGTTTAATTGACTGCTTCGGTGTGGAGCCACATTACGACGAGATCCAAACCACAAAAAACCCAAGATCTGGCCAACAAGTACGCGAAAATTGCGAATGTATGAGCCAGATGATTGCATATACCAGAAGTAACCCAGCGTAACCAGCGTTCTCCTCTAAAATACTAATCGGAACCAGCTTTTATCGACTGTCTCAGTGTGGTACCACATTACTACGTGATACAGACCAGAAAAAGGCCAGGATCTGACCAACAAGTATGCGAGAAATGCGAAAGTACGAGCCAAATGAGGGCAAATACCAGACCTGACCCAGGCATAACCGGCGTTATCCTCTAAAATATTAATCGCAACCAGGTTTAATTGACTGTTTCGGTGTGGAACCACACTACTACGTGATCCAAACCAGAAAAAGCCCAGGATCTGGCCAACAAGTAAGCGAAAAATGCGGAAGTACGAGCCAGATGAGGGCAAATCCCAGACACAACCGAGACATAACCGGCGTTATCCTCTAAAATATTAATCGCAACCAGGTTTAATTGACTGTTTCGGTTTGGTTCCGCATTACTACGTGATCCACACCAGAAAAAACGCAGGATCTGGCCAACAAGTATGCGAAAAATGCGGAAGTATGTGGCAGATGATTGCAAATACCAGACATAAT
Organism: Colletes latitarsis; assembly: GCF_051014445.1. NCBI lineage: Eukaryota > Metazoa > Arthropoda > Insecta > Hymenoptera > Colletidae > Colletes > Colletes latitarsis. The sequence goes on along the minus strand of NW_027488368.1, from coordinate 2,139,887 downwards.
CCAGACCTAACCGGTGTTATCCTCTAAAATATATATCGAAATCAGCCTTCATTGACTGTTTCAGCGTGGTACCACATTACTGCGTGATCCAAACCAGAAAAACCCCAGGATCTGGCCTACAGGTATGCGAAAAATGCGGAAGTACGAGCCAAATGAGGGCTAATACCAGACCTGACCCAGACATAACCGGCGTTATCCTCTAAAATATTGGTCGGAACCAGGTTTAATTGACTGTTTCAGTGTGGTACCACATTACTACGTGATCCAAAACAGAAAAAGGCCAGGATCTGCCCAAAAAGTATGCGAAAAATGCGAAAGTACGAGCCAGATGAGGGCAAATACCAGAACTAACCCGGACATAACCAGCGTTATCCTCTAAGATACTAATCGGAACCAGGTTTAATTGACTGTTTCAGTGTGGTACCACACTACTACGTGATACAAACCAGAAAAAGCCCAGGATCTGGCCAACAAGTATGCGAAAACTGTGAAAGTACGAGCCAGATTATTGCAAATACCATAACTAACCCAAACATAACCAGCGTTATCCTCCAAAATATTCATCGCAAGCATGTTTAATTGACTGCTTCTGTGTGGAACTACATTACGACGAGATCCAAACAACAAAAAACCCAAGATCTGACCAACATGTACGCGGAAATTGCGAATGTGTGAGCCAGATGAGGGCAAATCCCAGACACAACCGAGACATAACCGGCGTTATCCTCTAAAATATTAATCGCAACCAGGTTTAATTGACTGTTTCGGTGTGGTACCGCATTACTTCGTGATCCACACCAGAAAAAACGCAGGATCTGGCCAACAAGTACGCGAAAAATGCGGAAGTATGTGACAGATGATTACAAATACCAGACATAACCCAGACCTAACCGGTGTTATCCTCTAAAATATATATCGAAATCAGCCTTCATTGACTGTTTCAGTGTGATACCACATTACTGCGTGATCCAAACCAGAAAAAGGCCAGGATCTGGCCAACAAGTATGCGAGAAATGCGAAAGTACGAGCCAAATGAGGGCAAATACCAGACCTGACCCAGCCATAACCGGCGTTATCCTCTAAAATATTAATCGCAACCAGGTTTAATTGACTGTTTCGGTGTGGAACCACACTACTACGAGATCCAAACCCGAAAAAGCCCAGGATCTGGCCAACAAGTAAGCGAAAATTGCGAAAGTACGAGCCAGATGAGGGCAAATCCCAGACACAACCGAGACATAACCGGCGTTATCCTCTAAAATATTAATCGCAACCAGGTTTAATTGACTGTTTCGGTGTGGTACCGCATTACTACGTGATCCACACCAGAAAAAACGCAGGATCTGGCCAACAAGTACGCGAAAAATGCGGAAGTATGTGGCAGATGATTGCAAATACCAGACATAACCCAGACCTAACCGGTGTTATCCTCTAAAATATATATCGAAATCAGCCTTTATTGACTGTTTCAGTGTGATACCACATTACTGCGTGATCCAAACCAGAAAAAGGCCAGGATCTGGCCAACAAGTATGCGAGAAATGCGAAAGTACGAGCCAGATGAGGGCAAATTCCAGACCTAACCCAGACATAACCGGCGTTATCCCCTAAAATATTAATCGGAACCAGGTTTAATTGACTGTTTCAGTGTGGTACCAAATTACTACGTGGTCCAAGCCAGAAAAAGGCCAGGATCTGGCCAACAAGTATGCGCAAAATGCGAAAGTACGAGCCAGACGAGGGCAAATCCCAGACCTAACCGAGACATAACCGGCGTTATCCTCTAAAATATTAATAGCAACCAGGTTTAATTGACTGTTTCGGTGTGGTACCACATTACTACGTGATACAGACCAGAAAAAGGCCAGGATCTGGCCAACAAGTATGCGTAAAATGCGAAAGTACGAACCAGATGAGGGCAAATACCAGACCTAACACAGACATAACCGGCGTTATCCTCTAAAATATTAATCGCCACCAGGTTTAATTGACTGTTTCGGTGTGGAATCACATTAGTGCAGGATCCAAACCAGAAAAAAACCAGGATCTGGCCAACAAGTATGCGTAAAACGCGAAAGTATGAGCCAGATGATTGCAAATACCAGAACTAACCCAGACATAACCAGCGTTAACCTCTAAAATACTAATCGGAACCAGCTTTCATTGACTGTTTCAGTGTGGTTCTACATTACTACGTGATCCAACCAGAAAAAGGTCAGGATCTGGCCAACAAGTAAGCGAAAAATGCGAAAGTACGATCCAGATGAGGGCAAATCCCAGACCTAACCGTGACATAACCGACGTTATCCTCTAAAATATTAATCGCAACCAGGTTTAATTGACTGTTTCTGTGTGGTACCGCATTACTACGTGATCCAAACCTGAAAAAGGCCAGGATCTGGCCAACAAGTATGCGAAAAATGCGAAAGTACGAGCCAGATGAGGGCAAATACCAGACCTAACCCAGAAATAACCGGCGTTATCCACTAAAATATTAATCGGAACCAGGTTTAATTGACTGTTTCAGTGTGGTACCAAATTACTACGTAGTCCAAGCCAGAAAAAGGCCAGGATCTGGCCAACAAGTATGCGCAAAATGCGAAAGTACGAGACAGATGAGGGCAAATCCCAGACCTAACCGAGACATAACCGGCGTTATCCTTTAAAATATTAATCGCAACCAGGTTTAGTTGACTGTTTCGGTGTGGTACCGCATTACTACGTGATCCAAACCTGAAAAAGGCCAGGGTCTGGCCAACAAGTATGCGAAAAATGCGAAAGTACGAGCCAGATGAGGGCAAATCCCAGACCTAAACGAGACATAACCGACGTTATCCCCTAAAATATTAATCGCAACCAGGTTTAATTGACTGTTTCGGTGTGGCACCACATTACGACGGGATGCAAACCAGAAAAAGCCCTGGATCTGGCCAACAAGTATGCGAGAAATGCGAAAGTACGAGCCAGATGAGGCCAAATCCCAGACCTAACCCAGACATAACCGGCGTTATCCCCTAAAATATTAATCGCAACCAGGTTTAATTGACTGTTTCGGTGTGGCACCACATTACGACGGGATGCAAACCAGAAAAAGCCCTGGATCTGGCCAACAAGTATGCGAGAAATGCGAAAGTACGAGCCAGATGAGGCCAAATCCCAGACCTAACCCAGACATAACCGGCGTTATCCTCTAAAATATTAATCGCAACCAGGTTTAATTGACTGTTTCGGTGTGAAACCACACTACTACGTGATCCAAACCAGAAAAAGCCCAGGATCTGGCCAACAAGTAAGCGAAAATTGCGAAAGTACGAGCCAGATGAGGGCAAATACCAGACACAACCGAGACATAACCGGCGTCATCCTCTAAAATATTAATCGCAACCAGGTTTAATTGACTGTTTCGGTGTGGTACCGCATTACTTCGTGATCCACACCAGAAAAAACGCAGGATCTGGCCAACAAGTACGCGAAAAATGCGGAAGTATGTGGCAGATGATTGCAAATACCAGACATAACCCAGACCTAACCGGTGTTATCCTCTAAAATATATATCGAAATCAGCCTTCATTGACTGTTTCAGTGTGATACCACATTACCGCGTGATCCAAACCAGAAAAAGGCCAGGATCTGGCCAACAAGTATGCGAGAAATGCAAAAGTACGAGCCAGATGAGGGCAAATACCAGACCTAACCCAGACATAACCGGCGTTATCCCCTAAAATATTAATCGGAACCAGGTTTAATTGACTGTTTCAGTGTGGTATCAAATTACTACGTGGTCCAAGCCAGAAAAAGGCCAGGATCTGGCCAACAAGTATGCGCAAAATGCGAAAGTACGAGCCAGGCGAGGGCAAATCCCAGACCTAACCGAGACATAACCGGCGATATCCTCTAAAATATTAATAGCAACCAGGTTTAATTGAGTGTTTCGGTGTGGTACCACATTACTACGTGATACAGACCAGAAAAAGGCCAGGATCTGGCCAACAAGTATGCGTAAAATGCGAAAGTACGAACCAGATGAGGGCAAATACCAGACCTAACACAGACATAACTGGCGTTATCCTCTAAAATATTAATCGCCACCAGGTTTAATTGACTGTTTCGGTGTGGAATCACATTAGTGCAGGATCCAAACCAGAAAAAAACCAGGATCTGGCCAACAAGTATGCGAGAAATGCGAAAGTACGAGCCAGATGAGGCCAAATCCCAGACCTAACCCAGACATAACCGGCGTTATCCTCTAAAATATTGATAGATCCAGGTTGAATTGTTTACCTCAGTGCGCCACCACATTAATACGTGATCCTAACCAGAAAAAAGCCCAGGAGCTGCCCAACAAGTATGAGAAAAATACGAAAGTACGAGCCAAATGAGGGCAAATACCAGAGCTAACCCAGACATAACCAGCGTTATCCTCTACGATACTAATCGGAACCAGGTTTAATTGACTGTTTCAGTGTGGTACCACGCTACTACGTGATACAAACATGAAAAAGCCCAGAATCTGGCCAACAAGTATGCGAGAAATGCGAAAGTACGAGCCAAATGAGGGCAAATACCAGACCTGACCCAGGCATAACCGGCGTTATCCTCTAAAATATTAATCGCAACCAGGTTTAATTGACTGTTTCGGTGTGGAACCACACTACTACGAGATCCAAACCAGAAAAAGCCCAGGATCTGGCCAACAAGTAAGCGAAAATTGCGAAAGAACGAGCCAGATGAGGGCAAATCCCAGACACAACCGAGACATAACCGGCGTTATCCTCTAAAATATTAATCGCAACCAGGTTTAATTGACTGTTTCGGTGTGGTACCGCATTACTACGTGATCCACACCAGAAAAAACGCAGGATCTGGCCAACAAGTACGCGAAAAATGCGGAAGTATGTGGCAGATGATTGCAAATACCAGACATAACCCAGACCTAACCGGTGTTATCCTCTAAAATATATATCGAAATCAGCTTTCATTGACTGTTTCAGTGTGATACCACATTACTGCGTGATCCAAACCAGAAAAAGGCCAGGATCTGGCCAACAAGTATGCGAGAAATGCGAAAGTACGAGCCAGATGAGGGCAAATACCAGACCTAACCCAGAAATAACCGGCGTTATCCACTAAAATATTAATCGGAACCAGGTTTAATTGACTGTTTCAGTGTGGTACCAAATTACTACGTGGTCCAAGCCAGAAAAAGGCCAGGATCTGGCCAACAAGTATGCGCAAAATGCGAAAGTACGAGCCAGACGAGGGCAAATCCCAGACCTAACCGAGACATAACCGGCGTTATCCTCTAAAATATTAATAGCAACCAGGTTTAATTGACTGTTTCGGTGTGGTACCACATTACTACGTGATACAGACCAGAAAATCGCCAGGATCTGGCCAACAAGTATGCGTAAAATGCGAAAGTATGAGCCAGATGATTGCAAATACCAGAACTAACCCAGTCATAACCAGCGTTAACCTCTAAAATACTTATCGGAACCAGCTTTTATTGACTGTTTCAGTGTGGTTCTACATTACTACGTGATCCAACCAGAAAAAGGTCAGGATCTGGCCAACAAGTAAGCGAAAAATGCGAAAGTACGATCCAGATGAGGGCAAATCCCAGACCTAACCGTGACATAACCGACGTTATCCTCTAAAATATTAATCGCAAACAGGTCTAATTGACTGTTTCGGTGTGGTACCGCATTACTACGTGATCCAAACCTGAAAAAGGCCAGGATCTGGCCAACAAGTATGCGAAAAATGCGAAAGTACGAGCCAGATGAGGGCAAATACCAGACCTAACCCAGAAATAACCGGCGTTATCCACTAAAATATTATTCGGAACCAGGTTTAATTGACTGTTTCAGTGTGGTACCAAATTACTACGTAGTCCAAGCCAGAAAAAGGCCAGGATCTGGCCAACAAGTATGCGCAAAATACTAAAGTACGAGCCAGATGAGGGCAAATCCCAGACCTAACCGAGACATAACCGGCGTTATCCTATAAAATATTAATCGCAACCAGGTTTAGTTGACTGTTTCGGTGTGGTACCGCATTACTACGTGATCCAAACCTGAAAAAGGCCAGGGTCTGTCCAACAAGTATGCGAAAAATGCGAAAGTACGAGCCAGATGAGGGCAAATACCAGACCTAACCCAGACATAACTGTCGTTATCCCCTAAAATATTAATCGCAACCAGCTTTTATTGACTGTTTCAGTGTGGTACCACATTACTACGTGATCCAAACCAGAAAAAGGCCAGGATCTGGCCAACAAGTATGCGAAAAATGCGAAAGTACGAGCCAGATGAGGGCAAATACCAGACCTAACCCAGAAATAACCGGCGTTATCCACTATAATATTAATCGGAACCAGGTTTAATTGACTGTTTCAGTGTGGTACCAAATTACTACGTTGTCCAAGCCAGAAAAAGGCCAGGATCTGGCCAAGAAGTAAGCGAAAATTGCGAAAGTACGAGCCAGATGAGGGCAAATCCCAGACACAACCGAGACATAACCGGCGTTATCCTCTAAAACATTAATCGCAACCAGGTTTAATTGACTGTTTCGGTGTGGTACCGCATTACTACGTGATCCAAGCCTGAAAAGGGCCAGGATCTGGCCAACAAATATGCGAAAAATGCGAAAGTACGAGCCAGATGATTGCAAATACCAGAACTAACCCAGACATAACCAGCGTTATCCTCTGAAATACTAATCGGAACCAGCTTTTATTGACTGTTTCAGTGTGGTACCACATTACTACGTGATCCAAACCAGAAAAAGGCCAGGATCTGGCCAACAAGTATGCGAGAAATGCGAAAGTACGAGCCAGATGAGGGCAAATCCCAGACGTAACCGAGACATAACCGGCGTTATCCTCTAAAATATTAATCGCAACCAGGTTTAATTGACTGTTTCGGTGTGGTACCGCAATACTACGTGATCCAAACCAGAAAAAGTCCAGGAACTGGCCAACAAGTATGCGAAATAAGCGAAAGTACGAGCCAGTTGAGGGCAAATCCCAGACCTAACCGAGACATAACCGGCGTTATACTCTAACATATTAATCGCAACCAGATTCAATTGACTGCTTCGGTGTGGAACGTCATTATTACGGGATCCAAACCAGAAAAAACCCAGCATCTGGCCAACAAGTATGCGAAAAATGCGAAAGTACGAGCCAGATGAGGGCAAATACCAGACCTAACCCAGACATAACCGGCGTTATCCTCTAAAATATTAATCGCAACCAGGTTTAATTGAAAGTTTCGGTGTGGTACCACATTAGTACGTGGTCCGAGTCAGAAAAAGGGCAGGATCTGGCCAACAAGTATGCGAAAAATGCGAAGGTACGAGCCAGATGAGGGCAAATACCAGACCTAACCGAGATATAACCGGCGTTATCCTCTAAAATATTAATCGAAACCAGGTTTAATTGACTGTTTCGGTGTGGAACGTCATTATTACGGGATCCAAACCAGAAAAAGCCCAGCATCTGGCCAACAAGAATGCGAAAAATGCGAAAGTTCGAGCCAGATGAGGGCAAATACTAGACCTAACCCAGACATAACCGGCGTTATCCCCTAAAATACTAACCGGAACCAGCTTTTATTGACTGTTTCAGTGTGGTACCACATTACTACATTATCCAAACCAGAAAAAGCCCAGGATCTGGCCAACAAGTATGAGAAAAATGCGAAATTACGGACCAGATGATTGCAAATAGCAGACATAACCCAGACCTAACCGGTGTTATCCTCTAAAATATATATCGAAACCAGCCTTCATTGACTGTTTCAGTGTGATACCACATTACTGCGTGATCCAAACCAGAAAAACCCCAGGATCTGGGTAACAGGTATGCGAAAAATGCGGAAGTACGAGCCAAATGAGGGCAAATACCAGACCTGACCCAGACATAACCGGCGTTATCCTCTAAAATATTGATTGGAACCAGGTTTAATTGACTTTTTCAGTGTGGTACCACATTACTACGTGATCCAAAACAGAAAAAGGCCCGGATCTGCCCAAAAAGTATGCGAAAAATGCGAATGTACGAGCCATATGAGGGCAAATACCAGAACTAACCCAGACATAACCAGCGTTATCCTCTAAGATACTAATTGGAACCAGGTTTAATTGACTGTTTCAGTATGGTACCACACTACTACGTGATACAAACCAGAAGAAGCCCAGGATCTGGCCAACAAGTATGCGAAAACTGCGAAAGTACGAGCCAGATTATTGCAAATACCATAACTAACCTAAACATAACCTGCGTTATCCTCCAAAATATTCATCGCAAGCATGTTTAATTGACTGCTTCGGTGTGGAACCACATTACGACGAGATCCAAACCACAAAAAACCCAAGATCTGGCCAACAAGTACGCGAAAATTGCGAATGTATGAGCCAGATGATTGCATATACCAGAAGTAACCCAGGCGTAACCAGCGTTCTCCTCTAAAATACTAATCGCAACCAGGTTTAATTGACTGTATCGGTGTGGAATCACATTAGTGCAGGATCCAAACCAGAAAAAAACCAGGATCTGGCCAACAAGTATGCGAAAAACGCGAAAGTATGAGCCAGATGATTGCAAATACCAGAACTAACCGAGACATAACCAGCGTTATCCTCTAAAATACTAATCGGAACCAGCTTTTATTGACTGTTTCAGTGTGGTACCACATTACTACGTGATCCAAACCAGAAAAAGGCCAGGATCTGGCCAACAAGTATGCGAGAAATGCGAATGTACGAGCCAGATGAGGGCAAATCCCAGGCCTTATCCGAGACATAACCGGCGTTATCCTCTAAAATATTAATCGCAACCAGGTTTCATTGACTGTATCGGTGTGGTACCGCATTACTACGTGATCCAAACCAGAAAAAAGCCAGGATCTGGCCATCAAGCATGCGAAAAATGCGAAAGTATGAGCCAGATGATTGCAAATACCAGAACTAACCCAGACATAACCAGCGTTATACTCTAAAATACTAATCGGAACCAGCTTTTATTGACTGTTTCAGTGTGGTTCCACATTACTACGTGATCCAACCAGAAAAAGGTCAGGATCTGGCCAACAAGTAAGCGAAAATTGCGAAAGTACGAGCCAGATGAGGGCAAATCCCAGACACAACCGAGACATAACCGGCGTTATCCTCTAATATATTAATCGCAACCAGGTTTAATTGACTGTTTCGGTGTGGTACCGCATTACTACGTGATCCAAGCCTGAAAAAGGCCAGGATCTGACCAACAAATATGCGAAAAATGCGAAAGTACGAGCCAGATGAGGGCAAATCCCAGACCTAACCGAGACATAGCCGGCGATATCCTCTAAAATATTAAGCGCAAGCTGGTTTAATTGACTGCTTCGGTGTGGAACCACATTACTACGGGATCCAAACCAGAAAAAATGCCAGGATCTGGCCAACAAATGAGCGAAAATTGCGAAAGTACGAGCCAGATGATTGCAAATACCAGACATAACCCAGACCTAACCGGTGTTATCCTCTAAAATATATATCGAAACCAGCCTTCATTGAATGTTTCGGTGTGGTACCGCATTACTACGTGATCCAAACCAGAAAAAGGCCAGGATCTGGCCAACAAGTATGCGAGAAATGCGAATGTACGAGCCAGATGAGGGCAAATCCCAGACCTAACCGAGACATAACCGGCGTTATCCTCTAAAATATTAATCGCAACCAGGTTTCATTGACTGTATCGGTGTGGTACCGCATTACTACGTGATCCAAACCAGAAAAAAGCCAGGATCTGGCCATCAAGCATGCGAAAAATGCGAAAGTATGAGCCAGATGATTGCAAATACCAGAACTAACCCAGACATAACCAGCGTTATACTCTAAAATACTAATCGGAACCAGCTTTTATTGACTGTTTCAGTGTGGTTCCACATTACTACGTGATCCAACCAGAAAAAGGTCAGGATCTGGCCAACAAGTAAGCGAAAATTGCGAAAGTACGAGCCAGATGAGGGCAAATCCCAGACACAACCGAGACATAACCGGCGTTATCCTCTAATATATTAATCGCAACCAGGTTTAATTGACTGTTTCGGTGTGGTACCGCATTACTACGTGATCCAAGCCTGAAAAAGGCCAGGATCTGGACAACTAGTATGCGAAAAATGCGAAAGTACGAGCCAGATGAGGGCAAATCCCAGACCTAACCGAGACATAGCCGGCGATATCCTCTAAAATATTAAGCGCAAGCTGGTTTAATTGACTGCTTCGGTGTGGAACCACATTACTACGGGATCCAAACCAGAAAAAATGCCAGGATCTGGCCAACAAATAAGCGAAAATTGCGAAAGTACGAGCCAGATGATTGCAAATACCAGGCATAACCCAGACCTAACCGGTGTTATCCTCTAAAATATATATCGAAACCAGACTTCATTGACTGTTTCAGTGTGATACCACATTACTGCGTGATCCAAACCAGAAAAACCCCAGGGTCTGGCCAACAGGTATGCGAAAAATGCGGAAGTACGAGCCAAATGAGGGCAAATACCAGACCTGACCCAGACATAACCGGCGTTATCCTCTAAAATATTGATCGGAACCAGGTTTAATTGACTTTTTCAGTGTGGTACCACATTACTACGTGATACAAACCAGAAGAAGCCCAGGATCTGCCCAAAAAGTATGCGAAAAATGCGAAAGTACGAGCCAGATGAGGGCAAATACCAGAACTAACCCAGACATAACCAGCGTTATCCTCTAAGATACTAATCGGAACCAGGTTTAATTGACTGTTTCAGTATGGTACCACACTACTACGTGATACAAACCAGAAGAAGCCCAGGATCTGGCCAACAAGTATGCGAAAACTGCGAAAGTACGAGCCAGATTATTGCAAATACCATAACTAACCTAAACATAACCAGCGTTATCCACCAAAATATTCATCGCAAGCATGTTTAATTGACTGCTTCGGTGTGGAACCACATTACGACGAGATCCAAACCACAAAAAACCCAAGATCTGGCCAACAAGTACGCGTAAAATGCGAAAGTACGAGCCAGATGAGGGCAAATACCAGACCTAACCCAGACATAACCGGCGTTATCCCCTAAAATATTAATCGCCACCAGGTTTAATTGACTGTTTCGGTGTGGAACCAAATTACTACGTGGTCCAAGCCAGAAAAAGGCCAGGATCTGGCCAACAAGTATGCGCAAAATGCGAAAGTACGAGCCAGACGAGGGCAAATCCCAGACCTAACCGAGACATAACCGGCGTTATCCTCTAAAATATTAATAGCAACCAGGTTTAATTGACTGTTTCGGTGTGGTACCACATTACTACGTGATCCAAAACAGAAAAAGGCCCGGATCTGCCCAAAAAGTATGCGAAAAATGCGAAAGTACGAGCCAGATGAGGGCAAATACCAGAACTAACCCAGACATAACCAGCGTTATCCGCTAAGATACTAATCGGAACCAGGTTTAATTGAATGTTTCAGTATGGTACCACACTACTACGTGATACAAACCAGAAGAAGCCCAGGATCTGGCCAACAAGCATGCGAAAACTGCGAAAGTACGAGCCAGATTATTGCAAATACCATAACTAACCTAAACATAACCAGCGTTATCCTCCAAAATATTCATCGCAAGCATGTTTAATTGACTGCTTCGGTGTGGAACCACATTACGACGAGATCCAAACCACAAAAAACCCAAGATCTGGCCAACAAGTACGCGAAAATTGCGAATGTATGAGCCAGATGATTGCATATACCAGAAGTAACCCAGCGTAACCAGCGTTCTCCTCTAAAATACTAATCGGAACCAGCTTTTATCGACTGTCTCAGTGTGGTACCACATTACTACGTGATACAGACCAGAAAAAGGCCAGGATCTGGCCAACAAGTATGCGTAAAATGCGAAAGTACGAGCCAGATGAGGGCAAATACCAGACCTAACCCAGACATAACCGGCGTTATCCTCTAAAATATTAACCGCAACCAGGTTTAATTGACTGTTTCGGTGTGGTACCGCATTACTACGTGATCAAAACCTGAAAAAGGCCAGGATCTGGCCAACAAGTATGCGAAAAATGCGAAAGTACGTGCCAGATGAGGGCAAATACCAGAACTAACCCAGACATAACCAGCGTTATCCTCTAAGATACTAATCGGAACCAGGTTTAATTGACTGTTTCAGTATGGTACCACACTACTACGTGATACAAACCAGAAAAAGGCCAGGATCTGGCCAACAAGTATGCGAAAACTGCGAAAGTACGAGCCAGATTATTGCAAATACCATAACTAACCTAAACATAACCAGCGTTATCCTCCAAAATATTCATCGCAAGCATGTTTAATTGACTGCTTCGGTGTGGAACCACATTACGACGAGATCCAAACCACAAAAAACCCAAGATCTGGCCAACCAGTACGCGAAAATTGCGAATGTATGAGCCAGATGATTGCATATACCAGAAGTAACCCAGGCGTAACCAGCGTTCTCCTCTAAAATACTAATCGGAACCAGCTTTTATCGACTGTCTCAGTGTGGTACCACATGACTACGTGATACAGACCAGAAAAAGGCCAGGATCTGGCCAACAAGTATGCGTAAAATGCGAAAGTACGCGCCAGATGAGGGCAAATACCAGACCTAACCCACACATAACCGGCGTTATCCTCTAAAATATTAAACGCAACCAGGTTTAATTGACTGTTTCGGTGTGGTACCGCATTACTACGTGATCAAAACCTGAAAAAGGCCAGGATCTGGCCAACAAGTATGCGAAAAATGCGAAAGTACGAGCCAGATGAGGGCAAATACCAGACCTAACCCAGACATAACCGGCGTTATCCCCTAAAATAATAATCGCCACCAGGTTTAATTGACTGTTTTGGTGTGGAACCAAATTACTACGTGGTCCAAGCCAGAAAAAGGCCAGGATCTGGCCAACAAGTATGCGCAAAATGCGAAAGTACGAGCCAGACGAGGGCAAATCCCAGACCTAACCGAGACATAACCGGCGTTATCCTGTAAAATATTAATAGCAACCAGGTTTAATTGACTGTTTCGGTGTGGTACCACATTACTACGTGATACAGACCAGAGAAAGGCCAGGATCTGGCCAACAAGTATGCGTAAAATGCGAAAGTACGAGCCAGATGAGGGCAAATACCAGACCTAACCCAGACATAACCGGCGTTATCCTCTAAAATATTAAACGCAACCAGGTTTAATTGACTGTATCGGTGTGGAATCACATTAGTGCAGGATCCAAACCAGAAAAAAACCAGGATCTGGCCAACAAGTATGCGAGAAATGCGAAAGTACGAGCCAGATGAGGCCAAATCCCAGACCTAACCCAGACATAACCGGCGTTATCCTCTAAAATATTGATAGATCCAGGTTGAATTGTCTACCTCAGTGCGCCACCACATTAATGCGTGATCCTAATCAGAAGAAAGCCCAGGAGCTGCCCAACAAGTATGAGAAAAATACGAAAGTACGAGCCAAATGAGGGCAAATACCAGACCTGACCCAGGCATAACCGGCGTTATCCCCTAAAATACTAATCGGAACCCGCTTTTATTGACTGTTTCAGTGTGGTACCACATTACTACGTGATCCAAAACAGAAAAAGGCCAGGATCTGCCCAAAAAGTATGCGAAAAATGCGAAAGTACGAGCCAGATGAGGGCAAATACCAGACCTAACCCAGACATAACCGGCGTTATCCCCTAAAATAATAATCGCCACCAGGTTTAATTGACTGTTTTGGTGTGGAACCAAATTACTACGTGGTCCAAGCCAGAAAAAGGCCAGGATCTGGCCAACAAGTATGCGCAAAATGCGAAAGTACGAGCCAGACGAGGGCAAATCCCAGACCTAACCGAGACATAACCGGCGTTATCCTGTAAAATATTAATAGCAACCAGGTTTAATTGACTGTTTCGGTGTGGTACCACATTACTACGTGATACAGACCAGAGAAAGGCCAGGATCTGGCCAACAAGTATGCGTAAAATGCGAAAGTACGAGCCAGATGAGGGCAAATACCAGACCTAACCCAGACATAACCGGCGTTATCCTCTAAAATATTAAACGCAACCAGGTTTAATTGACTGTATCGGTGTGGAATCACATTAGTGCAGGATCCAAACCAGAAAAAAACCAGGATCTGGCCAACAAGTATGCGAGAAATGCGAAAGTACGAGCCAGATGAGGCCAAATCCCAGACCTAACCCAGACATAACCGGCGTTATCCTCTAAAATATTGATAGATCCAGGTTGAATTGTCTACCTCAGTGCGCCACCACATTAATGCGTGATCCTAATCAGAAGAAAGCCCAGGAGCTGCCCAACAAGTATGAGAAAAATACGAAAGTACGAGCCAAATGAGGGCAAATACCAGACCTGACCCAGGCATATCCGGCGTTATCCCCTAAAATACTAATCGGAACCCGCTTTTATTGACTGTTTCAGTGTGGTACCACATTACTACGTGATCCAAAACAGAAAAAGGCCAGGATCTGCCCAAAAAGTATGCGAAAAATGCGAAAGTACGAGCCAGATGAGGGCAAATACCAGAACTAACCCAGACATAACCAGCGTTATCCTCTAAGATACTAATCGGAACCAGGTTTAATTGACAGTTTCAGTGTGGTACCACACTACTACGTGATACAAACCAGAAAAAGCCCAGGATCTGGCCAACAAGTATGCATAAAATGCGAAAGTACGAGCCAGATGAGGGCAAATACCAGACCTAACCCAGACATAACCGGCGTTATCCTCTAAAATATTAATCGCAACCAGGTTTAATTGAAAGTTTCGGTGTGGTACCACATTAGTACGTGGTCCGAGTCAGAAAAAGGGCAGGATCTGGCCAACAAGTATGCGAAAAATGCGAAGGTACGAGCCAGATGAGGGCAAATACTAGACCTAACCCAGACATAACCAGCGTTATCCTCTAAAATACTAATCGGAACCAGCCTTTATTGACTGTTTCAGTGTGGTTCCACATTACTACGTGCTCCAACCAGAAAAAGGTCAGGATCTGGCCAACAAGTGAGCGAAAAATGCGAAAGTACGAGCCAGATGAGGGCAAATACTAGACCTAACCCAGACATAACCGGCGTTATCCTCTAAAATATTAATCGCAACCAGATTCAATTGACTGCTTCGGTGTGGAACGTCATTATTACGGGATCCAAACCAGAAAACACCCAGGATCTGGCCAACAAGTATGCGAAAAATGCGAAAGTACGAGCCAGATGAGGGCAAATACCAGACCTAACCCAGACATAACCGGCGTTATCCTCTAAAATATTAATCGCAACCAGGTTTAATTGAAAGTTTCCGTGTGGTACCGCAATACTACGTGATCCAAACCAGAAAAAGTCCAGGAACTGGCCAACAAGTATGCGAAAAATGCGAAGGTACGAGCCAGATGAGTGCAAATCCCAGACCTAACCGAGACATAACCGGCGATATCCTCTAAAATATTAAGCGCAACCTGGTTTAATTGACTGCTTCGGTGTGGAACCACATTACAACGGGATCCAAACCAGAAAAAATGCCAGGATCTGGTCAACAAGTAAGCGAAAAATGCGAAAGTACGTGCATGGTGAGGGCAAATCCCAGACCTAACCGAGACATAACCTGCGTTATCCTCTAAAATATTAATCGGAACCAGGTTTAATTGACTGTTTCAGTGTGGTACCACATTACTGCCATGACGAAGCCAGAAAAAGGCCAGGATCTGGCCAACAAGTATGCGAAAAACGCGAAAGTACGAGCCAGATGAGGGCAATTACCAGACCTAACCAAGACATAACCGGCGTTATCCTCTAAAATATTAATCGCAACCAGCTTTTATTGACTCTTTCAGTGTGGTAGCACGTTACTACGTGATCCAAACGAGAAAAAGCCCAGGATCTGGCCAACAAGTATGCGAAAAATGCGAAAGTACGAGCCAGATGAGGGCAAATCCCAGACCTAACCGAGATATAGCCGGCGATATCCTCTAAAATATTAAGCGCAACCTGGTTTAATTGACTGCTTCGGTGTGGAACCACATTACTACGGGATCCAAACCAGAAAAAATGCCAGGATCTGGTCAACAAGTAAGCGAAAAATGCGAAAGTACGAGCCAGATGAGGGCAAATACCAGACCAAACCCAGACATAACCGGCGTTATCCTCTAAAATATTGATAGATCCAGGTTGAATTGTCTACCTCAGTGCGCCACCACATTAATGCGTGATCCTAATCAGAAGAAAGCCCAGGAGCTGCCCAACAAGTATGAGAAAAATACGAAAGTACGAGCCAAATGAGGGCAAATACCAGACCTGACCCAGGCAAACCGGCGTTATCCCCTAAAATACTAATCGGAACCCGCTTTTATTGACTGTTTCAGTGTGGTACCACATTACTACGTGATCCAAAACAGAAAAAGGCCAGGATCTGCCCAAAAAGTATGCGAAAAATGCGAAAGTACGAGCCAGATGAGGGCAAATACCAGAACTAACCCAGACATAACCAGCGTTATCCTCTAAGATACTAATCGGAACCAGGTTTAATTGACTGTTTCAGTGTGGTACCACACTACTACGTGATACAAACCAGAAAAAGCCCAGGATCTGGCCAACAAGTATGCATAAAATGCGAAAGTACGAGCCAGATGAGGGCAAATACCAGACCTAACCCAGACATAACCGGCGTTATCCTCTAAAATATTAATCGCAACCAGGTTTAATTGAAAGTTTCGGTGTGGTACCACATTAGTACGTGGTCCGAGTCAGAAAAAGGGCAGGATCTGGCCAACAAGTATGCGAAAAATGCGAAGGTACGAGCCAGATGAGGGCAAATACTAGACCTAACCCAGACATAACCAGCGCTATCCTCTAAAATACTAATCGGAACCAGCCTTTATTGACTGTTTCAGTGTGGTTCCACATTACTACGTGCTCCAACCAGAAAAAGGTCAGGATCTGGCCAACAAGTGAGCGAAAAATGCGAAAGTACGAGCCAGATGAGGGCAAATACTAGACCTAACCCAGACATAACCGGCGTTATCCTCTAAAATATTAATCGCAACCAGATTCAATTGACTGCTTCGGTGTGGAACGTCATTATTACGGGATCCAAACCAGAAAACACCCAGGATCTGGCCAACAAGTATGCGAAAAATGCGAAAGTGCGAGCCAGATGAGGGCAAATACCAGACCTAACCCAGACATAACCGGCGTTATCCTCTAAAATATTAATCGCAACCAGGTTTAATTGAAAGTTTCCGTGTGGTACCGCAATACTACGTGATCCAAACCAGAAAAAGTCCAGGAACTGGCCAACAAGTATGCGAAAAATGCGAAGGTACGAGCCAGATGAGTGCAAATCCCAGACCTAACCGAGACATAACCGGCGATATCCTCTAAAATATTAAGCGCAACCTGGTTTAATTGACTGCTTCGGTGTGGAACCACATTACAACGGGATCCAAACCAGAAAAAATGCCAGGATCTGGTCAACAAGTAAGCGAAAAATGCGAAAGTACGTGCATGGTGAGGGCAAATCCCAGACCTAACCGATAAATAACCGGCGTTATCCTCTAAAATATTAAGCGCAACCTGGTTTAATTGACTGCATCGGTGTGGTACCACATTACTACGTGACACAAACCAGAAAAATGCCAGGATCTGGCCAACAAGTATGCGAAAAATGCGAAAGTACGAGTCAGATGAGGGCAAATCCCATACCTAACCGAGACATAACCGGCGTTATCCTCTAAAATATTAACCGCAACCAGGTTTAATTGACTGTTTCGGTGTGGTACCGCATTACTACGGAATCCAAACCAGAAAAAACCCAGGATCTGGCCAACAAGTATGCGAAAAACTCGAAAGTATGAGCCAGATGGTTGCAAATACCAGAACTAATCCAGACATAACCAGCGTTATCCTGTAATATACTATTCGGAACAAGCTTCCATTGACTGTTTCAGTGTGGAACCACATTACTACGAGATCCAAACCTGAAAAAGCCCAGGATCTGGCCAACAAGTATGCGAAAAATGCGAAAGTGCGAGCCAGATGAGGGCAAATACCAGAACTAACCCAGACATAACCAGCGTTATCCTCTAAAATACTAATCGGAACCAGGTTTAATAGACTGTTTCGGTGTGGCACCGCATTACTACGTGATCCAAACCAGAAAAAGGCCAGGATCTGGCCAACAGGTATGCGAAAAATGCGAAAGTACGAGCCAGATGAGTGCAAATCCCATACCTAACCCAGACATAACCAGCGTTATCCTCTAAAATATTAATCGCAACCAGGTTTAATTGACTGTTTCGGTGTGGTACCGCATTACTACGTGATCCAAACCAGAAAAAGGCCAGGGTCTGGCCAACAAGTATGCGAAAAAAACGAAAGCACGAGCCAGATGAGGGCAAATCCCAGACCTAACCGAGACATAACCGGCGTTATCCTCTAAAATATTAATCGCAACCAGGTTTAATTGACTGTTTCGGTGTGGTACCGCATTACTACGTGATCCAAACCAGAAAAAGCCCAGGACCTGGCCAACAAGTATGCGAAAAAAACGAAAGCACGAGCCAGATGAGGGCAAATACCAGAACTAACCCAGACATAACCAGCGTTATCCTCTATAATATTATTCGCAACCAGGTTTAATTGACTGTTTCAGTGCGGTACCACATTACTACGTGATCCAAGCCAGAAAAAGCCCATGGTCTGGCCAACAAGTATGCGAAAAATGCGAAAGTACCAGCCAGATGAGGGCAAATCCCAGAACTTACCCAGACATAACCGGCGTTATCCTCTATAATATTAATCGCAACCAGGTTTAATTGACTGTTTCAGTGTGGTACAATATTACTACGAGGTCCAAGCCAGAAAAAGGCCAGGATCTGTCCAACAAGTATGCGAAAAATGCGAAAGTACGAGCCAGATGAGGGCAAATCCCAGACCTAACCGAGACATAAGCGGCGTTATAATCTAAAATATTAATCGCAACCAGGTCTAATGGACTGTTTCGGTGGGGGACCGCATTACTACGTGATCCAAACCAGAGAACCCTGGATCTGGCCAACAAGTATGCGAAAAATGCGAAAGTACGAGCCAGATGATGGCAAATCCCAGACCTAACCGAGACATAACCGGCGTTATCCTCTTAAATATTAACCGCAACCAGGTTTAATTGACCGTTTCAGTGTCGTACCACATTACTACATGAACCAAACCAGAAAAAGCCCAGGGTCTGGCCAACAGGTATGCGAAAAATGCGAAAGTACGAGCCAGATGAGGGCAAATCCCAGATCTTACCCAGAGGTAACCGGCGTTATCCTCTTTAATATTAATCGCAACCAGGTTTAATAGACTGTTTCGGTGTGGCACCGCATTACTACGTGACACAAACCAGAAAAATGCCAGGATCTGGCCAACAAGTATGCGAAAAATGCGAAAGTACGAGTCAGATAAGGGCAAATCCCATACCTAACCGAGACATAACCGGCGTTATCCTCTAAAGTATTAATCGCAACCAGGTTTAATTGACTGTTTCGGTGTGGTACCGCATTACTACGGAATCCAAACCAGAAAAAACCCAGGATCTGGCCAACAAGTATGCGAAAAACTCGAAAGTATGAGCCAGATGGTTGCAAATACCAGAACTAATCCAGACATAACCAGCGCTATCCTGTAATATACTATTCGGAACAAGCTTCTATTGACTGTTTCAGTGTGGAACCACATTACTACGAGATCCAAACCAGAAAAAGCCCAGGATCTGGCCAACAAGTATGCGAAAAATGCGAAAGTACGAGCCAGATGATGGCAAATCCCAGACCTAACCGAGACATAACCGGTGTTATCCTCTAAAATATTAATCGCAACCAGGTTTAATTGACTGTTTCGGCGTGGTACCGCATTACTACGTGATCCAAACCAGAAAAAGGCCGGGATCTGCCCAACAAGTATGCGAAAAATGCGAAAGTACGAGCCAGATGAGTGCAAATCCCATACCTAACCCAGACATAACCAGCGTTATCCTCTAAAATATTAATCGCAACCAGGTTTAATTGACTGTTTCGGTGTGGTACCGCATTACTACGTGATCCAAACCAGAAAAAGGCCAGGGTCTGGCCAACAAGTATGCGAAAAATGCGAAAGTACGAGCCAGATGAGGGCAAATCCCAGACCAAACCCAGACATAACCGGCGTTATCCTCTAAAATATTAATCGCAACCAGGTTTAATTGACTGTTTCGGTGTGGTACCGCGTTACTACGTGATCCAAACCAGAAAAAGGCCAGGATCTGGCCGACAAGTATGCGAAAAATGCGAAAGTACGAGCCAGATGAGGGCAAATCCCAGACCAAACCCAGACATAACCGACGTTATCCTCTAAAATATTAATCGCAACCAGGATTAATTGACGGTTTCGGTGTGGCACCGCATTACTACGTGATCCAAACCAGAAAAAGGCCAGGACCTGGCCAACAAGCATGCGAAAAAAACGAAAGCACGAGCCAGATGAGGGCAAATCCCAGACCTAACCGAGACATAACCGGCGTTATCCTCTAAAATATTAATCGCAACCAGGTTTAATTGACTGTTTCGGTGTGGTACCGCATTACTACGTGATCCAAACCAGAGAACCCTGGATCTGGCCAACAAGTATACGAAAAATGCGAAAGTACGAGCCAGATGAGGGAAAATCCCAGACCTAACCGAGACATAACCGGCGTTATCCCCTAAAATATTAATCGCAACCAGGTTTAATTGACTGTTTCGGTGTGGTACCGCATTACTACGTGATCCTAACCAGAAAAAGCCCTGGATCTGTCCAACAAGTATGCGAAAAATGCGAAAGTACGAGCCAGATGAGGGCAAATCCCAGACCTAACCGAGACATAAGCGGCGTTATAATCTAAAATATTAATCGCAACCAGGTCTAATGGACTGTTTCGGTGGGGGACCGCATTACTACGTGGTCCAAGCCAGAAAAAGGCCAGGATCTGGCCAACAAGTATGCGCAAAATGCGAAAGTACGAGCCAGATGAGGGAAAATCCCAGACCTTACCGAGACATAACCGGCGTTATCCTCTAAAATATTAATCGCAACCAGGTTTAATTGACTGTTTCAGTGTGGTCCCACATTACTACCTGGTCCAAGCAAGAAGAAGGCCAGGATCTGGCCAACAAGTATGCGAAAAATGCGAAAGTACGAAACACATGAGGGCAAATCCCAGACCTAACCGAGACATAACCGGCGTTCTCCACTAAAATATTAATCGGAACCAGCTTTTATTGACTGTTTCAGTGTGGTACCACATTACTACCTGAACCAAACCAGAAAAAGCTCAGGGTCCGGCCAACAAGTATGCGAAAATCGCGAAAGTATGGGCCAGATGGTTGCAAATACCAGAACTAACCCAGACATAACCAGCGTTATCCTCTAAAATACTATTCGGAACCAGCTTCTACTGACTGTTTCAGTGTGGTACCACATTACTACGTGATCCAAACCAGAAAAAGGCCAGGATCTGGCCAACAAGTATTCGAAAAATGCGAAAGTACGAGACAGATGAGGGCAAATCCCATACCTAACCGAGACATAACCGGCGTTATCCTCTAAAACATTAATAGCAACCAGGTTTAATTGACTGTTTCAGTGTGGTCCCACATTACTACTTGGTCCAAGCCAGAAAAAGGCCAGGATCTGGCCAACAAGTATGCGAAAAATGCGAAAGTACGAGCCAGATGAGGACAAACACCAGACCTAACCCAGACATAACCGGCGTTATCCTCTAACACATTAATCGCAACCAGGTTTAATTGACTGTTTCGGTGTGGTACCGCATTACTACGTGATCCTAACCAGAAAAAGCCCTGGATCTGTCCAACAAGTATGCGAAAAATGCGAAAGTACGAGCCAGATGAGGGCAAATCCCAGACCTAACCGAGACATAACCGGCGTTATCCTCTTAAATATTAACCGCAACCAGGTTTAATTGACCGTTTCAGTGTCGTACCACATTACTACATGAACCAAACCAGAAAAAGCCCAGGGTCTGGCCAACAGGTATGCGAAAAATGCGAAAGTACGAGCCAGATGAGGGCAAATCCCAGATCTTACCCAGAGGTAACCGGCGTTATCCTCTTTAATATTAATCGCAACCAGGTTTAATAGACTGTTTCGGTGTGGCACCGCATTACTACGTGACACAAACCAGAAAAATGCCAGGATCTGGCCAACAAGTATGCGAAAAATGCGAAAGTACGAGTCAGATAAGGGCAAATCCCATACCTAACCGAGACATAACCGGCGTTATCCTCTAAAATATTAATCGCAACCAGGTTTAATTGACTGTTTCGGTGTGGTACCGCATTACTACGGAATCCAAACCAGAAAAAACCCAGGATCTGGCCAACAAGTATGCGAAAAACTCGAAAGTATGAGCCAGATGGTTGCAAATACCAGAACTAATCCAGACATAACCAGCGCTATCCTGTAATATACTATTCGGAACAAGCTTCTATTGACTGTTTCAGTGTGGAACCACATTACTACGAGATCCAAACCAGAAAAAGCCCAGGATCTGGCCAACAAGTATGCGAAAAATGCGAAAGTACGAGCCAGATGATGGCAAATCCCAGACCTAACCGAGACATAACCGGTGTTATCCTCTAAAATATTAATCGCAACCAGGTTTAATTGACTGTTTCGGCGTGGTACCGCATTACTACGTGATCCAAACCAGAAAAAGGCCGGGATCTGCCCAACAAGTATGCGAAAAATGCGAAAGTACGAGCCAGATGAGGGCAAACCCCAGACCAAACCCAGACATAACCGGCGTTATCCTCTAAAATATTAATCGCAACCAGGTTTAATTGACTGTTTCAGTGTGGTCCCACAATACTACCTGAACCAAACCAGAAAAAGCTCAGGGTCTGGCCAACAAGTATGCGAAAAATGCGAAAGTGCGAGCCAGATGAGGGCAAATACCAGAACTAACCCAGACATAACCAGCGTTATCCTCTAAAATACTAATCGGAACCAGGTTTAATAGACTGTTTCGGTGTGGCACCGCATTACTACGTGACGCAAACCAGAAAAAGGCCAGGATCTGGCCAACAGGTATGCGAAAAATGCGAAAGTACGAGCCAGATGAGTGCAAATCCCATACCTAACCCAGACATAACCAGCGTTATCCTCTAAAATATTAATCGCAACCAGGTTTAATTGACTGTTTCGGTGTGGTACCGCATTACTACGTGATCCAAACCAGAAAAAGGCCAGGGTCTGGCCAACAAGTATGCGAAAAATGCGAAAGTACGAGCCAGATGAGGGCAAATCCCAGACCAAACCCAGACATAACCGGCGTTATCCTCTAAAATATTAATCGCAACCAGGTTTAATTGACTGTTTCGGTGTGGTACCGCGTTACTACGTGATCCAAACCAGAAAAAGGCCAGGATCTGGCCGACAAGTATGCGAAAAATGCGAAAGTACGAGCCAGATGAGGGCAAATCCCAGACCAAACCCAGACATAACCGGCGTTATCCTCTAAAATATTAATCGCAACCAGGATTAATTGACGGTTTCGGTGTGGCACCGCATTACTACGTGATCCAAACCAGAAAAAGGCCAGGACCTGGCCAACAAGCATGCGAAAAAAACGAAAGCACGAGCCAGATGAGGGCAAATCCCAGACCTAACCGAGACATAACCGGCGTTATCCTCTAAAATATTAATCGCAACCAGGTTTAATTGACTGTTTCGGTGTGGTACCGCATTACTACGTGATCCAAACCAGAGAACCCTGGATCTGGCCAACAAGTATACGAAAAATGCGAAAGTACGAGCCAGATGAGGGAAAATCCCAGACCTAACCGAGACATAACCGGCGTTATCCCCTAAAATATTAATCGCAACCAGGTTTAATTGACTGTTTCGGTGTGGTACCGCATTACTACGTGATCCTAACCAGAAAAAGCCCTGGATCTGTCCAACAAGTATGCGAAAAATGCGAAAGTACGAGCCAGATGAGGGCAAATCCCAGACCTAACCGAGACATAAGCGGCGTTATAATCTAAAATATTAATCGCAACCAGGTCTAATGGACTGTTTCGGTGGGGGACCGCATTACTACGTGATCCAAACCAGAGAACCCTGGATCTGGCCAACAAGTATGCGAAAAATGCGAAAGTACGAGCCAGATGAGGGAAAATCCCAGACCTTACCGAGACATAACCGGCGTTATCCTCTAAAATATTAATCGCAACCAGGTTTAATTGACTGTTTCAGTGTGGTCCCACATTACTACCTGGTCCAAGCAAGAAGAAGGCCAGGATCTGGCCAACAAGTATGCGAAAAATGCGAAAGTACGAAACACATGAGGGCAAATCCCAGACCTAACCGAGACATAACCGGCGTTCTCCACTAAAATATTAATCGGAACCAGCTTTTATTGACTGTTTCAGTGTGGTACCACATTACTACCTGAACCAAACCAGAAAAAGCTCAGGGTCCGGCCAACAAGTATGCGAAAATCGCGAAAGTATGGGCCAGATGGTTGCAAATACCAGAACTAACCCAGACATAACCAGCGTTATCCTCTAAAATACTATTCGGAACCAGCTTCTACTGACTGTTTCAGTGTGGTACCACATTACTACGTGATCCAAACCAGAAAAAGGCCAGGATCTGGCCAACAAGTATTCGAAAAATGCGAAAGTACGAGACAGATGAGGGCAAATCCCATACCTAACCGAGACATAACCGGCGTTATCCTCTAAAACATTAATAGCAACCAGGTTTAATTGACTGTTTCAGTGTGGTCCCACATTACTACTTGGTCCAAGCCAGAAAAAGGCCAGGATCTGGCCAACAAGTATGCGAAAAATGCGAAAGTACGAGCCAGATGAGGACAAACACCAGACCTAACCCAGACATAACCGGCGTTATCCTCTAACACATTAATCGCAACCAGGTTTAATTGACTGTTTCGGTGTGGTACCGCATTACTACGTGATCCTAACCAGAAAAAGCCCTGGATCTGTCCAACAAGTATGCGAAAAATGCGAAAGTACGAGCCAGATGAGGGCAAATCCCAGACCTAACCGAGACATAACCGGCGTTATCCTCTTAAATATTAACCGCAACCAGGTTTAATTGACCGTTTCAGTGTCGTACCACATTACTACATGAACCAAACCAGAAAAAGCCCAGGGTCTGGCCAACAGGTATGCGAAAAATGCGAAAGTACGAGCCAGATGAGGGCAAATCCCAGATCTTACCCAGAGGTAACCGGCGTTATCCTCTTTAATATTAATCGCAACCAGGTTTAATTGACTGTTTCGGCGTGGTACCGCATTACTACGTGATCCAAACCAGAAAAAGGCCGGGATCTGCCCAACAAGTATGCGAAAAATGCGAAAGTACGAGCCAGATGAGGGCAAACCCCAGACCAAACACAGACATAACCGGCGTTATCCTCTAAAATATTAATCGCAACCAGGTTTAATTGACTGTTTCAGTGTGGTCCCACAATACTACCTGAACCAAACCAGAAAAAGCTCAGGGTCTGGCCAACAAGTATGCGAAAAATGCGAAAGTGCGAGCCAGATGAGGGCAAATACCAGAACTAACCCAGACATAACCAGCGTTATCCTCTAAAATACTAATCGGAACCAGGTTTAATAGACTGTTTCGGTGTGGCACCGCATTACTACGTGACGCAAACCAGAAAAAGGCCAGGATCTGGCCAACAGGTATGCGAAAAATGCGAAAGTACGAGCCAGATGAGTGCAAATCCCATACCTAACCCAGACATAACCAGCGTTATCCTCTAAAATATTAATCGCAACCAGGTTTAATTGACTGTTTCGGTGTGGTACCGCATTACTACGTGATCCAAACCAGAAAAAGGCCAGGGTCTGGCCAACAAGTATGCGAAAAATGCGAAAGTACGAGCCAGATGAGGGCAAATACCAGACCAAACCCAGACATAACCGGCGTTATCCTCTAAAATATTAATCGCAACCAGGTTTAATTGACTGTTTCGGTGTGGTACCGCGTTACTACGTGATCCAAACCAGAAAAAGGCCAGGATCTGGCCGACAAGTATGCGAAAAATGCGAAAGTACGAGCCAGATGAGGGCAAATCCCAGACCAAACCCAGACATAACCGGCGTTATCCTCTAAAATATTAATCGCAACCAGGATTAATTGACGGTTTCGGTGTGGCACCGCATTACTACGTGATCCAAACCAGAAAAAGGCCAGGACCTGGCCAACAAGCATGCGAAAAAAACGAAAGCACGAGCCAGATGAGGGCAAATCCCAGACCTAACCGAGACATAACCGGCGTTATCCTCTAAAACATTAATAGCAACCAGGTTTAATTGACTGTTTCAGTGTGGTCCCACATTACTACTTGGTCCAAGCCAGAAAAAGGCCAGGATCTGGCCAACAAGTATGCGAAAAATGCGAAAGTACGAGCCAGATGAGGGAAAATCCCAGACCTAACCGAGACATAACCGGCGTTATCCCCTAAAATATTAAACGCAACCAGGTTTAATTGACTGTTTCGGTGTGGTACCGCATTACTACGTGATCCTAACCAGAAAAAGCCCTGGATCTGTCCAACAAGTATGCGAAAAATGCGAAAGTACGAGCCAGATGAGGGCAAATCCCAGACCTAACCGAGACATAAGCGGCGTTATAATCTAAAATATTAATCGCAACCAGGTCTAATTGACTGTTTCGGTGGGGGACCGCATTACTACGTGATCCAAACCAGAGAACCCTGGATCTGGCCAACAAGTATGCGAAAAATGCGAAAGTACGAGCCAGATGAGGGAAAATCCCAGACCTTACCGAGACATAACCGGCGTTATCCTCTAAAATATTAATCGCAACCAGGTTTAATTGACTGTTTCAGTGTGGTCCCACATTACTACCTGGTCCAAGCAAGAAGAAGGCCAGGATCTGGCCAACAAGTATGCGAAAAATGCGAAAGTACGAAACACATGAGGGCAAATCCCAGACCTAACCGAGACATAACCGGCGTTCTCCACTAAAATATTAATCGGAACCAGCTTTTATTGACTGTTTCAGTGTGGTACCACATTACTACCTGAACCAAACCAGAAAAAGCTCAGGGTCCGGCCAACAAGTAAGCGAAAAATGCGAAAGTACGAGCCAGATGAGGGCAAATACCAGACCTAACCCAGACATAACCGGCGTTATCCTCTAAAACATTAATCGGAACCAGGTTTATTTGACTGTTTCGGAGTGGAACCTCATTACTACGGGATCCAAACCAGAAAAAACCCAGGATCTGTCCAACAAGTATGCGAAAAATGCGAAAGTACGAAACACTTGAGGGCAAATCCCAGACCTAACCGAGACATAACCGGCGTTCTCCACTAAAATATTAATCGGAACCAGCTCTTATTGACTGTTTCAGTCTGGTACCACATTACTACCTGAACCAAACCAGAAAAAGCTCAGGGTCTGGCCAACAAGTATGCGAAAATCGCGAAAGTATGGGCCAGATGGTTGCAAATACCAGAACTAACCCAGACATAACCAGCGTTATCCTCTAAAATACTATTCGCAACCAGCTTCTACTGACTGTTTCAGTGTGGTACCACATTACTACGTGATCCAAACCAGAAAAAGGCCAGGATCTGGCCAACAAGTATTCGAAAAATGCGAAAGTACGAGACAGATGAGGGCAAATCCCATACCTAACCGAGACATAACCGGCGTTATCCTCTAAAATATTAATCGCAACCAGGTTTAATTGACTGTTTTGGTGTGGTACCGCATTACTACGTGATCCAAACCAGAGAAAGGCCAGGATCTGCCCAACAAGTATGCGAAAAATGCGAAAGTACGAGCCAGCTGCGGGCAAATCCCAGAACTAACCCAGACATAACCGGCGTTATCCTATATGATATTAATCGCAACCAGGTTTAATTGACTGTTTCAGTGTGGTACCGCATTACTACGTGGTCCAAGCCAGAAAAAGTCCAGGATCTGCCCAACAAGTATGCGAAAAATGCGAAAGTACGAGCCAGATGAGGACAAACACCAGACCTAACCCAGACATAACCGGCGTTATCCTCCAAAACATTAATCGGAACCAGCTTTTATTGACTGTTTCAGTGTGGTACCGCGTTACTACGTGATCCAAACCAGAAAAAGGCCAGGATCTGGCCAACAGGTATGCGAAAAATGCGAAAGTACGAGCCAGATGAGGACAAACACCAGACCTAACCCAGACATAACCGGCGTTATCCTCCAAAACATTAATCGGAACCAGCTTTTATTGACTGTTTCAGTGTGGTACCGCGTTACTACGTGATCCAAACCAGAAAAAGGCCAGGATCTGGCCAACAGGTATGCGAAAAATGCGAAAGTACGAGCCAGATGAGTGCAAATCCCATACCTAACCCAGACATAACCGGCGTTATCCTCCAAAATATTAATCGCAACCAGGTTTAATTGACTGTTTCAGTGCGGTACCACATTACTACGTGATCCAAGCCAGAAAAAGGCCAGGATCTGCCCAAGAAGTATGCGAAAAATGCGAAAGTACGAGCCAGATGAGGACAAACACCAGATCTAACCCAGACATAACCGGCGTTATCCTCTAAAACATTAACCGGAACCAGCTTTTATTGACTGTTTCAGTGTGGTACCACTTTACAACCTGAACCAAACCAGAAAAAGCCCAGGGTCTGGCCAACAAGTATGCGAAAAATGCGAAAGTACCAGCCAGATGAGGGCAAATCCCAGACCTAACCGAGACATAACCGGCGCTATCCTCTTAAATATTAATCGCAACCAGGTTTAATTGACTGTTTCAGTGTGGTACCACATTACTACATGAACCAAACCAGAAAAAGCCCAGGGTCTGGCCAACAAGTATGCGAAAAATGCGAAAGTACGAGCCAGATGAGGGCAAATACCAGAACTAACCGAGACATAACCGGCGTTATCCTCTAAAATATTAATCGCAACCTGGTTTAATTGACTGTTTCGGTGTGGTACCGCATTACTACGTGATCCAAACCAGAAAAAGGCCGGGATCTGCCCAACAAGTATGCGAAAAATGCGAAAGTACGAGACAGATGAGGGCAAATCCCATACCTAACCGAGACATAACCGGCGTTATCCTCTAAAATATTAATAGCAACCAGGTTTAATTGACTGTTTCAGTGTGGTCCCACATTACTACTTGGTCCAAGCCAGAAAAAGGCCAGGATCTGGCCAACAAGTATGCGAAAAATGCGAAAGTACGAGCCAGATGAGGACAAACACCAGACCTAACCCAGACATAACCGGCGTTATCCTCCAAAACATTAATCGGAACCAGCTTTTATTGACTGTTTCAGTGTGGTACCGCGTTACTACGTGATCCAAACCAGAAAAAGGCCAGGATCTGGCCAACAGGTATGCGAAAAATGCGAAAGTACGAGCCAGATGAGTGCAAATCCCATACCTAACCCAGACATAACCGGCGTTATCCTCCAAAATATTAATCGCAACCAGGTTTAATTGACTGTTTCGGTGTGGTACCGCGTTACTACGTGATCCAAACCAGAAAAAGGCCAGGATCTGGCCGACAAGTATGCGAAAAATGCGAAAGTACGAGCCAGATGAGGGCAAATCCCAGACCAAACCCAGACATAACCGGCGTTATCCTCTAAAATATTAATCGCAACCAGGTTTAATTGACTGTTTCGGTGTGGTACCGCGTTACTACGTGATCCAAACCAGAAAAAGGCCAGGATCTGGCCGACAAGTATGCGAAAAATGCGAAAGTACGAGCCAGATGAGGGCAAATCCCAGAACAAACCCAGACATAACCGGCGTTATCCTCTAAAATATTAATCGCAACCAGGATTAATTGACGGTTTCGGTATGGCACCGCATTACTACGTGATCCAAACCAGAAAAAGGCCAGGATCTGGCCAACAAGTATGCGAAAAATGCGAAAGTACGAGCCAGATGAGGACAAACACCAGACCTAACCCAGACATAACCGGCGTTATCCTACAAAACATTAATCGGAACCAGCTTTTATTGACTGTTTCAGTGTGGTACCGCGTTACTACGTGATCCAAACCAGAAAAAGGCCAGGATCTGGCCAACAGGTATGCGAAAAATGCGAAAGTACGAGCCAGATGAGTGCAAATCCCATACCTAACCCAGACATAACCGGCGTTATCCTCCAAAATATTAATCGCAACCAGGTTTAATTGACTGTTTCGGTGTGGTACCGCATTACTACGTGATCCAAACCAGAAAAAGGCCGGGATCTGCCCAACAAGTATGCGAAAAATGCGTAAGTACGAGCCAGATGAGGGCAAATCCCAGACCAAACCCAGACATAACCGGCGTTATCCTCTAAAATATTAATCGCAACCAGGTTTAATTGACTGTTTCGGTGTGGTACCGCATTACTACGTGATCCAAACCAGAAAAAGGCCGGGATCTGCCCAACAAGTATGCGAAAAATGCGAAAGTACGAGCCAGATGAGGGCAAATCCCAGAACTAACCCAGACATAACCGGCGTTATCCTATATGATATTAATCGCAACCAGGTTTAATTGACTGTTTCAGTGTGGTACCGCATTACTACGTGGTCCAAGCCAGAAAAAGTCCAGGATCTGCCCAACAAGTATGCGAGAAATGCGAAAGTACGAGCCAGATGAGGACAAACACCAGACCTAACCCAGACATAACCGGCGTTATCCTCCAAAACATTAATCGGAACCAGCTTTTATTGACTGTTTCAGTGTGGTACCGCGTTACTACGTGATCCAAACCAGAAAAAGGCCAGGATCTGGCCAACAGGTATGCGAAAAATGCGAAAGTACGAGCCAGATGAGGGCAAATCCCAGAACTTAACCAGACACAACCGGCGTTATCCTCTTTAATATTAATCGCAACCAGGTTTAATAGACTGTTTCGGTGTGGCACCGCATTACTACGTGACACAAACCAGAAAAAGGCCAGGATCTGGCCAACAAGTATGCGAAAAATGCGAAAGTTCTAGACAGATGAGGGCAAATCCCATACCTAACCGAGACATAACCAGCGTTATCCTCTATAATATTAATCGCAACCAGGTTTAATTGACTGTTTCTGTGTGGTACCGCGTTACTACGTGATCCAAACCAGAAAAAGGCCAGGATCTGGCCGACAAGTATGCGAAAAATGCGAAAGTACGAGCCAGATGAGGGCAAATCCCAGACCAAACCCAGACATAACCGGCGTTATCCTCTAAAACATTAATCGCAACCAGGTTTAATTGACTGTTTCGGTGTGGTACTGCGTTACTACGTGATCCAAACCAGAAAAAGGCCAGGATCTGGCCGACAAGTATGCGAAAAATGCGAAAGTACGAGCCAGATGAGTGCAAATCCCATACCTAACCCAGACATAACCGGCGTTATCCTCCAAAATATTAATCGCAACCAGGTTTAATTGACTGTTTCGGTGTGGTACCGCGTTACTACGTGATCCAAACCAGAAAAAGGCCAGGATCTGGCCGACAAGTATGCGAAATATGCGAAAGTACGAGCCAGATGAGGGCAAATCCCAGACCAAACCCAGACATAACCGGCGTTATCCTCTAAAATATTAATCGCAACCAGGTTTAATTGACTGTTTCGGTGTGGTACCGCGTTACTACGTGATCCAAACCAGAAAAAGGCCAGGATCTGGCCGACAAGTATGCGAAAAATGCGAAAGTACGAGCCAGATGAGGGCAAATCCCAGACCAAACCCAGACATAACCTGCGTTATCCCCTAAAATATTAATCGCAACCAGGATTAATTGACGGTTTCGGTGTGGCACCGCATTACTACGTGATCCAAACCAGAAAAAGGCCAGGATCTGGCCAACAAGTATGCGAAAAATGCGAAAGTACCAGCCAGATGAGGGCAAATCCCAGAACTAACCCAGACATAACCGGCGTTATCCTATATGATATTAATCGCAACCAGGTTTAATTGACTGTTTCAGTGCGGTACCGCATTACTACGTGGTCCAAGCCAGAAAAAGTCCAGGATCTGCCCAACAAGTATGCGAAAAATGCGAAAGTACGAGCCAGATGAGGACAAACACCAGACCTAACCCAGACATAACCGGCGTTATCCTCCAAAACATTAATCGGAACCAGCTTTTATTGACTGTTTCAGTGTGGTACCGCGTTACTACGTGATCCAAACCAGAAAAAGGCCAGGATCTGGCCAACAGGTATGCGAAAAATGCGAAAGTACGAGCCAGATGAGGACAAACACCAGACCTAACCCAGACATAACCGGCGTTATCCTCCAAAACATTAATCGGAACCAGCTTTTATTGACTGTTTCAGTGTGGTACCGCGTTACTACGTGATTCAAACCAGAAAAAGGCCAGGATCTGACCAACAGGTATGCGAAAAATGCGAAAGTACGATCCAGATGAGTGCAAATCCCATACCTAACCCAGACATAACCGGCGTTATCCTCCAAAATATTAATCGCAACCAGGTTTAATTGACTGTTTCGGTGTGGTACCGCGTTACTACGTGATCCAAACCAGAAAAAGGCCAGGATCTGGCCGACAAGTATGCGAAAAATGCGAAAGTACGAGCCAGATGAGGGCAAATCCCAGACCAAACCCAGACATAACCGGCGTTATCCTCTAAAATATTAATCGCAACCAGGTTCAATTGACTGTTTCGGTGTGGAACTTCATTACTACGGGATCCAAACCAGAAAAAACCCAGGATCTGGCCAACAAGTACGCGAAAATTGCGAAAGTATGAGCCAAATGATTGCAAATACCAGAACTAACCCAGACATAACCAGCGTAATCTTATAAAATATTAATCGGTACCAGGTTTAATTGACTGTTTCAGTGTGGTACCACATTACTACGTGGTCCAAGCCAGAAAAAGCCCAGGATCTGGCCAACAAGTATGCGAAAAATACGAAAGCAGGAGACAGATGGGGCAAATCCCAGACCTAACCGAGATATAACCGCCGTTATCCTCTAAAATATTAATCGCAACCTGGTTTAATTGACTGTCTCGGTGTGTAACCTCATTACTACGGGATCCAAACCAGAAAAAACCCAGGATCTGGCCAACAAGTATGCGAAAAACGCGAAAGTATGAGCCAGATGATTGCAAATACCAGAACTAACCCAGACGTAACCTGCGTTATCCTCTAAAATACTATTCGGAACCAGATTCTATTGACTGTTTCAGTGTGGTACCATATTACTACGTGATACAAACCAGAAAAAGCCCAGGTTCTGGCCAACAAGTATGCGAAAAATACGAAAGCACGAGACAGATGAGGGCAAATCCCAGACCTAACCGAGACATAACCGGCGTTATCCTTTAAAATATTAATCGCAACCAGGTGTAGTTGACCGTTTCGGTGTGGTACCGCATTACTACGTGATGCAAACCAGAAAAAGGCGAGGATCTGGCCAACAAGTATGCGAAAAATGCCAAAGTACGAGCCAGATCAGGGCAATAACCAGACCTAAGCCACACATAAACGGCGTTATCCTCTAAAATATTAATCGCAACCAGGTTCAATTGACTGTTTCGGTGTGGAACTTCATTACTACGGGATCCAAACCAGAAAAAACCCAAGATCTGGCCAACAAGTACGCGAAAATTGCGAAAGTAAGAGCCAAATGATTGCAAATACCAGAACTAACCCAGACATAACCAGCGTAATCCTATAAAATATTAATCGGTACCAGGTTTAATTGACTGTTTCAGTGTGGTACCACATTAATACGTGGTCCAAGCCAGAAAAAGCCCAGGATCTGGCCAACAAGTATGCGAAAAATACGAAAGCACGAGACAGATGGGGGCAAATCCCAGACCTAACCGAGATATAACCGCCGTTATCCTCTAAAATATTAATCGCAACCTGGTTTAATTGACTGTTTCGGTGTGTAACCTCATTACTACGGGATCCAAACCAGAAAAAACCCAGGATCTGGCCAACAAGTATGCGAAAAACGCGAAAGTATGAGCCCGATGAGGGCAAATACCAGACCTAACCCAAACATAACCGGCGTTATCCTCTAAAATAATAATCGCAACCAGGCGTAGTTGACAATTTCGGTGTGGTACCACATTACTACGTGAGCCAAACCAGAAAAAGGCGATGATTTGGCCAACAAGTATACGAAAAATGTGAAAGTACGAGCCAGATGAGGGCAAATCCCAGACCTAACCCACACATAACCGGCGTTATCCTCTAAAATATTAATCGCAACCAGGTTTAATTGACTGTCTCGGTGTGGAACCTCATTACTACGGGATCCAAACCAGAAAAAACCCAGGATCTGGCCAACAAGTATGCGAAAAACGCGAAAGTATGTGCCACATGATTGCAAATACCAGAACTAACACAGACGTAACCTGCGTTATCCTCTAAAATACTATTCGGAACCAGCTTTAATTGACTGTTTCAGTGTGGTACCACATTACTACGTGATCCAAACCAAAAAAAGCCCAGGATCTTGCCAACAAGTATGCGAAAAACGCGAAAGTATGAGCCCGATGATTACAAATACCAGAACTAACCCAGACATAACCAGCGTTATCCTCTAAAATATTAATCGGAACCAGGTTTAATTGACTGTTTCGGTGTGGTACCGCATTACTACGTGATCCCAACCAGAAGAAGGCCAGGATCGGCCAACATGTATGCGAAAAATGCGAAAGTACGAGCCAGATGAGGGCAAATATCAGACCTAACCCAAACATAACCGGCGTTATCCTCTAAAATAATTATCGCAACCAGTTTTAATTGACTGGTTCGGTGTGGTACCGCATTACTACGTGATCCCAACCAGAAAAAGCCCAGGATCTGGCCATCAAGTATGCGAGAAATGCGAAAGTACGAGCCAGATGAGGGCAAATCCCAGAACTAACACAGACATAACCGGCGTTATCCTCCAAAATATTAATCGGAACCAGGCGTAGTTGACAATTTCGGTGTGGTACCACATTACTACGTGAGCCAAACCAGAAAAAGGCGATGATTTGGCCAACAAGTATACGAAAAATGTGAAAGTACGAGCCAGATGAGGGCAAATCCCAGACCTAACCCACACATAACCTGCGTTATCCTCTAAAATACTAATCGGAACCAGCTTTCATTGACTGTTTCAGTGTGGTACCACATTACTACGTGATCCAAACCAAAAAAAGCCCAGGATCTTGCCAACAAGTATGCGAAAAACGCGAAAGTATGAGCCCGATGATTGCAAATACCAGAACTAACCCAGACGGTACCTGCGTTATCCTCTAAAATACTATTCGGAACCAGATTCTATTGACTGTTTCAGTGTGGTACCACATTACTACGTGATACAAACCAGAAAAAGTCCGGGATCTGGCCAACAAGTATGCGAAAAATACGAAAGCACGAGACAAATGAGGGCAAATCCCAGACCTAACCGAGACATAACCAGCGTTATCCTCTAAAATATTAATCGGAACCAGGTTTAATTGACTGTTTCGGTGTGGTACCGCATTACTACGTGATC
The DNA here is from genome assembly GCF_051014445.1 of Colletes latitarsis. Classification (NCBI taxonomy): domain Eukaryota; kingdom Metazoa; phylum Arthropoda; class Insecta; order Hymenoptera; family Colletidae; genus Colletes; species Colletes latitarsis. The sequence continues at coordinate 2,104,260 of NW_027488368.1, read as the reverse complement.
CCAACCAGAAGAAGGCCAGGATCGGCCAACATGTATGCGAAAAATGCGAAAGTACGAGCCAGATGAGGGCAAATCCCAGACGTAACACAGACATAACCGGCGTTATCCTCTAAAATATTAATCGCCACCAGGTTTAATTGCCTGTTTCGGTGTGGAACCACATTACTACGGGATCCAAACCAAAAAAAGCCCAGGATCTTGCCAACAAGTATGCGAAAAATACGAAAGTACGAGCCAGATGATTGCAAATACCAGAACTAACCCAAACATAACCAGCGTTATCCTCCAAAATATTCATCCCAACCAGGTTTAATTGACTGCTTCGGTGTGGAACCACATTACGACGGGATCCAAACCACAAAAAACCCAAGATCTGGCCAACAAGTACGCGAAAATTGCGAAAGTATGAGCCAGATGATTGCAAATACCAGAACTAACCCAGACATAACCAGCGTTATCCTCTAAAATATTAATCGCAACCAGGTTTAATTGACTGCTTCGGTGCGGTACCGCATTACTACGTGATCCCAACCAGAAAAAGCCCAGGATCTTGCCAACAAGTAGGCGAAAAATGCGAAGGTACGAGCCAGATGAGGGCAAACCCCAGACCTAACCGAGACATAACCGGCGTTATCCTCTAAAATATGAATCGCAACCAGGTTTAATTGACTGTTTCAGTGTGGTACCTCATTACTACGTGGTCCAAGCCAGAAAAAGGCCAGGATCTGGCCAACAAGTAAGCGAAAAATGCGAAGGTACGAGCCAGATGAGGGCAAATACCAGACCTAACCAAGACATAACCTGCGTTGTCCTCTAAAATATTAATCGGAACCAGGTTTAATTGACTGTTTCAGTGTGGTACCTCATTACTACGTGGTCCAAGCCAGAAAAAGGTCAGGATCTTGCCAACAAGTAGGCGAAAAATGCGAAGGTACGAGCCAGATGAGGGCAAACCCCAGACCTAACCGAGACATAACCGGCGTTATCCTCTAAAATATTAATCGCAACCAGGTGTAGTTGACAATTTCGGTGTGGTACCGCATTACTACGTGAGCCAAACCAGAAAAAGGCGATGATTTGGACAACAAGTATGCGAAAAATACGAAAGCACGAGACAGATGAGGGCAAATCCCAGACCTAACCGAGACATAACCGGCATTATCCTCTAAAATATGAATCGCAACCAGGTTTAATTGACTGTTTCAGTGTGGTACCTCATTACTACGTGGTCCAAGCCAGAAAAAGGCCAGGATCTGGCCAACAGGTAAGCGAAAAATGCGAAGGTACGAGCCAGATGAGGGCAAATACCAGACCTAACCAAGACATAACCTGCGTTGTCCTCTAAAATATTAATCGGAACCAGGTTTAATTGACTGCTTCGGTGTGGTACCACATTACTACATGATCCAAACCAAAAAAAGCCCAGGATCTTGCCAACAAGTATGCGAAAAATGCGAAAGTACGAGCCAGATGATTGCAAATACCAGAACTAACACAAATATAACCAGCGTTATCCTCCAAAATATTCATCGCAACAAGGAATAATTGACTGCTACGGTGTGGAACCACATTACGACGGGATCCAAACCACAAAAAACCCAAGATCTGGCCAACAAGTACGCGAAAATTGCGAAAGTATGAGCCCGATGATTACAAATACCAGAACTAACCCAGACATAACCAGCGTTATCCTCTAAAATATTAATCGGAACCAGGTTTAATTGACTGTTTCGGTGTGGTACCGCATTACTACGTGATCCCAACCAGAAGAAGGCCAGGATCGGCCAACATGTATGCGAGAAATGCGAAAGTACGAGCCAGATGAGGGCAAATCCCAGACCTAACACAGACATAACTGGCGTTATCCTCTAAAATAATAATCGCAACCAGGTTTAATTGACTGCTTCGGTGTGGTACCGCATTACTACGTGATCCCAACCAGAAGAAGGCCAGGATCGGCCAACATGTATGCGAAAAATGCGAAAGTACGAGCCAGATGAGGGCAAATACCAGACCTAACCCAAACATAACCGGCGTTATCCTCTAAAATAATTATCGCAACCAGTTTTAATTGACTGGTTCGGTGTGGTACCGCATTACTACGTGATCCCAACCAGAAAAAGCCCAGGATCTTGCCAACAAGTATGCGAAAAATGCGAAAGTACGAGCCAGATGATTGCAAATACCAGAACTAACACAAATATAACCAGCGTTATCCTCCAAAATATTCATCGCAACAAGGAATAATTGACTGCTACGGTGTGGAACCACATTACGACGGGATCCAAACCACAAAAAACCCAAGATCTTGCCAACAAGTATGCGAAAAACGCGAAAGTATGAGCCCGATGATTGCAAATACCAGAACTAACCCAGACGGTACCTGCGTTATCCTCTAAAATACTATTCGGAACCAGATTCTATTGACTGTTTCAGTGTGGTACCACATTACTACGTGATACAAACCAGAAAAAGTCCAGGATCTGGCCAACAAGTATGCGAAAAATACGAAAGCACGAGACAGATGAGGGCAAATCCCATACCTAACCGAGACATAACCAGCGTTATCCTCTAAAATATTAATCGGAACCAGGTTTAATTGACTGTTTCGGTGTGGTACCGCATTACTACGTGATCCCAACCAGAAGAAGGCCAGGATCGGCCAACATGTATGCGAAAAATGCGAAAGTACGAGCCAGATGAGGGCAAATCCCAGACGTAACACAGACATAACCGGCGTTATCCTCTAAAATATTAATCGCCACCAGGTTTAATTGCCTGTTTCGGTGTGGAACCACATTACGACGGGGTCCAAACCACAAAAAACCCAAGATCTGGCCAACAAGTATGCGAAAAATACGAAAGCACGAGACAGATGATTGCAAATACCAGAACTAACCCAGACATAACCAGCGTTATCCTCTAAAATAATAATCGCAACCAGGTTTAATTGACTGCTTCGGTGTGGTACCGCATTACTACGTGATCCCAACCAGAAAAAGCCCAGGATGTAGCCAACAAGCAGGCGAAAAATGCGAAGCTACGAGCCAGATGAGGGCAAATCCCAGACGTAACACAGACATAACCGGCGTTATCCTCTAAAATATTAATCGCAACCAGGTTTAATTGCCTGTTTCGGTGTGGAACCACATTACTACGGGATCCAAACCAAAAAAAGCCCAGGATCTTGCCAACAAGTATGCGAAAAATACGAAAGTACGAGCCAGATGATTGCAAATACCAGAACTAACCCAAACATAACCAGCGTTATCCTCCAAAATATTCATCGCAACCAGGTTTAATTGACTGCTTCGGTGTGGAACCACATTACGACAGGACCCGAACCACAAAAAACCCAAGATCTGGCCAACAAGTATGCGAAAAATACGAAAGCACGAGACAGATGATTGCAAATACCAGAACTAACCCAGACATAACCAGCGTTATCCTCTAAAATAATAATCGCAACCAGGTTTAATTGACTGCTTCGGTGTGGTACCGCATTACTACGTGATCCCAACCAGAAAAAGCCCAGGATGTAGCCAACAAGTATGCGAAAAATACGAAAGTACGAGCCAGATGATTGCAAATACCAGAACTAACCCAAACATAACCAGCGTTATCCTCCAAAATATTCATCCCAACCAGGTTTAATTGACTGCTTCGGTGTGGAACCACATTACGACGGGATCCAAACCACAAAAAACCCAAGATCTGGCCAACAAGTACGCGAAAATTGCGAAAGTATGAGCCAGATGATTGCAAATACCAGAACTAACCCAGACATAACCAGCGTTATCCTCTAAAATATTAATCGCAACCAGGTTTAATTGACTGCTTCGGTGCGGTACCGCATTACTACGTGATCCCAACCAGAAAAAGCCCAGGATCGTGCCAACAAGTAGGCGAAAAATGCGAAGGTACGAGCCAGATGAGGGCAAACCCCAGACCTAACCGAGACATAACCGGCGTTATCCTCTAAAATATTAATCGCAACCAGGTGTAGTTGACAATTTCGGTGTGGTACCGCATTACTACGTGAGCCAAACCAGAAAAAGGCGATGATTTGGACAACAAGTATGCGAAAAATACGAAAGTACGAGACAGATGAGGGCAAATCCCAGACCTAACCGAGACTTAACCGGCGTTATCCTCTAAAATATGAATCGCAACCAGGTTTAATTGACTGTTTCAGTGTGGTACCTCATTACTACGTGGTCCAAGCCAGAAAAAGGCCAGGATCTGGCCAACAAGTAAGCGAAAAATGCGAAGGTACGAGCCAGATGAGGGCAAATACCAGACCTAACCAAGACATAACCTGCGTTGTCCTCTAAAATATTAATCGGAACCAGGTTTAATTGACTGTTTCAGTGTGGTACCTCATTACTACGTGGTCCAAGCCAGAAAAAGGCCAGGATCTTGCCAACAAGTAGGCGAAAAATGCGAAGGTACGAGCCAGATGAGGGCAAACCCCAGACCTAACCGAGACATAACCGGCGTTATCCTCTAAAGTATTAATCGCAACCAGGTGTAGTTGACAATTTCGGTGTGGTACCGCATTACTACGTGAGCCAAACCAGAAAAAGGCGATAATTTGGACAACAAGTATGCGAAAAATACGAAAGCACGAGACAGATGAGGGCAAATCCCAGACCTAACCGAGACATAACCGACGTTATCCTTTAAAATATTAATCGCAACCAGGTGTAGTTGACCGTTTCGGTGTGGTACCGCATTACTACGTGATGCAAACCAGAAAAAGACGAGGATCTGGCCAACAAGTATGCGAAAAATGCCAAAGTACGAGCCAGATCAGGGCAATAACCAGACCTATGCCAGACATAAACGGCGTTATCCTCTAAAATATTAATCGCAACCAGGTTCAATTGACTGTTTCGGTGTGGATCTTCATTACGACGTGATCCAAACCAGAAAAAACCCAGGATCTGGCCAACAAGTATGCGAAAAACGCGAAAGTATGAGCCAGATGATTGCAAATACCAGAACTAACCCAGACGTAACCTGCGTTATCCTCTAAAATACTATTTGGAACCAGATTCTATTGACTGTTTCAGTGTGGTACCATATTACTACGTGATACAAACCAGAAAAAGCCCAGGTTCTGGCCAACAAGTATGCGAAAAATACGAAAGCACGAGACAGATGAGGGCAAATCCCAGACCTAACCGAGACATAACCGACGTTATCCTTTAAAATATTAATCGCAACCAGGTGTAGTTGACCGTTTCGGTGTGGTACCGCATTACTACGTGATGCAAACCAGAAAAAGGCGAGGATCTGGCCAACAAGTATGCGAAAAATGCCAAAGTACGAGCCAGATCAGGGCAATAACCAGACCTATGCCAGACATAAACGGCGTTATCCTCTAAAATATTAATCGCAACCAGGTTCAATTGACTGTTTCGGTGTGGATCTTCATTACTACGGGATCCAAACCAGAAAAAACCCAGGATCTGGCCAACAAGTATGCGAAAAACGCGAAAGTATGAGCCAGATGATTGCAAATACCAGAACTAACCCAGACGTAACCTGCGTTATCCTCTAAAATACTATTCGGAAGCAGCTTTTATTGACTGTTTCAGTGTGGTACCACATTACTACGTGATCCAAACCAAAAAAAGCCCAGGATCTTGCCAACAAGTATGCGAAAAATGCGAAAGTACGAGCCAGATGATTGCAAATACCAGAACTAACACAAATATAACCAGCGTTTTCCTCCAAAATATTCATCGCAACCAGGAATAATTGACTGCTACGGTGTGGAACCACATTACGACGGGATCCAAACCACAAAAAACCCAAGATCTGGCCAACAAGTACGCGAAAATTGCGAAAGTATGAGCCAAATGATTGCAAATACCAGAACTAACCCAGACATAACCAGCGTAATCCTATAAAATATTAATCGGTAACAGGTTTAATTGACTGTTTCAGTGTGGTACCACATTACTACGTGGTCCAAGCCAGAAAAAGCCCAGGATCTGGCCAACAAGTATGCGAAAAATACGAAAGCACGAGACAGATGGGGGCAAATCCCAGACCTAACCGAGATATAACCGCCGTTATCCTCTAAAATCTTAATCGCAACCTGGTTTAATTGACTGTTGCGGTGTGTAACCTCATTACTACGGGATCCAAACCAGAAAAAACCCAGGATCCGGCCAACAAGTATGCGAAAAACGCGAAAGTATGAGCCCGATGAGGGCAAATACCAGACCTAACCCAAACATAACCGGCGTTATCCTCTAAAATAATAATCGCAACCAGGCGCAGTTGACAATTTCGGTGTGGTACCGCATTACTACGTGAGCCAAACCAGAAAAAGGCGATGATTTGGCCAACAAGTATACGAAAAATGTGAAAGTACGAGCCAGATGAGGGCAAATCCCAGACCTAACCTACACATAACTGGCGTTATCCTCTAAAATATTAATCGCAACCAGGTTTAATTGACTGTTTCGGTGTGGAACCTCATTACTACGGGATCAAAACCAGAAAAAACCCAGGATCTGGCCAACAAGTATGCGAAAAACGCGAAAGTATGTGCCACATGATTGCAAATACCAGAACTAACACAGACGTAACCTGCGTTATCCTCTAAAATACTATTCGGAACCAGCTTTAATTGACTGTTTCAGTGTGGTACGACATTACTACGTGATCCAAACCAAAAAAAGCCCAGGATCTTGCCAACAAGTATGCGAAAAACGCGAAAGTATGAGCCCGATGATTACAAATACCAGAACTAACCCAGACATAACCAGCGTTATCCTCTAAAATATTAATCGGAACCAGGTTTAATTGACTGTTTCGGTGTGGTACCGCATTACTACGTGATCCCAACCAGAAGAAGGCCAGGATCGGCCAACATGTATGCGAAAAATGCGAAAGTACGAGCCAGATGAGGGCAAATACCAGACCTAACCCAAACATAACCGGCGTTATCCTCTAAAATAATTATCGCAACCAGGTTTAATTGACTGGTTCGGTGTGGTACCGCATTACTACGTGATCCCAACCAGAAAAAGCCCAGGATCTGGCCATCAAGTATGCGAAAAATGCGAAAGTACGAGCCGGATGAGGGCAAATCCCAAACCTAACACAGACATAACCGGCGTTATCCTTTAAAATATTAATCGCAACCAGGAATAGTTGACCGTTTCGGTGTGGTACCGCATTACTACGTGATCCAAACCAGAAAATGGCGACGATCTGGCCAACAAGTATGCGAAAAACGCGAAAGTATGAGCCAGATGATTGCAAATACCAGGAATAACCCACACGTAACCTGCGTTATCCTCTAAAATACTATTCGGAACCAGCTTTAATTGACTGTTTCCGTGTGGTACCGCATTACTACGTGATCCAAACCAAAAAAGGCCCAGGATCTTGCCAACAAGTATGCGAAAAATGCGAAAGTACGAGCCAGATGATTGCAAATACCAGAACTAACCCAGACGTAACCTGCGTTATCCTCTAAAATACTATTCGGAACCAGCTTTAATTGACTGTTTCAGTGTGGTACCTCATTACTACGTGGTCCAAGCCAGAAAAAGCCCAGGATCTAGCCAACAAGCAGGCGAAAAATGCGAAGCTACGAGCCAGATGAGGGCAAATCCCAGACCTAACCGAGACATAACCGGCGTTATCCTCTAAAATATTAATCGCAACCAGGTTTAATTGACTGTTTCGGTGTGGAACTTCATTACTACGGGATCCAAACCAGAAAAAACCTAGGATCTGGCCAACAAGTATGCGAAAAACGCGAAAGTATGAGCCAGATGATTGTAAATGCCTGAACTAACCCAGACGTAACCTGCGTTATCCTCTAAAATACTATTCGGAACCAGATTCTATTGACTGTTTCAGTGTGGTACCACATTACTACGTGATACAAACCAGAAAAAGTCCAGGATCTGGCCAACAAGTATGCGAAAAATACGAAAGCACGAGACAGATGTGGGCAAATCCCAGACCTAACCGAGACATAACCAGCGTTATCCTCTAAAATATTAATCGGAACCAGGTTTAATTGACTGTTTCGGTGTGGTACCGCATTACTACGTGATCCCAACCAGAAGAAGGCCAGGATCGGCCAACATGTATGCGAAAAATGCGAAAGTACGAGCCAGATGAGGGCAAATCCCAGACGTAACACAGACATAACCGGCGTTATCCTCTAAAATATTAATCGCCACCAGGTTAAATTGCCTGTTTCGGTGTGGAACCACATTACGACGGGGTCCAAACCACAAAAAACCCAAGATCTGGCCAACAAGTATGCGAAAAATACGAAAGCACGAGACAGATGATTGCAAATACCAGAACTAACCCAGACATAACCAGCGTTATCCTCTAAAATAATAATCGCAACCAGGTTTAATTGACTGCTTCGGTGTGGTACCGCATTACTACGTGATCCCAACCAGAAAAAGCCCAGGATGTAGCCAACAAGCAGGCGAAAAATGCGAAGCTACGAGCCAGATGAGGGCAAATCCCAGACGTAACACAGACATAACCGGCGTTATCCTCTAAAATATTAATCGCCACCAGGTTTACTTGCCTGTTTCGGTGTGGAACCACATTACTACGGGATCCAAACCAAAAAAAGCCCAGGATCTTGCCAACAAGTATGCGAAAAATACGAAAGTACGAGCCAGATGATTGCAAATACCAGAACTAACCAAACATAACCAGCGTTATCCTCCAAAATATTCATCCCAACCAGGTATAATTGACTGCTTCGGTGTGGAACCACATTACGACGGGATCCAAACCACAAAAAACCCAAGATCTGGCCAACAAGTACGCGAAAATTGCGAAAGTATGAGCCAGATGATTGCAAATACCAGAACTAACCCAGACATAACCAGCGTTATCCTCTAAAATATTAATCGCAACCAGGTTTAATTGACTGCTTCGGTGCGGTACCGCATTACTACGTGATCCCAACCAGAAAAAGCCCAGGATCTTGCCAACAAGTAGGCGAAAAATGCGAAGGTACGAGCCAGATGAGGGCAAACCCCGGACCTTACCGAGACATAACCGGCGTTATCCTCTAAAATATTAATCGCAACCAGGTGTAGTTGACAATTTCGGTGTGGTACCGCATTACTACGTGAGCCAAACCAGAAAAAGGCGATGATTTGGACAACAAGTATGCGAAAAATACGAAAGCACGAGACAGATGAGGGCAAATCCCAGACCTAACCGAGACATAACCGGCGTTATCCTCTAAAATATGAATCGCAACCAGGTTTAATTGACTGTTTCAGTGTGGTACCTCATTACTACGTGGTCCAAGCCAGAAAAAGGCCAGGATCTGGCCAACAAGTAAGCGAAAAATGCGAAGGTACGAGCCAGATGAGGGCAAATACCAGACCTAACCAAGACATAACCTGCGTTGTCCTCTAAAATATTAATCGGAACCAGGTTTAATTGACTGTTTCAGTGTGGTACCTCATTACTACGTGGTCCAAGCCAGAAAAAGGCCAGGATCTTGCCAACAAGTAGGCGAAAAATGCGAAAGTACGAGCCAGATGAGGGCAAACCCCAGACCTAACCGAGACATAACCGGCGTTATCCTCTAAAATATTAATCGCAACCAGGTGTAGTTGACAATTTCGGTGTGGTACCGCATTACTACGTGAGCCAAACCAGAAAAAGGCGATGATTTGGACAACAAGTATGCGAAAAATACGAAAGCACGAGACAGATGAGGGCAAATCCCAGACGTAACCCAGACATAACCAGCGTTATCCTCTAAAATAATAATCGCAACCAGGTTTAATTGACTGCTTCGGTGTGGTACCGCATTACTACGTGATCCCAACCAGAAAAAGCCCAGGATGTAGCCAACAAGCAGGCGAAAAATGCGAAGCTACGAGCCAGATGAGGGCAAATCCCAGACGTAACACAGACATAACCGGCGTTATCCTCTAAAATATTAATCGCCACCAGGTTTAATTGCCTGTTTCGGTGTGGAACCACATTACTACGGGATCCAAACCAAAAAAAGCCCAGGATCTTGCCAACAAGTATGCGAAAAATACGAAAGTACGAGCCAGATGATTGCAAATACCAGAACTACCCCAAACATAACCAGCGTTATCCTCCAAAATATTCATCGCAACCAGGTTTAATTGACTGCTTCGGTGTGGAACCACATTACGACAGGACCCGAACCACAAAAAACCCAAGATCTGGCCAACAAGTACGCGAAAAATGCGAATACGAGCCAGATGACGGCAAATCCCAGACCTACCCGAGACATAACCGGCGTTATCCTCTAAAATATTAATCGCAACCAGGTTTAATTGACTGTTTCGGTGTGGAACCTCATTACTACGGGATCCAAACCGGAAAAGGCCCAGGATCTTGCCAACAAGTATGCGAAATCGCGAAAGTATGAGCCAGATAATTGCAAATACCAGAACTAACCCAGACGTAACCAGCGTTATCCTCTAAAATATTAATCGGAACCGGGTTTAATTCACTGTTTCAGTGTGATACCACATTACTACGTGGTCCAAGCCTGAAAAAGGCCAGGATCTGGCCAACATGTATGCGAAAAATGCGAATACGAGCCAGATGACGGCAAATCACAGACCTACCGGAGACATAACCGGCGTTATCCTCTAAAATATTAATCGTAACCAGGTTTAATTGATTGTTTCGGTGTGGAACCTCATTACTACGGGATCCAAACCGGAAAAAACCCAGGATCTGGCCAACAAGTATGCGAAAAACGCGAAAGTATGAGCCAGATGATTGCAAATACCAGTACTAACCCAGACGTAACCTGCGTTATCCTCTAAAATACTATTCGGAACCAGCATTTAGTGACTGTTTCAGTGTGGTACCACATTACTACGTGATCCAACCAGAAGAAGGCCAGGATCTTGCCAACAAGTATGCGAAAAATACGAAAGTACGAGCCAGATGATTGCAAATACCAGAACTAACCCAAACATAACCAGTGTTATCCTCCAAAATATTCATCCCAACCAGGTTTAATTGACTGCTTCGATGTGGTACCGCATTACTACGTGATCCCAACCAGAAAAGGCCCAGGATCTTGCCAACAAGTATGCGAAATCGCGAAAGTATGAGCCAGATAATTGCAAATACCAGAACTAACCCAGACGTAACCTGCGTTATCCTCTAAAATATTAATCGGAACCGGGTTTAATTCACTGTTTCAGTGTGATACCACATTACTACGTGGTCCAAGCCTGAAAAAGGCCAGGATCTGGCCAACATGTATGCGAAAAATGCGAATACGAGCCAGATGACGGCAAATCCCAGACCTACCCGAGACATAACCGGCGTTATCCTCTAAAATATTAATCGCAACCAGGTTTAATTGACTGTTTCGGTGTGGAACCTCATTACTACGGGATCCAAACCGGAAAATACCCAGGATCTGGCCAACAAGTATGCGAAGAACGCGAAGGTACGAGCCAGATGGGGGCAAATACCAGAACTAACCCAGACGTAACCTGCGTTATCCTCTAAAATATTAATCGGAACCAGGTTTAATTGACTGTTTCAGTGTGGTACCTCATTACTACGTGGTCCAAGCCAGAAAAAGGCCAGGATCTTGCCAACAAGTAGGCGAAAAATGCGAAAGTACGAGCCAGATTAGGGCAAACCCCAGACCTAACCGAGACATAACCGGCGTTATCCTCTAAAATATTAATCGCAACCAGGTGTAGTTGACAATTTCGGTGTGGTACCGCATTACTACGTGAGCCAAACCAGAAAAAGGCGATGATTTGGACAACAAGTATGCGAAAAATACGAAAGCACGAGACAGATGAGGGCAAATCCCAGACGTAACCCAGACATAACCAGCGTTATCCTCTAAAATAATAATCGCAACCAGGTTTAATTGACTGCTTCGGTGTGGTACCGCATTACTACGTGATCCCAACCAGAAAAAGCCCAGGATGTAGCCAACAAGCAGGCGAAAAATGCGAAGCTACGAGCCAGATGAGGGCAAATCCCAGACGTAACACAGACATAACCGGCGTTATCCTCTAAAATATTAATCGCCACCAGGTTTAATTGCCTGTTTCGGTGTGGAACCACATTACTACGGGATCCAAACCAAAAAAAGCCCAGGATCTTGCCAACAAGTATGCGAAAAATACGAAAGTACGAGCCAGATGATTGCAAATACCAGAACTACCCCAAACATAACCAGCGTTATCCTCCAAAATATTCATCGCAACCAGGTTTAATTGACTGCTTCGGTGTGGAACCACATTACGACAGGACCCGAACCACAAAAAACCCAAGATCTGGCCAACAAGTACGCGAAAAATGCGAAAGTATGAGCCAGATGATTGCAAATACCAGAACTAACCCAGACATAACCAGTGTTATCCTCTAAAATATTAATCGGAACCAGGTTTAATTGACTGCTTCGATGTGGTACCGCATTACTACGTGATCCCAACCAGAAAAGGCCCAGGATCTTGCCAACAAGTATGCGAAATCGCGAAAGTATGAGCCAGATAATTGCAAATACCAGAACTAACCCAGACGTAACCAGCGTTATCCTCTAAAATATTAATCGGAACCGGGTTTAATTCACTGTTTCAGTGTGATACCACATTACTACGTGGTCCAAGCCTGAAAAAGGCCAGGATCTGGCCAACAAGTATGCGAAATCGCGAAAGTGTGAGCCAGATAATTGCAAATACCAGAACTAACCCAGACATAACCGGCGTTATCCTCTATAATATTAATCGCAACCAGGTGTAGTTGACCGTTTCGGTGTGGTACCGCATTACTACGTGATCCAAACCAGAAAAAGGCCAGGATCTGGTCAACAAGTATGCGAAAAATGCTAAAGTACGAGTCAGATCAGGGCAAATACCAGACCTAACCCAGACGTAACCGGCGTTATCCTCTAAAATATTAATCGGAACCAGCTTTTATTGACTGCTTCAGTGTGATACCACATTACTACGTGATCCAAACCAGAAAAAGCCAAGGATCTGGCCAACAAGTATGCGAAATCGCGTAAGTGTGAGCCAGATAATTGCAAATACCAGAACTAACCCAGACATAACCAGCGATATCCTCTAAAATATTAATCGCAACCAGGTGTAGTTGACCGTTTCGGTGTGGTACCGCATTACTACGTTATCCAAACCAGAAGAAGGCAAGGATCTGGCCAACAAGTATGCGAAAAATGCGAAAGTACGAGCCAGATTATTGCAAATACCAGAACTAACCCAGACGTAACCTGCGTTATCCTCTAAAATACTATCCGGAACCAGCTTTTATTGACTGTTTCAGTGTGGTACCACATTACTACGTGATCCAAACCAAAAAAAGCCCAGGATCTTGCCAACAAGTATGCGAAAAATACGAAAGTACGAGCCAGATGATTGCAAATACCAGAACTAACCCAAACATAACCAGCGTTATCCTCCAAAATATTCATCGCAACCAGGTTTAATTGACTGCTTCGGTGTGGAACCACATTACGACAGGACCCGAACCACAAAAAACCCAAGATCTGGCCAACCAGTACGCGAAAAATGCGAAAGTATGAGCCAGATGATTGCAAATACCAGAACTAACCCAGACATAACCAGCGTTATCCTCTAAAATATTAATCGGAACCAGGTTTAAATGACTGTTTCGGTGTGGTACCGCATTACTACGTGATCCAAACCAGAAAAGGCCAGGATCGGCCAACATGTATGCGAAAAATGCGAAAGTACGAGCCAGATGAGGGCAAATACCAGACCTAACCCAAACATAACCGGCGTTATCCTCTAAAATAATAATCGCAACCAGGTTTAATTGACTGCTTCGATGTGGTACCGCATTACTACGTGATCCCAACCAGAAAAAGCCCAGGATCTTGCCAACAAGTAGGCGAAAAATGCGAAGGTACGAGCCAGATAATTGCAAATACCAGAACTAACCCAGACGTAACCTGCGTTATCCTCTAAAATACTATTCGGAACCAGCTTTTATTGACTGTTTCAGTGTGGTACGACATTACTACGTGATCCAAACCAAAAAAAGCCCAGGATCTTGCCAACAAGTATGCGAAAAATACGAAGGTACGAGCCAGATGAGGGCAAATACCAGACCTAACCAAGACATAACCTGCGTTGTCCTCTAAAATATTAATCGGAACCAGGTTTAATTGACTGTTTCAGTGTGGTACCTCATTACTACGTGGTCCAAGCCAGAAAAAGGCCAGGATCTGGCCAACAAGTAAGCGAAAAATGCGAAGGTAGGAGCCAGATGATGGCAAATCCCAGACCTAAGCGAGACATAACCGGCGTTATCCTCTAAAATATTAATCGCAACCAGGCTTAATTGACTGTTTCGGTGTGGAAACTCATTACTACGGGATCCAAACCAGAAAAAACCCAGGATCTGGCCAACAAGTATGCGAAAAACGCGAAAGTATGAGCCAGATGATTGCAAATACCAGAACAATCACAGACGTAACCTGCGTTATCCTCTAAAATACTATTCGGAACCAGCTTTTATTGACTGTTTCAGTGTAGTACCACATTACTACGTGATCCAAACCAGAAAAAGCCCAGGATCTGGCCAACAAGTATGCGAAAAATACGAAAGCACGAGCAAGATGAGGGCATATCCCAGACCTAACACAGACATAACCGGCGTTATCCTCTATAATATTAATCGCAACCAGGTGTAGTTGACCGTTTCGGTGTCGTACCGCATTACTACGTGATCCAAACCAAAAAAAGGCGAGGATCTGGCCAACAAGTATGCGAAAAATGCGAAAGTACGAGCCAGATGAGGGCAAATTCCAGACCTACCCGAGACATAACCGGCGTTATCCTCTAAAATATTAGTCGGAACCAGGTTTAATTGGCTGTTTCAGTGTGGTACCGCATAACTACGTGATCCAAACCAGAAAAAGGCCAGGATCTGGCCAACAAGTATGCGAAAAATGCGAAAGTACGAGTCAGATCAGGGCAAATACCAGACCTAACCCAGACATAACCGGCGTTATCCTCTAAAATATTAATCGGAACCAGCTTTTATTGACTGCTTCAGTGTGATACCACATTACTACGTGATCCAAACCAGAAAAAGCCAAGGATCTGGCCAACAATTATGCGAAATCGCGAAAGTGTGAGCCAGATAATTGCAAATACCAGAACTAACCCAGGCGTAACCTGCGTTATCCTCTAAAATATTAATCGGAACCAGGTTTAATTCACTGTTTCAGTGTGATACCACATTACTACGTGGTCCAAGCCTGAAAAAGGCCAGGATCTGGCCAACATGTATGCGAAAAATGCTAATACGAGCCAGATGACGGCAAATCCCAGACCTACCCGAGACATAACCGGCGTTATCCTCTAAAATATTAATCGCAACCAGGTTTAATTGACTGTTTCGGTGTGGAACCTCATTACTACGGGATCCAAACCGGAAAATACCCAGGATCTGGCCAACAAGTATGCGAAGAACGCGAAGGTACGAGCCAGATGGGGGCAAACACCAGAACTAACCCAGACGTAACCTGCGTTATCCTCTAAAATATTAATCGGAACCAGGTTTAATTCACTGTTTCAGTGTGATACCACATTACTACGTGGTCCAAGCCTGAAATAGGCCAGGATCTGGCCAACATGTATGCGAAAAATGCGAATACGAGCCAGATGATTGCAAATACCAGAACTAACCCAGACGTAACCTGCGTTATCCTCTAAAATACTATTCGGAACCAGCTTTTAGTGACTGTTTCAGTGTGGTACCACATTACTACGTGATCCAAACCAAAAATAGCCCAGGATCTTTCCAAGAACTATGCGAAAAATACGAAAGTACGAGCCAGATCATTGCAAATACCAGAACTAACCCAAACATAACCAGCGTTATCCTCCAAAATATTCATCGCGACCAGGTTTAATTGACTGCTTCGGTGTGGAACCACATTACGACGGGATCCAAACCACAAAAAACCCAAGATCTGGCTAACAAGTACGCGAAAATTGCGAAAGTATGAGCCAGATGATTGGAAATACCAGAACTAACACAGACATAACCGGCGTTATCCTCTATAATATTAATCGCAACCAGGTGTAGTTGACCGTTTCGGTGTGGTACCGCATTACTACGTGATCCAAACCAGAAAAAGGCCAGGATCTGGCCAACAAGTATGCGAAGAACGCGAAGGTACGAGCCAGATTGGGGCAAATGCCAGAACTAACCCAGACGTAACCTGCGTTATCCTCTAAAATATTAATCGGAACCAGGTTTAATTCACTGTTTCAGTGTGATACCACATTACTACGTGGTCCAAGCCTGAAATAGGCCAGGATCTGGCCAACATGTATGCGAAAAATGCGAATACGAGCCAGATGATTGCAAATACCAGAACTAACCCAGACGTAACCTGCGTTATCCTCTAAAATACTATTCGGAACCAGCTTGTAGTGACTGTTTCAGTGTGGTACCACATTACTACGTGATCCAAACCAAAAAAAGCCCAGGATCTTTCCAAGAACTATGCGAAAAATAGGAAAGTACGAGCCAGATCATGGCAAATACCAGAACTAACCCAAACATAACCAGCGTTATCCTCCAAAATATTCATCGCGACCAGGTTTAATTGACTGCTTCGGTGTGGAACCACATTACGACGGGATCTAAACCACAAAAAACCCAAGATCTGGCTAACAAGTACGCGAAAATCGCGAAAGTATGAGCCAGATGATTGCAAATACCAAAACTAACACAGACATAACCGGCGTTATCCTCTATAATATTAATCGCAACCTGGTGTAGTTGACCGTTTCGGTGTGGTACCGCATTACTACATGATCCAAACCAGAAAAAGGCCAGGATCTGGTCAACAAGTATGCGAAAAATGCTAAAGTACGAGTCAGATCAGGGCAAACACCAGACCTAACCCAGACGTAACCGGCGTTATCCTCTAAAATATTAATCGGAACCAGATTTATTGACTGCTTCAGTGTGATACCACATTACTACGTGATCCAAACCAGAAAAAGCCAAGGATCTGGCCAACAAGTATGCGAAATCGCGAAAGTGTGAGCCAGATAATTGCAAATACCAGAACTAACCCAGACATAACCAGCGATATCCTCTAAAATATTAATCGCAACCAGGTGTAGTTGACCGTTTCGGTGTGGTACCGCATTACTACGTTATCCAAACCAGAAGAAGACAAGGATCTGGCCAACAAGTATGCGAAAAATGCGAAAGTACGAGCCAGATTATTGCAAATACCAGAACTAACCCAGACGTAACCTGCGTTATCCTCTAAAATACTATCCGGAACCAGCTTTTATTGACTGTTTCAGTGTGGTACCACATTACTACGTGATCCAAACCAAAAAAAGCCCAGGATCTTGCCAACAAGTATGCGAAAAATACGAAAGTACGAGCCAGATGATTGCAAATACCAGAACTAACCCAAACATAACCAGCGTTATCCTCCAAAATATTCATCGCAACCAGGTTTAATTGACTGCTTCGGTGTGGAACCACATTACGACAGGACCCGAACCACAAAAAACCCAAGATCTGGCCAACAAGTACGCGAAAAATGCGAAAGTATGAGCCAGATGATTGCAAATACCAGAACTAACCCAGACATAACCAGCGTTATCCTCTAAAATATTAATCGGAACCAGGTTTAAATGACTGTTTCGGTGTGGTACCGCATTACTACGTGATCCAAACCAGAAAAAGGCCAGGATCGGCCAACATGTATGCGAAAAATGCGAGAGTACGAGCCAGATGAGGGCAAATACCAGACCTAACCCAAACATAACCGGCGTTATCCTCTAAAATAATAATCGCAACCAGGTTTAATTGACTGCTTCGATGTGGTACCGCATTACTACGTGATCCCAACCAGAAAAAGCCCAGGATCTTGCCAACAAGTAGGCGAAAAATGCGAAGGTACGAGCCAGATGAGGGCAAATCCCAGACCTAACCGAGACATAACCGGCGTTATCCTCTAAAATATTAATCGCAACTAGGTGTAGTTGACAATTTCGGTGTGGTACCGCATTACTACGTGAGCCAAACCAGAAAAAGGCGATGATTTGGCCAACAACTATGCGAAAAATACGAAAGCACGAGACAGATGAGGGCAAATCCCTGACGTAACCGAGACATAACCGGCGTTATCCTCTAAAATATGAATCGCAACCAGGTTTAATTGACTGTTTCGGTGTGGAACCTCATTACTACGGGATCCAAACCAGAAAAAATCCAGGATCTGGCCAACAAGTATGCGAAAACGCGAAAGTATGAGCCAGAGTATTGCAAATACCAGAACTAACCCAGACGTAACCTGCGTTATCCTCTAAAATACTATTCGGGTCCAGATTCTATTGACTGTTTTAGTGTGGTACCACATTACTACGTGATACAAACTAGAAAAAGCCCAGGATCTGGCCATCAAGTATGCGAAAAATACGAAAGCATGAGACAGATGAGGGCAAATCCCAGACCTAACCGAGACATAACCGGCGTTATCCTCTAAAACATGAATCACAACCAGGTTTAATTGACTGTTTCGGTGTGGAACCTCATTACTACGGGATCCAAACCAGAAAAAACCCAGGATCTGGCCAACAAGTATGCGAAAAACGCGAAAGTATGAGCCAGAGTATTGCAAATACCAGAACTAACTCAGACGTAACCTGCGTTATCCTCTAAAATACTATTCGGAACCAGATTCTATTGACAGTTTTAGTGTGGTACCACATTACTACGTGATACAAACCAGAAAAGGCCAAGGATCTGGCCAACAATTATGCGAAATCGCGAAAGTGTGAGCCAGATAATTGCAAATACCAGAACTAACCCAGACGTAACCTGCGTTATCCTCTAAAATATTAATCGGAACCAGGTTTAATTCACTGTTTCAGTGTGATACCACATTACTATGTGGTCCAAGCCTGAAAAAGGCCAGGATCTGGCCAACATGTATGCGAAAAATGCGAATACGAGCCAGATGACGGCAAATCCCAGACCTACCCGAGACATAACCGGCGTTATCCTCTAAAATATTAATCGCAACCAGGTTTAATTGACTGTTTCGGTGTGGAACCTCATTACTACGGGATCCAAACCGGAAAATACCCACGATCTGGCCAACAAGTATGCGAAGAACGCGAAGGTACGAGCCAGATGGGGGCAAATACCAGAACTAACCCAGACGTAACCTGCGTTATCCTCTAAAATATTAATCGGAACCAGGTTTAATTCACTGTTTCAGTGTGATACCACATTACTACGTGGTCCAAGCCTGAAATAGGCCAGGATCTGGCCAACATGTATGCGAAAAATGCGAATACGAGCCAGATGATTGCAAATACCAGAACTAACCCAGACGTAACCTGCGTTATCCTCTAAAATACTATTCGGAACCAGCTTTTAGTGACTGTTTCAGTGTGGTACCACATTACTACGTGATCCAAACCAAAAAAAGCCCAGGATCTTTCCGAAGAACTATGGGAAAAATACGAAAGTACGAGCCAGATCATTGAAAATACCAGAACTAACCCAAACATAACCAGCGTTATCCTCCAAAATATTCATCGCGACCAGGTTTAATTGACTGCTTCGGTGTGGAACCACATTACGACGGGATCCAAACCACAAAAAACCCAAGATCTGGCTAACAAGTACGCGAAAATTGTCGAAAGTATGAGCCAGATGATTGCAAATACCAGAACTAACACAGACATAACCGGCGTTATCCTCTATAATATTAATCGCAACCAGGTGTAGTTGACCGTTTCGGTGTGGTACCGCATTACTACGTGATCCAAACCAGAAAAAGTCCAGGATCTGGCCAACAAGTATGCGAAAAATGCTAAAGTACGAGCCAGATGAGGGCAAATTCCAGACCTACCCGAGACATAACCGGCGTTATCCTCTAAAATATTAGTCGGAACCAGGTTTAATTGGCTGTTTCAGTGTGGTACCGCATAACTACGTGATCCAAACCAGAAAAAGCCAAGGATCTGGCCAACAATTATGCGAAATCGCGAAAGTGTGAGCCAGATAATTGCAAATACCAGAACTAACCCAGGCGTAACCTGCGTTATCCACTAAAATATTAATCGGAACCAGGTTTAATTCACTGTTTCAGTGTGATACCACATTACTACGTGGTCCAAGCCTGAAAAAGGCCAGGATCTGGCCAACAAGTATGCGAAAAATGCTAAAGTACGAGTCTGATCAGGGCAAATACCAGACCTAACCCAGACGTAACCGGCGTTATCCTCTAAAATATTAATCGGAACCAGCATTTATTGACTGCTTCAGTGTGATACCACATTACTACGTGATCCAAACCAGAAAAAGCCAAGGATCTGGCCAAGAATTATGCGAAATCGCGAAAGTGTGAGCCAGATAATTGCAAATACCAGAACTAACCCAGACGTAACCTGCGTTATCCTCTAAAATACTAACCGGAACCAGCTTTTATTGACTGTTTCAGTGTGGTACGACATTACTACGTGATCCAAACCAAAAAAAGCCCAGGATCTTGCCAACAAGTATGCGAAAAATACGAAGGTACGAGCCAGATGAGGGCAAATACCAGACCTAACCAAGACATAACCTGCGTTGTCCTCTAAAATATTAATCGGAACCAGGTTTAATTGACTGTTTCAGTGTGGTACCTCATTACTACGTGGTCCAAGCCAGAAAAAGGCCAGGATCTGGCCAACAAGTAAGCGAAAAATGCGAAGGTAGGAGCCAGATGATGGCAAATCCCAGACCTAAGCGAGACATAACCGGCGTTATCCTCTAAAATATTAATCGCAACCAGGCTTAATTGACTGTTTCGGTGTGGAAACTCATTACTACGGGATCCAAACCAGAAAAAACCCAGGATCTGGCCAACAAGTATGCGAAAAACGCGAAAGTATGAGCCAGATGATTGCAAATACCAGAACAATCACAGACGTAACCTGCGTTATCCTCTAAAATACTATTCGGAACCAGCTTTTATTGACTGTTTCAGTGTAGTACCACATTACTACGTGATCCAAACCAGAAAAAGCCCAGGATCTGGCCAACAAGTATGCGAAAAATACGAAAGCACGAGCAAGATGAAGGCATATCCCAGACCTAACACAGACATAACCGGCGTTATCCTCTATAATATTAATCGCAACCAGGTGTAGTTGACCGTTTCGGTGTCGTACCGCATTACTACGTGATCCAAACCAAAAAAAGGCGAGGATCTGGCCAACAAGTATGCGAAAAATGCGAAAGTACGAGCCAGATGAGGGCAAATTCCAGACCTACCCGAGACATAACCGGCGTTATCCTCTAAAATATTAGTCGGAACCAGGTTTAATTGGCTGTTTCAGTGTGGTACCGCATAACTACGTGATCCAAACCAGAAAAAGGCCAGGATCTGGCCAACAAGTATGCGAAAAATGCGAAAGTACGAGTCAGATCAGGGCAAATACCAGACCTAACCCGGACATAACCGGCGTTATCCTCTAAAATATTAATCGGAACCAGCTTTTATTGACTGCTTCAGTGTGATACCACATTACTACGTGATCCAAACCAGAAAAAGCCAAGGATCTGGCCAACAATTATGCGAAATCGCGAAAGTGTGAGCCAGATAATTGCAAATACCAGAACTAACCCAGGCGTAACCTGCGTTATCCTCTAAAATATTAATCGGAACCAGGTTTAATTCACTGTTTCAGTGTGATACCACATTACTACGTGGTCCAAGCCTGAAAAAGGCCAGGATCTGGCCAACATGTATGCGAAAAATGCGAATACGAGCCAGATGACGGCAAATCCCAGACCTACCCGAGACATAACCGGCGTTATCCTCTAAAATATTAATCGCAACCAGGTTTAATTGACTGTTTCGGTGTGGAACCTCATTACTACGGGATCCAAACCGGAAAATACCCAGGATCTGGCCAACAAGTATGCGAAGAACGCGAAGGTACGAGCCAGATGGGGGCAAATACCAGAACTAACCCAGACGTAACCTGCGTTATCCTCTAAAATATTAATCGGAACCAGGTTTAATTCACTGTTTCAGTGTGATACCACATTACTACGTGGTCCAAGCCTGAAATAGGCCAGGATCTGGCCAACATGTATGCGAAAAATGCGAATACGAGCCAGATGATTGCAAATACCAGAACTAACCCAGACGTAACCTGCGTTATCCTCTAAAATACTATTCGGAACCAGCTTGTAGTGACTGTTTCAGTGTGGTACCACATTACTACGTGATCCAAACCAAAAAAAGCCCAGGATCTTTCCAAGAACTATGCGAAAAATAGGAAAGTACGAGCCAGATCATGGCAAATACCAGAACTAACCCAAACATAACCAGCGTTATCCTCCAAAATATTCATCGCGACCAGGTTTAATTGACTGCTTCGGTGTGGAACCACATTACGACGGGATCTAAACCACAAAAAACCCAAGATCTGGCTAACAAGTACGCGAAAATCGCGAAAGTATGAGCCAGATGATTGCAAATACCAAAACTAACACAGACATAACCGGCGTTATCCTCTATAATATTAATCGCAACCAGGTGTAGTTGACCGTTTCGGTGTGGTACCGCATTACTACGTGATCCAAACCAGAAAAAGGCCAGGATCTGGTCAACAAGTATGCGAAAAATGCTAAAGTACGAGTCAGATCAGGGCAAATACCAGACCTAACCCAGACGTAACCGGCGTTATCCTCTAAAATATTAATCGGAACCAGCTTTTATTGACTGCTTCAGTGTGATACCACATTACTACGTGATCCAAACCAGAAAAAGCCAAGGATCTGGCCAACAAGTATGCGAAATCGCGAAAGTGTGAGCCAGATAATTGCAAATACCAGAACTAACCCAGACATAACCAGCGATATCCTCTAAAATATTAATCGCAACCAGGTGTAGTTGACCGTTTCGGTGTGGTACCGCATTACTACGTTATCCAAACCAGAAGAAGGCAAGGATCTGGCCAACAAGTATGCGAAAAATGCGAAAGTACGAGCCAGATTATTGCAAATACCAGAACTAACCCAGACGTAACCTGCGTTATCCTCTAAAATACTATCCGGAACCAGCTTTTATTGACTGTTTCAATGTGGTACCACATTACTACGTGATCCAAACCAAAAAAAGCCCATGATCTGGCCAACAAGTAAGCGAAAAATGCGAAAGCACGAGACAGATGAGGGCAAATCCCTGACGTAACCGAGACATAACCGGCGTTATCCTCTAAAATATGAATCGCAACCAGGTTTAATTGACTGTTTCGGTGTGGAACCTCATTACTACGGGATCCAAACCAGAAAAAATCCAGGATCTGGCCAACAAGTATGCGAAAACGCGAAAGTATGAGCCAGAGTATTGCAAATACCAGAACTAACCCAGACGTAACCTGCGTTATCCTCTAAAATACTATTCGGGTCCAGATTCTATTGACTGTTTTAGTGTGGTACCACATTACTACGTGATACAAACTAGAAAAAGCCCAGGATCTGGCCATCAAGTATGCGAAAAATACGAAAGCACGAGACAGATGAGGGCAAATCCCAGACCTAACCGAGACATAACCGGCGTTATCCTCTAAAACATGAATCACAACCAGGTTTAATTGACTGTTTCGGTGTGGAACCTCATTACTACGGGATCCAAACCAGAAAAAACCCAGGATCTGGCCAACAAGTATGCGAAAAACGCGAAAGTATGAGCCAGAGTATTGCAAATACCAGAACTAACTCAGACGTAACCTGCGTTATCCTCTAAAATACTATTCGGAACCAGATTCTATTGACAGTTTTAGTGTGGTACCACATTACTACGTGATACAAACCAGAAAAAGCCCAGGATCTGGCCATCAAGTATGCGAAAAATTCGAAAGCACGAGACAGATGAGGGCAAATCCCAGACCTAACCGAGACATAACCGGCGTTATCCTCTAAAATATTAATCGCAACCAGGTTTAATTGACTGTTTCGGTGTGGAACTTCATTACTACGGGATCCAAACCAGAAAAAACCTAGGATCTGGCCAACAAGTATGCGAAAAACGCGAAAGTATGAGCCAGATGATTGTAAATGCCTGAACTAACCCAGACGTAACCTGCGTTATCCTCTAAAATACTATTCGGAACCAGATTCTATTGACTGTTTCATTGTGGTACCACATTACTACGTGATACAAACCAGAAAAAGCCCAGGATCTGGCCAACAAGTATGCGAAAAATACGAAAGCACGAGACAGATGAGGGCAAATCCCAGACCTTACCGAGACATAACCGGAGTTATCCTCTAAAATATTAATCGCAAGCAGGTGTAGTTGACAATTTCGGTGTGGTACCGCATTACTACGTGAGCCAAACCAGAAAAAGGCGATGATTTGGCCAACAAGTATGCGAAAAATGCGAAAGTACGAGCCAGATGAGGGCAAATCCCAGACGTAACACAGACATAACCGGCGTTATATTCTAAAATATTAATCGCCACCAGGTTTAATTGCCTGTTTCGGTGTGGAACCACATTACGACGGGGTCCAAACCACAAAAAACCCAAGATCTGGCCAACAAGTATGCGAAAAATACGAAAGCACGAGACAGATGATTGCAAATACCAGAACTAACCCAGACATAACCAGCGTTATCCTCTAAAATAATAATCGCAACCAGGTTTAATTGACTGCTTCGGTGTGGTACCGCATTACTACGTGATCACAACCAGAAAAAGCCCAGGATCTAGCCAACAAGCAGGCGAAAAATGCGAAGCTACGAGCCAGATGCGGGCAAATCCCAGACGTAACACAGAGATAACCGGCGTTATCCACTAAAATATTAATCGCCACCAGGTTTAATTGCCTGTTTCGGTGTGGAACCACATTACTACGGGATCCAAACCAGAAAAAGGCCAGGATCTGGCCAACAAGTATGTGAAAAATGCGAAAGTACGAGCCAGATGAGGGCAAATCCCAGACCTAACACAGACATAACCGGCGTTATCCTCTAAAATATTAATCGGAACCAGGTTTAATTGACTGTTTCAGTGTGGTACCTCATTACTACGTGGTCCAAGCCAGAAAAAGGCCAGGATCTGGCCAACAAGTAAGCGAAAGATGCGAAGGTACGAGCCAGATGAGGGCAAATCCCAGACCTAACCGAGACATAACCGGCGTTATCCTCCAAAATATTAATCGCAACCAGGTTTAATTGACTGTTTCGGTGTGGAACCTCATTACTACGGGATCCAAACCAGAAAAAACTCAGGATCTTGCCAACAAGTATGCGAAAAATGCGAAAGTACGAGCCAGATGATTGCAAATACCAGTACTAACCCAGACGTAACCAGCGTTATCCTCTAAAATACTATTCGGAACCAGCTTTTAGAGACTGTTTCTGTGTGGTACCACATTACTACGTGATCCAAACCAGAAAAAGCCCAGGATCTGGCCAACAAGTATGCGAAATCGCGAAAGTATGAGCCAGATAATTGCAAATACCAGAACTAATCCAGACGTAACGTGCGTTATCCTCTAATATATTAATCGGAACCGGGTTTAATTCACTGTTTCAGTGTGATACCACATTACTACGTGGTCCAAGCCTGAAAAAGGCCAGGATCTGGCCAACATGTATGCGAAAAATGCGAATACGTGCCAGATGACGGCAAATCACAGACCTACCCGAGACATAACCGGCGTTAGTCTCCAAAATATTAATCGCAACCAGGTTTAATTGATTGTTTCGGTGTGGAACCTCATTACTACGGGATCCAAACCGGAAAAAACCCAGGATCTGGCCAACAAGTATGCGAAAAACGCGAAAGTATGAGCCAGATGATTGAAAATACCAGTACTAACCCAGACATAACCAGCGTTATCCTCTAAAATACTATTCGGAACCAGCATTTAGTGACTGTTTCAGTGTGGTACCACATTACTACGTGATCCAACCAAAAAAAGGCCAGGATCTTGCCAACAAGTATGCGAAAAATACGAAAGTACGAGCCAGATGATTGCAAATACCAGAACTAACCCAAACATAACCAGCGTTATCCTCCAAAATATTCATCGCAACCAGGTTTAATTGACTGCTTCGGTGTGGAACCACATTACGACGGGATCCAACCAAAAAAAGGCCAGGATCTTGCCAACAAGTATGCGAAAAATACGAAAGCACGAGACAGATGAGGGCAAATCCCAGACCTAACCGAGACATAACCGGAGTTATCCTCTAAAATATTAATCGCAAGCAGGTGTAGTTGACAATTTCGGTGTGGTACCGCATTACTACGTGAGCCAAACCAGAAAAAGGCGATGATTTGGCCAGCAAGTATGCGAAAAATGCGAAAGTACGAGCCAGATGAGGGCAAATCCCAGACGTAACACAGACATAACCGGCGTTATCCTCTAAAATATTAATCGCCACCAGGTTTAATTGCCTGTTTCGGTGTGGAACCACATTACGACGGGGTCCAAACCACAAAAAACCCAGGATCTGGCCAACAAGTATGCGAAAAATACGAAAGCACGAGACAGATGATTGCAAATACCAGAACTAACCCAGACATAACCAGCGTTATCCTCTAAAATATTAATCGCAACCAGGTTTAATTGACTGCTTCGGTGTGGTGCCGCATTACTACGTGATCCCAACCAGAAAAAGCCCAGGATCTTGCCAACAAGTAGGCGAAAAATGCGAAGGTACGAGCCAGATGAGGGCAAACCCCAGACCTAACCGAGACATAACCGGCGTTATCCTCTAAAATATTAATCGCAACCAGGTGTAGTTGACAATTTCGGTGTGGTACCGCATCACTACGTGAGCCAAACCAGAAAAAGGCGATGATTTGGACAACAAGTATGCGAAAAATACGAAAGCACGAGACAGATGAGGGCAAATCCCAGACCTAACCGAGACATAACCGGCGTTATCCTCTAAAATATGAATCGCAACCAGGTTTAATTGACTGTTTCAGTGTGGTACCTCATTACTACGTGGTCCAAGCCAGACAAAGGCCAGGATCTGGCCAACAAGTAAGCGAAAAATGCGAAGGTAGGAGCCAGATGAGGGCAAATCCCAGACCTAAGCGAGACATAACCGGCGTTATCATCTAAAATATTAATCGCAACCAGGTTTAATTGACTGTTTCGGTGTGGAAACTCATTACTACGGGATCCAAACCAGAAAAAACCCAGGATCTGGCCAACAAGTATGCGAAAAACGCGAAAGTATGAGCCAGATGATTGCAAATACCAGAACTATCACAGACGTAACCTGCGTTATCCTCTAAAATACTATTCGGAACCAGCTTTTATTGACTGTTTCAGTGTAGTACCACATTACTACGTGATCCAAACCAGAAAAAGCCCAGGATCTGGCCAACAAGTATGCGAAAAATACGAAAGCACGAGCAAGATGAGGGCAAATCCCAGACCTAACACAGACATAACCGGCGTTATCCTCTATAATATTAATCGCAACCAGGTGTAGTTGACCGTTTCGGTGTGGTACCGCATTGCTACGTGATCCAAACCAAAAAAAGGCGAGGATCTGGCCAACAAGTATGCGAAGAATGCGAAAGTACGAGCCAGATCAGGGCAAATACCAGACCTACCCGAGACATAACCGGCGTTATCCTCTAAAATATTAATCGCAACCAGGTGTAGTTTAGCGCTTCGGTGTGGTACCGCATTACTACGTGATCCAAACCAGAAAAAGGCGAGGATCTGGCCAACAAGTATGCGAAAAATGCGAAAGTACGAGCCAGATGAGGGCAAATTCCAGACCTACCCGAGACATAACCGGCGTTATCCTCTAAAATATTAGTCGGAGCCAGGTTTAATTGGCTGTTTCAGTGTGGTACCGCATAACTACGTGATCCAAACAAGAAAAAGGCCAGGATCTGGCCAACAAGTATGCGAAAAATGCGAAAGTACGAGTCAGATCAGGGCAAATACCAGACCTAACCCAGACATAACCGGCGTTATCCTCTAAAATATTAATCGGAACCAGCTTTTATTGACTGCTTCAGTGTGATACCACATTACTACGTGATCCAAACCAGAAAAAGCCAAGGATCTGGCCAACAAGTATGCGAAATCGCGAAAGTGTGAGCCAGATAATTGCAAGTACCAGAACTAACCCAGACGTAACCTGCGTTATCCTCTAAAATATTAATCGGAACTAGGTTTAATTCACTGTTTCAGTGTGATGCCACATTACTACGTGGTCCAAGCCTGAAAAAGGCCAGGAGCTGGGCAACATGTATGCGAAAAATGCGAATACGGGCCAGATGACGGCAAATCCCAGACCTAACCCAGACATAACCGGCGTTATCCTTTAAAATATTAATCGGAACCAGCTTTTATTGACTGCTTCAGTGTGATACCACATTACTACGTGATCCAAACCAGAAAAAGCCAAGGATCTGGCCAACAAGTATGCGAAATCGCGAAAGTGTGAGCCAGATAATTGCAAATACCAGAACTAACCCAGACATAACCAGCGTTATCCTCTAAAATATTAATCGCAACTAGGTGTAGTTGACCGTTTCGGTGTGGTACCGCATTACTACGTGATCCAAACCAGAAGAAGGCAAGGATCTGGCCAACAGGTATGCGAAAAATGCGAAAGTACGAGCCAGATGATTGCAAATACCAGAACTAACCCAGACGTAACCTGCGTTATCCTCTAAAATACTATTCGGAACCAGCTTTTATTGACTGTTTCAGTGTGGTACCACATTACTACGTGGTCCAAGCCAGAAAAAGGCCAGGATCTGGCCAACAAGTACGCGAAAAATGCGAAAATATGAGCCAGATGATTGCTAATACCAGAACTAACCCAGACATAACCAGCGTTATCCTCTAAAATATTAATCGGAACCAGGTTTAATTGACTGTTTCGGTGTGGTACCGCATTACTACGTGATCCAAACCAGAAAAAGGCCAGGATCGGCCAACATGTATGCGAAAAATGCGAAAGTACGAGCCAGATGAGGGCAAATACCAGACCTAACCCAATCATAACCGGCGTTATCCTCTAAAATAATAATCGTAACCAGGCTTAATTGACTGCTTCGATGAGGTACCGCATTACTACGTGAGCCAAACCAGTAAAAGGCGATGATTTGGCCAACAACTATGCGAAAAATACGAAAGCACGAGACAGATGAGGGCAAATCCCTGACGTAACCGAGACATAACCGGCGTTATCCTCTAAAATATGAATCGCAACCAGGTTTAATTGACTGTTTCGGTGTGGAACCTCATTACTACGGGATCCAAACCAGAAAAAACCCAGGATCTGGCCAACAAGTATGCGAAAAACGCGAAAGTATGAGCCAGAGTATTGCAAATACCAGAACTAACCCAGACGTAACCTGCGTTATACTCTAAAATACTATTCGGATCCAGATTCTATTGACTGTTTTAGTGTGGTACCACATTACTACGCGATACAAACCAGAAAAAGCCCAGGATCTGGCCATCAAGTATGCGAAAAATACGAAAGCACGAGACAGATGAGGGCAAATCCCAGACCTAACCGAGACATAACCGGCGTTATCCTCTAAAACATGAATCGCAACCAGGTTTAATTGACTGTTTCGGTGTGGAACCTCATTACTACGGGATCCAAACCAGAAAAAACCCAGGATCTTGCCAACAAGTATGCGAAAAATGCGAAAGTACGA
Source organism: Colletes latitarsis (assembly GCF_051014445.1). Lineage (NCBI taxonomy): Eukaryota > Metazoa > Arthropoda > Insecta > Hymenoptera > Colletidae > Colletes > Colletes latitarsis. The sequence goes on along the minus strand of NW_027488368.1, from coordinate 2,074,512 downwards.
GCCAGATGATTGAAAATACCAGAACTAACCCAAACATAACCAGCGTTATCCTCCAATTATTCTTGGCAACCAGGATTAATTGATTGCTACGGTGTGGAACCACATTACGACGGGATCCAAACCACAAAAAACCCAAGATCTGGCCAACAAGTACGCGAAAAATGCGAAAGTATGAGCCAGATGATTGCAAATACCAGAACTAACCCAGACATAACCAGCGTTATCCTCTAAAATATTAATCGGAACCAGGTTTAATTGACTGTTTCGGTGTGGTACCGCATTACTACGTAATCCAAACCAGAAAAAGGCCAGGATCGGCCAACATGTATGCGAAAAATGCGAAAGTACGAGCCAGATGAGGGCAAATACCAGACCTAACCCAAACATAACCGGCGTTATCCTCTAAAATAATAATCGCAACCAGGTTTAATTGACTGCTTCGATGTGGTACCGCATTACTACGTGATCCCAACCAGAAAAAGCCCAGGATCTTGCCAACAAGTAGGCGAAAAATGCGAAGGTACGAGCCAGATGAAGGCAAATCCCAGACCTAACCGAGACATAACCGGCGTTATCCTCTAAAATATTAATCGCAACCAGGTGTAGTTGACAATTTCGGTGTGGTACCGCATTACTACGTGAGCCAAACCAGAAAAAGGCGATGATTTGGCCAACAACTATGCGAAAAATACGAAAGCACGAGACAGATGAGGGCAAATCCCTGACGTAACCGAGACATAACCGGCGTTATCCTCTAAAATATGAATCGCAACCAGGTTTAATTGACTGTTTCGGTGTGGAACCTCATTACTACGGGATCGAAACCAGAAAAAACCCAGGATCTGGCCAACAAGTATGCGAAAAACGCGAAAGTATGAGCCAGAGTATTGCAAATACCAGAACTAACCCAGACGTAACCAGCGTTATCCTTTAAAATACTATTCGGAACCAGATTCTATTGACTGTTTTAGTGTGGTACCACATTACTACGTGATACAAACCAGAAAAAGCCCAGGATCTGGCCTACAAGTATGCGAAAAATACGAAAGCACGAGACAGATGAGGGCAAATCCCAGACCTACCCGAGACATAACCGGCGTTATCCTCTAAAATATTAATCGGAACCAGGGTTAATTGACTGTTTCAGTGTGGTACCTCATTACTACGTGGTCCAAGCCAGAAAAAGGCCAAGATCTGGCCAACAAGTAAGCGAAAAATGCGAAGGTTCGAGCCAGATGAGGGCAAATACCAGACCTAGCCAAGACATAACCGGCGTTATCCTCTAAAATATTAATCGGAACCAGGTTTAATTGACAATTTGTGTGTGGTACCGCATTACTACGTGAGCCAAACCAGAAAAAGGCGATGATTTGGCCAACAAGTATGCGAGAAATGCGAAAGTACGAGCCAGATGAGGGCAAATCCCAGACCTAACCGAGACATTACCAGCGTTATCCTCTAAAATATTAATCGCAACCAGGTTTAATTGACTGTTTCGGTGTGGAACCTCATTACTACGGGATCCAAACCAGAAAAAACCCAGGATCTGGCCAACAAGTATGCGAAAAACGCGAGAGTATGAGCCAGAGTATTCCAAATACCAGAACTAACCCAGACGTAACCTGCGTTATCCTCTAAAATACTATTCGGCACCAGGTTCACTTGACTTTTTTAGTGTGGTACCACATTACTACGTGATGCAAACCAGAAAAAGCCCAGAATCTGGCCGTCAAGTATGCGAAAAATACGAAAGCACGAGACAGATGAGGGCAAATCCCAGACCAAACCGAGACATAACCGGCTTTATCCTGCAAAACATTAATCGCAACCAGGTTTAATTGAATGTTTCGGTGTGGAACCTCATTACAACGGGATCCAAACCAGAAAAAACCCAGGATCTTGCCAACAAGTATGCGAAAAATGCGAAAGTACGAGCCAGATGATTGCAAATACCAGAACTAACCCAAACATAACAAGCGTTATCCTCCAAAATATTCATGGCAACCAGGATTAATTGACTGCTACGGTGTGGAACCACATTACGACGGGATCCAAACCACAAAAAACCCAAGATCTGGCCAAGAAGTATGCGAGAAATGCGAAAGTACGAGCCAGATGAGGGCAAATTCCAGACCTACCCGAGACATAACCGGCGTTATCCTCTAAAATATTAATCGGAACCAGGTTTAATTGACTGTTTCAGTGTGGTACCTCATTACTACGTGGCCCAAGCCAGAAAAAGGCCAGGATCTGGCCAACAAGTAAGCGAAAAATGCGAAGGTACAAGCCAGATGAGGGCAAATCCCAGACCTAACCGAGACATAACCGGCGTTATCCTCTAAAATATTAATCGCAACCAGGTGTAGTTGACAATTTCGGTGTGGTACCGCATTACTACGTGAGCCAAACCAGAAAAAGGCGATGATTTGGCCAACAAGTATGCGAAAAATACGAAAGCACGAGACAGATGAGGGCAAATCCCAGACCTAACCGAGACATAACCAGCGTTATCCTCTAAAATACTAATCGGAACCTGCTTTTATTGACGGTTTCAGTGTGATACCACATTACTACGTGATCCAAACCAGAAAAAGCCCAGGATCTGGCCAACAAGTATGCGAAATGGCGATGGTATGTGCCAGATTGCTGCAAATACCAGATCTAACCCAGACATAACCAGCGTCATCATCTAAAATACTATTCGGAACCAGCTTTTATTGACTGTTTCAGTGTGGCACCATATTACTACGTGATCCAAACCGGAAAAAGCCCAGGATCTGGCCAACAAGTATGCGAGAAATGCGAAAGTACGAGCCAGATGAGGGCAAATCCCAGCCCTAACCGAGACATTACCAGCGTTATCCTCTAAAATATTAATCGCAACCAGGTTTAATTGACTGTTTCGGTGTGGAAACTCATTACTATGGGACCCAAACCAGAGAAAACCCTGGATCTGGCCAAGAAGTATGCGAAAAACTCGAAAGTATGAGCCAGATAATTGCAAATACCAGAACTAACCCAGACGTAACCTGCGTTATCCTCTAAAATATTAATCCGAACCAGGTTTAATTCACTGTTTCTGTGTGATACCACATTACTACGTGGTCCAAGCCAGAAAAAGGCCAGGATCTGGCCAACAAGTAAGAGAAAAATGTGAAGGTACAAGCCAGATGAGGGCAAATCCCAGACCTACCCGAGACATAACCGGCGTTATCCTCTAAAATATTAATCGCAACCAGGTTTAGTTGACTGTTTCGGTGTGGAACTTCATTACTACGGGATCCAAACCAGAAAAAACCTAGGATCTGGCCAACAGGTATGCGAAATGGCGAAAGTATGTGCCAGATTGTTGCAAATACCAGAACTAACCCAGACATAACCAGCGTCATCCTCTAAAATACTGTTCGGAACCAGCAACTATTGACTGTTTCTGTGTGGTACCATATTACTACGTGATCCAAACCGGAAAAAGCCCAGGATCTGGCCAACAAGTATGCGAGAAATGCGAAAGTACGAGCCAGGTGAGGGCAAATCCCAGACCTAACCGAGACATTACCAGCGTTATCCTCTAAAATATTAATCGCAACCAGGTTTAATTGACTGTTTCGGTGTGGAAACTCATTACTATGGGACCCAAACCAGAAAAAACGCAGGATCTGGCCAACAAGTATGCGAAAAACGCGAAAGTATGAGCCAGACGATTGCAAATACCAGAACTAACACAGACGTAACCTGCGTTATCCTCTAAAATACTATACGGACCCAGCTTTTATTGACTGTTTCAGTGTGGTACCACATTACTACGTGATCCCAACCAGAAAAAGCCCAGGATCTTGCCAACAAGTAGGCGAAAAATGCGAAGGTACGAGCCAGATTAGGGCAAATACCAGACCTAACCAAGACATAACCTGCGTTGTCCTCTAAAATATTAATCGGAACCAGGTTTAATTGACTGTTTCAGTGTGGTACCTCATTACTACGTGGTCCAAGCCAGAAAAAGGCCAGGATCTGGCCAACAAGTATGCGAAAAACGCGAAAGTATGAGCCAGATGATTGCAAATTCCAGACCTACCCGAGACATAACCGGCGTTATCCTCTAAAATATTAGTCGGAACCAGGTTTAATTGGCTGTTTCAGTGTGGTACCGCATAACTACGTGATCCAAACCAGAAATAGGCCAGGATCTGGCCAACAAGTATGCGAAAAATGCGAAAGTACGAGTCAGATCAGGGCAAATACCAGACCTAACCCAGACATAACCGGCGTTATCCTCTAAAATATTAATCGGAACCAGCTTTTATTGACTGCTTCAGTGTGATACCACATTACTACGTGATCCAAACCAGAAAAAGCCAAGGATCTGGCCAACAAGTATGCGAAATCGCGAAAGTGTGAGCCAGATAATTGCAAATACCAGAACTAACCCAGACGTAACCTGCGTTATCCTCTAAAATATTAATCGGAACCAGGTTTAATTCACTGTTTCAGTGTGATACCACATTACTACGTGGTCCAAGCCTGAAAAAGGCCAGGATCTGGCCAACATGTATGCGAATAATGCGAATACGAGCCAGATGACGGCAAATCCCAGACCTACCCGAGACATAACCGGCGTTATCCTCTAAAATATTAATCGCAACCAGGTTTAATTGACTGTTTCGGTGTGGAACCTCATTACTACGGGATCCAAACCGGAAAATACCCAGGATCTGGCCAACAGGTATGCGAAGAACGCGAAGGTACGAGCCAGATGGAGGCAAATACCAGAACTAACCCAGACGTAACCTGCGTTATCCTCTAAAATATTAATCGGAACCAGGTCTAATTCACTGTTTCAGTGTGATACCACATTACTACGTGGTCCAAGCCTGAAATAGGCCAGGATCTGGCCAACATGTATGCGAGAAATGCGAATACGAGCCAGATGATTGCAAATACCAGAACTAACCCAGACGTAACCTGCGTTATCCTCTAAAATACTATTCGGAACCAGCTTTAAGTGACTGTTTCAGTGTGGTACCACATTACTACGTGATCCAAACCAAAAAAAGCCCAGGATCTTTCCAACAAGTATGCGAGAAATACGAAAGTACGAGCCAGATCATTGCAAATACCAGAACAAACCCAAACATAACCAGCGTTATCCTCCAAAATATTCATCGCGACCAGGTTTAATTGACTGCTTCGGTGTGGAACCACATTACGACGGGATCCAAACCACAAAAAACCCAAGATCTGGCTAACAAGTACGCGAAAATTGCGAAAGTATGAGCCAGATGATTGCAAATACCAGAACTAACACAGACATAACCGGCGTTATCCTCTATAATATTAATCGCAACCAGGTGTAGTTGACCGTTTCGGTGTGGTACCGCATTACTACGTGATCCAAACCAGAAAAAGGCCAGGATCTGGCCAACAAGTATGCGATAAATGCGAAGGTACGATTCAGATCAGGGCAAATACCAGACCTAACCCAAACATAACCGGCGTTATCCTCTAAAATATTAATCGGAACCAGCTTTTATTGACTGCTTCAGTGTGATACCACATTACTACGTGATCCAAACCAGAAAAAGCCAAGGATCTGGCCAACAAGTATGCGAAATCGCGAAAGTGTGAGCCAGATAATTGCAAATACCAGAACTAACCCAGACATAACCTTGCGTTATCCTCTAAAATATTAATCGCAACCAGGTGTAGTTGACCGTTTCGGTGTGGTACCGCATTACTACGTTATCCAAACCAGAAGAAGGCAAGGATCTGGCCAACAAGTATGCGAAAAATGCGAAAGTACGAGCCAGATGATTGCAAATACCAGAACTAACCCAGACGTAACCTGCGTTATCCTCTAAAATACTATTCGGAACCAGCTTTTATTGACTGTTTCAGTGTGGTACCACATTACTACGTGATCCAAACCAAAAAAAGCCCAGGATCTTGCTAACCAGTATGCGAAAAATACGAAAGTACGAGCCAGATGATTGCAAATACCAGAACTAACCCAAACATAACCAGCGTTATCCTCCAAAATACTATTCGGATCCAGATTCTATTGACTGTTTTAGTGTGGTACCACATTAATACGTGATACAAACCAGAAAAAGCCCAGGATCTGGCCATCAAGTATGCGAAAAATACGAAAGCACGAGACAGATGAGGGCAAATCCCAGACCTAACCGAGACATAACCGGCGTTATCCTCTAAAACATGAATTGCAACAAGGTTTAATTGACTGTTTCGGTGTGGAACCTCATTACTACGGGATCCAAACCAGAAAAAACCCAGGATCTTGCCAACAAGTATGCGAAAAATGCGAAAGTACGAGCCAGATGATTGCAAATACCAGAACTAACCCAAACATAACCAGCGTTATCCTCCAAATATTCTTGGCAACCAGGATTAATTGATTGCTACGGTGTGGAACCACATTACGACGGGATCCAAACCACAAAAAACCCAAGATCTGGCCAACAAGTACGCGAAAAATGCGAAAGTATGAGCCAGAGTATTGCAAATACCAGAACTAACCCAGACGTAACCAGCGTTATCCTCTAAAATACTATTCGGAACCAGATTCTATTGACTGTTTTAGTGTGGTACCACATTACTACGTGATACAAACCAGAAAAAGCCCAGGATCTGGCCATCAAGTATGCGAAAAATACGAAAGCACGAGACAGATGAGGGCAAATCCCAGACCTACCCAAGACATAACCGGCGTTATCCTCTAAAATATTAATCGGAACCAGGGTTAATTGACTGTTTCAGTGCGGTACCTCATTACTACGTGATCCAAGCCAGAAAAAGGCCAAGATCTGGCCAACAAGTAAGCGAAAAATGCGAAGGTACGAGCCAGATGAGGGCAAATACCAGAACTAACCAAGACATAACAGGCGTTATCCTCTAAAATATTAATCGGAACCAGGTTTAATTGACAATTTGGGTGTGGTACCGCATTACTACGTGAGCCAAACCAGAAAAAGGCGATGATTTGGCCACAAGTATGCGAAAAATACGAAAGCACGAGACAGATGAGGGCAAATCCCAGACCTAACCGAGACATAACCGGCGTTATCCACTAAAATACTAATCGGAACCAGCTTTTATTGACTGTTTCAGTGTGATACCACATTACTACGTGATCCAAACCAGAAAAAGCCCAGGATCGTGCCAACAAGTATGCGAAATGGCGAAAGTATGTGCCAGATTGCTGCAAATACCAGATCTAACCCAGACATAACCAGCGTCATCCTCTAAAATACTGTTCGGGACCAGCTTCTATTGACTGCGTCTGTGTGGCACCATATTACTACCTGATCCAAACCGGAAAAAGCCCAGGATCTGGCCAACAAGTATGCGAGAAATGCGAAAGTACGAGCCAGATGAGGGCATATCCCAGACCTAACCGAGACATTACCAGCGTTATCCTCTAAAATATTAATCGCAACCAGGTTTAATTGACTGTTTCGGTGTGGAAACTCATTACTATGGGACCCATACCAGAAAAAACCCAGGATCTGGACAACAAGTATGCGAAAAACGCGAAAGTATGAGCCAGATGATTGCAAATACCAGAACTAACATAGACGTAACCTGCGTTATCCTCTAAAATACTATTCGGAACCAGCTTTTATTGACTGTTTCAGTGTGGCACCATGTTACTACGTGATCCAAACCGGAAAAAAGCCCAGGATCTGGCCAACAAGTATGCGAGAAATGCGAAAGTACGAGCCAGATGAGGGCAAATCCCAGACCTAACCGAGACATTACCAGCGTTATCCTCTAAAATATTAATCGCAACCAGGTTTAATTGACTGTTTCGGTGTGGAAACTCATTACTACGGGATCCAAACCAGAAAAAAGCCAGGATTTTGCCAACGAGTATGCGAATAATGCGAAAATACGAGCCAGATGATTGCAAATACCAGAACTAACCCAAACATAACCAGCGTTATCCTCCAAATATTCATGGCAACCAGGATTAATTGACTGCTACGGTGTGGAACCACATTACGACGGGATCCAAACCACAAAAAACCCAAGATCTGGCCAACAAGTATGCGAAAAATGCGAAAGTACGAGCCAGATGAGGGCAAATTCCAGACCTACCCGAGACATAGCCGGCGTTATCCTCTAAAATATTAATCGGAGCCAGGTTTAATTGACTGCTTCAGTGTGGTACCACATTACTACGTGGTTCAAGCCAGAAAAAGGCCAGGATCTGGCCAACAAGTATGCGAAATGGCGAAAGTATGTGCCAGTTTGTTGCAAATACCAGATCTAACCCAGACATAACCAGCGTCATCCTCTAAAATACTGTTCGGAACCAGCTTCTATTGACTGTTTCTGTGTGGTACCATATTACTACGTGATCCAAACCGGAAAAAGCCCAGGATCTGGCCAACAAGTATGCGAAAAATACGAAAGCACGAGCAAGATGAGGGCAAATCCCAGACCTAACACAGACATAACCGGCGTTATCCTCTAAAATATTAATCGCAACCAGGTGTAGTTGACCGTTTCGGTGTGGTACCGCATTACTACGTTATCCAAACCAGAAAAAGGCGAGGAACTGTCCAACAAGTTTGCGAAAAATGCGAAAGTACGAGCCAGATCAGGGCAAATACCAGACCTAACCCAGGCATAAACGGCGTTATCCTCTAAAATATTAATCGCAACCAGGTTTAATTGACTGTTTCGGTGTGGAACCACATTACTGCGGGATACAAACCAGAGAAACCCTGGATCTGGCCAAGAAGTATGCGAAAAACTCGAAAGTATGAGCCAGATAATTGCAAATACCAGAACTAACCAAGACATAACCGGCGTTATCCTCTAAAATATTAATCGGAACCAGGTTTAATTGACAATTTGGGTGTGGTACCGCATTACTACGTGAGTCAAACCAGAAAAAGGCGATGATTTGGCCAACAAGTATGCGAAAAATACGAAAGCACGAGACAGATGAGGGCAAATCCCAGACCTAACCGAGACATAACCGGCGTTATCCACTAAAATACTAATCGGAACCAGCTTTTATTGACTGTTTCAGTGTGATACCACATTACTACGTGATCCAAACCAGAAAAAGCCCAGGATCGTGCCAACAAGTATGCGAAATGGCGAAAGTATGTGCCAGATTGCTGCAAATACCAGATCTAACCCAGACATAACCAGCGTCATCCTCTAAAATACTGTTCGGGACCAGCTTCTATTGACTGTTTCTGTGTGGCACCATATTACTACGTGATCCAAACCGGAAAAAGCCCAGGATCTGGCCAACGAGTATGCGAGAAATGCGAAAGTACGAGCCAGATGAGGGCATATCCCAGACCTAACCGAGACATTACCAGCGTTATCCTCTAAAATATTAATCGCAACCAGGTTTAATTGACTGTTTCGGTGTGGAAACTCATTACTATGGGACCCAAACCAGAGAAAACCCTGGATCTGGCCAAGAAGTATGCGAAAAACTCGAAAGTATGAGCCAGATAATTGCAAATACCAGAACTAACCCAGACGTAACCTGCGTTATCCTCTAAAATACTATTCGGAACCAGCTTTTATTGACTGTTTCAGTGTGGTACCACATTACTACGTGATCCAAACCAGAAAAAGCCCAGGATCTGGCCAACAAGTATGCGAAATCGCGAAAGTATGAGCCAGATAATTGCAAATACCAGAACTAACCCAGACGTAACCTGCGTTATCCTCTAAAATATTAATCCGAACCAGGTTTAATTCACTGTTTCAGTGTGATACCACATTACTACGTGGTCCAAGCCAGAAAAAGGCCAGGATCTGGCCAACATGTATGCGAGAAATGCGAATACGAGCCAGATGACGGCAAATCCCAGACCTACCCGAGACATAACCGGCGTTATCCTCTAAAATATTAATCGCAACCAGGTTTAATTGACTCTTTCGGTGTGGAACCTCATTACTACGGGATCCAAACCGGGAAAAACCCAGGATCTGGCCAACAAGTATGCGAAAAACGCGGAAGTATGAGCCAGATAATTGCAAATACCAGAACTAACCCAGACGTAACCTGCGTTATCCTCTAAAATACTATTCGGAACCAGCTTTTATTGACTGTTTCAGTGTGGTACCACATTACTACGTGATGCAAACCACAAAAAACCCAAGATCTGGCCAACAAGTATGCGAAAAATGCGAAAGTACGAGCCAGATGATGGCAAATTCCAGACCTACCCGAGACATAGCCGGCGTTATCCTCTAAAATATTAATCGGAGCCAGGTTTAATTGACTGCTTCAGTGTGGTACCACATTACTACGTGGTTCAAGCCAGAAAAAGGCCAGGATCTGGCCAACAAGTATGCGAAATGGCGAAAGTATGTGCCAGATTGTTGCAAATACCAGATCTAACCCAGACATAACCAGCGTCATCCTCTAAAATACTGTTCGGAACCAGCTTCTATTGACTGTTTCTGTGTGGTACCATATTACTACGTGATCCAAACCGGAAAAAGCCCAGGATCTGGCCAACAAGTATGCGAAAAAAACGAAAGCACGAGCAAGATGAGGGCAAATCCCAGACCTAACACAGACATAACCAGCGTTATCCTCTAAAATACTAATCGGAACCAGCTTTTATTGACTGCTTCAGTGTGATACCACATTACTACGTAATACAAACCAGAAAAAGCCCAGGATCTGGCCAACAAGTATGCGAAAAACGCGAAAGTATGAGCCAGAGTATTGCAAATACCAGAACTAACTCAGATGTAACCTGCGTTATCCTCTAAAATACTATTCGGAACCAGTTTCTATTGACTGCTTCAGTGTGGTTCCTCATTACTACGTGGTCCAAGCCAGAAAAAGGCCAAGATCTGGCCAACAAGTAAGCGAAAAATGCGAAGGTACGAGCCAGATGAGGGCAAATACCAGACCTAACCAAGACATAACCGGCGTTATCCTCTAAAATATTAATCGCAACCAGGTTTAATTGACTGTTTCGGTGTGGAACTTCATTACTACGGGATCCAAACCAGAAAAAACCTAGGATCTGGCCAACAAGTATGCGAAAAACGCGAAAGTATGAGCCAGAGTATTGCAAATACCAGAACTAACACAGACGTAACCTGCGTTATCCTCTAAAATACTATTCGGAACCAGATTCTAGTGACTGTTTTAGTGTGGTACCACATTACTACGTGATACAAACCACAAAAAGCCGAGGATCTGGCCATCAAGTATGCGAAAAATACGAAAGCACGAGACAGATGAGGGCAAATCCCAGACCTAACCGAGACATAACCGGCGTTATCCTCTAAAATATTAATCGCAGCAAGGTTTAATTGACTGTTTCGGTGTGGAACCTCATTACTACGGGATGCAAACCAGAAAAAACCCAGGATCTGGCCAACAAGTATGCGAAAAACGCGAAAGTATGAGCCAGAGTATTCCAAATACCAGAACTAACCCAGAGGTAACCTGCGTTATCCTCTAAAATACTATTCGGAACCAGGTTCACTTGACTTTTTTAGTGTGGTACCACATTACTACGTGATGCAAACCAGAAAAAGCCCAGGATCTGGCCATCAAGTATGCGAAAAAAACGAAAGCACGAGACAGATGAGGGCAAATCCCAGACCAAACCGAGACATAACCGGCTTTATCCTCCAAAACATTAATCGCAACCAGGTTTAATTGACTGTTTCGGTGTGGAACCTCATTACAACGGGATCCAAACCAGAAAAAACCTAGGATCTTGCCAACAAGTTTGCGAAAAGTGCGAAAGTACGAGCCAGATGATTGCAAATACCAGAACTAACCCAAACATAACCAGCGCTATCCTCCAAAATATTCATGGCAACCAGGATTAATTGACTGCTACGGTGTGGAACCACATTACGACGGGATCCAAACCACAAAAAACCCAAGATCTGGCCAACAAGTATGCGAAAAATGCGAAAGTACGAGCCAGACGAGGGCAAATTCCAGACCTACCCGAGACATAACCGGCGTTATCCTCTAGAATATTAATCGCAACCAGGTTTAATTGACTGTTTCGGTGTGGAACTTCATTACTACGGGATCCAAACCAGAAAAAACCTAGGATCTGGCCAACAAGTATGCGAAAAACGCGAAAGTATGAGCCAGAGTATTGCAAATACCAGAACTAACACAGACGTAACCTGTGTTATCCTCTAAAATACTATTCGGAACCAGATTCTAGTGACTGTTTTAGTGTGGTACCACATTACTACGTGATACAAACCACAAAAAGCCGAGGATCTGGCCATCAAGTATGCGAAAAATGCGAAAGTACGAGCCAGATGAGGGCAAATTCCAGACCTACCCGAGACATAACCGGCGTTATCCTCTAAAATATTAATCGGAACCAGGGTTAATTGACTGCTTCAGTGTGGTACCTCATTACTACGTGGTCCAAGCCAGAAAAAGGCCAAGATCTGGCCAAAAAGTAAGCGAAAAATGCGAAGGTACGAGCCAGATGAGGGCAAATACCAGACCTAACCAAGACATAACCGGCGTTATCCTCTAAAATATTAACCGGAACCAGGTTTAATTGACAATTTCGGTGTGGTACCGCATTACTACGTGAGCCAAACCAGAAAAAGGCGATGATTTGGCCAACAAGTATGCGAAAAATACGAAAGCACGAGACAGATTAGGGCAAATCCCAGACCTAACCGAGACATAACCGGCGTTATCCTCTAAAATATTAATCGCGACCAGGTTTAATTGACTGTTTCGGTGTGGAACCTCATTACTACGGAATCCAAACCGGAAAAAACCCAGGATCTGGCCAACAAGTATGCGAAAAACGCGAAAGTATGAGCCAGATAATTGCAAATACCAGAACTAACCCAGACGTAACCTGCGTTATCCTCTAAAATACTATTCGGAACCTGCTTTTATTGACTGTTTCAGTGTGGTACCACATTACTACGTGATCCAAACCAGAAAAAGCCCAGGATCTGGCCAACAAGTATGCGAAAAACGCGAAAGTATGAGCCAGATAATTGCAACTACCAGAACTAACCGAGACATAACCGGCGTTATCCTATAAAATATTAATCGCAACCAGGTGTAGTTGACAATTTCGGTGTGGTACCGCATTACTACGTGAGCCAAACCAGAAAAAGGTGATGATTTGGCCAACAAGTATGCGAAAAATACGAACGCACGAGACAGATGAGGGCAAATCCCAGACCTAACCGAGATATAACCGGCGTTATCCTCTAAAATATGAATCGCAACCAGCTTTAATTGACTGTTTCGGTGTGGAACCTCATTACTACGCGATCCAAACCAGAAAAAACCCAGGATCTGGCCAACAAGTATGCGAAAATCGCGAAAGTATGAGCCAGAGTATTCCAAATACCAGAACTAACCCAGAGGTAACCTGCGTTATCCTCTAAAATACTATTCTGAACCAGGTTCACTTGACTTTTTTAGTGTGGTACCACATTACTACGTGATGCAAACCAGAAAAAGCCCAGGATCTAGCCATCAAGTATGCGAAAAATACGAAAGCACGAGACAGATGAGGGCAAATCCCAGACCAAACCGAGACATAACCGGCTTTATCCTCCAAAACATTAATCGCAACCAGGTTTAATTGACTGTTTCGGTGTGGAACCTCATTACAACGGGATCCAAACCAGAAAAAACCTAGGATCTTGCCAACAAGTATGCGAAAAATGCGAAAGTACGAGCCAGATGATTGCAAATACCAGAACTAACCCAGACGTAACCTGCGTTATCCTCTAAAATACTATTCGGAACCAGCTTTTAGTGACTGTTTCAGTGTGGTACCACATTACTACGTGATCCAAACCAAAAAAAGCCCAGGATCTTTCCAAGAACTATGGGAAAAATACGAAAGTACGAGCCAGATCATTGAAAATACCAGAACTAATCCAAACATAACCAGCGTTATCCTCCAAAATATTTATCGCGACCAGGTTTAATTGACTGCTCCGGTGTGGAACCACATTACGACGGGATCCAAACCACAAAAAACCCAAGATCTGGCTAACAAGTACGCGAAAATTGCGAAAGTATGAGCCAGATGATTGCAAATACCAGAACTAACACAGACATAACCGGCGTTATCCTCTATAATATTAATCGCAACCAGGTGTAGTTGACCGTTTCGGTGTGGTACCGCATTACTACGTGATCCAAACCAGAAAAAGGCCAGGATCTGGCCAACAAGTATGCGAAAAATGCTAAAGTACGAGTCTGATCAGGGCAAATACCAGACCTAACCCAGACGTAACCGGCGTTATCCTCTAAAATATTAATCGGAACCAGCATTTATTGACTGCTTCAGTGTGATACCACATTACTACGTGATCCAAACCAGAAAAAGCCAAGGATCTGGCCAAGAATTATGCGAAATCGCGAAAGTGTGAGCCAGATAATTGCAAATACCAGAACTAACCCAGACGTAACCTGCGTTATCCTCTAAAATACTAACCGGAACCAGCTTTTATTGACTGTTTCAGTGTGGTACGACATTACTACGTGATCCAAACCAAAAAAAGCCCAGGATCTTGCCAACAAGTATGCGAAAAATACGAAGGTACGAGCCAGATGAGGGCAAATACCAGACCTAACCAAGACATAACCTGCGTTGTCCTCTAAAATATTAATCGGAACCAGGTTTAATTGACTGTTTCAGTGTGGTACCTCATTACTACGTGGTCCAAGCCAGAAAAAGGCCAGGATCTGGCCAACAAGTAAGCGAAAAATGCGAAGGTAGGAGCCAGATGATGGCAAATCCCAGACCTAAGCGAGACATAACCGGCGTTATCCTCTAAAATATTAATCGCAACCAGGCTTAATTGACTGTTTCGGTGTGGAAACTCATTACTACGGGATCCAAACCAGAAAAAACCCAGGATCTGGCCAACAAGTATGCGAAAAACGCGAAAGTATGAGCCAGATGATTGCAAATACCAGAACAATCACAGACGTAACCTGCGTTATCCTCTAAAATACTATTCGGAACCAGCTTTTATTGACTGTTTCAGTGTAGTACCACATTACTACGTGATCCAAACCAGAAAAAGCCCAGGATCTGGCCAACAAGTATGCGAAAAATACGAAAGCACGAGCAAGATGAAGGCATATCCCAGACCTAACACAGACATAACCGGCGTTATCCTCTATAATATTAATCGCAACCAGGTGTAGTTGACCGTTTCGGTGTCGTACCGCATTACTACGTGATCCAAACCAAAAAAAGGCGAGGATCTGGCCAACAAGTATGCGAAAAATGCGAAAGTACGAGCCAGATGAGGGCAAATTCCAGACCTACCCGAGACATAACCGGCGTTATCCTCTAAAATATTAGTCGGAACCAGGTTTAATTGGCTGTTTCAGTGTGGTACCGCATAACTACGTGATCCAAACCAGAAAAAGGCCAGGATCTGGCCAACAAGTATGCGAAAAATGCGAAAGTACGAGTCAGATCAGGGCAAATACCAGACCTAACCCGGACATAACCGGCGTTATCCTCTAAAATATTAATCGGAACCAGCTTTTATTGACTGCTTCAGTGTGATACCACATTACTACGTGATCCAAACCAGAAAAAGCCAAGGATCTGGCCAACAATTATGCGAAATCGCGAAAGTGTGAGCCAGATAATTGCAAATACCAGAACTAACCCAGGCGTAACCTGCGTTATCCTCTAAAATATTAATCGGAACCAGGTTTAATTCACTGTTTCAGTGTGATACCACATTACTACGTGGTCCAAGCCTGAAAAAGGCCAGGATCTGGCCAACATGTATGCGAAAAATGCGAATACGAGCCAGATGACGGCAAATCCCAGACCTACCCGAGACATAACCGGCGTTATCCTCTAAAATATTAATCGCAACCAGGTTTAATTGACTGTTTCGGTGTGGAACCTCATTACTACGGGATCCAAACCGGAAAATACCCAGGATCTGGCCAACAAGTATGCGAAGAACGCGAAGGTACGAGCCAGATGGGGGCAAATACCAGAACTAACCCAGACGTAACCTGCGTTATCCTCTAAAATATTAATCGGAACCAGGTTTAATTCACTGTTTCAGTGTGATACCACATTACTACGTGGTCCAAGCCTGAAATAGGCCAGGATCTGGCCAACATGTATGCGAAAAATGCGAATACGAGCCAGATGATTGCAAATACCAGAACTAACCCAGACGTAACCTGCGTTATCCTCTAAAATACTATTCGGAACCAGCTTGTAGTGACTGTTTCAGTGTGGTACCACATTACTACGTGATCCAAACCAAAAAAAGCCCAGGATCTTTCCAAGAACTATGCGAAAAATAGGAAAGTACGAGCCAGATCATGGCAAATACCAGAACTAACCCAAACATAACCAGCGTTATCCTCCAAAATATTCATCGCGACCAGGTTTAATTGACTGCTTCGGTGTGGAACCACATTACGACGGGATCTAAACCACAAAAAACCCAAGATCTGGCTAACAAGTACGCGAAAATCGCGAAAGTATGAGCCAGATGATTGCAAATACCAAAACTAACACAGACATAACCGGCGTTATCCTCTATAATATTAATCGCAACCAGGTGTAGTTGACCGTTTCGGTGTGGTACCGCATTACTACGTGATCCAAACCAGAAAAAGGCCAGGATCTGGTCAACAAGTATGCGAAAAATGCTAAAGTACGAGTCAGATCAGGGCAAATACCAGACCTAACCCAGACGTAACCGGCGTTATCCTCTAAAATATTAATCGGAACCAGCTTTTATTGACTGCTTCAGTGTGATACCACATTACTACGTGATCCAAACCAGAAAAAGCCAAGGATCTGGCCAACAAGTATGCGAAATCGCGAAAGTGTGAGCCAGATAATTGCAAATACCAGAACTAACCCAGACATAACCAGCGATATCCTCTAAAATATTAATCGCAACCAGGTGTAGTTGACCGTTTCGGTGTGGTACCGCATTACTACGTTATCCAAACCAGAAGAAGGCAAGGATCTGGCCAACAAGTATGCGAAAAATGCGAAAGTACGAGCCAGATTATTGCAAATACCAGAACTAACCCAGACGTAACCTGCGTTATCCTCTAAAATACTATCCGGAACCAGCTTTTATTGACTGTTTCAATGTGGTACCACATTACTACGTGATCCAAACCAAAAAAAGCCCATGATCTGGCCAACAAGTAAGCGAAAAATGCGAAAGCACGAGACAGATGAGGGCAAATCCCTGACGTAACCGAGACATAACCGGCGTTATCCTCTAAAATATGAATCGCAACCAGGTTTAATTGACTGTTTCGGTGTGGAACCTCATTACTACGGGATCCAAACCAGAAAAAATCCAGGATCTGGCCAACAAGTATGCGAAAACGCGAAAGTATGAGCCAGAGTATTGCAAATACCAGAACTAACCCAGACGTAACCTGCGTTATCCTCTAAAATACTATTCGGGTCCAGATTCTATTGACTGTTTTAGTGTGGTACCACATTACTACGTGATACAAACTAGAAAAAGCCCAGGATCTGGCCATCAAGTATGCGAAAAATACGAAAGCACGAGACAGATGAGGGCAAATCCCAGACCTAACCGAGACATAACCGGCGTTATCCTCTAAAACATGAATCACAACCAGGTTTAATTGACTGTTTCGGTGTGGAACCTCATTACTACGGGATCCAAACCAGAAAAAACCCAGGATCTGGCCAACAAGTATGCGAAAAACGCGAAAGTATGAGCCAGAGTATTGCAAATACCAGAACTAACTCAGACGTAACCTGCGTTATCCTCTAAAATACTATTCGGAACCAGATTCTATTGACAGTTTTAGTGTGGTACCACATTACTACGTGATACAAACCAGAAAAAGCCCAGGATCTGGCCATCAAGTATGCGAAAAATTCGAAAGCACGAGACAGATGAGGGCAAATCCCAGACCTAACCGAGACATAACCGGCGTTATCCTCTAAAATATTAATCGCAACCAGGTTTAATTGACTGTTTCGGTGTGGAACTTCATTACTACGGGATCCAAACCAGAAAAAACCTAGGATCTGGCCAACAAGTATGCGAAAAACGCGAAAGTATGAGCCAGATGATTGTAAATGCCTGAACTAACCCAGACGTAACCTGCGTTATCCTCTAAAATACTATTCGGAACCAGATTCTATTGACTGTTTCATTGTGGTACCACATTACTACGTGATACAAACCAGAAAAAGCCCAGGATCTGGCCAACAAGTATGCGAAAAATACGAAAGCACGAGACAGATGAGGGCAAATCCCAGACCTTACCGAGACATAACCGGAGTTATCCTCTAAAATATTAATCGCAAGCAGGTGTAGTTGACAATTTCGGTGTGGTACCGCATTACTACGTGAGCCAAACCAGAAAAAGGCGATGATTTGGCCAACAAGTATGCGAAAAATGCGAAAGTACGAGCCAGATGAGGGCAAATCCCAGACGTAACACAGACATAACCGGCGTTATATTCTAAAATATTAATCGCCACCAGGTTTAATTGCCTGTTTCGGTGTGGAACCACATTACGACGGGGTCCAAACCACAAAAAACCCAAGATCTGGCCAACAAGTATGCGAAAAATACGAAAGCACGAGACAGATGATTGCAAATACCAGAACTAACCCAGACATAACCAGCGTTATCCTCTAAAATAATAATCGCAACCAGGTTTAATTGACTGCTTCGGTGTGGTACCGCATTACTACGTGATCACAACCAGAAAAAGCCCAGGATCTAGCCAACAAGCAGGCGAAAAATGCGAAGCTACGAGCCAGATGCGGGCAAATCCCAGACGTAACACAGAGATAACCGGCGTTATCCACTAAAATATTAATCGCCACCAGGTTTAATTGCCTGTTTCGGTGTGGAACCACATTACTACGGGATCCAAACCAGAAAAAGGCCAGGATCTGGCCAACAAGTATGTGAAAAATGCGAAAGTACGAGCCAGATGAGGGCAAATCCCAGACCTAACACAGACATAACCGGCGTTATCCTCTAAAATATTAATCGGAACCAGGTTTAATTGACTGTTTCAGTGTGGTACCTCATTACTACGTGGTCCAAGCCAGAAAAAGGCCAGGATCTGGCCAACAAGTAAGCGAAAGATGCGAAGGTACGAGCCAGATGAGGGCAAATCCCAGACCTAACCGAGACATAACCGGCGTTATCCTCCAAAATATTAATCGCAACCAGGTTTAATTGACTGTTTCGGTGTGGAACCTCATTACTACGGGATCCAAACCAGAAAAAACTCAGGATCTTGCCAACAAGTATGCGAAAAATGCGAAAGTACGAGCCAGATGATTGCAAATACCAGTACTAACCCAGACGTAACCAGCGTTATCCTCTAAAATACTATTCGGAACCAGCTTTTAGAGACTGTTTCTGTGTGGTACCACATTACTACGTGATCCAAACCAGAAAAAGCCCAGGATCTGGCCAACAAGTATGCGAAATCGCGAAAGTATGAGCCAGATAATTGCAAATACCAGAACTAATCCAGACGTAACGTGCGTTATCCTCTAATATATTAATCGGAACCGGGTTTAATTCACTGTTTCAGTGTGATACCACATTACTACGTGGTCCAAGCCTGAAAAAGGCCAGGATCTGGCCAACATGTATGCGAAAAATGCGAATACGTGCCAGATGACGGCAAATCACAGACCTACCCGAGACATAACCGGCGTTAGTCTCCAAAATATTAATCGCAACCAGGTTTAATTGATTGTTTCGGTGTGGAACCTCATTACTACGGGATCCAAACCGGAAAAAACCCAGGATCTGGCCAACAAGTATGCGAAAAACGCGAAAGTATGAGCCAGATGATTGAAAATACCAGTACTAACCCAGACATAACCAGCGTTATCCTCTAAAATACTATTCGGAACCAGCATTTAGTGACTGTTTCAGTGTGGTACCACATTACTACGTGATCCAACCAAAAAAAGGCCAGGATCTTGCCAACAAGTATGCGAAAAATACGAAAGTACGAGCCAGATGATTGCAAATACCAGAACTAACCCAAACATAACCAGCGTTATCCTCCAAAATATTCATCGCAACCAGGTTTAATTGACTGCTTCGGTGTGGAACCACATTACGACGGGATCCAACCAAAAAAAGGCCAGGATCTTGCCAACAAGTATGCGAAAAATACGAAAGCACGAGACAGATGAGGGCAAATCCCAGACCTAACCGAGACATAACCGGAGTTATCCTCTAAAATATTAATCGCAAGCAGGTGTAGTTGACAATTTCGGTGTGGTACCGCATTACTACGTGAGCCAAACCAGAAAAAGGCGATGATTTGGCCAGCAAGTATGCGAAAAATGCGAAAGTACGAGCCAGATGAGGGCAAATCCCAGACGTAACACAGACATAACCGGCGTTATCCTCTAAAATATTAATCGCCACCAGGTTTAATTGCCTGTTTCGGTGTGGAACCACATTACGACGGGGTCCAAACCACAAAAAACCCAGGATCTGGCCAACAAGTATGCGAAAAATACGAAAGCACGAGACAGATGATTGCAAATACCAGAACTAACCCAGACATAACCAGCGTTATCCTCTAAAATATTAATCGCAACCAGGTTTAATTGACTGCTTCGGTGTGGTGCCGCATTACTACGTGATCCCAACCAGAAAAAGCCCAGGATCTTGCCAACAAGTAGGCGAAAAATGCGAAGGTACGAGCCAGATGAGGGCAAACCCCAGACCTAACCGAGACATAACCGGCGTTATCCTCTAAAATATTAATCGCAACCAGGTGTAGTTGACAATTTCGGTGTGGTACCGCATCACTACGTGAGCCAAACCAGAAAAAGGCGATGATTTGGACAACAAGTATGCGAAAAATACGAAAGCACGAGACAGATGAGGGCAAATCCCAGACCTAACCGAGACATAACCGGCGTTATCCTCTAAAATATGAATCGCAACCAGGTTTAATTGACTGTTTCAGTGTGGTACCTCATTACTACGTGGTCCAAGCCAGACAAAGGCCAGGATCTGGCCAACAAGTAAGCGAAAAATGCGAAGGTAGGAGCCAGATGAGGGCAAATCCCAGACCTAAGCGAGACATAACCGGCGTTATCATCTAAAATATTAATCGCAACCAGGTTTAATTGACTGTTTCGGTGTGGAAACTCATTACTACGGGATCCAAACCAGAAAAAACCCAGGATCTGGCCAACAAGTATGCGAAAAACGCGAAAGTATGAGCCAGATGATTGCAAATACCAGAACTATCACAGACGTAACCTGCGTTATCCTCTAAAATACTATTCGGAACCAGCTTTTATTGACTGTTTCAGTGTAGTACCACATTACTACGTGATCCAAACCAGAAAAAGCCCAGGATCTGGCCAACAAGTATGCGAAAAATACGAAAGCACGAGCAAGATGAGGGCAAATCCCAGACCTAACACAGACATAACCGGCGTTATCCTCTATAATATTAATCGCAACCAGGTGTAGTTGACCGTTTCGGTGTGGTACCGCATTGCTACGTGATCCAAACCAAAAAAAGGCGAGGATCTGGCCAACAAGTATGCGAAGAATGCGAAAGTACGAGCCAGATCAGGGCAAATACCAGACCTACCCGAGACATAACCGGCGTTATCCTCTAAAATATTAATCGCAACCAGGTGTAGTTTAGCGCTTCGGTGTGGTACCGCATTACTACGTGATCCAAACCAGAAAAAGGCGAGGATCTGGCCAACAAGTATGCGAAAAATGCGAAAGTACGAGCCAGATGAGGGCAAATTCCAGACCTACCCGAGACATAACCGGCGTTATCCTCTAAAATATTAGTCGGAGCCAGGTTTAATTGGCTGTTTCAGTGTGGTACCGCATAACTACGTGATCCAAACAAGAAAAAGGCCAGGATCTGGCCAACAAGTATGCGAAAAATGCGAAAGTACGAGTCAGATCAGGGCAAATACCAGACCTAACCCAGACATAACCGGCGTTATCCTCTAAAATATTAATCGGAACCAGCTTTTATTGACTGCTTCAGTGTGATACCACATTACTACGTGATCCAAACCAGAAAAAGCCAAGGATCTGGCCAACAAGTATGCGAAATCGCGAAAGTGTGAGCCAGATAATTGCAAGTACCAGAACTAACCCAGACGTAACCTGCGTTATCCTCTAAAATATTAATCGGAACTAGGTTTAATTCACTGTTTCAGTGTGATGCCACATTACTACGTGGTCCAAGCCTGAAAAAGGCCAGGAGCTGGGCAACATGTATGCGAAAAATGCGAATACGGGCCAGATGACGGCAAATCCCAGACCTAACCCAGACATAACCGGCGTTATCCTTTAAAATATTAATCGGAACCAGCTTTTATTGACTGCTTCAGTGTGATACCACATTACTACGTGATCCAAACCAGAAAAAGCCAAGGATCTGGCCAACAAGTATGCGAAATCGCGAAAGTGTGAGCCAGATAATTGCAAATACCAGAACTAACCCAGACATAACCAGCGTTATCCTCTAAAATATTAATCGCAACTAGGTGTAGTTGACCGTTTCGGTGTGGTACCGCATTACTACGTGATCCAAACCAGAAGAAGGCAAGGATCTGGCCAACAGGTATGCGAAAAATGCGAAAGTACGAGCCAGATGATTGCAAATACCAGAACTAACCCAGACGTAACCTGCGTTATCCTCTAAAATACTATTCGGAACCAGCTTTTATTGACTGTTTCAGTGTGGTACCACATTACTACGTGGTCCAAGCCAGAAAAAGGCCAGGATCTGGCCAACAAGTACGCGAAAAATGCGAAAATATGAGCCAGATGATTGCTAATACCAGAACTAACACAGACATAACCAGCGTTATCCTCTAAAATATTAATCGGAACCAGGTTTAATTGACTGTTTCGGTGTGGTACCGCATTACTACGTGATCCAAACCAGAAAAAGGCCAGGATCGGCCAACATGTATGCGAAAAATGCGAAAGTACGAGCCAGATGAGGGCAAATACCAGACCTAACCCAATCATAACCGGCGTTATCCTCTAAAATAATAATCGTAACCAGGCTTAATTGACTGCTTCGATGAGGTACCGCATTACTACGTGAGCCAAACCAGTAAAAGGCGATGATTTGGCCAACAACTATGCGAAAAATACGAAAGCACGAGACAGATGAGGGCAAATCCCTGACGTAACCGAGACATAACCGGCGTTATCCTCTAAAATATGAATCGCAACCAGGTTTAATTGACTGTTTCGGTGTGGAACCTCATTACTACGGGATCCAAACCAGAAAAAACCCAGGATCTGGCCAACAAGTATGCGAAAAACGCGAAAGTATGAGCCAGAGTATTGCAAATACCAGAACTAACCCAGACGTAACCTGCGTTATACTCTAAAATACTATTCGGATCCAGATTCTATTGACTGTTTTAGTGTGGTACCACATTACTACGCGATACAAACCAGAAAAAGCCCAGGATCTGGCCATCAAGTATGCGAAAAATACGAAAGCACGAGACAGATGAGGGCAAATCCCAGACCTAACCGAGACATAACCGGCGTTATCCTCTAAAACATGAATCGCAACCAGGTTTAATTGACTGTTTCGGTGTGGAACCTCATTACTACGGGATCCAAACCAGAAAAAACCCAGGATCTTGCCAACAAGTATGCGAAAAATGCGAAAGTACGAGCCAGATGATTGAAAATACCAGAACTAACCCAAACATAACCAGCGTTATCCTCCAATTATTCTTGGCAACCAGGATTAATTGATTGCTACGGTGTGGAACCACATTACGACGGGATCCAAACCACAAAAAACCCAAGATCTGGCCAACAAGTACGCGAAAAATGCGAAAGTATGAGCCAGATGATTGCAAATACCAGAACTAACCCAGACATAACCAGCGTTATCCTCTAAAATATTAATCGGAACCAGGTTTAATTGACTGTTTCGGTGTGGTACCGCATTACTACGTAATCCAAACCAGAAAAAGGCCAGGATCGGCCAACATGTATGCGAAAAATGCGAAAGTACGAGCCAGATGAGGGCAAATACCAGACCTAACCCAAACATAACCGGCGTTATCCTCTAAAATAATAATCGCAACCAGGTTTAATTGACTGCTTCGATGTGGTACCGCATTACTACGTGATCCCAACCAGAAAAAGCCCAGGATCTTGCCAACAAGTAGGCGAAAAATGCGAAGGTACGAGCCAGATGAAGGCAAATCCCAGACCTAACCGAGACATAACCGGCGTTATCCTCTAAAATATTAATCGCAACCAGGTGTAGTTGACAATTTCGGTGTGGTACCGCATTACTACGTGAGCCAAACCAGAAAAAGGCGATGATTTGGCCAACAACTATGCGAAAAATACGAAAGCACGAGACAGATGAGGGCAAATCCCTGACGTAACCGAGACATAACCGGCGTTATCCTCTAAAATATGAATCGCAACCAGGTTTAATTGACTGTTTCGGTGTGGAACCTCATTACTACGGGATCGAAACCAGAAAAAACCCAGGATCTGGCCAACAAGTATGCGAAAAACGCGAAAGTATGAGCCAGAGTATTGCAAATACCAGAACTAACCCAGACGTAACCAGCGTTATCCTTTAAAATACTATTCGGAACCAGATTCTATTGACTGTTTTAGTGTGGTACCACATTACTACGTGATACAAACCAGAAAAAGCCCAGGATCTGGCCTACAAGTATGCGAAAAATACGAAAGCACGAGACAGATGAGGGCAAATCCCAGACCTACCCGAGACATAACCGGCGTTATCCTCTAAAATATTAATCGGAACCAGGGTTAATTGACTGTTTCAGTGTGGTACCTCATTACTACGTGGTCCAAGCCAGAAAAAGGCCAAGATCTGGCCAACAAGTAAGCGAAAAATGCGAAGGTTCGAGCCAGATGAGGGCAAATACCAGACCTAGCCAAGACATAACCGGCGTTATCCTCTAAAATATTAATCGGAACCAGGTTTAATTGACAATTTGTGTGTGGTACCGCATTACTACGTGAGCCAAACCAGAAAAAGGCGATGATTTGGCCAACAAGTATGCGAGAAATGCGAAAGTACGAGCCAGATGAGGGCAAATCCCAGACCTAACCGAGACATTACCAGCGTTATCCTCTAAAATATTAATCGCAACCAGGTTTAATTGACTGTTTCGGTGTGGAACCTCATTACTACGGGATCCAAACCAGAAAAAACCCAGGATCTGGCCAACAAGTATGCGAAAAACGCGAGAGTATGAGCCAGAGTATTCCAAATACCAGAACTAACCCAGACGTAACCTGCGTTATCCTCTAAAATACTATTCGGCACCAGGTTCACTTGACTTTTTTAGTGTGGTACCACATTACTACGTGATGCAAACCAGAAAAAGCCCAGAATCTGGCCGTCAAGTATGCGAAAAATACGAAAGCACGAGACAGATGAGGGCAAATCCCAGACCAAACCGAGACATAACCGGCTTTATCCTGCAAAACATTAATCGCAACCAGGTTTAATTGAATGTTTCGGTGTGGAACCTCATTACAACGGGATCCAAACCAGAAAAAACCCAGGATCTTGCCAACAAGTATGCGAAAAATGCGAAAGTACGAGCCAGATGATTGCAAATACCAGAACTAACCCAAACATAACAAGCGTTATCCTCCAAAATATTCATGGCAACCAGGATTAATTGACTGCTACGGTGTGGAACCACATTACGACGGGATCCAAACCACAAAAAACCCAAGATCTGGCCAAGAAGTATGCGAGAAATGCGAAAGTACGAGCCAGATGAGGGCAAATTCCAGACCTACCCGAGACATAACCGGCGTTATCCTCTAAAATATTAATCGGAACCAGGTTTAATTGACTGTTTCAGTGTGGTACCTCATTACTACGTGGCCCAAGCCAGAAAAAGGCCAGGATCTGGCCAACAAGTAAGCGAAAAATGCGAAGGTACAAGCCAGATGAGGGCAAATCCCAGACCTAACCGAGACATAACCGGCGTTATCCTCTAAAATATTAATCGCAACCAGGGTTAATTGACTGTTTCAGTGTGGTACCTCATTACTACGTGGTCCAAGCCAGAAAAAGGCCAAGATCTGGCCAACAAGTAAGCGAAAAATGCGAAGGTACGAGCCAGATGAGGGCAAATACCAGACCTAACCAAGACATAACCGCCGTTATCCTCTAAAATATTAATCGGAACCAGGTTTAATTGACAATTTCGGTGTGGTACCGCATTACTACGTGAGCCAAACCAGAAAAAGGCGATGATTTGGCCAACAAGTATGCGAAAAATACGAAAGCACGAGACAGATGAGGGCAAATCCCAGACCTAACCGAGACATAACCAGCGTTATCCTCTAAAATACTAATCGGAACCTGCTTTTATTGACGGTTTCAGTGTGATACCACATTACTACGTGATCCAAACCAGAAAAAGCCCAGGATCTGGCCAACAAGTATGCGAAATGGCGATGGTATGTGCCAGATTGCTGCAAATACCAGATCTAACCCAGACATAACCAGCGTCATCATCTAAAATACTATTCGGAACCAGCTTTTATTGACTGTTTCAGTGTGGCACCATATTACTACGTGATCCAAACCGGAAAAAGCCCAGGATCTGGCCAACAAGTATGCGAGAAATGCGAAAGTACGAGCCAGATGAGGGCAAATCCCAGCCCTAACCGAGACATTACCAGCGTTATCCTCTAAAATATTAATCGCAACCAGGTTTAATTGACTGTTTCGGTGTGGAAACTCATTACTATGGGACCCAAACCAGAGAAAACCCTGGATCTGGCCAAGAAGTATGCGAAAAACTCGAAAGTATGAGCCAGATAATTGCAAATACCAGAACTAACCCAGACGTAACCTGCGTTATCCTCTAAAATATTAATCCGAACCAGGTTTAATTCACTGTTTCTGTGTGATACCACATTACTACGTGGTCCAAGCCAGAAAAAGGCCAGGATCTGGCCAACAAGTAAGAGAAAAATGTGAAGGTACAAGCCAGATGAGGGCAAATCCCAGACCTACCCGAGACATAACCGGCGTTATCCTCTAAAATATTAATCGCAACCAGGTTTAGTTGACTGTTTCGGTGTGGAACTTCATTACTACGGGATCCAAACCAGAAAAAACCTAGGATCTGGCCAACAGGTATGCGAAATGGCGAAAGTATGTGCCAGATTGTTGCAAATACCAGAACTAACCCAGACATAACCAGCGTCATCCTCTAAAATACTGTTCGGAACCAGCAACTATTGACTGTTTCTGTGTGGTACCATATTACTACGTGATCCAAACCGGAAAAAGCCCAGGATCTGGCCAACAAGTATGCGAGAAATGCGAAAGTACGAGCCAGGTGAGGGCAAATCCCAGACCTAACCGAGACATTACCAGCGTTATCCTCTAAAATATTAATCGCAACCAGGTTTAATTGACTGTTTCGGTGTGGAAACTCATTACTATGGGACCCAAACCAGAAAAAACGCAGGATCTGGCCAACAAGTATGCGAAAAACGCGAAAGTATGAGCCAGACGATTGCAAATACCAGAACTAACACAGACGTAACCTGCGTTATCCTCTAAAATACTATACGGACCCAGCTTTTATTGACTGTTTCAGTGTGGTACCACATTACTACGTGATCCCAACCAGAAAAAGCCCAGGATCTTGCCAACAAGTAGGCGAAAAATGCGAAGGTACGAGCCAGATTAGGGCAAATACCAGACCTAACCAAGACATAACCTGCGTTGTCCTCTAAAATATTAATCGGAACCAGGTTTAATTGACTGTTTCAGTGTGGTACCTCATTACTACGTGGTCCAAGCCAGAAAAAGGCCAGGATCTGGCCAACAAGTATGCGAAAAACGCGAAAGTATGAGCCAGATGATTGCAAATTCCAGACCTACCCGAGACATAACCGGCGTTATCCTCTAAAATATTAGTCGGAACCAGGTTTAATTGGCTGTTTCAGTGTGGTACCGCATAACTACGTGATCCAAACCAGAAATAGGCCAGGATCTGGCCAACAAGTATGCGAAAAATGCGAAAGTACGAGTCAGATCAGGGCAAATACCAGACCTAACCCAGACATAACCGGCGTTATCCTCTAAAATATTAATCGGAACCAGCTTTTATTGACTGCTTCAGTGTGATACCACATTACTACGTGATCCAAACCAGAAAAAGCCAAGGATCTGGCCAACAAGTATGCGAAATCGCGAAAGTGTGAGCCAGATAATTGCAAATACCAGAACTAACCCAGACGTAACCTGCGTTATCCTCTAAAATATTAATCGGAACCAGGTTTAATTCACTGTTTCAGTGTGATACCACATTACTACGTGGTCCAAGCCTGAAAAAGGCCAGGATCTGGCCAACATGTATGCGAATAATGCGAATACGAGCCAGATGACGGCAAATCCCAGACCTACCCGAGACATAACCGGCGTTATCCTCTAAAATATTAATCGCAACCAGGTTTAATTGACTGTTTCGGTGTGGAACCTCATTACTACGGGATCCAAACCGGAAAATACCCAGGATCTGGCCAACAGGTATGCGAAGAACGCGAAGGTACGAGCCAGATGGAGGCAAATACCAGAACTAACCCAGACGTAACCTGCGTTATCCTCTAAAATATTAATCGGAACCAGGTCTAATTCACTGTTTCAGTGTGATACCACATTACTACGTGGTCCAAGCCTGAAATAGGCCAGGATCTGGCCAACATGTATGCGAGAAATGCGAATACGAGCCAGATGATTGCAAATACCAGAACTAACCCAGACGTAACCTGCGTTATCCTCTAAAATACTATTCGGAACCAGCTTTAAGTGACTGTTTCAGTGTGGTACCACATTACTACGTGATCCAAACCAAAAAAAGCCCAGGATCTTTCCAACAAGTATGCGAGAAATACGAAAGTACGAGCCAGATCATTGCAAATACCAGAACAAACCCAAACATAACCAGCGTTATCCTCCAAAATATTCATCGCGACCAGGTTTAATTGACTGCTTCGGTGTGGAACCACATTACGACGGGATCCAAACCACAAAAAACCCAAGATCTGGCTAACAAGTACGCGAAAATTGCGAAAGTATGAGCCAGATGATTGCAAATACCAGAACTAACACAGACATAACCGGCGTTATCCTCTATAATATTAATCGCAACCAGGTGTAGTTGACCGTTTCGGTGTGGTACCGCATTACTACGTGATCCAAACCAGAAAAAGGCCAGGATCTGGCCAACAAGTATGCGATAAATGCGAAGGTACGATTCAGATCAGGGCAAATACCAGACCTAACCCAAACATAACCGGCGTTATCCTCTAAAATATTAATCGGAACCAGCTTTTATTGACTGCTTCAGTGTGATACCACATTACTACGTGATCCAAACCAGAAAAAGCCAAGGATCTGGCCAACAAGTATGCGAAATCGCGAAAGTGTGAGCCAGATAATTGCAAATACCAGAACTAACCCAGACATAACCTTGCGTTATCCTCTAAAATATTAATCGCAACCAGGTGTAGTTGACCGTTTCGGTGTGGTACCGCATTACTACGTTATCCAAACCAGAAGAAGGCAAGGATCTGGCCAACAAGTATGCGAAAAATGCGAAAGTACGAGCCAGATGATTGCAAATACCAGAACTAACCCAGACGTAACCTGCGTTATCCTCTAAAATACTATTCGGAACCAGCTTTTATTGACTGTTTCAGTGTGGTACCACATTACTACGTGATCCAAACCAAAAAAAGCCCAGGATCTTGCTAACCAGTATGCGAAAAATACGAAAGTACGAGCCAGATGATTGCAAATACCAGAACTAACCCAAACATAACCAGCGTTATCCTCCAAAATACTATTCGGATCCAGATTCTATTGACTGTTTTAGTGTGGTACCACATTAATACGTGATACAAACCAGAAAAAGCCCAGGATCTGGCCATCAAGTATGCGAAAAATACGAAAGCACGAGACAGATGAGGGCAAATCCCAGACCTAACCGAGACATAACCGGCGTTATCCTCTAAAACATGAATTGCAACAAGGTTTAATTGACTGTTTCGGTGTGGAACCTCATTACTACGGGATCCAAACCAGAAAAAACCCAGGATCTTGCCAACAAGTATGCGAAAAATGCGAAAGTACGAGCCAGATGATTGCAAATACCAGAACTAACCCAAACATAACCAGCGTTATCCTCCAAATATTCTTGGCAACCAGGATTAATTGATTGCTACGGTGTGGAACCACATTACGACGGGATCCAAACCACAAAAAACCCAAGATCTGGCCAACAAGTACGCGAAAAATGCGAAAGTATGAGCCAGAGTATTGCAAATACCAGAACTAACCCAGACGTAACCAGCGTTATCCTCTAAAATACTATTCGGAACCAGATTCTATTGACTGTTTTAGTGTGGTACCACATTACTACGTGATACAAACCAGAAAAAGCCCAGGATCTGGCCATCAAGTATGCGAAAAATACGAAAGCACGAGACAGATGAGGGCAAATCCCAGACCTACCCAAGACATAACCGGCGTTATCCTCTAAAATATTAATCGGAACCAGGGTTAATTGACTGTTTCAGTGCGGTACCTCATTACTACGTGATCCAAGCCAGAAAAAGGCCAAGATCTGGCCAACAAGTAAGCGAAAAATGCGAAGGTACGAGCCAGATGAGGGCAAATACCAGAACTAACCAAGACATAACAGGCGTTATCCTCTAAAATATTAATCGGAACCAGGTTTAATTGACAATTTGGGTGTGGTACCGCATTACTACGTGAGCCAAACCAGAAAAAGGCGATGATTTGGCCACAAGTATGCGAAAAATACGAAAGCACGAGACAGATGAGGGCAAATCCCAGACCTAACCGAGACATAACCGGCGTTATCCACTAAAATACTAATCGGAACCAGCTTTTATTGACTGTTTCAGTGTGATACCACATTACTACGTGATCCAAACCAGAAAAAGCCCAGGATCGTGCCAACAAGTATGCGAAATGGCGAAAGTATGTGCCAGATTGCTGCAAATACCAGATCTAACCCAGACATAACCAGCGTCATCCTCTAAAATACTGTTCGGGACCAGCTTCTATTGACTGCGTCTGTGTGGCACCATATTACTACCTGATCCAAACCGGAAAAAGCCCAGGATCTGGCCAACAAGTATGCGAGAAATGCGAAAGTACGAGCCAGATGAGGGCATATCCCAGACCTAACCGAGACATTACCAGCGTTATCCTCTAAAATATTAATCGCAACCAGGTTTAATTGACTGTTTCGGTGTGGAAACTCATTACTATGGGACCCAAACCAGAAAAAACCCAGGATCTGGACAACAAGTATGCGAAAAACGCGAAAGTATGAGCCAGATGATTGCAAATACCAGAACTAACATAGACGTAACCTGCGTTATCCTCTAAAATACTATTCGGAACCAGCTTTTATTGACTGTTTCAGTGTGGCACCATGTTACTACGTGATCCAAACCGGAAAAAAGCCCAGGATCTGGCCAACAAGTATGCGAGAAATGCGAAAGTACGAGCCAGATGAGGGCAAATCCCAGACCTAACCGAGACATTACCAGCGTTATCCTCTAAAATATTAATCGCAACCAGGTTTAATTGACTGTTTCGGTGTGGAAACTCATTACTACGGGATCCAAACCAGAAAAAAGCCAGGATTTTGCCAACGAGTATGCGAATAATGCGAAAATACGAGCCAGATGATTGCAAATACCAGAACTAACCCAAACATAACCAGCGTTATCCTCCAAATATTCATGGCAACCAGGATTAATTGACTGCTACGGTGTGGAACCACATTACGACGGGATCCAAACCACAAAAAACCCAAGATCTGGCCAACAAGTATGCGAAAAATGCGAAAGTACGAGCCAGATGAGGGCAAATTCCAGACCTACCCGAGACATAGCCGGCGTTATCCTCTAAAATATTAATCGGAGCCAGGTTTAATTGACTGCTTCAGTGTGGTACCACATTACTACGTGGTTCAAGCCAGAAAAAGGCCAGGATCTGGCCAACAAGTATGCGAAATGGCGAAAGTATGTGCCAGTTTGTTGCAAATACCAGATCTAACCCAGACATAACCAGCGTCATCCTCTAAAATACTGTTCGGAACCAGCTTCTATTGACTGTTTCTGTGTGGTACCATATTACTACGTGATCCAAACCGGAAAAAGCCCAGGATCTGGCCAACAAGTATGCGAAAAATACGAAAGCACGAGCAAGATGAGGGCAAATCCCAGACCTAACACAGACATAACCGGCGTTATCCTCTAAAATATTAATCGCAACCAGGTGTAGTTGACCGTTTCGGTGTGGTACCGCATTACTACGTTATCCAAACCAGAAAAAGGCGAGGAACTGTCCAACAAGTTTGCGAAAAATGCGAAAGTACGAGCCAGATCAGGGCAAATACCAGACCTAACCCAGGCATAAACGGCGTTATCCTCTAAAATATTAATCGCAACCAGGTTTAATTGACTGTTTCGGTGTGGAACCACATTACTGCGGGATACAAACCAGAGAAACCCTGGATCTGGCCAAGAAGTATGCGAAAAACTCGAAAGTATGAGCCAGATAATTGCAAATACCAGAACTAACCAAGACATAACCGGCGTTATCCTCTAAAATATTAATCGGAACCAGGTTTAATTGACAATTTGGGTGTGGTACCGCATTACTACGTGAGTCAAACCAGAAAAAGGCGATGATTTGGCCAACAAGTATGCGAAAAATACGAAAGCACGAGACAGATGAGGGCAAATCCCAGACCTAACCGAGACATAACCGGCGTTATCCACTAAAATACTAATCGGAACCAGCTTTTATTGACTGTTTCAGTGTGATACCACATTACTACGTGATCCAAACCAGAAAAAGCCCAGGATCGTGCCAACAAGTATGCGAAATGGCGAAAGTATGTGCCAGATTGCTGCAAATACCAGATCTAACCCAGACATAACCAGCGTCATCCTCTAAAATACTGTTCGGGACCAGCTTCTATTGACTGTTTCTGTGTGGCACCATATTACTACGTGATCCAAACCGGAAAAAGCCCAGGATCTGGCCAACGAGTATGCGAGAAATGCGAAAGTACGAGCCAGATGAGGGCATATCCCAGACCTAACCGAGACATTACCAGCGTTATCCTCTAAAATATTAATCGCAACCAGGTTTAATTGACTGTTTCGGTGTGGAAACTCATTACTATGGGACCCAAACCAGAGAAAACCCTGGATCTGGCCAAGAAGTATGCGAAAAACTCGAAAGTATGAGCCAGATAATTGCAAATACCAGAACTAACCCAGACGTAACCTGCGTTATCCTCTAAAATACTATTCGGAACCAGCTTTTATTGACTGTTTCAGTGTGGTACCACATTACTACGTGATCCAAACCAGAAAAAGCCCAGGATCTGGCCAACAAGTATGCGAAATCGCGAAAGTATGAGCCAGATAATTGCAAATACCAGAACTAACCCAGACGTAACCTGCGTTATCCTCTAAAATATTAATCCGAACCAGGTTTAATTCACTGTTTCAGTGTGATACCACATTACTACGTGGTCCAAGCCAGAAAAAGGCCAGGATCTGGCCAACATGTATGCGAGAAATGCGAATACGAGCCAGATGACGGCAAATCCCAGACCTACCCGAGACATAACCGGCGTTATCCTCTAAAATATTAATCGCAACCAGGTTTAATTGACTCTTTCGGTGTGGAACCTCATTACTACGGGATCCAAACCGGGAAAAACCCAGGATCTGGCCAACAAGTATGCGAAAAACGCGGAAGTATGAGCCAGATAATTGCAAATACCAGAACTAACCCAGACGTAACCTGCGTTATCCTCTAAAATACTATTCGGAACCAGCTTTTATTGACTGTTTCAGTGTGGTACCACATTACTACGTGATGCAAACCACAAAAAACCCAAGATCTGGCCAACAAGTATGCGAAAAATGCGAAAGTACGAGCCAGATGATGGCAAATTCCAGACCTACCCGAGACATAGCCGGCGTTATCCTCTAAAATATTAATCGGAGCCAGGTTTAATTGACTGCTTCAGTGTGGTACCACATTACTACGTGGTTCAAGCCAGAAAAAGGCCAGGATCTGGCCAACAAGTATGCGAAATGGCGAAAGTATGTGCCAGATTGTTGCAAATACCAGATCTAACCCAGACATAACCAGCGTCATCCTCTAAAATACTGTTCGGAACCAGCTTCTATTGACTGTTTCTGTGTGGTACCATATTACTACGTGATCCAAACCGGAAAAAGCCCAGGATCTGGCCAACAAGTATGCGAAAAAAACGAAAGCACGAGCAAGATGAGGGCAAATCCCAGACCTAACACAGACATAACCGGCGTTATCCTCTAAAATATTAATCGCAACCAGGTGTAGTTGACCGTTTCGGTGTGGTACCGCATTACTACGTTATCCAAACCAGAAAAAGGCGAGGAACTGTCCAACAAGTTTGCGAAAAATGCGAAAGTACGAGCCAGATCAGGGCAAATACCAGACCTAACCCAGGCATAAACGGCGTTATCCTCTAAAATATTAATCGCAACCAGGTTTAATTGACTGTTTCGGTGTGGAACCACATTACTGCGGGATACAAACCAGAGAAAACCCTGGATCTGGCCAAGAAGTATGCGAAAAACTCGAAAGTATGAGCCAGATAATTGCAAATACCAGAACTAACCCAGACGTAACCAGCGTTATCCTCTAAAATACTAATCGGAACCAGCTTTTATTGACTGCTTCAGTGTGATACCACATTACTACGTAATACAAACCAGAAAAAGCCCAGGATCTGGCCATCAAGTATGCGAAAAATACGAAAGCACGAGACAGATGAGGGCAAATCCCAGACCTAACCGAGACATAACCGGCGTTATCCTCTAAA
Organism: Colletes latitarsis; assembly: GCF_051014445.1. Classification (NCBI taxonomy): domain Eukaryota; kingdom Metazoa; phylum Arthropoda; class Insecta; order Hymenoptera; family Colletidae; genus Colletes; species Colletes latitarsis. Next base: position 2,039,487 of record NW_027488368.1, on the reverse strand, counting down.
ATATGAATCGCAACAAGGTTTAATTGACTGTTTCGGTGTGGAACCTCATTACTACGGGATCCAAACCAGAAAAAACCCAGGATCTGGCCAACAAGTATGCGAAAAACGCGAAAGTATGAGCCAGAGTATTGCAAATACCAGAACTAACTCAGATGTAACCTGCGTTATCCTCTAAAATACTATTCGGAACCAGTTTCTATTGACTGTTTTAGTGTGGTACCACATTACTACGTGATACAAGCCAGAAAAAGCCCAAGATCTGGGCAACAAGTATGCGAAAAATGCGAAAGTACGAGCCAGACGAGGGCAAATTCCAGACCTACCCGAGACATAACCGGCGTTATCCTCTAGAATATTAATCGCAACCAGGTTTAATTGACTGTTTCGGTGTGGAACTTCATTACTACGGGATCCAAACCAGAAAAAACCTAGGATCTGGCCAACAAGTATGCGAAAAACGCGAAAGTATGAGCCAGAGTATTGCAAATACCAGAACTAACACAGACGTAACCTGCGTTATCCTCTAAAATACTATTCGGAACCAGATTCTAGTGACTGTTTTAGTGTGGTACCACATTACTACGTGATACAAACCACAAAAAGCCGAGGATCTGGCCATCAAGTATGCGAAAAATGCGAAAGTACGAGCCAGATGAGGGCAAATTCCAGACCTACCCGAGACATAACCGGCGTTATCCTCTAAAATATTAATCGGAACCAGGGTTAATTGACTGCTTCAGTGTGGTACCTCATTACTACGTGGTCCAAGCCAGAAAAAGGCCAAGATCTGGCCAAAAAGTAAGCGAAAAATGCGAAGGTACGAGCCAGATGAGGGCAAATACCAGACCTAACCAAGACATAACCGGCGTTATCCTCTAAAATATTAACCGGAACCAGGTTTAATTGACAATTTCGGTGTGGTACCGCATTACTACGTGAGCCAAACCAGAAAAAGGCGATGATTTGGCCAACAAGTATGCGAAAAATACGAAAGCACGAGACAGATTAGGGCAAATCCCAGACCTAACCGAGACATAACCGGCGTTATCCTCTAAAATATTAATCGCGACCAGGTTTAATTGACTGTTTCGGTGTGGAACCTCATTACTACGGAATCCAAACCGGAAAAAACCCAGGATCTGGCCAACAAGTATGCGAAAAACGCGAAAGTATGAGCCAGATAATTGCAAATACCAGAACTAACCCAGACGTAACCTGCGTTATCCTCTAAAATACTATTCGGAACCTGCTTTTATTGACTGTTTCAGTGTGGTACCACATTACTACGTGATCCAAACCAGAAAAAGCCCAGGATCTGGCCAACAAGTATGCGAAAAACGCGAAAGTATGAGCCAGATAATTGCAACTACCAGAACTAACCGAGACATAACCGGCGTTATCCTATAAAATATTAATCGCAACCAGGTGTAGTTGACAATTTCGGTGTGGTACCGCATTACTACGTGAGCCAAACCAGAAAAAGGTGATGATTTGGCCAACAAGTATGCGAAAAATACGAACGCACGAGACAGATGAGGGCAAATCCCAGACCTAACCGAGATATAACCGGCGTTATCCTCTAAAATATGAATCGCAACCAGCTTTAATTGACTGTTTCGGTGTGGAACCTCATTACTACGCGATCCAAACCAGAAAAAACCCAGGATCTGGCCAACAAGTATGCGAAAATCGCGAAAGTATGAGCCAGAGTATTCCAAATACCAGAACTAACCCAGAGGTAACCTGCGTTATCCTCTAAAATACTATTCTGAACCAGGTTCACTTGACTTTTTTAGTGTGGTACCACATTACTACGTGATGCAAACCAGAAAAAGCCCAGGATCTAGCCATCAAGTATGCGAAAAATACGAAAGCACGAGACAGATGAGGGCAAATCCCAGACCAAACCGAGACATAACCGGCTTTATCCTCCAAAACATTAATCGCAACCAGGTTTAATTGACTGTTTCGGTGTGGAACCTCATTACAACGGGATCCAAACCAGAAAAAACCTAGGATCTTGCCAACAAGTATGCGAAAAATGCGAAAGTACGAGCCAGATGATTGCAAATACCAGAACTAACCCAAACATAACCAGCGTTATCCTCCAAAATATTCATGGCAACCAGGATTAATTGACTGCTACGGTGTGGAAACACATTACGACGGGATCCAAACCACAAAAAACCCAAGATCTGGCCAACAAGTATGCGAAAAATGCGAAAGTACGAGCCAGACGAGGGCAAATTCCAGACCTACCCGAGACATAACCGGCGTTATCCTCTAGAATATTAATCGCAACCAGGTTTAATTGACTGTTTCGGTGTGGAACTTCATTACTACGGGATCCAAACCAGAAAAAACCTAGGATCTGGCCAACAAGTATGCGAAAAACGCGAAAGTATGAGCCAGAGTATTGCAAATACCAGAACTAACACAGACGTAACCTGCGTTATCCTCTAAAATACTATTCGGAACCAGATTCTATTGACTGTTTTAGTGTGGTACCACATTACTACGTGATACAAACCACAAAAAGCCGAGGATCTGGCCATCAAGTATGCGAAAAATACGAAAGCACGAGACAGATGAGTGCAAATCCCAGACCTAACCGAGACATAACCGGCGTTATCCTCTAAAATATTAATCGCAACCAGGTTTAAATGACTGTTTCGATGTGGAACCTCATTACTACGGGATCCAAACCAGAAAAAACCCAGGATTTTGCCAACGAGTATGCGAGAAATGCGAAAGTACGAGCCAGATGATTGCAAATACCAGAACAAACCCAGTCGTAACCTGCGTTATCCTCTAAAATACTATTCGGAACCAGCTTTTATTGACTGCTTCAGTGTGGTACCACATTACTACGTGGTCCAAGCCAGAAAAAGGCCAGGATCTGGCCAACAAGGATGCGAAATGGCGAAAGTATGTGCCAGAATGTTGCAAATACCAGATCTAACCCAGACATAACCAGCGTCATCCTCTAAAATACTGTTCGGAACCAGCTTCTATTGACTGTTTCTGTGTGGTACCATATTACTACGTGATCCAAACCGGAAAAAGCCCAGGATCTGGCCAACAAGTATGAGAGAAATGCGAAAGTACGAGCCAGATGAGGGCAAATCCCAGACCTAACCGAGACATTACCAGCGTTATCCTCTAAAATATTAATCGCAACCAGGTTTAATTGACTGTTTCGGTGTGGAAACTCATTACTATGGGACCCAAACCAGAAAAAACCCAGGATCTGGCCAACAAGTATGCGAAAAACGCGAAAGTATGAGCCAGACGATTGCAAATACCAGAACTAACACAGACGTAACCTGCGTTATCCTCTAAAATACTATTCGGAAGCAGCTTTTATTGACTGTTTCAGTGTGGTACCACATTACTACGTGATCCAAACCAGAAAAAGCCCAGGATCTGGCCAACAAGTATGCGAAAAATACGAAAGCACGAGCAAGATGAGGGCAAATCCCAGACCTAACACAGACATAACCGGCGTTATCCTCTAAAATATTAATCGCAACCGGGTGCAGTTGACCGTTTCGGTGTGGTACCGCATTACTACGTTATCCAAACCAGAAAAAGGCGAGGATCTGTCCAACAAGTTTGCGAAAAATGCGAAAGTACGAGCCAGATCAGGGCAAATACCAGACCTAACCCAGGCATAAACGGCGTTATCCTTTAAAATATTAATCGCAACCAGGTTTAATTGACTGTTTCGGTGTGGAAACTCATTACTATGGGACCCAAACCAGAAAAAACCCTGGATCTGGCCAAGAAGTATGCGAAAAACTCGAAAGTATGAGCCAGATAATTGCAAATACCAGACCTAACCGAGATATAACCGGCGTTATCCTCTAAAATATGAATCGCAACAAGGTTTAATTGACTGTTTCGGTGTGGAACCTCATTACTACGGGATCCAAACCAGAAAAAACCCAGGATCTGGCCATCAAGTATGCGAAAAATACGAAAGCACGAGACAGATGAGGGCAAATCCCAGACCTAACCGAGACATAACCGGCGTTATCCTCTAAAATATGAATCGCAACAAGGTTTAATTGACTGTTTCGGTGTGGAACCTCATTACTACGGGATCCAAACCAGAAAAAACCCAGGATCTGGCCAACAAGTATGCGAAAAACGCGAAAGTATGAGCCAGATAATTGCAAATACCAGAACTAACCCAGACGTAACCTGCGTTATCCTCTAAAATACTAATCGGAACCAGCTTTTATTGACTGCTTCAGTGTGATACCACATTACTACGTGATCCAAACCAGAAAAAGCTCAGGATCTGGCCAACAAGTATGCGAAATCGCGAAAGTATGAGCCAGATAATTGCAGATACCAGAACTAACCCAGACGTAACCTGCGTTATCCTCTAAAATATTAATCCGAACCAGGTTTAATTCACTGTTTCAGTGTGATACCACATTACTACGTGGTCCAAGCCAGGAAAAGGCCAGGAACTGGCCAACATGTATGCGAGAAATGCGAATACGAGCCAGATGACGGCAAATCCCAGACATACCCGAGACATAACCGGCGTTATCCTCTAAAATATTAATCGCAACCAGGTTTAATTGACTGTTTCGGTGTGGAACCTCATTACTACGGGATCCAAACCGGAAAAAACCCAGGATCTGGCCAACAAGTATGCGAAAAACGCGAAAGTATGAGCCAGATGATTGCAAATACCAGAACTAACCCAGTCGTAACCTGCGTTATCCTCTAAAATACTATTCGGAACCAGCTTTTATTGACTGCTTCAGTGTGGTACCACATTACTACGTGATCCAAACCAAAAAAAGCCCAGGATCTTGCCAAGAAGTATGCGAAAAACACGAAAGTATGAGCCAGAGTATTCCAAATACCAGAACTAACCCAGACGTAACCTGCGTTATCCTCTAAAATACTATTCGGAACCATGTTCTATTGACTTTTTCAGTGTGGTACCACATTACTACGTGATGCAAACCAGAAAAAGCCCACGATCTGGCCATCAAGTATGCGAAAAATACGAAAGCACGAGACAGATGAGGGCAAATCCCAGACCAAACCGAGACATAGCCGGCTTTATCCTCCAAAATATTAATCGCAACCAGGTTTAATTGACTGTTTCGGTGTGGAACTTCATTACTACGGGATCCAAACCAGAAAAAGGCGGGGATCTGGCCAACAAGTATGCGAAAACTGCGAAAGTACGAGCTAGATCTGGGCAAATACCAGACCTAACCCAGACATAAACGGCGTTATCCTCTAAAATATTAATCGCAACCAGGTTTAATTGACTGTTTCGGTGTGGAACCACATTACTGCGGGATCCAAACCAGAAAAAACCCTGGATCTGGCCAACAAGTATGCGAAAAACGCGAAAGTATGAGCCAGAGTATTCCAAATACCAGAACTAACCCAGAGGTAACCAGCGTTATCCTCCATAATATTCATCGCCACCAGCTTTTATTGACTGTTTCAGTGTGGTACCACATTACTACGTGATCCAAACCAAGAAAAGCCCAGGATCTTGCCAAGAAGTATGCGAAAAATACGAAAGTATAAGCCAGATGATTGCAAATACCAGAACTAACCCAGACATAACCAGCGTTATCCTCTAAAATATTAATCGGAACCAGGTTTAATTGACTGTTTCGGTGTGGTATCGCATTACTACGTGATCCAAACCAGAAAAAGGCGATGATTTGGCCAACAAGTATGCGAAAAATACGAAAGCTCGAGACAGATGAGGGCAAATCCCAGACCTAACCGAGGCATAACCGGCGTTATCCTCTAAAATATGAATCGCAACCAGGTTTAATTGACAGTTTCGGTGTGGTACCGCATTACTATGTGATCCCAACCAGAAGAAGGCCAGGATCGGCCAACATGTATGCGATAAATGCGAAAGTACGAGCCAGATGAGGGCAAATACCAGACCTAACCCAAACATAACCGGCGTTATCCTCTAAAATAATTATCGCAACCAGGTTTAATTGACTGGTTCGGTGTGGTACCGCATTACTACGTGATCCCAACCAGAAAAAGCCCAGGATCTGGCCAACAAGTATGCGAAATGGCGAAAGTATGTGCCAGAATGTTGCAAATACCAGATCTAACCCAGACATAACCAGCGTCATCCTCTAAAATACTGTTCGGAACCAGCTTCTATTGACTGTTTCTGTGTGGTACCATATTACTACGTGATCCAAACCGGAAAAAGCCCAGGATCTGGCCAACAAGTATGCGAGAAATGCGAAAGTACGAGCCAGATGAGGGCAAATCCCAGACCTAACCGAGACATTACCAGCGTTATCCTCTAAAATATTAATCGCAACCAGGTTTAATTGACTGTTTCGGTGTGGAAACTCATTACTATGGGACCCAAACCAGAAAAAACCCAGGATCTGGCCAACAAGTATGCGAAAAACGCGAAAGTATGAGCCAGACGATTGCAAATACCAGAACTAACACAGACGTAACCTGCGTTATCCTCTAAAATACTATTCGGAAACAGCTTTTATTGACTGTTTCAGTGTGGTACCACATTACTACGTGATCCAAACCAGAAAAAGCCCAGGATCTGGCCAACAAGTATGCGAAAAATACGAAAGCACGAGCAAGATGAGGGCAAATCCCAGACCTAACACAGACATAACCGGCGTTATCCTCTAAAATATTAATCGCAACCGGGTGCAGTTGACCGTTTCGGTGTGGTACCGCATTACTACGTTATCCAAACCAGAAAAAGGCGAGGATCTGTACAACAAGTTTGCGAAAAATACGAAAGCACGAGCAAGATCAGGGCAAATACCAGACCTAACCCAGGCATAAACGGCGTTATCCACTAAAATATTAATCGCAACCAGGTTTAATTGACTGTTTCGCTGTGGAACCACATTACTGCGGGATACAAGTCAGAGGAAACCCTGGATCTGGCCAAGAAGTATGCGAAAAACTCGAAAGTATGAGCCAGATAATTGCAAATACCAGAACTAACCCAGACGTAACCTGCGTTATCCTCTAAAATACTAATCGGAACCAGCTTTTATTGACTGCTTCAGTGTGATACCACATTACTACGTGATCCAAACCAGAAAAAGCTCAGGATCTGGCCAACAAGTATGCGAAATCGCGAAAGTATGAGCCAGATAATTGCAGATACCAGAACTAACCCAGACGTAACCTGCGTTATCCTCTAAAATATTAATCCGAACCAGGTTTAATTCACTGTTTCAGTGTGATACCACATTACTACGTGGTCCAAGCCAGGAAAAGGCCAGGAACTGGCCAACATGTATGCGAGAAATGCGAATACGAGCCAGATGACGGCAAATCCCAGACATACCCGAGACATAACCGGCGTTATCCTCTAAAATATTAATCGCAACCAGGTTTAATTGACTGTTTCGGTGTGGAACCTCATTACTACGGGATCCAAACCGGAAAAAACCCAGGATCTGGCCAACAAGTATGCGAAAAACGCGAAAGTATGAGCCAGATGATTGCAAATACCAGAACTAACCCAGTCGTAACCTGCGTTATCCTCTAAAATACTATTTGGAACCAGCTTTTATTGACTGTTTCAGTGTGGTACCACATTACTACGTTATCCAAACCAGAAAAAACCCAGGATCTGGCCAACAAGTATGCGAAAAACGCGAAAGTATGAGCCAGATGATTGCAAATAGCAGAACTAACCCAGACGTAACATGCGTTATCCTCTAAAATACTAATTGGAACCAGCTTTTATTGACTGTTTCAGTGTGGTACCACATTACTTCGTGATCCAAACCAGAAAAAACCCAGGATCTGGCCAACAAGTATGCGAGAAACGCGAAAGTATGAGCCAGATGATTGCAAATAGCAGAACTAACCCAGACGTAACCTGCGCTATCCTCTAAAATACTATTCGGAACCAGCTTTTATTGACTGTTTCAGTGTGGTACCACATTACTACGTGATCCAAACCAAAAAAAGCCCATGATCTTGCCAACAAGTATGCGAAAAATGCGAAAGTACGAGCCAGATTTGCAAATACCAGAACTAACCCAAACATAACATGCGTTATCCTCCAAAATATTCATGGCAACCAGGATTAATTGACTGCTACGGTGTGGAACCACATTACGACGTGATCCAAACCACAAAAAACCCAAGATCTGGCCAACAAGTATGCGAAAAACGCGAAAGTACGAGCCAGATGGGGGCAAATCCCAGACCTAACACAGCCATAACCGGCGTTATCCTCTAAAATATTAATCGCAACCAGGTGTAGTTGACAATTTCGGTGTGGTCCCGCATTACTACGTGAGCCAAACCAGAAAAAGGCGATGATTTGGCCAACTAGTATGCGAAAAATGCGAAAGTACGAGCCAGATAAGGGCAAATTCCAGAACTAACCCAGACATAACCGGCGTTATCCTCCAAAATATTAATCGCCACCAGGTGTAATTGACTGTTTCGGTGTGGAACCACATTACTACGGGATTCAAGCCAGAAAATGGCGAGGATCTGGCCAACAAGTATGCGAAAAACGCGAAAGTATGAGCCAGATGAGGGCAAATACCAGACCTAACCGAGACATAACCGGCGCTATCCTCTAAAATACTATTCGGAACCAGCTTTAATTGACTCTTTCAGTGTGGTACCTCATTACTACGTGGTCCAAGCCAGAAAAAGGCCAGGATCTGGCCAACAAGTAAGCGAAAAATGCGAAGGTACGAGCCAGATGAGGGCAAATACCAGACCTAACCAAGACATAACCGGCGTTATCCTCAAAAATATTAATCGGAACCCGGTTTAATTGACTGTTTCAGTGTGATGCCACATTAGTACGTGGTCCAAGCCAGAAAAAGGCCAGGATCTGGCCAACAAGTATGCGAAAAATGCGAAAATACGAGGCAGATGACGGCAAATCCCAGTCCTAACACAGACATAACCGGCGTTATCCTCTATAATATTAATCGCAACCAGGTGTAGTTGACCGATTCGGTGTGGTACCGCATTACTACGTGATCCAAACCAGAAAAAGGCGAGGATCTGGCCAACAAGTATGCGAAGAATGCGAAAGTACGAGCCAGATCAGGGCAAATACCAGACCTACCCGAGACATAACCGGCGTTATCCTCTAAAATATTAATCGCAACCAGCTGTAGTTGACCGTTTCGGTGTGGTACCGCATTACTACGTGTTCCAAACCAGAAAAAGGCGAGGATCTGGCCAACAAGTATGCGAAAAACGCGAAAGTATGAGCCAGATGAATGTAAATACCTGAACTAACCCAGACGTAACCTGCGTTATCCTCTAAAATACTATTCGGAACCAGATTCTGTTGACTGTTTCAGTGTGGTACCACATTACTACGTGATACAAACCAGAAAAAACCCAGGATCTGGCCAACAAGTATGCGAAAAATACGAAAGCACGAGTCAGGTGAGGGCAAATCCCAGACCTAACCGATACATAACCGGAGTTATCCTCTAAAATATTAATCGCAACCAGGTTTAATTGACTGTTTCGTTGTGGTACCGCATTACTACGTGATCCCAACCAGAAAAAGCCCAGGATCTAGCCAACAAGCAGACGAAAAATGCGAAGCTACGAGCCAGATGAGGGCAAATCCCAGACCTAACCGAGACATAACCGGCGTTATCCTCTAAAACATTAATCGCAACCAGGTTTAATTGACTGTTTCGGTGTGGAACTTCATTACTACGGGATCCAAACCAGAAAAAACCTAGGATCTGGCCAACAAGTATGCGAAAAACGCGAAAGTATGAGCTAGATGATAGCAAATACCAGAACTAACACAGACGTAACCTGCGTTATCCTCTAAAATACTATTCGGGACCAGCTTTTATTGACTGCTTCAGTGTGGTACTACATTACTACGTGATCCAAACCAGAAAAAGCCCAGGATCTGGCCAACAAGTATGCGAAAAATACGAAAGCACGAGCAAGATGAGGGCAATTCCCAGACCTAACACAGACATAACCGGCGTTATCCTCTATAATATTAATCGCAACCAGGTGTAGTTGACCGATTCGGTGTGGTACCGCATTACTACGTGATCCAAACCAGAAAAAGGCGAGGATCTGGCCAAGAAGTATGCTAAGAATGCGAAAGTACGAGCCATATCAGGGCAAATACCAGACCTACTCGAGACATAACCGGCGTTATCCTCTAAAATATTAATCGCAACCAGGTGTAGTTGAGCGTTTCGGTGTGGTACCGCATTACTACGTGATCCAAACCAGAAAAAGGCGAGGATCTGGTCAACAAGTATGCGGAAAATGCGAAAGTACGAGCCAGATAAGGGCAAATTCCAGAACTAACCCAGACATAACCGGCGTTATCCTCTAAAATATTAATCGCCACCAGGGTTAATTGACTGTTTCGGTGTGGAACCACATTACTACAGGATCCAAACCAGAAAAAGGCCAGGATCTGGCCAACAAGCATGCGTAAAATACGAAAGTACGCGCCAGATGAGGGCAAATACCTGACATAACGCAGACATTACCGGCGTTATCCTCTAAAACATTAATCGGAACCAGCTTTAATTGACTGGTTCGGTGTGGAACCTCATTACTACGTGATCCATACCAGAAAAAACCCAGGATCTGGCCAACAAGTATGCGAAAAACGCGAAAGTATGGGCCAGATGACGGCAAATCCCAGACCTAACCGAGACATAACCGGCGTTATCCTCTAAAATATTAATCGCAACCAGGTTTAATTGACTGTTTCGGTGTGGAACTTCATTACTACGGGATCCAAACCAGAAAAAACCTAGGATCTGGCCAACAAGTATGCGAAAAGCGCGAAAGTGTGAGCCAGATTATTGTAAATACCTGAACTAACCCAGACGTAACCTGCGTTATCCTATAAAATACTATTCGGAACCAGATTCTATTGACTGTTCCAGTGTGGTACCTCATTAGTACGTGGTCCAAGCCAGAAAAAGGCCAGGATCTGGCCAATAAGTAAGCGAAAAATGCGAAGGTACGAGCCAGATGAGTGCAGATACCAGACCTAACCAAGACATAACCTGCGTTATCTTCTAAAATATTAATCGGAACCAGGTTTAATTGACTGTTTCAGTGTGGTACCTCATTACTACGTGGTCCAAGCCAGAAAAAGGCCAGGATCTGGCCAACAAGTAAGCGAAAAATGCGAAGGTACGAGCCAGATGAGGGCAAATCCCAGACCTAAGCGAGACATAACCGGCGTTATCCTCTAAAATATTAATCGCAACCAGGTGTAGTTGACCGTTTCGGTGTGGTACCGCATTACTACGTGATCCAAACCAGAAAATGGCGAGGATCTGGCCAACAAGTATGCGAAAAATGCGAAAGTACGAGCCAGATCAGGCCAAATACCAGACCTAACCGAGACATAACCGGCGCTATCCTCTAAAATACTATTCAGAACCAGCTTTAATTGACTGTTTCAGTGTGGTACCTCATTACTACGTGGTCCAAGCCAGAAAAAGGCCAGGATCTGGCCAACAAGTTTGCGAAAAATGCGAAAATACGAGCCAGATGACGGCAAATCCCAGTCCTAACCGAGATATAACCGGCGTTATCCTCTAAAATATTAATCGCAACCAGGTTTAATTGACTGTTTCGGTGTGGAACTTCATTACTACGAGATCCAAACCAGAAAAAACCTAGGGTCTGGCCAACAAGTATGCGAAAAACGCGAAAGTATGAGCCAGATGATTGTAAATACCTGAACTAACCCAGACGTAACCTGCGTTATCCTCTAAAATACTATTCGGAACCAGATTCTATTGACTGTTTCAGTGTGGTACCACATTACTACGTGATACAAACCAGAAAAAGCACAGGATCTGGCCAACAAGTATGCGACAAATACGAAAGCACGAGACAGATGAGGGCAAATCCCAGACCTAACCGAGACATAACCGGAGTTATCCTCTAAAATATTAATCGCAACCAGGTTTAATTGACAGTTTCGGTGTGGTACCGCATTACTACGTGATCCCAACCAGAAAAAGCCCAGGATCTAGCCAACAAGCAGGCGAAAAATGCGAAGCTACGAGCCAGATGAGGGCAAATCCCAGACCTAACCGAGACATAACCGGCGTTATCCTCTAAAATATTAATCGCAACCAGGTTTAATTGACTGTTTCGGTGTGGAACTTCATTACTACGGGATCCAAACCAGAAAAAACCTAGGATCTGGCCAACAAGTATGCGAAAAGCGCGAAAGTATGAGCCAGATGATTGTAAATACCTGAACTAACCCAGATGTAACCTGCGTTATCCTATAAAATACTATTCGGAACCAGGGTTAATTGACTGTTTCAGTGTGGTACCACATTACTACGTGATACAAACCAGAAAAAGCCCAGGATCTGGCCAACAAGTATGCGAAAAATACGAAAGCACGAGACAGATGAGGGCAAATCCGAGACCTAACCGAGACATAACCGGAGTTATCCTCTAAAATATTAATCGCAACAAGGTTTAATTGACTGTTTCGGTGTGGAACCACATTACGACGGGGTCCAAACCACAAAAAACCCAAAATCTGGCCAACAAGTATGCGAAAAATACGAAAGCACGAGCCAGATGATTGCAAATACCAGAACTAACCCAAACATAACCAGCGTTATACTCCTAAATATTCATGGCAACCAGGATTAATTGACTGCTACGGTGTGGAACCACATTACGACGGGATCCAAACCACAAAAAGCCCAATATCTGGCCAACAAGTATGCGAAAAACGCGGAAGTATGACCCAGATGATTGCAAATACCAGAACTAACACAGACGTAACCTGCGTTATCCTCTAAAATACTATTCGGAACCAGCTTTTATTGACTGTTTCAGTGTGGTACCACATTACTACGTGATCCAAACCAGAAAAAGCCCAGGATCTGGCCAACAAGTATGCGAAAAATACGAAAGCACCAGCAAGATGAGGGCAAATCCCAGACCTAACACAGACATAACCGGCGTTATCCTCTATAATATTAATCGCAACCAGGTGTAGTTGACCGTTTCGGTGTGGTACCGCATTACTACATGGTCCAAACCAGAAAAAGGCGAGGATCTGGCCAACGAGTATGCGAAGAATGCGAAAGTACGAGCCAGATCAGGGCAAATTCCAGAACTAACCCAGACATAACCGGCGTTATCCTCTAAAATATTAATCGCCACCAGGATTAATTGACTGTTTCGGTGTGGAACCACATTACTACAGGATCCAAACCAGGAAAAGGCCAGGATCTGGCCAACAAGCATGCGTAAAATGCGATAGTACGCGCCAGATGAGGGCAAATACCTGACATAACGCAGACATTACCGGCGTTATCCTCTAAAACATTAATCGGAACCAGCTTTTATTGACTGTTTCAGTGTGGTACCACATTACTACGTGATCCAAACCAGAAAATGGCGAGGATCTGGCCAACAAGTATGCGAAAAATGCGAAAGTACGAGCCAGATCAGGGCAAATACCAGACCTAACCGAGACATAACCGGCGCTATCCTCTAAAATACTATTCAGAACCAGCTTTAATTGACTGTTTCAGTGTGGTACCTCATTACTACGTGGTCCAAGCCAGAAAGAGGCCAGGGTCTGGCCAACGAGTATGCGAAGAATGCGAAAGTACGAGCCAGATCAGGGCAAATACCAGACCTACCCGGGACATAACCGGCGTTATCCTTTAAAATATTAATCGCAACCAGGTGTAGTTGACCGTTTCGGTGTGGTACCGCATTACTACGTGATCCAAACCAGAAAAAGGCGAGGATCTGGCCAACAAGTATGCGAAGAATGCGAAAGTACGAGCCAGATCAGGGCAAATACCAGACCTACCCGAGACATAACCGGCGTTATCCTCTAAAATATTAATCGCAACCAGGTGTAGTTGACCGATTCGGTGTGGTACCGCATTACTACGTGATCCAAACCAGAAAAAGGCGAGGATCTGGCCAACAAGTATGCGAAAAATGCGAAAGTACGAGCCAGATGAGGGCAAATTCCAGACCTACCCGAGACATAACCGGCGTTATCCTCTAAAATAGTAGTCGCAACCAGGTTTAATTGACTGTTTCAGTGTGGTACCTCATTACTACGGAATCCAAACCAGAAAAAGGCCAGGATCTGGCCAACAAGTATGCGAAGAATGCGAAAGTACGAGCCAGACGAGGGCAAATCCCAGACCTAACACAGACATAACCGGCGTTATCCTCTAAAATATTAATCGCAACCAGGTGTAGTTGACCGTTTCGGTGTGGTACCGCATAACTACGTGATCCAAACCAGAAAAAGGCGAGGATCTGGCCAACAAGTATGCGAAAAATGCGAAAGTATGAGCCAGATAATTGCAAATACCAGAACTAAGCCAGCCGTAACCTGCGTTATCCTCGAAAATATTAATCGGAACCAGGTTTAATTCACTGTTTCAGTGTGATACCACATTACTACGTGGACCAAGCCTGAAAAAGGCCAGGATCTGGCCAACATGTATGCGAAAAATGCGAATACGAGCCAGATGACGGCAAATCCCAGAACTACCCGAGACATAACCGGCGTTATCCTCTAAAATATTAATCGCAACCAGGTGTAGTTGACCGTTTCGGTGTGGTACCGCATTACTACGTGATCCAAACCAGAAAATGGCGAGGATCTGGCCAACAAGTATGCGAAAAATGCGAAAGTACGAGCCAGATCAGGGCAAATACCAGACCTAACCGAGACATAACCGGCGCTATCCTCTAAAATACTATTCAGAACCAGCTTTAATTGACTGTTTCAGTGTGGTACCTCATTACTACGTGGTCCAAGCCAGAAAAAGGCCAGGATCTGGCCAACAAGTTTGCGAAAAATGCGAAAATACGAGCCAGATGACGGCAAAACCCAGTCCTAACCGAGATATAACCGGCGTTATCCTCTAAAATATTAATCGCAACCAGGTGTAGTTGACCGTTTCGGTGTGGTACCGCATTACTACGTGATCCAAACCAGAAAAAGGCGAGGATCTGGCCAACAAGTATGCGAAGAATGCGAAAGTACGAGCCAGATCAGGGCAAATACCAGACCTACCCGAGACATAACCGGCGTTATCCTCTAAAATATTAATCGCAACCAGGTGTAGTTGACCGATTCGGTGTGGTACCGCATTACTACGTAACCCAAACCAGAAAAAGGCGAGGATCTGGCCAACAAGTATGCGAAAAATGCGAAAGTACGAGCCAGATGAGGGCAAATTCCAGACCTACCCGAGACATAACCGGCGTTATCCTCTAAAATATTAGTCGCAACCAGGTTTAATTGACTGTTTCAGTGTGGTACCTCATTACTACGGAATCCAAACCAGAAAAAGGCCAGGATCTGGCCAACAAGTATGCGAAGAATGCGAAAGTACGAGCCAGACGAGGGCAAATCCCAGACCTAACACAGACATAACCGGCGTTATCCTCTAAAATATTAATCGCAACCAGGTGTAGTTGACCGTTTCGGTGTGGTACCGCATAACTACGGGATCCAAACCAGAAAAAGGCGAGGATCTGGCCAACAAGTATGCGAAAAATGCGAAAGTATGAGCCGGATAATTGCAAATACCAGAACTAAGCCAGCCGTAACCTGCGTTATCCTCTAAAATATTAATCGGAACCAGGTTTAATTCACTGTTTCAGTGTGATACCACATTACTACGTGGACCAAGCCTGAAAAAGGCCAGGATCTGGCCAACATGTATGCGAAAAATGCGAATACGTGCCAGATGACGGCAAATCCCAGAACTACCCGAGACATAACCGGCGTTATCCTCTAAAATATTAATCGCAACCAGGTTTAATTGACTGCTTCGGTGTGGTACCGCATTACTACGTGGTCCAAGCCTGAAATAGGCCAGGATCGGGCCAACATGTATGCGAAAAATGCGAATACGAGCCACATGATTGCAAATACCAGAACTAACCCAGACGTAACCTGCGTTGTCCTCTAAAATACTATTCGGAACCAGCTTTTAGTGACTGTTTCAGTGTGGTACCACATTACTACGTGATCCTAACCAAAAAAAGCCCAGGATCTTGCCAACAAGTATGCGAAAAATACGAAAGTACGAGCCAGATGATTGCAAATACCAGAACTAACCCAAACATAACCAGCGTTATCCTCCAAAATATTCATCGCGACCAGGTTTAATTGACTGCTTCGGTGTGGAACCGCATTACTACGTGATCCCAAACAGAAAAAGGCGATGATTTGGCCAACAAGTATGCGAAAAATACGAAAGCACGAGACAGATGAGGGCAAATCCCAGACCTAACCGAGACATAACCGGCGTTATCCTCCAAAATATTAATCGCAACCAGGTTTAATTGACTGTCTCGGTGTGGAACCTCATTACAACGGGATCCAAACCAGAAAAGACCCAGGATATTGCCAACAAGTATGCGAAAAATGCGAAAGTACGAGCCAGATGATTGCAAATACCAGAACTAACCCAAACACAACCAGCGTTATCCTCTAAATATTCATGGCAACCAGGATTAATTGACTGCTACGGTGTGGAACAACATTACGACGGGATCGAAACCACAAAAAACCCAAGATCTGGCCAACAAGTACGCGAAAAATGCGAAAGTATGAGCCAGATGATTGCAAATACCATAACTAACCCAGACATAACCAGCGTTATCCTCTAAAATATTAATCGGAACCAGGTTTAATTGACTGTTTCGGTGTGGTACCGCATTACTACGTGGTCCAAACCAGAAAACACCCAGGATCTGGCCAACATGTATGCGAAAAATGCGAATACGAGCCACATGATTGCAAATACCAGAACTAACCCAGACGTAACCTGCGTTGTCCTCTAAAATACTATTCGGAACCAGCTTTTAGTGACTGTTTCAGTGTGATACCACATTACTACGTGGACCAAGCCTGAAAAAGGCCAGGATCTGGCCAACATGTATGCGAAAAATGCGAATACGAGCCAGATGACGGCAAATCCCAGAACTACCCGAGACATAACCAGCGTTATCCTCTAAAATATTAATCGCAACCAGGTTTAATTGACTGCTTCGGTGTGGTACCGCATTACTACGTGATCCCAACCAGAAAAAGCCCAGGATCTTGCCAACAAGTATGCGAAAAATGCGAAAGTACGAGCCAGATGATTGCAAATACCAGAACTAACCCAAACATAACCAGCGTTATCCTCTAAAATATTAATCGCAACCAGGTTTAATAGACTGTTTCAGTGTGGTACCTCATTACTACGTGGTCCAAGCCAGAAAAAGGCCAGGATCTGGCCAACAAGTAAGCGAAAAATGCGAAGGTACGAGCCAGATGAGGGCAAATCCCAGACCTAACCGAGACATAACCGGCGTTATCCTCTAAAATATTAATCGCAACCAGGTTTAATTGACTGTTTCGGTGTGGAACTTCATTACTACGGGATCCAAACCAGAAAAAACCTAGGATCTGGCACACAAGTATGCGAAAAATGCGAAAGTACGAGCCAGATCAGGGCAAATACCAGACCTAACCGAGACATAACCGGCGCTATCCTCTAAAATACTATTCAGAACCAGCTTTAATTGACTGTTTCAGTGTGGTACCTCATTACTACGTGGTCCAAGCCAGAAAAAGGCCAGGATCTGGCAAACAAGTTTGCGAAAAATGCGAAAATACGAGCCAGATGACGGCAAATCCCAGTCCTAACCGAGATATAACCGGCGTTATCCTCTAAAATATTAATCGCAACCAGGTTTAATTGACTGTTTCGGTGTGGAACTTCATTACTACGGGATCCAAACCAGAAAAAACCTAGGATCTGGCACACAAGTATGCGAAAAATGCGAAAGTACGAGCCAGATCAGGGCAAATACCAGACCTAACCGAGACATAACCGGCGCTATCCTCTAAAATACTATTCAGAACCAGCTTTAATTGACTGTTTCAGTGTGGTACCTCATTACTACGTGGTCCAAGCCAGAAAAAGGCCAGGATCTGGCCAACAAGTTTGCGAAAAATGCGAAAATACGAGCCAGATGACGGCAAATCCCAGTCCTAACCGAGATATAACCGGCGTTATCCTCTAAAATATTAATCGCAACCAGGTTTAATTGACTGTTTCGGTGTGGAACTTCATTACTACGAGATCCAAACCAGAAAAAACCTAGGGTCTGGCCAACAAGTATGCGAAAAACGCGAAAGTATGAGCCAGATGATTGTAAATACCTGAACTAACCCAGACGTAACCTGCGTTATCCTCTAAAATACTATTCGGAACCAGATTCTATTGACTGTTTCAGTGTGGTACCACATTACGACGGGGTCCAAACCACAAAAAACCCAAAATCTGGCCAACAAGTATGCGAAAAATACGAAAGCACGAGCCAGATGATTGCAAATACCAGAACTAACCCAAACATAACCAGCGTTATACTCCTAAATATTCATGGCAACCAGGATTAATTGACTGCTACGGTGTGGAACCACATTACGACGGGATCCAAACCACAAAAAGCCCAATATCTGGCCAACAAGTATGCAAAAAACGCGGAAGTATGAGCCAGATGATTGCAAATACCAGAACTAACACAGACGTAACCTGCGTTATCCTCTAAAATACTATTCGGAACCAGCTTTTATTGACTGTTTCAGTGTGGTACCACATTACTACGTGATCCAAACCAGAAAAAGCCCAGGATCTGGCCAACAAGTATGCGAAAAATACGAAAGCACCAGCAAGATGAGGGCAAATCCCAGACCTAACACAGACATAACCGGCGTTATCCTCTATAATATTAATCGCAACCAGGTGTAGTTGACCGTTTCGGTGTGGTACCGCATTACTACATGGTCCAAACCAGAAAAAGGCGAGGATCTGGCCAACGAGTATGCGAAGAATGCGAAAGTACGAGCCAGATCAGGGCAAATTCCAGAACTAACCCAGACATAACCGGCGTTATCCTCTAAAATATTAATCGCCACCAGGATTAATTGACTGTTTCGGTGTGGAACCACATTACTACAGGATCCAAACCAGGAAAAGGCCAGGATCTGGCCAACAAGCATGCGTAAAATGCGAAAGTACGAGCAAGATCAGGGCAAATACCAGACCTAACCGAGACATAACCGGCGCTATCCTCTAAAATACTATTCAGAACCAGCTTTAATTGACTGTTTCAGTGTGGTACCTCATTACTACGTGGTCCAAGCCAGAAAAAGGCCAGGGTCTGGCCAACGAGTATGCGAAAAATGCGAAAGTACGAGCCAGATCAGGGCAAATACCAGACCTAACCGAGACATAACCGGCGCTATCCTCTAAAATACTATTCAGAACCAGCTTTAATTGACTGTTTCAGTGTGGTACCTCATTACTACGTGGTCCAAGCCAGAAAAAGGCCAGGGTCTGGCCGACGAGTATGCGAAGAATGCGAAATTACGAGCCAGATCAGGGCAAATACCAGACCTACCCGAGACATAACCGGCGTTATCCTCTAAAATATTAATCGCAACCAGGTGTAGTTGACCGATTCGGTGTGGTACCGCATTACTACGTGATCCAAACCAGAAAAAGGCGAGGATCTGGCCAACAAGTATGCGAAAAATGCGAAAGTATGAGCCGGATAATTGCAAATACCAGAACTAAGCCAGCCGTAACCTGCGTTATCCTCGAAAATATTAATCGGAACCAGGTTTAATTCACTGTTTCAGTGTGATACCACATTACTACGTGGACCAAGCCTGAAAAAGGCCAGGATCTGGCCAACATGTATGCGAAAAATGCGAATACGAGCCAGATGACGGCAAATCCCAGAACTACCCGAGACATAACCGGCGTTATCCTCTAAAATATTAATCGCAACCAGGTGTAGTTGACCGTTTCGGTGTGGTACCGCATTACTACGTGATCCAAACCAGAAAATGGCGAGGATCTGGCCAACAAGTATGCGAAAAATGCGAAAGTACGAGCCAGATCAGGGCAAATACCAGACCTAACCGAGACATAACCGGCGCTATCCTCTAAAATACTATTCAGAACCAGCTTTAATTGACTGTTTCAGTGTGGTACCTCATTACTACGTGGTCCAAGCCAGAAAAAGGCCAGGATCTGGCCAACAAGTTTGCGAAAAATGCGAAAATACGAGCCAGATGACGGCAAAACCCAGTCCTAACCGAGATATAACCGGCGTTATCCTCTAAAATATTAATCGCAACCAGGTGTAGTTGACCGTTTCGGTGTGGTACCGCATTACTACGTGATCCAAACCAGAAAAAGGCGAGGATCTGGCCAACAAGTATGCGAAGAATGCGAAAGTACGAGCCAGATCAGGGCAAATACCAGACCTACCCGAGACATAACCGGCGTTATCCTCTAAAATATTAATCGCAACCAGGTGTAGTTGACCGATTCGGTGTGGTTCCGCATTACTACGTAACCCAAACCAGAAAAAGGCGAGGATCTGGCCAACAAGTATGCGAAAAATGCGAAAGTACGAGCCAGATGAGGGCAAATTCCAGACCTACCCGAGACATAACCGGCGTTATCCTCTAAAATATTAGTCGCAACCAGGTTTAATTGACTGTTTCAGTGTGGTACCTCATTACTACGGAATCCAAACCAGAAAAAGGCCAGGATCTGGCCAACAAGTATGCGAAGAATGCGAAAGTACGACTCAGACAAGGGCAAATCCCAGACCTAACACAGACATAACCGGCGTTATCCTCTAAAATATTAATCGCAACCAGGTGTAGTTGACCGTTTCGGTGTGGTACCGCATAACTACGGGATCCAAACCAGAAAAAGGCGAGGATCTGGCCAACAAGTATGCGAAAAATGCGAAAGTATGAGCCAGATAATTGCAAATACCAGAACTAAGCCAGCCGTAACCTGCGTTATCCTCTAAAATATTAATCGGAACCAGTTTTAATTCACTGTTTCAGTGTGATACCACATTACTACGTGGACCAAGCCTGAAAAAGGCCAGGATCTGGCCAACATGTATGCGAAAAATGCGAATACGAGCCATATGACGGCAAATCCCAGAACTACCCGAGACATAACCGGCGTTATCCTCTAAAATATTAATCGCAACCAGGTTTAATTGACTGCTTCGGTGTGGTACCGCATTACTACGTGGTCCAAGCCTGAAATAGGCCAGGATCTTGCCAACAAGTATGCGAAAAATACGAAAGTACGAGCCAGATGATTGCAAATACCAGAACTAACCCAAACATAACCAGCGTTATCCTCCAAAATATTCATCGCGACCAGGTTTAATTGACTGCTTCGGTGTGGAACCGCATTACTACGTGATCCCAAACAGAAAAAGGCGATGATTTGGCCAACAAGTATGCGAAAAATACGAAAGCACGAGACAGATGAGGGCAAATCCCAGACCTAACCGAGACATAACCGGCGTTATCCTCCAAAATATTAATCGCAACCAGGTTTAATTGACTGTCTCGGTGTGGAACCTCATTACAACGGGATCCAAACCAGAAAAGACCCAGGATCTTGCCAACAAGTATGCGAAAAATGCGAAAGTACGAGCCAGATGATTGCAAATACCAGAACTAACCCAAACACAACCAGCGTTATCCTCTAAATATTCATGGCAACCAGGATTAATTGACTGCTACGGTGTGGAACAACATTACGACGGGATCGAAACCACAAAAAACCCAAGATCTGGCCAACAAGTACGCGAAAAATGCGAAAGTATGAGCCAGATGATTGCAAATACCATAACTAACCCAGACATAACCAGCGTTATCCTCTAAAATATTAATCGGAACCAGGTTTAATTGACTGTTTCGGTGTGGTACCGCATTACTACGTGGTCCAAACCAGAAAACACCCAGGATCTGGCCAACATGTATGCGAAAAATGCGAATACGAGCCACATGATTGCAAATACCAGAACTAACCCAGACGTAACCTGCGTTGTCCTCTAAAATACTATTCGGAACCAGCTTTTAGTGACTGTTTCAGTGTGATACCACATTACTACGTGGACCAAGCCTGAAAAAGGCCAGGATCTGGCCAACATGTATGCGAAAAATGCGAATACGAGCCAGATGACGGCAAATCCCAGAACTACCCGAGACATAACCAGCGTTATCCTCTAAAATATTAATCGCAACCAGGTTTAATTGACTGCTTCGGTGTGGTACCGCATTACTACGTGATCCCAACCAGAAAAAGCCCAGGATCTTGCCAACAAGTATGCGAAAAATGCGAAAGTACGAGCCAGATGATTGCAAATACCAGAACTAACCCAAACATAACCAGCGTTATCCTCCAAATATTCTTGGCAACCAGGATTAATTGATTGCTACTGTGTGGAACCACATTACGACGGGATCCAAACCACAAAAAACCCAAGATCTGGCCAACAAGTGTGCGAAAAATGTGAAAGTACGAGCCAGATGAGGGCAAATACCAGACCTACCCGAGACATAACCGGCGTTATCCTCTAAAATATTAATAGGAACCAGGTTTAATAGACTGTTTCAGTGTGGTACCTCATTACTACGTGGTCCAAGCCAGAAAAAGGCCAGGATCTGGCCAACAAGTAAGCGAAAAATGCGAAGGTACGAGCCAGATGAGGGCAAATCCCAGACCTAACCGAGACATAACCGGCGTTATCCTCTAAAATATTAATCGCAACCAGGTTTAATTGACTGTTTCGGTGTGGAACTTCATTACTACGGGATCCAAACCAGAAAAAACCTAGGATCTGGCACACAAGTATGCGAAAAACGCGAAAGTATGAGCCTGATGATTGTAAATACCTGAACTAACCCAGACGTAACCTGCGTTATCCTCTAAAATACTATTCGGAACCAGATTCTATTGACTGTTTTAGTGTGGTACCACATTACTACGTGATACAAACCAGAAAAAGCCCAGGATCTGGCCATCAAGTATGCGAAAAGTACGAAAGCACGAGACAGATGAGGGCAAATCCCAGACCTAAGAGAGACATAACTGGCGTTATCCTCTAAAATATTAATCGCAACCAGGTTTAATTGACTGTTTCGGTGTGGAACCTCATTACTACGGGATCCAAACCAGAAAAAACCCAGGATCTTGCCAACAAGTATGCGAAAAATGCGAAAGTACGAGCCAGATGATTGCAAATACCAGAACTAACACAAACATAACCAGCGTTATCCTTCGACTATTCTTGGCAACCAGGATTAATTGATTCCTACGGTGTGGAACCACATTACGACGGGATCCAAACTACAAAAAACCCCAGATTTGGCCAACAAGTGTGCGAAAAATGCGAAAGTACGAGCCAGATGAGGGCAAATACCAGACCTACCCGAGACATAACCGGCGTTATCCTCTAAAATATTAATCGGAACCAGCTTTTATTGACTGTTTCAGTGTGGTACCTCATTACTACGTGATCCAAACCAGAAAAAGCCCAGGATCTGGCCAACAAGTATGCGAAATCGCGAAAGTATGAGCCAGATAATTGCAAATACCAGAACTAACCCAGACGTAACCAGCGTTATCCTCTAAAAAACTAATCGGAACCAGCTTTTATTGACTGCTTCAGTGTGATACCACATTACTACGAGATACAAACCAGAAAAAGCCCAGAATCTGGCCAACAAGTATGCGAAATCACGAAAGTATGAGCCAGATAATTGCAAATACCAGAACTAACCCAGACGTAACCTGCGTTATCCTCTAAAATATTAATCCGATCCAGGTATAATTCACTGTTTCAGTGTGATACCACATTACTACGTGGTCCAAGCCAGAAGAAGGCCAGGATCTGGCCAACATGTATGCGAGAAATGCGAATACGAGCCAGATGACGGCAAATCCCAGACCTACCCGAGACATAACCGGCGTTATCCTCTAAAATATTAATCGCAACCAGGTTTAATTGACTGTTTCGGTGTGGAACCTCATTACTACGGGATCCAAACCGGAGAAAACTCAGGATCTGGCCAACAAGTATGCGAAAAACGCGAAAGTATGAGCCAGATGATTGCAAATACCAGAACTAACCCAGTCGTAACCTGCGTTATCCTCTAAAATACTATTCGGAACCAGCTATTATTGACTGTTTCAGTGTGGTACTACATTACTACGTGATCCAAACCAAAAAAAGCCCAGGATCTTGCCAAGAAGTATGCGAAAAATACGAAAGTACGAGCCAGATGATTGCAAATCCCAGACCTAACCGAGACATAACCGGCGTTATCCTCTAAAATATTAATCGCAACCAGGTGTAGTTGACAATTTCGGTGTGGTACCGCATTACTACGTGAGCCAAACCAGAAAAAGGCGATGATTTGGCCAACAAGTATGAGAAAAATACGAAAGCACGAGACAGATGAGGGCAAATCACAGACCTAACCGAGACATAACCGGCGTTATCCTCTAAAATATGAATCGCAACCAGGTTTAATTGACTGTTTCGGTGTGGAACCTCATTACTACGGGATCCAAACCAGAAAAAACCCAGGATCTGGCCAACAAGTATGCGGAAAACGCGAAAGTATGAGCCAGATGATTGCAAATACCAGAACTAACCCAGACGTAACCTGCGTTATCCTCTAAAATACTGTTCTGAACCAGATTCTATTGACTGTTTCAGTGTGATACCACATTACTACCTGGTCCAAGCCAGAAAAAGGCCAGGATCTGGCCAAGAAGTATGCGAAAAATGCGAAAATACGAGCCAGATGACGGCAAATCCCAGACCTACCCGTGACATAACCGGCGTTATGCTCTAAAATATTAATCGCAACCAGGGTTAATTGACGGTTTCAGTGTGATACCACATTACTACGTGGTGCAAGCCAGAAAAATGCCAGGATCTGGCCAACAAGTATGCGAAAAATGCGAAAGTACGAGCCAGATGAGGGCAAATCCTAGACATAACCGAGACATAACCGGCGTTATCCTCTAAAATATTAATCGCAACAAGGTTTAATTGACTGTTTCGGTGTGGAACCTCATTACTACGGGATCCAAACCACAAAAAACCCAGGATCTGGCCAATAAGTACGAGAAAATTGCGAAAGTATGAGCCAGATGATTGCAAATACCAGAACTAACCCAGCCATAACCAGCGTTATCCTCTAAAATATTAATCGGAACCAGGTTTAATTGGCTGTTTCAGTGTGTTACCACATTACTACGTGGTCCAAGCCAGAAAAAGGCCGGGATCTGGCCAACAATTATGCGAAAAATGCGAAAATACGAGCCAAATGTCGGCAAATCCCAGTCCTAACCGAGACATAACCGGCGTTATCCACTAAAATATTAATCGCAACCAGGTTTAGTTGACTGTTTCGGTGTGGAACTTCATTACTACGGGATCCAAACCAGAAAAAACCCAGGATCTGGCCAACAAGTATGCGAAAAATGCGAAAATACGAGCCAGATGGCGGCAAATCCCAGAACTAACCCAAACATAACCAGCGTTATCCTCCAAAATATGCATCGCAACCCGGTTTAGTTGACTGCTTCGGTGTGGAACCACATTACGACGGGATCCAATCCACAAAAAACCCATGATCTGGCCAACAAGTACGCGAAAATTGCGAAAGTATGAGACAGATGATTGCAAATACCAGAACTAACCCAGACGTAACCTGCGTTATCCTCTAAAATACTATTCGGAACCAGATTCTATTGACTGTCTCAGTGTGGTACCATATTACTAGGTGATACAAGCCAGAAAAAGGCCAGGATCTGGCCGACAAGTATGCGAAAAATGCGAAAATACGAGCCAGATGACGGCAAATCCCAGACCTACCCGATACATAACCGGCGTTATCCTCTAAAATATTAATCGCAACCAGATTTAATTGACTGTTTCAGTGTGATATCACATTACGACGGGGTCCAAACCAGAAAAAGGCGATGATTTGGCCAACAAGTATGAGAAAAATACGAAAGCACGAGACAGATGAGGGCAAATCACAGACCTAACCGAGACATAACCGGCGTTATCCTCTAAAATATGAATCGCAACCAGGTTTAATTGACTGTTTCGGTGTGGAACCTCATTACTACGGGATCCAAACCAGAAAAAACCCAGGATCTGGCCAACAAGTATGCGGAAAACGCGAAAGTATGAGCCAGATGATTGCAAATACCAGAACTAACCCAGACGTAACCTGCGTTATCCTCTAAAATACTGTTCTCAACCAGATTCTATTGACTGTTTCAGTGTGATACCACATTACTACCTGGTCCAAGCCAGAAAAAGGCCAGGATCTGGCCAAGAAGTATGCGAAAAATGCGAAAATACGAGCCAGATGACGGCAAATCCCAGACCTACCCGTGACATAACCGGCGTTATGCTCTAAAATATTAATCGCAACCAGGGTTAATTGACGGTTTCAGTGTGATACCACATTACTACGTGGTGCAAGCCAGAAAAATGCCAGGATCTGGCCAACAAGTATGCGAAAAATGCGAAAGTACGAGCCAGATGAGGGCAAATCCTAGACATAACCGAGACATAACCGGCGTTATCCTCTAAAATATTAATCGCAACAAGGTTTAATTGACTGTTTCGGTGTGGAACCTCATTACTACGGGATCCAAACCACAAAAAACCCAGGATCTGGCCAATAAGTACGAGAAAATTGCGAAAGTATGAGCCAGATGATTGCAAATACCAGAACTAACCCAGCCATAACCAGCGTTATCCTCTAAAATATTAATCGGAACCAGGTTTAATTGGCTGTTTCAGTGTGTTACCACATTACTACGTGGTCCAAGCCAGAAAAAGGCCGGGATCTGGCCAACAATTATGCGAAAAATGCGAAAATACGAGCCAAATGTCGGCAAATCCCAGTCCTAACCGAGACATAACCGGCGTTATCCACTAAAATATTAATCGCAACCAGGTTTAGTTGACTGTTTCGGTGTGGAACTTCATTACTACGGGATCCAAACCAGAAAAAACCCAGGATCTGGCCAACAAGTATGCGAAAAATGCGAAAATACGAGCCAGATGGCGGCAAATCCCAGAACTAACCCAAACATAACCAGCGTTATCCTCCAAAATATGCATCGCAACCCGGTTTAGTTGACTGCTTCGGTGTGGAACCACATTACGACGGGATCCAATCCACAAAAAACCCATGATCTGGCCAACAAGTACGCGAAAAATGCGAAAATACGAGTCAGATGTTTGCAAATACCAGAACTAACCCAAGCATAACCAGCGTTATCCTACAAAATATTCATCGCAACCAGGTTTAATTGACTGTTTCAGTGGGGTACCTCATTACTACGTGATCCAAACCAAAAAAAAGCCCAGGATCTTGCCAACAAGTATGCGAAAAACGCGAAAGTATGAACCAGATGATTGCAAATACCAGAACTAACCCAGACGTAACCTGCGTTATCCTCTAAAATATTATTCGGACCCAGCTTTTATTGACTGTTTCAGTGTGGTACCACATTACTACGTGATCCAAACCAAAATAAGCCCAGGATCTTGCCAAGAAGAATGCGAAAAATGCGAAAGTACGAGTCAGATGTTTGCAAATACCAGAACTAACCCAAGCATAAACTGCGTTATCCTACAAAATATTCATCGCAACCAGGTTTAGTTGACTGTTTCGGTGTGGAACCACATTACTACGGGATCCAAACCAAAAAAAAGCCCAGGATCTTGCCAACAAGTATGCGAAAAACGCGAAAGTATGAGCCAGATGATTGCAAATACCAGAACTAACCCAGACGTAACCTGCGTTATCCTCTAAAATACTATTTTGAACCAGCTTTTATTGACTGCTTCAGTGTGATACCACATTACTACGTGATCCAAACCAGAAAGAGCCCAGGATCTGGCCAAGAATTATGCGAGAAATGCGAAAGTACGAGCCAGATGAGGGCAAATCCTAGACCTAACCGAGACATAACCGGCGTTATCCTCTAAAATATTAATCGCAACCAGGTTCAATTGACTGTTTGGTTGTGGTACCGCATTACTACGTGAACCAAACCAGAGTAAGGCCAGGATCTGGCCAACAAGTATGCGAAAAATGCGAATGTACGAGCCAGATGAGGGCAAATACCAGACCTAACCCAGGCATAACCAGCGTTATCCTCTAAAATACTAACCGGGACCAGCTTTTATTGTCAGTTTCAGTGTGGTACCACATTACTACGTGATCCAAACCAAAAAAAGGCCAGTATCTTGCCAGCAAGTATGCGAGAAATACGAAAGCACGAGACAGATGAGGGCAGATCCCAGACCTAACCGAGGCATAACCGGCGTTATCCTCTAAAATATTATTCGGAATCAGCTTTTATTGACTGTTTCAGAGTGGTTCCACATTACTACGTGATCCAAACCAAAAAAAAGCCCAGGATCTTGCCAACAAGTATGCGAAAAACGCGAAAGTATGAGCCAGATGATTGCAAATACCAGAAATAACCCAGACGTAACCTGCGTTATCCTCTAAAATATTATTCGGAACCAGCTTTTATTGACTGTTTCAGTGTGGTACCACATTACTACGTGATCCAAACCAAAATAAGCCCAGGATCTTGCCAAGAAGAATGCGAAAAATGCGAAAGTACGAGTCAGATGTTTGCAAATACCAGAACTAACGCAAGCATAACCAGCGTTATCCTACAAAATATTCATCGCAACCAGGTTTAATTGACTGTTTCAGTGGGGTACCTCATTACTACGTGGTCCAAGCCAGAAAAAGGCCAGGATCTGGCCTACAAGTAAGCGAAAAATGCGAAGGTACGAGCCAGATGAGAGCAAATCCCTGACCTAACCGAGACACAACCGGCGTTATCCTCCAAAATACTATTCGGAACCAGCTTTTATTGACTGTTTCAGAGTGGTTCCACATTACTACGTGTTCCAAACCGAAAAAAAGCCCAGGATCTTGCCAACAAGTATGCGAAAAACGCGAAAGTATGAGCCAGATGATTGCAAATACCAGAACTAACCCAGACGTAACCTGCGTTATCCTCTAAAATATTATTCGGAACCAGCTTTTATTGACTGTTTCAGTGTGGTACCACATTACTACGTGATCCAAACCAAAATAAGCCCAGGATCTTGCCAAGAAGAATGCGAAAAATGCGAAAGTACGAGTCAGATGTTTGCAAATACCAGAACTAACCCAAGCATAACCAGCGTTATCCTACAAAATATTCATCGCAACCAGGCTTAGTTCACTGTTTCAGTGGGGTACCTCATTACTACGTGGTCCAAGCCAGAAAAAACCCTGGATCTGGCCAACAAGTATGCGAAAAATGCGAAAGTACGAGCCAGATGAGAGCAAATCCCTGACCTAACCGAAACACAACCTGCGTTATCCTCCAAAATACTATTCGGAACCAGCTTTTATTGACTGTTTCAGAGTGGTTCCACATTACTACGTGATCCAAACCAAAAAAAGCCCAGGATCTTGCCAACAAGTATGCGAAAAACGCGAAAGTATGAGCCAGATGATTGCAAATACCAGAACTAACCCAGACGTAACCTGCGTTATCCTCTAAAATACTATTTTGAACCAGATTCTATTGACTGTTTCAGTGTGATACCACATTACTAGGTGATCCAAACCAGAAAAAGCCCAGGATCTGGCTAAAAAGTATGCGAGAAATGCGAAAGTACGAGCCAGATCAGGGCAAATTCCAGACCTAACCCAGACATAACCGGCGTTATCCTCTAAAATATAAATCGCAACCAGGTTTAAGTGACTGTTTCGGTGTGGAACCTCATTACTACGGGATCCAAACCAGAAAAAACCCAGGATCTGGCCAACAAGTATGCGGAAAACGCGAAAGTATGAGCCAGATGATTGCAAATACCAGAACTAACCCAGACGTAACCTGCGTTATCCTCTAAAATACTGTTCTGAACCAGATTCTATTGACTGTTTCAGTGTGATACCACATTACTACCTGGTCCAAGCCAGAAAAAGGCCAGGATCTGGCCAAGAAGTATGCGAAAAATGCGAAAATACGAGCCAGATGACGGCAAATCCCAGACCTACCCGTGACATAACCGGCGTTATGCTCTAAAATATTAATCGCAACCAGGGTTAATTGACGGTTTCAGTGTGATACCACATTACTACGTGGTGCAAGCCAGAAAAATGCCAGGATCTGGCCAACAAGTATGCGAAAAATGCGAAAGTACGAGCCAGATGAGGGCAAATCCTAGACATAACCGAGACATAACCGGCGTTATCCTCTAAAATATTAATCGCAACAAGGTTTAATTGACTGTTTCGGTGTGGAACCTCATTACTACGGGATCCAAACCACAAAAAACCCAGGATCTGGCCAATAAGTACGAGAAAATTGCGAAAGTATGAGCCAGATGATTGCAAATACCAGAACTAACCCAGCCATAACCAGCGTTATCCTCTAAAATATTAATCGGAACCAGCTTTAATTGGCTGTTTCAGTGTGTTACCACATTACTACGTGGTCCAAGCCAGAAAAAGGCCGGGATCTGGCCAACAATTATGCGAAAAATGCGAAAATACGAGCCAAATGTCGGCAAATCCCAGTCCTAACCGAGACATAACCGGCGTTATCCACTAAAATATTAATCGCAACCAGGTTTAGTTGACTGTTTCGGTGTGGAAGTTCATTACTACGGGATCCAAACCAGAAAAAACCCAGGATCTGGCCAACAAGTATGCGAAAAATGCGAAAATACGAGCCAGATGGCGGCAAATCCCAGAACTAACCCAAACATAACCAGCGTTATCCTCCAAAATATGCATCGCAACCTGGTTTAGTTGACTGCTTCGGTGTGGAACCACATTACGACGGGATCCAATCCACAAAAAACCCATGATCTGGCCAACAAGTACGCGAAAATTGCGAAAGTATGAGACAGATGATTGCAAATACCAGAACTAACCCAGACGTAACCTGCGTTATCCTCTAAAATACTATTCGGAACCAGATTCTATTGACTGTCTCAGTGTTGTACCACAATACTACGTGGTCCAAGCCAGAAAAAGGCCAGGATCTGGCCAACAATTATGCGAAAAATGCGAAAATACGAACCAGATGACGGCAAATCCCAGACCTAACCGAGACATAACCGGCGTTATCATCAAGAATATTAATCGCAACCAGGTTTAATTGACTGTTTCGGTGTGGAACCACATTACTACGGGATCCAGACCAGAAAAAACCCAGGATCTGGCCAACAAGTATGCGAAAAATGCGAAAGTACGAGTCAGATGTTTGCAAATACCAGAACTAACCCAAGCATAACCAGCGTTATCCTACAAAATATTCATCGCAACCAGGTTTAATTGACTGTTTCAGTGGGGTACCTCATTACTACGTGATCCAAACCAAAAAAAAGCCCAGGATCTTGCCAACAAGTATGCGAAAAACGCGAAAGTATGAGCCAGATGATTGCAAATACCAGAACTAACCCAGACGTAACCTGCGTTATCCTCTAAAATACTATTTTGAACCAGCTTTTATTGACTGCTTCAGTGTGATACCACATTACTACGTGATCCAAACCAGAAAGAGCCCAGGATCTGGCCAAGAATTATGCGAGAAATGCGAAAGTACGAGCCAGATGAGGGCAAATCCTAGACCTAACCGAGACATAACCGGCGTTATCCTCTAAAATATTAATCGCAACCAGGTTCAATTGACTGTTTGGTTGTGGTACCGCATTACTACGTGAACCAAACCAGAGTAAGGCCAGGATCTGGCCAACAAGTACGCGAAAAATGCGAAAGTACGAGCCAGATGAGGGCAAATACCAGACCTAACCCAGGCATAACCAGCGTTATCCTCTAAAATACTAACCGGGACCAGCTTTTATTGTCAGTTTCAGTGTGGTACCACATTACTACGTGATCCAAACCAAAAAAAGGCCAGTATTTTGCCAGCAAGTATGCGAGAAATACGAAAGCACGAGACAGATGAGGGCAGATCCCAGACCTAACCGAGGCATAACCGGCGTTATCCTCTAAAATATTTATCGCAACCAGGTTTAATTGACTGTTTCGGTGTGGAACCACATTACTACGTGATCCCAACCAGAAAAAGCCTAGGATCTTGCCAACAAGTAGGCGAAAACTGCGAAGGTACGAGCCAGATGAGGGCAAATCCCAGACCTAACCGAGACATAACCGGCGTTATCGTCTAAAATATTAATCGCAACCAGGTTTAATTGACTGTTTCAGTGTGATACCACATTACTACGTGGTGCAAGCCAGAAAAAGGCCAGGATCTGGCCAACAAGTATGCGAAAAGCGCGAATGTATGAGCCAGATGATTGCAAATACCAGAACTAACCCAGACGTAACCTGCGTTATCCTCTAAAATATTATTCGGAATCAGCTTTTATTGACTGTTTCAGAGTGGTTCCACATTACTACGTGATCCAAACCAAAAAAAAGCCCAGGATCTTGCCAACAAGTATGCGAAAAACGCGAAAGTATGAGCCAGATGATTGCAAATACCAGAAATAACCCAGACGTAACCTGCGTTATCCTCTAAAATATTATTCGGAACCAGCTTTTATTGACTGTTTCAGTGTGGTACCACATTACTACGTGATCCAAACCAAAATAAGCCCAGGATCTTGCCAAGAAGAATGCGAAAAATGCGAAAGTACGAGGCAGATGTTTGCAAATACCAGAACTAACGGAAGCATAACCAGCGTTATCCTACAAAATATTCATCACAACCAGGTTTAATTGACTGTTTCAGTGGGGTACCTCATTACTACGTGGTCCAAGCCAGAAAAAGGCCAGGATCTGGCCTACAAGTAAGCGAAAAATGCGAAGGTACGAGCCAGATGAGAGCAAATCCCTGACCTAACCGAGACACAACCGGCGTTATCCTCCAAAATACTATTGGGAACCAGCTTTTATTGACTGTTTCAGAGTGGTTCCACATTACTACGTGTTCCAAACCAAAAAAAAGCCCAGGATCTTGCCAACAAGTATGCGAAAAACGCGAAAGTATGAGCCAGATGATTGCAAATACCAGAACTAACCCAGACGTAACCTGCGTTATCCTCTAAAATATTATTCGGAACCAGCTTTTATTGACTGTTTCAGTGTGGTACCACATTACTACGTGATCCAAACCAAAATAAGCCCAGGATCTTGCCAACAAGAATGCGAAAAATGCGAAAGTACGAGTGAGATGTTTGCAAATACCAGAACTAACCCAAGCATAACCAGCGTTATCCTACAAAATATTCATCGCAACCAGGTTTAGTTCACTGTTTCAGTGGGGTACCTCATTACTACGTGGTCCAAGCCACAAAAAACCCAAGATCTGGCCAACAAGTACGCGAAAATTGCGAAAGTATGAGACAGATGATTGCAAATACCAGAACTAACCCAGACATAACCAACGTTATCCTCTAAAATATTAATCGGAACCAGGTTTAATTGGCTGTTTCAGTGTGTTACCACATTACTACGTGGTCCAAGCCAGGAAGAGGCCAGGATCTGGCCAACAAGTATGCGAAAAATACGAAAGCACGAGACAGATGAGGGCAAATCCCAGACCTAACCGAGGCATAACCGGTGTTATTCTCTAAAATATTAATCGCAACCAGGTTTAATTGACTGTTTCGGTGTGGAACCTCATTACTACGGGATCCAAACCAGAAAAAACCCAGGATCTGGCCAAAAAGTATGCGAAAAACGCGAAAGTATGAGCCAGATGATTGCAAATACCAGAACTGACCCAGACGTAACCTGCGTTATCCTCTAAAATACTATTCGGAACCAGATTCTATTGACTGTCTCAGTGTGGTGCCATATTACTACGTGATCCGAACCAAAAAAAAGCCCAGGATCTTGCCAACAAGTATGCGAAAAATGCGAAAGTACGAGCCAGATGATTGCAAATACCAGAACTAACCCAGACATAACCAGCGTTATCCTCCAAAATATTCATCGCAACCAGGTTTATTTGACAGCTTCGGTGTGGAACCACATTACGACGGGATCCAACCCACAAAAAACCCAAGACCTGGCCAACAAGTACGCGAAAATTGCGAAAGTATGAGCCAGATGATTGCTAGTACCAGAACTAACTCAGACATAACCAGCGTTATCCTGTAAAATATTAATCGGAACCAGGTTTTATTGGCTGTATCAGGGTGGTACCTCATTACTACGTGTTCCAAGCCAGAAAAAGGCCAGGATCTGGCCAACAAGTATGCGAAAAATGCGAAAATACGAGCCAGATGACGGCAAATCCCAGACCTACCCGAGACATAACTGGCGTTATCCTCTAAAATATTAATCGCAACCAGGTTCAATTGACTGTTTGGTTGTGGTACCGCATTACTACGTGAACCAAACCAGAGTAAGGCCAGGATCTGGCCAACAAGTATGCGAAAAATGCGAAAGTACGAGCCAGATGAGGGCAGATCCCAGACCTAACCGAGGCATAACCGGCGTTATCCTCTAAAATATTAATCGCAACCAGGTGTAGTTGACCGTTTCGGTGTGGTACCGCATTACTACGTGATCCAAACCAGAAAAAGGCGAGGACCTGCCAACAAGTATGCGAAAAATACGAAAGTTCGAGCCAGATCAGGGCAAATACCAGACCTAACCCAGACATAAACGGCGTTATCCTCTAAAATATTAATCGCAACCAGGTTTAATTGACTGTTTCGGTGTGGAACCACAATACTACGGGATCCAAACCAGAAAAAACCCTGGATCTGGCCAAGAAGTATGCGAAAAACTCGAAAGTATGAGCCAGATAATTGCAAATACCAGAACTAACCCAGACGTAACCAGCGTTATCCTCTAAAATACTAATCGGAACCAGCTTTTATTGACTGCTTCAGTGTGATACCACATTACTACGTGAACCAAACCAGAGTAAGGCCAGGATATGGCCAACAAGTATGCGAAAAATGCGAAAGTACGAGCCAGATGAGGGCAAATACCAGACCTAACCCTGACATAACCAGCGTTATCCTCTAAAATACTAACCGGGACCAGCTTTTATTGTCAGTTTCAGTGTGGTACCACATTACTACGAGATCCAAACCAAAAAAAGGCCAGGATCTTGCCAACAAGTATGCGAGAAATACGAAAGCACGAGACAGATGAGGGCAGATCCCAAATCTAACCGAGGCATAACCGGCGTTATCCTCTAAAATATTAATCGCAACCAGGTTTAATTGACTGTTTCGGTGTGGAACCACATTACTACGTGATCCCAACCAGAAAAAGCCTAGGATCTTGCCAACAAGTAGGCGAAAAATGCGAAGGTACGAGCCAGATGAGGGCAAATCCCAGACCTAACCGAGACATAACCGGCGTTATCGTCTAAAATATTAATCGCAACCAGGTGTAGTTGACAATTTCGTTGTGGTACCGCATTACTACGTGAGACAAACCAGAAAAAGGCGATGATTCTGCCAACAAGTATACGAAAAATGCGAAAGTACGAGCCAGATGAGAGCAAATTCCAGACCTAACCCAGACATAACCGGCGTTATCATCTAAAATATTAATCGCAACCTGGTTTAATTGACTGTTCCGGTGTGGAACCACATTGCTACGGGATCCAAACCAGAAAAAACCCAGGATCGTGCCAACAAGTGTGCGAAAAACGCGAAAGTATGAGCCAGGTGATTGCAAATACCAGAACTAACCCAGACGTAACCTGCGTTATCCTCTAAAATATTATTCGGAACCAGCTTTTATTGACTGTTTCAGTGTGGTACCACATTACTACGTGATCCAAACCAAAATAAGCCCAGGATCTTGCCAAGAAGAATGCGAAAAATGCGAAGGTACGAGTCAGATGTTTGCAAATACCAGAACTAACCCAAGCATAACCAGCGTTATCCTACAAAATATTCATCGCAACCAGGTTTAATTGACTGTTTCAGTGTGATACCACATTACTACGTGGTCCAAGCCAGAAAAAGGCCAGGATCTGGCCAACAAGTATGCGAAAAACGCGAAAGTATGAGCCAGATGATTGCAAATACCAGAACTAACCCAGACGTAACCTGCGTTATCCTCTAAAATACTATTCGGAACCAGGTTTAATTGACTGTTTCAGTGTGTTACCACAATACTACGTGGTCCAAGCCAGAAAAAGGCCAGGATCTGGCCAACAATTACGCGAAAAATGCGAAAATACGAGCCAGATGACGGCAAATCCCAGACCTAACCGAGACATAACCGGCGTTATCATCTAAAATATTAATCGCAACCAGGTTTAATTGACTGTTTCGGTGTGGAACCAGATTACTACGGGATCCAAACCAGAAAAAACCCAGGATCTGGCCAACAAGTATTCGAAAAACGCGAAAGTATGAGCCAGATGATTGCAAATACCAGAACTAACCCAGACGTAACCTGCGTTATCCTCCAAAATACTATTCGGAACCAGCTTTTATTGACTGTTTCAGAGTGGTTCCACATTACTACGTGATCCAAACCAAAAAAAAGCCCAGGATCTTGCCAACAAGTATGCAAAAAACGCGAAAGTATGAGCCAGATGATTGCAAATACCAGAACTAACCCAGGCGTAACCTGCGTTATCCTCTAAAATATTATTCGGAACCAGCTTTTATTGACTGTTTCAGTGTTGTACCACATTACTACGTGATCCAAACCAAAATAAGCCCAGGATCTTGCCAAGAAGAATGCGAAAAATGCGAAAGTACGAGTCAGATGTTTGCAAATACCAGAACTAACCCAAGCACAACCAGCGTTATCCTACAAAATATTCATCGCAACCAGGTTTAATTGACTGTTTCAGTGGGGTACCTCATTACTACGTGGTCCAAGCCAGAAAAAGGCCAGGATCTGGCCTACAAGTAAGCGAAAAATGCGAAGGTACGAGCCAGATGAGGGCAAATACCAGACCTAACCGAGACATAATAGGCGTTATCCTCTAAAATATTAATCGCAACCAGGTTTAATTGACTGTTTCGGTGTGGAACTTCATTACTACGGGATCCAAACCAGAAAAAACCCAGGATCTGGCCAACAAGTATGCGAAAAATGCGAAAGTACGAGCCAGATGAGAGCAAATCCCTGACCTAACCGAGACACAACCGGCGTTATCCTCTGAAATATTAATCGCAACCAGTGTAGTTGACCTTTTCGGTGTGGTACCGCATTACTACGTGATCCAAACCAGAAAAAGGCGAGGATCTGGCCAACAAGTATGCGAAAAATGCGAATGTACGAGCCAGATCAGGGCAAATACCAGACCTAACCCAGACATAAACGGCGTTATCCTCTAAAATATTAATCGCAACCAGGTTTAATTGACTGTTTCGGTGTGGAACCACATTACTACGGGATCCAAACCAGAAAAAACCCTGGATCTGGCCAAGAAGTATGCGAAAAACTCGAAAGTATTAGCCAGATAATTGCAAATACCAGAACTAACCCAGACGTAACCAGCGTTGTCCTCTAAAATACTAATCGGAACCAGCTTTTATTGACTGCTTCAGTGTGATACCACATTACTACCTGATCCAAACCAGAAAGAGCCCAGAATCTGGCCAAGAATTATGCGAGAAACGCGAAAGTACGAGCCAGATGAGGGCAAATCCTAGACCTAACCGAGACATAACCGGCGTTATCCTCTAAAATAATAATCGCAACCAGGTTCAATAGACTGTTTGGTTGTGGTACCGCATTTCTACGTGAACCAACCAGAGTAAGGCCAGGATCTGGCCAACAAGTATGCGAAAAATGCGAAAGTACGAGCCAGATGAGGGCAAATACCAGACCTAACCCAGACATAACCAGCGTTATCCTCTAAAATACTAACCGGGACCAGCTTTTATTGTCAGTTTTAGTGTGGTACCACATTACTACGTGATCCAAACCAAAAAAAGGCCAGGATCTTGCCAACAAGTATGCGAGAAATACGAAAGCACGAGACAGATGAGGGCAGATCCCAGACCTAACCGAGGCATAACCGGCGTTATCCTCTAAAATATTAATCGCAACCAGGTTTAATTGACTGTTTCGGTGTGGAACCACATTACTACGTGATCCCAACCAGAAAAAGCCTAGGATCTTGCCAACAAGTAGGCGAAAAAGGCGAAGGTACGAGCCAGATGAGGGCAAATCCCAGACCTAACCGAGACATAACGGGCGTTATCGTCTAAAATATTAATCGCAACCAGGTGTAGTTGACAATTTCGTTGTGGTACCGCATTACTACGTGAGACAAACCAGAATAAGGCGATGATTCGGCCAACAAGTATGCGAAAAATGCGAAAGTACGAGCCAGATGAGAGCAAATTCCACACCTAACCCAGACATAACCGGCGTTATCCTCTAAAATATTAATCGCAACCAGGTTTAATTGACTGCTCCGGTGTGGTACCGCATTAATACGTGATCCAAACCAGAAAAAGCCCAGGATCTTGCCAACAAGTAGGCGAAAAATGCGATGGTACGAGCCAGATGAGGGCAAATCCCAGAACTAACCCAGACATACCCAGCATTATCCTCTAAAATACTAGTCGGAACCAGCTTCTATTGACTGTTTCTGTGTGGTACCATATTACTACGTGATCCAATCCGGAAAAAGCCCAGGATCTGGCCAACAAGCGTGCGAAAAATGCGAAAGTACGAGCCAGATGAGAGCAAATGCCTTACCTAACCGAGACACAACCGGCGTTATCCTCTAAAATATTAATCGCAACCAGTGTAGTTGACCGTTTCGGTGTGGTACCGCAATACTATGTGATCCAAACCAGAAAAAGGCGAGGATCTGGCCAACAAGTATGCGAAAAATGCGAAAGTTCGAGCCAGATCAGGGCAAATACCAGACCTAACCCAGACATAAACGGCGTTATCCTCTAAAATATTAATCGCAACCAGGTTTAATTGACTGTTTCGGTGTGGAACCACATTACTACGGGATCCAAACCAGAAAAAACCCTGGATCTGGCCAAGAAGTATGCGAAAAACTCGAATTTATGAGCCAGATAATTGCAAATACCAGAACTAACCCAGACGTAACCAGCGTTATCCTCTAAAATACTAATCGGAACCAGCTTCTATTGACTGCTTCAGTGTGATACCACATTACTACGTGATCCAAACCAGAAAGAGCCCACGATCTGGCCAAGAATTATCCGAGAAACGCGAAAGTACGAGCCAGATGAGGGCAAATCCTAGACCTAACCGAGACATAACCGGCGTTATCCTCTAAAATATTAATCGCAACCAGGTTCAATTGACTGTTTGGTTGTGGTACCGCATTACTACGTGAACCAAACCAGAGTAAGGCCAGGATCTGGCCATCAAGTATGCGAAAAATGCGAAAGTACGAGCCAGATGAGGGCAAATACCAGACCTAACCCAGACATAACCAGCGTTATCCTCTAAAATACTAACCGGGACCAGCTTTTATTGTCAGTTCCAGTGTGTTACCACATTACTACGTGATCCAAACCAAAAAAAGGCCAGGATCTTGCCAACAAGTATGCGAGAAATACGAAAGCACGAGACAGATGAGGGCAAATACCAGACCTAACCGAGGCATAACCGGCGTTATCCTCTAAAATATTAATCGCAACCAGGTTTAATTGACTGTTTCTGTGTGGAACCACATTACTACGTGATCCCAACCAGAAAAAGCCTAGGATCTTGCCAACAAGTAGGCGAAAAAGGCGAAGGTACGAGCCAGATGAGGGCAAAGCCCAGACCTAACCGAGACATAACCGGCGTTATCGTCTAAAATATTAATCGCAACCAGGTGTAGTTGACCGTTTCGGTGTGGTACCGCATTACTACGTGATCCAAACCAGAAAAAGGCGAGGATCTGGCCAACAAGTATGCGAAAAATGCGAAAGTTCGAGCCAGATCAGGGCAAATACCAGACCTAACCCAGACATAAACGGCGTTATCCTCTAAAATATTAATCGCAACCAGGTTTAATTTACTGTTTCGGTGTGGAACCACAATACTACGGGATCCAAACCAGAAAAAACCCTGGATCTGGCCAAGAAGTATGCGAAAAACTCGAAAGTATGAGCCAGATAATTGCAAATACCAGAACTGACCCAGACGTAACCAGCGTTATCCTCTAAAATACTAATCGGAACCAGCTTTTATTGACTGCTTCAGTGTGATACCACATTACTACGTGATCCAAACCAGAAAAAGCCCAGGATCTGGCCAAGAATTATCCGAGAAACGCGAAAGTACGAGCCAGATGGGGGCAAATCCCAGACCTAACCGAGACATAACCGGCGTTATCGTCTAAAATATTAATCGCAACCAGGTGTAGTTGACCGTTTCGGTGTGGTACCGCATTACTACGTGAACCAAACCAGAGTAAGGCCAGGATCTGGCCAACAAGTATGCGAAAAATGCGAAAGTACGAGCCAGATGAGGGCAAATACCAGACCTAACCCAGACATAACCAGCGTTATCCTCTAAAATACTAACCGGGACCAGCTTTTATTCTCAGTTTCAGTGTGGTACCACATTACTACGTGATCCAAACCAAAAAAAGCCCAGGATCTTGCCAACAAGTATGCGAAAAATGCGAAAGTACGAGCCAGATGATTGCAAATACCAGAACTGACCCAGACGTAACCAGCGTTATCCTCTAAAATACTAATCGGAACCAGCTTTTATTGACTGCTTCAGTGTGATACCACATTACTACGTGATCCAAACCAGAAAAAGCCCAGGATCTGGCCAACAAGTATGCGAGAAATGCGAAAGTACGAGCCAGATGAGGGCAAATACCAGACCTAACCCAAACATAACCGGCGTTATCCTCTAAAATACTAACCGGGACCAGCTTTTATTGTCAGTTTCAGTGTGGTACCACATTACTACGTGATCGAAGCCAGAAAAAGCCCAGGATCTGGCCAACAAGTATGCGAGAAATGCGAAAGTACGAGCCAGATGAGGGCAAATACCAGACCTAACCCAAACATAACCAGCGTTATCCTCTAAAATATTAATCGGAGCCAGGTTTAATTGACTGTTTCGGTGTGGTACCGCATTACTACGTGATCCAAACCAGAAAAAGGCCAGGATCGGCCAACATGTATGCGAAAAATGCGCAAGGACGAGACAGATGATTGCAAATACCAGAACTAACCCAAACATAACCAGCGTTATCCTCCATAATATTAATCGCAACCAGGTTTAATTGACTGTTTCGGTGTGGTACCGCATTACTACGTGATCGAAACCAGAAAAAGCCCAGGATCTGGCCAACAAGTATGCGAGAAATGCGAAAGTACGAGCCAGATGAGGGCAAATACCAGACCTAACCCAAACATAACCAGCGTTATCCTCTAAAATATTAATCGGAGCCAGGTTTAATTGACTGTTTCGGTGTGGTACCGCATTACTACGTGATCCAAACCAGAAAAAGGCCAGGATCGGCCAACATGTATGCGAAAAATGCGCAAGGACGAGACAGATGATTGCAAATACCAGAACTAACCCAAACAT
Source organism: Colletes latitarsis (assembly GCF_051014445.1). Classification (NCBI taxonomy): domain Eukaryota; kingdom Metazoa; phylum Arthropoda; class Insecta; order Hymenoptera; family Colletidae; genus Colletes; species Colletes latitarsis. The sequence continues at coordinate 1,998,005 of NW_027488368.1, read as the reverse complement.
AACCAGCGTTATCCTCCATAATATTAATCGCAACCAGGTTTAATTGACTGTTTCGGTGTGGAACTTCATTACTACGGGATCCAAACCTGAAAAAACGCAAGATCTGGCCAACAAGTATGCGAAAGACGAGAAAGTATGAGCCAGATGATTGCAAATACCAGAACTAACCCAGACGTAGCCTGCGTTATCTTCTAAAATACTATTCGGAACCAGCTTTTATTGACTGTTTCAGTGTGGTACCACATTACTACGTGATCCAAACCAAAAAAAGCCCAGGATCTTGCCAACAAGTATGCGAAAAATGCGAAAGTACGAGCCAGATGATTGCAAATACCAGAACTATCCCAAACATAACCAGCGTTATCCTCCAAAATATTCATCGCAACCAGGTTTAATTGACTGCTTCGGTGTGGAACCACATTACGACGGGATCCAAACCACAAAAAACACGAGATCTGGCCAACAAGTACGCGAAAATTGCGAAAGTATGAGCCAGATGATTGCAAATACCAGAACTAACCCAGACATAACCAGCGTTATCCTCTAAAATATTAATCGGAGCCAGGTTTAATTGACTGTTTCGGTGTGGTACCGCATTACTACGTGATCCAAACCAGAAAAAGGCCAGGATCGGCCAACATGTATGCGAAAAATGCGAACGTACGAGCCAGATGAGGGCAAATACCAGACCTAACCCAAACATAACCGGCGTTATCCTCTAAAATACTAACCGGGACCAGCTTTTATTGTCAGTTTCAGTGTGGTACCACATTACTACGTGATCCAAACCAAAAAAAGGCCAGGATCTTGCCAACAAGTATGCGAGAAATACGAAAGCACGAGACAGATGAGGGCAGATCCCAGACCTAACCGAGGCATAACCGGCGTTATCCTCTAAAATATTAATCGCAACCAGGTTTAATTGACTGTTTCGGTGTGGAACCACATTACTACGTGATCCCAACCAGAAAAAGCCTAGGATCTTGCCAACAAGTAGGCGAAAAATGCGAAGGTACGAGCCAGATGAGGGCAAATCCCAGACCTAACAGAGACAATCGGCGTTATCGTTTAAAATATTAATCGCAACCAGGTGTAGTTGACAATTTCGTTGTGGCACCGCATTACTACGGGAGACAAACCAGAAAAAGGCGATGATTCGGCCAACAAGTATACGAAAAATGCGAAAGTACGAGACAGATCAGGGCAAATACCAGACCTAACCCAGACATAAACGGCGTTATCCTCTAAAATATTAATCGCAACCAGGTTTAATTGTCTGTTTCGGTGTGGAACCACATTACTACGGGATCCAAACCAGAAAAAACCCTGGATCTGGCCAAGAAGTATGCGAAAAACTCGAAAGTATGAGCCAGATAATTGCAAATACCAGAACTAACCCAGACGTAACCAGCGTTATCCTCTAAAATACTAATCGGAACCAGCTTTTATTGACTGCTTCAGTGTGATACCACATTACTACGTGATCCAAACCAGAAAGAGCCCAGGATCTGGCCAAGAATTATGCGAGAAATGCGAAAGTACGAGCCAGATGAGGGAAAATCCTAGACCTAACCGAGACATAACCGGCGTTATCCTCTAAAATATTAATCGCAACCAGGTTCAATTGACTGTTTGGTTGTGGTACCGCATTACTACGTGAACCAAACCAGAGTAAGGCCAGGAAATGGCCAACAACTATGCGAAAAATGCGAAAGTACGAGCCAGATGAGGGCAAATACCAGACCTAACCCTGACATAACCAGCGTTATCCTCTAAAATACTAACCGGGACCAGCTTTTATTGTCAGTTTCAGTGTGGTACCACATTACTACGAGATCCAAACCAAAAAAAGGCCAGGATCTTGCCAACAAGTATGCGAGAAATACGAAAGCACGAGACAGATGAGGGCAGATCCCAAACCTAACCGAGGCATAACCGGCGTAATCCTCTAAAATATTAATCGCAACCATGTTTAATTGACTGTTTCGGTGTGGAACCACATTACTACGTGATCCCAACCAGAAAAAGCCTAGGATCTTGCAAACAAGTAGGCGAACAATGCGAAGGTACGAGCCAGATGAGGGCAAATCCCAGACCTAACCGAGACATAACCGGCGTTATCGTCTAAAATATTAATCGCAACCAGGTGTAGTTAACAATTTCGTTGTGGTACCGCATTACAACGTGAGACAAACCAGAAAAAGGCGATGATTCGGCCAACAAGTATACGAAAAATGCGAAAGTACGAGCCAGATAAGAGCAAATTCCAGACCTAACCCAGACATAACCGGCGTTATCATCTAAAATATTAATCGCAACCAGGTTTAATTGACTGTTCCGGTGTGGAACCACATTACTACGTGGTCCAAGCCAGAAAAAGGCCAGGATCTGGCCAACAAGTATGCGAAAAACGCGAAAGTATGAGCCAGATGATTGCAAATACCAGAACTAACCCAGACGTAACCTGCGTTATCCTCTAAAATACTATTCGGAACCAGGTTTAATTGACTGTTTCAGTGTGTTACCACAATACTACGTGGTCCAAGCCAGAAAAAGGCCAGGATCTGGCCAACAATTATGCGAAAAATGCGAAAATGCGAGCCAGATGACGGCAAATCCCAGACCTAACCGAGACATAACCGGCGTTATCATCTAAAATATTAATCGCAACCAGGTTTAATTGACTGTTTCGGTGTGGAACCAGATTACTACGGGATCCAAACCAGAAAAAACCCAGGATCTGGCCAACAAGTATGCGAAAAACGCGAAAGTATGAGCCAGATGATTGCAAATACCAGAACTAACCCAGACGTAACCTGCGTTATCCTCCAAAATACTACTCGGAACCAGCTTTTATTGACTGTTTCAGAGTGGTTCCACATTACTACGTGATCCAAACCAAAAAAAAGCCCAGGATCTTGCCAACAAGTATGCGAAAAACGCGAAAGTATGAGCCAGATGATTGCAAATACCAGAACTAACCCAGACGTAACCTGCGTTATCCTCTAAAATATTATTCGGAACCAGCTTTTATTGACTGTTTCAGTGTTGTACCACATAACTACGTGATCCAAACCAAAATAAGCACAGGATCTTGCCAAGAAGAATGCGAAAAATGCGAAAGTACGAGTCAGATGTTTGCAAATACCAGAACTAACCCAAGCATAACCAGCGTTATCCTACAAAATATTCATCGCAACCAGGTTTAATTGACTGTTTCAGTGGGGTACCTCACTACTACGTGGTCCAATCCGGAAAAAGCCCAGGATCTGGCCAACAAGTATGCGAAAAATGCGAAAGTACGAGCCAGATGAGAGCAAATCCCTTACCTAACCGAGACACAACCGGCGTTATCCTCTAAAATATTAATCGCAACCAGTGTAGTTGACCGTTTCGGTGTGGTACCGCATTACTACGTGATCCAAACCAGAAAAAGGCGAGGATCTGGCCAACAAGTATGCGAAAAATGCGAAAGTTCGAGCCAGATCAGGGCAAATACCAGACCTAACCCAGGCATAAACGGCGTTATCCTCTAAAATATTAGTCGCAACCAGGTTTAATTGACTGTTTCGGTGTGGAACCACATTACTACGTGATCCCAACCAGAAAAAGCCTAGGATCTTGCCAACAAGTAGGCGAAAAAGGCGAAGGTACGAGCCAGATGAGGGCTAATCCCGGAACTAACCCAGACATAACCAGCTGTATCCTCTAAAATACTAGTCGGAACCAGCTTCTATTGACTGTTTCTGTGTGGTACCATATTACTACGTGATGCAAGCCAGAAAAAGGATAGGATCTGGCCAACAAGTATGCGAAAAATGCGAAAATACGAGCCAGATGACGGCAAATCCCAGACCTACCCGATACATAACCGGCGTTATCCTCTAAAATATTAATCGCAACCAGGTTTAATTGACTGTTTCGGTGTGGAACTTCATTACTACGGGATCCAAACCAGAAAAAACCCAGGATCTGGCCAACAAGCATGCGAAAAATGCGAAAGTACGAGCCAGATGATTGCAAATACCAGAACTATCCCAAACATAACCAGCGTTATCCTCCAAAATATTCATCGCAACCAGGTTTAATTGACTGCTTCGGTGTGGAACCACATTACGACGGGATCCAAACCACAAAAAACACGAGATCTGGCCAACAAGTACGCGAAAATTGCGAAAGTATGAGCCAGATGATTGCAAATACCAGAACTAACCCAGACATAACCAGCGTTATCCTCTAAAATATTAATCGGAGCCAGGTTTAATTGACTGTTTCGGTGTGGTACCGCATTACTATGTGATCCAAACCAGAAGAAGGCCAGGATCGGCCAACATGTATGCGAAAAATGCGAACGTACGAGCCAGATGAGGGCAAATACCAGACCTAACCCAAACATAACCGGCGTTATCCTCTAAAATAATAATCGCAACCAGGTTTAATTGACTGTTTCGGTGTGGAACTTCATTAGTACGGGATCGAAACCAGAAAAAGGCCAGGATCGGCCAACATGTATGCGAAAAACGCGAAAGTATGAGCCAGACGATTGCAAATACCAGAACTAACCCAGACGTAACCTGGGTTATCCTCTAAAATACTATTCGGAACCAGATTCCATTGACTGTTTCAGTGTGGTACCACATTACTACGTGATCCAAACCAAAAAAAGCCCAGGATCATGCCAACAAGTATGCGAAAAATGCGAAAGTACATGCCAGATGAGGGCAAATACCAGACCTAACCCAGACATAACCGGCGTTATCCTCTAAAGTATTAATCGGAACCAGGTTTAATTGACTGTTTCAGTGTGATACCACATTACTACGTGGTCCAAGCCAGAAAAAGACCAGGATCTTGCCAACAAGTAGGCGAAAAATGCGAAGGTACGAGCCAGATGAGGGCAAATCCCAGACCTAACCGAGACATAACCGGCGTTATCGTCTAAAATATTAATCGCAACCAGGTGTAGTTGACAATTTCGTTGTGGTACCGCATTACTACGTGAGACAAACCAGAAAAAGGCGATGATTCTGCCAACAAGTATACGAAAAATGCGAAAGTACGAGCCAGATGAGAGCAAATTCCAGACCTAACCCAGACATAACCGGCGTTATCATCTAAAATATTAATCGCAACCTGGTTTAATTGACTGTTCCGGTGTGGAACCACATTGCTACGGGATCCAAACCAGAAAAAACCCAGGATCGTGCCAACAAGTGTGCGAAAAACGCGAAAGTATGAGCCAGGTGATTGCAAATACCAGAACTAACCCAGACGTAACCTGCGTTATCCTCTAAAATATTATTCGGAACCAGCTTTTATTGACTGTTTCAGTGTGGTACCACATTACTACGTGATCCAAACCAAAATAAGCCCAGGATCTTGCCAAGAAGAATGCGAAAAATGCGAAGGTACGAGTCAGATGTTTGCAAATACCAGAACTAACCCAAGCATAACCAGCGTTATCCTACAAAATATTCATCGCAACCAGGTTTAATTGACTGTTTCAGTGTGATACCACATTACTACGTGATCCAAACCAAAAAAAAGCCCAGGATCTTGCCAACAAGTATGCGAAAAACGCGAAAGTATGAGCCAGATGATTGCAAATACCAGAACTAACCCAGACGTAACCTGCGTTATCCTCTAAAATATTATTCGGAACCAGCTTTTATTGACTGTTTCAGTGTTGTACCACATAACTACGTGATCCAAACCAAAATAAGCACAGGATCTTGCCAAGAAGAATGCGAAAAATGCGAAAGTACGAGTCAGATGTTTGCAAATACCAGAACTAACCCAAGCATAACCAGCGTTATCCTACAAAATATTCATCGCAACCAGGTTTAATTGACTGTTTCAGTGGGGTACCTCACTACTACGTGGTCCAATCCGGAAAAAGCCCAGGATCTGGCCAACAAGTATGCGAAAAATGCGAAAGTACGAGCCAGATGAGAGCAAATCCCTTACCTAACCGAGACACAACCGGCGTTATCCTCTAAAATATTAATCGCAACCAGTGTAGTTGACCGTTTCGGTGTGGTACCGCATTACTACGTGATCCAAACCAGAAAAAGGCGAGGATCTGGCCAACAAGTATGCGAAAAATGCGAAAGTTCGAGCCAGATCAGGGCAAATACCAGACCTAACCCAGGCATAAACGGCGTTATCCTCTAAAATATTAGTCGCAACCAGGTTTAATTGACTGTTTCGGTGTGGAACCACATTACTACGTGATCCCAACCAGAAAAAGCCTAGGATCTTGCCAACAAGTAGGCGAAAAAGGCGAAGGTACGAGCCAGATGAGGGCTAATCCCGGAACTAACCCAGACATAACCAGCTGTATCCTCTAAAATACTAGTCGGAACCAGCTTCTATTGACTGTTTCTGTGTGGTACCATATTACTACGTGATGCAAGCCAGAAAAAGGATAGGATCTGGCCAACAAGTATGCGAAAAATGCGAAAATACGAGCCAGATGACGGCAAATCCCAGACCTACCCGATACATAACCGGCGTTATCCTCTAAAATATTAATCGCAACCAGGTTTAATTGACTGTTTCGGTGTGGAACTTCATTACTACGGGATCCAAACCAGAAAAAACCCAGGATCTGGCCAACAAGCATGCGAAAAATGCGAAAGTACGAGCCAGATGATTGCAAATACCAGAACTATCCCAAACATAACCAGCGTTATCCTCCAAAATATTCATCGCAACCAGGTTTAATTGACTGCTTCGGTGTGGAACCACATTACGACGGGATCCAAACCACAAAAAACACGAGATCTGGCCAACAAGTACGCGAAAATTGCGAAAGTATGAGCCAGATGATTGCAAATACCAGAACTAACCCAGACATAACCAGCGTTATCCTCTAAAATATTAATCGGAGCCAGGTTTAATTGACTGTTTCGGTGTGGTACCGCATTACTATGTGATCCAAACCAGAAGAAGGCCAGGATCGGCCAACATGTATGCGAAAAATGCGAACGTACGAGCCAGATGAGGGCAAATACCAGACCTAACCCAAACATAACCGGCGTTATCCTCTAAAATAATAATCGCAACCAGGTTTAATTGACTGTTTCGGTGTGGAACTTCATTAGTACGGGATCGAAACCAGAAAAAGGCCAGGATCGGCCAACATGTATGCGAAAAACGCGAAAGTATGAGCCAGACGATTGCAAATACCAGAACTAACCCAGACGTAACCTGGGTTATCCTCTAAAATACTATTCGGAACCAGATTCCATTGACTGTTTCAGTGTGGTACCACATTACTACGTGATCCAAACCAAAAAAAGCCCAGGATCATGCCAACAAGTATGCGAAAAATGCGAAAGTACATGCCAGATGAGGGCAAATACCAGACCTAACCCAGACATAACCGGCGTTATCCTCTAAAATATTAATCGCAACCAGGTTTAATTGACTGTTTCGGTGTGGAACCACATTACTACGTGATCCCAACCAGAAAAAGCCTAGGATCTTGCCAACAAGTAGGCGAAAAATGCGAAGGTACGAGCCAGATGAGGGCAAATCCCAGACCTAACCGAGACATAACCGGCGTTATCCTCTAAAATAATAATCGCAACCAGGTTTAATTGACTGTTTCGGTGTGGAACTTCATTAGTACGGGATCGAAACCAGAAAAAGGCCAGGATCGGCCAACATGTATGCGAAAAACGCGAAAGTATGAGCCAGACGATTGCAAATACCAGAACTAACCCAGACGTAACCTGGGTTATCCTCTAAAATACTATTCGGAACCAGATTCCATTGACTGTTTCAGTGTGGTACCACATTACTACGTGATCCAAACCAAAAAAAGCCCAGGATCATGCCAACAAGTATGCGAAAAATGCGAAAGTACATGCCAGATGAGGGCAAATACCAGACCTAACCCAGACATAACCGGCGTTATCCTCTAAAGTATTAATCGGAACCAGGTTTAATTGACTGTTTCAGTGTGATACCACATTACTACGTGGTCCAAGCCAGAAAAAGACCAGGATCGGCCAACATGTATGCGAAAAATGCGAAAGTACGAGCCAGATGAGGGCAAATACCAGACCTAACCCAAACATAACCGGCGTTATCCTCTAAAATAATAATCGCAACCAGGTTTAATTGACTGCTTCGGTGTGGTACCGCATTACTACGTGACCGCAACCAGAAAAAGCCCAGGATCTTGCCAACAAGTAGGCGAAAAATGCGAAGGTACGAGCCAGATGAGGGCAAATACCAGACCTAACCCAGACATAACCGGCGTTATCCTCTAAAGTATTAATCGGAACCAGGTTCAATTGACTGTTTCAGTGTGATACCACATTACTACGTGGTCCAAGCCAGTAAAAGGCCAGGATCTGGCCAACAGGTACGCGAAAAATGCGAAAAAACGAGCCAGATGACGGCAAATCCCAGAGCTAACCGAGACATAACCGGCGTTATCCTCTAAAATATGAATCGCAACCAGGTTTAATTGACTGTTTCGGCGTGCAACCTCATTCCTACGGGATCCAAACCAGAAACAACCCAGGATCTGGCCAACAAGTATGCGAAAAACGCGAAAGTATGAGCCAGAGTATTGCAAATTCCAGAACTATCCCAGACGTAACCTGCGTTATCCTCTAAAATACTATTCGGAACCAGATTCTATTGACTGTTTTAGTGTGGTACCACTCTACTACGTGTTAAAAACCAGAAAAAGCCCAGGATCTGGCCAACAAGTATGCGAAAAATACGAAAGCATGAGACAGATGAGGGCAAATCCCAGACCTAACCGAGACATAACCGGCGTTATCCTCTAAAATATTACTCGCAGCCAGGTTTAATTGACTGTTTCGGTGTGTAACCTCATTACTACGGGATCCAAACCAGAAAAAACCCAGGATCTGGCCAACAAGTATGCGAAAAACTCCAAAGTATGAGCCAGATAATTGCAAATACCAGAACTAACCCAGACGTAACCAGCGTTATCCTCTAAAATACTAATCGGAACCAGCTTTTATTGACTGCTTCAGTGTGATACCACATTACTACGTGATCCAAACCAGAAAAAGCCCAGGATCTTGCCGAGAAGTAGGCGAAAAATGCGAAGGTACGAGCCAGATGAGGTCAAATCCCAGAACTAACCCAGACATAACCAGCGTTATCCTCTAAAATACTAGTCGGAACCAGTTTCCATTGACTGTTTCTGTGTGGTACCATATTACTACGTGATCCAAGCCAGAAAAAGCCCAGGATCTGGCCAACAAGTATGCGAGAAATGCGAAAGTACGAGCCAGATGAGGGCAAATCCCAGACCTAACCGAGACATAACCGGCGTTATCCTCTAAAATATTAATCGCAACCAGGTTTAATTGACTGTTTCGGTGTGGTACCGCATTACTACGTGATCCAAACCAGAAGAAGGCCAGGATCTGGCCAACAAGTATGCGAAAAATGCGAAAGAACGAGCCAGATGAGAGCAAATCCCAGACCTAACCCTGACATAACCGGCGTTATCCTCTAAAATATGAATCGCAACCAGGTTTAATTGACTGTTTCGGTGTGGAACCACATTACTACGTGATCCAAACGAGAAATAGCCCAGGATCTTGCCGAGAAGTAGGCGAAAAATGCGAAGGTACGAGCCAGATGAGGTCAAATCCCAGAACTAACCCAGACATAACCAGCGTTATCCTCTAAAATACTAGTCGGAACCAGCTTCTATTGACTGTTTCTGGGTGGTACCGTATTACTACGTGGTCCAATCCAGAAAAAGCCCAGGATCTGGTCAACAAGTATGCGAAAAATGCGAAAGTACGAGCCAGATGAGAGCAAATCCCAGACCTAACCCTGACATAACCGGCGTTATCCTGTAAAATATTAATCGGAACCAGGATTAATTGACTGCTTCGGTGTGGTACCGCATTACGACGTGATCCAATCCAGTAAAAGCCCAGGATCTGGCCAACAAGTATGCGAGAAATGCGAAAGCACGAGCCAGATGAGGGCAAATCCCAGACCTAACCGAGACATAAACGGCGTTATCCTCCAAAATATTAATCGCAACCAGGTTTAATTGACTGTTTCGGTGTGGACCCACATTACTACGGGATCCAAACCAGAAAAAACCCTGGATCTGGCCAAGAAATATGCGAAAATTGCGAAAGTATGAGCCAGATGATTGCAAATACCAGAACTAACCCAGACATAACCAGCGTTATCCTCTAAAATATTAATCGGAGCCAGGTTTAATTGACTGTTTCGGTGTGGTACCGCATTACTACGTGATCCAAACCAGAAAAAGGCCAGGATCGGCCAACATGTATGCGAAAAATGCGAAAGTACGAGCCAGATGAGAGCAAATCCCAGACCTAACCCTGACATAACCGGCGTTATCCTCTAAAATATTAATCGGAACCAGGTTTAATTGACTGTTTCGGTGTGGACCCACATTACTACGGGATCCAAACCAGAAAAACCCTGGATCTGGCCAAGAAATATGCGAAAAACTCGAAAGTATGAGCCAGATAATTGCAAATACCAGAACTAACCCAGACGTAACCAGCGTTATCCTCTAAAATACTAATCGGAACCGGCTTTAATTGACTGCTTCGGTGTGGTACCGCATTACTACGTGATCCAAACTAGAAAAAGCCCAGGATCTTGCCAACAAGTAGGCGAAAAATGCGAAAGTACGAGCCAGATGATTGCAAATACCAGAACTATCCCAAACATAACCAGCGTTATCCTCCAAAATATTCATCGCAACCAGGTTTAATTGACTGCTTCGGTGTGGAACCACATTACGACGGGAACGAAACCACAAAAAACACGAGATCTGGCCAACAAGTACGCGAAAATTGCGAAAGTATGAGCCAGATGATTGCAAATACCAGAACTAACCCAGACATAACCAGCGTTATCCTCTAAAATATTAATCGGAACCAGGCTTAATTGACAGTTTCGGTGTGGAACGTCATTCCTACGTGATCCAAACCAGAAAAAACCCAGGATCTGGCCAACAAGTATGCGAAAAACTCCAAAGTATGAGCCAGATAATTGCAAATACCAGAACTAACCCAGACGTAACCAGCGTTATCCTCTAAAATACTAATCGGAACCAGCTTTTATTGACTGCTTCAGTGTGATACCACATTACTACGTGATCCAAAGCAGAAAAAGCCCAGGATCTGGCCAACAAATGTGCGAAATCGCGAAAGTATGAGCCAGATGGTTGCAAATACCAGAACTAACCCAGACATAACCAGCGTCATCCTCTAAATACTATTCGGAACCAGTTTCCATTGACTGTTTCTGTGTGGTACCATATTACTACGTGATCCAAGCCAGAAAAAGCCCAGGATCTGGCCAACAAGTATGCGAGAAATGCGAAAGTACGAGCCAGATGAGGGCAAATCCCAGACCTAACCGAGACATAACCGGCATTATCCTCTAAAATATTAATCGCAACCAGGTTTAATTGACTGTCTCGGTGTGGTGCCGCATTACTACGTGATCCAAACCAGAAGAAGGCCAGGATCTGGCCAACAAGTATGCGAAAAATGCGAAAGAACGAGCCAGATGAGAGCAAATCCCAGACCTAACCCTGACATAACCGGCGTTATCCTCTAAAATATTAATCGCAACCAGGTTTAATTGACTGTTTCGGTGTGGAGCCACATTACTACGTGATCCAAACCAGAAATAGCCCAGGATCTTGCCAAGAAGTAGGCGAAAAATGCGAAAGTATGAACCAGATGATTGCAAATACCAGAACTAACCCAAACATAACCAGCGTTATCCTCTAAAATATTAATCGGAGCCAGGTTTAATTGACTGTTTCGGTGTGGTACCGCATTGCTACGTGATCCAAACCAGAAAAAGGCCAGGATCGGCCAACATGTATGCGAAAAATGCGAAAGTACGAGCCAGATGAGAGCAAATCCCAGACCTAACCCTGACATAACCGGCGTTATCCTGTAAAATATTAATCGGAACCAGGTTTAATTGACTGTTTCGGTGTGGACCCACATTACTACGGGATCCAAACCAGAAAAACCCTGGATCTGGCCAAGAAATATGCGAAAAACTCGAAAGTATGAGCCAGATAATTGCAAATACCAGAACTAACCCAGACGTAACCAGCGTTATCCTCTAAAATACTAATCGGAACCGGCTTTAATTGACTGCTTTGGTGTGGTACCGCATTACTACGTGATCCAAACGAGAAAAAGCCCCGGATCTTGCCAACAAGTAGGCGAAAAATGAGAATGTACGAGCCAGATGAGGGCAAATCCCAGGTCTAGCCCAGACATAAACGGCGTTATCCTCTAAAATATTAATCGCAACCAGGTTTAATTGACTGTTTCGGTGTGGACCCACATTACTACGGGATCCAAACCAGAAAAAACCCTGGATCTGGCGAAGAAATATGCGAAAAACTCGAAAGTATGAGCCAGATAATTGCAAATACCAGAACTAACACAGACGTAACCAGCGTTATCCTCTAAAATACTAATCGTAACCAGGTTTAATTGACTGTTTCGGTGTGGAACTTCATTACTACGGGATCGAAACCAGAAAAAACCCAGGATCTGGCCAACAAGTATGCGAAAAACGCGAAAGTATGAGCCAGATGATTGCAAATACCAGAACTAACCCAGACGTAACCTGCGTTATCCTCTAAAATACTATTCGGAACCAGATTCTATTGACTGTTTCAGTGTGGTACCACACTACTACGTGTTAAAAACCAGAAAAAGCCCAGGATCTGGCCAACAAGTATGCGAAAAATACGAAAGCACGAGACAGATGAGGGCAAATCCCAGACCTAACCGAGACATAACCGGCGTTATCCTCTAAAATATTACTCGCAGCCAGGTTTAATTGACTGTTTCGGTGTGGAACCTCATTACTACGGGATCCAAACCAGAAAAAACCCAGGATCTGGCCAACAAGTATGCGAAAAACGCGAAAGTATGAGCCCGATGATTGCAAATACCAGAACTAACCCAGACGTAACCTGCGTTATCTTCTGAAATACTATTCGGAACCAGCTTTTGTTGACTGTTTCAGTGTGGTACCACATTACTACGTGATCCAAACCAGAAAAAGCCCAGGATCTGGCCAACATGTATGCGAAAAATACGAAAGCACGAGACAGATGAGGGCAAATCCCAGAGCTAACCCAAACATAACCGGCGTTATCCTCTAAAATAATAATCGCTACCAGGTTTAATTGACTGCTTCGGTATTGTATCGCATTACTACGTGATCCCAACCAGAAAAAGCCCAGGATCTTGCCAACAAGTAGGCGAAAGTTGCGAAGGTACGAGCCAGATGAGGGCAAATCCCAGACCTAACCGAGACATAACCGGCGTTATCCTCTAAAATATTAATCGCAACCAGGTGTAGTTGACCGTTTCGGTGTGGTACCGCATTACTACGTCATCCAAACCAGAAAAAGGCGAGGATCTGGCCATCAAGTATGCGAAAAATGCGAAAGTACGAGCAAGATCAGGGCAAATGCCAGACCTAACCCAAACATAACCGGCGTTATCCTCTAAAATAATAGTCGCTACCAGGTTTAATTGACTGCTTCGGTATTGTATCGCATTACTACGTGATCCCAACCAGAAAAAGCCCAGGATCTTGCCATCAGGTATGCGAAAAATGCGAAAATACGAGCCAGATGACGGCAATTCACAGACCTACCCGAGACATAACCGGCGTTATCCACTAAAATATTAATCGCAACCAGGTTTAATTGACTGTTTCGGTGTGGAACTTCATTACTACGGTATCCAAGCCAGAAAAAACCCAGGATCTGGCCAACAAGTACGCGAAAAACGCGAAAGTATGAGCCACATGATTGCAAATACCAGAGCTAACCCAGACGTAACCTGCGTTATCCTCTAAAATACTATTCGGAACCAACTTTTATTGACTGTTTCTGTGTGGTACCACATTACTACGTGATCCAAACCAAAAAAAGCCCAGGATCTTGCCAACAAGTATGCGAAAAATGCGAAAGTACGAGCCAGATGATTGCAAATACCAGAACTAACCCAAACATAACCAGCGTTATGCTCCAAAATATTCATCGCAACACGGATTAATTGACTGCTACGGTGTGGAACCACATTACGACGGGATCCAAACCACAAAAAACCCATGATCTTGCCAACAAGTACGCGAAAAACGCGAAAGTATGAGCCAGATGATTGCAAATACCAGAACTAACCCAGACGTAACCTGCGTTATCCTCTAAAATACTATACGGAACCAGCTTCTATTGACTGTTTCTGTGTGATACCACATTACTACGTGGTCCAAGCCAGTAAAAGCCCAGGATCTGGCCAACAAGTATGCGAAAAATACGAAAGCACGAGACAGATGAGGGCAAATCCCAGACCTAACCGAGACATAACCGGCGTTATCCTCTAAAATATTAATCGTAACCAGGTTTATTGACTGTTTCGGTGTGGTACCGCATTACTACGTGATCCAAACCAGAAAAAGGCCAGGATCTGGCCAACAAGTATGCGAAAATTGCGAAAGTACGAGCCAGATGAGGGCAAATCCTAGACGTAACCGAGACATAACCGGCGTTATCCTCTAAAATATTAATCGCAACCAGGTTTAATTGACTGTTTCAGTGTGGTACCGCATTACTACGTGATCCACACCAGAAAAAGCCCAGGATCTTGCCAACAAGTAGGCGGAAAATACGAAGGTACGAGCCAGATGAGGGCAAATCCTAGACGTAACCGAGACAGAACCGGCGTTATCCTCTAAAATATTAATCGCAACCAGGTTTAATTGACTGTTTCGGTGTGGTACAGCATTACTACGTGATCCAAACCAGAAATAGGCCAGGATGTGGCCAACAAGTATGCGAAAAATGCGAAAGTACGAGCCAGATGACGGCAAATACCAGACCTAACCCAGACATAACAGGCGTTATCCTCTAAAATATTAATCTGAACCAGATTTAATTGACTGTTTCAGTGTGGTACCGCAATACTACGTGATCCACACCAGAAAAAGCCCAGGATCTTGCCAACAAGTATGCGAAAAATGCGAAAGTACGAGCCAGATGAGGGCAAATACCAGAACTAACCCAGACATAACCAGCGTTATCCTCTAAAATACTAATCGGAACCAGCTTCTATTGACTGTTTCAGTGTAGTACCATATTAGTACGTGATCCAAACCAGAAAAAACCCAGGATCTGGCCAACAAGTATGCGAAAAATGCGAAACTATATGAGCCAGATGATTGCAAATACCAGAACTGACCCAGACATAACCAGCGTTATCCTCTAAAATATTAATCGGAGCCAGGTTTAATTGACTGTTTCGGTCTGGTACCGCATTAGTACGTGATCCAAACCAGAAAAGGGCCGGGATCTGGCCAACAAGTATGCGAAAAATGCGAAAGTACGAGCCAGATGAGGGCAAATACCAGACCTAACCTAGACATAACCGGCGTTATCCTCTAAAATATTAATCGCAACCAGGTTTAATTGACTGTTTCGCTGTAGGACCACATTACTACGTGACACAAACCACAAAAAGGCCAGGATCGGCCAACATGTATGCGAAAAATGCGAACGTACGAGCCAGATGAAGGCAAATACCAGACCTAACCCAAACATAACCGGCGTTATCCTCCATAATATTAATCGCAACCAGGTTTAATTGACTGTTTCGGTGTGGAACTTCATTACTACGGGATCCAAACCTGAAAAAACCCAAGATCTGGCCAGCAAGTATGCGAAAGACGAGAAAGTATGAGCCAGATGATTGCAAATACCAGAACTAACCCAGACGTAGCCTGCGTTATCCTCTAAAATACTATTCGGAACCAGCTTTTATTGACTGCTTCAGTGTGGTACCACATTACTACGTGATCCAAACCAAAAAAAGCCCAGGATCTTGCCAACAAGTATGCGAAGAATGCGAAAGTACGAGCCAGATGATTGCAAATACCAGAACTATCCCAAACATAACCAGCGTTATCCTCCAAAATATTCATCGCAACCAGGTTTAATTGACTGCTTCGGTGTAGAACCACATTACGACGTGATCGAAACCACAAAAAACACGAGATCTGGCCAACAAGTACGCAAAAATTGCGAAAGTATGAGCCAGATGATTGGAAATACCAGAACTAACCCAGACATAACCAGCGTTATCCTCTAAAATATTAATCGGAGCCAGGTTTAATTGACTGTTTCGGTGTGGTACCGCATTACTACGTGATCCAAACCAGAAAAAGGCCAGGATCGGCCAACATGTATGCGAAAAATGCGAACGTACGAGCCAGATGAGGGCAAATACCAGACCTAACCCAGACGTAACCTGCGTTATCCTCTGAAATACTATTCGGAACCAGCTTTTGTTGACTGTTTCAGTGTGGTACCACATTACTACGTGATCCAAACCAGAAAAAGCCCAGGATCTGGCCAACAAGTATGCGAAAAACGCGAAAGTATGAGCCCGATGATTGCAAATACCAGAACTAACCCAGACGTAACCTGCGTTATCCTCTGAAATACTATTCGGAACCAGCTTTTGTTGACTGCTTCGGTATTCTATCGCATTACTACGTGATCCCAACCAGAAAAAGCCCAGGATCTTGCCAACAAGTAGGCGAAAGTTGCGAAGGTACGAGCCAGATGAGGGCAAATCCCAGACCTAACCGAGACATAACCGGCGTTATCCTCTCAAATATTAATCGCAACCAGGTGTAGTTGACCGTTTCGGTGTGGTACCGCATTACTACGTGATCCAAACCAGAAAAAGGCGAGGATCTGGCCATCAAGTATGCGAAAAATGCGAAAGTACGAGCAAGATCAGGGCAAATGCCAGACCTAACCCAAACGTAACCGGCGTTATCCTCTAAAATATTAATCGCAACCAGGTTTAATTGACTGTTTCGGTGTGGAACTTCATTACTACGGTATCCAAGCCAGAAAAAACCCAGGATCTGGCCAACAAGTACGCGAAAAACGCGAAAGTATGAGACAGATGATTGCAAATACCAGAACTAACCCAAACATAACCAGCGTTATGCTCCAAAATATTCATCGCAACACGGATTAATTGACTGCTACGGTGTGGAACCACATTACGACGGGATCCAAACCACAAAAAACCCAAGATCTTGCCAACAAGTACGCGAAAAACGCGAAAGTATGAGCCAGATGATTGCAAATACCAGAACTAACCCAGACGTAACCAGCGTTATCCTCTAAAATACTATTCGGAACCAGCTTCTATTGACTGTTTCTGTGTGATACCACATTACTACGTGGTCCAAGCCAGTAAAAGCCCAGGATCTGGCCAACAAGTATGCGAAAAATACGAAAGCACGAGACAGATGAGGGCAAATCCCAGACCTAACCGAGACATAACCGGCGTTATCCTCTAAAATATTAATCGCAACCAGGTTTAATTGACTGTTTCAGTGTGGTACCGCATTACTACGTGATCTACACCTGAAAAAGCCCAGGATCTTGCCAACAAGTAGGCGGAAAATACGAAGGTACGAACCAGTTGAGGGCAAATCCTAGACGTAACCGAGACAGAACCGGCGTTATCCTCTAAAATATTAATCGCAACCAGGTTTAATTGACTGTTTCGGTGTGGTACAGCATTACTACGTGATCCAAACCAGAAATAGGCCAGGATGTGGTCAACAAGTATGCGAAAAATGCGAAAGTATGAGCCAGATGATTGCAAATACCAGAACTGACCCAGACATAACCAGCGTTATCCTCTAAAATATTAATCGGAGCCAGGTTTAATTGACCGTTTCAGTGTGGTACCGCATTACTACGTGATCCACACCAGAAAAAGCCCAGGATCTTGCCAACAAGTATGCGAAAAATGCGAAAGTACGAGCCAGATGAGGGCAAATACCAGAACTAACCCAGACATAACCAGCGTTATCCTCTAAAATACTAATCGGAACCAGCTTCTATTGACTGTTTCAGTGTAGTACCATATTAGTACGTGATCCAAACCAGAAAAAACCCAGGATCTGGCCAACAAGTATGCGAAAAATGCGAAAGTATGAGCCAGATGATTGCAAATACCAGAACTGACCCAGACATAACCAGCGTTATCCTCTAAAATATTAATCGGAGCCAGGTTTAATTGACCGTTTCAGTGTGGTACCGCACTACTACGTGATCCAAACCAGAAAAAGGCTAGGATCGGCCAACATGTACGCGAAAAATGCGAATGTACGAGCCAGATGAGGGCAAATACCAGACCTAACCCAGACATAACCGGCGTTATCCTCTAAAATATTAATCGGAACCAGGTTTAATTGACTGTTTCAGTGTGGTACCACATTACTACGTGATCCCAACCAGAAAAAGCCCAGGATCTTGGCAACAAGTAGTCGAAAAATGCGAAGGTACGAGCCAGGTGAGGGCAAATCCCAGACCTAACCGAGACATAAACTGCGTTATCCTCTAAAATATTAATCGCAACCAGGTGTAGTTGACAATTTCGGTGTGGTACCGCATTACTACGTGAGCCAAACAAGAAAAAGGCGATGATTTGGCCAACAAGTATGCGAAAAATGCGAAAGTGCGTGCCAGATGAGGGCAAATTCCAGACCTAACCCAGACATAACCGGCGTTATCCGCTAAAATATTAATCGGAACCAGGTTTAATTGTCTGTTTCGGTGTGGAACGTCATTGCTACGGGATCCAAACCAGAAAAAACCCAGGATCTGGCCAACAAGTATGCGAAAAATACGAATGCATGAGCAAGATGAGGGCAAATCCCAGGCCTAACCGAGACATAACGGCGTTATCCTCTAAAATATTAATCGCAACCAGGTTTAATTGACTGTTTCGGTGTGGAACCTCATTCCTACGTGATCCAAACCAGAAAAAACCCAGGATCTGGCCAACAAGTATGCGAAAAATGCGAAAGTACGAGCCAGATGAGAGCAAATCCCAGACCTAACCCTGACATAACCGGCGTTATCCTGTAAAATATTAATCGGAACCAGGTTTAATTGACTGCTTCGGTGTGGTACCGCATTACGACGTGATCCAATCCAGTAAAAGCCCAGGATCTGGCCAACAAGTATGCGAGAAATGCGAAAGCACGAGCCAGATGAGGGCAAATCCCAGACCTAACCGAGACATAAACGGCGTTATCCTGTAAAATATTAATCGGAACCAGGTTTAATTGACTGCTTCGGTGTGGTACCGCATTACGACGTGATCCAATCCAGTAAAAGCCCAGGATCTGGCCAACAAGTTTGCGAGAAATGCGAAAGCACGAGCCAGATGAGGGCAAATCCCAGACCTAACCGAGACATAAACGGCGTTATCCTGTAAAATATTAATCGGAACCAGGTTTAATTGACTGCTTCGGTGTGGTACCGCATTACGACGTGATCCAATCCAGTAAAAGCCCAGGATCTGGCCAACAAGTATGCGAGAAATGCGAAAGCACGAGCCAGATGAGGGCAAATCCCAGACCTAACCGAGACATAAACGGCGTTATCCTGTAAAATATTAATCGGAACCAGGTTTAATTGACTGCTTCGGTGTGGTACCGCATTACGACGTGATCCAATCCAGTAAAAGCCCAGGATCTGGCCAACAAGTAGGCGAAAAATGCGAAGGTACGAGCCTGATGAGGTCAAATCCCAGAACTAACCCAGACATAACCAGCGTTATCCACTAAAATACTAGTCGGAACCAGCTTCTATTGACTGTTTCTGGGTGGTACCGTATTACTACGTGGTCCAATCCAGAAAAAGCCCAGGATCTGGTCAACAAGTATGCGAAAAATGCGAAAGTACGAGCCAGATGAGAGCAAATCCCAGACCTAACCCTGACATAACCGGCGTTATCCTGTAAAATATTAATCGGAACCAGGTTTAATTGACTGCTTCGGTGTGGTACCGCATTACGACGTGATCCAATCCAGTAAAAGCCCAGGATCTGGCCAACAAGTATGCGAGAAATGCGAAAGCACGAGCCAGATGAGGGCAAATCCCAGACCTAACCGAGACATAAACGGCGTTATCCTCTAAAATATTAATCGCAACCAGGTTTAATTGACTGTTTCGGTGTGGACCCACATTACTACGGGATCCAAACCAGAAAAAACCCTGGATCTGGCCAAGAAATATGCGAAAATTGCGAAAGTATGAGCCAGATGATTGCAAATACCAGAACTAACCCAGACATAACCAGCGTTATCCTCTAAAATATTAATCGGAGCCAGGTTTAATTGACTGTTTCGGTGTGGTACCGCATTACTACGTGATCCAAACCAGAAAAAGGCCAGGATCGGCCAACATGTATGCGAAAAATGCGAAAGTACGAGCCAGATGAGAGCAAATCCCAGACCTAACCCTGACATAACCGGCGTTATCCTGTAAAATATTAATCGGAACCAGGTTTAATTGACTGTTTCGGTGTGGACCCACATTACTACGGGATCGAAACCAGAAAAACCCTGGATCTGGCCAAGAAATATGCGAAAAACTCGAAAGTATGAGCCAGATAATTGCAAATACCAGAACTAACCCAGACGTAACCAGCGTTATCCTCTAAAATACTAATCGGAACCGGCTTTAATTGACTGCTTCGGTGTGGTACCGCATTACTACGTGATCCAAACTAGAAAAAGCCCCGGATCTTGCCAACAAGTAGGCGAAAAATGCGAATGTACGAGCCAGATGAGGGCAAATCGCAGGTCTAGCCCAGACATAAACGGCGTTATCCTCCATAATATTAATCGCAACCAGGTTTAATTGACTGTTTCGGTGTGGACCCACATTACTACGGGATCCAAACCAGAAAAAACCCTGGATCTGGCGAAGAAATATGCGAAAAACTCGAAAGTATGAGCCAGATAATTACAATTACCAGAACTAACACAGACGTAACCAGCGTTATCCTCTAAAATACTAATCGGAACCGTCTTTTATTGACTGCTTCAGTGTCATACCACATTACTACATGATCCAAACCAAAAAAAGGCCAGGATCTTGCCAAAAAGTACGCGAAAATTGCGAAAGTATGAGCCAGATGATTGCAAATACCAGAACTAACCCAGACATAACCAGCGTTATCCTCTAAAATATTAATCGGAGCCAGGTTTAATTGACTGTTTCGGTCTGGTACCGCATTAGTACGTGATCCAAACCAGAAAAGGGCCGGGATCTGGCCAACAAGTATGCGAAAGATGCGAAAGTACGAGCCAGATGAGGGCAAATACCAGACCTAACCTAGACATAACCGGCGTTATCCTCTAAAATATCAATCGCAACCAGGTTTAATTGACTGTTTCGCTGTAGGACCACATTACTACGTGACACAAACCACAAAAAGGCCAGGATCGGCCAACATGTATGCGAAAAATGCGAACGTACGAGCCAGATGAAGGCAAATACCAGACCTAACCCAAACATAACCGGCGTTATCCTCCATAATATTAATCGCAACCAGGTTTAATTGACTGTTTCGGTGTGGAACTTCATTACTACGGGATCCAAACCTGAAAAAACCCAAGATCTGGCCAGCAAGTATGCGAAAGACGAGAAAGTATGAGCCAGATGATTGCAAATACCAGAACTAACCCAGACGTAGCCTGCGTTATCCTCTAAAATACTATTCGGAACCAGCTTTTATTGACTGCTTCAGTGTGGTACCACATTACTACGTGATCCAAACCAAAAAAAGCCCAGGATCTTGCCAACAAGTATGCGAAAAATGCGAAAGTACGAGCCAGATGATTGCAAATACCAGAACTAACCCAGACATAACCAGCGTTATCCTCTAAAATATTAATCGGAGCCAGGTTTAATTGACTGTTTCGGTGTGGTACCGCATTACTACGTGATCCAAACCAGAAAAAGGCCAGGATCGGCCAACATGTATGCGAAAAATGCGAACGTACGAGCCAGATGAGGGCAAATACCAGACCTAACCCAAACATAACCGGCGTTATCCTCTAAAATAATAATCGCAACCAGGTTTAATTGACTGTTTCGGTGTGGAACTTCATTACTACGGGATCGAAACCGGAAAAAACCCAGGATCTGGCCAACAAGTATGCGAAAAACGCGAAAGTATGAGCCAGATGATTATAAATACCAGAACTAACCCAGACGTAACCTGCGTTATCCTCTAAAATACTATTCGGAACCAGATTCTATTGACTGTTTCAATGTGGTACCATATTACTACGTGATCCAAACCAGAAAAAGGCCAGGATCGGCCAACATGTATGCGAAAAATGCGAAAGGACGAGACAGATGATTGCAAATACCAGAACTATCCCAGACGTAACCTGCGTTATCCTCTAAAATACTATTCGGAACCAGATTCTATTGACTGTTTTAGTGTGGTACCACACTACTACGTGTTAAAAACCAGAAAAAGCCCAGGATCTGGCCAACAAGTATGCGAAAAATACGAAAGCACGAGACAGATGAGGGCAAATCCCAGACCTAACCGAGACATAACCGGCGTTATCCTCTAAAATATTACTCGCAGCCAGGTTTAATTGACTGTTTCGGTGTGGAACCTCATTACTACGGGATCCAAACCAGAAAAAACCCAGGATCTGGCCAACAAGTATGCGAAAAACGCGAAAGTATGAGCCCGATGATTGCAAATACCAGAACTAACCCAGACGTAACCTGCGTTATCCTCTGAAATATTAATCGCAACCAGGTTTAATTGACTGTTTCAGTGTGGTACCACATTACTACGTGATCCAAACCAGAAAAAGCCCAGGATCTGGCCAACATGTATGCGAAAAATACGAAAGCACGAGACAGATGAGGGCAAATCCCAGAGCTAACCCAAACATAACCGGCGTTATCCTCTAAAATAATAATCGCTACCAGGTTTAATTGACTGCTTCGGTATTCTATCGCATTACTACGTGATCCCAACCAGAAAAAGCCCAGGATCTTGCAAACAAGTAGGCGAAAGTTGCGAAGGTACGAGCCAGATGAGGGCAAATCCCAGACCTAACCGAGACATAACCGGCGTTATCCTCTAAAATATTAATCGCAACCAGGTGTAGTTGACCGTTTCGGTGTGGTACCGCATTACTACGTGATCCAAACCAGAAAAAGGCGAGGATCTGGCCATCAAGTATGCGAAAAATGCGAAAGTACGAGCAAGATCAGGGCAAATGCCAGACCTAACCCAAACATAACCGGCGTTATCCTCTAAAATAATAATCGCAACCAGGTTTAATTGACTGTTTCGGTGTGGAACTTCATTACTACGGGATCGAAACCGGAAAAAACCCAGGATCTGGCCAACAAGTATGCGAAAAACGCGAAAGTATGAGCCAGATGATTATAAATACCAGAACTAACCCAGACGTAACCTGCGTTATCCTCTAAAATACTATTCGGAACCAGCTTCTATTGACTGTTTCTGTGTGATACCACATTACTACGTGGTCCAAGCCAGTAAAAGCCCAGGATCTGGCCAACAAGTATGCGAAAAATACGAAAGCACGAGACAGATGAGGGCAAATCCCAGACCTAACCGAGACATAACCGGCGTTATCCTCTAAAATATTAATCGCAACCAGGTTTAATTGACTGTTTCAGTGTGGTACCGCATTACTACGTGATCCACACCTGAAAAAGCCCAGGATCTTGCCAACAAGTAGGCGGAAAATACGAAGGTACGAGCCAGATGAGGGCAAATCCCAGACGTAACCGAGACAGAACCGGCGTTATCCTCTAAAATATTAATCGCAACCAGGTTTAATTGACTGTTTCGGTGTGGTACAGCATTACTACGTGATCCAAACCAGAAATAGGCCAGGATGTGGCCAACAAGTATGCGAAAAATGCGAAAGTATGAGCCAGATGATTGCAAATACCAGAACTGACCCAGACATAACCAGCGTTATCCTCTAAAATATTAATCGGAGCCAGGTTTAATTGACCGTTTCAGTGTGGTACCGCATTACTACGTGATCCACACCAGAAAAAGCCCAGGATCTTGCCAACAAGTATGCGAAAAATGCGAAAGTACGAGCCAGATGAGGGCAAATACCAGAACTAACCCAGACATAACCAGCGTTATCCTCTAAAATACTAATCGGAACCAACTTCTATTGACTGTTTCAGTGTAGTACCATATTAGTACGTGATCCAAACCAGAAAAAACCCAGGATCTGGCCAACAAGTATGCGAAAAATGCGAAAGTATGAGCCAGATGATTGCAAATACCAGAACTGACCCAGACATAACCAGCGTTATCCTCTAAAATATTAATCGGAGCCAGGTTTAATTGACCGTTTCAGTGTGGTACCGCACTACTACGTGATCCAAACCAGAAAAAGGCTAGGATCGGCCAACATGTATGCGAAAAATGCGAATGTACGAGCCAGATGAGGGCAAATACCAGACCTAACCCAGACATAACCGGCGTTATCCTCTAAAATAATAATCGCTACCAGGTTTAATTGACTGCTTCGGTATTCTATCGCATTACTACGTGATCCCAACCAGAAAAAGCCCAGGATCTTGGCAACAAGTAGTCGAAAAATGCGAAGGTACGAGCCAGGTGAGGGCAAATCCCAGACCTAACCGAGACATAAACTGCGTTATCCTCTAAAATATTAATCGCAACCAGGTGTAGTTGACAATTTCGGTGTGGTACCGCATTACTACGTGAGCCAAACAAGAAAAAGGCGATGATTTGGCCAACAAGTATGCGAAAAATGCGAAAGTGCGTGCCAGATGAGGGCAAATTCCAGACCTAACCCAGACATAACCGGCGTTATCCTCTAAAATATTAATCGCAACCAGGTTTAATTGACTGTTTCGGTGTGGAACCACATTACTACGTGATCCAAACCAGAAATAGCCCCGGATCTTGCCAAGAAGTAGGCGAAAAATGCGAAGGTACGAGCCAGATGAGGTCAAATCCCAGAACTAACCCAGACATAACCAGCGTTATCCTCTAAAATACTAGTCGGAACCAGCTTCCATTGACAGTTTCTGTGTGGTACCGTATTACTACGTGATCCAATCCAGAAAAAGCCCAGGATCTGGCCAACAAGTATGCGAAAAATGCGAAAGTACGAGCCAGATGAGAGCAAATCCCAGACCTAACCCTGACATAACCGGCGTTATCCTCTAAAATATTAATCGCAACCAGGTTTAATTGACTGTTTCGGTGTGGAACCACATTACTACGTGATCCAAACCAGAAATAGCCCCGGATCTTGCCAAGAAGTAGGCGAAAAATGCGAAGGTACGAGCCAGATGAGGTCAAATCCCAGAACTAACCCAGACATAACCAGCGTTATCCTCTAAAATACTAGTCGGAACCAGCTTCCATTGACAGTTTCTGGGTGGTACCGTATTACTACGTGATCCAATCCAGAAAAAGCCCAGGATCTGGCCAACAAGTATGCGAAAAATGCGAAAGTACGAGCCAGATGAGAGCAAATCCCAGACCTAACCCTGACATAACCGGCGTTATCCTGTAAAATATTAATCGGAACCAGGTTTAATTGACTGCTTCGGTGTGGTACCGCATTACTACGTGATCCAATCCAGTAAAAGCCCAGGATCTGGCCAACGAGTATGCGAGAAATGCGAAAGCACGAGCCAGATGAGGGCAAATCCCAGACCTAACCGAGACATAAACGGCGTCATCCTCTAAAATATTAATCGCAACCAGGTTTAATTGACTGTTTCGGTGTGGACCCACATTACTACGGGATATAAACCAGAAAAAACCCTGGATCTGGACAAGAAATATGCGAAACAATCGAAAGTATGAGCCAGATAATTGCAGATCCCAGAACTAACCCAGACATAACCAGCGTTATCCTCTAAAATACTAGTCGGAACCAGCTTCTATTGACTGTTTCTGGGTGGTACCGTATTACTACGTGATCCAATCCAGAAAAAGCCCAGGATCTGGCCAACAAGTATGCGAAAAATGCGAAAGTACGAGCCAGATGAGAGCAAATCCCAGACCTAACCCTGGCATAACCGGCGTTATCCTCTAAAATATTAATCGCAACCAGGTTTAATTGACTGCTTCGGTGTGGTACCGCATTACTACGTGATCCAATCCAGAAAAAGCCCAGGATCTGGCCAACAAGTATGCGAAAATTGCAAAAGTACGAGCCAGATGAGAGCAAATCCCAGACCTAACCCTGACATAACCGGCGTTATCCTGTAAAATATTAATCGGAACAAGGTTTAATTGACTGTTTCAGTGTGGTACCACATTACTACGTGATCCAAACCAGAAAAAGCCCAGGATCTGGCCAACAAGTATGCGAAAAATGCGAAAGTACGAGACAGATGAGAGCAAATCCCAGACCTAGGCCTGACATAAACGGCGTTATCCTGTAAAATATTAATCGGAACCAGGTTTAATTGACTGCTTCGGTGTGGTACCGCATTACTACGTGATCCAAACCAGAAAAAACCGTGGATCTGGCGAAGAAATATGCGAAAAACTCGAAAGTATGAGCCAGATAATTGCAAATACCAGAACTAACACAGACGTAACCAGCGTTATCCTCTAAAATACTAATCGGAACCGGCTTTTATTGACTGCTTCAGTGTGATACCACATTACTACATGATCCAAACCAAAAAAAGGCCAGGATCTTGCCAACAAGTATGCGAAAAATGCGAAAGTACGAGACAGATGATTGCAAATACCAGAACTAACCCAGTCATAACCAGCGTTATCCTCTAAAATACTAATCGGAACCGGCTTTAATTGACTGCTTCGGTGTGGTACCGTATTACTACGTGATCCAATCCAGAAAAAGCCCAGGATCTGGCCAACAAGTATGCAAAAAATACGAAAGTACGAGCCAGATGAGAGCAAATCCCAGACCTAACGCTGACATAACCGGCGTTATCCTCTAAAATATTAATCGCAACCAGGTTTAATTGACTGCTTCGGTGTGGTAGCGCATTACTACGTGATCCAATCCAGAAAAAGCCCAGGATCTGGCCAACAAGTATGCGAAAAATGCGAAAGTACGAGCCAGATGAGAGCAAATCCCAGACCTAACCCTGACATAACCGGCGTTATCCTGTAAAATATTAATCGGAACCAGGTTTAATTGACTGTTTCAGTGTGGTACCACATTACTGCGTGATCCAAACCAGAAAAAGCCCAGGATCTGGCCAACAAGTATGCGAAATCGCGAAAGTATGAGCCAGATGGTTGCAAATACCAGAACTAACCCAGACATAACCAGCGTTATCCTCTAAAATACTAACCGGGACCAGCTTTTAATGACAGTTTCAGTGTGGTACCACATTACTACGTGATCCAAACCAAAAAAAGGCCAGGATCCTGCCAACAAGTATGCGATAAATGCGAAAGTACGAGACAGATGATTGCAAATACCAGAACTAACCCAGACATAACCAGCGTTATCCTCTAAAATATTAATCGGAACCAGGTTTAACAGACTGTTTCAGTGTGATACCACATTGCTACTGGATCCAAACTAGAAAAAACCCAGGATCTGGCCAACAAGTATGCGAAAAATACGAAAATACGAGCCAGATGATGGCAAATCCCAGACCTACCCGAGACACAACCGGCGTTATCCTCTAAAATATTAATCGCAACCAGGTTTAATTGACTGTTTCGGTGTGGAACTTCATTACTACGGGATCCAAACAAGAAAAAACCCAGGATCTGGCCAACAAGTATGTGAAAAACGCGAAAGTATGAGCCAGAGTATTGCAAATACCAGAACTAACCCAGACGTAACCTGCGTTATCCTCTAAAATACTATGCGGAGCCAGCTTTTAATGACTGTTTCAGTGCAGTACCACAATACTACGTGATCCAAACCAAAAAAAGCCCAGGATGTTGCCAACAAGTATGCGAAAAATGCGAAATTTCGAGCCAGATGATTGCAAATACCAGAACTAACCCAAACATAACCAGCGTTATCCTCCAAAGTATTCATCGCAACACGGATTAATTGACTGCTACGGTGTTGTACCGCATTACTACGTGATCCAAACCAGAAAATGGCCAGTATTGGCCAACAAGTATGCGAAAAATGCGAAAGTACGAGCCAGATGTGGGCAAATACCAGACCTAACCCAGACATAACCGGCGTTATCTACTAAAATATTAATCCGAACCAGGTTTAATTGACTGTTTCTGTGTGGTACCAAATTACTACGCGATCCAAGCCAGAAAAAGGCCAGGATCTGGCCAACAAATATGCGAAAAATGCGAAGGTACGAGCCAGATGAGAGCATATACCAGACCTATCCCAGACATAACCAGCGTTATCCTCCAAAATAATAATCGCTACAAGGTTAGTTGACTGCTTCGGTGTGGTACCGCATTACTACGTGATCCCAACCAGAAAAAGCCCAGGATCTTGCCAACAAGTTGGCGAAAAATGCGAAGGTACGAGCCAGATGTGGGCAAATACCAGACCTAACCCAGGCATAACCGGCTTTATCCTCTAAAATATTAATCGGAACCAGGTTTAATTGGCTGTTTCAGTGTGATACCACATTACTACGTGGTCCACGCCAGAAAAAGGCCAGGATCTGGCCAACAAGTATGCGAAAAATGCGAAAATACGCGCCAGATGACGGCAAATCACAGACCTACCCGAGACATAACCGGCGTTATCCTCTAAAATATTAATCGCAACCAGGTTTAATTGACTGTTTCGCTGTGGAACTTCATTACCACGGGATCCAAACCAGAAAAAACCCAGGATCTGGCCAACAAGTATGCGAAAAATGCGAAAGTACGAGCCAGATCATTGCAAGTACCACTAACCCAAACATAACCAGCGTTATCCTCCAAAATAATAATCGCTTCCAGGTTTAATTGACTGCTTCGGTGTTGTACCGCATTACTACGTGATCCCAACCATAAAAAGCCCAGGATCTGGCCAACAAGTAGGCGAAAAATACGAAGGTACGAGCCAGATGAGGGCAAATACCAGACCTAACCCAGACATAACAGGCGTTATCCTCTAGAATATTAATCGCAACCAGGTGTAGTTGACCGTTTCGGTGTGGAACCGCATTACTACGTGATCCAAACCAGAAAAAGGCGAGGATCTGGCCAACATGTATGCGAAAAATGCGAAAGTACGAGCCAGATGAGGGCAAATACCAGACCTAACCCAGACATGGCCGGCGTTATCATCTAAAATATTAATCGGAAGCAGGTTTATTTGACTGTTTCAGTGTGGTACCACATTACTACGTGGTCCAAGCCAGAAAAAGGCCAGGGTCTGGCCAACAAGTATGCGAAAAATGCGAAAGTACGAGCTAGATGATGGCAAATCCCAGACCTAACCGAGACATAACCAGCGT
This sequence comes from Colletes latitarsis, assembly GCF_051014445.1. Taxonomy (NCBI): domain Eukaryota; kingdom Metazoa; phylum Arthropoda; class Insecta; order Hymenoptera; family Colletidae; genus Colletes; species Colletes latitarsis. The sequence continues at coordinate 1,968,634 of NW_027488368.1, read as the reverse complement.
TATCCTCTAAAATATTAACCGAAACCAGGTTTAATTGACTGTTTCGGCGTGGAGCGTCATTATTACGGGATACAAACCAGAAAAAACCCTGGATCTGGCCAAGAAGTATGCGAAAAACGCGAAAGTATGAGCCAGATGATTGCAAATACCAGAACTAACCCAGACATAACCAGTGTTATCCTCTAAAATACTAATCGGAGCCAGCTTTTATTGACTGTTTCAGTGTGGTACCACATTACTACGCGATCCAAACCAGAAAAAGCCCAGGATCTGGCCAACAAGTATGCGAAATCGCGAAAGTACGAGCCAGATGAGGGCAAATACCAGACCTAACCCAGACATAACCGGCGTTATCCTCTAAAATATTATTCGCAACCAGGTTTAATTGACTGCTTCGGTGTGGTAACGCATTACTACGTGATCCAAACCAGCAAAGGCCCAGGATCTTGCTAACAAGTAGGCGAAAAATGCGAAGGTACGAGCCAGATGAGGGCAAATCCCAGACCTAACCGAGACATATCCAGCGTTATCCTCTAAAATATTAATCGCAACCAGGTTTAATTGACTCTTTCGGTGTGGAATCTCATTACTACGGGATCCAAACCAGAAAAAACCCATGATCTGTCCAACAAGTATGCGAAATCGCGAAAGTATGACCCAGATGGTTGCAAATACCAGAACTAACCCAGAAATAACCAGCGTTATCCTCTAAAATACTATTCGGGACCAGCTTTTATTGACTGTTTCAGTGTGGTACCACATTACTACGTGATCCAAACCAGAAAAAGCCCAGGATCTGGCCAACAAGTATGCGAAATCGCGAAAGTACGAGCCAGATGATTGCAGATACCAGAACTAACCCAAACATAAACAGCGTTATCCTTCAAAATATTCATCGCAACCAGGTTTATTGACTGTTTCGGTGTGGTACCGCATTACTACGTGATCCAAACCAGAAAATGGCCAGGATTGGCCAACAAGTATGCGAAAAATGCGAAAGTACGAGCCAGATGTGGGCAAATACCAGACCTAACCCAGACATAACCGGCGTTATCTACTAAAATATTAATCCGAACCAGGTTTAATTGACTGTTTCTGTGTGGTACCAAATTACTACGCGATCCAAGCCAGAAAAAGGCCAGGATCTTGCCAACAAGGAGGCGAAAAATGCGAAGGTACGAGCCAGATGAGGGCAAATCCTAGACCTAACCGAGACATAACCGGCGTTATCCTCTAAAATATTAATCGCAACCAGGTTTAATTGACTGTTTCGGCGAGGAGCGTCATTATTACGGGATACAAACCAGAAAAAACCCTGGATCTGGCCAAGAAGTATGCGAAAGACGCGAAAGTATGAGCCAGATGATTGCAAATACCAGAACTAACCCAGAAATAACCAGCGTTATCCTCTAAAATACTATTCGGGACCAGCTTTTATTGACTGTTTCAGTGTGGTACCACATTACTACGTGATCCAAACCAGAAAAAGCCCAGGATCTGGCCAACAAGTATGCGAAATCGCGAAAGTACGAGCCAGATGATTGCAGATACCAGAACTAACCCAAACATAAACAGCGTTATCCTTCAAAATATTCATCGCAACCAGGTTTATTGACTGTTTCGGTGTGGTGCCGCATTACTACGTGATCCAAACCAGAAAATGGCCAGGATTGGCCATCAAGTATGCGAAAAATGCGAAAGTACGAGCCAGATGTGGGCAAATACCAGACCTAACCCAGACATAACCGGCGTTATCTACTAAAATATTAATCCGAACCAGGTTTAATTGACTGTTTCTGTGTGGTACCAAATTACTACGCGATCCAAGCCAGAAAAAGGCCAGGATCTTGCCAACAAGGAGGCGAAAAATGCGAAGGTACGAGCCAGATGAGGGCAAATCCTAGACCTAACCGAGACATAACCGGCGTTATCCTCTAAAATATTAATCGCAACCAGGTTTAATTGACTGTTTCGGCGAGGAGCGTCATTATTACGGGATACAAACCAGAAAAAACCCTGGATCTGGCCAAGAAGTATGCGAAAGACGCGAAAGTATGAGCCAGATGATTGCAAATACCAGAACTAACCCAGACATAACCAGTGTTATCCTCTAAAATACTAATCGGAGCCAGCTTTTATTGACTGTTTCAGTGTGGTACCACATTACTACGCGATCCAAACCAGAAAAAGCCCAGGATCTGGCCAACAAGTATGCGAAATCGCGAAAGTACGAGCCAGATGAGGGCAAATACCAGACCTAACCCAGACATAACCGGCGTTATCCTCTAAAATATTATTCGCAACCAGGTTTAATTGACTGCTTCGGTGTGGTAACGCATTACTACGTGATCCAAACCAGAAAAGGCCCAGGATCTTGCTAACAAGTAGGCGAAAAATGCGAAGGTACGAGCCAGATGAGGGCAAATCCTAGACCTAACCGAGACATAACCGGCGTTATCCTCTAAAATATTAATCGCAACCAGGTTTAATTGACTGTTTCGGCGTGGAGCGTCATTATTACGGGATACAAACCAGAAAAAACCCTGGATCTGGCCAAGAAGTATGCGAAAAACGCGAAAGTATGAGCCAGATGATTGCAAATACCAGAACTAACCCAGACATAACCAGTGTTATCCTCTAAAATACTAATCGGAGCCAGCTTTTATTGACTGCTTCAGTGTGGTACCACATTACTACGCGATCCAAACCAGAAAAAGCCCAGGATCTGGCCAACAAGTATGCGAAAAACGCGAAAGTATGAGCCAGATGATTGCAAATACCAGAACTAACCCGAACATAACCAGCGTTATCCTCCAAAATATTCATCGCAACCAGGTTTAATTGACTGCTTCGGTGTGGAACCACATTACTACGTGAAACAAACCAGAAAAAGCCCAGGATCTGGCCAACAAGTATGCGAAAAATGCGAAAATACGAGCCAGATGACGGCAAATCACAGACCTACCCGAGACATAACCGGCGTTATCCTCTAAAATATTATTCGCAACCAGGTTTAATTGACTGTTTCGCTGTGGAACTTCATTACTACGGGATCCAAACCAGAAAAAACCCGGGATCTGGCCAACAAGTATGCGACATCGCGAAAGTACGAGCCAGATGAGAGCAAATCTCAGTCCTAACCCAGACATAACCGGCGTTATCTTCTAAAATATTAATCGGAACCAGGTTTAATTGACTGTTTCAGTGTGGTACCAAATTACTACGTGGTCCAAGCCAGAAAAAGGCCAGGATCTGGCCAACAAGTATGCGAAAAATGCGAAAGTACGAGCCGGATGAGGGTAAATCCCAGAACTAACCGAGACATAACCAGCGTTATCCTCTAAAATATTAATCGCAACCAGGTTTAATTGACTGTTTCTGTGTGGGATCTCATTACTACGGGTTCCAAACCAGGAAAAACCCAGGATCTGGCCAACAAGTATGCGAAAAATGCGAAAGTACTAGCCGGATGAGGGCAAATCCCAGACCTAACCGAGACATAACCAGCGTTATCCTCTAAAATATTAACCGGAACCAGGTTTAATTGACTGTTTCAGTGTGACACCACATTACTACGTGGTCCAAGCCAGAAAAATTCCAGGATCTGGCCAAAAAGTATGCGAAAAATGCGAAGGTACGAGCCAGACGAGGGCAAATCCCAGACCAAACCGAGATATAACCGGCGCTATCCTGTAGAATATTAATCGGAACCAGGTTTGATTGACTGTTTCTGAGTGGAACGTCATTATTACGGGATACAAACCAGAAAAAACCCTGGATCTGGCCAAGAAGTATGCGAAAAACGCGAAAATACGAGCCAGATGACGGCAAACCCCAGACCTAACCGTGACATAGCCGGCGTTATCTTCTAAAATATTAATCGGAACCAGGTTTAATTGACTGTTTCAGTGTGACACCACATTACTACGTGATCCAAGCCAGAAAAAGGCCAGGATCTGGCCAACAAGTAAGCGAAAAATGCGAAAGTACGAGCCAGATGAGGGCAAATACCAGACCTAACCCAGACATAACAGGCGTTATCCTCTAGAATATTAATCGGAACCAGTTTTAATTGACTGTTTCAGTGTGGTCCCAAATTACTACGTGGTCCAAGCCAGAAAAAGGCCAGGATCTGGCCAACAAGTATGCGAAAAATGCGAAAGTACGAGCCGGATGAGGGCAAATCCCAGAACTAACCGAGACATAACCAGCGTTATCCCCTAAAATATTAATCGCAACCAGGTTTAATTGACTGTTTCTGTGTGGGATCTCATTACTACGGGATCCAAACCAGAAAAAATCCAGGATCTGGCCAACAAGTATGCGAAAAATGCGAAAGTACGAGCCGGATGAGGGCAAATCCCAGACCTAACCGAGACATATCCAGCGTTATCCTCTAAAATATAAATCGCAACCAGGTTTAATTGACTCTTTCGGTGTGGAGCGTCATTATTACGGGATCCAAACCAGAAAAAACCCTGGATCTGGCCAGGAATTATGCGAAAAACGCGAAAGTACGAGCCAGATGAGGGCAAATACAAGACCTAACCCAGACATAACCGGCGGTATCCTCTAAAATATTAATCGGAACCAGGTTTAATTGACTGTTTCAGTGTGGTACCACAGTACTACGTGGTCCAAGCCAGAAAAAGGCCAGGGTCTGGCCAACAAGTATGCGAAAAATGCGAAAGTACGAGCTAGATGATGGCAAATCCCAGACCTAACCGAGACATAACCAGCGTTATCCTCTAAAATATTAACCGAAACCAGGTTTAATTGACTGTTTCGGCGTGGAGCGTCATTATTACGGGATCCAAACCAGAAAAAACCCTGGATCTGGCCAAGAATTATGCGAAAAACGCGAATGTATGAGCCAGATGATTGCAAATACCAGTTCTATCCCAGACATAACCAGCGTTATCCTCTAAAATACTATTCGGAACCAGCTTCTATTGACTGTTTCAGTGTGGTACCACAGTACTACGTGGTCCAAGCCAGAAAAAGGCCAGGGTCTGGCCAACAAGTATGCGAAAAATGCGAAAGTACGAGCTAGATGATGGCAAATCCCAGACCTAACCGAGACATAACCAGCGTTATCCTCTAAAATATTAATCAGAACCAGGTTTATTTGACTGTTTCAGTGTGGTACCACATTACTACGCGATCCAAACCAGATAAAGCCCAGGATCTGGCCAACAAGTATGCGAAAAATGCGAAAGTACTAGCCAGATGAGGGCAAATCCCAGAACTAACCGAGACATAACCGGCGTTATCCTCTAAAATATTAATCGCAACCAGGTTTAATTGACTGTTTCGGTGTGGTACCACATTACTACGTGGTCCAAGCCAGAAAAAGGCCAGGATCTGGCCAACAAGTAAGCGAAAAATGCGAAGGTACGAGCCAGATAAGGGCAAATACAAGACCTAACCCAGACATAACCGGCGTTATCCTCTAAAATATTAATCGGAACCAGGTTTAATTGACTGTTTCAGTGTGGTACCACAGTACAACGTGGACGAAGCCAGAAAAAGGCCAGGGTCTGGCCAACACGTAAGCGAAAAATGCGAAAGTACGAGCCAGATGAGGGCAAATACCAGACCAAACCCAGACATAACCGGCGTTATCCTCTAAAATATTAATCGGAACCAGGTTTTATTGACTGTTTCAGTGTGATACCACAGTACTACGTGGTCCGAGCCAGAAAAAGGCCAGGGTCTGGCCAACAAGTATGCGAAAAATGCGAATGTACGAGCCAGATGAGGGCAAATCCCAGACCTAACCTTGACATAACTGGCCTTATCATCTAAAATATTAATCGGAACCAGGTTTAATTGACTGTTTCAGTGTGACACCACATTACTACGTGGTCCAAGCCAGAAAAAGGCCAGGATCTGGCCAACAAGTATGCGAAAAATGCGAAAATACGAGCCAGATGACGGCAAATCCCAGACCTAACCGAGACATAACCAGCGTTACCCTCTAAAATATTAATCGCAACCAGGTTCAATTGACTGTTTCGGTGTGGAATCTCATTACTACGGGATCCAAACCAGAAAAAACCCAGGATCTGGCCAACAAGTATGCGACATCGCGAAAGTATGAGCCAGATGGTTGCAAATACCAGAACTAACCCAGACGTAACCAGCGTTATCCTCTAAAATACTATTCGGAACCAGCTTCAATTGACTGTTTCAGAGTGGTACCATATTACTACGTGATCCAAACCAGAAAAGGCCCAGGATCTTGCCAACAAATAGGCGAAAAATGCGAGGGTACGAGCCAGATGAGGGCAAATCTTAGACCTAACCGAGACATAACCGGCGCTATCCTCTAAAATATTAATCGAAACCAGGTTTAATTGACTGTTTCGGCGCGGAGCGTCATTATTACGGGATCAAACCAGAAAAAACCCTGGATCTTGCAAACAAGAAGGCGAAAAATGCAAAAGTACGAGCCAGATTAGGGCAAATACCAGACCTAACTTAGACATAACCGGCGTTATCCTCTAAAATATTAATCGCAACCAGGTTTAATTGACTGTTTCGGTCTGGTACCGCATTAGTACGTGATCCAAACCAGAAAAGGGCCGGGATCTGGCCAACAAGTATGCGAAAAATGCGAAAATACGAGCCAGATGGCGGCAAATCCCAGACCTAACCGTGACATAACCGGCGTTAACCTCTAAAACATTTATCGGAACCAGGTTTATGTGACTGTTTCTGAGTGGAACGTCATTATTACGGGATCCAAACCAGTAAAAACCCTGGATCTGGCCAAGAAGTATGCGAAAAACGCGAAAGTATGAGCCAGATGACGGCAAATCCCAGACCTAACCGTGACATAACCGGCGTTATCCTGTAAAATATTAATCGGAACCAGGTTCAATTGACTGTTTCACAGTGGTACCATATTACTACGTGATCCAAACCAGAAAAAGCCCAGGATCTGGCCAGCAAGTGTGCGAGAAATGCGAAAATACGAGCCAGATGAGGGCAAATACCAGACCTAACCCAGATATAACAAGCGTTAACCTCAAAAATACTAATCGGGCCCAGCTTTTATTGACTGTTTCAGTGTGGTACCACATTACTACGTGATCCAAACCAGAAAAGGCCCAGGATCTGGCCAACAAGTATGCGAAAAATGCGAAAATACGAGCCAGGTGATGGTAAATCCCAGACCTAACCGTGACATAACCGGCGTTATCCTCTAAAATATTAATCGGGACCAGGCTTAATTGACTGTTTCAGTGTGATACCACAGTACTACGTGGTCCAAGCCAGAAAAAGGCCAGGGTCTGGCCAACAAGTATGCGAAAAATGCGGAAGTACGAGCCAGATGAGGGCAAATCCCAGACCTAACCGAGACATAACCAGCGTTATCCTCTAAAATATTAATCGAAACCAGGTTTAATTGACTGTTTCGGCGTGGAGCGTCATTATTACGGAATCGAAACCAGAAAAAACCCTGGATCTGGCCAAGAAGTATGCGAAAAACGCGAAAGTATGAGGCAGATGATTGCAAATACCAGAACTAACCCAGACATAACCAGTGTTATCCTCTAAAATACTAATCGGAACCAGCTTTTATTGACTGTTTCAGTGTGGTACCACATTACTACGCGAGCCAAACCAGAAAAAGCCCAGGATCTGGCCAACAAGTATGCGAGAAATGCGAAAGTACTAGCCAGATGAGGGCAAATCCCAGAACTAACCGAGAGATAACCGGCGTTATCCTCGAAAATATTAATCGCAACCAGGTTTAATTGACTGTTTCGGTGTGGTACCACATTACTACGTGGTCCAAGCCAGAAAAAGGCCAGGATCTGGCCAACAAGTATGCGAAAAATGCGAAGGTACGAGCCAGATGAGGGCAAATCCCGGACCAAACCGTGATATAACCGGCGCTATCCTCTAAAATATTAACCGAAACCAGGTTTAATTGACTGTTTCGGCGTGGAGCGTCATTATTACGGGATCCAAACCAGAAAAAACCCTGGATCTGGCCAAGAATTATGCGAAAAACGCGAATGTATGAGCCAGATGATTGCAAATACCAGTTCTATCCCAGACATAACCAGCGTTATCCTCTAAAATACTATTCGGAACCAGCTTCTATTGACAGTTTCAGTGTGGTACCACATTACTACGCGATCCAACCCAGAAAAAGCCCAGGATCTGGCCAACAAGTATGCGAAAAATGCGAAAGTACGAGCCAGATGAGGGCTAACCCCAGAACTAACCGAGACATAACCGGCGTTATCCTCTAAAATATTAATCGCAACCAGGTATAATTGACTGTTTCGGTGTGATACCACATTACTACGTTATCCAAACCAGAAAAAGCCCAGGATCTGGCCAACAAGTATGCGAAAAATGCGAAAGTACGAGCCAGATAAGGGCAAATACAAGACCTAACCCAGACATAACCGGCGTTATCCTCTAAAATATTAATCGCAACCAGGTTCAATTGACTGTTTCGGTGTGGAAACTCATTACTACGGGATCCAAACCAGAAAAAACCCAGGATCTGGCCAACAAGTATGCGACATCGCGAAAGTATGAGCCAGATGGTTGCAAATACCAGAACTAACCCAGACATAACCAGCGTTATCCTCTAAAATACTATACGGAACCAGCTTCAATTGACTGTTTCAGAGTGGTACCATATTACTACGTGATCCAAACGAGAAAAGCCCAGGATGTGGCCAACAAGTATGCGAAAAATGCGAGAGTACGAGCCAGATGAGAGCAAATCTCAGACCTAACCCAGACATAACCGGGGTTATCCTCTAAAATATTAATCGGAACCAGCTTCTATTGACTGTTTCAATGTAGAACCATATCAGTACGTGATCCAATCCAGAAAAAGCCCAGGATCTGGCCAACAAGTATGCGAAAAATGCGAAAGTACGAGCCAGATGAGGGCAAATACCAGACCTAACCCAGACATAACCGGCGTTATCCTCTAAAATATTATTCGCAAACAGGTTTAATTGACTGCTACGGTGTGGCACCGCATTACTACGTGATCCAAACCAGAAAAGGCCCAGGATCTTGCCAACAAATAGGCGAAAAATGCGAAGGTACGAGCCAGATGAGGGCAAATCTTAGACCTAACCGAGACATAACCGGCGCTATCCTCTAAAATATTAATCGAAACCAGGTTTAATTGACTGTTTCGGCGTGGAGCGTCATTATTACGGGATCAAACCAGAAAAAACCCTGGATCTGGCCAAGAAGTATGCGAAAAACGCGAAAGTATGAGCCAGATGATTGCAAATACCAGAACTAACCCAGACATAACCAGTGTTATCCTCTAAAATACTAATCGGAACCAGCTTTTGTTGACTGTTTCAGTGTGGTACCACATTACTACGCGAGCCAAACCAGAAAAAACCCTGGATCTGGCCAAGAAGTATGCGAAAAACGCGAAAGTATGAGCCAGATGACGGCAAATCCCAGACCTAACCCAGACATAACCAGCGTTAACCTCAAAAATACTTTTCGCGACCAGCTTTTAATGACTGTTCCAGTGTGGTACCACATTACTACGTGATCCAAACCAGAAAAAGCACAGGATCTTGCAAACAAGAAGGCGAAAAATGCGAAGGTACGAGCCAGATGATTGCAAATACCAGAACTAACCCAGACATAACCAGCGTGATCCTCTAAAATATTAATCGGAACCAGGATTATTTGACTGTTTCTGTGTGATACCACAGTACTACGTGGTCCAAGCCAGAAAAAGGCCAGGGTCTGACCAACAAGTATGCGAAAAATGCGAATGTACGAGCCAGATGAGGGCAAATATCAGAACTAACCCAAACATAACCAGCGTTATCCTCTAAAATATTAATCGCAACCAGGTTTAATTGACTGTTTCGGTGTGGTACCTCAATACTACGTGGTCCAAGCCAGAAAAAGGCCAGGGTCTGGCCAACAAGTATGCGAAAAATGCGAAAGTACGAGCCAGATGAGGGCAAATACCAGACCTAACCCAGACATAACCAGCGTTAACCTCAAAAATACTTTTCGCGACCAGCTTTTAATGACTGTTCCAGTGTGGTACCACATTACTACGTGATCCAAACCAGAAAAAGCACAGGATCTGGCCAACAAGTATGCGAAAAATGCGAAAATACGAGGCAGATTAGGGCAAATACCAGACCTAACTTAGACATAACCGGCGTTATCCTCTAAAATATTTATCGGAACCAGGTTTAATTGACTGTTTCTGAGTGGAACATCATTATTACGGGATCCAAACCAGAAAAAACCCTGGATCTGGCCAAGAAGTATACGAAAAACGCGAAGGTATGAGACAGATGACGGCAAATCCCAGACCTAACCGTGACATAACCGGCGTTATCCTCTAAAATATTAATCGGAACCAGGTTTAAATGAATGCTTCGGTGTGGAACCACATTACGACGGGATCCAAACCACAAAAAACCGATGATCTGGCCAACAAGTACGCGGAAATTGCGAAAGTACGAGCCAGATGTGGGCAAATCTCAGACCTCACCGAGACATAACCGGCGTTATCCTCTAAAATATTAATCGGAACCAGGTTTAATTGACTGTATCTGAGTGGAACGTCATTATTACGGGATCCAAACCAGAAAAAACCCTGGATCTGGCCAAGAAGTATACGAAAAACGCGAAGGTATGAGACAGATGACGGCAAATCCCAGACCTAACCGTGACATAACCGGCGTTATCCTCTAAAATATTAATCGGAACCAGGTTTACTTGACTGTTTCAGTGTGATACCACATTACTACGGGATCCAAACCAGAAAAAACCCTGGATCTGGCCAAGAATTATGCGGAAAACGCGAAAGTATGAGCCAGATGACGGCAAATCCCAGACCTAACCGTGACAAAACCGGCGTTATCCTGTAAAATATTAATCGGAACCAGGTTCAATTGACTGTTTCACAGTGGTACCATATTGCTACGTGATCCAAACCAGAAAAAGCCCAGGATCTGGCCAGCAAGTATGCGAAAAATGCGAAAATACGAGCCAGATTAGGGCAAATACCAGACCTAACTTAGACATAACCGGCGTTATCCTCTAAAATATTTATCGGAACCAGGTTTAATTGACTGTTTCTGAGTGGAACATCATTATTACGGGATCAAAACCTGAAAAAACCCTGGATCTGGCCAAGAAGAATACGAAAAACGCGAAGGTATGAGCCAGATGACGGCAAATCCCAGACCTAACCGTGACATAGCCGGCGTTATCCTCTAAAATATTAATCGGAACCAGGTTTACTTGACTGTTTCAGTGTGATACCACATTACTACGTGGTCCAAGCCAGAAAAAGGCCAGGATCTGGCCAACAAGTATGAGAAAAATGCGAAAATACGAGCCAGATGACGGCAAATCCCAGTCCTAACCTAGACATAACCAGCGTTATCCTCTAAAATATTAATCGCAGCCAGGTTTAATTGACTGTTTCGGTGTGGTACCACATTACTACGTGGTCCAAACCAGAAAAAGGACAGGATCTGGCCAACAAGTATGCAAAAAATGCGAAAGTATGAGCCAGATGATTGCAAATACCAGAACCAACCCAGACATAACCAGCGTTATACTCTAAAATACTAATCGGAACCAGCTTTTATTGACTGTTTCAGTGTGGTACCACATTACTACGTGATTCAAACCAGAAAAAGCCCAGCATCTGGCCATCAAGTATGCGAGAAATGCGAAAGTACGAGCCAGATGAGAGCAAACCCCAGACCTAACCGAGACATAACCAGCGTTATCCTCTAAAGTATAATTCGGAACCAGCTTCTATTGACTGTTTCAGAGTGGTACCATATTACTACGTGATCCAAACCAGAAAAAGCCCAGGATCTGGCCAACAAGTATGCGAAGTATGCGTAAATACGAGCCAGATGATGGCAAATACCAGACCTAACCCAGACATAACCAGCATTAACCTCAAAAATATTAATCGCAACCAGGTTTAATTGACAGTTTCGGTGTGGGATCTCATTACTACGGGATCCAAACCAGAAAAAACCCAGGATCTGGCCAACAAGTATGCGAAATCGCGAAAGTATGAGCCAGATGGTTGCAAATACCAGAACTAACCCAGACATAACCAGCGTTATCCTCTAAAATACTAATCGGAACTAGCTTTTATTGACTGTTTCAGTGTGGTACCGCATTAGTACGTGATCCCAACCAGAAAAAGGCAGGGATCTGGCCAACAAGTATGCGAAAAATGCGAAAGTACGAGCCAGATTAGGGCAAATACCAGACCTAACTTAGACATAACCGGCGTTATCCTCTAAAATATTTATCGGAACCAGGTTTAATTGACTGTTTCTGAGTGGAACATCATTATTACGGGATCAAAACCTGAAAAAACCCTGGATCTGGCCAAGAAGTATACGAAAAACGCGAAGGTATGAGCCAGATGACGGCAAATCCCAGACCTAACCGTGACATAACCGGCGTTGTCCTCTAAAATATTAATCGGAACCAGGCTTACTTGACTGTTTCAGTGTGATACCACATTACTACGTGGTCCAAGCCAGAAAAAGGCCAGGATCTGGCCAACAAGTATGAGAAAAATACGAAAATACGAGCCAGATGACGGCAAATCCTAGTCCTAACCTAGACATAACCGGCGTTATCCTCTAGAATATTAATCGCAACCAGGTTTAATTGACTGTTTCTGTGTCGAACCACATTACTACGGGATCCAAACCAGAAAAAACCCTGGATCTGGCCAAGAAGTATGCGAAAAACGCGAAAGTATGAGCCAGATGATTGCAAATACCAGAACCAACCCAGACATAACCAGCGTTATCCTCTAAAATACTAATCGGAACCAGCTTTTATTGACTGTTTCAGTGTGGTACCACATTACTACGTGATCCAAACCAGAAAAAGCCCAGCATCTGGCCATCAAGTATGCCAGAAATGCGAAAGTACGAGCCAGATGAGGGCAATCCCCAGACCTAACCGAGACATAACCAGCGTTATCCTCTAAAATATTAATCGCAGCCAGGTTTAATTGACTGTTTCGGTGTGGTACCACATTACTACGTGGTCCAAACCAGAAAAAGGACAGGATCTGGCCAACAAGTATGCAAAAAATGCGAAAGTATGAGCCAGATGATTGCAAATACCAGAACCAACCCAGACATAACCACCGTTATACTCTAAAATACTAATCGGAACCAGCTTTTATTGACTGTTTCAGTGTGGTACCACATTACTACGTGATTGAAACCAGAAAAAGCCCAGCATCTGGCCATCAAGTATGCGAGAAATGCGAAAGTACGAGCCAGATGAGAGCAAACCCCAGACCTAACCGAGACATAACCAGCGTTATCCTCTAAAGTACAATTCGGAACCAGCTTCTATTGACTGTTTCAGAGTGGTACCATATTACTACGTGATCCAAACCAGAAAAAGCCCAGGATCTGGCCAACAAGTATGCGAAGTATGCGAAAATACGAGCCAGATGATGGCAAATACCAGACCTAACCCAGACATAACCAGCATTAACCTCAAAAATATAAATCGCAACCAGGTTTAATTGACAGTTTCGGTGTGGGATCTCATTACTACGGGATCCAAACCAGAAAAAACCCAGGATCTGGCCAACAAGTATGCGAAATCGCGAAAGTATGAGCCAGATGGTTGCAAATACCAGAACTAACCCAGACATAACCAGCGTTATCCTCTAAAATACTAATCGGAACTAGCTTTTATTGACTGTTTCAGTGTGGTACCGCATTAGTACGTGATCCCAACCAGAAAAAGGCAGGGATCTGGCCAACAAGTATGCGAAAAATGCGAAAGTACGAGACAGATGAGGGCAAAGCTCAGACCTAACCGAGACATAACCAGCGTTATCCACTAAAATATTCATCGCAACCAGGTTTAATTGACTGTTTCAGAGTGGAACGTCATTATTACGGCATCCAAACCAGAAAGTACCCAGGATCTGGCCAACAAGTATGCGAAAAATGCGAAAGTACGAGCCAGATGAGGGCAAATCCCAGACCTAACCGCGACATAACCAGCGTTATCCTCTAAAATACTAATCGGAACTAGCTTTTATTGACTGTTTCAGTGTTGTACCGCATTAGTACGTGATCCAAACCAGAAAAAGGCCGGGATCTGGCCAACAAGTATGCGAAAAATGCGAAAGAACGAGCCAGATGAGGGCAAATACCAGACCTAACCGAGATATAACCGGCACTATCCTCTAAAATATTAGTCGAAACTAGGACCAATTGACTGTTTCTGAGTGGAACGTCATTATTACGGGATCCAAACCAGAAAAAACCCTGGATCTGGCCAAGAAGTATACGAAAAACGCGAAGGTATGAGCCAGATGACGGCAAATCCCAGACCTAACCGTGACATAACCGGCGTTATCCTCTAAAATATTAATCGGAACTAGGTTTACTTTTCTGTTTCAGTGTGATACCACATTACTACGTGGTCCAAGCCAGAAAAAGGCCAGGATCTGGCCAACAAGTATGCGAAAGACGCGAAAGTATGAGACAGATGAGGGCAAATCCCAGACCAAACCGAGATATAACCGGCACTATCCTCTAAAATATTAGTCGAAACTAGGACCAATTGACTGTTTCTGAGTGGAACGTCATTATTACGGGATCCAAACCAGAAAAAACCCTGGATCTGGCCAAGAAGTATGCGAAAAACGCGAAAGTATGAGCTAGATGACGGCAAATCCCAGACCTAACCGTGGCAAAACCGGCGTTATTCTGTAAAATATTAATCGGAACCAGGTTCAATTGACTGTTTCACAGTGGTACCATATTGCTACGTGATCCAAACCAGAAAAAGCCCAGGATCTGGCCAGCAAGTATGCGAAAAATGCGAAAATACGAGCCAGATTAGGGTAAATACCAGACCTAACTTAGACATAACCGGCGTTATCCTCTAAAATATTAATCGGAACCAGGTTTAATTGACTGTTTCTGAGTGGAACGTCATTATTACGGGATCCAAACCAGAAAAAAACCCTGGATCTGGCCAAGAAGTATACGAAAAACGCGAAGGTATGAGCCAGATGACGGCAAATCCCAGACCTAACCGTGACATAACCGGCGTTATCCTCTAAAATATTAATCGGAACCAGGTTTACTTGACTATTTCAGTGTGATACCACATTACTACGTGGTCCAAGCCAGAAAAAGGCCAGGATCTGGCCAACAAGTATGCGAAAAATGCGAAAATACGAGCCAGATGACGGCAAATCCCAATCCTAACCCAGACATAACCGGCGTTATCCTCTAGAATATTAATCGCAACCAGGTTTAATTGACTGTTTCGGTGTCGAACCACATTACTACGGGATCCAAACCAGAAAAAACCGTGGATCTGGCCAAGAAGTATGCGAAAAACGCGAAAGTATGAGCCAGATGATTGCAAATACCAGAACCAACCCAGACATAACCAGCGTTATCCTCTAAAATACTAATCGGAACCAGCTTTTATTGACTGTTTCCGCGTGGTACCACATTACTACGTGATCCAAACCAGAAAAAGCCCAGCATCTGGCCAACAAGTATGGCTGAAATGCGAAAGTACGAGCCAGATGAGGGCAAATCCCAGACCTAACCGAAACATAACCGGCGTTATCCTCTAAAATATTAATCGGAACCAGGTTTAATTGAATGTTTCGGTGTGGCACCGCATTACTACGTGATCCAAACCAGAAAAAGCCCAGGATCTGGCCAACAAGTATGCGAAGTATGCGAAAATACGAGCCAGATGATGGCAAATACCAGACCTAACCCCGACATAACCAGCATTAACCTCAAAAATATTAATCGCAACCAGGCTTAATTGACAGTTTCGGTGTGGGATCTCATTACTACGGGATCCAAACCAGAAAAAACCCAGGATCTGGCCAACAAGTATGCGAAATCGCGAAAGTATGAGCCAGATGGTTGCAAATATCAGAACTAACCCAGACATAACCAGCGTTATCCTCTAAAATACTAATCGGAACTAGCTTTTATTGACTGTTTCAGTGTGGTACCGCATTAGTACGTGATCCCAACCAGAAAAAGGCAGGGATCTGGCCAACAAGTATGCGAAAAATGCGAAAGTACGAGCCAGCTGAGGGCAAAGCCCAGACCTAACCGAGACATAACCAGCGTTATCCACTAAAATATTCATCGCAACCAGGTTTAATTGACTGTTTCAGAGTGGAACGTCATTATTACGGCATCCAAACCAGAAAGTACCCAGGATCTGGCCAACAAGTATGCGAAAAATGCGAAAATACGAGCCAGATGACGGCAAATCTCAGTCCTAACCCAGACATAACCGGCGTTATCCTCTAGAATATTAATCGCAACCAGGTTTAATTGACTGTTTCGGTGTCGAACCACATTACTACGGGATCCAAACCAGAAAAAACCCTGGATCTGGCCAAGAAGTATGCGAAAAACGCGAAAGTATGAGCCAGATGATTGCAAATACCAGAACCAACCCAGACATAACCAGCGTTATCCTCTAAAATACTAATCGGAACCAGCTTTTATTGACTGCTTCAGTGTGGTACCACATTACTACGTGATCCAAACCAGAAAAAGCCCAGCATCTGGCCATCAAGTATGCCAGAAATGCGAAAGTACGAGCCAGATGAGGGCAATCCCCAGACCTAACCGAGACATAACCAGCGTTATCCTCTAGAATATTAATCGCAACCAGGTTTAATTGACTGTTTCGGTGTCGAACCACATTACTACGGGATCCAAACCAGAAAAAACCCTGGATCTGGCCAAGAAGTATGCGAAAAACGCGAAAGTATGAGCCAGATGATTGCAAATACCAGAACCAACCCAGACATAACCAGCGTTATCCTCTAAAATACTAATCGGAACCAGGTTTAATTGACTGTTTCTGAGTGGAACGTCATTATTACGGGATCCAAACCAGAAAAAGCCCAGCATCTGGCCATCAAGTATGCCAGAAATGCGAAAGTACGAGCCAGATCAGAGCAAACCCCAGACCTAACCGAGACATATCCAGCGTTATCCTCTAAAGTACAATTCGGAACCAGCTTCTATTGACTGTTTCAGAGTGGTACCATATTACTACGTGATCCAAACCAGAAAAAACCCAGGATCTGGCCAAAAAGTATGCGAAATCGCGAAAGTATGAGCCAGATGGTTGCAAATACCAGAACTAACCCAGACATAACCAGCGTTATCCTCTAAAATACTAATCGGAACTAGCTTTTATTGACTGTTTCAGTGTGGTACCACAGTACTACGTGGTCCAAGCCAGAAAAAGGCCAGAGTCTGGCCAACAAGTATGCGAAAAATGCGAAAGTACGAGTCAGATGATTGCAAATACCAGAACAAACCCAAACATAACCAGCGTTATCCTCCAAAATATTCATCGCAACCAGGTTTAATTGACTGCTTCGGTGTGGAAACACATTACGACGGGATCCAAACCACAAAAAACCCAAGATCTGGCCAACAAGTACGCGAAAATTGCGAAAGTATGAGCCAGTTGATTGCAAATACCAGAACTAACACAGACATAACCAGCGTTATCCTCTAAAATACTAATCGGAACTAGCTTTTATTGACTGTTTCAGTGTGGTACCGCATTAGTACGTGATCCAAACCAGAAAAAGGCCGGGATCTGGCCAACAAGTATGCGAAAATTGCGAAAGTACGAGCCAGATGAGGGCAAATCCCAGGACTAACCAAGTCATAACCGGCGTTATCCTCTAAAATATTAATCGCAACCAGGTTTAATTGACTGTATCGGTGTGGTGCCGCATTACTACGTGATCCAAACCAGAAAAAGGCCAGGATCTGGCCAACAAGTATGGGAAAAATGCGAAAGTACGAGCCAGATGAGGGCAAATCCCAGACCTAACCGAAACATAACCGGCGTTATCCTCTAAAATATTAATCGGAACCAGGTTTAATTGAATGTTTCGGTGTGGCACCGCATTACTACGTGATCCAAACCAGAAAAAGGCCAGGATCTGGCCAACAAGTATGGGAAAAATGCGAAAGTATGAGCCAGATGATTGCAAATACCAGAACCAACCCAGACATAACCAGCGTTATACTCTAAAATACTAATCGGAACCAGCTTTTATTGACTGTTTCAGTGTGGTACCACATTACTACGTGATTCAAACCAGAAAAAGCCCAGCATCTGGCCATCAAGTATGCGAGAAATGCGAAAGTACGAGCCAGATGAGAGCAAACCCCAGACCTAACCGAGACATAACCAGCGTTACCCTCTAAAGTACAATTCGGAACCAGCTTCTATTGACTGTTTCAGAGTGGTACCATATTACTACGTGATCCAAACCAGAAAAAGCCCAGGATCTGGCCAACAAGTATGCGAAGTATGCGAAAATACGAGCCAGATGATGGCAAATACCAGACCTAACCCCGACATAACCAGCATTAACCTCAAAAATATTAATCGCAACCAGGCGTAATTGACAGTTTCGGTGTGGGATCTCATTACTACGGGATCCAAACCAGAAAAAACCCAGGATCTGGCCAACAAGTATGCGAAATCGCGAAAGCATGAGCCAGATGGTTGCAAATATCAGAACTAACCCAGACATAACCAGCGTTATCCTCCAAAATACTAATCGGAACTAGCTTTTATTGACTGTTTCAGTGTGGTACCACATTACTACGTGATCCAAACCAGAAAAAGCCCTGCATCTGGCCATCAAGTATGCCAGAAATGCGAAAGTACGAGCCAGATGAGGGCAATCCCCAGACCTAACCGAGACATAACCAGCGTTATCCTCTAAAATATTAATCGTAGCCAGGTTTAATTGACTGTTTCTGAGTGGAACGTCATTATTACGGGATCCAAACCAGAAAAAACCCTGGATCTGGCCAAGAAGTATGCGAAAAATGCGAAAGTACGAGCCAGATGAGGGCAAATCCCAGACCTAACCCAGACATAACCGGCGTTATCCTCTAAAATATTAATCGGAACCAGGTTTAATTGACTGTTTCTGTGTGGTACCAAATTACTACGTGGTCCAAGCCAGAAAATGGCCAGGATTTGGCCAACAAGTATGCGGAAAATGCGAAAGTACGAGCCAGATGAGGGCAAATCCCAGACCTAACCGAGACATAACCAGCGTTATCCTCTAAAATACTAATCGGAACTAGCTTTTATTGACTGTTTCAGTGTTGTACCGCATTAGTACGTGATCCAAACCAGAAAAAGGCCGGGATCTGGCCAAGGAGTATGCGAAAAATGCGAAAGAACGAGCCCGATGGGGGCAAATACCAGACCTAACCCAGACATAACCAGCGTTAACCTCAAAAATATTAATCGCAACCAGGTTTAATTGACTGTTTCGCTGTAGAACCACATTACTACGTGAGACAAACCACAAAAAGCCCAGGATCCGGCCAACAGGAATGCGAAAAATGCGAAAGTACGAGCCAGATAAGGGCAAATCCCAGACCTAACCGAGACATAACCAGCGTTATCCTCTAAAGTACTATTAGGAACCAGCTTCTATTGACTGTTTCAGAGTGGTGCCATATTACTACGTGATCCAAACCAGAAAAAGCCCAGGATCTGGCCAGCAAGTTCGCGAAAAATGCGAAAATACGAGCCAGATGAGGGCAAATACCAGACCTAACCCAGATATAACAAGCGTTAACCTCAAAAATACTAATCGGGCCCAGCTTTTATTGACTGTTTCAGATACCACATTACTACGTGATCCAAACCAGAAAAGGCCCAGGATCTGGCCAACAAGTATGCGAAAAATGCGAAAATACGAGCCAGGTGATGGCAAATCCCAGACCTAACCGTGACATAACCGGCGTTATCCTCTAAAATGTTAATCGGAACCAGGTTTATTTGACTGTTTCAGTGTGGTACCACATTACTACGTGGTCCAAGCCTGAAAAAGGCCAGGATCTGGCCAACAAGTAAGCGAAAAATGCGAAAGTACGAGCCCGATGGGGGCAAATACCAGACCTAACCCAGACATAACCAGCGTTAACCTCAAAAATATTAATCGCAACCAGGTTTAATTGACTGCTTCGGGATGGAACCACATTACGACGGGATCCAAACCACAAAAAACCCATGATCTGGCCAACAGGCACGCGAAAATTGCGAAAGTATGAGCCAGATGATTGCAAATACCAGACCTAACTTAGACATAACCGGCGTTATCCTCTAAAATATTAATCGCAACCAGGTTTAATTGACTGATTCGGTCTGGTACCGCATTAGTACGTGGTCCAAACCAGAAAAGGGCCGGGATCTGGCCAACAAGTATGCGAAAAATGCGAAAATACGAGCCAGATGGCACAAATCCCAGACCTAACCGTGACATAACCGGCGTTATCCTCTAAAATATTAATCGGAACCAGGTTTATTTGACTGTTTCAGTGCGGTACCCCATTACTACGTGGTCCAAGCCAGAAAAAGGCCGGGATCTGTCCAACAAGTATGCGAAAAATGCGAAAGTACGAGCCAGATTAGGGCAAATACCAGACATAACTTAGACATAACCGGCGTTATCCTCTAAAATATTAATCGCAACCAGGTTTATTTGACTGTTTCGGTCTGGTACCGCATTAGTACGTGATCCAAACCAGAAAAGGGCCGGAATCTGGCCAACAAGTATGCGAAAAATGCGAAAACACGAGCCAGATGGCGGCAAATCCCAGACCTAACCGTGACATAACCGGCGTTATCCTCTAAAATATTAATCGCAACCAGGTTTAAATGACTGTTTCGGTCTGGTACCGCATTAGTACGTGATCCAAACCAGAAAAGGGCCGGGCTCTGGCCAACAAGTATGCGAAAAATGCGAAAAAACGAGCCAGATGACGGCAAATCCCAGACCTAACCGTGACATAACCGGCGTTATCCTCTAAAATATTAATCGGAACCGGGTTTATTTGACTGTTTCAGTGTGGTACCTCATTACTACGTGGACCAAGCCAGAAAAGGGCCAGGATCTGGCCAACAAGTAAGTGAAAAATGCGAAAGTACGAGACAGATGAGGGCAAATCTCAGACCTCACCGAGACATAACCGGCGTTATCCTCTAAAATATTAATCTGAACCAGGTTTAATTGACTGTTTCGGTCTGGTACCGCATTAGTACGTGATCCAAACCAGAAAAGGGCCGGGCTCTGGCCAACAAGTATGCGAAAAATGCGAAAAAACGAGCCAGATGACGGCAAATCCCAGACCTAACCGTGACATAACCTTCGTTATCCTCTAAACTATTAATCGGAACCGGGTTTATTTGACTGTTTCAGTGTGGTACCACATTACTACGTGATCCAAGCCTGAAAAAGGCCAGGATCTGGCCAACAAGTGTGCGAAAAATGCGAAGGTACGAGCCAGATGAGGGCAAATCTCAGACCTCACCGAGACATAACCGGCGTTATCCTCTAAAATATTAATCTGAACCAGGTTTAATTGTCTGTTTCGGTCTGGTACCGCATTAGTACGTGATCCAAACCAGAAAAGGGCCGGGCTCTGGCCAACAAGTATGCGAAAAATGCGAAAAAACGAGCCAGATGACGGCAAATCCCAGACCTAACCGTGACATAACCGGCGTTATCCTCTAAAATATTAATCGGAACCGGGTTTATTTGACTGTTTCAGTGTGGTACCACATTACTACGTGATCCAAGCCTGAAAAAGGCCAGGATCTGGCCAACAAGTGTGCGAAAAATGCGAAGGTACGAGCCAGATGAGGGCAAATCTCAGATCAAGCCGAGATATAACCGGCGCTATCCTCTAAAATATTAATCGAAACCAGGTTTAATTGACTGCTTCGGAGTGGAACGTCATTATTACGGGATCCAAACCAGAAAAAACCCTGGATCTGGCCAAGAAGTACGCGAAAAACGCGAAAGTATGAGCCAGATGACGGCAAATCCCAGACCTATCCGTAACATAACCGGCGTTATCCTCTAAAATATTAATCGGAACCAGGTTTAATTGACTGTTTCAGTGTGATACCACATTACTACGTGGTCCAAGCCAGAAAAAGGCCAGGATCTTGCCAACAAGTATGCGAAAAATGCGAAAGTACGAGCCAGATGAGGGCAAATCCCAGACCTAACCGAGACATAACCCGAGTTATCCTCTAAAATATTAATCGCAACCAGGTTTAATTGACTGTTTCGGTGTGGTGCCGCATTAGTACGTGATCCAAACCAGAAAAGGGCCGGGCTCTGGCCAACAAGTATGCGAAAAATGCGAAAAAACGAGCCAGATGACGGCAAATCCCAGACCTAACCGTGACATAACCTTCGTTATCCTCTAAACTATTAATCGGAACCGGGTTGATTTGACTGTTTCAGTGTGGTACCACATTACTACGTGATCCAAGCCTGAAAAAGGCCAGGATCTGGCCAACAAGTGTGCGAAAAATGCGAAGGTACGAGCCAGATGAGGGCAAATCCCAGATCAAGCCGAGATATAACCGGCGCTATCCTCTAAAATATTAATCGAAACCAGGTTTAATTGACTGTTTCGGAGTGGAACGTCATTATTACGGAATCCAAACCAGAAAAAACCCTGGATCTGGCCAAGAAGTACGCGAAAAACGCGAAAGTATGAGCCAGATGACGGCAAATCCCAGACCTAACCGTGACATAACCGGCGTTATCCTCTAAAATATTAATCGGAACCAGGTTTAATTGACTGTTTCAGTGTGATACCACATTACTACGGGATCCAAACCAGAAAAAACCCTGGATCTGGCCAACAAGTATGCGAAATCGCGAAAGTATGAGCCAGATAGTTGCAAATACAAGAACTAAACCAGACATAACAAGCGTCATCCACTAAAATACTATTCGGAACCAGGTTTATTTGACTGTTTCAGTGTGACACCACATTACTAGATGACCCAAACCAGAAAAAGCCCAGCATCCGGCCATCAAGTATGGGAGAAATGCGAAAGTACTAGCCAGATGAGGGCAAATCCCAGAACTAACCAAGACATAACCGGCGTTATCCTCTAAAATATTAATCGCCACCAGGTTTAATTGATTGTTTCTGTGTGGTACCGCATTACTACGTGATCCACACCAGAAAAAGCCCAGGATCTTGCCAACAAGTAGGCGGAAAATGCGAAGGTACGAGCCAGATGAGGGCAAATCCTGGACGTAACCGAGACATAACCGGCCTTATCCTCTAAAATATTAATCGCAACCAGGTTTAATTGACTGTTTCGGTGTGGTGCCGCATTACTACGTGATCCGAAACAGAAAAAGGCCAGGATCTGGCCAACAAGTATGCGAAAAATGCGAAAATACGAGCCAGATGACGGCAAATCCCAGACCTAACCGTGACATAACCGGCGTTATCCTCTAAAATATTAATCGGAACCGGGTTTATTTGACTGTTTCAGTGTGGTACCTCATTACTACGTGGACCAAGCCAGAAAAGGGCCAGGATCTGGCCAACAAGTAAGTGAAAAATGCGAAAGTACGAGCCAGATGAGGGCAAATCTCGGACCTCACCGAGACATAACCGGCGTTATCCTCTAAAATATTAGTCTGAACCAGGTTTAATTGACTGTTTCGGTCTGGTACCGCATTAGTACGTGATCCAAACCAGAAAAGGGCCGGGCTCTGGCCAACAAGTATGCGAAAAATGCGAAAAAACGAGCCAGATGAGGGCAAATCCCAGACCAAACTGAGATATAACCGGCATTATCCTCTAAAATATTAATCGAAACTAGGTTTAATTGACTGTTTCTGAGTGGAACGTCATTATTACGGGATCCAAACGAGAAAAAACCCTGGATCTGGCCAAGAAGTATGCGAAAAACGCGAAAGTATGAGCCAGATGACGGCAAATCCCAGACCTAACCGTGACATAACCGGCGCTATCCTGTAAAATATTAATCGGAACCAGGTTTTATTGACTGTTTCACAGTGGTACCATATTACTACGTGATCCAAACCAGAAAAAGCCCAGGATCTGGCCAAGACGTATGCGAAAAACGCGAAAGTATGAGCCAGATGATTGCAAATCCCAGAACTAACCCAGACATAACCGGCGTTATCCTCTAGAATATTAATCGCAACCAGGTTTAATTGACTGTTTCTGGGGGGAACGTCATTATTACGGGATCCAAACCAGAAAGAACCCAGGATCTGGCCAACAAGTATGCGAAAAATGCGAAAGTACGAGCCAGACTAGGGCATATCCCAGACCTAACCCAGACATAACCGGCGTTATCCTCTAAAATATTAATCGGAACCAGGTTTAATTGACTGTTTCAGTGTGGTACCAAATTACTACGTGGTCCAAGCCAGAAAATGGCCAGGATCTGGCCAACAAGTATGCGAAAAATGCGAAAGTACGAGCCAGATGAGGGCAAATCCCAGACCTAACCGCGACATAACGAGCGTTATCCTCTAAAATACTAATCGGAACTAGCTTTTATTGACTGTTTCAGTGTTGTACCGCATTAGTACGTGATCCAAACCAGAAAAAGGCCGGGATCTGGCCAACAAGTATGCGAAAAATGCGAAAGAACGAGCCAGATGAGGGCAAATACCAGACCTAACCTAGGCATAACCTGCGTTATCCTCTAAAATATTAATCGCAACCAGGTTAATTTGACTGTTTCGCTGTAGAACCACATTACTACGTGAGACAAACCACAAAAAGCCCAGGATCTGGCCAACAAGTATGCGAAAAATGCGAAAGTACGAGCCAGATAAGGGCAAATCCCAGACCTAACCGAGACATAACCAGCATTATCCTCTAAAGTACTATTAGGAACCAGCTTCTATTGACTGTTTCAGAGTGGTACCATATTACTACGTGATCCAAACCAGAAAAAGCCCAGGATCTGGCCAACAAGTATGCGAAATATGCGAAAATACGAGCCAGATGAGGACAAATACCAGACCTAACCCATACATAACCAGCGTTAACCTCAGAAATACTAATCGGGACCAGCTTTTATTGACTGTTCCAGTGTGGTACCACATCACTACGTGATCCACACCAGAAAAAGCCCAGGATCTGGCCAACAAGTATGCGAAATCTCGAAAGTACGAGTCAGATGATTGCAAATACCAGAACTAACCCAAACATAACCAGCGTTATCCTCCAAAATATTCATCGCAACCAGGTTTAATTGACTGCTTCGGTGTGGAAACACATTACGACGGGATCCAAACCACAAAAAACCCAAGATCTGGCCAACAAGTACGCGAAAATTGCGAAAGTATGAGCCAGTTGTTTGCAAATACCAGAACTAACCCAGACATAACCAGCGTTATCCTCTAAAATACTAATCGGAACTAGCTTTTATTGACTGTTTCAGTGTGGTACCGCATTAGTACGTGATCCAAACCAGAAAAAGGCCGGGATCTGGCCAACAAGTATGCGAAAAAAGCGAAAGTACGTGCCAGGTGAGGGCAAAGCCCAGACCTAACCGAGACATAACCACCGTTATCCTCTAAAATATTAATCGCAACCAGGTTTAATTGATTGTTTCTGTGTGGTACCGCATTACTACGTGATCCACACCAGAAAAAGCCCAGGATCTTGGCAACAAGTAGGCGGAAAATGCGAAGGTACGAGCCAGATGAGGGCAAATCCTAGACGTAACCGAGACATAACCGGCCTTATCCTCTAAAATATTAATCGCAACCAGGTTTAATTGACTGTTTCGGTGTGGTGCCGCATTACTACGTGATCCGAACCAGAAAAAGGCCAGGATCTGGCCAACAAGTATGCGAAAAATGCGAAAATACGAGCCAGATGACGGCAAATCCCAGACCTAACCGTGACATAACCGGCGTTATCCTCTAAAATATTAATCGGAACCGGGTTTATTTGACTGTTTCAGTGTGGTACCTCATTACTACGTGGACCAAGCCAGAGAAGGGCCAGGATCTGGCCAACAAGTAAGTGAAAAATGCGAAAGTACGAGCCAGATGAGGGCAAATCTCAGACCTCACCGAGACATAACCGGCGTTATCCTCTAAAATATTAATCTGAACCAGGTTTAATTGACTGTTTCGGTCTGGTACCTCATTAGTACGTGATCCAAACCAGAAAAGGGCCGGGCTCTGGCCAACAAGTAAGCGAAAAATACGAAAAATCGAGCCAGATGACGGCAAATCCCAGACCTAACCGTGACATAACCGGCGTTATCCTCTAAAATATTAATCGGAACCGGGTTTATTTGACTGTTTCAGTGTGGTACCACATTACTACGTGATCCAAGCCTGAAAAAGGCCAGGATCTGGCCAACAAGTGTGCGAAAAATGCGAAGGTACGAGCCAGATGAGGGCAAATCCCAGATCATGCCGAGATATAACCGGCGCTATCCTCTAAAATATTAATCGAAACCAGGTTTAATTGACTGTTTCGGAGTGGAACGTCATTATTACGGGATCCAAACCAGAAAAAACCCTGGATCTGGCCAAGAAGTACGCGAAAAACGCGAAAGTATGAGCCAGATGACGGCAAATCCCAGACCTAACCGTGACATAACCGGCGTTATCCTCTCAAATATTAATCGGAACCAGGTTTAATTGACTGTTTCAGTGTGATACCACATTACTACGTGGTCCAAGCCAGAAAAAGGCCAGGATCCGGCCAACAAGTATGCGAAATCGCAAAGTATGAGCCAGTTGGTTGGAAATACCAGATCTGACCCAGACATAACCAGCGTTATCCTCTAAAATACTATTCGGAACCAGCTCCTATTGACTATTTCAGTGTAGTACCATATTAGTACGTGATCCAAACCAGAAAAAGCCCAGGATCTGGCCAACAAGTATGCGAAGATTGCAAAAGTACGAGCCAGATGAGGGCGAATACCAGACCTAACCCAGACATAACCAGCGTTATCCTCTAAAATATTAATCGGAACCAGGTTTACTTGACTGTTTCAGTGTGGTACCTCATGACTACGTGGTCCAAGCCAGAAAAAGGCCAGGATCTGGCCAACAAGTAAGCGAAAAATGCGAAAGTACGAGCCAGATGAGGGCAAATACCAGACCTAACCCAGACGTAACCGGCGTTATCCTATAAAATATTAATCGGAACCAGGTTTAATTGACTGTTTCAGTGTAGAACCACATTACTACGTGATCCAAACCAGAAAAAGCCCAGGATCTGGCCAACAAGTATGCGAAAAATGCGAAAGTACGAGCCAGATGAGGGCAAATACCAGACCTAACCCATACATAACCAGCGTTAACCTCAGAAATACTAATCGGGACCAGCTTTTATTGACTGTTTCAGTGTGGTACCACATTACTACGTGATCCACACCAAAAAAAGCCCAGGATCTGGCCAACAAGTACGCGAAAAATGGGAAAGTACGTGCCAGGTGAGGGCAAAGCCCAGACCTAACCGAGACATAACCAGCGTTATCCTCTAAAATATTCATCGCAACCAGGTTTAATTGACTGTTTCTGAGTGGAACGTCATTACTACGTGATCCACACCAGAAAAAGCCCGGGATCTTGCCAACAAGTAGGCGGAAAATGCGAAGGTACGAGCCACATGAGGGCAAATCCTAGACGTAACCGAGACATAACCGGCCTTATCCTCTAAAATATTAATCGCAACCAGGTTTAATTGACTGTTTCGGTGTGGTGCCGAATTACTACGTGATCCGAACCAGAAAAATGCCAGGATCTGGCCAACAAGTATGCGAAAAATGCGAAAATACGAGCCAGATGACGGCAAATCCCAGACCTAACCGTGACATAACCGGCGTTATCCTCTAAAATATTAATCGGAACCGGGTTTATTTGACTGTTTCAGTGTGGTACCACATTACTACGTGATCCAAGCCTGAAAAAGGCCAGGATCTGGCCAACAAGTATGCGAAAAATGCGAAGGTACGAGCCAGATGAGGGCAAATCCCAGATCAAACCGAGATATAACCGGCGCTATCCTCTAAAATATTAATCGAAACCAGGTTTAATTGACTGTTTCGGAGTGGAACGTCATTATTACGGGATCCAAACCAGAAAAAACCCTGGATCTGGCCAAGAAGTATGCGAAAAACGCGAAAGTATGAGCCAGATGACGGCAAATCCCAGACCTAACCGTGGCATAACCGGCGTTATCCTCTAAAATATTAATCGGAACCAGGTTTAATTGACTGTTTCAGTGTGATACCACATTACTACGTGGTCCAAGCCAGAAAAAGGCCAGGATCCGGCCAACAAGTATGCGAAATCGCAAAGTATGAGCCAGTTGGTTGGAAATACCAGATCTGACCCAGACATAACCAGCGTTATCCTCTAAAATACTATTCGGAACCAGCTCCTATTGACTATTTCAGTGTAGTACCATATTAGTACGTGATCCAAACCAGAAAAAGCCCAGGATCTGGCCAACAAGTATGCGAAGATTGCAAAAGTACGAGCCAGATGAGGGCGAATACCAGACCTAACCCAGACATAACCAGCGTTATCCTCTAAAATATTAATCGGAACCAGGTTTACTTGACTGTTTCAGTGTGGTACCTCATGACTACGTGGTCCAAGCCAGAAAAAGGCCAGGATCTGGCCAACAAGTAAGCGAAAAATGCGAAAGTACGAGCCAGATGAGGGCAAATACCAGACCTAACCCAGACGTAACCGGCGTTATCCTATAAAATATTAATCGGAACCAGGTTTAATTGACTGTTTCAGTGTAGAACCACATTACTACGTGATCCAAACCAGAAAAAGCCCAGGATCTGGCCAACAAGTATGCGAAAAATGCGAAAGTACGAGCCAGATGAGGGCAAATACCAGACCTAACCCATACATAACCAGCGTTAACCTCAGAAATACTAATCGGGACCAGCTTTTATTGACTGTTTCAGTTTGGTACCACATTACTACGTGATCCACACCAAAAAAAGCCCAGGATCTGGCCAACAAGTACGCGAAAAATGCGAAAGTACGTGCCAGGTGAGGGCAAAGCCCAGACCTAACCGAGACATAACCAGCGTTATCCTCTAAAATATTCATCGCAACCAGGTTTAATTGACTGTTTCTGAGTGGAACGTCATTACTACGTGATCCACACCAGAAAAAGCCCGGGATCTTGCCAACAAGTAGGCGGAAAATGCGAAGGTACGAGCCACATGAGGGCAAATCCTAGACGTAACCGAGACATAACCGGCCTTATCCTCTAAAATATTAATCGCAACCAGGTTTAATTGACTGTTTCGGTGTGGTGCCGAATTACTACGTGATCCGAACCAGAAAAATGCCAGGATCTGGCCAACAAGTATGCGAAAAATGCGAAAATACGAGCCAGATGACGGCAAATCCCAGACCTAACCGTGACATAACCGGCGTTATCCTCTAAAATATTAATCGGAACCGGGTTTATTTGACTGTTTCAGTGTGGTACCACATTACTACGTGATCCAAGCCTGAAAAAGGCCAGGATCTGGCCAACAAGTATGCGAAAAATGCGAAGGTACGAGCCAGATGAGGGCAAATCCCAGATCAAACCGAGATATAACCGGCGCTATCCTCTAAAATATTAATCGAAACCAGGTTTAATTGACTGTTTCGGAGTGGAACGTCATTATTACGGGATCCAAACCAGAAAAAACCCTGGATCTGGCCAAGAAGTATGCGAAAAACGCGAAAGTATGAGCCAGATGACGGCAAATCCCAGACCTAACCGTGGCATAACCGGCGTTATCCTCTAAAATATTAATCGGAACCAGGTTTAATTGACTGTTTCAGTGTGATACCACATTACTACGTGGTCCAAGCCAGAAAAAGGCCAGGATCTGGCCAACAAGTATGCGAAAAATGCGAAAGTACGAGCCAGATGGGGGCAAATCCCAGACCTAACCGAGACATAACCAGAGTTATCCTCTAAAATATTAATCGCAACCAGGTTTAATTGAATGTTTCGGCGTGGTGCCGCATTACTACGTGATCCAAACCAGAAAAAGGCCAGGATCTGGCCAACAAGTATGCGAAAAATGCGAAAGTACGTGACAGATGAGGGCAAATACCGGACCTAACCCAGACATAACAGGCGTTATTCTCTAAAATATTAATCTGTACCAGATTTAATTGACTGTTTCAGTGTGGTACCGCATTACTACGTGATCCACACCAGAAAAAGTCCAGGATCTTGCCAACAAGTATGCGGAAAATGCGGAAGTACGTGCCAGATGAGGGCAAATACCAGACCTAACCGTGGCATAACCGGCGTTATCCTCTAAAATATTAATCGGAACCAGGTTTAATTGACTGTTTCAGTGTGATACCACATTACTACGTGGTCCAAGCCAGAAAAAGGCCAGGATCTGGCCAACAAGTACGCGAAAAATGCGAAAGTACGTGCCAGGTGAGGGCAAAGCCCAGACCTAACCGAGACATAACCAGCGTTATCCTCTAAAATACTAATCACAACCAGGTTTAATTGACTGTTTCGGTGTGGAATCTCATTACTACGTGATGCAAACCAGAAAAAGCCCAGGATATGGCCAACAAGTATGCGAAATCGCGAAAGTACGAACCAGATGATTGCAAATACCAGAACTAACCCAAACATAACCAGCGTTATCCTCCTAAATATTCATCGCAACCAGGTTTAATTGACTGCTTCGGTGTGGAACCACATTACGACGGGATCCAAACCACAAAAAACCCAAGATCAGGCCAACAAGGACGCGAAAATTACGAAAGTATGAGCCAGTTGATTGCAACTACCAGAACTAACCCAGACAGAACCAGCGTTATCCTCTAAAATACTAATCGGAACTAGCTTTTATTGATTGTTTCAGTGTGGTACCGCATTAGTACGTGGTCCAAGCCAGAAAAGGGCCAGGATCTGGCCAACAAGTAAGTGAAAAATGCGAAAGTACGAGCCAGATGAGGGCAAATCTCAGACCTCACCGAGACATAACTGGCGTTATCCTCTAAAATATTAATGTGAACCAGGTTTAATTGACTGTTTCGGTCTGGAACCGCATTAGTACGTGATCCAAAACAGAACAGGGCCGGGATCTGGCCAACAAGTATGCGAAAAATGCGAAAATACGAGCCAGATGACGGCAAATCCCAGACCTAACCGTGACATAACCGGCGTTATCCTCTAAAATATTAATCGGAACCAGGTTTATTTGACTGTTTCAGTGTTGTACCACATTACTACGTGATCCAAGCCTGAAAAAGGCCAGGATCTGGCCAACAAGTATGCGAAAAATGCGAAGGTACGAGCCAGATGAGGGCAAATCCCAGACCAAACCGAGATATAACCGGCGCTATCCTCTAAAATATTAATCGAAACCAGGTTTAATTGACTGTTTCGGAGTGGAACGTCATTATTACGGGATCCAAACCAGAAAAAACCCTGGATCTGGCCAAGAAGTATGCGAAATCGCGAAAGTTATAGCCATATGGTTGCAAATACCAGAACTAACCCAGACATAACCAGCGTTATCCTCTAAAATACTTATCGGAACTAGATTTTATTGACTGTTAAAGTGTGGTACCGCATTAGTACGTGATCCAAACCAGAAAAAGGCAGGGATCTGGCCAACAAGTATGCGAAAAATGCGAAAGAATGTGCCAGATGAGGGCAAATTCCAGACCTAACCGAGACATAACCAGCGTTATCCTCTAAAATATTAATCGCACCCAGGTTTAATTGACTGTTTCGGTGTGGAATCTCATTACTACGGGATCCAAACCAGAAAAAACCCAGGATCTGGCCAACAATTATGCGTAAAATGCGAAAGTACGAGACAGATGAGGGCAAATCCCAGACCTAACCCAGACATAACCGGCGTTATTCTCTAAAATATTAATCGGAACCAGGTTTAATTGACTGTTTCAGTGTGGTACCAAATTACTGCGTGGTCCAAGCCAGAAAAAGGCCAGGATCTGGCCAACAAGTATGCGAAAAATGCGAAAGTACGAGCCAGATGAGGGCAAATACCAGACCTAACCTAGGCATAACCGGCGTCATCCTCTAAAATATTAATCGCAACGAGGTTTAATTGACTGTTTCGCTGTAGAACCACGTTACTACGTGAGACAAACCACAAAAAGCCCAGGATCTGGCCAACAAGTATGCGAAAAATGCGAAAGTACGAGCCAGATGAGGGCAAATCCCAGACCTAACCGAGACATAACCAGCGTGATCCTCTAAAATATTAATCGGAACCAGGTTTAATTGACTGTTTCAGTGTGGCAGCATATTACTACGTGGTCCAAGCCAGAAAAAACCCAGGATCCGGCCAACAAGTACGCGAAAATTGCGAAAGTATGAGCCAGATGATTGCAAATACCTGAACTAACCCAGACATAACCAGCGTTTTCGTCTAAAATATTAATGGGAACCAGGATTAATTGACTGTTTCAGTGTGGTACCTCATGACTACGTGGTCCAAGCCAGAAAAAGGCCAGGATCTGGCCAACAAGTAAGCGAAAAATGCGAAAGTACGAGCCAGATGAGGGCAAATAGCAGACCTATCCCAGACATAACAGGTGTTATCCTATAAAATATTAATCGGAACCAGGTTTAATTGACTGTTTCGGTGTAGAACCACATTACTACGTGATCCAAACCAGAATAAGCCCAGGATCTGGCCAACAAGTATGCGAAAAATGCGAAAATACGAGCCTGATGACGGCAAATCCCAGACCTAACCGTGACATAACCGGCATTTTCCTCTAAAATATTAATCGCAACCAGGTTAAATTGGTTGCTTCTGTGTGGTAACGCATTACTACGTGATCCAAACCAGAAAAAGCCCAGGATCGTGCCAACAAGTAGGCGGAAAATGCGAAGGTACGAGCCAGATGAGGGCAAAT
This sequence comes from Colletes latitarsis, assembly GCF_051014445.1. Lineage (NCBI taxonomy): Eukaryota > Metazoa > Arthropoda > Insecta > Hymenoptera > Colletidae > Colletes > Colletes latitarsis. Next base: position 1,935,783 of record NW_027488368.1, on the reverse strand, counting down.
CCTAGATCTAACCGAGACATAACCGGCGTTATCCTCCAAAATATTAATCGCAACCAGGTTTAATTGACTGTTACGGTGTGGTACGGCATTACTACGTGACCCTAACCAGAAAAAGCCCAGGATCTTGCCAACAAGTAGGCGAAAAATGCGAAGGTACGAGCCAGATGATAGCAAATACCAGAACTAACCCAGACATAATCAGCGTTATCCTCTAGAATACTAATCGCAACCAGGTTAAATTGATTGCTTCTGTGCGGTAACGCATTACTACAGGATCCAAACTAGAAAAAGCCCAGGAACTGGCCAACAAGTACGCGAAATCGCGAAAGTACGAGCCAGATGATTGCAAATACCAGAACTAACCCAAACATAACCAGCGTTATCCTCTAAAATATTAATCGAAACCAGGTTTAATTTACTGTTTCGGAGTGGAACGTCATTATTACGGGATCCAAACCAGAATAGGCCCAGGATCTGGCCAACAAGTATGCGAAAAATGCGAAAGTACGAGCCAGATGAGAGCAAATCTCAGACCTAACACAGACATAACCGGCGTTATCCTCTAAAATATTAATCGGAACCAGCTTCTATTGACTGTTTCAGTGTAGAACCATGTCAGTACGTGATCCAATCCAGAAAAAGCCCAGGATCTGGCCAACAAGTATGCGAAAAATGCGAAAATACGAGCCTGATGACGGCAAATCCCAGACCTAACCGTGACATAACCGGCATTTTCCTCTAAAATATTAATCGCAACCAGGTTAAATTGGTTGCTTCTGTGTGGTACCGCATTACTACGTGATCCAAACCAGAAAAAGCCCAGGATCTTGCCAACAAGTAGGCGGAAAATGCGAAGGTACGAGCCAGATGAGGGCAAATCCTAGATCTAACCGAGACATAACCGGCGTTATCCTCCAAAATATTAATCGCAACCAGGTTTAATTGACTGTTTCGGTGTGGTACCGCATCACTACGTGATTCAAACCAGAAAAAGGCCACGATCTGGCCAACAAGTATGCGAAAAATGCGAAAATACGAGCCAGATGACGGCAAATCCCAGACCTAACCGTGACATAACCGGCGTTTTCCTCTAAAATATTAATCGCAACCAGGTTTAATTGATTGCTTCTGTGTGGTACCGCATTACTACGTGATCCAAACCAGGAAAAGCCCAGGATCTTACCAACAAGTAGGCGGAAAATGCGAAGGTACGAGCCAGATGAGGGCAAACCCTAGACCTAACCGAGACATAACCGGCGTTATCCTCCAAAATATTAATCGCAACCAGGTTTAATTGACTGTTTCGGTGTGGTACCGCATTACTACGTGATTCAAACCAGAAAAAGGCCACGATCTGGCCAACAAGTATGCGAAAAATGCGAAAATACGAGCCAGATGACGGCAAATCCCAGACCTAACCGTGACATAACCGGCGTTTTCCTCTAAAATATTAATCGCAACCAGGTTTAATTGATTGCTTCTGTGTGGTACCGCATTACTACGTGATCCAAACCAGGAAAAGCCCAGGATCTTGCCAACAAGTAGGCGGAAAATGCGAAGGTACGAGCCAGATGTGGGCAAACCCTAGACCTAACCGAGACATAACCGGCGTTATCCTCCAAAATATTAATCGCAACCAGGTTTAATTGATTGCTTCTGTGTGGTACCGCATTACTACGTGATCCAAACCAGGAAAAGCCCAGGATCTTGCCAACAAGTAGGCGAAAAATGCGAAGGTACGAGCCAGATGATTGCAAATACCAGAACTAACCCAGACATAATCAGCGTTATCCTCTAGAATACTAATCGGAACCAGCTTTTATTGAAAGTTTCAGTGTGGTACCACATTACAACGTGCTCCAAGCTAGAAAAAGGCCAGGATCTGGCCAACAAGTATGCGAAAAATGCGAAAGTACGAGCCAGATGAGGGCAAATACCAGACCTAACCCAGACATAACCGGCGTTATCCTATAAAATATTAATCGGAACCAGGTTTAATTGACTGTTTCGGTGTAGAACCACATTACTACGTGATCCAAACCAGAATAAGCCCTGGATCTTGCCAAGAAGTATGCGAAAAACGCGAAAGTATGAGCCAGATGACGGCAAATCCCAAACCTAACCCAGACATAACCGGCGTTATCCTCTAAAATATTAATCGGAACCAGCTTCTATTGACTGTTTCAGTGTTGAACCATATCAGTACGTGATCCAATCCAGAAAAAGCCCAGGATCTGGCCAACAAGTATGCGAAAAATGCGAAAATACGAGCCTGATGACGGCAAATCCCAGACCTAACCGTGACATAACCGGCATTTTCCTCTAATATATTAATCGGAACCAGGTTTAATTGACTGTCTCAGTGTGGTACCAAATTACTACGTGGTCCAAGCCAGAAAGAGGCCAGGATCTGGCCAACAAGTATGCGAAAAATGCGAAAGTACGAGCCAGATGAAAGCAAATACCAGACCTAACCTAGACATAACCGGCGTTATCCTCTAAAATATTAATCGGAACCAGGTTTAATTGACTGTTTCAGTGTGGCAGCATATTACTACGTGGTCCAAGCCAGAAAAAACCCAGGATCCGGCCAACAAGTATGCGAAATCGCGAAAGTATGAGCCAGTTGGTTGGAAATACCAGATCTGACCCAGACATAACCAGCGTTATCCTCTAAAATACTATTCGGAACCAGCTTCTATTGACTATTTCAGTGTTGTACCATATTAGCACGTGATCCAAACCAGAAAAAGCCCAGGATCTGGCCAACAAGTATGCGAAGATTGCGAAAGACCGAGCCAGATGAGGGCGAATACCAGGCCTAACCCAGACATAACCAGCGTTATCCTCTAAAATATTAATCGGAACCAGGTTTAATTGACTGTTTCAGTGTGGTATCTCATGACTACGTGGTCCAAGCCAGAAAAAGGCCAGGATCTGGCCAACAACTAAGCGAAAAATGCGAAAGTACGAGCCAGATGAGGGCAAATAGCAGACCTATCCCAGACATAACAGGTGTTATCCTATAAAATATTAATCGGAACCAGGTTTAATTGACTGTTTCGCTGTAGAACCACATTACTACGTGATCCAAACCAGAATAAGCCCAGGATCTGGTCAACAAGTATGCGAAAAATGCGAAAGTACGAGCCAGATGAGAGCAAATCTCAGACCTAACCCAGACATAACCGGCGTTATCCTCTAAAATATTAATCGGCACCAGGTTTAATTGACTGCTTCAGTGTGATACCACATTACTATGTGGTCCTAGCCAGAAAAAGGCCAGGATCTGGCCAACGAGTATGCGAAAATTCGAAGATACGAGCCTGATGACGGCAAATCTCAGACCTAACCCAGACATAACCGGCGTTATCCTCTAAAATATTAATCGGAACCAGCTTCTATTGACTGTTTCAGTGTAGAACCATATCAGTACGTGATCCAATCCAGAAAAAGCCCAGGATCTGGCCAACAAGTATGCGAAAAATGCGAAAATACGAGCCTGATGACGGCAAATCCCAGACCTAACCGTGACATAACCGGCATTTTCCTCTAAAATATTAATCGCAACCAGGTTAAATTGGTTGCTTCTGTGTGGTACCGCATTACTACGTGATCCAAACCAGAAAAAGCCCAGGATCTTGCCAACAAGTAGGCGGAAAATGCGAAGTTACGAGCCAGATGAGGGCAAATCCTAGATCTAACCGAGACATAACCGGCGTTATCCTCCAAAATATTAATCGCAACCAGGTTTAGTTGACTGTTTCGGTGTGGTACCGCATCACTACGTGATTCAAACCAGAAAAAGGCCACGATCTGGCCAACAAGTATGCGAAAAATGCGAAAATACGAGCCAGATGACGGCAAATCCCAGACCTAACCGTGACATAACCGGCGTTATCCACTAAAATATTAATCGGAACCAGGTTTAATTGACTGTCTCAGTGTGGTACCAAATTACTACGTGGTCCAAGCCAGAAAGAGGCCAGGATCTGGCCAACAAGTATGCGAAAAATGAGAAAGTACGAGCCAGATGAAAGCAAATACCAGACCTAACCTAGACATAACCGGCGTTATCCCCTAAAATATTAATCGCAACCAGGTTTAATTGACTGTTTCGGTGTGGTACCGCTTTACTACGTGATCCAAACCAGAAAAAGGCCAGGATCTGGCCAACAAGTATGCGAAAAATGCGAAAGTACGAGCCAGATGAGGGCAAATACCAGACCTAACCCAGACATAACCGGCGTTATCCTCTAAAATATTAATCGCAGCTAGGTTTAATTGACTGCTTCAGTGTAGTACCATATTAGTACGAGATCCAAACCAGAAATAGCCCAGGATCTGGCCAACAAGTATGCGAAAAATGCGAAAGTAAGAGCCAGATGATTGCAAATACCAGAACTAACCCAGACATAACCGGCGTTATCCGCTAAAATACTAATGGAAACCAGCTTTTATTGACTGTTTCAGTGTGGTACCACATTACTACGTGGCCCAAACCAGAAAAAGCCCAGGATCTGGCCAACAAGTATGCGAAAAATGCGAAAGTACGAGGCAGATGATTGCAAATACCAGAACTAACCCAAACATAACCAGCGTTATCCTCCAAAATATTCATCGCAACCAGGTTTAATTGACTGCCTCGGTGTGGAACCACAGTACGACGGGATCCAAACCACAAAAAACCCAAGATCTGGCCAACAAGTACGCGAATATTGCGAAAGTATGAGCCAGATGATTGCAAATACCAGAACTAACCCAGACATAACCAGCGTTATCCTCTAAAATAGTAATCGGAACTAGCTTTTATTGACTGTTTCAGTGTGGTACCGCATTAGTACGTGATGCAAACCAGAAAAAGGCCGGGATCTGGCCAACAAGTATGCGAAAAATGCGAAAGTGCGAGCCAGATGTTTGCAAAAACCAGAACTAACCCAAACGTAACCAGCGTTATGCTCCAAAATATTAATCGCAACCAGGTTTAATTGACTGTTTAGGTGTGGTATCTCATTACCACGGGATCCAAACTAGAAAAAACCCAGGATCCGGACAACAAGTATGCGAAATCGCGAAAGTATGAGCGAGATGGTTGCAAATACCAGAACTAACCCAGACATAACCAGCGTTATCCTCTAAAATAGTATTCGGATCCAGCTTCTATTGAATGCTTCAGTGTAGTACCATATTAGTACGTGATCCAAACCAGAAAAACGCCAGGATCTGGCCAACAAGTATGCGAAAAATGCGAAAGTACGAGCCAGATGATTGCAAATACCAGAACTAACCCAGACATAACCGGCGTTATCCTCTAAAATACTAATCGGAACCAGCTTTTGTTGACTGTTTCAGTGTGGTACCACACTACTACGTGATACAAACCAGAAAAAGCCCAGGATCAGGCCAACAAGTATGCGAAAAATGCGATAGTACGAGCCAGATGATTGCAAAAACCAGAACTAACCCAGACATAACCGGTGTTATCCTCTAAAATATTAATCGCAACCAGGTTTAATTGACAGTTACGGTGTGGTACCGCATTACTACGTGATCCAAACCAGAAAAAGCCCGGGATCTGGCCAACAAGTTTGCGAAAAATGCGAAAGTACGAGCCAGATGATTGCAAATACCTGAACTAACCCAGACATAACCAGCGTTATCCTCTAAAGTATTAATCGGAACCAGGTTTAATTGACTGTTTCAGTGTGATACCACATTACTATGTGATGCAAGCCAGAACAAGGCCAGGATCTGGCCAAAAAGTATGCGAAAAATGCGAAAATACGAGCCAGATGACGGCAAATCCCAGACCTAACCGTGACATAACCGGCGCTTTCCTCTAAAATATTAATCGCAACCAGGTTTAGTTGATTGCTTCTGTGTGGTACCGCATTACTACGTGATCCAAACCAGAAAAAGCCCAGGATCTTGCCAACATGTAGGCGGAAAATGCGAAAATACGAGCCAGATGAGGGCAAATCCTAGACCTAACCGAGACATAACCGGCGTTATCCTCCAAAATATTAATCGCAACCAGGTTTAATTGACTGTTTCGGTGTGGAACCACATTACGACGGGATCCAAACCACAAAAAACCCGAGATCTGGCCAACAAGTACGCGAAAATTGCGAAAGTATGAGCCAGATGATTGCAAATACCAGAACTAACCCAGACATAACCAGCGTTATCCTCTAAAATACTAATCGGAACTAGCTCTTACTGACTGTTTCAGTGTGGTACCGCATTAGTACGTGATCCAAACCAGAAAAAGGCCGGGGTCTGGCCAACAAGTATGCGAAAAATGCGAAAGTACGAGCCAGATTAGGGCAAATACCAGACCTAACCTAGACATAACCGGCGTTATCCTCTAAAATATTAATCGCAACCAGGTTTAATTGACTGTTTCGCTGTAGGACCACATTACTACGTAAAACAAACCACAAAAAGCCCAAAATCTGGCCAACAAGTATGCAAAAAATGCGAAAGTACGAGCCAGATGAGGGCAAATCCCTGACCTAACCGAGACATAACCGGCGTTATCCTCTAAAATATTAATCGGAACCAGGTTTAATTGACTGTTTCAGTGTGGAATCTCATTACTACAGGATCCAAACCAGAAAAATCCGGGATCCGTCCTACAAGTATGCGAAATCGCGAAAGTACGAGCCAGATGAGGGCAAACACCAGACCTAACCCAGACATAACCGGCGTTATCCTCTAAAATATTAATCGGAACCAGGTTTAATTGACTGTTTCAGTGTGGTACCAAATTACTACGTGGTCCATGCCAGAAAAAGGCCAGGATCTGGCCAACAAGTATGCGAAAAATGCGATAGTACGAGCCAGATGAGGGCAAATCCGAGACCTAACCGAGACATAACCAGCGTTATCCTCTAAAATAATAATCGCACCCAGGTTTAATTGACTGTTTCGGTGCGGAACCACATTACGACGGGATCCAAACCTCAAAAAACATAAGATCTGGCCAACTAGTACGCGAAAATTGCGAAAGTATGAGCCAGATGATTGCAAATACCTGAACTAACCCAGACATAACCAGCGTTATCCTCTAAAGTATTAATCGGAACCAGGTTTAATTGACTGCTTCAGTGTGATACCACATTACTATGTGATGCAAGCCAGAACAAGGCCAGGATCTGGCCAAAAAGTATGCGAAAAATGCGAAAATATGAGCCAGATGACGGCAAATCCCAGACCTAACCGTGACATAACCGGCGTTTTCCTCTAAAATATTAATCGCAACCAGGTTTAGTTGATTGCTTCTGTGTGGTACCGCATTACTACGTGATCCAAACCAGAAAAAGCCCAGGATCTTTCCAACATGTAGGCGGAAAATGCGAAGATACGAGCCAGATGAGGGCAAATCCCAGACCTAACCGAGACATAACCAGCGTTATCCTCTAAAATAATAATCGCAACCAGGTTTAATTGACTGATTCGGTGTGGTACCGCATTACTACGTGTTCCAAACCAGAAAAAGCCCAGGATCTTGCCAACAAGTAGGCGAAAAATGCGTAGGTACGAGCCACATGAGGGCAAATCCCAGACCTAACCGAGACATAACCGGCGTTATCCTCTAAAATATTAATCGGAACCAGGTTTAATTGACTGTTTCAGTGTGGATCTCATTACTACAGGATCCAAACCAGAAAAATCCAGGATCCGTCCTACAAGTATGCGAAATCGCGAAAGTACGAGCCAGATGAGGGCAAACACCAGACCTGACCCAGACATAACCGGCGTTATCCTCTAAAATATTAATCGGAACCAGGTTTAGTTGACTGTTTCAGTGTGGTACCAAATTACTACGTGGTCCAAGCCAGAAAAAGGCCAGGATCTGGCCAACAAGTATGCGAAAAATGCGAAAGTACGAGCCAGATGAGGGCAAATCCCAGACCTAACCGAGACATAACCAGCGTTATCCTCTAAAATAATAATCGCAAACAGGTTTAATTGACTGATTCGGTGTGGTACCGCATTACTACGTGATCCAAACCAGAAAAAGCCCAGGATCTTGCCAACAAGTAGGCGAAAAATGCGAAGGTACGAGCCACATGAGGGCAAATCCCAGACCTAACCGAGACATAACCGGCGTTATCCTCCAAAATATTAATCGAAACCAGGTTTAATTGACTGTTACGTTGTGGTACCGCATTACAACGAGATCCAAACCAGAAAAAGGCCAGGATCTGGCCAACAAGTATGCGAAAAATGCGAAAGTACGAGCCAGATGAGGGCAAATACAAGACCTAACCCAGGCATAACCGGCGTTATCCGATAAAATATTAATCGGTACCAGGTTTAGTTGACTGTTTCAGTGTGATACCACATTAATATGCGGTCCAAGCCAGAAAAAGGCCAGGATCTGGCCAACAAGTATGCGAGAAATGCGAAAATACGAGCCAGGTGACGGCAAATCCCAGACATAACCGTGACATAGCCGGCGTTATCCTCTAAAATATTAATCGCAACCAGGTTTAATTGAATGTTTCGGTGTTGCACACAATTACTACGTGATCGAAACCAGAAAAAGGCCAGGATCTGGCCAACAAGTATGCGAAAAATGCAAAAGTACGAGCCAGATGAGGGCAAATACCAGACCTAACCTAGACTTAACCGGCGTTATCCTCTAAAATATTAATCGGAACCAGGTTTAATTGGCTGTTTCGGTCTGGTACCGCATTAGTACGTGATCCAAACCAGAAAAAGGCCGGGATCTGGCCAACAAGTATGCGAAAAATGCGAAAGTACGAGCCAGATGAGGGTAAATACCAGACCTAACCCAGACATAACCGGCGTTATCCACCAAAATATTAATCGGAACCAGGTTTAATTGACTGTTTCAGTGTGATACCACATTACTATGCGGTCCAAGCCAGAAAAAGGCCAGGATCTGGCCAACAAGTATGCGAAAAATGCGAAAGTACGAGCCAGATGAGGGCGAATACAAGACCTAACACAGACATAACCGGCGTTATCCTCTAAAATAGTATTCGGAACCAGCTTCTATTGACTGTTTCAGTGTAGTACCATATTAGTACGTGATCCAAACCAGAAAAAGCCCCGGATCTGGCCAACAAGTATGCGAAAAATACGAAAGTACGAACCAGTTGAGGGCAAATCCTAGACGTAACCGAGACAGAACCGGCGTTATCCTCTAAAATATAAATCGCAACCAGGTTTAATTGACTGTTTCGGTGTGGTACGGCTTTACTACGTGATCCAAACCAGAGAAAGGCCAGGATCTGGCCAACAAGTATGCGAAAAATGCGAGAGTACGAGCCAAATGAGGGCAAATACCAGACCTGACCCAGGCATAACCGGCGTTATCCTCTAAAATATTAATCGCAACCAGGTTTAATTGACTGTTTCGGTGTGGTACCGCAATACTTCGTGATCCACACCAGAAAAAACGCAGGATCTGGCCAACAAGTACGCGAAAAATGCGGAAGTATGTGACAGATGATTACAAATACCAGACATAACCCAGACCTAACCGGTGTTATCCTCTAAAATATATATCGAAATCAGCCTTCATTGACTGTTTCAGTGTGATACCACATTACTGCGTGATCCAAACCAGAAAAAGGCCAGGATCTGGCCAACAAGTATGCGAGAAATGCGAAAGTACGAGCCAAATGAGGGCAAATACCAGACCTGACCCAGGCATAACCGGCGTTATCCTCTAAAATATTAATCGCAACCAGGTTTAATTGACTGTTTCGGTGTGGAACCACACTACTACGAGATCCAAACCCGAAAAAGCCCAGGATCTGGCCAACAAGTAAGCGAAAATTGCGAAAGTACGAGCCAGATGAGGGCAAATCCCAGACACAACCGAGACATAACCGGCGTTATCCTCTAAAATATTAATCGCAACCAGGTTTAATTGACTGTTTCGGTGTGGTAACGCATTACTACGTGATCCACACCAGAAAGAACGCAGGATCTGGCCAACAAGTACGCGAAAAATGCGAAAGTACGAACCAGATGAGGGCAAATACCAGACCTAACACAGACATAACCGGCGTTATCCTCTAAAATATTAATCGCCACCAGGTTTAATTGACTGTTTTGGTGTGGAATCACATTAGTGCAGGATCCAAACCAGAAAAAAACCAGGATCTGGCCAACAAGTATGCGTAAAACGCGAAAGTATGAGCCAGATGATTGCAAATACCAGAACTAACCCAGACATAACCAGCGTTAACCTCTAAAATACTAATCGGAACCAGCTTTCATTGACTGTTTCAGTGTGGTTCTACATTACTACGTGATCCAACCAGAAAAAGGTCAGGATCTGGCCAACAAGTATGCGCAAAATGCGAAAGTACGAGCCAGATGAGGGCAAATACCAGACCTAACCGAGACATAACCGGCGTTATCCTTTAAAATATTAATCGCAACCAGGTTTAGTTGACTGTTTCGGTGTGGTACCGCATTACTACGTGATCCAAACCTGAAAAAGGCCAGGGTCTGGCCAACAAGTATGCGAAAAATGCGAAAGTACGAGCCAGATGAGGGCAAATCCCAGACCTAAACGAGACATAACCGACGTTATCCCCTAAAATATTAATCGCAACCAGGTTTAATTGACTGTTTCGGTGTGGCACCGCATTACTACGTGATCCAAACCTGAAAAAGGCCAGGATCTGGCCAACAAATATGCGAAAAATGCGAAAGTACGAGCCAGATGAGGGCAAATACCAGACCTAACCCAGACATAACTGTCGTTATCCCCTAAAATATTAATCGCAACCAGGTTTAATTGACTGTTTCGGTGTGGCACCACATTACGACGGGATGCAAACCAGAAAAAGCCCTGGATCTGGCCAACAAGTATGCGAGAAATGCGAAAGTACGAGCCAGATGAGGCCAAATCCCAGACCTAACCCAGACATAACCGGCGTTATCCTCTAAAATATTGATAGATACAGGTTGAATTGTCTACCTCGGTGCGCCACCACATTAATACGTGATCCTAACCAGAAAAAAGCCCAGGAGCTGCCCAACAAGTATGAGAAAAATACGAAAGTACGAGCCAAATGAGGGCAAATACCAGAGCTAACCCAGACATAACCAGCGTTATCCTCTACGATACTAATCGGAACCAGGTTTAATTGACTGTTTCAGTGTGGTACCACGCTACTACGTGATACAAACATGAAAAAGCTCAGAATCTGGCCAAAAAGTATGCGAGAAATGCGAAAGTACGAGCCAAATGAGGGCAAATACCAGACCTGACCCAGGCATAACCGGCGTTATCCCCTAAAATATTAATCGCCACCAGGTTTAATTGACTGTTTCGGTGTGGAACCAAATTACTACGTGGTCCAAGCCAGAAAAAGGCCAGGATCTGGCCAACAAGTATGCGAAAAATGCGAAAGTACGAGCCAGATGAGGGCAAATCCCAGACCTAAACGAGACATAACCGACGTTATCCCCTAAAATATTAATCGCAACCAGGTTTAATTGACTGTTTCGGTGTGGCACCGCATTACTACGTGATCCAAACCTGAAAAAGGCCAGGATCTGGCCAACAAATATGCGAAAAATGCGAAAGTACGAGCCAGATGAGGGCAAATACCAGACCTAACCCAGACATAACTGTCGTTATCCCCTAAAATATTAATCGCAACCAGGTTTAATTGACTGTTTCGGTGTGGCACCACATTACGACGGGATGCAAACCAGAAAAAGCCCTGGATCTGGCCAACAAGTATGCGAGAAATGCGAAAGTACGAGCCAGATGAGGCCAAATCCCAGACCTAACCCAGACATAACCGGCGTTATCCTCTAAAATATTCATCGCAAGCATGTTTAATTGACTGCTTCGGTGTGGAGCCACATTACGACGAGATCCAAACCACAAAAAACCCAAGATCTGGCCAACAAGTACGCGAAAATTGCGAATGTATGAGCCAGATGATTGCATATACCAGAAGTAACCCAGCGTAACCAGCGTTCTCCTCTAAAATACTAATCGGAACCAGCTTTTATCGACTGTCTCAGTGTGGTACCACATTACTACGTGATACAGACCAGAAAAAGGCCAGGATCTGACCAACAAGTATGCGAGAAATGCGAAAGTACGAGCCAAATGAGGGCAAATACCAGACCTGACCCAGGCATAACCGGCGTTATCCTCTAAAATATTAATCGCAACCAGGTTTAATTGACTGTTTCGGTGTGGAACCACACTACTACGTGATCCAAACCAGAAAAAGCCCAGGATCTGGCCAACAAGTAAGCGAAAAATGCGAAAGTACGAGCCAGATGAGGGCAAATCCCAGACACAACCGAGACATAACCGGCGTTATCCTCTAAAATATTAATCGCAACCAGGTTTAATTGACTGTTTCGGTTTGGTACCGCATTACTACGTGATCCACACCAGAAAAAACGCAGGATCTGGCCAACAAGTATGCGAAAAATGCGGAAGTATGTGGCAGATGATTGCAAATACCAGACATAATCCAGACCTAACCGGTGTTATCCTCTAAAATATATATCGAAATCAGCCTTCATTGACTGTTTCAGCGTGGTACCACATTACTGCGTGATCCAAACCTGAAAAACCCCAGGATCTGGCCTACAGGTATGCGAAAAATGCGGAAGTACGAGCCAAATGAGGGCTAATACCAGACCTGACCCAGACATAACCGGCGTTATCCTCTAAAATATTGGTCGGAACCAGGTTTAATTGACTGTTTCAGTGTGGTACCACATTACTACGTGATCCAAAACAGAAGAAGGCCAGGATCTGCCCAAAAAGTATGCGAAAAATGCGAAAGGAGGGGCCGATGAGGGCAAATACCAGAACAAACCCGGACATAACCAGCGTTATCCTCTAAGATACTAATCGGAACCAGGTTTAATTGACTGTTTCAGTGTGGTACCACACTACTACGTGATACAAACCAGAAAAAGCCCAGGATCTGGCCAACAAGTATGCGAAAACTGTGAAAGTACGAGCCAGATTATTGCAAATACCATAACTAACCCAAACATAACCAGCGTTATCCTCCAAAATATTCATCGCAAGCATGTTTAATTGACTGCTTCTGTGTGGAACTACATTACGACGAGATCCAAACCACAAAAAACCCAAGATCTGACCAACATGTACGCGGAAATTGCGAATGTGTGAGCCAGATGAGGGCAAATCCCAGACACAACCGAGACATAACCGGCGTTATCCTCTAAAATATTAATCGCAACCAGGTTTAATTGACTGTTTCGGTGTGGTACCGCATTACTTCGTGATCCACACCAGAAAAAACGCAGGATCTGGCCAACAAGTACGCGAAAAATGCGGAAGTATGTGACAGATGATTACAAATACCAGACATAACCCAGACCTAACCGGTGTTATCCTCTAAAATATATATCGAAATCAGCCTTCATTGACTGTTTCAGTGTGATACCACATTACTGCGTGATCCAAACCAGAAAAAGGCCAGGATCTGGCCAACAAGTATGCGAGAAATGCGAAAGTACGAGCCAAATGAGGGCAAATACCAGACCTGACCCAGGCATAACCGGCGTTATCCTCTAAAATATTAATCGCAACCAGGTTTAATTGACTGTTTCGGTGTGGAACCACACTACTACGAGATCCAAACCCGAAAAAGCCCAGGATCTGGCCAACAAGTAAGCGAAAATTGCGAAAGTACGAGCCAGATGAGGGCAAATCCCAGACACAACCGAGACATAACCGGCGTTATCCTCTAAAATATTAATCGCAACCAGGTTTAATTGACTGTTTCGGTGTGGTACCGCATTACTTCGTGATCCACACCAGAAAAAACGCAGGATCTGGCCAACAAGTACGCGAAAAATGCGGAAGTATGTGACAGATGATTACAAGTACCAGACATAACCCAGACCTAACCGGTGTTATCTTCTAAAATATATATCGAAATCAGCCTTCATTGACTGTTTCAGTGTGATACCACATTACTGCGTGATCCAAACCAGAAAAAGGCCAGGATCTGGCCAACAAGTATGCGAGAAATGCGAAAGTACGAGCCAGATGAGGGCAAATACCAGACCTAACCCAGACATAACCGGCGTTATCCCCTAAAATATTAATCGGAACCAGGTTTAATTGACTGTTTCAGTGTGGTACCAAATTACTACGTGGTCCAAGCCAGAAAAAGGCCAGGATCTGGCCAACAAGTATGCGCAAAATGCGAAAGTACGAGCCAGACGGGGGCAAATTCCAGACCTAACCGAGACATAACCGGCGTTATCCTCTAAAATATTAATAGCAACCAGGTTTAATTGACTGTTTCGGTGTGGTACCACATTACTACGTGATACAGACCAGAAAAAGGCCAGGATCTGGCCAACAAGTATGCGTAAAATGCGAAAGTACGAACCAGATGAGGGCAAATACCAGACCTAACACAGACATAACCGGCGTTATCCTCTAAAATATTAATCGCCACCAGGTTTAATTGACTGTTTCGGTGTGGAATCACATTAGTGCAGGATCCAAACCAGAAAAAAACCAGGATCTGGCCAACAAGTATGCGTAAAACGCGAAAGTATGAGCCAGATGATTGCAAATACCAGAACTAACCCAGACATAACAAGCGTTAACCTCTAAAATACTAATCGGAACCAGCTTTCATTGACTGTTTCAGTGTGGTTCTACATTACTACGTGATCCAACCAGAAAAAGGTCAGGATCTGGCCAACAAGTAAGCGAAAAATGCGAAAGTACGATCCAGATGAGGGCAAATCCCAGACCTAACCGTGACATAACCGACGTTATCCTCTAAAATATTAATCGCAACCAGGTTTAATTGACTGTTTCTGTGTGGTACCGCATTACTACGTGATCCAAACCTGAAAAAGGCCAGGATCTGGCCAACAAGTATGCGAAAAATGCGAAAGTACGAGCCAGATGAGGGCAAATACCAGACCTAACCCAGAAATAACCGGCGTTATCCACTAAAATATTAATCGGAACCAGGTTTAATTGACTGTTTCAGTGTGGTACCAAATTACTACGTAGTCCAAGCCAGAAAAAGGTCAGGATCTGGCCAACAAGTATGCGCAAAATGCGAAAGTACGAGACAGATGAGGGCAAATCCCAGACCTAACCGAGACATAACCGGCGTTATCCTTTAAAATATTAATCGCAACCAGGTTTAGTTGACTGTTTCGGTGTGGTACCGCATTACTACGTGATCCAAACCTGAAAAAGGCCAGGGTCTGGCCAACAAGTATGCGAAAAATGCGAAAGTACGAGCCAGATGAGGGCAAATCCCAGACCTAAACGAGACATAACCGACGTTATCCCCTAAAATATTAATCGCAACCAGGTTTAATTGACTGTTTCGGTGTGGTACCGCATTACTACGTGATCCAAACCTGAAAAAGGCCAGGATCTGGCCAACAAATATGCGAAAAATGCGAAAGTACGAGCCAGATGAGGGCAAATACCAGACCTAACCCAGACATAACTGTCGTTATCCCCTAAAATATTAATCGCAACCAGGTTTAATTGACTGTTTCGGTGTGGCACCACATTACGACGGGATGCAAACCAGAAAAAGCCCTGGATCTGGCCAACAAGTATGCGAGAAATGCGAAAGTACGAGCCAGATGAGGCCAAATCCCAGACCTAACCCAGACATAACTGTCGTTATCCCCTAAAATATTAATCGCAACCAGGTTTAATTGACTGTTTCGGTATGGCACCACATTACGACGGGATGCAAACCAGAAAAAGCCCTGGATCTGGCCAACAAGTATGCGAGAAATGCGAAAGTACGAGCCAGATGAGGCCAAATCCCAGACCTAACCCAGACATAACCGGCGTTATCCTCTAAAATATTAATCGCAACCAGGTTTAATTGACTGTTTCGGTGTGGAACCACACTACTACGTGATCCAAAACAGAAAAAGGCCCGGATCTGCCCAAAAAGTATGCGAAAAATGCGAAAGTACGAGCCAGATGAGGGCAAATACCAGAACTAACCCAGACATAACCAGCGTTATCCGCTAAGATACTAATCGGAACCAGGTTTAATTGACTGTTTCAGTGTGGTACCAAATTACTACGTGGTCCAAGCCAGAAAAAGGCCAGGATCTGGCCAACAAGTATGCGCAAAATGCGAAAGTACGAGCCAGACGAGGGCAAATCCCAGACCTAACCGAGACATAACCGGCGTTATCCTCTAAAATATTAATAGCAACCAGGTTTAATTGACTGTTTCGGTGTGGTACCACATTACTACGTGATCCAAAACAGAAAAAGGCCCGGATCTGCCCAAAAAGTATGCGAAAAATGCGAAAGTACGAGCCAGATGAGGGCAAATACCAGAACTAACCCAGACATAACCAGCGTTATCCGCTAAGATACTAATCGGAACCAGGTTTAATTGACTGTTTCAGTATGGTACCACACTACTACGTGATACAAACCAGAAGAAGCCCAGGATCTGGCCAACAAGCATGCGAAAACTGCGAAAGTACGAGCCAGATTATTGCAAATACCATAACTAACCTAAACATAACCAGCGTTATCCTCCAAACTATTCATCGCAAGCATGTTTAATTGACTGCTTCGGTGTGGAGCCACATTACGACGAGATCCAAACCACAAAAAACCCAAGATCTGGCCAACAAGTACGCGAAAATTGCGAATGTATGAGCCAGATGATTGCATATACCAGAAGTAACCCAGCGTAACCAGCGTTCTCCTCTAAAATACTAATCGGAACCAGCTTTTATCGACTGTCTCAGTGTGGTACCACATTACTACGTGATACAGACCAGAAAAAGGCCAGGATCTGACCAACAAGTATGCGAGAAATGCGAAAGTACGAGCCAAATGAGGGCAAATACCAGACCTGACCCAGGCATAACCGGCGTTATCCTCTAAAATATTAATCGCAACCAGGTTTAATTGACTGTTTCGGTGTGGAACCACACTACTACGTGATCCAAACCAGAAAAAGCCCAGGATCTGGCCAACAAGTAAGCGAAAAATGCGAAAGTACGAGCCAGATGAGGGCAAATCCCAGACACAACCGAGACATAACCGGCGTTATCCTCTAAAATATTAATCGCAACCAGGTTTAATTGACTGTTTCGGTTTGGTACCGCATAACTACGTGATCCACACCAGAAAAAACGCAGGATCTGGCCAACAAGTATGCGAAAAATGCGGAAGTATGTGGCAGATGATTGCAAATACCAGACATAATCCAGACCTAACCGGTGTTATCCTCTAAAATATATATCGAAATCAGCCTTCATTGACTGTTTCAGCGTGGTACCACATTACTGCGTGATCCAAACCAGAAAAACCCCAGGATCTGGCCTACAGGTATGCGAAAAATGCGGAAGTACGAGCCAAATGAGGGCTAATACCAGACCTGACCCAGACATAACCGGCGTTATCCTCTAAAATATTGGTCGGAACCAGGTTTAATTGACTGTTTCAGTGTGGTACCACATTACTACGTGATCCAAAACAGAAAAAGGCCAGGATCTGCCCAAAAAGTATGCGAAAAATGCGAAAGTACGAGCCAGATGAGGGCAAATACCAGAACTAACCCGGACATAACCAGCGTTATCCTCTAAGATACTAATCGGAACCAGGTTTAATTGACTGTTTCAGTGTGGTACCACACTACTACGTGATACAAACCAGAAAAAGCCCAGGATCTGGCCAACAAGTATGCGAAAACTGTGAAAGTACGAGCCAGATTATTGCAAATACCATAACTAACCCAAACATAACCAGCGTTATCCTCCAAAATATTCATCGCAAGCATGTTTAATTGACTGCTTCTGTGTGGAACTACATTACGACGAGATCCAAACCACAAAAAACCCAAGATCTGACCAACATGTACGCGGAAATTGCGAATGTGTGAGCCAGATGAGGGCAAATCCCAGACACAACCGAGACATAACCGGCGTTATCCTCTAAAATATTAATCGCAACCAGGTTTAATTGACTGTTTCGGTGTGGTACCGCATTACTTCGTGATCCACACCAGAAAAAACGCAGGATCTGGCCAACAAGTACGCGAAAAATGCGGAAGTATGTGGCAGATGATTGCAAATACCAGACATAACCCAGACCTAACCGGTGTTATCCTCTAAAATATATATCGAAATCAGCTTTCATTGACTGTTTCAGTGTGATACCACATTACTGCGTGATCCAAACCAGAAAAAGGCCAGGATCTGGCCAACAAGTATGCGAGAAATGCGAAAGTACGAGCCAGATGAGGGCATTTACCAGACCTAACCCAGAAATAACCGGCGTTATCCACTAAAATATTAATCGGAACCAGGTTTAATTGACTGTTTCAGTGTGGTACCAAATTACTACGTGGTCCAAGCCAGAAAAAGGCCAGGATCTGGCCAACAAGTATGCGCAAAATGCGAAAGTACGAGCCAGACGAGGGCAAATCCCAGACCTAACCGAGACATAACCGGCGTTATCCTCTAAAATATTAATAGCAACCAGGTTTAATTGACTGTTTCGGTGTGGTACCACATTACTACGTGATACAGACCAGAAAATCGCCAGGATCTGGCCAACAAGTATGCGTAAAATGCGAAAGTATGAGCCAGATGATTGCAAATACCAGAACTAACCCAGTCATAACCAGCGTTAACCTCTAAAATACTTATCGGAACCAGCTTTTATTGACTGTTTCAGTGTGGTTCTACATTACTACGTGATCCAACCAGAAAAAGGTCAGGATCTGGCCAACAAGTAAGCGAAAAATGCGAAAGTACGATCCAGATGAGGGCAAATCCCAGACCTAACCGTGACATAACCGACGTTATCCTCTAAAATATTAATCGCAAACAGGTCTAATTGACTGTTTCGGTGTGGTACCGCATTACTACGTGATCCAAACCTGAAAAAGGCCAGGATCTGGCCAACAAGTATGCGAAAAATGCGAAAGTACGAGCCAGATGAGGGCAAATACCAGACCTAACCCAGAAATAACCGGCGTTATCCACTATAATATTATTCGGAACCAGGTTTAATTGACTGTTTCAGTGTGGTACCAAATTACTACGTAGTCCAAGCCAGAAAATGGCCAGGATCTGGCCAACAAGTATGCGCAAAATACTAAAGTACGAGCCAGATGAGGGCAAATCCCAGACCAAACCGAGACATAACCGGCGTTATCCTATAAAATATTAATCGCAACCAGGTTTAGTTGACTGTTTCGGTGTGGTACCGCATTACTACGTGATCCAAACCTGAAAAAGGCCAGGGTCTGTCCAACAAGTATGCGAAAAATGCGAAAGTACGAGCCAGATGAGGGCAAATACCAGACCTAACCCAGAAATAACCGGCGTTATCCACTATAATATTAATCGGAACCAGGTTTAATTGACTGTTTCAGTGTGGTACCAAATTACTACGTTGTCCAAGCCAGAAAAAGGCCAGGATCTGGCCAACAAGTAAGCGAAAATTGCGAAAGTACGAGCCAGATGAGGGCAAATCCCAGACACAACCGAGACATAACCGGCGTTATCCTCTAAAACATTAATCGCAACCAGGTTTAATTGACTGTTTCGGTGTGGTACCGCATTACTACGTGATCCAAGCCTGAAAAAGGCCAGGATCTGGCCAACAAATATGCGAAAAATGCGAAAGTACGAGCCAGATGATTGCAAATACCAGAACTAACCCAGACATAACCAGCGTTATCCTCTGAAATACTAATCGGAACCAGCTTTTATTGACTGTTTCAGTGTGGTACCACATTACTACGTGATCCAAACCAGAAAAAGGCCAGGATCTGGCCAACAAGTATGCGAGAAATGCGAAAGTACGAGCCAGATGAGGGCAAATCCCAGACGTAACCGAGACATAACCGGCGTTATCCTCTAAAATATTAATCGCAACCAGGTTTAATTGACTGTTTCGGTGTGGTACCGCAATACTACGTGATCCAAACCAGAATAAGTCCAGGAACTGGCCAACAAGTATGCGAAATAAGCGAAAGTACGAGCCAGTTGAGGGCAAATCCCAGACCTAACCGAGACATAACCGGCGTTATACTCTAACATATTAATCGCAACCAGATTCAATTGACTGCTTCGGTGTGGAACGTCATTATTACGGGATCCAAACCAGAAAAAACCCAGCATCTGGCCAACAAGTATGCGAAAAATGCGAAAGTACGAGCCAGATGAGGGCAAATACCAGACCTAACCCAGACATAACCGGCGTTATCCTCTAAAATATTAATCGCAACCAGGTTTAATTGAAAGTTTCGGTGTGGTACCACATTAGTACGTGGTCCGAGTCAGAAAAAGGGCAGGATCTGGCCAACAAGTATGCGAAAAATGCGAAGGTACGAGCCAGATGAGGGCAAATACCAGACCTAACCGAGATATAACCGGCGTTATCCTCTAAAATATTAATCGAAACCAGGTTTAATTGACTGTTTCGGTGTGGAACGTCATTATTACGGGATCCAAACCAGAAAAAGCCCAGCATCTGGCCAACAAGAATGCGAAAAATGCGAAAGTTCGAGCCAGATGAGGGCAAATACTAGACCTAACCCAGACATAACCGGCGTTATCCCCTAAAATACTAACCGGAACCAGCTTTTATTGACTGTTTCAGTGTGGTACCACATTACTACATTATCCAAACCAGAAAAAGCCCAGGATCTGGCCAACAAGTATGAGAAAAATGCGAAATTACGGACCAGATGATTGCAAATAGCAGACATAACCCAGACCTAACCGGTGTTATCCTCTAAAATATATATCGAAACCAGCCTTCATTGACTGTTTCAGTGTGATACCACATTACTGCGTGATCCAAACCAGAAAAACCCCAGGATCTGGGTAACAGGTATGCGAAAAATGCGGAAGTACGAGCCAAATGAGGGCAAATACCAGACCTGACCCAGACATAACCGGCGTTATCCTCTAAAATATTGATTGGAACCAGGTTTAATTGACTTTTTCAGTGTGGTACCACATTACTACGTGATCCAAAACAGAAAAAGGCCCGGATCTGCCCAAAAAGTATGCGAAAAATGCGAATGTACGAGCCATATGAGGGCAAATACCAGAACTAACCCAGACATAACCAGCGTTATCCTCTAAGATACTAATTGGAACCAGGTTTAATTGACTGTTTCAGTATGGTACCACACTACTACGTGATACAAACCAGAAGAAGCCCAGGATCTGGCCAACAAGTATGCGAAAACTGCGAAAGTACGAGCCAGATTATTGCAAATACCATAACTAACCTAAACATAACCTGCGTTATCCTCCAAAATATTCATCGCAAGCATGTTTAATTGACTGCTTCGGTGTGGAACCACATTACGACGAGATCCAAACCACAAAAAACCCAAGATCTGGCCAACAAGTACGCGAAAATTGCGAATGTATGAGCCAGATGATTGCATATACCAGAAGTAACCCAGGCGTAACCAGCGTTCTCCTCTAAAATACTAATCGCAACCAGGTTTAATTGACTGTATCGGTGTGGAATCACATTAGTGCAGGATCCAAACCAGAAAAAAACCAGGATCTGGCCAACAAGTATGCGAAAAACGCGAAAGTATGAGCCAGATGATTGCAAATACCAGAACTAACCGAGACATAACCAGCGTTATCCTCTAAAATACTAATCGGAACCAGCTTTTATTGACTGTTTCAGTGTGGTACCACATTACTACGTGATCCAAACCAGAAAAAGGCCAGGATCTGGCCAACAAGTATGCGAGAAATGCGAATGTACGAGCCAGATGAGGGCAAATCCCAGGCCTTATCCGAGACATAACCGGCGTTATCCTCTAAAATATTAATCGCAACCAGGTTTCATTGACTGTATCGGTGTGGTACCGCATTACTACGTGATCCAAACCAGAAAAATGCCAGGATCTGGCCATCAAGCATGCGAAAAATGCGAAAGTATGAGCCAGATGATTGCAAATACCAGAACTAACCCAGACATAACCAGCGTTATACTCTAAAATACTAATCGGAACCAGCTTTTATTGACTGTTTCAGTGTGGTTCCACATTACTACGTGATCCAACCAGAAAAAGGTCAGGATCTGGCCAACAAGTAAGCGAAAATTGCGAAAGTACGAGCCAGATGAGGGCAAATCCCAGACACAACCGAGACATAACCGGCGTTATCCTCTAATATATTAATCGCAACCAGGTTTAATTGACTGTTTCGGTGTGGTACCGCATTACTACGTGATCCAAGCCTGAAAAAGGCCAGGATCTGACCAACAAATATGCGAAAAATGCGAAAGTACGAGCCAGATGAGGGCAAATCCCAGACCTAACCGAGACATAGCCGGCGATATCCTCTAAAATATTAAGCGCAAGCTGGTTTAATTGACTGCTTCGGTGTGGAACCACATTACTACGGGATCCAAACCAGAAAAAATGCCAGGATCTGGCCAACAAATAAGCGAAAATTGCGAAAGTACGAGCCAGATGATTGCAAATACCAGACATAACCCAGACCTAACCGGTGTTATCCTCTAAAATATATATCGAAACCAGCCTTCATTGACTGTTTCGGTGTGGTACCGCATTACTACGTGATCCAAACCAGAAAAAGGCCAGGATCTGGCCAACAAATAAGCGAAAATTGCGAAAGTACGAGCCAGATGATTGCAAATACCAGACATAACCCAGACCTAACCGGTGTTATCCTCTAAAATATATATCGAAACCAGCCTTCATTGACTGTTTCAGTGTGATACCACATTACTGCGTGATCCAAACCAGAAAAACCCCAGGGTCTGGCCAACAGGTATGCGAAAAATGCGGAAGTACGAGCCAAATGAGGGCAAATACCAGACCTGACCCTGACATAACCGGCGTTATCCTCTAAAATATTGATCGGAACCAGGTTTAATTGACTTTTTCAGTGTGGTACCACATTACTACGTGATACAAACCAGAAGAAGCCCAGGATCTGCCCAAAAAGTATGCGAAAAATGCGAAAGTACGAGCCAGATGAGGGCAAATACCAGAACTAACCCAGACATAACCAGCGTTATCCTCTAAGATACTAATCGGAACCAGGTTTAATTGACTGTTTCAGTATGGTACCACACTACTACGTGATACAAACCAGAAGAAGCCCAGGATCTGGCCAACAAGTATGCGAAAACTGCGAAAGTACGAGCCAGATTATTGCAAATACCATAACTAACCTAAACATAACCAGCGTTATCCACCAAAATATTCATCGCAAGCATGTTTAATTGACTGCTTCGGTGTGGAACCACATTACGACGAGATCCAAACCACAAAAAACCCAAGATCTGGCCAACAAGTACGCGTAAAATGCGAAAGTACGAGCCAGATGAGGGCAAATACCAGACCTAACCCAGACATAACCGGCGTTATCCCCTAAAATATTAATCGCCACCAGGTTTAATTGACTGTTTCGGTGTGGAACCAAATTACTACGTGGTCCAAGCCAGAAAAAGGCCAGGATCTGGCCAACAAGTATGCGCAAAATGCGAAAGTACGAGCCAGACGAGGGCAAATCCCAGACCT
Organism: Colletes latitarsis; assembly: GCF_051014445.1. Classification (NCBI taxonomy): domain Eukaryota; kingdom Metazoa; phylum Arthropoda; class Insecta; order Hymenoptera; family Colletidae; genus Colletes; species Colletes latitarsis. The sequence continues at coordinate 1,912,204 of NW_027488368.1, read as the reverse complement.
AACCGAGACATAACCGGCGTTATCCTCTAAAATATTAATAGCAACCAGGTTTAATTGACTGTTTCGGTGTGGTACCACATTACTACGTGATCCAAAACAGAGAAAGGCCCGGATCTGCCCAAAAAGTATGCGAAAAATGCGAAAGTACGAGCCAGATGAGGGCAAATACCAGAACTAACCCAGACATAACCAGCGTTATCCGCTAAGATACTAATCGGAACCAGGTTTAATTGAATGTTTCAGTATGGTACCACACTACTACGTGATACAAACCAGAAGAAGCCCAGGATCTGGCCAACAAGCATGCGAAAACTGCGAAAGTACGAGCCAGATTATTGCAAATACCATAACTAACCTAAACATAACCAGCGTTATCCTCCAAAATATTCATCGCAAGCATGTTTAATTGACTGCTTCGGTGTGGAACCACATTACGACGAGATCCAAACCACAAAAAACCCAAGATCTGGCCAACAAGTACGCGAAAATTGCGAATGTATGAGCCAGATGATTGCATATACCAGAAGTAACCCAGCGTAACCAGCGTTCTCCTCTAAAATACTAATCGGAACCAGCTTTTATCGACTGTCTCAGTGTGGTACCACATTACTACGTGATACAGACCAGAAAAAGGCCAGGATCTGGCCAACAAGTATGCGTAAAATGCGAAAGTACGAGCCAGATGAGGGCAAATACCAGACCTAACCCAGACATAACCGGCGTTATCCTCTAAAATATTAACCGCAACCAGGTTTAATTGACTGTTTCGGTGTGGTACCGCATTACTACGTGATCAAAACCTGAAAAAGGCCAGGATCTGGCCAACAAGTATGCGAAAAATGCGAAAGTACGTGCCAGATGAGGGCAAATACCAGAACTAACCCAGACATAACCAGCGTTATCCTCTAAGATACTAATCGGAACCAGGTTTAATTGACTGTTTCAGTATGGTACCACACTACTACGTGATACAAACCAGAAAAAGGCCAGGATCTGGCCAAGAAGTATGCGAAAACTGCGAAAGTACGAGCCAGATTATTGCAAATACCATAACTAACCTAAACATAACCAGCGTTATCCTCTAAAATATTAAACGCAACCAGGTTTAATTGACTGTTTCGGTGTGGTACCGCATTACTACGTGATCAAAACCTGAAAAAGGCCAGGATCTGGCCAACAAGTATGCGAAAAATGCGAAAGTACGAGCCAGATGAGGGCAAATACCAGACCTAACCCACACATAACCGGCGTTATCCCCTAAAATAATAATCGCCACCAGGTTTAATTGACTGTTTTGGTGTGGAACCAAATTACTACGTGGTCCAAGCCAGAAAAAGGCCAGGATCTGGCCAACAAGTATGCGCAAAATGCGAAAGTACGAGCCAGACGAGGGCAAATCCCAGACCTAACCGAGACATAACCGGCGTTATCCTGTAAAATATTAATAGCAACCAGGTTTAATTGACTGTTTCGGTGTGGTACCACATTACTACGTGATACAGACCAGAGAAAGGCCAGGATCTGGCCAACAAGTATGCGTAAAATGCGAAAGTACGAGCCAGATGAGGGCAAATACCAGACCTAACCCAGACATAACCGGCGTTATCCTCTAAAATATTAAACGCAACCAGGTTTAATTGACTGTATCGGTGTGGAATCACATTAGTGCAGGATCCAAACCAGAAAAAAACCAGGATCTGGCCAACAAGTATGCGAGAAATGCGAAAGTACGAGCCAGATGAGGCCAAATCCCAGACCTAACCCAGACATAACCGGCGTTATCCTCTAAAATATTGATAGATCCAGGTTGAATTGTCTACCTCAGTGCGCCACCACATTAATGCGTGATCCTAATCAGAAGAAAGCCCAGGAGCTGCCCAACAAGTATGAGAAAAATACGAAAGTACGAGCCAAATGAGGGCAAATACCAGACCTGACCCAGGCATAACCGGCGTTATCCCCTAAAATACTAATCGGAACCCGCTTTTATTGACTGTTTCAGTGTGGTACCACATTACTACGTGATCCAAAACAGAAAAAGGCCAGGATCTGCCCAAAAAGTATGCGAAAAATGCGAAAGTACGAGCCAGATGAGGGCAAATACCAGAACTAACCCAGACATAACCAGCGTTATCCTCTAAGATACTAATCGGAACCAGGTTTAATTGACTGTTTCAGTGTGGTACCACACTACTACGTGATACAAACCAGAAAAAGCCCAGGATCTGGCCAACAAGTATGCATAAAATGCGAAAGTACGAGCCAGATGTGGGCAAATACCAGACCTAACCCAGACATAACCGGCGTTATCCTCTAAAATATTAATCGCAACCAGGTTTAATTGAAAGTTTCTGTGTGGTACCACATTAGTACGTGGTCCGAGTCAGAAAAAGGGCAGGATCTGGCCAACAAGTATGCGAAAAATGCGAAGGTACGAGCCAGATGAGGGCAAATACTAGACCTAACCCAGACATAACCAGCGTTATCCTCTAAAATACTAATCGGAACCAGCCTTTATTGACTGTTTCAGTGTGGTTCCACATTACTACGTGCTCCAACCAGAAAAAGGTCAGGATCTGGCCAACAAGTGAGCGAAAAATGCGAAAGTACGAGCCAGATGAGGGCAAATACTAGACCTAACCCAGACATAACCGGCGTTATCCTCTAAAATATTAATCGCAACCAGATTCAATTGACTGCTTCGGTGTGGAACGTCATTATTACGGGATCCAAACCAGAAAACACCCAGGATCTGGCCAACAAGTATGCGAAAAATGCGAAAGTACGAGCCAGATGAGGGCAAATACCAGACCTAACCCAGACATAACCGGCGTTATCCTCTAAAATATTAATCGCAACCAGGTTTAATTGAAAGTTTCCGTGTGGTACCGCAATACTACGTGATCCAAACCAGAAAAAGTCCAGGAACTGGCCAACAAGTATGCGAAAAATGCGAAGGTACGAGCCAGATGAGTGCAAATCCCAGACCTAACCGAGACATAACCGGCGATATCCTCTAAAATATTAAGCGCAACCTGGTTTAATTGACTGCTTCGGTGTGGAACCACATTACAACGGGATCCAAACCAGAAAAAATGCCAGGATCTGGTCAACAAGTAAGCGAAAAATGCGAAAGTACGTGCATGGTGAGGGCAAATCCCAGACCTAACCGATAAATAACCGGCGTTATCCTCTAAAATATTAAGCGCAACCTGGTTTAAATGACTGCATCGGTGTGGTACCACATTACTGCGGGATCCAAACCAGAAAAAATGCCAGGATCTGGTCAACAAGTAAGCGAAAAATGCGAAAGTACGAGCCAGATGAGGGCAAATACCCGACCTAACCGAGACATAACCTGCGTTATCCTCTAAAATATTAATCGGAACCAGGTTTAATTGACTGTTTCAGTGTGGTACCACATTACTGCCATGACGAAGCCAGAAAAAGGCCAGGATCTGGCCAACAAGTATGCGAAAAACGCGAAAGTACGAGCCAGATGAGGGCAATTACCAGACCTAACCAAGACATAACCGGCGTTATCCTCTAAAATATTAATCGCAACCAGCTTTTATTGACTCTTTCAGTGTGGTAGCACGTTACTACGTGATCCAAACGAGAAAAAGCCCAGGATCTGGCCAACAAGTATGCGAAAAATGCGAAAGTACGAGCCAGATGTGGACAAATACCAGACCTAACCCAGGCATAACCGGCGTTATCCCCTAAAATACTAATCGGAACCAGCTTTAATTGACTGTTTCGGTGTGGTACCGCATTACTACGTGGTCCAAGCCAGAAAAAGCCAGGATCTGGCCAACTAGTATGCGAAAAATGCGAAAGTACGAGCCAGATGAGGGCAAATCCCAGACCTAACCGAGATATAGCCGGCGATATCCTCTAAAATATTAAGCGCAACCTGGTTTAATTGACTGCTTCGGTGTGGAACCACATTACTACGGGATCCAAACCAGAAAAAATGCCAGGATCTGGTCAACAAGTAAGCGAAAAATGCGAAAGTACGAGCCAGATGAGGGCAAATACCAGACCAAACCCAGACATAACCGGCGTTATCCTCTAAAATATTGATAGATCCAGGTTGAATTGTCTACCTCAGTGCGCCACCACATTAATGCGTGATCCTAATCAGAAGAAAGCCCAGGAGCTGCCCAACAAGTATGAGAAAAATACGAAAGTACGAGCCAAATGAGGGCAAATACCAGACCTGACCCAGGCATAACCGGCGTTATCCCCTAAAATACTAATCGGAACCCGCTTTTATTGACTGTTTCAGTGTGGTACCACATTACTACGTGATCCAAAACAGAAAAAGGCCAGGATCTGCCCAAAAAGTATGCGAAAAATGCGAAAGTACGAGCCAGATGAGGGCAAATACCAGAACTAACCCAGACATAACCAGCGTTATCCTCTAAGATACTAATCGGAACCAGGTTTAATTGACTGTTTCAGTGTGGTACCACACTACTACGTGATACAAACCAGAAAAAGCCCAGGATCTGGCCAACAAGTATGCATAAAATGCGAAAGTACGAGCCAGATGAGGGCAAATACCAGACCTAACCCAGACATAACCGGCGTTATCCTCTAAAATATTAATCGCAACCAGGTTTAATTGAAAGTTTCGGTGTGGTACCACATTAGTACGTGGTCCGAGTCAGAAAAAGGGCAGGATCTGGCCAACAAGTATGCGAAAAATGCGAAGGTACGAGCCAGATGAGGGCAAATACTAGACCTAACCCAGACATAACCAGCGTTATCCTCTAAAATACTAATCGGAACCAGCCTTTATTGACTGTTTCAGTGTGGTTCCACATTACTACGTGCTCCATCCAGAAAAAGGTCAGGATCTGGCCAACAAGTGAGCGAAAAATGCGAAAGTACGAGCCAGATGAGGGCAAATACTAGACCTAACCCAGACATAACCGGCGTTATCCTCTAAAATATTAATCGCAACCAGATTCAATTGACTGCTTCGGTGTGGAACGTCATTATTACGGGATCCAAACCAGAAAACACCCAGGATCTGGCCAACAAGTATGCGAAAAATGCGAAAGTACGAGCCAGATGAGGGCAAATACCAGACCTAACCCAGACATAACCGGCGTTATCCTCTAAAATATTAATCGCAACCAGGTTTAATTGAAAGTTTCCGTGTGGTACCGCAATACTACGTGATCCAAACCAGAAAAAGTCCAGGAACTGGCCAACAAGTATGCGAAAAATGCGAAGGTACGAGCCAGATGAGTGCAAATCCCAGACCTAACCGAGACATAACCGGCGATATCCTCTAAAATATTAAGCGCAACCTGGTTTAATTGACTGCTTCGGTGTGGAACCACATTACAACGGGATCCAAACCAGAAAAAATGCCAGGATCTGGTCAACAAGTAAGCGAAAAATGCGAAAGTACGTGCATGGTGAGGGCAAATCCCAGACCTAACCGATAAATAACCGGCGTTTTCCTCTAAAATATTAAGCGCAACCTGGTTTAATTGACTGCATCGGTGTGGTACCACATTACTGCGGGATCCAAACCAGAAAAAATGCCAGGATCTGGTCAACAAGTAAGCGAAAAATGCGAAAGTACGAGCCAGATGAGGGCAAATACCCGACCTAACCGAGACATAACCTGCGTTATCCTCTAAAATATTAATCGGAACCAGGTTTAATTGACTGTTTCAGTGTGGTACCACATTACTGCCATGACGAAGCCAGAAAAAGGCCAGGATCTGGCCAACAAGTATGCGAAAAACGCGAAAGTACGAGCCAGATGAGGGCAATTACCAGACCTAACCAAGACATAACCGGCGTTATCCTCTAAAATATTAATCGCAACCAGCTTTTATTGACTCTTTCAGTGTGGTAGCACGTTACTACGTGATCCAAACGAGAAAAAGCCCAGGATCTGGCCAACAAGTATGCGAAAAATGCGAAAGTACGAGCCAGATGTGGACAAATACCAGACCTAACCCAGGCATAACCGGCGTTATCCCCTAAAATACTAATCGGAACCAGCTTTAATTGACTGTTTCGGTGTGGTACCGCATTACTACGTGGTCCAAGCCAGAAAAAGCCAGGATCTGGCCAACTAGTATGCGAAAAATGCGAAAGTACGAGCCAGATGAGGGCAAATCCCAGACCTAACCGAGATATAGCCGGCGATATCCTCTAAAATATTAAGCGCATCCTGGTTTAATTGACTGCTTCGGTGTGGAACCACATTACTACGGGATCCAAACCAGAAAAAATGCCAGGATCTGGTCAACAAGTAAGCGAAAAATGCGAAAGTACGAGCCAGATGAGGGCAAATACCAGACCAAACCCAGACATAACCGGCGTTATCCTCTAAAAGATTAATCGCAACCTGGTTTAATTGACTGTTTCAGTGTGGTACCGCATTACTACGTGATCCAAACCAGGAAAAGGCCAGGATCTGGCCAACAAGTATGCGAGAAATGCGAAAGTACGAGCCAGATAATGGTAAATACCAGACCTAACCGAGACATAGCCGGCGATATCCTCTAAAATATTAAGCGCAACCTGGTTTAATTGACTGCTTCGGTGTGGAACCACATTACTACGGGATCCAAACCAGAAAAAATGCCAGGATCTGGTCAACAAGTAAGCGAAAAATGCGAAAGTACGTGCATGGTGAGGGCAAATCCCAGACCTAACCGAGAAATAACCGGCGTTATCCTCTAAAATATTAAGCGCAACCTGGTTTAATTGACTGTTTCGGTGTGGTACCGCGTTACTACGTGATCCAAACCAGTAAAGGGCCAGGAGCTGGCCAACAAGTATGCGAAAAATGCGAAAGCACGAGCCAGACGAGGGCAAATACCAGAACAAACCCAGACATAACCGGCGTTTTCCTCTAAAATATTAATTGGAACCAGGTTTAATTGACTGTTTCAGTGTGGTACCACATTACTACGTGATCCAAACCACAAAAAACCCAGGATCTGGCCAACAAGTATGCGAAAAAAGCGAAAGTATGAGCCAGATGGTTGCAAATACCAGAACTAACCTAGACATAACCGGCGTTATCCTCTAATATACTAATCGTATCCAGATTTAATTTACTGTTTCGGTGTGGTACCGCATTACTACGTGATCCAAACGAGAAAAGGGCCAGGATCTGGCCAACAAGTGTGCGAAAAAAGCGAAAGTACGAGCCAGATGAGGGCAAATACCAGAACTAACCCAAACGTAGCCAGCGTTATCCTCGAAACTAATAGTCGGAACCAGCTTCTATTGACTGTTTCAGTGTGGTACCACATTACTACGTGATCCAAACCACAAAAAACCCAGGATCTGGCCAACAAGTATGCGAAAAAAGCGAAAGTATGAGCCAGATGGTTGCAAATACCAGACCTAACCCAGACATAACCGGCGTTTTCCTCTAAAATATTAATCGGAAACAGGTTTAATTGACTGTTTCAGTGTGGTACCACATTACTGCGTTGTCAAAGCCAGAAAAAGGCCAGGATCTGGCCAACAAGTATGCGAAAAATGCGAAAGTACGAGCCAGATGAGGGCAAATATCAGAACTAACCCAGACATAACCGGCGGTTTCCTCTAAAATATTAATCGGAACCAGGTTTAATTGACTGTTTCAGTGTGGAACCACATTACTGCGTTGTCAAAGCCAGAAAAAGGTCAGGATCTGGCCAACAAGAATGCGAAAAATGCGAAAGTACGAGCCAGATGAGGGCAAATACCAGAACTAACCCAGACATAACCGGCGTTTTCTTCTAAAATATTAATCACAACCAGGTTTAATTGACTGTTTCGGTGTGATACCGCATTACTACGTGATCCAAACCAGAAAAAGCCCAGGATCTGGCCAACAAGTATGCGAGAAGTGCGAAAGTACGAGCCAGATGAGGGCAAATCCCAGACCTAACCGAGACATAACCGGCGTTATCCTCTAAAGTACTAATCGCAACCAGGTTTAATTTACTGTTTCGATGTGGTGCCGCATTACTACGTGATCCAAACCAGAAAAGGGCCAGGATCTGGCCAACAAGTGTGCGAAAAAAGCGAAAGTACGAGCCAGATGAGGGCAAATACCAGAACTAACCCAGCCATAACCAGCGCTATCCTCTAAAATATTAATCGCAACCAGGTTTAATTGACTGTTTCGGTGTGGAACCACATTACGACGGGATCCAAACCACAAAAAACCCGAGATCTGGCCAACAAGTGCGCGAAAAGCGCGAAAGTATGAGCCAGATGATTGCAAATATCAGAACTAACCCAAACGTAACCAGCGTTATCCTCCAAACTAATTATCGGAACCAGCTTTTATTGACTGTTTCAGTGTGGTACCACATTACTACGTGATCCAAACCACAAAAAACCCAGGATCTGGCCAACAAGTATGCGAAAAACGCGGAAGTATGAGCCAGATGATTGCAAATACCAGAACTAACCCACACATAACCAGCGTTATCCTCTAAAATACTAATCGGAACCAGCTTTTATTGACTGTTTCAGTGTGGTACCACATGACTACGTTATCCAAACCAGAAAAAACCCAGGATCTGCCCACCAGGTATGCGAAAAACGCGTAAGTATGAGCCAGATGATTGCTAATACCAGAACTAACACAAACGTAACCTGCGCTACCCTCCAAACTATTAATCGGAACCAGCTTTTATTAACTGTTTCAGTGTGGTACCACATGACTACGTTATCCAAACCAGAAAAAACCCAGGATCTGCCCAACAAGTATGCGAAAAACGCGAAAGTATGAGCCAGATGATTGGAAATACCAGAACTAACCCAGACATAACCAGCGTTATCGTCTAAAATACTAATCGGAACCAGCTTTTATTGACAGTGTGTTACCACATTACTACGTGATCCAAGCCAGAAAAAGCCCTGGTTCTGGCCAACAAGTATGCGAAAAATGCGAAAGTACGAGCCAGATGAGGGCAAATACCAGACCTAGCCAAGACGTAACCGGCGTTATCCTCTAAAATATTAATCGCAACCAGGTTTTGTTGACTGTATCGGTGTGGTACCACATCACTACGTTATCCAAACCAGAGAAAACCCAGGATCTGCCCAACAAGTATGCGAAAAATGCGAAAGTATGTACCTGATGATTGCAAATACCAGAAATAACCCAGACATAAGAGGCGTTATCCTCTAAAATATTAATCGCAACCAGGTTTAACTGACTGTTTCGGTGTGGTACCACATTACTAAGTGGTCCAAGCCGGAAAAAGGCCAGGATCTGGCCAACAAGTATGCGCAAAACGCGGAAGTATGAGCCAGATGATTGCAAATACCAGAACTAACCCACACATAACCAGCGTTATCCTCTAAAATACTAATCGGAACCAGCTTTTATTGACTGTTTCAGTGTGGTACCACATTACTACGTGATCCAAGCCAGAAAAGGCCCAGGATCTGGCCAACAAGTATGCGAAAAGTGAGAAAGTACGAGCCAGATGATTGCAAATATCAGACCTAACTTAGACATAACCGGCGTTATCCTCTAAAATATTAATCGCAACCAGGTTTAACTGACTGTTTCGGTGTGGTACCACATTACTAAGTGGTCCAAGCAGGAAAAAGGCCAGGATCTGGCCAACAAGTTTGCCAAAAATGCGAAAGTACGAGCCAGATGGTTGCTAATACCAGAACTAACCCAAACGTAACCAGCGTTATCCTCCAAACTATTAATCGGAACCAGCTTTTATTGACTGTTTCAGTGTGGTACCACATGACTACGTTATCCAAACCAGAAAAAACCCAGGATCTGCCCACCAGGTATGCGAAAAACGCGTAAGTATGAGCCAGATGATTGCTAATACCAGAACTAACACAAACGTAACCTGCGCTACCCTCCAAACTATTAATCGGAACCAGCTTTTATTAACTGTTTCAGTGTGGTACCACATGACTACGTTATCCAAACCAGAAAAAACCCAGGATCTGCCCAACAAGTATGCGAAAAACGCGAAAGTATGAGCCAGATGATTGGAAATACCAGAACTAACCCAGACATAACCAGCGTTATCGTCTAAAATACTAATCGGAACCAGCTTTTATTGACAGTGTGTTACCACATTACTACGTGATCCAAGCCAGAAAAAGCCCTGGTTCTGGCCAACAAGTATGCGAAAAATGCGAAAGTACAAGCCAGATGAGGGCAAATACCAGACCTAGCCAAGACGTAACCGGCGTTATCCTCTAAAATATTAATCGCAACCAGGTTTTGTTGACTGTATCGGTGTGGTACCACATCACTACGTTATCCAAACCAGAGAAAACCCAGGATCTGCCCAACAAGTATGCGAAAAATGCGAAAGTATGTACCTGATGATAGCAAATACCAGAAATAACCCAGACATAAGAGGCGTTATCCTCTAAAATATTAATCGCAACCAGGTTTAACTGACTGTTTCGGTGTGGTACCACATTACTAAGTGGTCCAAGCCGGAAAAAGGCCAGGATCTGGCCAACAAGTATGCGAAAAATGCGAAAGTACGAGCCAGATGAGGGCAAATATCAGAACTAACCCAGACATAACCGGCGTTTCCCTCTAAAATATTAATCGGAACCAGGTTTAATTGACTGTTTCAGTGTGGTACCACATTACTGTGTTGTCAAAGCCAGAAAAAGGCCAGGATCTGGCCAACAAGTATGCGAAAAATGCGAAAGTACGAGCCAGATGAGGGCAAATACCAGAAATAACCCAGACATAACCGGCGTTTTCCTCTAAAATATTTATCGCAACCAGGATTAATTGACTGTTTCGGTGTGGTACCGCGTTACTACGTGATCCAAACCAGAAAAGGGCCAGGAGCTGGCCAACAAGTATGCGAAAAATGCGAAAGCACGAGCCAGATGAGGGCAAATACCAGACCTAACCCAGACATAACCGGCGTTATCCTCTAAAATATTAATCGGAACCAGGTTTAATTGTCTGTTTCAGTGTGGTACCACACTACTGCGTTGTCAAAGCCAGAAGAAGGCCAGGATCTGGCCAACAAGTATGCGAAAAATGCGAAAGTACGAGCCAGATGAGGGCAAATACCAGAACTAACCCAGACATAACCGGCGTTTTCCTCTAAAATAATAATCGGAACCAGCTTTTATTGACTGTTTCAGTGTGGTACCACATGACTACGTTATCCAAACCAGAAAAAACCCAGGATCTGGCCAACAAGTATGCGAAATCACGTAAGTGTGTGCCAGATGATTGCAAATACCAGAACTAACCCAGACATAACCAGCGTTATCCTCCAAACTATTAATCGGAACCAGCTTTTATTGACTGTTTCAGTGTGATACCACAAGACTACGTTATCCACTCCAGAAAAAACCCAGGATCTGGCCTACAAGTATGCGAAAAGTGCGAAAGTACGAGCTAGATGAGGGCAAATCCCAAACCTAACCCAGAAATAACCGGCGCTTTCCTTTACAATATTAATCGCAACCAGGGTTAATTGACTGTTTCAGTGTGGTACCACATTACTACGTGATCCAAACCAGAAAATGGCCAGGATCTGACCAACAAGTATGCGAAAACGCGAAAGTATGTGACAGATGAGGGCAAATGCCAGACCTAACCGAGACATAACCAGCGTTTTCCTCTACAATATTAATCGCAACCAGGTTTAATTGACTGTTTGGTGTGGAACCACATTATTACGTGATCCAAACCAGAAATAGCCCAGGATCTGGCCAACTATTATGTGAGAAATGCGAAAGTACGAGCCAGATGAGGGCAAATACCAGAAATAACCCAGACATAACCGGCGTTTTCCTCTAAAATATTAATCGCAACCAGGATTAATTGACTGTTTCGGTGTGGTACCGCGTTACTACGTGATCCAAACCAGAAAAGGGCCAGGAGCTGGCCAACAAGTATGCGAAAAATCCGAAAGCACGAGCCAGATGAGGGCAAATACCAGACCTAACCTAGACATAACCGGCGTTATCCTCTAAAATATTAATCGCAACCAGGTTTAACTGACTGTTTCGGTGTGGTACCACATTACTAAGTGGTCCAAGCCGGAAGAAGGCCAGGATCTGGCCAACAAGTATGCGAAAAATGCGAAAGTACGAGCCAGATGAGGGCAAATACCAGAACTAACCCAGAGATAACCGGCGTTTTCCTCTAAAATAATAATCGGAACCAGCTTTTATTGACTGTTTCAGTGTGGTACCACATGACTACGTTATCCAAACCAGAAAAAACCCAGGATCTGCCCAACAAGTATGCGAAATCACGTAAGTGTGTGCCAGATGATTGCAAATACCAGAACTAACCCAGACATAACCAGCGTTATCCTCCAAACTATTAATCGGAACCAGCTTTTATTGACTGTTTCAGTGTGATACCACAAGACTACGTTATCCACTCCAGAAAAAACCCAGGATCTGGCCTACAAGTATGCGAAAAGTGCGAAAGTACGAGCTAGATGAGGGCAAATCCCAAACCTAACCGAGAAATAACCGGCGCTTTCCTTTACAATATTAATCGCAACCAGGTTTAATTGACTGTTTCAGTGTGGTACCACATTACTACGTGATCCAAACCAGAAAATGGCCAGGATCTGACCAACAAGTATGCGAAAAACGCGAAAGTATGTGACAGATGAGGGCAAATGCCAGACCTAACCGAGACATAACCAGCGTTTTCCTCTACAATATTAATCGCAACCAGGTTTAATTGACTGTTTCGGTGAGGAACCACATTATTACGTGATCCAAACCAGAAAAAGCCCAGGATCTGGCCAACTATTATGCGAGAAATGCGAAAGTACGAGCCAGATGAGGGCAAATACCAGAAATAACCCAGACATAACCGGCGTTTTCCTCTAAAATATTAATCGCAACCAGGATTAATTGACTGGTTCGGTGTGGTACCGCGTTACTACGTGATCCAAACCAGAAAAGGGCCAGGAGCTGGCCAACAAGTATGCGAAAAATGCGAAAGCACGAGCCAGATGAGGGCAAATACCAGACCTAACCTAGACATAACCGGCGTTATCCTCTAAAATATTAATCGCAACCAGGTTTAACTGACTGTTTCGGTGTGGTACCACATTACTAAGTGGTCCAAGCCGGAAGAAGGCCAGGATCTGGCCAAAAAGTATGCGAAAAATGCGAAAGTATGTACCTGATGATTGCAAATACCAGAACTAAGCCAAACATAACCAGCGTTATCGTCTAAAATACTAATCGCAACCAACTTTTATTGACAGTGTGATACCACATTACTACGTGATCCAAGCCATAAAAAGCCCAGGATCTGGCCAACAAGTATGCGAAAAATGCGAAAGTACGAGCCAGATGAGGGCAAATACCAGACCTAACCAAGACGTAACCGGCGTTATCCTCTAAAATATTAATCGCAAGCAGGTTTTGTTGACTGTTTCCGTGTGGTACCACATCACTACGTTATCCAAACCAGGGAAAACCCAGGATCTGCCCAACAAGTATGCGAAAAATGCGAAAGTATGTACCTGATGATTGCAAATACCAGAACTAAGCTAAACATAACCAGCGTTATCCTCCAAAATATTAATCGCAACCAGGTGTAATTGACTGTTTCGGTGTGGGACCACATTACGACGGGATCCAAACCACAAAAAACCCGAGATCTGGCCAACAAGTAAGTGAAAAATGCGAAAGTACGAGCCAGATGAGGGCAAATACCAGACCTTACCCAGACATAACCGGCGTTATCCTCTAAGATACTAATCGGAATCAGCTTTTATTGACTGTTTCAGTGTGGCACCACATTACTACGTGATGCAAACCAGAAAAAGCCCAGGATCTGGCCAACTAGTAAGCGAGAAATGCGAAAGTACGAGCCAGATGAGGGCAAATCCCAGACCTAACCGAGACATAACCTGCGCTATCCTCTAAAATATTAATCGCAACCAGCTTTTATTGACAGTGTGGTACCACATTACTACGTGATCCAACCCAGAAAAAGCCCAGGATCTGGCCAACAAGCATGCGAAAGTGCGAAAGTACGAGCCAGATGAGGGCAAATACCAGAACTTACCCAGACATAATCGGCGTTATCCTCTAAAATACTAATCGGAACCAGCTTTTATTGACAGTGTGGTACCACATTACTACGTGTTCCAAACCAGAAAAAGCCCAGGATCTGGCCAACAAGTATGCGAAAAGTGCGAAAGTACGAGCCAGATGAGGGCAAATCCCAGACCTAACCCAGACATAACCGGCGTTATCCTCTAAAATATTAATCGGAACCAGGTTTAATTGACTGTTTCAGTGTGGTACCACATTACTGCGTTGGCAAAGCCAGAAAAAGGCCAGGATCTGGCCAACAAGTATGCGAAATATGCGGAAGTACGAGCCAGATGATTGCAAATACCAGAACTAACCCAGACACTACCAGCGCTATCCTCTAAAATACTAATCGGAACCAGCTTTCATTGACAGTGTGGTACCACATTACTACGTGATCCAAGCCAGAAAAAGCCCAGGATCTGGCCAACAAGTATGTGAAAAATGCGAAAGTACGTGCCAGATGAGGGCAAATACCAGACCTAACCATGACGTAACCGGCGTTATCCTCTAAAATATTAATCGGAACCAGGATTTGTTGGCTGTTTCGGTGTGGTACCACATCACTACGTTATCCAAACCAGAGGAAACCCAGGATCTGCCCAACAAGTATGCGAAAAATGCGACACTATGTTCCTAATGATTGCAAATACCAGAACTAACCCAAACATAACCAGCGTTATCCTCTAAAATATTAATCGGAACCAGGTTTAATTGTCTGTTTCAGTGTGGTACCACATTACTGCGTTCTCAAATCCAGAAGAAGGCCAGGATCTGGCCAACAAGTATGCGAAAAATGCGAAAGTACGAGCCAGATGAGGGCAAATATCAGAACTCACCCAGACATAACCAGCGTTGTCCTCTGAAATACTAATCGGAACCAGCTTTTATTGACAGTGTGGTACCGCATTACTACGTGATCCAAACCAGAAAAAGCCCAGGACCTGGCCAACAAGTATGCGAGAAGTGCGAAAGTACGAGCCAGATGAGGGCAAATCCCAGACCTAACCGCGACATAACCGGCGTTATCCTCTAAAATACTAATCGCATCCAGGTTTAATTAACTGTTTCGGTATGGTGCCGCATTACTACGTGATCCAAACCAGAAAAGGGCCAGGATCTGGCCAACAAGTATGCGAAAAATTCGAAAGCACGAGCCATATGAGGGCAAATACCAGACCTAACCGAGACATAACCGGCGTTATCCTCTTAAATACTAATCGCATCCAGCTTTAATTTACTGTTTCGGTGTGGTACCGCATTACTACGTTATCCAAACCAGAAAAGGGCCAGGATCTGGCCAACAAGTATGTGAAAAATGCGAAAGCACGAGCCAGATGAGGGCAAATACCAGACCTAACCCAGACATAACCGGCGTTATCCTCTAAAATATTAATTGGAACCAGGTTTAATTGACTGTATCAGTGTGGTACCACATTACTGCGTTGTCAAAGCCAGAAAAAGGCCAGGATCTGGCCAACAAGTATGCGAAAAATGCGAAAGTACGAGCCAGATGAGGGCAAATACCAGAAATAACCCAGACATAACCGGCGTTTTCCTCTAAAATATTAATCGCAACCAGGTTTTGTTGACTGTTTCGGTGTGGTACCACATCACTACGTTATCCAAACCAGGGAAAACCCAGGATCTGGCCAACAAGTATGCGAAAAATGCGAAAGTACGAGCCAGATGAGGGCAAATCCCAGACCTAACCCAGACATAACCGGCGTTATCCTCTAAAATATTAATCGGAACCAGGTTTAATTGACTGTTTCAGTGTGGTACCACATTACTGCGTTGTCAAAGCCAGAAAAAGGCCAGGCTCTGGCCAACAAGTATGCGAAATATGCGGAAGTACGAGCCAGATGATTGCAAATACCAGAACTAACCCAGACACTACCAGCGCTATCCTCTAAAATACTAATCGGAACCAGCTTTCATTGACAGTGTGGTACCACATTACTACGTGATCCAAGCCAGAAAAAGCCCAGGATCTGGCCAACAAGTATGTGAAAAATGAGAAAGTACGTGCCAGATGAGGGCAAATACCAGAGCTAACCAAGACGTAACCGGCGTTATCCTCTAAAATATTAATCGGAACCAGGATTTGTTGGCTGTTTCGGTGTGGTACCACATCACTACGTTATCCAAACCAGAGGAAACCCAGGATCTGCCCAACAAGTATGCGAAAAATGCGACAGTATGTTCCTAATGATTGCAAATACCAGAACTAACCCAAACATAACCAGCGTTATCCTCTAAAATATTAATCGGAACCAGGTTTAATTGTCTGTTTCAGTGTGGTACCACATTACTGCGTTCTCAAATCCAGAAGAAGGCCAGGATCTGGCCAACAAGTATGCGAAAAATGCGAAAGTACGAGCCAGATGAGGGCAAATATCAGAACTCACCCAGACATAACCAGCGTTGTCCTCTGAAATACTAATCGGAACCAGCTTTTATTGACAGTGTGGTACCACATTACTACGTGATCCAAACCAGAAAAAGCCCAGGACCTGGCCAACAAGTATGCGAGAAGTGCGAAAGTACGAGCCAGATGAGGGCAAATCCCAGACCTAACCGCGACATAACCGGCGTTATCCTCTAAAATACTAATCGCATCCAGGTTTAATTAACTGTTTCGGTGTGGTGCCGCATTACTACGTGATCCAAACCAGAAAAGGGCCAGGATCTGGCCAACAAGTATGCGAAAAATTCGAAAGGACGAGCCAGATGAGGGCAAATACCAGACCTAACCTAGACATAAACGGCGTTATCCTCTAAAATATTAATCGCAACCAGGATTAATTGACTGTTTCGGTGTGGTACCGCGTTACTACGTGATCCAAACCAGAAAAGGGCCAGGATCTGGCCAACAAGTATGTGAAAAATGCGAAAGCACGAGCCATATGAGGGCAAATACCAGACCTAACCGAGACATAACCGGCGTTATCCTCTTAAATACTAATCGCATCCAGCTTTAATTTACTGTTTCGGTGTGGTACCGCATTACTACGTTATCCAAACCAGAAAAGGGCCAGGATCTGGCCAACAAATATGTGAAAAATGCGAAAGCACGAGCCAGATGAGGGCAAATACCAGACCTAACCCAGACATAACCGGCGTTATCCTCTAAAATATTAATTGGAACCAGGTTTAATTGACTGTATCAGTGTGGTACCACATTACTGCGTTGTCAAAGCCAGAAAAAGGCCAGGATCTGGCCAACAAGTATGCGAAAAATGCGAAAGTACGAGCCAGATGAGGGCAAATACCAGAAATAACCCAGACATAACCGGCGTTTTCCTCTAAAATATTAATCGCAACCAGGTTTTGTTGACTGTTTCGGTGTGGTACCACATCACTACGTTATCCAAACCAGGGAAAACCCAGGATCTGGCCAACAAGTATGCGAAAAATGCGAAAGTACGAGCCAGATAAGGGCAAATACCAGAACTAACCCAGACATAACCGGCGTTTTCCTCTAAAATATTAATCGCAACCAGGTTTAATTGACTGTTTCGGTGTGGAACCACATTACGACGGGATCCAAACCAGAAAGAGGCCAGGATCCGGCCAACAGGTATGCGAAAAACACGAAAGTATGAGCCAGATGATTGCAAATACCAGAAATAACCTAATCATAACCAGTGTTATCCTCCAAAATATTAATCGCAAACAGGTTTAATTGACTGTTTCGGTGTGGAACCACATTACGACGGGATCCAAACCAGAAAGAGGCCAGGATCCGGCCAACAAGTATGCGAAAAACGCGAAAGTATGTACCTGATGATTGCAAATACCAGAACTAAGCCAAACATAACCAGCGTTATCCTCCAAAATATTAATCGCAACCAGGTTTAATTGACTGTTTCGGTGTGGGACCACAATACGACGGGATCCAAACCACAAAAAACCCGAGATCTGGCCAACAAGTAAGTGAAAAATGCGAAAGTACGAGCCAGATGAGGACAAATACCAGACCTTACCCAGACATAACCGGCGTTATCCTCTAAGATACTAATCGGAATCAGCTTTTATTGACTGTTTCAGTGTGGTACCACATTACTACGTGATGCAAACCAGAAAAAGCCCAGGATCTGGCCAACTAGTATGCGAGAAATGCGAAAG
Source organism: Colletes latitarsis (assembly GCF_051014445.1). Lineage (NCBI taxonomy): Eukaryota > Metazoa > Arthropoda > Insecta > Hymenoptera > Colletidae > Colletes > Colletes latitarsis. Next base: position 1,893,988 of record NW_027488368.1, on the reverse strand, counting down.
AACGAGCCAGATGAGGGCAAATACCAGACCTTACCCAGACATAACCGGCGTTATCTTCTAAAATACTAATCGGAACCAGCTTTTATTGACAGTGTGGTACCACATTACTGCGTTGTCAAAGCCAGGAAAAGGCCAGGATCTGGCCAACAAGTATGCGAAAAATGCGAATGTACGAGCCAGATGATTGCAAATACCAGAACTAACCCAGACACTACCAGCGTTATCCTCTAAAATACTAATCGGAACCAGCTTTTATTGACAGTGTGGTACCACATCACTACGTGATCCAAGCCAGAAAAAGCCCAGGATCTGGCGAACAAGTATGCGAAAAATGCGAAAGTATGTACCTGATGATTGCAAATACCAGAACTAACCCAAACATAACCAGCGTTATCCTCCAAAATATTAATCGCAACCAGGTTTAGTTGACTGTTTCGGTGTGGAACCACATTACGACGGGATCCAAACCACTAAAAACCCGAGATCTGGCCAACAAGTTAGTGAAAAATGCGAAAGTACGAGCCAGATGAGGGCAAGTACCTGACCTTACCCAGACATAACCGGCGTTATCCTCTAAAATACTAATCGGAATCAACTTTTATTGACTGTTTCAGTGTGGTACCACATTACTACGTGATGCAAACCAGAAAAAGCCCAGGATCTGGCCAACTAGTATGCGAGAAATGCGAAAGTACGATCCTGATGAGGGCAAATCCCAGACCTAACCGAGACATAACCTGCGCTATCCTCTAAAATATTAATCGCAACCGGGATTAATTGACTGTCTCGGTGTGGCACCACATTACTAGGTGGTCCAAGCCAGAAGAAGGCCAGGATCTGGCCAACAAGTATGCGAAAAATGCGAAAGTACGAGCCAGATGAGGGCAAATACCAGAACTAACCCAGACACTACCAGCGCTATCCTCTAAAATACTAATCGGAACCAGCTTTCATTGACAGTGTGGTACCACATTACTACGTGATCCAAGCCAGAAAAAGCCCAGGATCTGGCCAACAAGTATGCGAGAAGTGCGAAAGTACGAGCCAGATGAGGGCAAATCCCAGACCTAACCGCGACATAACCGGCGTTATCCTCTAAAATACTAATCGCATCCAGGTTTAATTAACTGTTTCGGTGTGGTGCCGCATTACTACGTGATCCAAACCAGAAAAGGGCCAGGATCTGGCCAACAAGTATGCGAAAAATGCGAAAGCTCGAGCCAGATGAGGGCAAATATCAGAACTCACCCAGACATAACCAGCGTTGTCCTCTGAAATACTAATCGGAACCAGCTTTTATTGACAGTGTGGTACCACATTACGACGGGATCCAAACCACTAAAAACCCGAGATCTGGCCAACAAGTTAGTGAAAAATGCGAAAGTACGAGCCAGATGAGGGCAAGTACCTGACCTTACCCAGACATAACCGGCGTTATCCTCTAAAATACTAATCGGAATCAACTTTTATTGACTGTTTCAGTGTGGTACCACATTACTACGTGATGCAAACCAGAAAAAGCCCAGGATCTGGCCAACTAGTATGCGAGAAATGCGAAAGTACGAGCCAGATGAGGGCAAATCCCAGACCTAACCGCGACATAACCGGCGTTATCCTCTAAAATACTAATCGCATCCAGGTTTAATTAACTGTTTCGGTGTGGTGCCGCATTACTACGTGATCCAAACCAGAAAAGGGCCAGGATCTGGCCAACAAGTATGCGAAAAATTCGAAAGCTCGAGCCAGATGAGGGCAAATACCAGAACTAACCCAGACACTACCAGCGCTATCCTCTAAAATACTAATCGGAACCAGCTTTCATTGACAGTGTGGTACCACATTACTACGTGATCCAAGCCAGAAAAAGCCCAGGATCTGGCCAACAAGTATGCGAAAAATGCGAAAGCTCGAGCCAGATGAGGGCAAATATCAGAACTCACCCAGACATAACCAGCGTTGTCCTCTGAAATACTAATCGGAACCAGCTTTCATTGACAGTGTGGTACCACATTACTACGTGATCCAAGCCAGAAAAAGCCCAGGATCTGGCCAACAAGTATGCGAGAAGTGCGAAAGTACGATCCTGATGAGGGCAAATCCCAGACCTAACCGAGACATAACCTGCGCTATCCTCTAAAATATTAATCGCAACCGGGATTAATTGACTGTCTCGGTGTGGCACCACATTACTAGGTGGTCCAAGCCAGAGGAAACCCAGGATCTGCCCAACAAGTATGCGAAAAATGCGACAGTATGTTCCTAATGATTGCAAATACCAGAACTAACCCAAACATAACCAGCGTTATCCTCTAAAATATTAATCGGAACCAGGTTTAATTGTCTGTTTCAGTGTGGTACCACATTACTGCGTTCTCAAATCCAGAAGAAGGCCAGGATCTGGCCAACAAGTATGCGAAAAATGCGAAAGTACGAGCCAGATGAGGGCAAATATCAGAACTCACCCAGACATAACCAGCGTTGTCCTCTGAAATACTAATCGGAACCAGCTTTTATTGACAGTGTGGTACCACATTACTACGTGATCCAAACCAGAAAAAGCCCAGGACCTGGCCAACAAGTATGCGAGAAGTGCGAAAGTACGAGCCAGATGAGGGCAAATCCCAGACCTAACCGCGACATAACCGGCGTTATCCTCTAAAATACTAATCGCATCCAGGTTTAATTAACTGTTTCGGTGTGGTGCCGCATTACTACGTGATCCAAACCAGAAAAGGGCCAGGATCTGGCCAACAAGTATGCGAAAAATTCGAAAGGACGAGCCAGATGAGGGCAAATACCAGACCTAACCTAGACATAAACGGCGTTATCCTCTAAAATATTAATCAAAACCAGGATTAATTGACTGTTTCGGTGTGGTACCGCGTTACTACGTGATCCAAACCAGAAAAGGGCCAGGATCTGGCCAACAAGTATGTGAAAAATGCGAAAGCACGAGCCATATGAGGGCAAATACCAGGCCTAACCGAGACGTAACCGGCGTTATCCTCTTAAATACTAATCGCATCCAGCTTTAATTTACTGTTTCGGTGTGGTACCGCATTACTACGTTATCCAAACCAGAAAAGGGCCAGGATCTGGCCAACAAGTATGTGAAAAATGCGAAAGCTCGAGCCAGATGAGGGCAAATACCAGACCTAACCCAGACATAACCGGCGTTATCCTCTAAAATATTAATTGGAACCAGGTTTAATTGACTGTATCAGTGTGGTACCACATTACTGCGTTGTCAAAGCCAGAAAAAGGCCAGGATCTGGCCAACAAGTATGCGAAAAATGCGAAAGTACGAGCCAGATGAGGGCAAATACCAGAAATAACCCAGACATAACCGGCGTTTTCCTCTAAAATATTAATCGCAACCAGGTTTTGTTGACTGTTTCGGTGTGGTACCACATCACTACGTTATCCAAACCAGAGAAAACCCAGGATCTGCCCAAGAAGTATGCGAAAAATGCGAAAGTATGTACCTGATGATTGCAAATACCAGAACTAAGCCAAACATAACCAGCGTTATCCTCCAAAATATTAATCGCAACCAGGTTTAATTGACTGTTTCGGTGTGGGACCACAATACGACGGGATCCAAACCACAAAAAACCCGAGATCTGGCCAACAAGTAAGTGAAAAATGCGAAAGTACGAGCCAGATGAGGACAAATACCAGACCTTACCCAGACATAACCGGCGTTATCCTCTAAGATACTAATCGGAATCAGCTTTTATTGACTGTTTCAGTGTGGTACCACATTACTACGTGATGCAAACCAGAAAAAGCCCAGGATCTGGCCAACTAGTATGCGAGAAATGCGAAAGAACGAGCCAGATGAGGGCAAATACCAGACCTTACCCAGACATAACCGGCGTTATCTTCTAAAATACTAATCGGAACCAGCTTTTATTGACAGTGTGGTACCACATTACTGCGTTGTCAAAGCCAGGAAAAGGCCAGGATCTGGCCAACAAGTATGCGAAAAGTGCGAATGTACGAGCCAGATGATTGCAAATACCAGAACTAACCCAGACACTACCAGCGTTATCCTCTAAAATACTAATCGGAACCAGCTTTTATTGACAGTGTGGTACCACATCACTACGTGATCCAAGCCAGAAAAAGCCCAGGATCTGGCGAACAAGTATGCGAAAAATGCGAAAGTACGAGCCAGATGAGGGCAAATACCAGACCTTACCCAGACATAACCGGCGTTATCCTCTAAAATATTAATCGCAACCAGGATTAATTGACTGTTTCTGTGTGGAACCCCGTTACTACGTTATCCAAACCAGAGAAAACCCAGGATCTGCCCAAGAAGTATGCGAAAAATGCGAAAGTATGTACCTGATGATTGCAAATACCAGAACTAACCCAAACATAACCAGCGTTATCCTCCAAAATATTAATCGCAACCAGGTTTAGTTGACTGTTTCGGTGTGGAACCACATTACGACGGGATCCAAACCACTAAAAACCCGAGATCTGGCCAACAAGTTAGTGAAAAATGCGAAAGTACGAGCCAGATGAGGGCAAATACCTGACCTTACCCAGACATAACCGGCGTTATCCTCTAAAATACTAATCGGAATCAAATTTATTGACTGTTTCAGTGTGGTACCACATTACTACGTGATGCAAACCAGAAAAAGCCCAGGATCTGGCCAACTAGTATGCGAGAAATGCGAAAGTACGATCCTGATGAGGGCAAATCCCAGACCTAACCGAGACATAACCTGCGCTATCCTCTAAAATATTAATCGCAACCGGGATTAATTGACTGTTTCGGTGTGGCACCACATTACTAGGTGGTCCAAGCCAGAAGAAGGCCAGGATCTGGCCAACAAGTATGCGAAAAATGCGAAAGTACGAGCCAGATGAGGGCAAATACAAGACCTTACCCAGACATAACCGGCGTTATCCTCTAAAATATTATTCGCAACCAGGATTAATTGACTGTTTCGGTGTGGAACGGCGTTACTACGTGATCCAAACCAGAAAAAACCCTGGATCTGCGCAACAAGTATGCGAAAAATGCGAAAGTACGAGCCAGATGAGGGCAAATACCAGAACTAACCCAGACATAACCAGCGTTATCCTCTAAAATACTAATCGGAACCAGCTTTTATTGACTGTTTCAGTGTGTCACCACATTACTACGTGTTCCAAACCAGAAAAAGCCCAGGATCTAGCCAACTATTATGCGAGAAATGCGAAAGTACGAGCCAGATGAGGGCAAATACCAGACCTTACCCAGACATAACCGGCGTTATCCTCTAAAATATTAATCGCAACCAGGATTAATTGACTGTTTCTGTGTGGAACCCCGTTACTGCGTGATCCAAACCAGAGAAAACCCAGGATCTGGCCAACAAGTATGCGAAAAGCGCGAAAGTATGAGCCAGATAATTGCAAATACCAGAACTAACCCAAACGTAACCAGCGTTATCCTCCAAACTAATAATCGGAACCAGCTTTTATAGACTGTTTCAGTGTGGTACCACATTACTGCGTTGTCAAAGCCAGGAGAAGGCCAGGATCTGGCCAACAAGTATGCGAAAAATGCGAAAGTACGAGCCAGATGACGGCAAATACCAGAACTAACCCAGACATAACCGGCGTTTTCCTCTAAAATATTAATTGGAACCAGGTTTAATTGACTGTTTCAGTGTGGTACCACATTACTGCGTTGTCAAAGCCAGTTAAAGGCCAGGATCTGGCCAACAAGTATGCGAAAAATGCGAAAGTACGAGCCAGATGGGGGCAAATACCAGAACTGACCCAGACATAATCGGCGTTTTCCTCTACAATATTAATCGCAACTAGGTTTAATTGACTGTTTCGGTGTGGAACCGCATTACGACGGGATCCAAACCACAAAAAACCCAGGATCTGCCTGACAAGTAAGCGAAAAATGCGACAGTATGAGCCAGATGGTTGGAAATACCAGAACTAACCCAGACATAACCGGCGTTATCCTCAAAAATATTAATCGCAACCAGGATTAATTGACTGTTTCGGTGTGGAACCGCGTTACTACGTAATCCAAACAAGAAAAAACCCAGGATCTGGCCAACAAGTATGCGAAAAATGCGAAAATACGAGCCAGATGAGGGCAAATACCAGACCTAACCAAGACGTAACCGGCGTTATCCTCTAAAATATTAATCGGAACCAGGATTTGTTGGCTGTTTCGGTGTGGTACCACATCACTACGTTATCCAAACCAGAGGAAACCCAGGATCTGCCCAACAAGTATGCGAAAAATGCGACAGTATGTTCCTAATGATTGCAAATACCAGAACTAACCCAAACATAACCAGCGTTATCCTCTAAAATATTAATCGGAACCAGGTTTAATTGTCTGTTTCAGTGTGGTACCACATTACTGCGTTCTCAAATCCAGAAGAAGGCCAGGATCTGGCCAACAAGTATGCGAAAAATGCGAAAGTACGAGCCAGGTGAGGGCAAATATCAGAACTCACCCAGACATAACCAGCGTTGTCCTCTGAAATACTAATCGGAACCAGCTTTTATTGACAGTGTGGTACCACATTACTACGTGATCCAAACCAGAAAAAGCCCAGGACCTGGCCAACAAGTATGCGAGAAGTGCGAAAGTACGAGCCAGATGAGGGCAAATCCCAGACCTAACCGCGACATAACCGGCGTTATCCTCTAAAATACTAATCGCATCCAGGTTTAATTAACTGTTTCGGTGTGGTGCCGCATTACTACGTGATCCAAACCAGAAAAGGGCCAGGATCTGGCCAACAAGAATGCGAAAAATTCGAAAGGACGAGCCAGATGAGGGCAAATACCAGACCTAACCTAGACATAAACGGCGTTATCCTCTAAAATATTAATCGCAACCAGGATTAATTGACTGTTTCGGTGTGGTACCGCGTTACTACGTGATCCAAACCAGAAAAGGGCCAGGATCTGGCCAACAAGTATGTGAAAAATGCGAAAGCACGAGCCATATGAGGACAAATACCAGACCTAACCGAGACATAACCGGCGTTATCCTCTTAAATACTAATCGCATCCAGCTTTAATTTACTGTTTCGGTGTGGTACCGCATTACTACGTTATCCAAACCAGAAAAGGGCCAGGATCTGGCCAACAAGTATGTGAAAAATGCGAAAGCACGAGCCAGATGAGGGCAAATACCAGACCTAACCCAGACATAACCGGCGTTATCCTCTAAAATATTAATTGGAACCAGGTTTAATTGACTGTATCAGTGTGGTACCACATTACTGCGTTGTCAAAGCCAGAAAAAGGCCAGGATCTGGCCAACAAGTATGCGAAAAATGCGAAAGTACGAGCCAGATGAGGGCAAATACCAGAAATAACCCAGACATAACCGGCGTTTTCCTCTAAAATATTAATCGCAACCAGGTTTTGTTGACTGTTTCGGTGTGGTACCACATCACTACGTTATCCAAACCAGGGAAAACCCAGGATCTGGCCAACAAGTATGCGAAAAATGCGAAAGTACGAGCCAGATAAGGGCAAATACCAGAACTAACCCAGACATAACCGGCGTTTTCCTCTAAAATATTAATCGCAACCAGGTTTAATTGACTGTTTCGGTGTGGAACCACATTACGACGGGATCCAAACCAGAAAGAGGCCAGGATCCGGCCAACAGGTATGCGAAAAACACGAAAGTATGAGCCAGATGATTGCAAATACCAGAAATAACCTAATCATAACCAGCGTTATCCTCCAAAATATTAATCGCAAACAGGTTTAATTGACTGTTTCGGTGTGGAACCACATTACGACGGGATCCAAACCAGAGAGAGGCCAGGATCCGGCCAACAAGTATGCGAAAAACGCGAAAGTATGAGCCAGATGATTGCAAATACCAGAACTATCCCAAACGTAACTAGCGTTATCCTCCAAACTAATAATCGGAACCAGCTTTTATTAACTGTTTCAGTGTGGTACCACATGACTACGTTACCCAAACCAGAAAAAACACAGGATCTGCCCAACAGGTATGCGAAAAACACGTAAGTATGAGCCAGATGGTTGCAAATACCAGAATTAACCCCAACGTAACCAGCGCTATCCTCCAAACTATTAATCGGAACCAGCTTTTATTGACTGTTTCAGTGTGGTACCACATGACTACGTTATCCAAACCAGAGAAAACCCAGGACCTGCCCAACAAGTATGCGAAAGATGCGAAAGTATGTACCTGATGATTGCAAATACCAGAACTAAGCCAAACGTAACCAGCGTTATTGTCTAAAATACTAATCGGAACCAGCTTTTATTGACAGTGTGGTACCACATTACTACGTGATCCAAGCCAGAAAAAGCCCAGGATCTGGCCAACAAGTATGCGAAAAATGCGAAAGTACGAGCCAGATGAGGGCAAATACCAGTCCTAACCAAGACGTAACCGGCGTTATCCTCTAAAATATTAATCGCAACCAGGTTTTGTTGACTGTTTCGGTGTGGTACCACATCACTACGTTATCCAAACCAGAGAAAACCCAGGATCTGCCCAAGAAGTATGCGAAAAATGCGAAAGTATGTACCTGATGATTGCAAATACCAGAACTAAGCCAAACATAACCAGCGTTATCCTCTAAAATATTAATCGCAACGAGGATTAATTGACTGTTTCTGTGTGGAACCCCGTTACTGCGTGATCCAAACCAGAGAAAACCCAGGATCTGGCCAACAAGTATGCGAAAAGCGCGAAAGTATGAGCCAGATAATTGCAAATACCAGAACTAACCCAAACGTAACCAGCGTTATCCTCCAAACTAATAATCGGAACCAGCTTTTATAGACTGTTTCAGTGTGGTACCACATTACTGCGTTGTCAAAGCCAGGAGAAGGCCAGGATCTGGCCAACAAGTATGCGAAAAATGCGAAAGTACGAGCCAGATGACGGCAAATACCAGAACTAACCCAGACATAACCGGCGTTTTCCTCTAAAATATTAATTGGAACCAGGTTTAATTGACTGTTTCAGTGTGGTACCACATTACTGCGTTGTCAAAGCCAGTTAAAGGCCAGGATCTGGCCAACAAGTATGCGAAAAATGCGAAAGTACGAGCCAGATGGGGGCAAATACCAGAACTGACCCAGACATAATCGGCGTTTTCCTCTACAATATTAATCGCAACTAGGTTTAATTGACTGTTTCGGTGTGGAACCGCATTACGACGGGATCCAAACCACAAAAAACCCAGGATCTGCCTGACAAGTAAGCGAAAAATGCGACAGTATGAGCCAGATGGTTGGAAATACCAGAACTAACCCAGACATTACCGGCGTTATCCTCAAAAATATTAATCGCAACCAGGATTAATTGACTGTTTCGGTGTGGAACCGCGTTACTACGTAATCCAAACAAGAAAAAACCCAGGATCTGGCCAACAAGTATGTGAAAAATGCGAAAGTACGAGCCAGATGAGGGCAAATACCAGACCTAACCAAGACGTAACCGGCGTTATCCTCTAAAATATTAATCGGAACCAGGTTTTGTTGACTGTTTCGGTGTGGTACCACATCACTACGTTATCCAAACCAGAGGAAACCCAGGATCTGCCCAACAAGTATGCGAAAAATGCGACAGTATGTTCCTGATGATTGCAAATACCAGAACTAACCCAAACATAACCAGCGTTATCCTCTAAAATATTAATCGGAACCAGGTTTAATTGTCTGTTTCAGTGTGGTACCACATTACTGCGTTCTCAAATCCAGAAGAAGGCCAGGATCTGGCCAACAAGTATGCGAAAAATGCGAAAGTACGAGCCAGATGAGGGCAAATATCAGAACTCACCCAGACATAACCAGCGTTGTCCTCTGAAATACTAATCGGAACCAGCTTTTATTGACATTGTGGTACCACATTACTGCGTGATCCTAACCAGAAAAAGCCCAGGACCTGGCCAACAAGTATGCGAGAAGTGCGAAAGTACGAGCCAGATGAGGGCAAATCCCAGACCTAACCGCTACATAACCGGCGTTATCCTCTAAAATACTAATCGCATCCAGGTTTAATTAACTGTTTCGGTGTGGTGCCGCATTACTACGTGATCCAAACCAGAAAAGGGCCAGGATCTGGCCAACAAGTATGCGAAAAATTCGAAAGGACGAGCCAGATGAGGGCAAATACCAGACCTAACCTAGACATAAACGGCGTTATCCTCTAAAATATTAATCGCAACCAGGATTAATTGACTGTTTCGGTGTGGTACCGCGTTACTACGTGATCCAAACCAGAAAAGGGCCAGGATCTGGCCAACAAGTATGTGAAAAATGCGAAAGCACGAGCCATATGAGGGCAAATACCAGACCTAACCGAGACATAACCGGCGTTATCCTCTTAAATACTAATCGCATCCAGCTTTAATTTACTGTTTCGGTGTGGTACCGCATTACTACGTTATCCAAACCAGAAAAGGGCCAGGATCTGGCCAACAAGTATGTGAAAAATGCGAAAGCACGAGCCAGATGAGGGCAAATACCAGACCTAACCCAGACATAACCGGCGTAATCCTCTAAAATATTAATTGGAACCAGGTTTAATTGACTGTATCAGTGTGGTACCACATTACTGCGTTGTCAAAGCCAGAAAAAGGCCAGGATCTGGCCAACAAGTATGCGAAAAATGCGAAAGTACGAGCCAGATGAGGGCAAATACCAGAAATAACCCAGACATAACCGGCGTTTTCCTCTAAAATATTAATCGCAACCAGGTTTTGTTGACTGTTTCGGTGTGGTACCACATCACTACGTTATCCAAACCAGGGAAAACCCAGGATCTGGCCAACAAGTATGCGAAAAATGCGAAAGTACGAGCCAGATGAGGGCAAATACCAGAACTAACCCAGACATAACCGGCGTTTTCCTCTAAAATATTAATCGCAACCAGGTTTAATTGACTGTTTCGGTGTGGAACCACATTACGACGGGATCCAAACCAGAAAGAGGCCAGGATCCGGCCAACAGGTATGCGAAAAACACGAAAGTATGAGCCAGATGATTGCAAATACCAGAAATAACCTAATCATAACCAGCGTTATCCTCCAAAATATTAATCGCAAACAGGTTTAATTGACTGTTTCGGTGTGGAACCACATTACGACGGGATCCAAACCAGAAAGAGGCCAGGATCCGGCCAACAAGTATGCGAAAAACGCGAAAGTATGAGCCAGATGATTGCAAATACCAGAACTATCCCAAACGTAACTAGCGTTATCCTCCAAACTAATAATCGGAACCAGCTTTTATTGACTGTTTCAGTGTGGTACCACATGACTACGTTACCCAAACCAGAAAAAACACAGGATCTGCCCAACAGGTATGCGAAAAACACGTAAGTATGAGCCAGATGATTGCTAATACCAGAATTAACCCAAACGTAACCAGCGCTATCCTCCAAACTATTAATCGGAACCAGCTTTTATTGACTGTTTCAGTGTGGTACCACATGACTACGTTATCCAAACCAGAGAAAACCCAGGACCTGCCCAACAAGTATGCGAAAGATGCGAAAGTATGTACCTGATGATTGCAAATACCAGAACTAAGCCAAACGTAACCAGCGTTATTGTCTAAAATACTAATCGGAACCAGCTTTTATTGACAGTGTGGTACCACATTACTACGTGATCCAAGCCAGAAAAAGCCCAGGATCTGGCCAACAAGTATGCGAAAAATGCGAAAGTACGAGCCAGATGAGGGCAAATACCAGTCCTAACCAAGACGTAACCGGCGTTATCCTCTAAGATACTAATCGGAATCAGCTTTTATTGACTGTTTCAGTGTGGTACCACATTACTACGTGATGCAAACCAGAAAAAGCCCAGGATCTGGCCAACTAGTATGCGAGAAATGCGAAAGAACGAGCCAGATGAGGGCAAATACCAGACCTTACCCAGACATAACCGGCGTTATCTTCTAAAATACTAATCGGAACCAGCTTTTATTGACAGTGTGGTACCACATTACTGCGTTGTCAAAGCCAGGAAAAGGCCAGGATCTGGCCAACAAGTATGCGAAAAATGCGAATGTACGAGCCAGATGATTGCAAATACCAGAACTAACCCAGACACTACCAGCGTTATCCTCTAAAATACTAATCGGAACCAGCTTTTATTGACAGTGTGGTACCACATCACTACGTGATCCAAGCCAGAAAAAGCCCCGGATCTGGCGAACAAGTATGCGAAAAATGCGAAAGTATGTACCTGATGATTGCAAATACCAGAACTAACCCAAACATAACCAGCGTTATCCTCCAAAATATTAATCGCAACCAGGTTTAGTTGACTGTTTCGGTGTGGAACCACATTACGACGGGATCCAAACCACTAAAAACCCGAGATCTGGCCAACAAGTTAGTGAAAAATGCGAAAGTACGAGCCAGATGAGGGCAAATACCTGACCTTACCCAGACATAACCGGCGTTATCCTCTAAAATACTAATCGGAATCAACTTTTATTGACTGTTTCAGTGTGGTACCACATTACTACGTGATGCAAACCAGAAAAAGCCCAGGATCTGGCCAACTAGTATGCGAGAAATGCGAAAGTACGATCCTGATGAGGGCAAATCCCAGACCTAACCGAGACATAACCTGCGCTATCCTCTAAAATATTAATCGCAACCGGGATTAATTGACTGTTTCGGTGTGGCACCACATTACTAGGTGGTCCAAGCCAGAAGAAGGCCAGGATCTGGCCAACAAGTATGCGAAAAATGCGAAAGTACGAGCCAGATGAGGGCAAATACAAGACCTTACCCAGACATAACCGGCGTTATCCTCTAAAATATTATTCGCAACCAGGATTAATTGACTGTTTCGGTGTGGAACGGCGTTACTACGTGATCCAAACCAGAAAAAACCCAGGATCTGCGCAACAAGTATGCGAAAAATGCGAAAGTACGAGCCAGATGAGGGCAAATACCAGAACTAACCCAGACATAACCGGCGTTATCCTCTAAAATACTAATCGGAACCAGCTTTTATTGACAGTTTCAGTGTGGTACCACATTCCTACGTGATCCAAACCACAAAAAACCCAGGATCTGGCCAACAAGTATGCGAAAAACGCGGAAGTATGAGTCAGATGATTGCAAATACCAGAACTAACCCAGACATAGCCAGCGTTATCCTCTAAAATACTAATCGGAACCAGCTTTTATTGACAGTGTGGTACCACATAACTACGTGATCCAAACCAGAAAAAGCCCAGGATCTGGCCAACAAGTATGCGAAAAGTGCGAAAGTACGAGCCAGATGAGGGCAAATCCCAGACCTAACCCTGACATAACTGGCGTTATCCTCTAAAATATTAATCGGAACCAGTTTTAATTGACTGTTTCAGTGTGGTACTACATTACTGCGTTGTCAAAGCCAGAAAAAGGCCAGCATCTGGCCAACAAGTATGCGAAAAATGCGAAAGTATGTACATGATGATTGCAAACACCAGAACTAAGCCAAACATAACCAGCGTTATCCTGCAAAATATTAATCGCAACCAGGTTTAATTGACTGTTTCGGTGTGGAACCATATTGCGACGGGATCCAAACAACTAAAAACCCGAGATCTGGCCAACAAGTAAGTGAAAAATGCGAAAGTACGAGCCAGATGAGGGCAAATAACAGACCTTACCCAGACATAACCGGCGTTATCCTCTAAGATACTAATCGGAATCAGCTTTTATTGACTGTTTCAGTGTGGTACCACATTACTACGTGATGCAAACCAGAAAAAGCCCAGGATCTGGCCAACTAGTATGCGAGAAATGCGAAAGTACGAGCCAGATGAGGGCAAATCCCAGACCTAACCGAGACATAACCTGCGCTATCCTCTAAAATATTAATCGCAACCAGGTTTAATTTACTGTTTCGGTGTGGTACCGTATTACTACGTGATCCAAACCAGAAAAAGGCCAGTGTCTGGCCAACAAGTATGCGAAAAACGCGAAAGTACGAACCAGATGAGGGCAAATACCAGACCTTACCCAGACATAACCGGCGTTATCCTCTAAAATATTAATCGCAACCAGGATTAATTGACTGTTTCTGTGTGGAACCCCGTTACTGCGTGATCCAAACCAGAGAAAACCCAGGATCTGGCCAACAAGTATGCGAAAAGCGCGAAAGTATGAGCCAGATAATTGCAAATACCAGAACTAACCCAAACGTAACCAGCGTTATCCTCCAAACTAATAATCGGAACCAGCTTTTATAGACTGTTTCAGTGTGGTACCACATTACTGCGTTGTCAAAGCCAGGAGTAGGCCAGGATCTGGCCAACAAGTATGCGAAAAATGCGAAAGTACGAGCCAGATGACGGCAAATACCAGAACTAACCCAGACATAACCGGCGTTTTCCTCTAAAATATTAATTGGAACCAGGTTTAATTGACTGTTTCAGTGTGGTACCACATTACTGCGTTGTCAAAGCCAGTTAAAGGCCAGGATCTGGCCAACAAGTATGCGAAAAATGCGAAAGTACGAGCCAGATGGGGGCAAATACCAGAACTGACCCAGACATAATCGGCGTTTTCCTCTACAATATTAATCGCAACTAGGTTTAATTGACTGTTTCGGTGTGGAACCGCATTACGACGGGATCCAAACCACAAAAAACCCAGGATCTGCCTGACAAGTAAGCGAAAAATGCGACAGTATGAGCCAGATGGTTGGAAATACCAGAACTAACCCAGACATAACCGGCGTTATCCTCAAAGATATTAATCGCAACCAGGATTAATTGACTGTTTCGGTGTGGAACCGCGTTACTACGTAATCCAAACAAGAAAAAACCCAGGATCTGGCCAACAAGTTTGCGAAAAGCGCGAAAGTATGTGCCAGATGATTGCAAATACCAGAACTAACCCTGACATAACCGGCGTTTTCCTCTAAAATATTAATTGGAACCAGGTTTAATTGACTGTTTCGGTGTGGAACCGCATTACGACGGGATCCAAACCACAAAAAACCCAGGATCTGGCCAACAAGTATGCGAAAAATGCGAAAGTACGAGCCAGATGAGGGCAAATACCAGACCTAACCAAGACGTAACCGGCGTTATCCTCTAAAATATTAATCGCAACCAGGTTTTGTTGACTGTTTCGGTGTGGTACCACATCACTACGTTATCCAAACCAGAGAAAACCCAGGATCTGCCCAACAAGTATGCAAAAAATGCGAAGGTATGTACCTGATGATTGCAAATACCAGAACTAACCCAAACATAACCAGCGTTATCCTCCAAAATATTAATCGCAACCAGGTTTAATTGACTGTTTCGGTGTGGATCCACATTACGGCGGGATCCAAACCACAAAAAACCCGAGATCTGGCCAACAAGAAAGTGAAAAATGCGAAAGTACGAGCCAGATGAGGGCAAATCCGAGACCTAACCCAGACATAACCGGCGTTATCTTCCAAAATATTAATCGGAACCAGATTTAATTGACAGTTTCAGTGTGGTGCCACATTACTGCGTTGTCAAAGCCAGAAAAAGGCCAGGATCAGGCCAACAAGTATGCGAAAAATGCGAAAGTACGAGCCAGATGAGGGCAAATACCATAACTAACCCAGACATAACCGGCGTTTTCCTCTAAAATATTACTCGCAACCAGGTTTTGTTGACTGTTTCGGTGTGGTACCACATCACTAAGTTATCCAAACCAGAGAAAACCCAGGATCTGCCCAACAAGTATGCGAAAAATGCGAAAGTATGAGCCAGATGAGGGCAAATAGCAGAACTAACCCAAACATAACCAGCGATATCCTCCAAAATATTAATCGCAACCAGGTTTAATTGACTGTTTCGGTGTGGTACCACATGACTACGTTACCCAAACCAGAAAAAACCCAGGATCTGGCCAACAAGTATGCGAAAAACGCGAAAGTATGAGCCAGACGATTGCGAATACCAGAACTAACCCAGACATAACCAGCGTTATCCTCTGAAATACTAATCGGAACCAGCTTTTATTGACAGTGTGGTACCACATTACTACGTGATCCAATCCACAAAAAACCCCGGATCTGGCCAACAAGTATGCGAAAAACGCGAAAGTATGAGCCAGCCGGTTGCAAATACCAGAACTAACCCAGACTTAACCAGCGTTATCCTCTGAAATACTAATCGGAACGAGCTTTTATTGACAGCGTGGTACCACATTACTACGTGATCCAAGCCAGAAAAAGCCCAGGATCTGGCCAACAAGTATGCGAAAAATGCGAAAGTATGTACCTGATGATTGCAAATACCAGACCTAACCCAAACATAACCAGCGTTATCCTCCAAAATATTAATCGCAACCAGGTTTAATTGACTGTTTCGGTGTGGAACCACATTACGACGGGATCCAAACCACTAAAGACCCGAGATCTGGCCAACAAGTAAGTGAAAAATGCGAAAGTACGAGCCAGATGAGGGCAAATACCAGACCTTACCCAGACATAACCGGCGTTATCCTCTAAAATACTAATCGGAATCAACTTTTATTGACTGTTTCAGTGTGGTACCACATTACTACGTGATGCAAACCAGAAAAAGCCCAGGATCTGGCCAACTAGTATGCGAGAAATGCGAAAGTACGAGCCAGATGAGGGCAAATCCCAGACCTAACCGAGACATAACCTGCGCTATCCTCTAAAATATTAATCGCAACCGGGATTAATTGACTGTTTTGGTGTGGCACCACATTACTACGTGCTCCAAGCCAGAAGAAGGCCAGGATCTGCCCAACAAGAATGCGAAAAATGCGAAAGTATGAGCCAGATGAGGGCAAATACCAGAACTAACCCAGACATAACCAGCGTTATCCTCCAAACTAATAATCGGAACCAGCTTTTATTGACAGTTTCAGTGTGGTACCACATGACTACGTTACCCAAACCAGAAAAAACCCAGGATCTGGCCAACAAGTATGCGAAAAACGCGAAAGTATGAGCCAGACGATTGCAAATACCAGAACTAACCCAGACATAACCAGCGTTATCCTCTGAAATACTAATCGGAACCAGCTTTTATTGACAGTGTGGTACCACATTACTACGTGGTGCAAACCACAAAAAACCCAGGATCTGGCCAACAAGTATGCGAAAAACACAAAAGTATGAGCCAGACGATTGCAAATACCAGAACTAACCCAGACTTAACCAGCGTTATCCTCTGAAATACTAATCGGAACCAGCTTTTATTGACAGTGTGGTACCACATTACTACGTGATCCAAGCCAGAAAAAGCCCAGGATCTGGCCAACAAGTATGCGAAAAATGCGAAAGTATGAGCCAGATGATTGCAAATACCAGAACTAACCTAGACACAACCGGCGTTATCCTCTAAAATACTAATCGGAACCAGCTTTTATTGACAGTGTGGTACCACATTACTACGTGATACAAACCAGAAAAAGCCCGAGATCTGGCCAACAAGTAAGTGAAAAATGCGAAAGTACGAGCCAGATGAGGGCAAATACCAGACCTTACCCAGACATAACCGGCGTTATCCTCTAAAATACTAATCGGAATCAGCTTTTATTGACTGTTTCAGTGTGGTACCACATTACTACGTGATGCAAACCAGAAAAAGCCCAGGATCTGGCCAACTAGTATGCGAAAAATGCGAAAGTACGAGCCAGATGAGGGCAAATACCAGACCTAACCAAGACGTAACCGGCGTTATCCTCTAAATTATTAATCGCAACCAGGTTTTGTTGACTGTTTCGGTGTGGTACCACATCACTACGTTATCCAAACCAGAGAAAACCCAGGATCTGCCCAACAAGTAAGCGAAAAATGCGAAAGTATGTACCTGATGATTGCAAATACCAGAACTAACCCAAACATAACCAGCGTTATCCTCCAAAATAATAATCGCAACCAGGTTTAATTGACTGTTTCGGTGTGGAACCACATTACGACGGGATCCATACCAGAAAAAACCCAGGATCTGGCCAACAAGTATGCGAAAAACGCGAAAGTATGAGCCAGACGATTGCAAATACCAGAACTAACCCAGACATAACCAGCGTTATCCTCTGAAATACTAATCGGAACCAGCTTTTATTGACAGTTTCAACGTGGTACCACATTCCTACGTGATCTAAACCACAAAAAACCCGGGATCTGGCCAACAAGTATGCGAAAAATGCGAAAGTATGAGCCAGATGATTGCAAATACCAGAACTAACCTAGACACAACCGGCGTTATCCTCTAAAATACTAATCGGAACCTGCTTTTATTGACAGTGTGGTACCACATTACTACGTGATACAAACCAGAAAAAGCCCGAGATCTGGCCAACAAGTAAGTGAAAAATGCGAAAGTACGAGCCAGATGAGGGCAAATACCAGACCTTACCCAGACATAACCGGCGTTATCCTCTAAAATACTAATCGGAATCAGCTTTTATTGACTGTTTCAGTGTGGTACCACATTACTGCGTTGTCAGAGCCAGAAAAAGGCCAGGATCCGGCCAACAGGTATGCGAAAAACGCGTAAGTATGAGCCAGATGGTTGCTAATACCAGAACTAACCCAGACATAACCAGCGTTATCGTCTAAAATACTAATCGGAACCAGCTTTTATTGACAGTGTGGTACCACATTACTACGTGATCCAAACCAGAAAAAGCCCAGGATCTGGCCAACAAGTATCCGAAAACTGCGAAAATACGAGCCAGATGAGGGCAAATCCCAGACCTAACCCAGACATAACCGGCGTTATCCTCTAAAATATTAATCGGACCCAGTTTTAATTGACTGTTTCAGTGTGGTACCTCATTACTGCGTTGTCAAAGCCAGAAAAAGGCCAGGATCTGGCCAACAAGTATGCGAAAAATGCGAAAGTATGTACATGATGATTGCAAATACCAGAACTAAGCCAAACATAACCAGCGTTATCCTCCAAAATATTAATCGCAACCAGGTTTAATTGACTGGTTCGGTGTGGAACCACATTCCGACGGGATCCAAACCACTAAAAACCCGAGATCTGGCAAACAACGAAGTGAAAAATGCGAAAGTACGAGCCAGATGAGGGCAAATACCAGACCTTACCCAGACATAACCGGCGTTATCCACTAAGATACTAATCGGAATCAGCTTTTATTGACTGTTTCAGTGTGGTACCACATTACTACGTGATGCAAACCAGAAAAAGCCCAGGATCTGGCCAACTAGTATGCGAGAAATGCGAAAGTACGAGCCAGATGAGGGCAAATACCAGACCTAACCAAGACGTAACCGGCGTTATCCTCTAAAATATTAATCGCAACCAGGTTTTGTTGACTGTTTCGGTGTGGTACCACATCACTAAGTTATCCAAACCTGAGATAACCCAGGATCTGGCCAACAAGTATGCGAAAAACGCGAAAGTACGAGCCAGATTAGGGCAAATACAAGACCTTACCCAGGCATAACCGGCGTTATCCTCTAAAATATTATTCGCAGCCCAGGATTAATTGACTGTTTCGGTGTGGAACGGCGTTACTACGTGATCCAAACCAGAAAAAACCCAGGATCTGGCCAACAAGTATGCGAAAAATGCGAAAGTACGAGCCAGATGAGGGCAAATACCAGAACTAACCCAGACTTAACCAGCGTTATCCTCTGAAATACTAATCGGAACCAGCTTTTATTGACAGTGTGGTACCACATTACTACGTGATCCAAGCCAGAAAAAGCCCAGGATCTGCCAACAAGTATGCGAAAAATGCGAAAGTACGAGCCAGATGAGGGCAAATACCAGACCTAACCAAGACGTAACCGGCGCTATCCTCTAAAATATTAATCGCAACCAGGTTTAATTTACTGTTTCGGTGTGGTACCGTATTACTACATGATCCAAACCAGAAAAAGGCCAGTGTCTGGCCAACAAGTACGCGAAAAACGCGAAAGTACGAACCAGATGAGGGCAAATACCAGAACTAACCCAGACTTAACCAGCGTTATCCTCTGAAATACTAATCGGAACCAGCTTTTATTGACAGTGTGGTACCACATTACTACGTGATCCAAGCCAGAGAAAACCCAGGATCTGCCAAACAAGTATGCGAAAAAAGCGAAAGTATGTACCTGATGATTGCAAATACCAGATCTAACCCAAACATAACCAGCGTTATCCTCCAAAATATTAATCGCAACCAGGTTTAATTGACTGTTTCGGTGTGGAACCACATTACGACGGGATCCAAACCACTAAAAACCCGAGATCTGGCCAACAAGTTAGTGAAAAATGCGAAAGTACGAGCCAGATGAGGGCAAATACCAGACCTAACCAAGACGTAACCGGCGTTATCCTCTAAAATATTCATCGGAATCAGTTTTAATTGACTGTTTCAGTGTGGTACTACATTACTGCGTTGTCAAAGCCAGAAAAAGGCCAGCATCTGGCCAACAAGTATGCGAAAAATGCGAAAGTATGTACATGATGACTGCAAATACCAGAACTAAGCCAAACATAACCAGCGTTATCCTGCAAAATATTAATCGCAACCAGGTTTAATTGACTGTTTCGGTGTGGAACCATATTGCGACGGGATCCAAACAACTAAAAACCCGAGATCTGGCCAACAAGTAAGTGAAAAATGCGAAAGTACGAGCCAGATGAGGGCAAACACCAGACCTTACCCAGACATAACCGGCGTTATCCTCTAAGATACTAATCGGAATCAGCTTTTATTGACTGTTTCAGTGTGGTACCACATTACTACGTGATGAAAAACCAGAAAAAGCCCAGGATCTGGCCAACTAGTATGCGAGAAATGCGAAAGTACGAGCCAGATGAGGGCAAATCCCAGACCTAACCGAGACATAACCTGCGCTATCCTCTAAAATATTAATCGCAACCAGGTTTAATTTACTGTTTCGGTGTGGTACCGTATTACTACGTGATCCAAACCAGAAAAAGGCCAGTGTCTGGCCAACAAGTACGCGAAAAACGCGAAAGTACGAACCAGATGAGGGCAAATACCAGACCTTACCCTGACATAACCGGCGTTATCCTCTAAAATATTAATCGCAACCAGGATTAATTGACTGTTTCGGTGTGGAACCGCGTTACTGCCTGATCCAAACCAGAAAAAACCCAGGATCTGTCCAACAAGTATGCGAAAAGCGCGAAAGTATGAGCCAGATGATTGCAAATACCAGAACTAACCCAAACGTAACCAGCGTTATCCGCCAAACTAATAATCGGAACCAGCTTTAATTGACCGTTTCAGTGTGGTACCACATTACTACGTGATCCAAACCACAAAAAACCCAGGATCTGGCCAACAAGTATGCGAAAAACGCGGAAGTATGAGTCAGATGATTGCAAATACCAGAACTAACGCAGACATAGCCAGCGTTATCCTCTAAAATACTAATCGGAACCAGCTTTTATTGACTGTTTCAGTGTGGTACCACATTACTACGTGATGCAAACCAGAAAAGGGCCAGGATCTGGCCAACAAGTATGCGAAAAACACGAAAGTGTGAGCCAGATAATTGCAAATACCAGAACTTACACAGACATAACCAGCGTTATCCTCTAAAATACTAATCGGAACCAGCTTTTATTGACTGTTTCAGTGTGGTACCACATTACTACGTGTTCCAAACCAGAAAGAGCCCAGGATCTGGCCAACTATTACGCGAGAAATGCGAAAGTACGAGCCAGATGAGGGCAAATACCAGACCTTAGCCAGACATAACCGGCGTTATCCTCTAAAATATTAATCGCAACCAGGATTAATTGACTGTTTCGGTGTGGAACCCCGTTACTGCGTGATCCAAACCAGAGAAAACCCAGGATCTGGCCAATTAGTATGCGAAAAGCGCGAAAGTATGAGCCAGATAATTGCAAATACCAGAACTAACCCAAACGTAACCAGCGTTATCCGCCAAACTAATAATCGGAACCAGCTTTAATTGACCGTTTCAGTGTGGTACCACATTACTACGTGATCCAAACCACAAAAAACCCAGGATCTGGCCAACAAGTATGCGAAAAATGCGAAAGTACGAGCCAGATGGTTGGAAATACCAGAACTAACCCAGACATAACCGGCGTTATCCTCTAAAATATTAATCGCAACCAGGTTTTGTTGACTGTTTCGGTGTGGTACCACATCACTACGTTATCCAAACCAGAGAAAACCCAGGATCTGCCCAACAAGTATGCAAAAAATGCGAAAGTATGTACCTGATGATTGCAAATACCAGAACTAACCCAAACATAACCAGCGTTATCCTCCAAAATATTAATCGCAACCAGGTTTAATTGACTGTTTCGGTGTGGATCCACATTACGGCGGGATCCAAACAACAAAAAACCCGAGATCTGGCCAACTAGAAAGTGAAAAATGCGAAAGTACGAGCCAGATGAGGGCAAATACCATAACTAACCCAGACATAACCGGCGTTTTCCTCTAAAATATTACTCGCAACCAGGTTTTGTTGACTGTTTCGGTGTGGTACCACATTACTACGTGATCCAAACCACAAAAAACCCAGGATCTGGCCAACAAGTATGCGAAAAACGCGAAAGTATGAGCCAGCCGATTGCAAATACCAGAACTAACCCAGACTTAACCAGCGTTATCCTCTGAAATACTAATCGGAACCAGCTTTTATTGACAGCGTGGTACCACATTACTACGTGATCCAAGCCAGAAAAAGCCCAGGATCTGGCCAACAAGTATGCGAAAAATGCGAAAGTATGTACCTGATGATTGCAAATACCAGAACTAACCCAAACATAACCAGCGTTATCCTCCAAAATATTAATCGCAACCAGGTTTAATTGACTGTTTCGGTGTGGAACCACATTACGACGGGATCCAAACCACTAAAGACCCGAGATCTGGCCAACAAGTAAGTGAAAAATGCGAAAGTACGAGCCAGATGAGGGCAAATACCAGACCTTACCCAGACATAACCGGCGTTATCCTCTAAAATACTAATCGGAATCAACTTTTATTGACTGTTTCAGTGTGGTACCACATTACTACGTGATGCAAACCAGAAAAAGCCCAGGATCTGGCCAACTAGTATGCGAGAAATGCGAAAGTACGAGCCAGATGAGGGCAAATCCCAGACCTAACCGAGACATAACCTGCGCTATCCTCTAAAATATTAATCGCAACCGGGATTAATTGACTGTTTCGGTGTGGCATCACATTACTACGTGGTCCAAGCCAGAAGAAGGCCAGGATCTGGCCAACAAGTATGCGAAAAACGCGAAAGTATGAGCCAGACGATTGCAAATACCAGAACTAACCCAATCATAACCAGCGTTATCCTATGAAATACTAATCGGAACCAGCTTTTATTGACAGTGTGGTACCACATTACTACGTGATCCAAACCACAAAAAACCCAGGATCTGGCCAACAAGTATGCGAAAAACGCGAAAGTATGAGCCAGATGGTTGGAAATACCAGAACTAACCCAGACATAACCGGCGTTTTCCTCTAAAATTTTAATTGGAACCAGGTTTAATTGACAGTTTCGGTGTGGAACCGCATTACGACGGGATCCAAACCACAAAAAACCCAGGATCTGTACATCAAGTATGCGAAAAATGCGAAAGTACGAGCCAGATGAGGGCAAATACCAGACCTACCCCAGACATAACCGGCGTTTTCCTCTAAAATATTAATCGGAACCAGGTTTAATTGACTGTTTCAGTGTGGTGCCACATTACTGCGTTGTCAAAGCCAGAAAAAGGCCAGGATCTGGCCAACAAGTATGCGAAAAATGCGAAAGTACGAGCCAGATGGTTGGAAATACCAGAAATAACCCAGACATAACCGGCGTTATCCTCTAAAATATTAATCGCTACCAGGTTTTGTTGACTGTTTCGGTGTGGTACCACATCACTACGTTATCCAAACCAGAGAAAACCCAGGATCTGCCCAACAAGTATGCGAAAAATGCGAAAGTATGTACCTGATGATTGCAAATACCAGAACTAACCCAAACATAACCAGCGTTATCCTCCAAAATATTAATCGCAACCAGGTTTAATTGACTGTTTCGGTGTGGATCCACATTACAGCGGGATCCAAACCACAAAAAACCCGAGATCTGGCCAACAAGAAAGTGAAAAATGCGAAAGTACAAGCCAGATGAGGGCAAATCCCAGACCTAACCCAGACATAACCGGCGTTTTCCTCTAAAATATTAATCGGAACCAGGTTTAATTGACTGTTTCAGTGACGTGCCACATTACTGCGTTGTCAAAGCCAGAAAAAGGCCAGGATCTGGCCAACAAGTATGCGAAAAATGCGAAAGTACGAGCCAGATGAGGGCAAATATCAGAACTAACCCAGACATAACCGGCGTTTTCCTCTAAAATATTAATCGGAACCAGGTTTAATTGACTGTTTCAGTGTGGTGCCACATTACTGCGTTGTCAAAGCCAGAAAAAGGCCAGGATCTGGCCAACAGGTATGCGAAAAATGCGAATATATGAGCCAGATGATTGCAAATACCAGAACTAACCTAGACATAACCGGCATTATCCTCTAAAATACTAATCGGAACCAGCTTTTATTGACAGTGTGGTACCACATTACTACGTGATACAAACCAGAAAAAGCCCGAGATCTGGCCAACAGGTAAGTGAAAAATGCGAAAGTACGAGCCAGATGAGGGCAAATACCAGACCTTACCCAGCCATAACCGGCGTTATCCTCTAAAATACTAATCGGAATCAGCTTTTATTGACTGTTTCAGTGTGGTACCACATTACTGCGTTGTCAAAGCCAGAAAAAGGCCAGGATCTGGCCAGCAGGTATGCGAAAAACGCGTAAGTATGAGCCAGATGATTGCTAATACCAGAACTAACCCAGACATAACCAGCGTTATCGTCTAAAATACTAATCGGAACCAGCTTTTATTGACAGTGTGGTACCACATTACTACGTGAGCCAAAGCAGAAAAAGCCCAGGATCTGGCCAACAAGTATCCGAAAAGTGCGAATGTACGAGCCAGATGAGGGCAAATCCCAGACCTCACCCAGACATAACCGGCGTTATCCTCTAAAATATTAATCGGAACCAGTTTTAATTGACTGTTTCAGTGTGGTACCTCATTACTGCGTTGTCAAAGCCAGAAAAAGGCCAGGATCTGGCCAACAAGTATGTGAAAAATGCGAAAGTATGTACATGATGATTGCAAATACCAGAACTAAGCCAAACATAACCACCGTTATCCTCCAAAATATTAATCGCAACCAGGTTTAATTGACTGTTTCGGTGTGGATCCACATTACGGCGGGATCCAAACCACAAAAAACCCGAGATCTGGCCAACAAGTAAGCGAAAAATGCGAAAGTACGAGCCAGATGAGGGCAAATACCAGACCTTACCCAGACATAACCGGCGTTATCCTCTAAGATACTAATCGGAATCAGCTTTTATTGACTGTTTCAGTGTGGTACCACATTACTACGTGATGCAAACCAGAAAAAGCCCAGGATCTGGCCAACTAGTATGCGAGAAATGCGAAAGTACGAGCCAGATGAGGGCAAATACCAGAACTAACCCAGACATAACCGGCGTTTTCCTCTAAAATATTAATTGGAACCAGGTTTAATTGACTGTTTCAGTGTGGTACCACATTACTGCGTTGTCAAAGCCAGAAAAAGGCCAGGATCTGGCTAACAAGTATGCGAAAAATGCGAAAGTATGTACCTGATGATTGCTAATACCAGAACTAACCCAAACATACCAGCGTTATCCTCCAAAATATTAATCGCAACCAGGTTCAATTGACTGTTTCGGTGTGGATCCACATTACAGCGGGATCCAAACCACAAAAAACCCGAGATCTGGCCAACAAGAAAGTGAAAAATGCGAAAGTACGAGCCAGATGAGGGCAAATCCCAGACCTAACCCAGACATAACCGGCGTTTTCCTCTAAAATATTAATCGGAACCAGGTTTAATTGACTGTTTCAGTGTGGTGCCACATTACTGCGTTGTCAAAGCCAGAAAAAGGCCAGGATCTGGCCAACAGGTATGCGAAAAATGCGAAAGTATGAGCCAGATGATTGCAAATACCAGAACTAACCTAGACATAACCGGCATTATCCTCTAAAATACTAATCGGAACCAGCTTTTATTGACAGTGTGGTACCACATTACTACGTGATACAAACCAGAAAAAGCCCGAGATCTGGCCAACAGGTAAGTGAAAAATGCGAAAGTACGAGCCAGATGAGGGCAAATACCAGACCTTACCCAGCCATAACCGGCGTTATCCTCTAAAATACTAATCGGAATCAGCTTTTATTGACTGTTTCAGTGTGGTACCACATTACTGCGTTGTCAAAGCCAGAAAAGGGCCAGGATCTGGCCAACAGGTATGCGAAAAACGCGTAAGTATGAGCCAGATGATTGCTAATACCAGAACTAACCCAGACATAACCAGCGTTATCGTCTAAAATACTAACCGGAACCAGCTTTTATTGACAGTGTGGTACCACATTACTACGTGATCCAAAGCAGAAAAAGCCCAGGATCTGGCCAACAAGTATCCGAAAAGTGCGAATGTACGAGCCAGATGAGGGCAAATCCCAGACCTCACCCAGACATAACCGGCGTTATCCTCTAAAATATTAATCGGAACCAGTTTTAATTGACTGTTTCAGTGTGGTACCTCATTACTGCGTTGTCAAAGCCAGAAAAAGGCCAGGATCTGGCCAACAAGTATGCGAAAAATGCGAAAGTATGTACATGATGATTGCAAATACTAGAACTAAGCCAAACATAACCACCGTTATCCTCCAAAATATTAATCGCAACCAGGTTTAATTGACTGTTTCGGTGTGGATCCACATTACGGCGGGATCCAAACCACAAAAAACCCGAGATCTGGCCAACAAGTAAGCGAAAAATGCGAAAGTACGAGCCAGATGAGGGCAAATACCAGACCTTACCCAGACATAACCGGCGTTATCCTCTAAGATACTAATCGGAATCAGCTTTTATTGACTGTTTCAGTGTGGTACCACATTACTACGTGATGCAAACCAGAAAAAGCCCAGGATCTGGCCAACTAGTATGCGAGAAATGCGAAAGTACGAGCCAGATGAGGGCAAATCCCAGACCTAACCGAGACATAACCTGCGCTATCCTCTAAAATATTAATCGCAACCAGGTTTAATTTACTGTTTCGTTGTGGTACCGTATTACTACGTGATCCAAACCAGAAAAAGGCCAGTGTCTGGCCAACAAGTACGCGAAAAACGCGAAAGTACGAACCAGATGAGGGCAAATACCAGACCTTACCCAGACATAACCGGCGTTATCCTCTAAAATATTAATCGCAACCAGGATTAATTGACTGTTTCGGTGTGGAACCGCGTTACTGCGTGATCCAAACCAGAAAAAACCCAGGATCTGGCCAACAAGTATGCGAAAAGCGCGAAAGTATGAGCGAGATGATTGCAAATACCAGAACTAACCCAAACGTAACCAGCGTTATCCCCCAAACTAATAATCGGAACCAGCTTTTATAGACTGTTTCAGTGTGGTACCACATTACTGCGTTGTCAGAGCCAGAAGAAGGCCAGGATCTGGCCAACAAGTATGCGAAAAATGCGAAAGTACGAGCCAGATGAGGGCAAATACCAGAACTAACCCAGACATAACCGGCGTTTTCCTCTAAAATATTAATTGGAACCAGGTTTAATTGACTGTTTCAGTGTGGTACCACATTACTGCGTTGTCAAAGCCAGAAAAAGGCCAGGATCTGGCCAACAAGTATGCGAAAAATGCGAAAGTACGCGCCAGATGAGGGCAAATAGCACAACTAACCCAGACATAATCGGCGTTTTCCTCTACAATATTAATCGCAACCAGGTTTAATTGGCTGTTTCGGTGTGGAACCGCATTACGACGGGATCCAAACCACAAAAAACCCAGGATCTGCCGACAAGTAAGCGAAAAATGCGAAAGTATGAGCCAGATGGTTGGAAATACCAGAACTAACCCAGACATAACCGGCGTTATCCTCAAAAATATTAATCGCAACCAGGATTAATTGACTGTTTCGGTGTGGAACCGCGTTACTACGTAATCCAAACCAGAAAAAACCCAGGATCTGGCCAACAAGTATGCGAAAAGCGCGAAAGTATGAGCCAGATGATTGCAAATACCAGAACTAACCCTGACATAACCGGCGGTTTCCTCTAAAATTTTAATTGGAACCAGGTTTAATTGACAGTTTCGGTGTGGAACCGCATTACGACGGGATCCAAACCACAAAAAACCCAGGATCTGTACATCAAGTATGCGAAAAATGCGAAAGTACGAGCCAGATGAGGGCAAATACCAGACCTAACCCAGACATAACCGGCGTTTTCCTCTAAAATATTAATCGGAACCAGGTTTAATTGACTGTTTCAGTGTGGTGCCACATTACTGCGTTGTCAAAGCCAGAAAAAGGCCAGGATCTGGCCAACAAGTATGCGAAAAATGCGAAAGTACGAGCCAGATGGTTGGAAATACCAGAACTAACCCAGACATAACCGGCGTTATCCTCTAAAATATTAATCGCAACCAGGTTTTGTTGACTGTTTCGGTGTGGTACCACATCACTACGTTATCCAAACCAGAGAAAACCCAGGATCTGCCCAACAAGTATGCGAAAAATGCGAAAGTATGTACCTGATGATTGCTAATACCAGAACTAACCCAAACATAACCAGCGTTATCCTCCAAAATATTAATCGCAACCAGGTTTAATTGACTGTTTCGGTGTGGATCCACATTACAGCGGGATCCAAACCACAAAAAACCCGAGATCTGGCCAACAAGAAAGTGAAAAATGCGAAAGTACGAGCCAGATGAGGGCAAATCCCAGACCTAACCCAGACATAACCGGCGTTTTCCTCTAAAATATTAATCGGAACCAGGTTTAATTGACTGTTTCAGTGACGTGCCACATTACTGCGTTGTCAAAGCCAGAAAATGGCCAGGATCTGGCCAACAAGTATGCGAAAAATGCGAAAGTACGAGCCAGATGAGGGCAAATATCAGAACTAACCCAAACATAACCAGCGTTATCCTCCAAAATATTAATCGCAACCAGGTTTAATTGACTGTTTCGGTGTGGATCCACATTACAGCGGGATCCAAACCACAAAAAACCCGAGATCTGGCCAACAAGTAAGCGAAAAATGCGAAAGTACGAGCCAGATGAGGGCAAATACCAGACCTTACCCAGACATAACCGGCGTTATCCTCTAAGATACTAATCGGAATCAGCTTTTATTGACTGTTTCAGTGTGGTACTACATTACTACGTGATGCAAACCAGAAAAAGCCCAGGATCTGGCCAACAGGTATGCGAAAAATGCGAAAGTATGAGCCAGATGATTGCAAATACCAGAACTAACCTAGACATAACCGGCATTATCCTCTAAAATACTAATCGGAACCAGCTTTTATTGACAGTGTGGTACCACATTACTACGTGATACAAACCAGAAAAAGCCCGAGATCTGGCCAACAGGTAAGTGAAAAATGCGAAAGTACGAGCCAGATGAGGGCAAATACCAGACCTTACCCAGCCATAACCGGCGTTATCCTCTAAAATACTAATCGGAATCAGCTTTTATTGACTGTTTCAGTGTGGTACCACATTACTGCGTTGTCAAAGCCAGAAAAAGGCCAGGATCTGGCCAGCAGGTATGCGAAAAACGCGTAAGTATGAGCCAGATGATTGCTAATACCAGAACTAACCCAGACATAACCAGCGTTATCGTCTAAAATACTAATCGGAACCAGCTTTTATTGACAGTGTGGTACCACATTACTACGTGAGCCAAAGCAGAAAAAGCCCAGGATCTGGCCAACAAGTATCCGAAAAGTGCGAATGTACGAGCCAGATGAGGGCAAATCCCAGACCTCACCCAGACATAACCGGCGTTATCCTCTAAAATATTAATCGGAACCAGTTTTAATTGACTGTTTCAGTGTGGTACCTCATTACTGCGTTGTCAAAGCCAGAAAAAGGCCAGGATCTGGCCAACAAGTATGCGAAAAATGCGAAAGTATGTACATGATGATTGCAAATACCAGAACTAAGCCAAACATAACCACCGTTATCCTCCAAAATATTAATCGCAACCAGGTTTAATTGACTGTTTCGGTGTGGATCCACATTACGGCGGGATCCAAACCACAAAAAACCCGAGATCTGGCCAACAAGTAAGCGAAAAATGCGAAAGTACGAGCCAGATGAGGGCAAATACCAGACCTTACCCAGACATAACCGGCGTTATCCTCTAAGATACTAATCGGAATCAGCTTTTATTGACTGTTTCAGTGTGGTACCACATTACTACGTGATGCAAACCAGAAAAAGCCCAGGATCTGGCCAACTAGTATGCGAGAAATGCGAAAGTACGAGCCAGATGAGGGCAAATACCAGAACTAACCCAGACATAACCGGCGTTTTCCTCTAAAATATTAATTGGAACCAGGTTTAATTGACTGTTTCAGTGTGGTACCACATTACTGCGTTGTCAAAGCCAGAAAAAGGCCAGGATCTGGCTAACAAGTATGCGAAAAATGCGAAAGTATGTACCTGATGATTGCTAATACCAGAACTAACCCAAACATACCAGCGTTATCCTCCAAAATATTAATCGCAACCAGGTTCAATTGACTGTTTCGGTGTGGATCCACATTACAGCGGGATCCAAACCACAAAAAACCCGAGATCTGGCCAACAAGAAAGTGAAAAATGCGAAAGTACGAGAAAGATGAGGGCAAATACCAGACCTTACCCAGCCATAACCGGCGTTATCCTCTAAAATACTAATCGGAATCAGCTTTTATTGACTGTTTCAGTGTGGTACCACATTACTGCGTTGTCAAAGCCAGAAAAAGGCCAGGATCTGGCCAACAGGTATGCGAAAAACGCGTAAGTATGAGCCAGATGATTGCTAATACCAGAACTAACCCAGACATAACCAGCGTTATCGTCTAAAATACTAATCGGAACCAGCTTTTATTGACAGTGTGGTACCACATTACTACGTGATCCAAAGCAGAAAAAGCCCAGGATCTGGCCAACAAGTATCCGAAAAGTGCGAATGTACGAGCCAGATGAGGGCAAATCCCAGACCTCACCCAGACATAACCGGCGTTATCCTCTAAAATATTAATCGGAACCAGTTTTAATTGACTGTTTCAGTGTGGTACCTCATTACTGCGTTGTCAAAGCCAGAAAAAGGCCAGGATCTGGCCAACAAGTATGCGAAAAATGCGAAAGTATGTACATGATGATTGCAAATACTAGAACTAAGCCAAACATAACCACCGTTATCCTCCAAGATATTAATCGCAACCAGGTTTAATTGACTGTTTCGGTGTGGATCCACATTACGGCGGGATCCAAACCACAAAAAACCCGAGATCTGGCCAACAAGTAAGCGAAAAATGCGAAAGTACGAGCCAGATGAGGGCAAATACCAGACCTTACCCAGACATAACCGGCGTTATCCTCTAAGATACTAATCGGAATCAGCTTTTATTGACTGTTTCAGTGTGGTACCACATTACTACGTGATGCAAACCAGAAAAAGCCCAGGATCTGGCCAACTAGTATGCGAGAAATGCGAAAGTACGAGCCAGATGAGGGCAAATCCCAGACCTAACCGAGACATAACCTGCGCTATCCTCTAAAATATTAATCGCAACCAGGTTTAATTTACTGTTTCGGTGTGGTACCGTATTACTACGTGATCCAAACCAGAAAAAGGCCAGTGTCTGGCCAACAAGTACGCGAAAAACGCGAAAGTACGAACCAGATGAGGGCAAATACCAGACCTTACCCAGACATAACCGGCGTTATCCTCTAAAATATTAATCGCAACCAGGATTAATTGACTGTTTCGGTGTGGAACCGCGTTACTGCGTGATCCAAACCAGAAAAAGCCCAGGATCTGGCCAACTAGTATGCGAGAAATGCGAAAGTACGAGCCAGATGAGGGCAAATCCCAGACCTAACCGAGACATAACCTGCGCTATCCTCTAAAATATTAATCGCAACCAGGTTTAATTTACTGTTTCGGTGTGGAACCGTATTACTACGTGATCCAAACCAGAAAAAACCCAGGATCTGGCCAACAAGTATGCGAAAAATGCGAAAGTACGAGCCAGATGAGGGCAAATACCAGAACTAACCCAGACATAACCGGCGTTTTCCTCTAAAATATTAATTGGAACCAGGTTTAGTTGACTGTTTCAGTGTGGTACCACATTACTGCGTTGTCAAAGCCAGAAAAAGGCCAGGATCTGGCCAACAAGTATGCGAAAAATGCGAAAGTACGCGCCAGATGAGGGCAAATAGCACAACTAACCCAGACATAATCGGCGTTTTCCTCTACAATATTAATCGCAACCAGGTTTAATTGACTGTTTCGGTGTGGAACCGCATTACGACGGGATCCAAACCACAAAAAACCCAGGATCTGCCGACAAGTAAGCGAAAAATGCGAAAGTATGAGCCAGATGGTTGGAAATACCAGAACTAACCCAGACATAACCGGCGTTATCCTCAAAAATATTAATCGCAACCAGGATTAATTGACTGTTTCGGTGTGGAACCGCGTTACTACGTAATCCAAACCAGAAAAAACCCAGGATCTGGCCAACAAGTATGCGAAAAGCGCGAAAGTATGAGCCAGATGATTGCAAATACCAGAACTAACCCTGACATAACCGGCGTTTTCCTCTAAAATTTTAATTGGAACCAGGTTTAATTGACAGTTTCGGTGTGGAACCGCATTACGACGGGATCCAAACCACAAAAAACCCAGGATCTGTACATCAAGTATGCGAAAAATGCGAAAGTACGAGCCAGATGAGGGCAAATACCAGACCTAACCCAGACATAACCGGCGTTTTCCTCTAAAATATTAATCGGAACCAGGTTTAATTGACTGTTTCAGTGTGGTGCCACATTACTGCGTTGTCAAAGCCAGAAAAAGGCCAGGATCTGGCCAACAAGTATGCGAAAAATGCGAAAGTACGAGCCAGATGGTTGGAAATACCAGAACTAACCCAGACATAACCGGCGTTATCCTCTAAAATATTAATCGCAACCAGGTTTTGTTGACTGTTTCGGTGTGGTACCACATCACTACGTTATCCAAACCAGAGAAAACCCAGGATCTGCCCAACAAGTATGCGAAAAATGCGAAAGTATGTACCTGATGATTGCTAATACCAGAACTAACCCAAACATAACCAGCGTTATCCTCCAAAATATTAATCGCAACCAGGTTTAATTGACTGTTTCGGTGTGGATCCACATTACAGCGGGATCCAAACCACAAAAAACCCGAGATCTGGCCAACAAGAAAGTGAAAAATGCGAAAGTACGAGCCAGATGAGGGCAAATCCCAGACCTAACCCAGACATAACCGGCGTTTTCCTCTAAAATATTAATCGGAACCAGGTTTAATTGACTGTTTCAGTGTGGTGCCACATCACTAAGTTATCCAAACCAGAGAAAACCCAGGATCTGCCCAACAAGTATGCGAAAAATGCGAAAGTACGAGCCAGATGAGGGCAAATCCCAGACCTAACCCAGACATAACCGGCGTTTTCCTCTAAAATATTAATCGGAACCAGGTTTAATTGACTGTTTCAGTGTGGTGCCACATTACTGCGTTGTCAAAGCCAGAAAAAGGCCAGGATCTGGCCAACAAGTATGCGAAAAATGCGAAAGTACGAGCCAGATGAGGGCAAATATCAGAACTAACCCAGACATAACCGGCGTTTTCCTCTAAAATATTAATCGGAACCAGGTTTAATTGACTGTTTCAGTGTGGTGCCACATTACTGCGTTGTCAAAGCCAGAAAAAGGCCAGGATCTGGCCAACAAGTATGCGAAAAATGCGAAAGTACGAGCCAGATGAGGGCAAATACCAGAACTAACCCAGACATTACCGGCGTTTTCCTCTAAAATATTATTCGCAACCAGGTTTTGTTGACTGTCTCGGTGTGGTACCACATCACTAAGTTATCCAAACCAGAGAAAACCCAGGATCTGCCCAACAAGTATGCGAAAAATGCGAAAGTATGAGCCAGATGAGGGCAAATACCAGAACTAACCCAGACATAACCGGCGTTTTCCTCTAAAATATTAATCGCAACCAGGTTTTGTTGACTGTTTCAGGTGTGGTACCACATCACTACGTTATCCAAACCATAGAAAACCCAGGATCTGCCCAACAAGTATGCGAAAAATGCGAAAGTATGTACCTGATGGTTGCAAATACCAGAACTAACCCAGACTTAACCAGCGTTATCCTCTGAAATACTAATCGGAACCAGCTTTTATTGACAGTGTGGAACCACATTACGACGGGATCCAAACCAGAAAGGGGCCAGGGTCCGGCCCACAAGTATGCGAAAAACGCGAAAGTATGAGCCAGATGATTGCAAATACCAGAACTAACCCAGACGTAACCAGTGTTATCCTCCAAACTAATAATGGGAGCCAGCTTTTATTGACAGTTTCAGTGTGGTACCACATGACTACGTAATCCAAACGAGAAAAAACCCAGGATCTCGCCACAAGTATGCGAAAAACGCGAAA
The DNA here is from genome assembly GCF_051014445.1 of Colletes latitarsis. Taxonomy (NCBI): domain Eukaryota; kingdom Metazoa; phylum Arthropoda; class Insecta; order Hymenoptera; family Colletidae; genus Colletes; species Colletes latitarsis. Next base: position 1,859,355 of record NW_027488368.1, on the reverse strand, counting down.
GTATGAGCCAGACGATTGCAAATACCAGAACTAACCCAGACTTAACCAGCGTTATCCTCTGAAATACTAATCGGAACCAGCTTTTATTGACAGTGTGGTACCACATTACTACGTGATCCAAGCCAGAAAAAGCCCAGGATCTGGCCAACAAGTATGCGAAAAATGCGAAAGTACGAGCCAGATGAGGGCAAATACCAGACCTAACCAAGACGTAACCGGCGTTATCCTCTAAATTAGTAATCGCAACCAGGTTTTGCTGACTGTTTCGGTGTGGTACCACATCACTACGTCATCCAAACCAGAGAAAACCCAGGATCTGCCCAACAAGTATGCGAAAAACGCGAAAGTATGAGCCAGATGATTGCAAATACCAGAACTAACCCAGGCATAACCAGCGTTATCCTCTAAATTACTAAGCGGAACCAGCTTCTATTGACTGTTTCAACGTGGTACCACATTACTACGTGATCAAAACCAGAAAAGGGCCAGGATCTGGCCAACAAGTATGCGAAAAAGGCGTAAGTATGTGCCAGATGTGGACAAATCCCAGACCTGCCCGAGACATAACCGGCATTATCCTCTAAAATATTAATCGCAACCAGGTTTAATTGACTGTTTCAGTGTGGTACCACACTACCACGTTATCCAAACCAGGAAAAACACCGGATCAGGCCAACAAGTATGCGAAAAACGCGAAAGTATGTGCCAGATGATAGCAAATACCAGAACTAACCCAGGCATAACCAGCGTTATCCTCTAAAATACTTATCGGAACCAGCTTCTATTGACTGTTTCAGTGTGGTACCACATTACTACGGGATCCAAACCAGAAAAAACCCAGGATCCGGCCAACAAGTATGCGAAAAGTGCGAAAGTACGAGACAGATGAGTGCAAATCCCAGACCTGACCGAGACATAACCGGCGTTATCCTCTAAAATATTAATCGCAACCAGGTTTAATTGACTGTTTCAGTGTGGTACCACACTACCACGTTATCCAAACCAGGAAAAACACAGGATCTGCCAACAAGTATACGAAAAAGGCGTAAGTATGTGCCAGATGAGGTCATATCCCAGACCTAACCGAGACATAACCGGCGTTGTCCTCTAAAATATAAATCGCAACCAGGTTTAGATGACTGTTTCAGTGTGGTACCACATTACTACGTGATCCAAACCAGAAAAAACCCAGGATCTGCCCAACAACTATGCGAAAAACGAGAAAGTATGAGCCACATGATTGCAAATGCCAGAGCTAACCTAGACATAACCGGCGTTATCCTCTAAAATACTAATCGGAACCAGCTTTTATTGACAGTGTGGGACCACATTACTACGTGATCCAAGCCAGAAAAAGCCCAGGATCCGGCCAACAAGTATGCGAAAAGTGCGAAAGTACGAGACAGATGAGTGCAAATCCCAGACCTGACCGAGACATAACCGGCGTTATCCTCTAAAATATTAATCGCAACCAGGTTTAATTGTCTGTTTCAGTGTGGTGCCACATTACTACGTCATCCAAACCAGAAAAAGCCCAGGATCTGGCCAACAAGTATGCGAAAAACGCGAAAGTATGAGCCAGATGATTGCAAATACCAGAATTATCCCAGACATAACCAGCGTTATCCTCTAAAACACTAATCGGAACCAGCTATTATTAGACTGTTTCAGTGTGGTATCGCATTGCTACGTGATCCAAATCAGAAAGAGCCCAGGATCTGGCCAACAAGTATGCGAAAAATGCGAAAGTACGAGCCACATGAGGGCAAATACCAGACCTAACCGAGACATAACCGGCGTTATCCTCTAAAATATTAATCGCAACCAGGTTTAATTGTCTGTTCCAGTGTGGTACCACATTACTACGTGATCCAAACCAGGAAAAGCCCAGGATCTGGCCAACAAGTATGCGAAAAATGCGAAAGTACGAGCCACATGAGGGCAAATACCAGACCTAACCGAGACATAACCGGCGTTATCCTCTAAAATATTAATCGCAACCAGGTTTAATTGTCTGTTTCAGTGTGGTGCCACATTACTACGTCATCCAAACCAGAAAAAGCCCAGGATCTGGCCAACAAGTTGGCGAAAAATACGAAAGTACGAGCCAGATGATTGCTAATACCAGAACTAACCCAAACGTAACCAGCGTTATCCTCCAAACTATTTTTCGGAACTAGCTTTTATTGACTGTTTCAGTGTGGTACCACATTACTACGTGATCCAAACCAGAAAAAAACCCAGGATCTGGCCAACAAGTATGCGAAAAACGCGAAAGTATGAGCCACATGATTAAAAATACTAGTACTAACCCAGACATAACCAGCGTTATCCTCTAAAATACTAATCGGAACCAGCTTTTATTGACAGTGTGGGACCACATTACTACGTGATCCAAGCCAGAAAAAGCCCAGAATCTGGCCAACAAGAATGCGAAAAATGCGAAAGTACGAGCCAGATGTGGACAAATCCCAGACCTACCCGAGACACAACCGGCGTTATCCTCTAAAATACTAATCACAACCAGGTTTAATTGACTGTTTTAGTGTGGTCCCACATTACTACTTGGTCCAAGCCAGAAAAAGGCCAGGATCTGGCCAACAAGTATGCGAGAAATGTGAAAGTACGAGCCAGATGAGGGCAAATACGAGACCTAACCCAGACATCACCGGCGTTATCCTCTAAAATTTTAATCGCAGCCAGGTTTAGTTGACCGTTTCGGTGTGGAACCACATTAATACGGGATCCAAACCAGAAAAAACCCAGGATCTGGCCAACAACTATGCGAAAAACGCGAATGTATGAGCCAGATGATTGCAAATACCAGAACTATCCCAGACAAAACCAGCGTTTTCCTCTAAAATATTAATCGCAACCAGGTTTAATTGCCTGTTTCGGTGTGGTACCACATTACTACGTGATCCAAACCAGAAAAAGCCCAGGATCTGGCCAACAAGTATGCAAAAAACTCGAAGGTGTGTGCCAGATGATAGCAAATACCAGAACTAACCCAGACATAACCAGCGTTCTCCTCTAAAATACTTATCGGAAGCAGCTTCTACTGACTGTTTCAGTGTGGTACCACATTACTACGAGATCCAAACCAGAAAAAGCCCAGGATCTGGCCAACAAGTATGCGAAAAATGCGAAAGTACGTGCCAGATGAGGGCAAATCCCAGACCTAACCCAGACATAACCAGCGTTATCCTCTAAAACACTAATCGGAACCAGCTAGTATTAGACTGTTTCAGTGTGGTATCGCAATGCTACGTGATCCAAATCAGAAAGAGCCCAGGATCTGGCCAACAAGTTGGCGAAAAATACGAAAGTACGAGCCACATGAGGACAAATCCTAGACCTATCCGAGACATAACTGGCGTTATCCTCTAAAATATTAATCGTAACCAGGTTTAATTTACTGTTGTAGTGTGGTCCCACATTACTACATGGTCCAAGCCAGAAAAAGGCCAGGATCTGGCCAACAAGTATGCGAAAAATGTGAAAGTACGAGCCAGATGAGGGCAAATACCAGACCTAACCCAGACATCACCAGTGTTATCCTCCAGAATATTAATTGCAGACAGGTTTAGTTGACTGTTTCGGTGTGGAACCACATTACTACGGGATCCAAACCTGAAAAAACCCAGGATCTGGCCAACAAGTATGCGAAAAATGCGAAAGTACGAGCCACATGAGGGCAAATACCAGACCTAACCGAGACATTACCGGCGTTATCCTCTAAAATATTAATCGCAACCAGGTTTAATTGTCTGTTCCAGTGTGGTACCACATTACTACGTGATCCAAACCAGGAAAAGCCCAGGATCTGGCCAACAAGTATGCGAAAAATGCGAAAGTATGAGCCAGATGATTGCAAATACCAGAACTAACCCAGGCATAACCAGCGTTATCCTCTAAATTACTAAGCGGAACCAGCTTCTATTGACTGTTTCAACGTGGTACCACATTACTACGTGATCAAAACCAGAGAAAGGCCAGGATCTGGCCAACAAGTATGCGAAAAAGGCGTAAGTATGTGCCAGATGTGGACAAATCCCAGACCTGCCCGAGACATAACCGGCGTTATCCTCTAAAATATTAATCGCAACCAGGTTTAATTGTCTGTTTCAGTGTGGTGCCACATTACTACGTCATCCAAACCAGAAAAAGCCCAGGATCTGGCCAACAAGTATGCGAAAAACGCGAAAGTATGAGCCAGATGATTGCAAATACCAGAACTAACCCAGACATAACCAGCGTTATCCTCTAAAACACTAATCGGAACCAGCTATTATTAGACTGTTTCAGTGTGGTATCGCAATGCTACGTGATCCAAATCAGAAAGAGCCCAGGATCTGGCCAACAAGTTGGCGAAAAATACGAAAGTACGAGCCAGATGATTGCTAATACCAGAACTAACCCAAACGTAACCAGCGTTATCCTCTAAAATACTAATCGGAACCAGCTTTTATCGACAGTGTGGGACCACATTACTACGTGATCCAAGCCAGAAAAAGCCCAGAATCTGGCCAACAAGAATGCGAAAAATGCGAAAGTACGAGCCAGATGTGGACAAATCCCAGACCTACCCGAGACACAACCGGCGTTATCCTCTAAAATATTAATCACAACCAGGTTTAATTGACTGTTTCAGTGTGGTACCTCATTACTACATGATCCAAACCAGAAAAAGCCCAGGATCTGGCCAACAAGTATGCGAAAATCGGGAAAGTTCGAGACAGATGACGGCAAATACCAGACCTAACCCAGACATCACCAGCGTTATCCTCCAGAATATTAATTGCAGGCAGGTTTAGTTGACTGTTTCGGTGTGGAACCACATTACTACGGGATCCAAACCTGAAAAAACCCAGGATCTGGCCAACAAGTATGCGAAAAATGCGAAAGTACGACCCACATGAGGGCAAATACCAGACCTAACCGAGACATCACCAGCGTTATCCTCCAGAATATTAATTGCAGGCAGGTTTAGTTGACTGTTTCGGTGTGGAACCACATTACTACGGGATCCAAACCTGAAAAAACCCAGGATCTGGCCAACAAGTATGCGAAAAATGTGAAAGTACGAGCCAGATGAGGGCAAATACCAGACCTAACCCAGACATCACCAGCGTTATCCTCCAGAATATTAATTGCAGGCAGGTTTAGTTGACTGTTTCGGTGTGGAACCACATTACTACGGGATCCAAACCTGAAAAAACCCAGGATCTGGCCAACAAGTATGCGAAAAACGCGAAAGTATGAGCCACATGATTAAAAATACTAGTACTAACCCAGACATAACCAGCGTTATCCTCTAAAATACTAATCGGAACCAGCTTTTATTGACAGTGTGGGACCACATTACTACGTGATCCAAGCCAGAAAAAGCCCAGAATCTGGCCAACAAGAATGCGAAAATCGGGAAAGTTCGAGACAGATGACGGCAAATACCAGACCTAACCCAGACATCACCAGCGTTATCCTCCAGAATATTAATTGCAGGCAGGTTTAGTTGACTGTTTCGGTGTGGAACCACATTACTACGGGATCCAAACCTGAAAAAACCCAGGATCTGGCCAACAAGTATGCGAAAAATGCGAAAGTACGAGCCTCATGAGGGCAAATACCAGACCTAACCGAGACATTACCGGCGTTATCCTCTAAAATATTAATCGCAACCAGGTTTAATTGTCTGTTCCAGTGTGGTACCACATTACTACGTGATCCAAACCAGGAAAAGCCCAGGATCTGGCCAACAAGTATGCGAAAAATGCGAAAGTACGAGCCACATGAGGGCAAGTACCAGACCTAACCGAGACATTACCGGCGTTATCCTCCAGAATATTAATTGCAGCCAGGTTTAGTTGACTGTTTCGGTGTGGAACCACATTACTACGGGATCCAAACCTGAAATAACCCAGGATCTGGCCAATAAGTATGCGAAAAATGCGAAAGTACGAGCCACATGAGGGCAAATACCAGACCTAACCGAGACATTACCGGCGTTATCCTCTAAAATATTAATCGCAACCAGGTTTAATTGTCTGTTCCAGTGTGGTACCACATTACTACGTGATCCAAACCAGGAAAAGCCCAGGATCTGGCCAACAAGTATGCGAAAAACGCGAAAGTATGAGCCAGATGATTGCAAATACCAGAACTAACCCAGGCATAACCAGCGTTATCCTCTAAATTACTAAGCGGAACCAGCTTCTATTGACTGTTTCAATGTGGTACCACATTACTTCGTGATCCAAACCAGAAAAGGGCCAGGATCTGGCCAACAAGTATGCGAAAAACGCGAAAGTATGTGCCTGATGATAGCAAATACCAGAACTAACCCAGACATAACCAGCGTTATCCTCTAAAATACTTATCGGAACCAGCTTCTATTGACTGTTTCAGTGTGGTACCACATTACTATGGGATCCAAACCAGAAAAAACCCAGGATCTGGCCAGCAAGTATACGAAAAACGCGAAAGTATGAGCCAGATGATTGCAAATACCAGAACTAACCCAGACACAGCCAGCGTTATCCTCTAAAATACTAATCGGAACCAGCATTTATTGACAGTGTGGTACCACATTACTACGTGATCCAAGTCAGAAAAAGCCCAGGATCTGGCCAACAAGTATGCGAAAAATGCGAACGTACGAGCCAGATGAGGGCATATCCCAGACCTAACCGAGACATAACCGGCGTTATCCTCTAAAATATTAATCGCAACCAGGTTTAGTTGTCTGTTTCAGTGTGGTACCACATTACAACGTGATCCAAACCATAAAAGGCCCAGGATCTGGCCAACAAGTATGCGAAAAACGCGAAAGTTTGTGCCAGATGATTGCAAATACCAGAACTATCTCAGGCATAACCAGCGTTATCCTCTAAAGTATTATTCGCAACCAGGTTTAATTGACTGTTTTGGTGTGGTACCACATTACTACGTAGCCCAATCCAGAAAAAGGCTCGATCTGGCCAACAAGTATGCGAAAAATGCGAAAGTACGAGCCAGATGAGGGCAAATCCCAGACCTAACCGAGACATAACCGGCGTTATCCTCTAAAATATTAATCGGAACCAGAATTAATTGACTGTTTCAGTGTGGTACCACATTACTACGTGATCCAAACCAGGAAAAGCCCAGGATCTGTCCAACAAGTATGCGAAAAACGCGAAAGTATGTGCCAGATGATAGCAAATACCAGAACTAACCTAGACATAACCAGCGTTATCCTCTAAAATATTAATCGGAACCAGCTTTTATTGACTGTTTCAGTGTGGTACGACATTACCACGTTATCCAAACCAGAAAAAACACAGGATCTGCCAACAAGTATGCGAAAAAGGCGTAAGTATGAGCCAGATGATTGCAAATTCCAGAACTAACCCAGACATAACCAGCGTTATCCTCTAAAATACTAATCGGAACCAGCTATTATTGACTGTTTCAGTGTGGTATCGCATTGCTACGTGATCCAAATCAGAAAGAGCCCAGGATCTGCCCAACAAGTATGCGAAAAACGCGAAAGTATGAGCCACATGATTGCAAATACCAGAGCTAACCTAGACATAACCGGCGTTATCCTCTAAAATACTAATCGGAACCAGCATTTATTGACAGTGTGGTACCACATTACTACGTGATCCAAGTCAGAAAAAGCCCAGGATCTGGCCAACAAGTATGCGAAAAACGCGAAAGTATGTGCCTGATGATAGCAAATACCAGAACTAACCCAGACATAACCAGCGTTATCCTCTAAAATACTTATCGGAACCAGCTTCTATTGACTGTTTCAGTGTGGTACCACATTACTATGGGATCCAAACCAGAAAAAACCCAGGATCTGGCGAGCAAGTATACGAAAAACGCGAAAGTATGAGCCAGATGATTGCAAATACCAGAACTAACCCAGACACAGCCAGCGTTATCCTCTAAAATACTAATCGGAACCAGCATTTATTGACAGTGTGGTACCACATTACTACGTGATCCAAGTCAGAAAAAGCCCAGGATCTGGCCGACAAGTATGCGAAAAATGCGAATGTACGAGCCAGATGAGGGCATATCCCAGACCTAACCGAGACATAACCGGCGTTATCCTCTAAAATATTAATCGCAACCAGGTTTAGTTGGCTGTTTCAGTGTGGTACCACATTACAACGTGATCCAAACCAGAAAAGGCCCAGGATCTGGCCAACAAGTATGCGAAAAACGCGAAAGTTTGTGCCAGATGATTGCAAATACCAGAACTATCCCAGGCATAACCAGCGTTATCCTCTAAAATATTATTCGCAACCAGGTTTAATTGACTGTTTCGGTGTGGTACCACATTACTACGTAGCCCAATCCAGAAAAAGGCTCGATCTGGCCAACAAGTATGCGAAAAATGCGAAAGTACGAGCCAGATGAGGGCAAATCCCAGACCTAACCGAGACATAACCGGCGTTATCCTCTAAAATATTAATCGGAACCAGATTTAATTGACTGTTTCAGTGTGGTACCACTTTACTACGTGGTCCAAGCCAGAAGAAGGCCTGGATCTGGCCAACAAGTATGCGAAAAATGCGAAAGTACGAGCCAGATTTGGACAAATCCCAGACCTACCCGAGACATAACCGGCGTTATCCTCTAAAATATTAATCGCAACCTGGTTTAATTGTCTGTTTCAGTGTGGTACCACATTACTACGTGATCCAAACCAGGAAAAGCCCAGGATCTGTCCAACAAGTATGCGAAAAACGCGAAAGTATGTGCCAGATGATAGCAAATACCAGAACTAACCTAGACATAACCAGCGTTATCCTCTAAAATATTAATCGGAACCAGCTTTTATTGACTGTTTCAGTGTGGTACGACATTACCACGTTATCCAAACCAGAAAAAACACAGGATCTGCCAACAAGTATGCGAAAAAGGCGTAAGTATGAGCCAGATGATTGCAAATTCCAGAACTAACCCAGACATAACCAGCGTTATCCTCTAAAATACTAATCGGAACCAGCTATTATTGACCGTTTCAGTGTGGTATCGCATTGCTACGTGATCCAAATCAGAAAGAGCCCAGGATCTGCCCAACAAGTATGCGAAAAATGCGAATGTACGAGCCAGATGAGGGCATATCCCAGACCTAACCGAGACATAACCGGCGTTATCCTCTAAAATATTAATCGCAACCAGGTTTAGTTGTCTGTTTCAGTGTGGTACCACATTACAACGTGATCCAAACCAGAAAAGGCCCAGGATCTGGCCAACAAGTATGCGAAAAACGCGAAAGTTTGTGCCAGATGATTGCAAATACCAGAACTATCCCAGGCATAACCAGCGTTATCCTCTAAAATATTATTCGCAACCAGGTTTAATTGACTGTTTCGGTGTGGTACCACATTACTACGTAGCCCAATCCAGAAAAAGGCTCGATCTGGCCAACAAGTATGCGAAAAATGCGAAAGTACGAGCCAGATGAGGGCAAATGCCAGACCTAACCGAGACATAACCGGCGTTATCCTCTAAAATATTAATCGGAACCAGATTTAATTGACTGTTTCAGTGTGGTACCACTTTACTACGTGGTCCAAGCCAGAAGAAGGCCTGGATCTGGCCAACAAGTATGCGAAAAATGCGAAAGTACGAGCCAGATTTGGACAAATCCCAGACCTACCCGAGACATAACCGGCGTTATCCTCTAAAATATTAATCGCAACCTGGTTTAATTGTCTGTTTCAGTGTGGTACCACATTACTACGTGATCCAAACCAGGAAAAGCCCAGGATCTGTCCAACAAGTATGCGAAAAACACGAAAGTATGTGCCAGATGATAGCAAATACCAGAACTAACCTAGACATAACCAGCGTTATCCTCTAAAATATTAATCGGAACCAGCTTTTATTGACTGTTTCAGTGTGGTACGACATTACCACGTTATCCAAACCAGAAAAAACACAGGATCTGCCAACAAGTATGCGAAAAAGGCGTAAGTATGAGCCAGATGATTGCAAATTCCAGAACTAACCCAGACATAACCAGCGTTATCCTCTAAAATACTAATCGGAACCAGCTATTATTGACCGTTTCAGTGTGGTATCGCATTGCTACGTGATCCAAATCAGAAAGAGCCCAGGATCTGCCCAACAAGTATGCGAAAAACGCGAAAGTATGAGCCACATGATTGCAAATACCAGAGCTAACCTAGACATAACCGGCGTTATCCTCTAAAATACTAATCGGAACCAGCTTTTATTGACAGTGTGGGACCACATTACTACGTGATGCAAGCCAGAAAAAGCCCAGGATCTGGCCAACAAGAATGCGAAAAATGCGAAAGTACGAGCCAGATGTGGACAAATCCCAGACCTACCCGAGACATAACCGGCGTTATCCTCTAAAATTTTAATCGCAGCCAGGTTTAGTTGACCGTTTCGGTGTGGAACCACATTACTACGGGATCCAAACCAGAAAAAACCCAGGATCTGGCCAACAACTATGCGAAAAACGCGAATGTATCAGCCAGATGATTGCAAATACCAGAACTAACCCAGACATAACCAGCGTTATCCTCTAAAATACTTATCGGAACCAGCTTCTATTGACTGTTTCAGTGTGGTACCACATTACTGCGGGATCCAAACAAGAAAAAACCCACGATCTGGCCAACAAATATGCGAAAAACGCGAAAGTACGAGCCTGATGAGGGCAAATACCAGACCTAACCCAGACATAACCGGCGTTATCCTCCAAAATAGTAATCGCAACCAGGTTTAATTGACTGTTTCGGTGTGGTACCGCGTTACTACGAGATCCAAACCAGAAAAAGGCCAGGATCTGGCCAACAAGTATGCGAAAAATGCGAAAGTACGAGCCAGATGAGGGCAAATACCACACCTAACCGAGACATAACCGGCGTTATACTCTAAAATATTAATCGCAACCAGGTTTAATTGACTGTTTCGGTGTGGAACCACATTACTGCGGGATCCAAACGAGAAAAAACCCACGATCTGGCCAACAAATATGCGAAAAACGCGAATGTATGAGCCAGATGATTGCAAATACCAGAAATATCCCAGACAAAACCAGCGTTATCCTCTAAAATATTAATCGCAACCAGGTTTAATTGCCTGTTTCGGTGTGCTACTGCATTACTACGGGATCCAAACCACAAAAAACCCAGGATCTGGCCAACAAGTATGCGAAAAATGCGAAAGTACGAGCCAGATGAGGGCAAATACCAGACCTAACCCTGACATAACCGGCGTTATCCTCTAAAATATTAAACGGACCCAGGTTTAATTGACTGTTTCGGTGTGGTACCGCGTTACTACGAGATCCTAACCAGGAAAAGCCCAGGATCTGGCCAACAAGTATGCGAAAAATGCGAAAGTACGAGCCAGATGAAGGCAAATACCAGACCTAACAGAGACATTCCCGGCGTTATCCTGAAAAATATTAATCGCACCCAGGTTTAATTGTCTGTTCCAGTGTGGTACCACATTACTACGTGATCCTAACCAGGAAAAGCCCAGGATCTGGCCAACAAGTATGCAAAAAATGCGAAAATATGAGCCAGATGATTGCAAATACCAGAACTAACCCAGGCATAACCAGCGTTATCTTCTAAATTACTAAGCGGAACCAGCTTCTATTGACTGTTTCAACGTGGTACCACATTACTGCGTGATCCAAACCAGAAAAAGCCCAGGATCTGGCCAACAAGTATGCGAAAAACTCGAAGCTATGTGCGAGATGATAGCAAATATCAGAACTAACACAGACATAACCAGCGTTATCCTCTAAAATACTTAGCGGAACCAGCTTCTACTGACTGTTTCAGTGTGGTACCACATTACTACGTGATCCAAACCAGAAAAAACCCAGGATCTGTCCAACAAGTATGCGAAAAATGCGAAAGTACGAGCCAGATGAAGGCAAATACCAGACCTAACAGAGACATTCCCGGCGTTATCCTCTAAAATATTAATCGCAACCAGGTTTAATTGACTGTTTTACTGTGGTCCCACATTACTACTTGGTCCAAGCCAGAAAAAGGCCAGGACCTGGCCAACAAGTATGCGAAAAATGTGAAAGTACGAGCCAGATGAGGGCAAATACCAGCCCTAACCCAGACATCACCGGCGTTAACCTCTAAAATTTTAATCGCAGCCAGGTTTAGTTGACCGTTTCGGTGTGGAACCACATTAATACGGGATCCATACCAGAAAAAACCCAGGATCTGGCCAACAACTATGCGAAAAACGCGAATGTATGAGCCAGATGATTGCAAATACCAGAAATATCCCAGACAAAACCAGGGTTATCCTCTAAAATATTAATCGCAACCAGGTTTAATTGCCTGTTTCGGTGTGGTACCACATTACTACGTGATCCAAACCAGAAAAAGCCCAGGATCTGGCCAACAAGTATGCGAAAAATGCGAAAGTACGTGCCAGATGAGGGCAAATCCCAGAACTAACGCAGACGTAACCGGCGTTATCCTCCAAAATAGTAATCGCAACCAGGTAAAATTGACAGTTTCGGTGTGGTACCGCGTTACTACGTGATCCAAACCAGAAAAAAGCCAGGATCTGGCCAACAAGTATGCGAAAAATGCGAAAGTACGAGCCAGATGAGGGCAAATACCAGACCTAACCCTGACATAACCGGCGTTATCCTCTAAAATATTAAACGGACCCAGGTTTAATTGACTGTTTCAGTGTGGTACCACTTTACTACGCGGTCCAAGCCAGAAAAAGGCCAGGATCTGGCCAACAAGTATGCGAAAAATGCGAAAGTACGAGCCAGATGAGGGCAAATACCAGACCTACCCGAGACATAACCGGCGTTATCCTCTAAAATATTAATCGCAACCAGGTTTAATTGACTGTTTCGGTGTGGTACCGCGTTACAACGTGATCCAAACCAGAAAAAAGCCAGGATCTGGGCAACAAGTACGCGAAAAATGCGAAAGTACGTGCCAGATGAGGGCAAATACCAGACCTAACCCAGACATAACCGGCGTTATCCTCTAAAATATTAATCGGACCCAGGTTTAATTGACTGTTTCAGTGTGGTACTACTTTACTACGTGCTCCAAGCCAGACAAAGGCCAGGATCTGGCCAACAAGTATGCCAAAAATGCGAAAGTACGAGCCTGATGAGGGCAAATACCAGACCTAACCCAGACATAACCGGCGTTATCCTCCAAAATAGTAATCGCAACCAGGTTTAATTGACTGTTTCGGTGTGGTACCGCGTTACTACGAGATCCAAACCAGAAAAAGGCCAGGATCTGGCCAACAAGTATGCGATAAATGCGAAAGTACGAGCCAGATGAGGGCAAATACCACACCTAACCGAGACATAACCGGCGTTATCCTCTAAAATATTAATCGCAACCAGGTTTAATTGACAGTTTCGGTGTGGAACCACATTACTGTGGGATCCAAACGAGAAAAAACCCACGATCTGGCCAACAAATATGCGAAAAACGCGAAAGTACGAGCCTGATGAGGGCAAATACCAGACCTAACCCAGACATAACCGGCGTTATCCTCCAAAATAGTAATCGCACCCAGGTTTAATTGTCTGTTCCAGTGTGGTACCACATTACTACGTGATCCTAACCAGGAAAAGACCAGGATCTGGCCAACAAGTATGCAAAAAATGCGAAAATATGAGCCAGATGATTGCAAATACCAGAACTAACCCAGGCATAACCAGCGTTATCTTCTAAATTACTAAGCGGAACCAGCTTCTATTGACTGTTTCAATGTGGTACCACATTACTGCGTGATCCAAACCAGAAAAAGCCCAGGATCTGGCCAACAAGTATGCGAAAAACTCGAAGCTATGTGCGAGATGATAGCAAATATCAGAACTAACCCAGACATAACCAGCGTTATCCTCTAAAATACTTAGCGGAACCAGATTCTACTGACTGTTTCAGTGTGGTACCACATTACTACGTGATCCAAACCAGAAAAAACCCAGGATCTGGCCAACAAGTAAGCGAAAAATGCGAAAGTACGAGCCAGATGAAGGCAAATACCAGACCTAACAGAGACATTCCCGGCTTTATCCTCTAAAATATTAATCGCAACCAGGTTTAATTGACTGTTTTAGTGTGGTCCCACATTACTACTTGGTCCAAGCCAGAAAAAGGCCAGGACCTGGCCAACAAGTATGCGAAAAATGTGAAAGTACGAGCCAGATGAGGGCAAATACCAGACCTAACCCAGACATCACCGGCGTTAACCTCTAAAATTTTAATCGCAGCCAGGTTTAGTTGACCGTTTCGGTGTGGAACCACATTAATACGGGATCCATACCAGAAAAAACCCAGGATCTGGCCAACAACTATGCGAAAAACGCGAATGTATGAGCCAGATGATTGCAAATACCAGAAATATCCCAGACAAAACCAGCGTTATCCTCTAAAATATTAATCGCAACCAGGTTTAATTGCCTGTTTCGGTGTGGTACCACATTACTACGTGATCCAAACCAGAAAAAGCCCAGGATCTGGCCAACAAGTATGCGAAAAACTCGAAGGAATGTGCCAGATGATAGCAAATACCAGACCTACCCGAGACATAACCAGCGTTATCCTCTAAAATATTAATCGCAACCAGGTTTAATTGACTGTTTCAGTGTGGTACCACTTTACTACGTGCTCCAAGCCAGATAAAGGCCAGGATCTGGCCAACAAGTATGCGAAAAATGCGACAGTATGAGCCAGATGATTGCAAATACCAGAACTAACCCAGGGATAACCAGCGTTATCTTCTAAATTACTAAGCGGAACCAGCTTCTATTGACTGTTTCAATGTGGTACCACATTACTACGTGATCCAAACCAGAAAAAACTCAGGATCTGGCCAACAAGTATGCGAAAAATGCGAAAGTACGAGCCAGATGAAGGCAAATACCAGACCTAACAGAGACATAACCGGCGTTATCCTCTAAAATATTAATCGCAACCAGGTTTAATTGCCTGGTTCGGTGTGGTACCACACTACTACGTGATCCAAACCAGAAAAAGCCCAGGATCTGGCCAACAAGTATGCGAAAAACTCGAAGGTATGTGCCAGATGATAGCAAGTACCAGAACTAACCCAGACATAACCAGCGTTCTCCTCTAAAATACTTATCGGAACCAGCTTCTACTGACTGTTTCAGTGTGGTACCACATTACTACGAGATCCAAACCAGAAAAAGCCCAGGATCTGGCCAACAAGTATGCGAAAAATGCGAAACTACGTGCCACATGAGGGCAAATCCCAGACCTAACCCAGACGTAACCGGCGTTATCCTCCAAAATATTAATCGCAACCAGGTTTAATTGACTGTTTCGGTGTGGTACCGCGTTACAACGTGATCCAAACCAGAAAAAAGCCAGGATCTGGGCAACAAGTATGCGAAAAATGCGAAAGTACGAGCCAGATGAAGGCAAATACCAGACCTAACCCAGACGTAACCGGCGTTATCCACTAAAATATTAATCGCAACCAGGTTTAATTGACTGTTTTAGTGTGGTCCCACATTACTACTTGGTCCAAGCCAGAAAAAGGCCAGGATCTGGCCAACAAGTATGCGAAAAATGCGAAAGTACGAGCCAGATGAGGGCAAATACCAGACCTAACCCTGACATAACCGGCGTTATCCTCTAAAATATTAAACGGACCCAGGTTTAAATGACTGTTTCAGTGTGGTACCACATTACTACGTGGTCCAAGCCAGAAAAAGGCCAGGATCTGGACAACAAGTATGCGAAAAATGCGAAAGTACGAGCCAGATGAGGGCAAATACCAGACCTACCCGAGACATAACCGGCGTTATCCTCTAAAATATTAATCGCAACCAGGTTTAATTGACTGTTTCGGTGTGGTACCGCGTTACAACGTGATCCAAACCAGAAAAAAGCCAGGATCTGGGCAACAAGTATGCGATAAATGCAAAAGTACGTGCCAGATCAGGGCAAATACCAGACCTAACCCAGACATAACCGGCGTTATCCTCTAAAATATTAATCGGACCCAGGTTTAATTGACTGTTTCAGTGTGGTACCACTTTACTACGTGCTCCAAGCCAGATAAAGGCCAGGATCTGGCCAACAAGTATGCGAAAAATGCGACAGTATGAGCCAGATGATTGCAAATACCAGAACTAACCCAGGGATAACCAGCGTTATCTTCTAAATTACTAAGCGGAACCAGCTTCTATTGACTGTTTCAATGTGGTACCACATTACTACGTGATCCAAACCAGAAAAAACTTAGGATCTGGCCAACAAGTATGCGAAAAATGCGAAAGTACGAGCCAGATGAAGGCAAATACCACACCTAACCGAGACATAACCGGCGTTATCCTCTAAAATATTAATCGCAACCAGGTTTAATTGACTGTTTTAGTGTGGTCCCACATTACTACTTGGTCCAAGCCAGAAAAAGGCCAGGATCTGGCCAACAAGTATGCGAAAAATGCGAAAGTACGAGCCAGATGAGGGCAAATACCAGTCCTAACCCTGACATAACCGGCGTTATCCTCTAAAATATTAAACGGACCCAGGTTTAATTGACTGTTTCAGTGTGGTACCACTTTACTACGTGCTCCAAGCCAGACAAAGGCCAGGATCTGGCCAACAGGTATGCGAAAAATGCGAAAGTTCGAGCCAGATGAGGGCAAATGCCAGACCTAACCCAGACATAACCGGGGTTATCCTCTAAAATATTAATCGCAACCAGGTTTAATTGACTGTTTTAGTGTGGTCCCACATTACTACTTGGTCCAAGCCAGAAAAAGGCCAGGATCTGGCCATCAAGTATGCGAAAAATGTGAAAGTACGAGCCAGATGAGGGCAAATACCAGACCTAACCCAGACATCACCGGCGTTATCCTTTAAAATATTAATCGCAGCCAAGTTTAGTTGACCGTTTCGGTGTGGAACCACGTTACTACGGGATCCAAACCTGAAGAAACCCAGGATCTGGCCAACAAGTATGCGAAAAATGCGAAACTTCGAGCTAGATGAGGGCAAATACCAGACCTAACCCAGACATAACCGGCGTTATCCTCTAAAATATTAATCGGACCCAGGTTTAATTGCCTGTTTCGGTGTGGTACCACATTACTACGTGATCCAAACCAGAAAAAGCCAAGGATCTGGCCCACAAGTATGCGAAAAACTCGAAGGTATGTGCCAGATGATAGCAAATACCAGAACTAACCCAGACATAACCAGCGTTCTCCTCTAAAATACTTATCGGAACCAGCTTCTACTGACTGTTTCAGTGTGGTACCACATTACTACGAGATGCAAACCAGAAAAAGCCCAGGATCTGGCCAACAAGTATGCGCAAAATGCGAAAGTACGTGCCAGATGAGGGCAAATGCCAGACCTAACCCAGACGTAACCGGCGTTATCCTCCAAAATATTAATCGCAACCAGGTTTAATTGACTGTTTCGGTGTGGTACCGCGTTACAACGTGATCCAAACCAGAAAAAAGCCAGGATCTGGGCAACAAGTATGCGAAAAATGCGAAAGTACGTGCCAGATGAGGGCAAATACCAGACCTAACCCAGACATAACCGGCGTTATCCTCTAAAATATTAATCGCAACCAGGTTTAATTGCCTGTTTCGGTGTGGTACCGCATTACTACGTGATCCAAACCAGAAAAAGGCCAGGATCCGGCCAACAAGAATGCGAAAAATGCGAAAGTACGAGCCAGATGAGGGCAAATCCCAGACCTAACCCAGACGTAACCGGCGTTATCCTCCAAAATAGTAATCGCAACCAGGTAAAATTGACAGTTTCGGTGTGGTACCGCGTTACTACGTGATCCAAACCAGAAAAAAGCCAGGATCTGGCCAACAAGTATGCGAAAAATGCGAAAGTACGAGCCAGATGAGGGCAAATACCAGACCTAACCCTGACATAACCAGCGTTATCCTCTAAAATATTAAATGGACACAGGTTTAATTGACTCTTTCAGTGTGGCACCACTTCACTACGCGGTCCAAGCCAGAAAAAGGCCAGGATCTGGCCAACAAGTATGCGAAAAATGCGAAAGTACGAGCCAGATGAGGGCAAATACCAGACCTAACCGAGACATAACCGGCGTTATCCTCTAAAACACTAATCGGAACCAGCTATTATTGACTGTTTCAGTGTGGTATCGCATTGCTACGTGATCCAAATCAGAAAGAGCCCAGGATCTGGCCAACAAGTTGGCGAAAAATACGAAAGTACGAGCCAGGCGGTTGCTAATACCAGAACTAACCCAAACGTAACCAGCGTTATCCTCCAAACTAATTTTCGGAATTAGCTATTATTGACTGTTTCAGTGTGGTACCACATTACTACGTGATCCAAACCAGAAAAAGCCCAGGATCTGGCCATCAAGTATGCGAAAATCTCGAAGGTATGTGCCAGATGATAGAGAATACCAGAACTAACCCAGACATAACCAGCGTTCTCCTCTAAAATACTTATCGGAACCAGCTTCTACTGACTGTTTCAGTGTGGTACCACATTATTACGTGATCCAAACCAGAAAAAGCCCAGGATCTGGCCAACGAGTATGCGAAAAATGCGAAAGTACGAGCCAGATGAGGGCAAATACCAGACCTTACCCAGACATAACCGGCGTTATCCTCTAAAATATTAATCGCAACCAGGTTTAGTTGACTGTTTCAGTGTGGTCCCACATTACTACTTGGTCCAAGCCAGAAAAAGGCCAGGATCTGGCCAACAAGTGTGCGAAAAATGTGAAAGTACGAGCCAGATGAGGGCAAATACCAGACCTAACCCAGACATCACCGGCGTTATCCTCTAAAATATTAATCGCAGCCAGGTTTAGTTGACCGTTTCTGTGTGGAACCACATTACTACGGGAACCAAACCTGAAAAAACCCAGGATCTGGCCAACAAGTATGCGAAAAATGCGAAAGTACGAGCCACATGAGGGCAAATACCAGACCTAACCGAGACATTACCGGCGTTATCCTCTAAAATATTAATCGCAACCTGGTTTAATTGTCTGTTCCAGTGTGGTACCACATTACTACGTGATCCAAACCAGGAAAAGTCCAGGATCTGGCCAACAAGTATGCGAAAAACGCGAAGGTATGAGCCAGATGATTGCAAATACCAGAACTAACCCAGGCATAACCAGCGTTATCCTCTAAATTACTAAGCGGAACCAGCTTCTATTGACTGTTTCAATGTGGTACCACATTACTACGTGATCCAAACCAGAAAAAGCCCAGGATCTGGCCAACAAGTATGCGAAAAATGCGAAAGTACGAGCCAGATGAGGGCAAATACCAGACCTAACCCAGACATAACCGGGGTTATCCTCTAAAATATTAATCGCAGCCAAGTTAAGTTGACCGTTTCGGTGTGGAACCACGTTACTACGGGATCCAAACCTGAAGAAACCCAGGATCTGGCCATCAAGTATGCGAAAAATGCGAAAGTATGAGCCAGATGATTGCAAATACCAGAACTAACCCAGGCATAACCAGCGTTATCTTCTAAATTACTAACCGGAACCAGCTTCTATTGACTGTTTCAATGTGGTACCACATTACTACGTGATCCAAACCAGAAAAAGCCCAGGATCTGGCCAACAAGTATGCGAAAAACGCGAAAGTATGTGCCTGATGATAGCAAATACCAGAACTAACCCAGACATAACCGGCGTTATCCACTAAAATATTAATCGGACCCAGGTTTAAATGACTGTTTCAGTGTGGTACCACATTACTACGTGGTCCAAGCCAGAAAAAGTCCAGGATCTGTCCAACAAGTATGCGAAAAATGCGAAAGTACGAGCCAGATGAGGGCAAATACCAGACCTAATCCAGACTTAACCGGCGTTATCCTCTAAAATATTAATCGCAACCAGGTTTAATTGACTGTTTTAGTGTGGTACCACATTACTACGTGATCCAAACCAGAAAAAGCCCAGGATCTGGCCAACAAGTATGCGAAAAATGCGAAAGTACGAGCCAGATGAGGGCAAATACCAGACCTAACCCAGACATAACCGGGGTTATCCTCTAAAATATTAATCGCAACCAGGTTTAATTGACTGTTTTAGTGTGGTCCCACATTACTACTTGGTCCAAGCCAGAAAAAGGCCAGGATCTGGCCATCAAGTATGCGAAAAATGTGAAAGTACGAGCCAGATGAGGGCAAATACCAGACCTAACCCAGACATCACCGGCGTTATCCTCTAAAATATTAATCGCAGCCAAGTTAAGTTGACCGTTTCGGTGTGGAACCACGTTACTACGGGATCCAAACCTGAAGAAACCCAGGATCTGGCCAACAAGTATGCGAAAAATGCGAAAGTATGAGCCAGATGATTGCAAATACCAGAACTAACCCAGGCATAACCAGCGTTATCTTCTAAATTACTAACCGGAACCAGCTTCTATTGACTGTTTCAATGTGGTACCACATTACCACGTGATCCAAACCAGAAAAAGGCCAGGATCCGGCCAACAAGAATGCGAAAGATGCGAAAGTACGAGCCAGATGTGGTCAAATCCCAGACCTACCCGAGACATAACCGGCGTTATCCTCTAAAATATTAATCGCAAAGAGGATTAATAGACTGTTTCAGTGTGATACCACATTACTACGTGATCCAAACCAGAAAAAGCCCAGGATCGGGCCAACAAAGTATGCGAAAAATGCGAAAGTACGAGCCAGATGAGGGCAAATACCAGACCTAACCCAGACATAACCGTGGTTATCCTCTAAAATATTAACCGCAACCAGGTTTAATTGACTGTTTTAGTGTGGTCGCACATTACTACTTTGTCCAAGCCAGAAAAAGGCCAGGATCTGGCCAACAAGTATGCGAAAAATGCGAAAGTATGAGCCAGATGATTGCAAATACCAGAACTAACCCAGGCATAACCAGCGTTATCTTCTAAATTACTAACCGGAACCAGCTTCTATTGACTGTTTCAATGTGGTACCACATTACTACGTGATCCAAACCAGAAAAAGCCCAGGATCTGGCCAACAAGTATGCGAAAAACTCGAAGCTATGTGCCAGATGATAGCAAATATCAGAACAAACCCAGACATAACCAGCGTTATCCTCTAAAATACTTATCGGAACCAGCTTCTGCAGACTGTTTCAGTGTGGTACCACATTACTACGTGATCCAAACCAGAAAAAACCCAGGATCTGGCCAACAAGTATGCGAAAAATGCGAAAGTACGAGCCAGATGAAGGCAAATACCAGACCTAACAGAGACATTCCCGGCGTCATCCTCTAAAATATTAATCGCAACCAGGTTTAATTGACTGTTTTAGTGTGGTCCCACATTACTACTTGGTCCAAGCCAGAAAAAGGCCAGGATCTGGCCAACAAGTATGCGAAAAATGTGAAAGTACGAGCCAGATGAGGGCAAATACCAGACCTAACCAAGACATAACCGGCGTTATCCACTAAAATATTAATCGGACCCAGGTTTAGTTGACGGTTTCGGTGTGGAACCACATTAATACGGGATCCAAACCAGAAAAAACCCAGGATCTGGCCAACAACTATGCGAAAAACGCGAATGTATGAGCCAGATGAGGGCAAATACCAGACCTAATCCAGACATAACCGGCGTTATCCTCTAAAATATTAATCGCAACCAGGTTTAATTGACTGTTTTAGTGTGGTACCACATTACTACGTGATCGAAACCAGAAAAAGCCCAGGATCTGGCCAACTAGTATGCGAAAAATGCGAAAGTTCGAGCCAGATGAGGGCAAATACCAGACCTAACCCAGACATAACCGGGGTTATCCTCTAAAATATTAATCGCAACCAGGTTTAATTGACCGTTTTAGTGTGGTCCCACATTACTACTTGGTCCAAGCCAGAAAAAGGCCAGGATCTGGCCATCAAGTATGCGAAAATTGTGAAAGTACGAGCCAGATGAGGGCAAATACCAGACCTAACCCAGACATCACCGGCGTTATCCTCTAAAATATTAATCGCAGCCAAGTTAAGTTGACCGTTTCGGTGTGGAACCACGTTACTACGGGATCCAAACCTGAAGAAACCCAGGATCTGGCCAACAAGTATGCGAAAAATGCGAAAGTACGAGCCAGATGAGGGCAAATACCAGACCTAACCCAGACATAACCGGCGTTATCCTCTAAAATATTAATCGCAAAGAGGATTAATAGACTGTTTCAGTGTGGTACCACATTACTACGTGATCCAAACCAGAAAAAGCCCAGGATCTGGCTAACAAGTATGCGAAAAATGCGAAAGTACGAGCCAGATGAGGGCAAATACCAGACCTAACCAAGACATAACCGTGGTTATCCTCTAAAATATTAACCGCAACCAGGTTTAATTGACTGTTTTAGTGTGGTCCCACATTACTACTTTGTCCAAGCCAGAAAAAGGCCAGGATCTGGCCATCAGGTATGCTAAAAATGCGAAAGTATGAGCCAGATGATTGCAAATACCAGAACTAACCCAGGCATAACCAGCGTTATCTTCTAAATTACTAACCGGAACCAGCTTCTATTGACTGTTTCAATGTGGTACCACATTACTACGTGATCCAAACCAGAAAAAGCCCAGGATCTGGCCCACAAGTATGCGAAAAACTCGAAGCTATGTGCCAGATGATAGCAAATATCAGAACAAACCCAGACATAACCAGCGTTATCCTCTAAAATACTTATCGGAACCAGCTTCTACTGACTGTTTCAGTGTGGTACCACATTACTACGTGATCCGAACCAGAAAAAACCCAGGATCTGGCCAACAAGTATGCGAAAAATGCGAAAGTACGAGCCAGATGAAGGCAAATACCAGACCTAACAGAGACATTCCCGGTGTTATCCTCTAAAATATTAATCGCAACCAGGTTTAATTGACTGTTTTAGTGTGGTCCCACATTACTACTTGGTCCAAGCCAGAAAAAGGCCAGGATCTGGCCAACAAGTATGCGAAAAATGTGAAAGTACGAGCCAGACGAGGGCAAATACCAGACCTAACCCAGACATCACCGGCGTTATCCTCTAAAATTTTAATCGCAGCCAGGTTTAGTTGACCGTTTCGGTGTGGAACCACATTAATACGGGATCCAAACCAGAAAAAACCCAAGATCTGGCCAACAACTATGCGAAAAACGCGAATGTATGAGCCAGATGATTGCAAATACCAGAACTATCCCAGACAAAACCAGCGTTATCCTCTAAAATATTAATCGCAACCAGGTTTAATTGCCTGTTTCGGTGTGGTACCACATTACTACGTGATCCAAACCAGAAAAAGCCCAGGATCTGGCCAACAAGTATGCGAAAAACTCGTAGGTATGTGCCAGATGATAGCAAATACCAGAACTAACCCAGACATAACCAGCGTTCTCCTCTAAAATACTTATCGGAACCAGCTTCTACTGACTGTTTCAGTGTGGTACCACACTACTACGTGATCCAAACCAGAAAAAGCCCAGGATCTGGCCAACAAGTATGCGAAAAATGCGAAAGTACGTGCCAGATGAGGGCAAATCCCAGACCTAACCCAGACGTAACCGGCGTTATCCTCCAAAATAGTAATCACAACCAGGTAAAATTGACAGTTTCGGTGTGGTACCGCGTTACTACGTGATCCAAACCAGAAAAAAGCCGGGATCTGGCCAACAAGTATGCGAAAAATGCGAAAGTACGAGCCAGATGAGGGCAAATACCAGACCTAACCCTGACATAACCGGCGTTATCCTCTAAAATATTAAACGGACCCAGGTTTAATTGACTGTTTCAGTGTGGTACCACTTTACTACGTGCTCCAAGCCAGACAAAGGCCAGGATCTGGCCAACAAGTATGCGAAAAATGCGAAAGTTCGAGCCAGATGAGGGCAAATACCAGACCTAACCCAGACATAACCGGGGTTAACCTCTAAAATATTAATCGCAACCAGGTTTAATTGGCTGTTTTAGTGTGGTCCCACATTACTACTTGGTCCAAGCCAGAAAAAGGCCAGGATCTGGCCAACAAGTATGCGAAAAATGTGAAAGTACGAGCCAGACGAGGGCAAATACCAGACCTAACCCAGACATCACCGGCGTTATCCTTTAAAATATTAATCGCAGCCAAGTTTAGTTGACCGTTTCAGTGTGGTGCCACATTACTACGTGGTCCAAGCCAGAAAAAGTCCAGGATCTGGCCAACAAGAACGCGAAAAACGCGAAAGTACGAGCCAGATGAGGGCAAATACCAGACCTAACCCAGACATAACCGGCGTTATCCTCTAAAATATTAATCGCAACCAGGTTTAATTGCCTGTTTCGGTGTGGTACCGCATTACTACGTGATCCAAACCAGAAAAAGGCCAGGATCCGGCCAACAAGAATGCGAAAGATGCGAAAGTACGAGCCAGATGTGGTCAAATCCCAGACCTACCTTAGACATAACCGGCGTTATCCTCTAAAATATTAATCGCAAAGAGGATTAATTGACTGTTTCAGTGTGGTACCACATTACTACGTGATCCAAACCAGAAAAAGCCCAGGATCTGGCCAACAAGTACGCGAAAAATGCGAAAGTACGAGCCAGATGAGGGCAAATACCAGACCTAACTCAGACATAACCGTGGTTATCCTCTAAAATATTAACCGCAACCAGGTTTAATTGACTGTTTTAGTGTGGTCCCACATTACTACTTTGTCCAAGCCAGAAAAACGCCAGGATCTGGCCATCAAGTATGCGAAAAATGCGAAGGTATGAGCCAGATGATTGCAAATACCAGAACTAACCCAGGCATAACCAGCGTTATCTTCTAAATTACTAAGCGGAACCAGCTTCTATTGACTGTTTCAATGTGGTACCACATTACTACGTGATCCAAACCAGAAAAAGCCCAGGATCTGGCCAACAAGTATGCGAAAAACTCGAAGCTATGTGCCAGATGATAGCAAATATCAGAACAAACCCTGACATAACCAGCGTTATCCGCTAAAATACTTATCGGAACCAGCTTCTACTGACTGTTTCAGTGTGGTACCACATTACTACGTGATCCAAACCAGAAAAAAGCCAGGATCTGGCCAACAAGTATGCGAAAAATGTGAAAGTACGAGCCAGATGAGGGCAAATACCAGACCTAACCCAGACATCACCGGCGTTATCCTCTAAAATATTAATCGCAGCCAGGTTTAGTTGACCGTTTCTGTGTGGAACCACATTACTACGGGATCCAAACCTGAAAAAACCCAGGAACTGGCCAACAAGTATGCGAAAAATGCGAAAGTACGAGCCACATGAGGGCAAATACCAGACCTAACCGAGACATTACCGGCGTTATCCTCTAAAATATTAATCGCAACCAGGTTTAATTGTCTGTTCCAGTGTGGTACCACACTACTACGTGATCCAAACCAGGAAAAGCCCAGGATCTGGCCAACAAGTATGCGAAAAACGCGAAGGTATGAGCCAGATGATTGCAAATACCAGAACTAACCCAGGCATAACCAGCGTTATCCTCTAAATTACTAAGCGGAACCAGGTTCTATTGACTGTTTCAATGTGGTACCACATTACTACGTGATCCAAGCCAGAAAAAGTCCAGGATCTGGCCAACAAGTATGCGAAAAATGCGAAAGTACGAGCCAGATGAGGGCAAATACCAGACCTAATCCAGACATAACCGGCGTTATCCTCTAAAATATTAATCGCAACCAGGTTTAATTGACTGTTTTAGTGTGGTACCACATTACTACGTGATCCAAACCAGAGAAAGCCCAGGATCTGGCCATCAAGTATGCGAAAAATGCGAAAGTACGAGCCAGATGAGGGCAAATACCAGACCTAACCCAGACATAACCGGGGTTATCCTCTAAAATATTAATCGCAACCAGGTTTAATTGACTGTTTAAGTGTGGTCCCACATTACTACTTGGTCCAAGCCAGAAAAAGGCCAGGATCTGGCCATCAAGTATGCGAAAAATGTGAAAGTACGAGCCAGATGACGGCAAATACCAGACCTAACCCAGACATCACCGGCGTTATCCTCTAAAATATTAATCGCAGCCAAGTTAAGTTGACCGTTTCGGTGTGGAACCACGTTACTACGGGATCCAAACCTGAAGAAACCCAGGATCTGGCCAACAAGTATGCGAAAAATGCGAAAGTATGAGCCAGATGATTGCAAATACCAGAACTAACACAGGCATAACCAGCGTTATCTTCTAAATTACTAACCGGAACCAGCTTCTATTGACTGTTTCAATGTGGTACCACATTACTACGTGATCCAAGCCAGAAAAAGGCCAGGATCCGGCCAACAAGAATGCGAAAGATGCGAAAGTACGAGCCAGATGTGGTCAAATCCCAGACCTACCCGAGACATAACCGGCGTTATCCTCTAAAATATTAATCGCAAAGAGGATTAATAGACTGTTTCAGTGTGGTACCACATTACTACGTGATCCAAACCAGAAAAAGGCCAGGATCTGGCCAACAAGTATGCGAAAAATGCGAAAGTACGAGCCAGATGAGGGCAAATACCAGACCTAACCCAGACATAACCGTGGTTATCCTCTAAAATATTAACCGCAACCAGGTTTAATTGACTGTTTTAGTGTGGTCCCACATTACTACTTTGTCCAAGCCAGGAAAAGGCCAGGATCTGGCCATCAAGTATGCGAAAAATGCGAAAGTATGAGCCAGATGATTGCAAATACCAGAACTAACCCAGGCATAACCAGCGTTATCTTCTAAATTACTAACCGGAACCAGCTTCTATTGACTGTTTCAATGTGGTACCACATTACTACGTGATCCAAACCAGAAAAAGCCCAGGATCTGGCCAACAAGTATGCGAAAAACGCGAAAGTATGTGCCTGATGATAGCAAATACCAGAACTAACCCAGACATAACCGGCGTTATCCACTAAAATATTAATCGGACCCAGGTTTAAATGACTGTTTCAGTGTGGTACCACATTACTACGTGGTCCAAGCCAGAAAAAGTCCAGGATCTGGCCAACAAGTATGCGAAAAATGCGAAAGTACGAGCCAGATGAGGGCAAATACCAGACCTAATCTAGACTTAACCGGCGTTATCCTCTAAAATATTAATCGCAATCAGGTTTAATTGACTGTTTTAGTGTGGTACCACATTACTACGTGATCCAAACCAGAAAAAGCCCAGGATCTGGCCAACAAGTATGCGAAAAATCCGAAAGTACGAGCCAGATGAGGGCAAATACCAGACCTAACCCAGACATAACCGTGGTTATCCTCTAAAATATTAACCGCAACCAGGTTTAATTGACTGTTTTAGTGTGGTCCCACATTACTACTTTGTCCAAGCCAGAAAAAGGCCAGGATCTGGCCAACAAGTATGCGAAAAATGCGAAAGTATGAGCCAGATGATTGCAAATACCATAACTAACCCAGGCATAACCAACGTTATCTTCTAAATTACTAACCGGAACCAGCTTCTATTGACTGTTTCAATGTGGTACCACATTACTACGTGATCCAAACCAGAAAAAGCCCAGGATCTGGCCAACAAGTATGCGAAAAACTCGAAGCTATGTGCCAGATGATAGCAAATATCAGAACAAACCCAGACATAACCAGGGTTATCCTCTAAAATACTTATCGGAACCAGCTTCTACAGACTGTTTCAGTGTGGTACCACATTACTACGTGATCCAAACCAGAAAAAACCCAGGATCTGGCCAACAAGTATGCGAAAAATACGAAAGTACGAGCCAGATGAAGGCAAATACCAGACCTAACAGAGACATTCCCGGCGTTATCCTCTAAAATATTAATCGCAACCAGGTTTAATTGACTGTTTTAGTGTGGTCCCACATTACTACTTGGTCCAAGCCAGAAAAAGGCCAGGATCAGGCCAACAAGTATGCGAAAAATGTGAAAGTACGAGCCAGATGAGGGCAAATACCGGACCTAATCAAGACATAACCGGCGTTATCCACTAAAATATTAATCGGACCCAGGTTTAGTTGACCGTTTCGGTGTGGAACCACATTAATACGGGATCCAAACCAGAAAAAACCCAGGATCTGGCCAACAACTATGCGAAAAACGCGAATGTATGAGCCAGATGAGGGCAAATACCAGACCTAATCCAGACATAACCGGCGTTATCCTCTAAAATATTAATCGCAACCAGGTTTAATTGACTGTTTTAGTGTGGTACCACATTACTACGTGATCGAAACCCGAAAAAGCCCAGGATCTGGCCAACTAGTATGCGAAAAATGCGAAAGTACGAGCCAGATGAGGGCAAATACCAGACCTAACCCAGACATAACCGGGGTTATCCTCTAAAATATTAATCGCAACCAGGTTTAATTGACTGTTTTAGTGTGGTCCCACATTACTACTTGGTCCAAGCCAGAAAAAGGCCAGGATCTGGCCAACAAGTATGCGAAAAATGTGAAAGTACGAGCCAGATGAGGGCAAATACCAGACCTAACCAAGACATAACCGGCGTTATCCACTAAAATATTAATCGGACCCAGGTTTAGTTGACCGTTTCGGTGTGGAACCACGTTACTACGGGATCCAAACCTGAAGAAACCCAGGATCTGGCCAACAAGTATGCGAAAAATGCGAAAGTACGAGCCAGATGAGGGCAAATACCAGACCTAACCCAGACATAACCGGCGTTATCCTCTAAAATATTAATCGGACCCAGGTTTAATTGACTGTTTCAGTGTGGTACCACTTTACTACGTGCTCCAAGCCAGACAAACGCCAGGATCTGGCCAACAAGTATGCGAAAAATGCGAAACTTCGAGCCAGATGAGGGCAAATACCAGACCTAACCCAGACATAACCGGCGTTATCCTCTAAAATATTAATCGGACCCAGGTTTAATTGCCTGTTTCGGTGTGGTACCGCATTACTACGTGATCCAAACCAGAAAAAGGCCAGGATCCGGCCAACAAGAATGCGAAAGATGCGAAAGTACGAGCCAGATGTGGTCAAATCCCAGACCTATCCGAGACATACCCGGCGTTATCCTCTAAAATATTAATCGCAAAGAGGATTAATAGACTGTTTCAGTGTGGTACCACATTACTACGTGATCCAAACCAGAAAAAGCCCAGGATCTGGCCAACAAGTATGCGAAAAATGCGAAAGTACGAGCCAGATGAGGGCAAATACCAGACCTAACCAAGACATAACCGTGGTTATCCTCTAAAATATTAACCGCAACCAGGTTTAATTGACTGTTTTAGTGTGGTCCCACATTACTACTTTGTCCAAGCCAGAAAAAGGCCAGGATCTGGCCATCAAGTATGCGAAAAATGCGAAAGTATGAGCCAGATGATTGCAAATACCAGAACTAACCCAGGCATAACCAGCGTTATCTTCTAAATTACTAACCGGAACCAGCTTCTATTGACTGTTTCAATGTGGTACCACATTACTACGTGATCCAAACCAGAAAAAGCCCAGGATCTGGCCAACAAGTATGCGAAAAACTCGAAGCTATGTGCCAGATGATAGCAAATATCAGAACAAACCCAGACATAACCAGCGTTATCCTCTAAAATACTTATCGGAACCAGCTTCTACTGACTGTTTCAGTGTGGTACCACATTACTACGTGATCCGAACCAGAAAAAACCCAGGATCTGGCCAACAAGTATGCGAAAAATGCGAAAGTACGAGCCAGATGAAGGCAAATACCAGACCTAACAGAGACATTCCCGGCGTTAT
Organism: Colletes latitarsis; assembly: GCF_051014445.1. Classification (NCBI taxonomy): domain Eukaryota; kingdom Metazoa; phylum Arthropoda; class Insecta; order Hymenoptera; family Colletidae; genus Colletes; species Colletes latitarsis. The sequence continues at coordinate 1,829,612 of NW_027488368.1, read as the reverse complement.
CCTCTAAAATATTAATCGCAAACAGGTTTAATTGACTGTTTTAGTGTGGTCCCACATTACTACTTGGTCCAAGCCAGAAAAAGGCCAGGATCTGGCCAACAAGTATGCGAAAAATGTGAAAGTACGAGCCAGACGAGGGCAAATACCAGACCTAACCCAGACATCACCGGCGTTATCCTCTAAAATTTTAATCGCAGCCAGGTTTAGTTGACCGTTTCGGTGTGGAACCACATTAATACGGGATCCAAACCAGAAAAAACACAGGATCTGGCCAACAACTATGCGAAAAACGCGAATGTATGAGCCAGATGATTGCAAATACCAGAACTATCCCAGACAAAACCAGCGTTATCCTCTAAAATATTAATCGCAACCAGGTTTAATTGCCTGTTTCGGTGTGGTACCACATTACTACGTGATCCAAACCAGAAAAAGCCCAGGATCTGGCCAACAAGTATGCGAAAAACTCGAAGGTATGTGCCAGATGATAGCAAATACCAGAACTAACCCAGACATAACCTGCGTTCTCCTCTAAAATACTTATCGGAACCAGCTTCTACTGACTGTTTCAGTGTGGTACCACATTACTACGTGATCCAAACCAGAAAAAGCCCAGGATCTGGCCAACAAGTATGCGAAAAATGCGAAAGTACGTGCCAGATGAGGGCAAATCACAGACCTAACCCAGACGTAACCGGCGTTATCCTCCAAAATAGTAATCACAACCAGGTAAAATTGACAGTTTCGGTGTGGTACCGCGTTACTACGTGATCCAAACCAGAAAAAAGCCGGGATCTGGCCAACAAGTATGCGAAAAATGCGAAAGTACGAGCCAGATGAGGGCAAATACCAGACCTAACCCTGACATAACCGGCGTTATCCTCTAAAATATTAAACGGACCCAGGTTTAATTGACTGTTTCAGTGTGGTACCACTTTACTACGTGCTCCAAGCCAGACAAAGGCCAGAATCTGGCCAACAAGTATGCGAAAAATGCGAAAGTTCGAGCCAGATGTGGGCAAATACCAGACCTAACCCAGACATAACCGGGGTTATCCTCTAAAATATTAATCGCAACCAGGTTTAATTGACTGTTTTAGTGTGGTCCCACATTACTACTTGGTCCAAGCCAGAAAAAGGCCAGGATCTGGCCAACAAGTATGCGAAAAATGTGAAAGTACGAGCCAGATGAGGGCAAATACCAGACCAAACCAAGACATAACCGGCGTTATCCACTAAAATATTAATCGGACCCAGGTTTAGTTGACCGTTTCGGTGTGGAACCACATTAATACGGGATCCAAACCAGAAAAAACCCAGGATCTGGCCAACAACTATGCGAAAAACGCGAATGTATGAGCCAGATGAGGGCAAATACCAGACCTAATCCAGATATAACCGGCGCTCTCCTCTAAAATACTTATCGGAACCAGCTTCTACTGACTGTTTCAGTGTGGTACCACATTACTACGTGATCCAGACCAGAAAAGGCCCAGGATCTGGCCAACAAGTATGCGAAAAATGCGAAAGTACGTGCCAGATGAGGGCAAATCCCAGACCTAACCCAGACGTAACCGGCGTTATCCTCTAAAATATTAATCGCAACCAGGTTTAGCTGACTGTTTCGGTGTGGAACCACATTACTACGTGGTCCAAGCCAGAAAAAGTCCAGGATCTGGCCAACAAGTATGCGAAAAATGCGAAAGTACGAGCCAGATGAGGGCAAATCCCAGACCTAACCGAGACAGAACCGGAGTTATCCTCTAAAATATTAATCGGAACCTGGTTTAATTGACTGTTTCGTTGTGGTACCACTTTACTACGTGGTCCAAGCCAGAAGAAGGCCAGGATCTGGCCAACGAGTATGCGTAAAATGAGAAAGTACGAGCCAGATGAGGGCAAATATCAGACCTAACCCAGACATCACCGGCGTTATCCTCTAAAATATTAATCGCAGCCAGGTTTAGTTGACCGTTTCTGTGTGGAACCACATTACTACGGGATCCAAGCCAGAAAAAGGCCAGGATCTGGCCAACAAGTATGCGAAAAATGCGAAAGTACGAACCAGATGAGGGCAAATACCAGACCTAACCGAGACATAACCGGCGTTATCCTCTAAAATATTAATCGCATCCAGGTTTAGTTGACTGTTTCGGTGTGGTACCGCGTTACAACGTGATCCAAACCAGAGAAACACCAGGATCTGGGCAACATGTATGCGAAAAATGCGAAAGTACGAGCCAGATGAGGGCAAATACCAGACCTAACCCAGACATAACCGGCGTTATCCTCTAAAATATTAATGGGACCCAGGTTTAATTGACTGTTTCAGTGTGGTACCACTTTACTACGTGCTCCAAGCCAGACAAAGGCCAGGATCTGGCCAACAAGTATGCGAAAAATGCGAAACTTCGAGCCAGATGAGGGCAAATACCAGACCTAATCCAGACATAACCGGCGTTATCCTCTAAAATATTAATCGGAACCTGGTTTAATTGACTGCTTCGGTTTGGTACCACATTACTACGTGGTCCAAGCTTGAAATAGGCCAGGATCTGGCCAAAAAGTATGCGAAAAATGCGACTGTACAAGCCAGATGTGGACAAATCCCAGACCTAACGCAGACATAACCGGCGCTATCCTCTAAAATATGAATCGCAACCAGATTTAATTGTCTGTTTCGGGGTGGCACCGCGTTACTACGTGACCCAAACCAGAAAAAGGCCAGGATCTGGCCAACAAGTATGCGAAAAATGCGAAAGTACGAGCCAGATGAGGGCAAATACCAGAACTAACCCAGACATAACCGGCGTTATCCTCTAGAATATTAATCGGACCAAGGTTTAATTGTCTGTTTCAGTGTGGAACCACTTTACTACGTGGTCCTTGCCAGAAAAAGGCCGGGATCTGGCCAGCTAGTATGCGAAAAATGCGAAAGTGCGAGACAGATAAGGGCTAATACCAGACCTAACCGAGACATAACCGGCGTTATCCTCTAAAATATTAATCGCAACCTGGTTTAATTGACTGTTTCAGTGTGGTACCACTTTACTACGTGCTCCAAGCTGGAAAAAGGCCAGGATCTGGCCAACAAGTATGCGAAAAATGCGAAAATACGAGCCAGATGAGGGCTAATACCAGACCTAACCCACACGTAACTGGCGTTATCCTCTAAAATATTAATCGGAACCTGGTTTAATTAACTGTTTCCGTGGGGAACCACATTACTACGGGATCCAAACCAGAAAAAACCCAGGATCTGGCCAACAACTATGCGAAAAACGCGAATGTATGAGCCAGATGATTGCAAATACCAGAACTATCCCAGACATAACCAGCGTTATCCTCTAAAGTATTATTCGCAACCAGATTTAATTGACTGCTTCGGTTTGGTACCACATTACTACGTGGTCCAAGCTTGAAAAAGGCCAGGATCTGGCCAAAAAGTATGCGAAAAATGCGAATGTACAAGCCAGATGTGGACAAATCCCAGACCTAACGCAGACATAACCGGCGCTATCCTCTAAAATATGAATCGCAACCAGATTTAGTTGTCTGTTTCGGTGTGGTACCGCGTTACTACGTGACCCAAACCAGAAAAAGGCCAGGATCTGGCCAACAAGTATGCGAAAAATGCGAAAGTACGAGCCAGATGAGGGCAAATACCAGAACTAACCCAGACATAACCGGCGTTATCCTCTAGAATATTAATCGGACCAAGGTTTAATTGTCTGTTTCAGTGTGGAACCACTTTACTACGTGGTCCTTGCCAGAAAAAGGCCGGGATCTGGCCAGCTAGTATGCGAAAAATGCGAAAGTGCGAGACAGATAAGGGCTAATACCAGACCTAACCGAGACATAACCGGCGTTATCCTCTAAAATATTAATCGCAACCAGGTTTAATTGACTGTTTCGGTGTCGAACCACATTACTACGGGATCCAAACCAGAAAAAACCCAGGATCTGGCAAACATGTGTGCGAAAAATGCGAAAGTATGAGCCAGATGATTGCAAATACCAGAACTATCCCAGACATAACCAGCGATATCCTCTAAAATATTATTCGCAACCAGGTTTAATTGACTGCTTCAGTGTGGTACCACATTACTACGTGATCCAAACCAGGAAAAGCCCAGGATCTGCCCAACAAGTATGTGAAGAACGCGTAAGTATGAGCCAGATGATTGCAAATACCAGGACTAACCCAGACATAACCAGCGTTATCCTCTGATATACTAATCGGAAACAGCTTTTATTGACAGTGTGGTACCACATGACTACGTGATCCAAGCCAGAAAAAGCCCAGGATCTGGCCAACAAGTATGCGAAAAGTGCGAAAGTACGAGCCAGATGAGGGCAAATCCCAGACCTAACCTAGACATAACCGGCGTTATCCTCTAAAATATTAATCGCAACCACCTTTAATTGACTGTTTCGGTGTGGTACCGCATTACTACGTGATCCAAACCAGAAAAAGGCTTGGATCTGGCCAACAAGTATGCGAAAAATGCGAAAGTACGAGCCAGATGAGGGCAAATACCAGACCTAACCAAGACGTAACCGGCGTTATCCTCTAAAATATTAATCGCAACCAGGTTTAGTTGACGGTTTCGGTGTGGTACCGCATTAATACGTTATCCAAACCAGAAAAAACCCAGGATCTGCCCAACAAGTATGCGAAAAACGCGTATGTATGAGTCAGATGAGGGCAAATACCAGTCCTAACACAGACGTAACCGGCGTTATCCTCTGAAATACTATTCGGAACCAGCTTTTATTGACTGTTTCAGTGTGGAACCACATTACTACGTGATCCATACCAGAAAAAGCCCAGGTTCTGGCCAACTAGTATGCGAAAAATGCGAAAGTACGAGGCAGATGAGGGCAAATACCAGACCTAACCCAGACATAACCGGCGTTATCCTCTAAAATATTAATCGCAACCAGGTTTAGCTGACTGTTTCGGTGTGGAACCACATTACAACCGGATCCAAGCCACAAAAAACCCAGGATCTGCCGGACAAGTATGCGAAAAATGCGAAAGTACGAGCCAGATGATTGCTAATACCAGAACTAACCCAAACGTAACCAGCGTAATCCTGCAAACTATTAATCGGAACCAGCTTTTTTTGACTGTTTCAGTGTGGTACCACATTACTACGTGATCCAAACCAGAAAAATCCCAGGATCTGGCCAACAAGTGTGCGAAAAATGCGAAAGTATGTGCCTGATGATTTCAAATACCAGTACTAACCCAAACGTAACCTGCGTTATCCTCCAAACTCTTAATCGGAACCAGCTTTTATTGACTGTTTCAGTGTGGTACCACATTACTACGTTGTCCAAGCCAGAAGAAGGCCTAGATCTGGCCAACAAGTATGCGAAAAATGCGAAAGTACGAGCCAGATGAGGGCAAATACCAGACCTAACCCAGACATAACCGGCGTTATCCTCTAAAATATTAACCGCAACCAGGTTTAATTGGCAGTTTCAGTGTGGTACCACATTTCTACGGGATCCAAACCAGAAAAATCCCAGGATCTGGCCAACAACTATGCGAAAAACGCGAAAGTATGAGCCAGATGAGGGCAAATACCAGACCTAACCCAGACATAACCGGCGATATCCTCTAAAATATTTATCGCGAACATGTTTACTTGACTGCTTCAGTGTGGTACCACATTACTAGGTGATCCAAACCAGAAAAATCCCAGGATCTGGCCAACAACTATGCGAAAAACGCGAAAGTATGAGCCAGATGAGGGCAAATACCAGACCTAACCCAGACATAACCGGCGTTATCCTCTAAAATATTAATCGCAACCAGGTTTAGTTGACTGTTTCGGTGTGGTACCGCATTACTACGTGATCCACGCCAGAAAAAGGCCAGGATCTGGCCAACAAGTATGCGAAAAATGCGAAAGTACGAGCCACATGAGGGCATAACCCGGACTTAACCGAGACATAACCGGCGTTATACTCTAAAATATTAATCGCAACCAGGTTTAATTGACTGTTTCGGTGTGGAACCACATTACTACGGGATCCAAACCAGAAACATCCCAGGATGTGGCCAACTAGTATGCGAAAAATGCGAAAGTACGAGCCAGATGAGGGCAAATCCCAGACCTAACCGAGACATAACCAGCGTTATCCTCCAAACTATTAATCGGAAGGAGCTTTTATTGACAGTGTGGTACCACATTACTACGTGATCCAGGCCAGAAAAAGCCCAGGATCTGGCCAACATGTATGCGAAAAATGCGAAAGTACGAGCCACATGAGGGCATAACCCAGACCTAACCGAGACATAACCGGCGTTATCCTCTAAAATATTAATCGCAACCAGGTTTAATTGACTGTTTCAGTGTGGTAGCACATTACTACGTGATCCAAACCAGAAAAAGCCCAGGGTCTGGCCAACAAGTATGCGAAACATGCGAAAGTATGAGCCAGATGATTGCAAATACCAGAACTATCCCAGACATAACAGGCGTTATCCTCTAAAATATTTATCGCGAACATGTTTACTTGACTGCTTCAGTGTGGTACCACATTACTACGTGATCCAAACCAGAAAAATCCCAGGATCTGGCCAACAAGTGGTGCGAAAGACGCGAAAGTATGAGTCAGATGATTGCAAATACCAGTACTAACACAGACATAACCAGCGTTATCCTCTAAAATACTAATCGGAACCAGCTTTAATTGACTGTTTCAGTGTGGTACCACATTGGTACGGTATCCAAACCGGAAAAAACTCGGGATCTGGCCAACAAGTATGCGAAAAACGCGAAAGTACGAACCAGATGGGGGCAAATCCCGGACCAAACCCAGACATAACCGGCGTTATCCTCTAAAATATTTATCGCGAACATGTTTACTTGACTGCTTCAGTGTGGTACCACATTACTACGTGATCCAAACCAGAAAAATCCCAGGATCTGGCCAACAAGTGGTGCGAAAGACGCGAAAGTATGAGTCAGATGATTGCAAATACCAGTACTAACACAGACATAACCGGCGTTATCCTCTAAAATATTTATCGCGAACATGTTTAATTGACTGCTTCAGTGTGGTACCACATTACTACGTGATCCAAACCAGAAAAATCCCAGGATCTGGCCAACAAGTGTGCGAAGGACGCGAATGTATGAGCCAGATGATTGCAAATACAAGACCTAACCGAGACATATGCGGCGTTATCCTCTAATATATTTATCGCGAAGATGTTTAATTGACTGCTTCAGTGTGGTACCACATTACTACGTGATCCAAACCAGAAAAAACCCAGGATCTGCCCAACAAGTATGCGAAAAACGCGTATGTATGAGTCAGATGAGGGCAAATACCAGTCCTAACACAGACGTAACCGGCGTTATCCTCTGAAATACTATTCGGAACCAGCTTTTATTGACTGTTTCAGTGTGGAACCACATTACTACGTGATCCATACCAGAAAAAGCCCAGGTTCTGGCCAACTAGTATGCGAAAAATGCGAAAGTACGAGGCAGATGAGGGCAAATACCAGACCTAACCCAGACATAACCGGCGTTATCCTCTAAAATATTAATCGCAACCAGGTTTAGCTGACTGTTTCGGTGTGGAACCACATTACAACCGGATCCAAGCCACAAAAAACCCAGGATCTGCCGGACAAGTATGCGAAAAATGCGAAAGTACGAGCCAGATGATTGCTAATACCAGAACTAACCCAAACGTAACCAGCGTAATCCTGCAAACTATTAATCGGAACCAGCTTTTTTTGACTGTTTCAGTGTGGTACCACATTACTACGTGATCCAAACCAGAAAAATCCCAGGATCTGGCCAACAAGTGTGCGAAAAATGCGAAAGTATGTGCCTGATGATTTCAAATACCAGTACTAACCCAAACGTAACCTGCGTTATCCTCCAAACTCTTAATCGGAACCAGCTTTTATTGACTGTTTCAGTGTGGTACCACATTACTACGTTGTCCAAGCCAGAAGAAGGCCTAGATCTGGCCAACAAGTATGCGAAAAATGCGAAAGTACGAGCCAGATGAGGGCAAATACCAGACCTAACCCAGACATAACCGGCGTTATCCTCTAAAATATTAACCGCAACCAGGTTTAATTGGCAGTTTCAGTGTGGTACCACATTTCTACGGGATCCAAACCAGAAAAATCCCAGGATCTGGCCAACAACTATGCGAAAAACGCGAAAGTATGAGCCAGATGAGGGCAAATACCAGACCTAACCCAGACATAACCGGCGATATCCTCTAAAATATTTATCGCGAACATGTTTACTTGACTGCTTCAGTGTGGTACCACATTACTAGGTGATCCAAACCAGAAAAATCCCAGGATCTGGCCAACAACTATGCGAAAAACGCGAAAGTATGAGCCAGATGAGGGCAAATACCAGACCTAACCCAGACATATCCGGCGTTATCCTCTAAAATATTAATCGCAACCAGGTTTAGTTGACTGTTTCGGTGTGGTACCGCATTACTACGTGATCCACGCCAGAAAAAGGCCAGGATCTGGCCAACAAGTATGCGAAAAATGCGAAAGTACGAGCCACATGAGGGCATAACCCGGACTTAACCGAGACATAACCGGCGTTATACTCTAAAATATTAATCGCAACCAGGTTTAATTGACTGTTTCGGTGTGGAACCACATTACTACGGGATCCAAACCAGAAACATCCCAGGATGTGGCCAACTAGTATGCGAAAAATGCGAAAGTACGAGCCAGATGAGGGCAAATCCCAGACCTAACCGAGACATAACCAGCGTTATCCTCCAAACTATTAATCGGAAGGAGCTTTTATTGACAGTGTGGTACCACATTACTACGTGATCCAGGCCAGAAAAAGCCCAGGATCTGGCCAACATGTATGCGAAAAATGCGAAAGTACGAGCCACATGAGGGCATAACCCAGACCTAACCGAGACATAACCGGCGTTATCCTCTAAAATATTAATCGCAACCAGGTTTAATTGACTGTTTCAGTGTGGTAGCACATTACTACGTGATCCAAACCAGAAAAAGCCCAGGGTCTGGCCAACAAGTATGCGAAACATGCGAAAGTATGAGCCAGATGATTGCAAATACCAGAACTATCCCAGACATAACCGGCGTTATCCTCTAAAATATTTATCGCGAACATGTTTACTTGACTGCTTCAGTGTGGTACCACATTACTACGTGATCCAAACCAGAAAAATCCCAGGATCTGGCCAACAAGTGGTGCGAAAGACGCGAAAGTATGAGTCAGATGATTGCAAATACCAGTACTAACACAGACATAACCAGCGTTATCCTCTAAAATACTAATCGGAACCAGCTTTAATTGACTGTTTCAGTGTGGTACCACATTGGTACGGTATCCAAACCGGAAAAAACTCAGGATCTGGCCAACAAGTATGCGAAAAACGCGAAAGTACGAACCAGATGGGGGCAAATCCCGGACCAAACCCAGACATAACCGGCGTTATCCTCTAAAATATTTATCGCGAACATGTTTACTTGACTGCTTCAGTGTGGTACCACATTACTACGTGATCCAAACCAGAAAAATCCCAGGATCTGGCCAACAAGTGGTGCGAAAGACGCGAAAGTATGAGTCAGATGATTGCAAATACCAGTACTAACACAGACATAACCGGCGTTATCCTCTAAAATATTTATCGCGAACATGTTTAATTGACTGCTTCAGTGTGGTACCACATTACTACGTGATCCAAACCAGAAAAATCCCAGGATCTGGCCAACAAGTGTCCGAAGGACGCGAAAGTATGAGCCAGATGATTGCAAATACCAGACCTAACCGAGACATATGCGGCGTTATCCTCTAATATATTTATCGCGAAGATGTTTAATTGACTGCTTCAGTGTGGTACCACATTACTACGTGATCCAAACCAGAAAAATCCCAGGATCTGGCCAACAAGTGTGCGAAAAACGCGAAAGTATGAGCCAGATGATTGCAAATACCAGAACTATCACAGACATAACCAGCGTTATCCTCTAAAATCCGAATCGGAACCAGCTTTAATTTACTGTTGCAGTGTGGTACCACATTACTACGGGATCCAAACCAGAAAAAACCCAGGATCTGGCCAACAAGTATGCGAACAATGCGAAAGTACGAGCCAGATGAGGGCATATCCCAGACGTAACCGAGACATAACCGGCGTTATCCTCTAAAATATTAATCGCAACCAGGTTTAGTTAACTGTTTCGGTGTGATACCGCATTACTACGTGATCCACGCCAGAAAAAGGCCAGGATCTGGCCAACAAGTATGCGAAAAATGCGAAAGTATGAGCCAGATGATTGCAAATACCAGAACTAACCCAGACATAACCAGCGTTATCCTCTAAAATACTTATCGGAACCAGCTTCTATTGACTGTTTCAGTGTGGTACCACATTACTACGTGATCCAAACCAGAAAAAGCCCGGGGTCTGGCCAACAAGTATGCGAAACATGCGAAAGTATGAGCCAGATGATTGCAAATACCAGAACTATCCCAGACATAAGCAGCGTTATCCTTTAAAATATTATTCGCAACCAGGTTTAATTGACTGTTTCTGTGTGGAACGACATTACTACGGGATCCAAACCAGAAAAATCCCAGGATCTGGCCAACAACTATGCGAAAAACGCGAAAGTACGAGCCAGATGAGGGCAAATACCAGACCTAACCCAGACATAACCGGCGTTATCCTCTGAAATATTAATCGCAACCTGGTTTAATTGACTGTTTCGGTGTGGTACCACATTACTACGGGATCCAAACCAGAAAAAACTCAGGATATGGCCAACAAGTATGCGAAAGACGCGAAAGTACGAGCCAGATGAGGGCAAATACCAGACCTAACCCAGACATAACCGGCGTTATCCTCTGAAATATTAATCGCAACCTGGTTTAATTGACTGTTTCGGTGTGGAACGACATTACTACGGGATACAAACCAGAAAAACCCCAGGATCTGGCCAACAACTATGCGAAAAACGCGAAAGTACGAGCCAGATGAGGGCAAATACCAGACCTAACCCAGACATAACCAGCGATATCCTCTAAAATATTTATCGCGAACATGTTTACTTGACTGCTTCAGTGTGGTATCACATTACTAGGTGATCCAAACCAGAAAAATCCCAGGATCTGGCCAACAAGTGTGCGAAAAACGCGAAAGTATGAGCCAGATGATTGCAAATACCAGAACTATCCCAGACATAACCAGCGTTATCCTCTAAAATATTATTCGCAACCAGGTTTAACTGACTGTTTCAGTGTGGTACCACATTACTACGTGATCCAAACGAGAAAAAGCCTGGGATCTGGACAACAAGTATGCGAAAAACGCGAAAGTATGAGACACATGAGGGTAAATACTAGACGTAACCCAGACATAACCGGCGTTATCCTCTAAAATATTAATCGCAACCAGGTTTAATTGACTGTTTCGGTGTGGAACCACATTACTACGGGATCCAAACCAGAAAATCCAGGACCTGGCCAACAACTATGCGAAAAACGCGAAAGTACGAGCCAGATGGGGGCAAATACCAGACCTAACACAGACATAACCGGCGTTATCCTCTAAAATATTAATCGGACCAAGGTTTAATTGACTGTTTCAGTGTGTTACCGGATTACTACGGGATCCAAACCTGAAATATCCCAGGATCTGGCCAACAACTATGCGAAAAACGCGAAAGTACGAGCCAGATGAGGGCAAATACCAGACCTAACCCAGACATAACCGGCGTTATCCTCTAAAATATTAATCGCAACCAGGTTTAATTGACTGTCTCGGTGTGGAACCACATTACTACGGGATCCAAACCAGAAATATCCCAGGATCTGGCCAACAACTATGCGAAAAACGCGAAAGTACGAGCCAGATGAGGGCAAATACCAGACCTAACCCAGACATAACCGGCGTTATCCTCTAAAATATTAATCGCAACCAGGTTTAATTGACTGTTTCGGTGTGGAACCACATTACTACGGGATCCAAACCAGAAATATCCCAGGATCTGGCCAACAACTATGCGAAAAACGCGAAAGTACGAGCCAGATGAGGGCAAATACCAGACCTAACCCAGACATAACCGGCGTTATCCTCTAAAATATTAATCGCAACCAGGTTTAGTTGACTGTTTCAGTGAGGTCCCACATTACTACTTGGTCCAAGCCAGAAGAAGGCCAGGATCTGGCCAACAAGTATGCGAAAAATGTGAAAGTACGAGCCAGATGAGGGCAAATACCAGACCTAACCCAGACATCACCGGCGTTATCCTCTAAAATATTATTCCCAACCAGGTTTAACTGACTGTTTCAGTGTGGTACCACATTACTACGTGATCCAAACCTGAAAAAACCCAGGATCTGGCCAACAAGTATGCGAAAAATGCGAAAGTACGAGCCAGATGAGGGCAAATACCAGACCTAACCCAGACATAACCGGCGTTATCCCAAAAATATTAAACGGACCCAGGTTTAACTGACTGTTTCAGTGTGGTACCACATTACTACGTGATCCAAACGAGAAAAAGCCCAGGATCTGGACAACAAGCATGCGAAAAACGCGAAAGTATGAGACACATGAGGGCAAATACTAGACGTAACCCAGACATAACCGGCGTTATCCTCTAAAATATTAATCGCAACCAGGTTTAATTGACTGTTTCGGTGTGGAACCACATTACTACGGGATCCAAACCAGAAAATCCAGGATCTGGCCAACAACTATGCGAAAAACGCGAAAGTACGAGCCATATGAGGGCAAATACCAGACCTAACACAGACATAACCGGCGTTATCCTCTAAAATATTAATCGGACCAAGGTTTAATTGACTGTCTCAGTGTGTTACCGCATTACTACGGGATCCAAACCAGAAAAAACTCAGGATATGGCCAACAAGTATGCGAAAAACGCGAAAGTACGAGCCAGATGAGGGCAAATACCAGACCTAACCCAGACATAACCGGCGTTATCGTCTAAAATATTAATCGCAACCAGGTTTAATTGACTGTTTCGGTGTGGAACCACATAACTACGGGATCCAAACCAGAAAAATCCCGGGATCTGGCCAACAACTATGAGAAAAACGCGAAAGCACGAGCCAGATGAGGGCAAATACCAGACCTAACCCAGACATAACCGGCGATATCCTCTAAAATATTTATCGCGAACATGTTTACTTGACTTCTTCAGTGTGGTACCACATTACTAGGTGATCCAAACCAGAAAAATCCCAGGATGTGGCCAACAAGTGTGCGAAAAACGCGAAAGTATGAGCCAGATGATTGCAAATACCAGAACTATCCCAGACATAACCAGCGATAACCTCTAAAATATTTATCGCGAACATGTTTACTTGACTTCTTCAGTGTGGTACCACATTACTAGGTGACCCAAACCAGAAAAATCCCAGGATGTGGCCAACAAGTGTGCGAAAAACGCGAAAGTATGAGCCAGATGATTGCAAATACCAGAACTATCCCAGACATAACCAGTGATATCCTCTAAAATATTTATCGCGAACATGTTTACTTGACTTCTTCAGTGTGGTACCACATTACTAGGTGATCCAAACCAGAAAAATTCCAGGATGTGGCCAACAAGTGTGCGAAAAACGCGAAAGTATGAGACACATGAGGGCAAATACTAGACGTAACCCAGACATAACCGGCGTTATCCTCTAAAATATTAAACGGACCCAGGTTTAATTGACTGTTTCGGTGTGGACCCACATTACTACGGGATCCAAACTAGAAAATCCAGGATCTGGCCAACAACTATGCGAAAAACGCGAAAGTACGAGCCAGATGAGGGCAAATACCAGACCTAACACAGACATAACCGGCGTTATCCTCTAAAATATTAATCGGACCAAGGTTTAATTCACTGTTTTAGTGTGTTACCGCATTACTACGGGCTCCAAACCAGAAAAAACTCAGGATATGGCCAACAACTATGCGAAAAACGCGAAAGTACGAGCCAGATGAGGGCAAATACCAGACCTAACCCAGACATAACCGGCGATATCCTCTAAAATATTTATCGCGAACATGTTTACTTGACTGCTTCAGTGTGGTACCACATTACTAGGTGATCCAATCCAGAAAAATCCCAGGATCTGGCCAACAAGTATGCGAAAAACGCGAAAGTATGAGCCAGATGATTGCAAATACCAGAACTATCCCAGACATAACCAGCGTTATCCTCTAAAATATTAATCGCAACCAGGTTTAGTTGACTGTTTCAGTGTGGTCCCACATTACTACTAGGTCCAAGCCAGAAAAAGGCCAGGATCTGGCCAACAAGTATGCGAAAAATGTGAAAGTACGAGCCAGATGAGGGCAAATACCAGACCTAACCCAGACATCACCGGCGTTTTCCTCTAAAATATTATTCGCAACCAGGTTTAACTGACAGTTTCAGTGTGGTACCACATTACTACGTGATCCAAACCTGAAAAAACCCAGGATCTGGCCAACAAGTATATGAAAAATGCGAAAGTACGAGCCAGATGAGGGCAAATACCAGAACTAACCCAGACATAACCGGCGTTATCCTCTAAAATATTAAACGGACCCAGGTTTCACTGACTGTTTCAGTGTGGTACCACATTACTACGTGATCCAAACGAGAAAAAGCCCAGGATCTGGACAACAAGTATGCGAAAAACGCGAAAGTATGAGACACATGAGGGCAAATACTAGACGTAACCCAGACATAACCGGCGTTATCCTCTAAAATATTAATCGCAACCAGGTTTAACTGACTGTTTCGGTGTGGAACCACACTACTACGGGATCCAAACCAGAAAATCCAGGATCTGGCCAACAACTATGCGAAAAACGCGAAAGTACGAGCCAGATGAGGGCAAATACCAGACCTAACCTAAACAAAACCGGCGTTATCATCTAAAATATTAATCGGAAACAGGTTTAATTGACTGTTTCAGTGTGGTACCACATTACTACGTGGTCCAAGCCAGAAAAAGGCCAGGATCAGGCCAGCAAGTATGCGAAAAATGCGAAAGTACGAGCCAGATGAGGGCAAATCCCAGACCTAACCCAGACATAACCTGCGTTATCCTCTAAAATATTAATCGCAACCAGGTTTAATTGACTGTTTCGGTGTGGTACCGCATTACTACGTGATCCAAACCAGAAAAAGGCCAGCACCTGGCCGACAAGTATGCCAAAAATGCGAAAGTACGAGCCAGATGATTGCTAATAACAGAACTAACCCAAACGTAACCAGCGTTATCCTCCAAACTATTAATCGGAACCAACTTTTATTGACTGTTTCAGTGTGCTACTGCATTACTACGGGATCCAAACCAGAAAAAGCCCATGATCTGGACAACAAGTATGCGAAAAACGCGAAAGTATGAGGCACATGATGGCAAATACTAGACGTAACCCAGACATAACCGGCGTTATCCTCTAAAATATTAAGCGCAACCAGGTTTAATTGACTGTTTCAGTGTGCTACTGCATTACTACGGGATCCAAACCACAAAAAACCCAGGATCTGCCCGACAAATAAGCGAAAAATGCGAAAGTATGAGCCAGATGGTTGGGAATACCAGACCTAACCCAGACGTAACCGGCGTTATCCTCTAAAATATTAAACGGACCCAGGTTTAACTGACTGTTTCAGTGTGGTACCACATTACTACGTGATCCAAACGAGAAAAAGCCCAGGATCTGGACAACAAGTATGCGAAAAACGCGAAAGTATGAGGCACATGAGGGCAAATACTAGACGTAACCCAGACATAACCGGCGTTATCCTCTAAAATATTAATCGCAACCAGGTTTAATTGACTGTTTCGGTGTGGAACCACATTACAACGGGATCCAAACCAGAAAATCCAGGATCTGGCCAACAACTATGCGAAAAACGCGAAAGTACGAGCCAGATGAGGGCAAATACCAGACCTAACACAGACATAACCGGCGTTATCCTCTAAAATACTAATCGGACCAAGGTTTAATTGACTGTTTCAGTGTGCTACTGCATTACTACGGGATCCAAACCAGAAAAAACTCAGGATATGGCCAACAAGTATGCGAAAAACGCGAAAGTATGAGCCCGATGAGGGCAAATACCAGACCTAACCCAGACATAACCGGCGTTATCCTCTAAAATATTAATCGCAACCAGGTTTAATTGACTGTTTCGGTGTGGAACCACATTACTACGGGATCCAAACCAGAAAAATCCCAGGATCTGGCCAACAACTATGCGAAAAACGCGAAAGTACGAGCCAGATGAGGGCAAATACCAGACCTAACCCAGACATAACCGGCGATATCCTCTAAAATATTTATCGCGAACATGTTTACTTGACTGCTTCAGTGTGGTACCACATTACTAGGTGATCCAATCCAGAAAAATCCCAGGATCTGGCCAACAAGTATGCGAAAAACGCGAAAGTATGAGCCAGATGATTGCAAATACCAGAACTATTCCCTCAGGGGCTGCCAGCCTTTCAGCTGCAGTACGGGCTTAACGAACCCGGGGTACCCGAGTCATACACACACCGTAAGCCTCCTGTTGGTCGTCACAACGACCCATTCACAATTCCCTATTGGTTTTGTGAATGGTACGTGACGGCAGGAGGAACGGGGGTCTTGGCTTAACCGCCTGGGCCACGAGTACGGCGACTCTATAAAATCGCCCTCCAATCCTAAGCTATGGTGCGCGGCGATGGGATGCATGGTTGGGGGAGAAGGCCCAATCCCAAGCGACCACCTCCGGGGAACCTGCCGAACCCCCGGAGTATTAGGCTTACCCGGGTAAGGCGGCTCTGCCCGGGTGGACCTTTATTTCCGACCATCTCGTGGGACTATTATGGACACAGAAAATAAAATGGGGATGGGGCGGGTTTTGTCGGTTGGGGAGGACGTAGACGGGGTTGGGGTTAGGGTGGCGGCGCTCGCGCCACACTCAGCGCCAGGTCCGGCTTCGTGGAGGGTGGAGGAGGACGACGAGACGGCGTCGGTCTCGTCCTTCTCCTCCAGCACGAGCCACATAGGCTCTAAGAGGAAGAGGACGGGGCAGGCCGTCGTCGAGGTGGGCGGGGCGATGAGCCCGTCGGTGAGGCTGAGTTGCCTCAGGGACGAGGTGACCGAGGAGATATCGGAGAGGATCTCCTCGTCCCTGAGGCGGGTGGAGAAAGTCGCCGCTGCCTGCGCCTTTAAGGGGCAGAAAAGCGGTGGCGCGGAGGCCCTGAAGGCCGCGGCGGAGGAAATGAGGGAGGCGGCGCGGGAGCTCAGAGGGCGGAACGCCCGTCTGCAGCTCCTGTTGGAGGAGGAGCGACAGGGGAGGAGGAGGGCTGAGGCGCTGTGGAACAGCGCGGCCCTCCCTCCCATCCTTCCTCCTCCTCCACCGCCGCGTCCCTCGGCGGAGGTAAATAAGCGGAGTGCGGCGGCAGTGGTGCGGGGCACCGCGGGCCCCTCCACCCGCACTCCGCCCGTGAAGAAGTCCCCGTCCTCCTCAGAAGACGATCTTCTGAGGAGGATTGGGGACATGATTGATGGCAAGCTGGCCGCCTTCCGGGAGGAGCTCCTCGCCGGAAGAGCGGTCAGCAGGAAGGCGGTGCCTCCCCGACCTGTTCCGGTACAGTCGGGGAAGGCAAAGAAGGGCGGAGTGAAGGCTCCGCCCAGCGTTGCGGCACCAGGGCCCCGGGTCGCGACCCCCAAGGGGGGTGGTGTACCCGTGGTCGCGGTGGTCCCGTCCTCCACAGCACCCTCCCAAGGGGGGGTGGCGTGGAGTGAGGTGGTGGGGCGGAAGGCGAAGCGGGCGGCGAGGAAGGCCTCGCAACCGCAGCCTCCGCCTCCGCCGCCGGCGGCCAAGGTAAAGGCCGCGAAGGTCGGGAAGGCACGACCAGGTCGTCCCCCAAAAACGGCAGCGGTGACGCTGACCGTTGCGCAGGGGGGCGACCTGACCCTCGCGGAGGCGATGCGGCTCGCCAGGGAGAATATCTCCCTGGAAGAGCTGGGCATCGCCTCCGTGAGGGCGAAGAGGGCCGTGACCGGGGGTCTCTTGCTGGAGATCCCCGGTGCAGAAGGCGGCGCGAAGGCGGATCGTCTCGCCCAGAGGCTCCGGGAGCAGCTGGGCGAGCGAGGTGTCCGAGTCGCCCGGCCCACGAAGCGCACGGAGATGCGCGTTTGTGGGCTGGACGACTCGGTCAGCGCACAGGATGTGTCCCGTGCCCTTGCGAGGGCGGGGGACTGTCCTGTGGAGGACCTGCGGATCGGAGAGATCCGCAGGTCGCCCTCCGGCCTCGGGTCGGTGTGGGCCCGGTGCCCCCTCTCCGCCGCCCGTAAGGTGGCGGAATCCGGGAGGGTGTTGGTGGGGTGGGTTTCGGCGCGAGTGGAAATCCTCGCGCCGCGCCCGCTCCAGTGTCACCGCTGCCTCGAATTGGGGCACGTGAGGCAGTGGTGCACCTCGCCGGTGGACCGCAGCGGTCAGTGTTACCGCTGCGGTGCCAAAGAGCACCGTGCGAGCCAGTGCTCGGCGGCCCCCCACTGCCCGCTGTGTGCGGACATGGGGAGGCCAGCCGATCACAGGGTGGGGAGCAAGAAGTGCTCCCCCCCCTCCCGGAAGGAGAGGAAGAGGCGGGCTGCACCGGCTCCGGTGCCGAGGGCGGTGGCATCGTCCTCCATGGAGGTGGACGGTGCTACGGGGACGGACGGCCGGGAGGAGGCTGGCGCGGCCATTAATTAATGCCGCCCCGCCTCCTCCTCCAGGCCAACCTCAACCACTGCCGCGCGGCACAGGACTTGATGTCCCAAGTCCTCGCGGAGTGGGGGGTTGGCCTGGCGGTCGCCGCCGAGCCGTACCGCGTCCCTGATCACCCTCATTGGGTGGGCGACGCGGACGGCTTGGTGGCGACGGTATGGGGAGGGGGCGACGGGTCCCCACCGTTCTCCTTGTTGGAGCGCGGTCGGGGATTCGTCGCCGTGGACTGGGGGGGAGTCGCTGTGGTGGGGTGCTACATTTCGCCCCGTAGCGGTCACGCTGCGTTCGAGCTGTACTTGGCCGAGGTCGCGGCATGCGTGCAGCGCTACGCGGCCCGGCCGGTGCTGGTCCTGGGGGATTTTAATGCCAAGTCGGTGGCTTGGGGATCCCCCAGGACCTCCGTTCGCGGCGGGATCCTGGGCGATTGGGCGGCGGGGCTCGACCTCCGGGTATTGAACCGGGGGTCGGAGCACACATGCGTGCGGCGATATGGGGGGTCCATCGTGGATGTTGGATTCGCGACCCCCAACGCCGTGCGCATGGTGTCGGGTTGGCACGTGGTCGCGGGGGCAGAGACACTCTCCGATCACCGGTACATCCGGATGGAGGTCTCTGCCGCCGCGAGTGCATCCCGATACGGCCGCCTGCGTGGCACCCCACCACGCCGCTGGGCGCTTCGGCGCCTGGACAAGGACGCCCTGATGGCAGCTGCCCTCGCTGCAACTTGGCCGCAGGGAGCGGCCGAGTTGCCGAGCATAGAGGAGGAGGTCGCCCGGCTCGGAGCATTGATCGCGGGTATTTGCGACGCGGCGATGCCTCGGGTCGGGCGGGCTTCTCCTCGCCGGGCGGTGTACTGGTGGTCGGACGCGATCGCGGAGTTGCGAGTCGCGACTGTCCGCGCCCGACGCCAGTACACCCGCGCGCGCCGTCGTCAACGTACAGGCGACGGCGTGGCGCGAGCGAGGGCAGCTGATGACCTGTATGGAGCATACCGCGTGGCGCGGGTTGCTCTGCAGGTCGCCATCAAACGGGCCAAGACCCAGGCATGGAAGGAGCTCCTTCAGACCCTTGATGACGATCCATGGGGGCGCCCATATAAGGTGGTGCTGAATAAGCTCCGCCCGTGGGCGCCCCCCGTCACCGAGGGTCTTGACCCCCGGCTGCTGGAGGACGTGGTCAATACACTCTTCCCAATTGGGGAGAGGGGACCGCGTCCTCCGGCGGCGGCGGCTGTCCCAGTGGAGTGGACGGCCGAGCTGGGGGTCACGCAGGAGGAGCTGGCAGCGGCCATCAGACGGCTCGGGGTTCGTAACACGGCCCCGGGTCCGGATGGTGTGCCCGGCCGGGTTTGGGTCTTGACCCAGGGCGTCCTTGGGGCCGACCTCAGGCGGTTGTTCGACCGCTGCCTGAGGGACGGGCGATTCCCCCCCAGTTGGAAGGTGGCGAGGATGGTCCTCCTCCGGAAGGAGGGTCGGCCCGCGGAGTCTCCCTCCGCATACCGGCCCATTTGTCTCCTCGACGAGGTGGGCAAGCTCTTCGAGCGTGTGATTGCTGCCCGCCTCGTCGAGCACCTGTCGCGGGGTGATCCCGGTCTGGCCGACTGCCAGTTCGGTTTTCGGGGGGGCCGATCGACTATCGACGCGATAGGTCGTGTGAGGGCCCTCTCGGAGGCGGCCGTCTCCCGGGGAGGGGTGGCATTGGCAATATCCTTGGATATTGCCAATGCCTTTAACACCCTCCCCTGGGAAGAGATAAGGAGGGGACTCGAATATCATCGAGTCCCCCCTTGTCTCAGGGCGGTCGTCGGGGATTATCTCCGCGGCAGGTGGATCGAGTATCCGGGCCGGGATGGTGATATGCGGAGGGAGGTGTACTGCGGTGTTCCGCAGGGGTCGGTCCTCGGGCCACTCCTGTGGAACATCGCGTACGACTCGGTGTTGCGGGCCGGCCTCCCCGACGGCGTCAGCACGGTGTGTTATGCGGATGACACACTGGTGCTGGCCGTCGGGGCGCACTGGGGGAGGGCCATGCGTCGCGCGGAGGAGGGGTCGCAACGCGTCGTCGACCGAATCAGGGGGATGGGGATGACGGTGGCGGTCCATAAGACCGAGGTGATTGCGTTTCATTCACCTCGGCAGGATCCGCCACCCCCTTTGATTCGGGTGGGTGGGGCTGACATCGAGGTGAAGCCCCAGATCAGGTATCTAGGGCTGATCCTCGATAGCCACTGGCGTTTCGAGAAGCATTTCCGCTGCCTGGTCCCCCGGTTGGAAAGGATGGTTGCGGCTCTGGGCCGGATCCTGCCCAACCTGGGGGGCCCGGCGGGCCGAGTTCGTCGCCTCTATGTGGCAATGGTCCAGTCGGTGGCCCTATACGGGGCCCCCGTCTGGGCGGACGACCTGGCTGCCTCCCGGCGCAGCATGACTATGCTGCGTCGGGTGCAGAGGCGCATGGCGCTCAGGGTCGTCCGCGGGTATCGGACCATGTCACATGAGGCGGCGACGGTTCTAGCGGGGATGCCGCCAATGGACCTGCTCGCGCGGTCGCACGCGGTGATGTACCGGCACCGCGTCGACCGTCGCGCGGGGGTGGGGGCGGTCCCGGGCGGGCAGGAACCTGCTTGGGGCGATTTGAAGCGCCAGGCCCGGCAGTCCGTGTTGCTCGCGTGGCAGGAGCGGCTGGCTCTGCCAACCGCGGGGCACCGGACTGTCGGGGCTGTTCGGCCACTCCTGAAGGAGTGGCTGGACAGAGGCCATGGCAGCCTCACCTACCGGCTGGCACAGGTATTTTCCGGGCATGGCAGCTTCGGAAGATACCTGTGCCGGATAGGGAAGGAGCCGACGGCGCGTTGCTGCCACTGCGACGCTGAGCAGGACACGGCGGATCATACCCTGGAGGTATGCCCCGCGTGGGAGGGGGAGCGCCGAGTCCTGGTCGGCGTCGTCGGGCGGGATGTCTCGCTGCCGGGCGTGGTGCGCGCCATGCTCGGCAGCGAGGAGAAGTGGAAGGCCGTGGCCTCCTTCTGCGAGAACGTAATGTTGCAGAAGGAGGCCGCGGGGAGGGAGCGCGAGCTTCAGCGGCGCGCTGAAGCTCGCGCTCGTGCGGTGGCCCGAGGTCGTCGCCCGGTCGCGAGGCGTCGCGGGCGGCCGCCTCGGCGTGGCGGATGACCTAGGCTGGGAGGGGGGTCCTGAGGGGACCCTCCTCCCGCCAGGTGGCGCCGGGTCGGACCGGTTGGGGGTAGGAGTGCCTCCCCATACCGGTCCGACGCAAGGGGAGGCACCCTCGGCGGTCTGGTGCGGCCATGAACGCCCGGCCGCCGAGGGGTGGAAACGGGGTCGCGGGCGGTTGCGAGTTGGGGCTCGCAGCCGCCACTAAACGCGGCCCCGGGACGGATAGCGGCGGGATGGAGTGGCCCCGTCCCGCCGCTATGAGGCAGTGTGTCTACTGGGGGGACCGATTGTCCCCCCGGGGGATGGGCGCGAAAGCGCGGGCACGGGGAGGATGCCGGAAGAATGCTTCGAGCGATTCCCGGTATCCTCCCAAAGCGTGCCGAAGGGTCACCGTGGGGTTTTTAGTGGGTAGGTCCCGCGCCTGTCGTTGTACGGGCGCGGGGAATCCCACACACCCCTCCCACCTCTCCCCAAGGAGGTCGGAGGGAGTCTTTCGAAGATTTTCCCCACGACAAAAAAAAAAAAAAAAAAAAAAAAAAAAATACCAGAACTATCCCAGACATAACCAGCGTTATCCTCTAAAATATTAATCGCAACCAGGTTTAGTTGACTGTTTCAGTGTGGTCCCACATTACTACTAGGTCCAAGCCAGAAAAAGGCCAGGATCTGGCCAACAAGTATGCGAAAAATGTGAAAGTACGAGCCAGATGAGGGCAAATACCAGACCTAACCCAGACATCACCGGCGTTTTCCTCTAAAATATTATTCGCAACCAGGTTTAACTGACTGTTTCAGTGTGGTACCACATTACTACGTGATCCAAACCTGAAAAAACCCAGGATCTGGCCAACAAGTATACGAAAAATGCGAAAGTACGAACCAGATGAGGGCAAATACCAGAACTAACCCAGACATAACCGGCGTTATCCTCTAAAATATTAAACGGACCCAGGTTTCACTGACTGTTTCAGTGTGGTACCACATTACTACGTGATCCAAACGAGAAAAAGCCCAGGATCTGGACAACAAGTATGCGAAAAACGCGAAAGTATGAGACACATGAGGGCAAATACTAGACGTAACCCAGACATAACCGGCGTTATCCTCTAAAATATTAATCGCAACCAGGTTTAACTGACTGTTTCGGTGTGGAACCACACTACTACGGGATCCAAACCAGAAAATCCAGGATCTGGCCAACAACTATGCGAAAAACGCGAAAGTACGAGCCAGATGAGGGCAAATACCAGACCTAACCTAAACAAAACCGGCGTTATCATCTAAAATATTAATCGGAAACAGGTTTAATTGACTGTTTCAGTGTGGTACCACATTACTACGTGGTCCAAGCCAGAAAAAGGCCAGGATCAGGCCAGCAAGTATGCGAAAAATGCGAAAGTACGAGCCAGATGAGGGCAAATCCCAGACCTAACCCAGACATAACCTGCGTTATCCTCTAAAATATTAATCGCAACCAGGTTTAATTGACTGTTTCGGTGTGGTACCGCATTACTACGTGATCCAAACCAGAAAATGGCCAGGATCCGGCCAACAAGTATGCGAAAAATGCGAAAGTAAGAGCCAGATGAGGGCAAATACCAGACGTAACCCATACATAACCGGCGTTATCCTCTAAAATATTAACCGGAACCAGGTTTAATTGACTGTTTCGGTGTGGTACCACATTACTACGTGGCCCAAGCCGGAAAAAGGCCAGCACCTGGCCAACAAGTATGCCAAAAATGCGAAAGTACGAGCCAGATGATTGCTAATAACAGAACTAACCCAAACGTAACCAGCGTTATCCTCCAAACTATTAATCGGAACCAACTTTTATTGACTGTTTCAGTGTGCTACTGCATTACTACGGGATCCAAACCAGAAAAATCCCAGGATCCGGCCAACAACTATGCGAAAAACGCGAAAGTACGAGCCAGATGAGGGCAAACACCAGACCTAACCCAGATATAACCGGCGATATCGTCTAAAATATTTATCGCGAACATGTTTACTTGACTGCTTCAGTGTGGTACCACATTACTAGGTGATCCAAACCAGAAAAATCCCAGGATCTGGACAACAAGTATGCGAAAAGCGCGAAAGTATGAGACACATGAGGGCAAATACTAGACGTAACCCAGACATAACCGGCGTTATCCTCTAAAATATTAATCGCAACCAGGTTTAATTGACTGTTTCGGTGTGGAACCACATTACTACGGGATCCAAACCAGAAAATCCAGGATCTGGCCAACAACTATGCGAAAAACGCGAAAGTACGAGCCAGATGAGGGCAAATACCAGACCTAACACAGACATAACCGTCGTTATCCTCCAAAATAGTAATCGCAATAAGGTTTAATTGCCTGTATCGGTGTGGTACCTCGTTACTACGTGACTGTAACCAGAAAAAGGCCAGTATCTGGCAAACAAGTATGCGAAAAATGCGAAAGTACGAGCCAGATGAGGGCAAATACCAGACCTAACCCAGACATAACCGGCGTTATCCTCTAAAATATTAATCGGACCAAGGTTTAATTGACTGTTTCAGTGTGGAACCACTTTACTACGTTGTCCAAGCCAGAAAAAGGCCAGGATCTGGCCAACAAGTATGCGAGAAATGCGAAAGTACGAGCAAGATGAGGGCAAGTACCAGACCTAACCGAGACATAACCGGCGTTATCCTCTAAAATATTAATCGCAACCAGGTTTAATTGACTGTTTCGGTGTGGAACCACATTACGACGGTATCCAAACCACAGAAAACCCAGGATCTGCCCGACAAGTAAGCGAAAAATGCGAAAGTATGAGCCAGGTGGTTGGAAATACCAGAACTAACACAGACATAACCAGCGTTATCCTCTAAAATACTAATCGGAACCAGCTTTCATTGACAGTGTGGTACCACATTACTACGTGATCCAAGCCAGAAAAAGCCCAGGATCTGGCCAACTAGTATGCGAACAATGCGAAAGTACGAGCCAGATGAGGGCAAATCCCAGACCTAACCCAGACATAACCGGCGTTTTCCTCTAAAATGTTAATCGGAACCAGGTATTACTGACTGTTGCGGTGTGGTACCTCATTACTACGTGGCCCAAGCCGGAAAAAGGCCAGCACCTGGTCAACAAGTATGCCAAAAATACGAAAGCACGAGCCAGATGAGGGCAAATCCAAGACCTAACCGAGACATAACCGGCGTTATCCTCTAAAATATTAATCGCAACCAGGTTTAATTGACTGTTTCGGTGTGGTACCGCATTAGTACGTGATCCAATCCAGAGCAAGCCCTGGATCTGGCCAACAAGTATGCGAAAAATGCGAAAGTATGAGACAGATGAGGGCAAATACTAGAACTAACCCAGACTTAAATGGCGTTATCCTGTAAAATATTAATTGCAACAAGGTTTAATTGACTGTTTCGGTGTGGAACCACATTACGACGGGATCCAAACCTCAAAAAACCCAGGATCTGCCCGACAAATAAGCGAAAAATGCGAAAGTATGAGCCAGATGGATGGGAATACCAGAACTAACCCAGACATAACCGGCGTTTTCCTCTAAAATATTAATCGGAACCAGGTATTACTGACTGTTGCGGTGTGGTACCACATTACTACGTGGCCCAAGCCGGAAAAAGGCCAGCACCTGGCCAACAAGTATGCCAAAAATGCGAAAGTACGAGCCAGATGATTGCTAATAACAGAACTAACCCAAACGTAACCAGCGTTATCCTCCAAACTATTAATCGGAACCAACTTTTATTGACTGTTTCAGTGTGGTACCACATTACTACGTTATCCAAACCTGAAAAAACCCAGGATCTGCCCAACAAGTATGCGAAAAACGCGTAAGTATGAGCCAGATGATGGCAAATACCAGAACTAACCCAGACATAACCAGCGTTATCCTCTAAAATATTATTCGCAACCGGGTTTAATTGACTGTTTCGGTGTGGTACCGCGTTACTACGTGATCCAAATCAGAAAAAGGCCAGGATCTGGCCAAGAAGTATGCGAAAAATGCGAACGTACGTGCCAGATGAGGGCAAATACCAGACCTAACCTAGACATAACCGGCGTTATCCTCTAAAACATTAATCGCAACCAGGTTTGACTGACAGTTTCGGTGTGGTACCGCATTACTACGTGGTCCAAGCCAGAGAAAGGCCAGGATCTGCCCACCAAGTATGCGAAAAATGCGAAAGTACGAGCCAGATGATTGCTAATACCAGAACTAACCCTAACGTAACTAGCGTTATCCTCCAAACTATTAATCGGAAGCAGCTCATATTGACTGTTTCAGTGTGGTACGACATTACTACGTGATCCAAACC
The DNA here is from genome assembly GCF_051014445.1 of Colletes latitarsis. Classification (NCBI taxonomy): domain Eukaryota; kingdom Metazoa; phylum Arthropoda; class Insecta; order Hymenoptera; family Colletidae; genus Colletes; species Colletes latitarsis. The sequence continues at coordinate 1,803,331 of NW_027488368.1, read as the reverse complement.
AGAAGAAACCCAGGATCTGCCCAACAAGTATGCGAAAAACGCGAAAGTATGAGCCTGATGATTGCAAATACCAGAACTAACCCAGACATAACCAGCGTTATCCTCTAAAATACTAATCGGAACCAGCTTTTATTGACAGTGTGGTACCACATTACTTCGTGATCCAAGCCAGAAAAAGCCCAGGATGTGGCCAACAAGTGTGCGAAAAATGCGAAAGTACGAGACAGATGAGGGCATATCCCTGACATAACCGAGACATAACCGGCGTTAACCACTAAAATATTAGACGCAACCAGGATTAATTGACTGCTTCGGTGTGGTACCGCGTTACTACGTGATCCAAACCAGAAAAAACACAGGATCTGCCCAACAAGTATGCGAAAAACGCGAAAGTGTGAGCCAGATAATTGCAAATACCGGAACTAACCCAGACATAACCAGCGCTATCCTCTAAAATATTAACCGCAACCAGGTTTAATTTACTGGTTCGTTGTGGTACCGTATTGCTACGTGATCCAAACCAGAAAAAGGCCAGGGTCTGGCCAACAAGTATGCGAAAAACGCGAAAGTACGAGCCAGATGAGGGCAAATACCAGACCTTACCCAGGCATAACCGGCGTTATCCTCTATAATACTAATCGCATCCAGCTTTAATTGACTGTTTCGGTGTGGTACCGCATTACTACGTGATCCAAACCAGAAAAGGGCCAGGATCTGGCCAACAAGTATGCGAAAAATGCGAAAGTACGAGCCAGATGAGGGCAAATACCAGACCTAACCCAGACATAACCGGTGTTATCCTCTAAAGTATTAATCGGAACCAGGTTTAATTGACTGTATCAGTTTGGTACCACATTACTGCGTTGTCAGAGCCAGAAAAAGTCCAGGATCTGGCCAACAAGTATGCGAAAAATGCGAAAGTATGAGGCACATGAGGGCAAATACTAGACGTAACCCAGACATAACCGGCGTTATTATCTAAAATATTAATCGCAACCAGGTTTAATTGACCGTTTCGGTGTGGAACCACATTGCTACGGGATCCAAACCAGAAAATCCAGGATCTGGCCAACAACTATGCGAAAAACGCGAAAGTACGAGCCAGATGAGGGCAAATACCAGACCTAACACAGACATAACCGTCGTTATCCTCCAAAATAGTAATCGCAACCAGGTTTAATCGACTGTTCCGTTGTGCAACCGCATTACTACGGGATCATAACCAGAAAAAACACAGGATGTGGCCAACAAGTATGCGAAAAATGCGAAAGTGCGAGCCAGATGAGGGTAAATACCAGACCTAACCCAGACATAACCGGCGTTATCCTCTAAAATATTAATCGCAACCAGGCTTAATTGACTGTTTCAGTGTAGTACCACATTACTACGTGGTCCAAGCCCGAAAAAGGCCAAGATCTCACCAACAAGTATACGCAAAATGCGAAAGTACGAGCCAGTGGGGGGCATGTCACAGACCTAACCGAGACATAACCGGCGTTATCCTCTAAAATATTAATGGCAACCAGGTTTAATCGACTGTTCCGTTGTGGAACCGCATTACTACGTGATCATAACCAGAAAAAACACGGGATCTGGCCAACAAGTATGCGAAAAATGCGAAAGTACGAGCCAGATGAGGGTAAATACCAGACCTAACCCAGACATAACCGGCGTTATCCTCTAAAATATTAATCGCAACCAGGTTGAATTGACTGTTTCAGTGTAGTACCACATTACTACGTGGTCCAAGCCCGAGAAAGGCCAAGATCTCACCAACAAGTATACGCAAAATGCGAAAGTACGAGCCAGTGGGGGGCATATCCCAGACCTAACCGAGACATAACCGGCGTTATCCTCTAAAATATTAGTCGCACCCAGGTTTAATTGACTGTTTCGGTGTGGTACCGCATTACCACGTGATCCAAACCAGAAAAAGGCCAAGATCTGGCCAACAAGTATACGCAAAATGCGAAAGTACGAGCCAGTGGGGGGCATATCCCAGACCTAACCGAGACATAACCGGCGTTATCCTCTAAAATATTAATCGCAACCAGGTTTAATCGACTGTTCCGTTGTGGAACCGCATTACTACGGGATCATAACCAGAAAAAGCACAGGATCAGGCCAACAAGTATGCGAAAAATGCGAAAGTACGAGCCAGATGAGGGTAAATACCAAACCTAACCCACAGATAACCGGCGTTATCCTCTAAAATATTAATCGCAACCAGGTTTAATTGACTGTTTCGGTGTGGTACCGCATTACTACGTGATCCAAACCAGAAAAAACCCAGGATCTGGCCAACAAGTATGCGAAAAACGTGAACATACGAGATAGATGTGGTGAAATACCAGACCTAACACAGACATAACCGGCGTTATCCTTTGAAATATTAACTGCAACCAGGTGTAATTGACTGTCTCTGTGTGGTACTGCATTACTGCGTAATCCAAACCAGAAAAAGCCCAGGATCTTGCCAACAAGTATGCGAAAAATGCGAAAGTACGAGCCAGATGAGGGCAAATACAACACCTAACCGAGACATAACCGGTGTTATCCTCTAAAATATTAATCGCAACCAGGTTTAATTGACAGTTTCGGTGTGGTACCGCATTACTACGTGATCCAAACCAGAAAAAGGCCAAGATCTGGCCAACAAGTATGCGGAAAATGCGAAAGTACGAGCCAGATGAGGGTAAATACCAGACCTAACCCAGGCATAACCGGCGTTATCCTCTAAAATATTAATGGCAACCAGGTTTAATCGACTGTTCCGTTGTGGAACCGCATTACTACGTGATCATAACCAGAAAAAACACGGGATCTGGCCAACAAGTATGCGAAAAATGCGAAAGTACGAGCCAGATGAGGGTAAATACCAAACCTAACCCAGACATAACCGGCGTTATCCTCTAAAATATTAATCGCAACCAGGTTTAATTGACTGTTTCGGTGTGGTACCGCATTACCACGTGATCCAAACCAGAAAAAACCCAGGATCTGTCCAACAAGTATGCGAAAAACGTGAACATACGAGCCAGATGTGGTCAAATACCAGACCTAACCCAGACATAACCGGCGTTATCCTCTAAAATATTAATCGCAACCAGGTTTAATTGACTGTTTCAGTGTAGTACCACATTACTACGTGGTCCAAGCCCGAAAAAGGCCAAGATCTCACCAACAAGTATACGCAAAATGCGAAAGTACGAGCCAGTGGGGGGCATGTCACAGACCTAACCGAGACATAACCGGCGTTATCCTCTAAAATATTAATCGCAACCAGGTTTAATTGACAGTTTCGGTGTGGTACCGCATGACTACGTGATCCAAACAAGAAAAAGGCCATGATCAAGCCAACAAGTATGCGGAAAATGCGAAAGTACGAGCCAGATGGGCGCAAATCCCTGACCTAACCGAGACATAACCGGCGTTATCCTCTAAAACATTAATCGCAACCAGGTTTAATTGACTGTTTCGGTGTGGTACCAAATTACTACGTGATGCAAGCCAGAAAAAGGCCAGGATCTGGCCAACAAGTATGCGAAAAATGCGAAAGTATGAGCCAGATTATTGCAAATACCAGAACTAACCCAGACATAACCGGCGTTATCCTCTAAAATATTAATCGCAACCAGGTTTAATCGACTGTTCCGTTGTGGAACCGCATTACTACGGGATCATAACCAGAAAAAGCACAGGATCTGGCCAACAAGTATGCGAAAAATGCGAAAGTACGAGCCAGATGAGGGTAAATACCAAACCTAACCCAGACATAACCGGCGTTATCCTCTAAAATATTAATCGCAACCAGGTTTAATTGACTGTTTCAGTGTAGTACCACATTACTACGTGGTTCAAGCCCGAGAAAGGCCAAGATCTCACCAACAAGTATACGCAAAATGCGAAAGTACGAGCCAGTGGGGGGCATATCCCAGACCTAACCGAGACATAACCGGCGTTATCCTCTAAAATATTAATCGCAACCAGGTTTAATTGACTGTTTCGGTGTGGTACCGCATTACCACGTGATCCAAACCAGAAAAAACCCAGGATCTGTCCAACAAGTATGCGAAAAACGTGAACATACGAGCCAGATGAGGGCAATTCCCAGACCTGACCGAGACATAACCGGCGTTATCCTCTAAAATATTAATCGCAACCAGGTTTAATTGACTGTTCCGTTGTGGAACCGCATTACTACGGGATCATAACCAGAAAAAACACAGTATCTGGCCAACAAGTATGCGAAAAATGCGAAAGTACGAGCCTGACGAGGGCAAGTCCTAGGCCTAACCGAGACGTAACCGGCGTTATCCTCGAAAATATTAATCTCAACCATGTTTAATTGACTGTTTCGGTGTGGTACCGTATTACTACGTGATCCAAACCAGAAAAAGCCCAGGATCTGGCCAACAAGTATGCGAAAAATGCGAAAGTACGAACCAGATGAGGGCAAATACAACACCTAACCGAGACATAACCGGCGTTATCCTCTAAAATATTAATCGCAACCAGGTTTAATTGACTGTTTCGGTGTGGTACCGCATTACTACGTGATCCAAACCAGAAAAAGCCCAGGATCTTGCCAACAAGTATGCGAAAAATGCGAAAGTACGAACCAGATGAGGGCAAATACAACACCTAACCGAGACATAACCGGCGTTATCCTCTAAAATATTAATCTCAACCATGTTTAATTGACTGTTTCGGTGTGGTACCGCATTACTACGTGATGCAAACCAGAAAAAGGCCAGGATCTGGCCAACAAGTATGCGGAAAATGCGAAAGTGCGAGCCAGATGAGGGTAAATACCAGACCTAACCCAGACCTAACCGGCGTTATCCTCTAAAATATTAATCGCAACCAGGTTTAATTGACTGTTTCAGTGTAGTACCACATTACTACGTGGTTCAAGCCCGAGAAAGGCCAAGATCTCACCAACAAGTATACGCAAAATGCGAAAGTACGAGCCAGATGAGGGTAAATACCAGACCTAACCCAGGCGTAACCGGCGTTATCCTCTAAAATATTAATGGCAACCAGGTTTAATCGACTGTTCCGTTGTGGAACCGCATTACTACGGGATCATAACCAGAAAAAACACGGGATCTGGCCAACAAGTATGCGAAAAATGCCAAAGTACGAGCCAGATGAGGGTAAATACCAGACCTAACCCAGACATAACCGGCGTTATCCTCTAAAATATTAATCGCAACCAGGTTTAATTGACTGATTCAGTGTAGTACCACATTACTACGTGGTCCAAGCCCGAGAAAGGCCAAGATCTCACCAACAAGTATACGCAAAATGCGAAAGTACGAGCCAGTGGGCGGCATATCCCAGACCTAACCGAGACATAACCGGCGTTATCCTCTAAAATATTAATCGCAACCAGGTTTAATTGACCGTTTCGGTGTGGTATCGCATTGCCACGTGATCCAAACCAGAAAAAACCCAGGATCTGTCCAACAAGTATGCGAAAAACGTGAACATACGAGCCAGATGTGGTCAAATACCAGACCTAACACAGACATAACCGTCGTTATCCTTTAAAATATTAACTGCAACCAGGTTTAATTAACTGTCGCTGTGTGGTACTGCATTACTGCGTGATCCAAACCAGAAAAAGCCCAGGATCTTGCCAACAAGTATGCGAAAAATGCGAAAGTACGAGCCAGACGAGGGCAATTCCCAGACCTAACCGAGACATAACCGGCGCTATCCTCTAAAATATTAATCGCAACCAGGTTTAATTGACAGTTTCGGTGTGGTACCGCATTACTACGTGATGCAAACCAGAAAAAGGCCAGGATCTGGCCAACAAGTATGCGAAAAATGCGAAACTACGAGCCAGATGAGGGCAATTCCCAAACCTGACCGAGACATAACCGGCGTTATCCTCTAAAATATTAATCGCAACCAGGTTTAATTGACTGTTTCGGAGTGGTACCGCATTACTACGTGATCCAAACCAGAAAAAGCCCAGGATCTTGCCAACAAGTATGCGAAAAATGCGAAAGTATGAGCCAGATGATTGCAAATACCAGAACTAACCCAGACATAACCGGCGTTATCCTCTAAAATATTAATCGCAACCAGGTTTAATCGACTGTTCCGTTGTGGAACCGCATTACTACGGGATCATAACCAGAAAAAACACAGGATCTGGCCAACAAGTATGCGAAAAATGCGAAAGTACGAGCCTGACGAGGGCAAGTCCTAGTCCTAACCGAGACGTAACCGGCGTTATCCTCGAAAATATTAATCTCAACCATGTTTAATTGACTGTTTCGGTGTGGTACCGTATTACTACGTGATGCAAACCAGAAAAAGGCCAGGATCTGGCCAACAAGTATGCGAAAAATGCGAAAGTGCGAGCCAGATGAGCGCAAATCCCAGACCTAACCGAGACATAACCGGCGTTATCCTCTAAAATATTAATCGCAACCAGGTTTAATTGACAGTTTCGGTGTGGTACCGCATTACTACGTGATCCAAACCAGAAGAAGGCCAAGATCTGGCCAACAAGTATGCGGAAAATGCGAAAGTGCGAGCCAGATGAGGGTAAATACCAGACCTAACCCCGACATAGCCGGCGTTATCCTCTAAAATATTAATCGCAACCAGGTTTAATCGACTGTTCCGTTGTGGAACCGCATTACTACGGGATCATAACCAGAAAGAACACGGGATCTGGCCAACAAGTATGCGAAAAATGCGAAAGTACGAGCCAGATGAGGGTAAATACCAAACCCAACCCACACATAACCGGCGTTATCCTCTAAAATATTAATCGCAACCAGGTTTAATTGACTGTTTCGGTGTGGTACCGCATTACTACGTGATCCAAACCAGAAAAAACCCAGGATCTGGCCAACAAGTATGCGAAAAACGTGAACATACGAGCCAGATGTGGTCAAATACCAGACCTAACACAGACATAACCGGCGTTATCCTTTGAAATATTAACTGCAACCAGGTGTAATTGACTGTCTCTGTGTGGTACTGCATTACTGCGTAATCCAGACCAGAAAAAGCCCAGGATCTTGCCAACAAGTATGCGAAAAATGCGAAAGTACGAGCCAGATGAGGGCAAATACAACACCTAACCGAGACATAACCGGCGTTATCCTCTAAAATATTAATCGCAACCTGGTTTAATTGACAGTTTCGGTGTGGTACCGCATTACTACGTGATCCAAACCAGAAAAAGGCCAAGATCTGGCCAACAAGTATGCGGAAAATGCGAAAGTACGAGCCAGATGAGGGTAAATACCAGACCTAACCCAGGCATAACCGGCGTTATCCTCTAAAATATTAATGGCAACCAGGTTTAATCGACTGTTCCGTTGTGGAACCGCATTACTACGGGATCATAACCAGAAAGAACACGGGATCTGGCCAACAAGTATGCGAAAAATGCGAAAGTACGAGCCAGATGAGGGTAAATACCAGACCTAACCCAGACATAGCCGGCGTTATCCTCTAAAATATTAATCGCAACCAGGTTTAATTGACTGTTTCAGTGTAGTACCACATTACTACGTGGTCCAAGCCCGAGAAAGGCCAAGATCTCACCAACAAGTATACGCAAAATGCGAAAGTACGAGCCAGTGGGGGGCATATCCCAGACCTAACCGAGACATATCCGGCGTTATCCTCTAAAATATTAATCGCAACCAGGTTTAATTGACTGTTTCGGTGTGGTACTGCATTACTGCGTGATCCAAACCAGAAAAAGCCCAGGATCTTGCCAACAAGTATGCGAAAAATGCGAAAGTACGAGCCAGATGAGGGCAATTCCCAGACCTAACCGAGACATAACCGGCGCTATCCTCTAAAATATTAATCGCAACCAGGTTTAATTGACAGTTTCGGTGTGGTACCGCATTACTACGTGATGCAAACCAGGAAAAGGCCAGGATCTGGCCAACAAGTATGCGAAAAATGCGAAACTACGAGCCAGATGAGGGCAATTCCCAGACCTGACCGAGACATAACCGGCGTTATCCTCTAAAATATTAATCGCAACCAGGTTTAGTTGACTGTTTCGGAGTGGTACCGCATTACTACGTGATCCAAACCAGAAAAAGGCCAGGATCTGGCCAACAGGTATGCGAAAAACGCGAAAGTATGAGCCAGATGATTGCCAATACCAGATCTAACACAGACATAACCAGCGTTATCCTCTAAAATATTAATCGCAACCAGGTTTAATTCACTGTTTCGGTGTGGTACCGCATTTCTACGTGATCCAAACCAGAAAAAGCCCAGGATCTTGCCAACAAGTATGCGAAAAATGCGAAAGTACGAACCAGATGAGGGCAAATACAACACCTAACCGAGACATAACCGGCGTTATCCTCTAAAATATTAATCGCAACCAGGTTTAATTGACAGTTTCGGTGTGGTACCGCATTACTACGTGATCCAAACCAGAAAAAGGCCAAGATCTGGCCAACAAGTATGCGAAAAATGCGAAAGTACGAGCCTGACGAGGGCAAGTCCTAGTCCTAACCGAGACGTAACCGGCGTTATCCTCTAAAATATTAATCTCAACCATGTTTAATTGACTGTTTCGGTGTGGTACCGCATTACTACGTGATGCAAACCAGAAAAAGGCCAGGATCTGGCCAACAGGTATGCGAAAAACGCGAAAGTATGAGCCAGATGATTGCCAATACCAGATCTAACACAGACATAACCAGCGTTATCCTCTAAAATATTAATCGCAACCAGGTTTAATTCACTGTTTCGGTGTGGTACCGCATTTCTACGTGATCCAAACCAGAAAAAGCCCAGGATCTTGCCAACAAGTATGCGAAAAATGCGAAAGTACGAGCCAGATGAGGGCAATTCCCAGACCTAACCGAGACATAACCGGCGCTATCCTCTAAAATATTAATCGCAACCAGGTTTAATTGACAGTTTCGGTGTGGTACCGCATTACTACGTGATGCAAACCAGGAAAAGGCCAGGATCTGGCCAACAAGTATGCGAAAAATGCGAAACTACGAGCCAGATGAGGGCAATTCCCAGACCTGACCGAGACATAACCGGCGTTATCCTCTAAAATATTAATCGCAACCAGGTTTAGTTGACTGTTTCGGAGTGGTACCGCATTACTACGTGATCCAAACCAGAAAAAGGCCAGGATCTGGCCAACAGGTATGCGAAAAACGCGAAAGTATGAGCCAGATGATTGCCAATACCAGATCTAACACAGACATAACCAGCGTTATCCTCTAAAATATTAATCGCAACCAGGTTTAATTCACTGTTTCGGTGTGGTACCGCATTTCTACGTGATCCAAACCAGAAAAAGCCCAGGATCTTGCCAACAAGTATGCGAAAAATGCGAAAGTACGAACCAGATGAGGGCAAATACAACACCTAACCGAGACATAACCGGCGTTATCCTCTAAAATATTAATCGCAACCAGGTTTAATTGACAGTTTCGGTGTGGTACCGCATTACTACGTGATCCAAACCAGAAAAAGGCCAAGATCTGGCCAACAAGTATGCGAAAAATGCGAAAGTACGAGCCTGACGAGGGCAAGTCCTAGTCCTAACCGAGACGTAACCGGCGTTATCCTCTAAAATATTAATCTCAACCATGTTTAATTGACTGTTTCGGTGTGGTACCGCATTACTACGTGATGCAAACCAGAAAAAGGCCAGGATCTGGCCAACAAGTATGCGGAAAATGCGAAAGTGCGAGCCAGATGAGGGTAAATACCAGACCTAACCCAGACCTAACCGGCGTTATCCTCTAAAATATTAATCGCAACCAGGTTTAATTGACTGTTTCAGTGTAGTACCACATTACTACGTGGTTCAAGCCCGAGAAAGGCCAAGATCTCACCAACAAGTATACGCAAAATGCGAAAGTACGAGCCAGATGAGGGTAAATACCAGACCTAACCCAGGCGTAACCGGCGTTATCCTCTAAAATATTAATGGCAACCAGGTTTAATCGACTGTTCCGTTGTGGAACCGCATTACTACGGGATCATAACCAGAAAAAACACGGGATCTGGCCAACAAGTATGCGAAAAATGCCAAAGTACGAGCCAGATGAGGGTAAATACCAGACCTAACCCAGACATAACCGGCGTTATCCTCTAAAATATTAATCGCAACCAGGTTTAATTGACTGATTCAGTGTAGTACCACATTACTACGTGGTCCAAGCCCGAGAAAGGCCAAGATCTCACCAACAAGTATACGCAAAATGCGAAAGTACGAGCCAGTGGGCGGCATATCCCAGACCTAACCGAGACATAACCGGCGTTATCCTCTAAAATATTAATCGCAACCAGGTTTAATTGACTGTTTCGGTGTGGTACTGCATTACTGCGTGATCCAAACCAGAAAAAGCCCAGGATCTTGCCAACAAGTATGCGAAAAATGCGAAAGTACGAGCCAGATGAGGGCAATTCCCAGACCTAACCGAGACATAACCGGCGCTATCCTCTAAAATATTAATCGCAACCAGGTTTAATTGACAGTTTCGGTGTGGTACCGCATTACTACGTGATGCAAACCAGAAAAAGGCCAGGATCTGGCCAACAAGTATGCGAAAAATGCGAAACTACGAGCCAGATGAGGGCAATTCCCAGACCTGACCGAGACATAACCGGCGTTATCCTCTAAAATATTAATCGCAACCAGGTTTAGTTGACTGTTTCGGAGTGGTACCGCATTACTACGTGATCCAAACCAGAAAAAGGCCAGGATCTGGCCAACAGGTATGCGAAAAACGCGAAAGTATGAGCCAGATGATTGCCAATACCAGATCTAACACAGACATAACCAGCGTTATCCTCTAAAATATTAATCGCAACCAGGTTTAATTCACTGTTTCGGTGTGGTACCGCATTACTACGTGATCCAAACCAGAAAAAGCCCAGGATCTTGCCAACAAGTATGCGAAAAATGCGAAAGTACGAACCAGATGAGGGCAAATACAACACCTAACCGAGACATAACCGGCGTTATCCTCTAAAATATTAATCGCAACCAGGTTTAATTGACAGTTTCGGTGTGGTACCGCATTACTACGTGATCCAAACCAGAAAAAGGCCAAGATCTGGCCAACAAGTATGCGAAAAATGCGAAAGTACGAGCCTGACGAGGGCAAGTCCTAGTCCTAACCGAGACGTAACCGGCGTTATCCTCTAAAATATTAATCTCAACCATGTTTAATTGACTGTTTCGGTGTGGTACCGCATTACTACGTGATGCAAACCAGAAAAAGGCCAGGATCTGGCCAACAAGTATGCGGAAAATGCGAAAGTGCGAGCCAGATGAGGGTAAATACCAGACCTAACCCAGACCTAACCGGCGTTATCCTCTAAAATATTAATCGCAACCAGGTTTAATTGACTGTTTCAGTGTAGTACCACATTACTACGTGGTTCAAGCCCGAGAAAGGCCAAGATCTCACCAACAAGTATACGCAAAATGCGAAAGTACGAGCCAGATGAGGGTAAATACCAGACCTAACCCAGGCGTAACCGGCGTTATCCTCTAAAATATTAATGGCAACCAGGTTTAATCGACTGTTCCGTTGTGGAACCGCATTACTACGGGATCATAACCAGAAAAAACACGGGATCTGGCCAACAAGTATGCGAAAAATGCCAAAGTACGAGCCAGATGAGGGTAAATACCAGACCTAACCCAGACATAACCGGCGTTATCCTCTAAAATATTAATCGCAACCAGGTTTAATTGACTGATTCAGTGTAGTACCACATTACTACGTGGTCCAAGCCCGAGAAAGGCCAAGATCTCACCAACAAGTATACGCAAAATGCGAAAGTACGAGCCAGTGGGCGGCATATCCCAGACCTAACCGAGACATAACCGGCGTTATCCTCTAAAATATTAATCGCAACCAGGTTTAATCGACTGTTCCGTTGTGGAACCGCATTACTACGGGATCATAACCAGAAAAAGCACAGGATCTGGCCAACAAGTATGCGAAAAATGCGAAAGTACGAGCCAGATGAGGGTAAATACCAAACCTAACCCACACATAACCGGCGTTATCCTCTAAAATATTAATCGCAACCAGGTTTAATTGACTGTTTCGGTGTGGTACCGCATTACTACGTGATCCAAACCAGAAAAAACCCAGGATCTGGCCAACAAGTATGCGAAAAACGTGAACATACGAGATAGATGTGGTGAAATACCAGACCTAACACAGACATAACCGGCGTTATCCTTTGAAATATTAACTGCAACCAGGTGTAATTGACTGTCTCTGTGTGGTACTGCATTACTGCGTAATCCAAACCAGAAAAAGCCCAGGATCTTGCCAACAAGTATGCGAAAAATGCGAAAGTACGAGCCAGATGAGGGTAAATACCAAACCTAACCCAGACATAACCGGCGTTATCCTCTAAAATATTAATCGCAACCAGGTTTAATTGACTGTTTCGGTGTGGTACCGCATTACCACGTGATCCAAACCAGAAAAAACCCAGGATCTGTCCAACAAGTATGCGAAAAACGTGAACATACGAGCCAGATGTGGTCAAATACCAGACCTAACCCAGACATAACCGGCGTTATCCTCTAAAATATTAATCGCAACCAGGTTTAATTGACTGTTTCAGTGTAGTACCACATTACTACGTGGTCCAAGCCCGAAAAAGGCCAAGATCTCACCAACAAGTATACGCAAAATGCGAAAGTACGAGCCAGTGGGGGGCATGTCACAGACCTAACCGAGACATAACCGGCGTTATCCTCTAAAATATTAATCGCAACCAGGTTTAATTGACAGTTTCGGTGTGGTACCGCATTACTACGTGATCCAAACCAGAAAAAGGCCATGATCAAGCCAACAAGTATGCGGAAAATGCGAAAGTACGAGCCAGATGGGCGCAAATCCCTGACCTAACCGAGACATAACCGGCGTTATCCTCTAAAACATTAATCGCAACCAGGTTTAATTGACTGTTTCGGTGTGGTACCAAATTACTACGTGATGCAAGCCAGAAAAAGGCCAGGATCTGGCCAACAAGTATGCGAAAAATGCGAAAGTATGAGCCAGATGATTGCAAATACCAGAACTAACCCAGACATAACCGGCGTTATCCTCTAAAATATTAATCGCAACCAGGTTTAATCGACTGTTCCGTTGTGGAACCGCATTACTACGGGATCATAACCAGAAAAAGCACAGGATCTGGCCAACAAGTATGCGAAAAATGCGAAAGTACGAGCCAGATGAGGGTAAATACCAAACCTAACCCAGACATAACCGGCGTTATCCTCTAAAATATTAATCGCAACCAGGTTTAATTGACTGTTTCAGTGTAGTACCACATTACTACGTGGTTCAAGCCCGAGAAAGGCCAAGATCTCACCAACAAGTATACGCAAAATGCGAAAGTACGAGCCAGTGGGGGGCATATCCCAGACCTAACCGAGACATAACCGGCGTTATCCTCTAAAATATTAATCGCAACCAGGTTTTATTGACTGTTTCGGTGTGGTACCGCATTACCACGTGATCCAAACCAGAAAAAACCCAGGATCTGTCCAACAAGTATGCGAAAAACGTTAACATACGAGCCAGATGAGGGCAATTCCCAGACCTGACCGAGACATAACCGGCGTTATCCTCTAAAATATTAATCGCAACCAGGTTTAATTGACTGTTCCGTTGTGGAACCGCATTACTACGGGATCATAACCAGAAAAAACACAGTATCTGGCCAACAAGTATGCGAAAAATGCGAAAGTGCGAGCCAGATGAGGGTAAATACCAGACCTAACCCAGACATAACCGGCGTTATCCTCTAAAATATTAATCGCAACCAGGTTTAATTGACTGTTTCGGTGTGGTACCGCATTACTACGTGATCCAAACCAGAAAAAGCCCAGGATCTTGCCAACAAGTATGCGAAAAATGCGAAAGTACGAACCAGATGAGGGCAAATACAACACCTAACCGAGACATAACCGGCGTTATCCTCTAAAATATTAATCGCAACCAGGTTTAATTGACAGTTTCGGTGTGGTACCGCATTACTACGTGATCCAAACCAGAAAAAGGCCAAGATCTGGCCAACAAGTATGCGAAAAATGCGAAAGTACGAGCCTGACGAGGGCAAGTCCTAGTCCTAACCGAGACGTAACCGGCGTTATCCTCTAAAATATTAATCTCAACCATGTTTAATTGACTGTTTCGGTGTGGTACCGCATTACTACGTGATGCAAACCAGAAAAAGGCCAGGATCTGGCCAACAAGTATGCGGAAAATGCGAAAGTGCGAGCCAGATGAGGGTAAATACCAGACCTAACCCAGACCTAACCGGCGTTATCCTCTAAAATATTAATCGCAACCAGGTTTAATTGACTGTTTCAGTGTAGTACCACATTACTACGTGGTTCAAGCCCGAGAAAGGCCAAGATCTCACCAACAAGTATACGCAAAATGCGAAAGTACGAGCCAGATGAGGGTAAATACCAGACCTAACCCAGGCGTAACCGGCGTTATCCTCTAAAATATTAATGGCAACCAGGTTTAATCGACTGTTCCGTTGTGGAACCGCATTACTACGGGATCATAACCAGAAAAAACACGGGATCTGGCCAACAAGTATGCGAAAAATGCCAAAGTACGAGCCAGATGAGGGTAAATACCAGACCTAACCCAGACATAACCGGCGTTATCCTCTAAAATATTAATCGCAACCAGGTTTAATTGACTGATTCAGTGTAGTACCACATTACTACGTGGTCCAAGCCCGAGAAAGGCCAAGATCTCACCAACAAGTATACGCAAAATGCGAAAGTACGAGCCAGTGGGCGGCATATCCCAGACCTAACCGAGACATAACCGGCGTTATCCTCTGAAATATTAATCGCAACCAGGTTTAATTGACCGTTTCGGTGTGGTACCGCATTGCCACGTGATCCAAACCAGAAAAAAACCCAGGATCTGTCCAACAAGTATGCGAAAAACGTGAACATACGAGCCAGATGTGGTCAAATACCAGACCTAACACAGACATAACCGTCGTTATCCTTTAAAATATTAACTGCAAGCAGGTTTAATTAACTGTCGCTGTGTGGTACTGCATTACTGCGTGATCCAAACCAGAAAAAGCCCAGGATCTTGCCAACAAGTATGCGAAAAATGCGAAAGTACGAGCCAGATGAGGGCAATTCCCAGACCTAACCGAGACATAACCGGCGCTATCCTCTAAAATATTAATCGCAACCAGGTTTAATTGACAGTTTCGGTGTGGTACCGCATTACTACGTGATGCAAACCAGAAAAAGGCCAGGATCTGGCCAACAAGTATGCGAAAAATGCGAAACTACGAGCCAGATGAGGGCAATTCCCAGACCTGACCGAGACATAACCGGCGTTATCCTCTAAAATATTAATCGCAACCAGGTTTAATTGACAGTTTCGGTGTGGAACCGCATTACTACGGGATCATAACCAGAAAAAACACAGGATCTGGCCAACAAGTATGCGAAAAATGCCAAAGTACGAGCCAGATGAGGGTAAATACCAGACCTAACCCAGACATAACCGGCGTTATCCTCTAAAATATTAATCGCAACCAGGTTTAATTGACTGATTCAGTGTAGTACCACATTACTACGTGGTCCAAGCCCGAGAAAGGCCAAGATCTCACCAACAGGTATGCGAAAAACGCGAAAGTATGAGCCAGATGATTGCTAATATCAGATCTAACACAGACATAACCAGCGTTATCCTCTAAAATATTAATCGCAACCAGGTTTAATTCACTGTTTCTGTGTGGTACCGCATTACTACGTGATCCAAACCAGAAAAAGCCCAGGATCTTGCCAACAAGTATGCGAAAAATGCGAAAGTATGAGCCAGATGATTGCAAATACCAGAACTAACCCAGACATAACCGGCGTTATCCTCTAAAATATTAATCGCAACCAGGTTTAATCGACTGTTCCGTTGTGGAACCGCATTACTACGGGATCATAACCAGAAAAAACACAGGATCTGGCCAACAAGTATGCGAAAAATGCGAAAGTACGAGCCTGACGAGGGCAAGTCCTAGTCCTAACCGAGACGTAACCGGCGTTATCCTCGAAAATATTAATCTCAACCATGTTTAATTGACTGTTTCGGTGTGGTACCGTATTACTACGTGATGCAAACCAGAAAAAGGCCAGGATCTGGCCAACAAGTATGCGAAAAATGCGAAAGTGCGAGCCAGATGAGCGCAAATCCCAGACCTAACCGAGACATAACCGGCGTTATCCTCTAAAATATTAATCGCAACCAGGTTTAATTGACAGTTTCGGTGTGGTACCGCATTACTACGTGATCCAAACCAGAAAAAGGCCAAGATCTGGCCAACAAGTATGCGGAAAATGCGAAAGTGCGAGCCAGATGAGGGTAAATACCAGACCTAACCCCGACATAGCCGGCGTTATCCTCTAAAATATTAATCGCAACCAGGTTTAATTGACTGTTTCAGTGTAGTACCATATTACTACGTGGTCCAAGCCCGAAAAAGGCCAAGATCTCACCAACAAGCATACGCAAAATGCGAAAGTACGAGCCAGTGGGGGGCATGTCACAGAACTAACCCAGACATAACCGGCGTTATCCTCTAAAATATTAATCGCAACCAGGTTTAATCGACTGTTCCGTTGTGCAACCGCATTACTACGGGATCATAACCAGAAAAAGCACAGGATCTGGCCAACAAGTATGCGAAAAATGCGAAAGTACGAGCCAGATGAGGAAAAATACCAAACCTAACCCAGACATAACCGGCGTTATCCTCTAAAATATTAAACGCAACCAGGTTTAATTGACTGTTTCAGTGCAGTACCACATTACTACGTGGTTCAAGCCCGAGAAAGGCCAAGATCTCACCAACAAGTATACGCAAAATGCGAAAGTACGAGCCAGTGGGGGGCATATCCCAGACCTAACCGAGACATAACCGGCGTTATCCTCTAAAATATTAATCGCAACCAGGTTTAGTTGACTGTTTCGGAGTGGTACCGCATTACTACGTGATCCAAACCAGAAAAAGGCCAGGATCTGGCCAACAGGTATGCGAAAAACGCGAAAGTATGAGCCAGATGATTGCCAATACCAGATCTAACACAGACATAACCAGCGTTATCCTCTAAAATATTAATCGCAACCAGGTTTAATTCACTGTTTCTGTGTGGTACCGCATTACTACGTGATCCAAATCAGAAAAAGCCCAGGATCTTGCCAACAAGTACGCGAAAAATGCGAAAGTATGAGCCAGATGATTGCATATACCAGAACTAACCCAGACATAACCGGCGTTATCCTCTAAAATATTAATCGCAACCAGGTTTAATCGACTGTTCCGTTGTGGAACCGCATTACTACGGGATCATAACCAGAAAAAACACAGGATCTGGCCAACAAGTATGCGAAAAATGCGAAAGTACGAGCCTGACGAGGGCAAGTCCTAGTCCTAACCGAGACGTAACCGGCGTTATCCTCGAAAATATTAATCTCAACCATGTTTAATTGACTGTTTCGGTGTGGTACCGTATTACTACGTGATGCAAACCAGCAAAAGGCCAGGATCTGGCCAACAAGTATGCGAAAAATGCGAAAGTGCGAGCCAGATGAGGGTAAATACCAGACCTAACCCAGACATAACCGGCGTTATCCTCTAAAATATTAATCGCAACCAGGTTTAATTGACTGTTTCAGTGTAGTACCACATTACTACGTGGTCCAAGCCCGAAAAAGGCCTAGATCTCACCAACAAGTATACGCAAAATGCGAAAGTACGAGCCAGTGGGGGGCATGTCACAGTCCTAACCGAGACATAACCGGCGTTATCCTCTAAAATATTAATCGCAACCAGGTTTAATTGACAGTTTCGGTGTGGTACCGCATTACTACGTGATCCAAACCAGAAAAAGGCCATGATCTGGCCAACAAGTATGCGGAAAATGCGAAAGTATGAGCCAGATGGGCGCAAATCCCAGACCTAACCGAGACATAACCGGCGTTATCCTCTAAAATATTAATCGCAACCAGGTTTAATTGACTGTTTCGGTGTGGTACCAAATTACTACGTGATGCAAGCCAGAAAAGGGCCAGGATCTGGCCAACAAGTATGCGAAAAATGCGAAAGTATGAGCCAGATGATTGCAAATACCAGAACTAACCCAGACATAACCGGCGTTATCCTCTAAAATATTAATGGCAACCAGGTTTAATCGACTGTTCCGTTGTGGAACCGCATTACTACGGGATCATAACCAGAAAAGACACGGGATCTGGCCAACAAGCATGCGAAAAATGCGAAAGTATGAGCCAGATGATTGCAAATACCAGAACTAACCCAGACATAACCGGCGTTATCCTCTAAAATATTAATCGCAACCAGGTTTAATCGACTGTTCCTTTGTGGAACCGCATTACTACGGGATCATAACCAGAAAGAACACAGGATCTGGCCAACAAGTATGCGAAAAATGCGAAAGTACGAGCCTGACGAGGGCAAGTCCTAGACCTAACCGAGACGTAACTGGCGTTATCCTCGAAAATATTAATCTCAACCATGTTTAATTGACTGTTTCGGTGTGGTACCGTATTACTACGTGATGCAAACCAGAAAAAGGCCAGGATCTGGCCAACAAGTATGCGAAAAATGCGAAAGTGCGAGCCAGATGAGGGTAAATACCAGACCTAACCCAGACATAACCGGCGTTATCCTCTAAAATATTAATCGCAACCAGGTTTAATTGACTGTTTCAGTGTAGTACCACATTACTACGTGGTCCAAGCCCGAAAAAGGCCAAGATCTCACCAACAAGTATACGCAAAATGCGAAAGTACGAGCCAGTGGGGGGCATGTCACAGACCTAACCGAGACATAACCGGCGTTATCCTCTAAAATATTAATCGCAACCAGGTTTAATTGACAGTTTCGGTGTGGTACCGCATTACTACGTGATCCAAACCACAAAAAGGCCATGATCTGGCCAACAAGTATGCGGAAAATGCGAAAGTATGAGCCAGATGGGCGCAAATCCCAGACCTAACCGAGACATAACCGGCGTTATCCTCTAAAATATTAATCGCAACCAGGTTTAATTGACTGTTTCGGTGTGGTACCGCATTACTACGTGATGCAAACCAGAAAAAGGCCAGGATCTGGCCAACAAGTATGCGAAAAATGCGAAAGTACGAGCCAGATGAGGGCAATTCCCAGACCTGACCGAGACATAACCGGCGTTATCCTCTAAAATATTAATCGCAACCAGGTTTAATTGACTGTTTCGGAGTGGTACCGCATTACTACGTGATCCAAACCAGAAAAAACCCAGGATCTGGCCAACAAGTATGCGAAAAACGTGAACATACGAGCCAGATGTGGTCAAATACCAGACCTAACACAGACATAACCGGCGTTATCCTTTGAAATATTAACTGCAACCAGGTGTAATTGACTGTCTCTGTGTGGTACTGCATTACTGCGTAATCCAAACCAGAAAAAGCCCAGGATCTTGCCAACAAGTATGCGAAAAATGCGAAAGTACGAGCCAGGTGAGGCCAAATACAACACCTAACCGAGACATAACCGGCGTTATCCTCTAAAATATTAATCGCAACCAGGTTTAATTGACAGTTTCGGTGTGGTACCGCATTACTACGTGATCCAAACCAGGAAAAGGCCAAGATCTGGCCAACAAGTATGCGGAAAAAGCGAAAGTACGAGCCAGATGAGCGCAAATCCCAGACCTAACCGAGACATAACCGGCGTTATCCTCTAAAATATTAATCGCAACCAGGTTTAATTGACAGTTTCGGTGTGGTACCGCATTACTACGTGATCCAAACCAGAAAAAGGCCAAGATCTGGCCAACAAGTATGCGAAAAATGCGAAAGTATGAGCCAGATGATTGGAAATACCAGAACTAACCCAGACAAATCCGGCGTTATCCTCTAAAATATTAATCGCAACCAGGTTTAATCGACTGTTGCGTTGTGGAACCGCATTACTACGGGATCATAACCAGAAAAAACACAGGATCTGGCCAACAAGTATGCGAAAAATGCGAAAGTACGAGCCTGACGAGGGCAAGTCCTAGTCCTAACCGAGACGTAACCGGCGTTATCCTCTAAAATATTAATCTCAACCATGTTTAATTGACTGTTTCGGTGTGGTACCGCATTACTACGTGATCCAATTCAGAAAAACCCCTGGATCTGGCCAACAAGTATGAGAAAAATGCGAAAGTACGAGCCAGATGAGGGCAAATACCAGACCTAACACAGACATAACCGGCGTTATCCTCTAAAATATTAATCGCAACCAGGTTTAATTGACTGTTTCGGTATAGTGCCGCATTACTACGTGATCCAAATCAGAAAAAGCCTGGGATCTGGCCAGCAAGTACGCGAAAATTGCGTCAGTACAGGCCAGATGAGGGCAAATACAACACCTAACCGAGACATAACCGGCGTTATCCTCTAAAATATTAATCGCAACCAGGTTTAGTTGACTGTTTCGGTGTGGTACCGCAGTACTACGTGATCCAAACCAGAAAAAACCCAGGATCTGGCCAACAAGTATGCGAAAAACGTGAACATACGAGCCAGATGAGGTCAAATACCAGACCTAACACAGACATAACCGGCGTTATGCTTTGAAATATTAACTGCAACCAGGTGTAATTGACTGTCTCTGTGTGGTACTGCATTACTGCGTAATCCAAACCAGAAAAAGCCCAGGATCTTGCCAACAAGTATGCGAAAAATGCGAAAGTACGAGCCAGGTGAGGGCAAATACAACACCTAACCGAGACATAACCGGCGTTATCCTCTAAAATATTAATCGCAACCAGGTTTAATTGACAGTTTCGGTGTGGAACCGCATTACTACGTGATCCAAACCAGAAAAAGGCCAAGATCTGGCCAACAAGTATGCGGAAAAAGCGAAAGTACGAGCCAGATGAGCGCAAATCCCAGACCTAACCGAGACATAACCGGCGTTATCCTCTAAAATATTAATCTCAACCATGTTTAATTGACTGTTTCGGTGTGGTACCGCATTACTACGTGATCCAATTCAGAAAAACCCCTGGATCTGGCCAACAAGTATGAGAAAAATGCGAAAGTACGAGCCAGATGAGGGAAAATACCAGACCTAACACAGACATAACCGGCGTTATCCTCTAAAATATTAATCGCAACCAGGTTTAATTGACTGTTTCGGTATGGTGCCGCATTACTACGTGATCCAAATCAGAAAAAGCCTAGGATCTGGCCAGCAAGTATGCGAAAATTGCGAAAGTACGAGCCAGATGAGGGCAAATCCCAGACGTAACCGAGACATAACCGGCGTTATCCTCTAAAATATTAATCGCAACCAGTTTTAATTGACAGTTTCGGTGTGGTACCACATTAGTACGAGATCCAAATCAGAAAAGCGCTGGATCTGGCCAACAACTATGAGAAAAACGCGAAAGTATGAGCCAGATGATTGCAAATTCCAGAACATACCCAGACATAACCAGCGTTATACTCCAAAATACTAATCAGAACCAGCTTTTATTAACTGTTTCGTTGAGCAACCATATTACTACGGGATCCAAACCAGAAAAAACTCAGCATCTGGCCAACAAGTATACGCAAAATGCGAATGTACGAGCCAGATGAGGGCAAATCCCAGACCTAACCGAGACATAACCGGCGTTATCCATTAAAATGTTAATCGCAACCAGGCTTAATTGACTGTGTCGGTGTGGTGCCGGATTACTGCGTGAACCAACCAGAAAAAGCCGAGGATCTTGCCAACAAGTATGCGAAAAATGCGAAAGTACGAGCCAGATGAGCGCAATTCCCAGACCTGACCGAGACATAACCGGCGTTATCCTCTAAAATATTAATCGCAACCAGGTTTAATTGACTGTTTCGGTGTGGTACCGCATTACTACGGGATCCAAACCAGAAAAAGGCCGGGATCTGGCCAACAGGTATGCGAAAAACGCGAAAGTATGAGCCAGATGATTGCTAATACCAGATCTAACCCTGACATAATCGGCGTTATCCTCTAAAATATTAATCGCAACCAGGTTTAATTGGCTGTTTCGGTGTGGTACCGCATTACTACGTGATCCAAACCAGAAAAAGGCCAGGATCTGGCCAACAAGTATGCGAAAAATGCGAAAGTATGATCCAGATGATTGCAAATAACAGAAATAACCCAGACATAACCGGCGTTATCCTCTAAAATATTAATCGCAACCAGGTTTAATCGACTGTTCCGTTGTGGAGCCGCATTACTACGGGATCATAACCAGAAAAAACACAGGATCTGGCCAACAAGTATGCGAAAAATGCGAAAGTACGAGCCAGATGAGAGTAAATACCAGACCTAACCCAGGCAAAACCGGCGTTATCCTCTAAAATATTAATGGCAACCAGGTTTAATCGACTGTTCCGTTGTGGAACCGCATTACTACGGGATCATAACCAGAAAAAACACGGGATCTGTCCAACAAGTATGCGAAAAATGCGAAAGTACGAGCCAGATGAGGGTAAATACCAGCCCTAGCCCAGACATAACCGGCGTTATCCTCTAAAATATTAATCGCAACCAGGTTTAATTGACTGTTTCAGTGTAGTGCCACATTACTACGTGGTCCAAGCCCGAAAAAGGCCACGATCTCACCAACAAGTATACGCAAAATGCGAAAGTACGAGCCAGTGTGGGGCATAGCCCAGACCTAACCGAGACATAACCGGCGTTATCCTCTAAAATATTAATCGCAACCAGGTTTAATTGACTGATTCGGTGTGGTACCGCATTACTACGTGATCCAAACCAGAAAAAACCCAGGATCTGGCCAACAAGTATGCGAAAAACGTGAACATACGAGCCAGATGAGGTCAAATACCAGACCTAACACAGACATAACCGGCGTTATCCTTTAAAATATTACCTGCAACCAGGTTTAATTGACTGCCTCGGTGTGGTACCGCATTACTGCGTGATCCAAACCAGAAAAAGCCCAGGATCTTGCCAACAAGTATGCGAAAAATGCGAAAGTACGAGCCAGATGAGGGCAAATACAACACCTAACCGAGACATAACCGGCGTTATCCTCTAAAATATTAATCGCAACCAGGTTTAATTGACAGTTTCGGTGTGGTACCGCATTACTACGTGATCCAAACCAGAAAAAGGCCAGGATCTGGCCAGCAAGTATGCGAGAAATACGAAAGTATGAGCCAGATGATTGCAAATACCAGAACTAACCCAGACATAACCAGCGTTATCCTCTAAAATACTAATCGGAACCAGCTTTTATTGACTGTTTCAACGTGGTACTACTTTACTACGTGATCCAAACCAGAAAAAGCCCAGGATCTGGCCAACAAGTATGCGAAAAATGCGAAAGTACGATCCAGATGAGGGCAAATACCAGACCTAACCGAGTCATAGCCGGCGTTATCGTCTAAAATATCAATTGCAACCAGGTTTAATTGACTGTTTCGGTGTGGAACCACATTACTACGTGGTCCAAGCCCGAAAAAGGCCAAGATCTCACCAACAAGTACACGCAAAATGCGAAAGTACGAGCCAGTGGGGTTGCATATCCCAGACCTAACCGAGACATAACCGGCGTTATCCTCTAAAATATTAATCGCAACCAGGTTTAATTGACTGTTCCGTTGTGGAACCGCATTACTACGGGATCATAACCAGAAAAAACACAGGATCTGGCCAACAAGTATGCGAAAAATGCGAAAGCACGAGCCAGATGAGGGTAAATACCAAACCTAACCCACACATAACCGGCGTTATCCTCTAAAATATTAATCGCAACCAGGTTTAATTGACTGTTTCGGTGTGGTACCGCATTACTACGTGATCCAAACCAGAAAAAACCCAGGATCTGGACAACAAGTATGCGAAAAACGTGAACATACGAGCCAGATGTGGTCAAATACCAGACCTAACACAGACATAACCGGCGTTATCCTTTGAAATATTAACTGCAACCAGGTGTAATTG
The DNA here is from genome assembly GCF_051014445.1 of Colletes latitarsis. Taxonomy (NCBI): domain Eukaryota; kingdom Metazoa; phylum Arthropoda; class Insecta; order Hymenoptera; family Colletidae; genus Colletes; species Colletes latitarsis. Next base: position 1,779,268 of record NW_027488368.1, on the reverse strand, counting down.
ACTGTCTCTGTGTGGAACCGCATTACTACGGGATCATAACCAGAAAAAACACAGGATATGGCCAACAAGTATGCGAAAAATGCGAAAGCACGAGCCTGACGAGGGCAAGTCCTAGTCCTAACCGAGACGTAACCGGCGTAATCCTCTAAAATATTAATCTCAACCATGTTTAATTGACTGTTTCGGTGTGGTACCGCATTACTACGTGTTGCAAACCAGAAAAAGGCCAGGATCTGGCCAACAAGTATGCGAAAAATGCGGAAGTGCGAGCCAGATGAGGGTAAATACCAGACCTAACCCATACATAACCGGCGTTATCCTCTAAAATATTAATCGCAACCAGGTTTAATTGACTGTCTCAGTGTAGTACCACATTTCTACGTGGTCCAAGCCCGAAAAAGGCCAAGATCTCACCAACAAGTACACGCAAAATGCGAAAGTACGAGCCAGTGGGGGGCATGTCACAGACCTAACCGAGACATAACCGGCGTTATCCTCTAAAATATTAATCGCAACCAGGTTTAATTGACAGTTTCGGTGTGGTACCGCATTACTACGTGATGCAAACCAGAAAAAGGACAAGATCTGGCCAACAAGTATGCGGAAAATGCGAAAGTACGAGCCAGATGAGGGTAAATACCAGACCTAACCCAGACATAACCGGCGTTATCCTCTAAAATATTAATCTCAACCATGTTTAATTGACTGTTTCGGTGTGGTACCGCATTACTACGTGATGCAAACCAGAAAAAGGACAAGATCTGGCCAACAAGTATGCGGAAAATGCGAAAGTACGAGCCAGATGAGGGTAAATACCAGACCTAACCCAGGCATAACCGGCGTTATCCTCTAAAATATTAATGGCAACCAGGTTTAATCGACTGTTCCGTTGTGGAACCGCATTACTACGGGATCATAACCAGAAAAAACACGGGATCTGGCCAACAAGTATGCGAAAAATGCGAAAGTACGAGCCAGATGAGGGTAAATACCAGACCTAACCCAGACATAACCGGCGTTATCCTCTAAAATATTAATCGCAACCAGGTTTAATCGACTGTTCCGTTGTGGAACCGCATTACTACGGGATCATAACCAGAAAAAACACAGGATCTGGCCAACAAGTATGCGAAAAATGCGAACGTACGAGCCAGATGAGGGTAAATACCAGACCTAACCCAGACATAACCGGCGTTATCCTCTAAAATATTAATCGCAACCAGGTTTAATTGACTGTTTCAGTGTAGTACCACATTACTACGTGGTCCAAGCCCGAGAAAGGCCAAGATCTCACCAACAAGTATACGCAAAATGCGAAAGTACGAGCCAGTGGGGGGCATATCCCAGACCAAACCGAGACATAACCGGCGTTATCCTCTAAAATATTAATCGCAACCAGGTTTAATTGACTGTTTCGGTGTGGTACCGCATTACCACGTGATCCAAACCAGAAAAAACCCAGGATCTGTCCAACAAGTATGCGAAAAACGTGAACATACGAGCCAGATGTGGTCAAATACCAGGCCTTACACAGCCATAACCGTCGTTATCCTTTAAAATATTAACTGCAACCAGGTTTAATTAACTGTCTCTGTGTGGTACTGCATTACTGCGTGATGCAAACCAGAAAAAGGCCAGGATCTGGCCAACAAGTATGCGAAAAATGCGAAACTACGAGCCAGATGAGGGCAATTCCCAGACCTGACCGAGACATAACCGGCGTTATCCTCTAAAATATTAATCGCAACCAGGTTTAATTGACTGTTTCGGAGTGGTACCGCATTACTACGTGATCCAAACCAGAAAAAGGCCAGGATCTGGCCAACAGGTATGCGAAAAACGCGAAAGTATGAGCCAGATGATTGCTAATACCAGATCTAACACAGACATAACCAGCGTTATCCTCTAAAATATTAATCGCAACCAGGTTTAATTCACTGTTTCTGTGTGGTACCGCATTACTACGTGATCCAAACCAGAAAAAGCCCAGGATCTTGCCAACAAGTATGCGAAAAATGCGAAAGTATGGCGAGATGATTGCAAATAGCAGAACTAACCCAGACATAACCAGCGTTATATTCTGAAATACTAATCGGAACCAGCTTTTATTGAGTGTTTCGGTGTGGTACCGCATTACTACGTGATCCAAACCAGAAAAAGGCCAAGATCTGGCCAACAAGTATGCGAAAAATGCGAAAGTATGAGCCAGATGATTGCAAATACCAGAACTAACCCAGACAAAACCGGCGTTATCCTCTAAAATATTAATCGCAACCAGGTTTAATCGACTGTTCCGTTGTGGAACCGCATTACTACTGGATCATAACCAGAAAAAACACCGGATCTGGCCAACAAGTATGCGAAAAATGCGAAAGTACGAGCCTGACGAGGGCAAGTCCTAGTCCTACCCGAGACGTAACCGGCGTTATCCTCTAAAATATTAATCGCAACCAGTTGAAATTGACAGTTTCGGTGTGGTACCGCATTACTACGTGATCCAAAACCAGAAAAAGGCCAGGCTCTGTCCAACAAGTATGAGAGAAATGCGAAAGTACGAGCCAGATGAGGGCAAATACAACACCTAACCGAGACACAACCGGCGTTATCCTCTAAAATATTAATCGCAACCAGGTTTAATCGACTGTTCCGTTGTGGAACCGCATTACTACGGGATCATAACCAGAAAAAACACCGGATCTGGCCAACAAGTATGCGAAAAATGCGAAAGTACGAGCCTGACGAGGGCAAGTCCTAGTCCTAACCGAGACGTAACCGGCGTTATCCTCTAAAATATTAATCGCAACCAGTTTTAATTGACAGTTTCGGTGTGGTACCGCATTACTACGTGATCCAAAACCAGAAAAAGGCCAGGCTCTGTCCAACAAGTATGAGAGAAATGCGAAAGTACGAGCCAGATGAGGGCAAATACAACACCTAACCGAGACACAACCGGCGTTATCCTCTAAAATATTAATCGCAACCAGGTTTAATCGACTGTTCCGTTGTGGAACCGCATTACTACGGGATCATAACCAGAAAAAACACCGGATCTGGCCAACAAGTATGCGAAAAATGCGAAAGTACGAGCCTGACGAGGGCAAGTCCTAGTCCTAACACAGACATAACCGGCGTTATCCTCTAAAATATTAATCGCAACCAGGTTTAATTGAATGTTTCGGTGTGGAACCACATTAGTACGAGATCCAAATCAGAAAAGCGCTGGATCTGGCCAACAGCTATGCGAAGAACGCGAAAGTATGAACCAGATTGGGGCAAATCTCAGACCTAACCGAGACATAACCAGCGTTATCCTCTAAAATATTAATCGCAACCAGGATTATTTGACTGTTTCGGTGTGGAACCACATTAGTACGAGATCCAAAACAGAAAAGCGCAGGATCTGGCCAACAGCTATGCGAAAAACGCGAAAGTATGAGCTAGATGATTGCTAATACCAGAACTAACCCAGACATAACCAGAGTTTTCCTTTGAAATACTAATCGGAACAAGCTTTTATTAACTGTTTCGTTGAGGAACCATATTACTACGGGATCCAAACCAGAAAAAACCCAGGATCTGGACAACAAGTATACGCAAAATGCGAAAGTACAAGCCATATGATGGCAATTCCCGGACCTGACCGAGACATAACCGGCGTTATCCTCTAGAATATTAATCGCAACCAGGATTAATTGACTGTCTCGGTGTGGAACCACGTTACTACGGGATCCAATCCAGAGAAAACGCTGGAACTGGCCAACAACTATGCGAAAAATGCGAAAGTATGGCCAGATGATTGCAAATAGCAGAACTAACCCAGACATAACCAGCGTTATATTCTGAAATACTAATCGGAACCAGCTTTTATTGAGTGTTTCAGTGTGGTACCACATCACTACGTGATCCAAACCAGAAAAAGCCCAGGATCTGGCCAACAAGTATGCGAAAAATGCGAAAGTACGATCCAGATGAGGGCAAATACCAGACCTAACCGAGTCATAGCCGGCGTTATCGTCTAAAATATCAATCGCAACCAGGTTTAATTGACTGTTTCGGTGTGGAACCACATTACTACGGGATCCAATCCAGAAAAAACGCTGGATCTGGCCAACAACTATGAGAAAAACGCGAAAGTATGAGCCAGATGATTGCAAATACCAGAACAAACCCAGACATAACCAGCGTTATACTCTAAAATACAAATCAGATCCAGCTTTTATTAACTGTTTCGTTGAGCAACCATATTACTACGGGATCCAATGCAGAAAAAACCCAGGATCTGGCCAACAAGTATACGCAAAATGCGAATGTACGGGCCAGATGAGGCCAAATCCCAGACCTAACCGAGACATAACCGGCGTTATCCTTTAAAATGTTAATCGCAACCAGGCTTAATTGACTGTCTCGGTGTGGTGCCGCATTACTGCGTGATCCAAGCCAGAAAATGCCCAGGATCTTGCCAACAAGTATGCGAAAAATGCGAAAGTACGAGCCAGATGTGGTCAAATACCAGACCTAACACAGACATAACCGGCGTTATCCTTTAAAATATTAACTGCAACCAGGTTTAATTGACTGTCTCTGTGTGGTACTGCATTACTGCGTGATCCAAACCAGAAAAAGCCCAGGATCTTGCCAACAAGTATGCGAAAAATGCGAAAGTACGAGCCAGATGAGGGCAAATACAACACCTAACCGAGACATAACCGGCGTTATCCTCTAAAATATTAATCGCAACCAGGTTTAATTGACAGTTTCGGTGTGGTACCGCATTACTACGTGATCCAAACCAGAAAAAGGCCAAGATCTGGCCAACAAGTATGCGGAAAAAGCGAAAGTACGAGCCAGATGAGCGCAAATCCCAGACCTAACCGAGACATAACCGGCGTTATCCTCTAAAATATTAATCACAACCAGGTTTAATCGACTGTTCCGTTGTGGAACCGCATTACTACGGGATCATAACCAGAAAAAACTCAGGATCTGGCCATCAAGTATGCGAAAAATGCGAAAGTACGAGCCTGACGAGGGCAAGTCCTAGTCCTAACCGAGACGTAAACGGCGTTATCCACTTAAATATTAATCTCAACCAGGTTTAATTGAATGTTTCGGTGTGGTACCGCATTACTACGTGATGCAAGCCAGAAAAAGCCCTGGATCTGACCAACAAGTATACGAAAAATGCGAAAGTACGAACCAGATGAGGGCAAATCTCAGACCTAACCGAGACATAACCAGCGTTATCCTCGAAAATATTAATCGCAACCAGGTTTAATTGAATGTTTCGGTGTGGAATCACATTAGTACGAGATCCAAATCAGAAAAGCGCTGGATCTGGCCAACAGCTATGCGAAAAACGCGAAAGTATGAGCTAGATGATTGCTAATACCAGAACTAACCCAGACATAACCAGAGTTTTCCTTTGAAATGCTAATCGGAACATGCTTTTATTAACTATTTCGTTGAGGAACCATATTACCACGGGATCCAAACCAGAAAAAACCCAGGATATGGCCAACAAGTATACGCAAAATGCGAAAGTACGAGCAAATATGAGGGCAATTCCCGGACCTGACCGAGACATAACCGGCGTTATCCTCTAGAATATTAATCGCAACCAGGTTTAATTGACTGTTTCAGTGTAGTACCACATTACTACGTGGTCCAAGCCCGAAAAAGGCGAAGATCTCACCAACAAGAATACGCAAAATGCGAAAGTACGAGCCAGTGGGGGGCATATCCCAGATCTAACCCTGACATAACCGGCGTTATCCTCTAAAATGTTAATCGCAAGCAGGTTTAATTGACTGCTTCGGTGTGGTACCGCATTACCACGTGATCCAAACCAGAAAAAGGCCAGGATCTGGCCAACAAGTATGCGAAAAATGCGAAAGTACCAGCCAGATGAGGGCAAATACCAGACCTAAGGAAGACATAACCGGCGTTATCCTCTAAAATGTTAATCGGAAACAGGTTTAATTGACTGTTTCGTTGGGGAACCACATTACTACGTGATCTAACCCAGAAAAAGGCCAAGATCTGGCCAACAAGTATGCGAAAATTGCGAAAGTACGAGCCAGATGAGGGCAAATCCCAGACCTAACCGAGACATAACCGGCGTTATCCTCTAAAATATTAATCGCAACCAGGTTTAATTGACAGTTTCAGTGTGGTACCGCATTACTACGTGATCCAAACCAGAAAAAGGCCAGGCTCCGTCCAACAAGTATGAGAAAAATGCGAAAGTACGAGTCAGATGAGGGCAAATCCCAGACCTAACCGAGACATAACCGGCGTTATCCTCTAAAATATTAAACGCAACCAGGTTTAATTGACAGTTTCGGTGTGGTACCGCATTACTACGTGATCCAAACCAGAAAAAGGCCATGATCTGGCCAACAAGTATGCGGAAAATGCGAAAGTATGAGCCAGATGGGCGCAAATCCCAGACCTAACCGAGACATAACCGGCGTTATCCTCTAAAATATTAATCGCAACCAGGTTTAATTGACTGTTTCGGTGTGGTACCAAATTACTACGTGATGCAAGCCAGAAAAAGGCCAGGATCTGGCCAACAAGTATGCGAAAAATGCGAAAGTATGAGCCAGATGATTGCAAATACTAGAACTAACCCAGACATAACCGGCGTTATCCTCCAAAAAAAATCGCAACCAGGTTTAATCGACTGTTCCGTTGTGGAACCGCATTACTACGGGATCATAACCAGAAAAAACACAGGATCTGGCCAACAAGTATGAGAAAAATGCGAAAGTACGAGCCAGATGAGGGCAAATACCAGACCTAACACAGACATTACCGGCGTTATCCTCTAAAATATTAATCGCAACCAGGTTTAATTGACTGTTTCGGTATGGTGCCGTATTACTACGTGATCCAAATCAGAAAAAGCCTAGGATCTGGCCAGCAAGTATGCGAAAATTGCGAAAGTACGAGCCAGATGAGGGCAAATACAACACCTAACCGAGACACAACCGGCGTTATCCTCTAAAATATTAATCGCAACCAGGTTTAATTGAATGTTTCGGTGTGGAACCACATTAGTACGAGATCCAAATCAGAAAAGCGCTGGATCTGGCCAACAGCTATGCGAAGAACGCGAAAGTATGAACCAGATTGGGGCAAATCTCAGACCTAACCGAGACATAACCAGCGTTATCCTCTAAAATATTAATCGCAACCAGGATTATTTTACTGTTTCGGTGTGGAACCACATTAGTACGAGATCCAAAACAGAAAAGCGCAGGATCTGGCCAACAGCTATGCGAAAAACGCGAAAGTATGAGCTAGATGATTGCTAATACCAGAACTAACCCAGACATAACCAGAGTTTTCCTTTGAAATACTAATCGGAACAAGCTTTTATTAACTGTTTCGTTGAGGAACCATATTACTACGGGATCCAAACCAGAAAAAACCCAGGATCTGGACAACAAGTATACGCAAAATGCGAAAGTACAAGCCATATGAGGGCAATTCCCGGACCTGACCGAGACATAACCGGCGTTATCCTCTAGAATATTAATCGCAACCAGGATTAATTGACTGTCTCGGTGTGGAACCACGTTACTACGGGATCCAATCCAGAGAAAACGCTGGAACTGGCCAACAACTATGCGAAAAATGCGAAAGTATGGCCAGATGATTGCAAATAGCAGAACTAACCCAGACATAACCAGCGTTATATTCTGAAATACTAATCGGAACCAGCTTTTATTGAGTGTTTCAGTGTGGTACCACATCACTACGTGATCCAAACCAGAAAAAGCCCAGGATCTGGCCAACAAGTATGCGAAAAATGCGAAAGTACGAGCCAGATGAGGGCAAATCCCAGACCTAACCGAGTCATAGCCGGCGTTATCGTCTAAAATATTAATCGCAACCAGGCTTAATTGACTGTGTCGGTGTGGTGCCGCATTACTGCGTGAACCAACCAGAAAAAGCCCAGGATCTTGCCAACAAGTATGCGAAAAATGCGAAAGTACGAGCCAGATGAGCGCAATTCCCAGACCTAACCGAGACATAACCGGCGTTACCCTTTAAAATATTAACTGCAACCAGGTTTAATTGACTGTCTCGGTGTGGTACTGCATTACTGCGTGATCCAAACCAGAAAAAGCCCAGGATCTTGCCAACAAGTATGCGAAAAATGCGAAAGTACGAGCCAGATGAGGGCAAATACAACACCTAACCGAGACATAACCGGCGTTATCCTCTAAAATATTAATCGCAACCAGGTTTAATTGACAGTTTCGGTGCGGTACCGCATTACTACGTGATCCAAACCAGAAAAAGGCCAGGATCTGGCCAGCAAGTATGCGAGAAATACGAAAGTATGAGCCAGATAATTGCAAATACCAGAACTAACCCACACATAACCAGCGTTATCCTCCAAAATACTATTCGGAACCAGCTTTTATTGACTGTTTCAACGTGGTACTACTTTACTACGTGATCCAAACCAGAAAAAGCCCAGGATCTGGCCAACAAGTATGCGAAAAATGCGAAAGTACGATCCAGATGAGGGCAAATACCAGACCTAACCGAGTCATAGCCGGCGTTATCGTCTAAAATATCAATCGCAACCAGGTTTAATTGACTGTTTCGGTGTGGAACCACATTACTACGGGATCCAATCCAGAAAAAACGCTGGATCTGGCCAACAACTATGAGAAAAACGCGAAAGTATGAGCCAGATGATTGCAAATACCAGAACAAACCCAGACATAACCAGCGTTATACTCTAAAATACAAATCAGATCCAGCTTTTATTAACTGTTTCGTTGAGCAACCATATTACTACGGGATCCAATCCAGAAAAAACCCAGGATCTGGCCAACAAGTATACGCAAAATGCGAATGTACGGGCCAGATGAGGGCAAATCCCAGACCTAACCGAGACATAACCGGCGTTATCCTTTAAAATGTTAATCGCAACCAGGCTTAATTGACTGTCTCGGTGTGGTGCCGCATTACTGCGTGATCCAAGCCAGAAAAAGCCCAGGATCTTGCCAACAAGTATGCGAAAAATGCGAAAGTACGAGCCAGATGTGGTCAAATACCAGACCTAACACAGACATAACCGGCGTTATCCTTTAAAATATTAACTGCAACCAGGTTTAATTGACTGTCTCTGTGTGGTACTGCATTACTGCGTGATCCAAACCAGAAAAAGCCCAGGATCTTGCCAACAAGTATGCGAAAAATGGGAAAGTACGAGCCAGATGAGGGCAAATACAACACCTAACCGAGACATAACCGGCGTTATCCTCTAAAATATTAATCGCAACCAGGTTTAATTGACAGTTTCGGTGAGGTACCGCATTACTACGTGATCCAAACCAGAAAAAGGCCAAGATCTGGCCAACAAGTATGCGGAAAAAGCGAAAGTACGAGCCAGATGAGCGCAAATCCCAGACCTAACCGAGACATAACCGGCGTTATCCTCTAAAATATTAATCGCAACCAGGTTTAATCGACTGTTCCGTTGTGGAACCGCATTACTACGGGATCATAACCAGAAAAAACTCAGGATCTGGTCATCAAGTATGCGAAAAATGCGAAAGTACGAGCCTGACGAGGGCAAGTCCTAGTCCTAACCGAGACGTAAACGGCGTTATCCACTTAAATATTAATCTCAACCAGGTTTAATTGAATGTTTCGGTGTGGTACCGCATTACAACGTGATGCAAGCCAGAAAAAGCCCTGGATCTGACCAACAAGTATACGAAAAATGCGAAAGTACGAACCAGATGAGGGCAAATCTCAGACCTAACCGAGACATAACCAGCGTTATCCTCGAAAATATTAATCGCAACCAGGTTTAATTGAATGTTTCGGTGTGGAATCACATTAGTACGAGATCCAAATCAGAAAAGCGCTGGATCTGGCCAACAGCTATGCGAAAAACGCGAAAGTATGAGCTAGATGATTGCTAATACCAGAACTAACCCAGACATAACCAGAGTTTTCCTTTGAAATGCTAATCGGAACATGCTTTTATTAACTATTTCGTTGAGGAACCATATTACCACGGGATCCAAACCAGAAAAAACCCAGGATATGGCCAACAAGTATACGCAAAATGCGAAAGTACGAGCAAATATGAGGGCAATTCCCGGACCTGACCGAGACATAACCGGCGTTATCCTCTAGAATATTAATCGCAACCAGGTTTAATTGACTGTTTCAGTGTAGTACCACATCACTACGTGGTCCAAACCCGAAAAAGGCCAAGATCTCACCAACAAGAATACGCAAAATGCGAAAGTACGAGCCAGTGGGGGGCATATCCCAGATCTAACCCTGACATAACCGGCGTTATCCTCTAAAATGTTAATTGCAAGCAGGTTTAATTGACTGCTTCGGTGTGGTACCGCATTACCACGTGATCCAAACCAGAAAAAGGCCAGGATCTGGCCAACAAGTATGCGAAAAATGCGAAAGTACCAGCCAGATGAGGGCAAATACCAGACCTAAGGAAGACATAACCGGCGTTATCCTCTAAAATGTTAATCGGAAACAGGTTTAATTGACTGTTTCGTTGGGGAACCACATTACTACGTGATCTAACCCAGAAAAAGGCCAAGATCTGGCCAACAAGTATGCGAAAATTGCGAAAGTACGAGCCAGATGAGGGCAAATCCCAGACCTAACCGAGACATAACCGGCGTTATCCTCTAAAATATTAATCGCAACCAGGTTTAATTGACAGTTTCGGTGTGGTACCGCATTACTACGTGATCCAAACCAGAAAAAGGCCAGGCTCCGTCCAACAAGTATGAGAAAAATGCGAAAGTACGAGTCAGATGAGGGCAAATCCCAGACCTAACCGAGACATAACCGGCGTTATCCTCTAAAATATTAAACGCAACCAGGTTTAATTGACAGTTTCGGTGTGGTACCGCATTACTACGTGATCCAAACCAGAAAAAGGCCATGATCTGGCCAACAAGTATGCGGAAAATGCGAAAGTATGAGCCAGATGGGCGCAAATCCCAGACCTAACCGAGACATAACCGGCGTTATCCTCTAAAATATTAATCGCAACCAGGTTTAATTGACTGTTTTGGTGTGGTACCAAATTACTACGTGATGCAAGCCAGAAAAAGGCCAGGATCTGGCCAACAAGTATGCGAAAAATGCGAAAGTATGAGCCAGATGATTGCAAATACTAGAACTAACCCAGACATAACCGGCGTTATCCTCTAAAATATTAATGGCAACCAGGTTTAATCGAATGTTCCGTTGTGGAACCGCATTACTACGGGATAACGACCAGAAAAAACACGGGATCTGGCCAACAAGTATGCGAAAAATGCGAAAGTACGAGCCAGATGAGGGTAAATACCAGACCTAACCCAGACAAAACCGGCGTTATCCTCTAAAATATTAATCGCAACCAGGTTTAATCGACTGTTTCGGTGTGGTACCGCATTACTACGTGATCCAAACCAGAAAAAACCCAGGATCTGTCCAACAAGTATGCGTAAAACGTGAACATACGAGCCAGATGTGGTCAAATACCAGACCTAACACAGACATAACCGGCGTTATCCTTTGAAATATTAACTGCAACCAGGTGTAATTGACTGTCTCTGTGTGGTACTGCATTACTGCGTAATCCAAACCAGAAAAAGCCCAGGATCTTGCCAACAAGTATGCGAAAAATGCGAAAGTATGAGCCAGGTGAGGGCAAATACAACACCTAACCGAGACATAACCGGCGTTATCCTCTAAAATATTAATCGCAACCAGGTTTAATTGACAGTTTCGGTGTGGTACCGCATTACTACGTGATCCAAACCAGAAAAAGGCCAAGATCTGGCCAACAAGTATGCGGAAAAAGCGAAAGTACGAGCCAGATGAGCGCAAATCCCAGACCTAACCGAGACATAACCGGCGTTATCCTCTAAAATATTAATCGCAACCAGTTTTAATTGACAGTTTCGGTGTGGTACCGCATTACTACGTGATCCAAACCAGAAAAAGGCCAAGATCTGGCCAACAAGTATGCGAAAAATGCGAAAGTATGAGCCAGATGATTGCAAATACCAGAACTAACCCAGACAAAACCGGCGTTATCCTCTAAAATATTAATCGCAACCAGGTTTAATCGACTGTTCCGTTGTGGAACCGCATTACTACGGGATCATAACCAGAAAAAACACAGGATCTGGCCAACAAGTATGCGAAAAATGCGAAAGTACGAGCCTGACGAGGGCAAGTCCTAGTCCTAACCGAGACGTAACCGGCGTTATCCTCTAAAATATTAATCGCAACCAGTTTTAATTGACAGTTTCGGTGTGGTACCGCATTACTACGTGATCCAAAACCAGAAAAAGGCCAGGCTCTGTCCAACAAGTATGAGAAAAATGCGAAAGTACGAGCCAGATGAGGGCAAATACAACACCTAACCGAGACACAACCGGCGTTATCCTCTAAAATATTAATCGCAACCAGGTTTAATCGACTGTCCCGTTGTGGAACCGCATCACTACGGGATCATAACCAGAAAAAACACAGGATCTGGCCAACAAGTATGAGAAAAATGCGAAAGTACGAGCCAGATGAGGGCAAATACCAGACCTAACACAGACATAACCGGCGTTATCCTCTAAAATATTAATCGCAACCAGGATTAATTGACTGTTTCGGTATGGTGCCGCATTACTACGTGATCCAAATCAGAAAAAGCCTAGGATCTGGCCAGCAAGTATGCGAAAATTGCGAAAGTACGAGCCTGACGAGGGCAAGTCCTAGTCCTAACCGAGACGTAACCGGCGTTATCCTCTAAAGTATTAATCGCAACCAGTTTTAATTGACAGTTTCGGTGTGGTACCGCATTACTACGTGATCCAAAACCAGAAAAAGGCCAGGCTCTGTCCAACAAGTATGAGAAAAATGCGAAAGTACGAGCCAGATGAGGGCAAATACAACACCTAACCGAGACACAACCGGCGTTATCCTCTAAAATATTAATCGCAACCAGGTTTAATTGAATGTTTCGGTGTGGAACCACATTAGTACGAGATCCAAATCAGAAAAGCGCTGGATCTGGCCAACAGCTATGCGAAAAACGCGAAAGTATGAGCTAGATGATTGCTAATACCAGAACTAACCCAGACATAACCAGAGTTTTCCTTTGAAATACTAATCGGAACAAGCTTTTATTAACTGTTTCGTTGAGGAACCATATTACTACGGGATCCAAACCAGAAAAAACCCAGGATCTGGACAACAAGTATACGCAAAATGCGAAAGTACAAGCCATATGAGGGCAATTCCCGGACCTGACCGAGTCATAGCCGGCGTTATCGTCTAAAATATTAATCGCAACCAGGTTTAATTGACTGTTTCGGTGTGGAACCACATTACTACGGGATCCAATCCAGAAAAAACGCTGGATCTGGCCAACAACTATGAGAAAAACGCGAAAGTATGAGCCAGATGATTGCAAATTCCAGAACAAACCCAGACATAACCAGCGTTATACTCCAAAATACTAATCAGAACCAGCTTTTATTAACTGTTTCGTTGAGCAACCATATTACTACGGGATCCAAACCAGAAAAAACCCAGGATCTGGCCAACAAGTATACGCAAAATGCGAATGTACGAGCCAGATGAGGGCAAATCCCAGACCTAACCGAGACATAACCGGCGTTATCCTTCAAAATGTTAATCGCAACCAGGCTTAATTGACTGTGTCGGTGTGGTGCCGCATTACTGCGTGAACCAACCAGAAAAAGCCAAGGATCTTGCCAACAAGTATGCGAAAAATGCGAAAGTACGAGCCAGATGAGCGCAATTCCCAGACCTAACCGAGGCATAACCGGCGTTATCCTCTAAAATATTAATCGCAACCAGTTTTAATTGACAGTTTCGGTGTGGTACCGCATTACTACGTGATCCAAACCAGAAAAAGGACAAGATCTGGCCAACAAGTATGCGAAAAATGCGAAAGTATGAGCCAGATGATTGCAAATACCAGAACTAACCCAGACAAAACCGGCGTTATCCTCTAAAATATTAATCGCAACCAGGTTTAATCGACTGTTCCGTTGTGGAACCGCATTACTACGGGATCATAACCAGAAAAAACACAGGATCTGGCCAACAAGTATGCGAAAAATGCGAAAGTACGAGCCTGACGAGGGCAAGTCCTAGTCCTAACCGAGACGTAACCGGCGTTATCCTCTAAAATATTAATCGCAACCAGTTTTAATTGACAGTTTCGGTGTGGTACCGCATTACTACGTGATCCAAAACCAGAAAAAGGCCAGGCTCTGTCCAACAAGTATGAGAAAAATGCGAAAGTACGAGCCAGATGAGGGCAAATACAACACCTAACCGAGACACAACCGGCGTTATCCTCTAAAATATTAATCGCAACCAGGTTTAATCGACTGTCCCGTTGTGGAACCGCATCACTACGGGATCATAACCAGAAAAAACACAGGATCTGGCCAACAAGTATGAGAAAAATGCGAAAGTACGAGCCAGATGAGGGCAAATACCAGACCTAACACAGACATAACCGGCGTTATCCTCTAAAATATTAATCGCAACCAGGATTAATTGACTGTTTCGGTATGGTGCCGCATTACTACGTGATCCAAATCAGAAAAAGCCTAGGATCTGGCCAGCAAGTATGCGAAAATTGCGAAAGTACGAGCCTGACGAGGGCAAGTCCTAGTCCTAACCGAGACGTAACCGGCGTTATCCTCTAAAGTATTAATCGCAACCAGTTTTAATTGACAGTTTCGGTGTGGTACCGCATTACTACGTGATCCAAAACCAGAAAAAGGCCAGGCTCTGTCCAACAAGTATGAGAAAAATGCGAAAGTACGAGCCAGATGAGGGCAAATACAACACCTAACCGAGACACAACCGGCGTTATCCTCTAAAATATTAATCGCAACCAGGTTTAATTGAATGTTTCGGTGTGGAACCACATTAGTACGAGATCCAAATCAGAAAAGCGCTGGATCTGGCCAACAGCTATGCGAAAAACGCGAAAGTATGAGCTAGATGATTGCTAATACCAGAACTAACCCAGACATAACCAGAGTTTTCCTTTGAAATACTAATCGGAACAAGCTTTTATTAACTGTTTCGTTGAGGAACCATATTACTACGGGATCCAAACCAGAAAAAACCCAGGATCTGGACAACAAGTATACGCAAAATGCGAAAGTACAAGCCATATGAGGGCAATTCCCGGACCTGACCGAGTCATAGCCGGCGTTATCGTCTAAAATATTAATCGCAACCAGGTTTAATTGACTGTTTCGGTGTGGAACCACATTACTACGGGATCCAATCCAGAAAAAACGCTGGATCTGGCCAACAACTATGAGAAAAACGCGAAAGTATGAGCCAGATGATTGCAAATTCCAGAACAAACCCAGACATAACCAGCGTTATACTCCAAAATACTAATCAGAACCAGCTTTTATTAACTGTTTCGTTGAGCAACCATATTACTACGGGATCCAAACCAGAAAAAACCCAGGATCTGGCCAACAAGTATACGCAAAATGCGAATGTACGAGCCAGATGAGGGCAAATCCCAGACCTAACCGAGACATAACCGGCGTTATCCTTCAAAATGTTAATCGCAACCAGGCTTAATTGACTGTGTCGGTGTGGTGCCGCATTACTGCGTGAACCAACCAGAAAAAGCCAAGGATCTTGCCAACAAGTATGCGAAAAATGCGAAAGTACGAGCCAGATGAGCGCAATTCCCAGACCTAACCGAGACATAACCGGCGTTATCCTCTAAAATATTAATCGCAACCAGGTTTAATTGACTGTTTCGGTGTGGTACCGCATTACTACGTGATCCAAACCCGAAAAAACCCAGGATCTGGCCAACAAGTATGCGAAAAACGTGAACATACGAGCCAGATGAGGTCAAATACCAGACCTAACACAGACATAACCGGCGTTACCCTTTAAAATATTAACTGCAACCAGGTTTAATTGACTGTCTCGGTGTGGTACTGCATTACTGCGTGATCCAAACCAGAAAAAGCCCAGGATCTTGCCAACAAGTATGCGAAAAATGCGAAAGTACGAGCCAGATGAGGGGAAATACAACACCTAACCGAGACATAACCGGCGTTACCCTCTAAAATATTAATCGCAACCAGGTTTAATTGACAGTTTCGGTGCGGTACCGCATTACTACGTGATCCAAACCAGAAAAAGGCCAAGATCTGGCCAACAAGTATGCGGAAAAAGCGAAAGTACGAGCCAGATGAGCGCAAATCCCAGACCTAACCGAGACATAACCGGCGTTATCCTCTAAAATATTAATCGCAACCAGTTTTAATTGACAGTTTCGGTGTGGTACCGCATTACTACGTGATCCAAACCAGAAAAAGGCCAAGATCTGGCCAACAAGTATGCGAAAAATGCGAAAGTATGAGCCAGATGATTGCAAATACCAGAACTAACCCAGACAAAACCGGCGTTATCCTCTAAAATATTAATCGCAACCAGGTTTAATCGACTGTTCCGTTGTGGAACCGCATTACTACGGGATCATAACCAGAAAAAACACAGGATCTGGCCAACAAGTATGCGAAAAATGCGAAAGTACGAGCCTGACGAGGGCAAGTCCTAGTCCTAACCGAGACGTAACCGGCGTTATCCTCTAAAATATTAATCGCAACCAGTTTTAATTGACAGTTTCGGTGTGGTACCGCATTACTACGTGATCCAAAACCAGAAAAAGGCCAGGCTCTGTCCAACAAGTATGAGAAAAATGCGAAAGTACGAGCCAGATGAGGGCAAATACAACACCTAACCGAGACACAACCGGCGTTATCCTCTAAAATATTAATCGCAACCAGGTTTAATCGACTGTCCCGTTGTGGAACCGCATTACTACGGGATCATAACCAGAAAAAACACAGGATCTGGCCAACAAGTATGAGAAAAATGCGAAAGTACGAGCCAGATGAGGGCAAATACCAGACCTAACACAGGCATAACCGGCGTTATCCTCTAAAATATTAATCGCAACCAGGTTTAATTGACTGTTTCGGTATGGTGCCGCATTACTACGTGATCCAAATCAGAAAAAGCCTAGGATCTGGCCAGCAAGTATGCGAAAATTGCGAAAGTACGAGCCTGACGAGGGCAAGTCCTAGTCCTAACCGAGACGTAACCGGCGTTATCCTCTAAAGTATTAATCGCAACCAGTTTTAATTGACAGTTTCGGTGTGGTACCGCATTACTACGTGATCCAAAACCAGAAAAAGGCCAGGCTCTGTCCAACAAGTATGAGAAAAATGCGAAAGTACGAGCCAGATGAGGGCAAATACAACACCTAACCGAGACACAACCGGCGTTATCCTCTAAAATATTAATCGCAACCAGGTTTAATTGAATGTTTCGGTGTGGAACCACATTAGTACGAGATCCAAATCAGAAAAGCGCTGGATCTGGCCAACAGCTATGCGAAAAACGCGAAAGTATGAACCAGATTGGGGCAAATCTCAGACCTAACCGAGACATAACCAGCGTTATCCTCTAAAATATTAATCGCAACCAGGATTATTTGACTGTTTCGGTGTGGAACCACATTAGTACGAGATCCAAAACAGAAAAGCGCTGGATCTGGCCAACAGCTATGCGAAAAACGCGAAAGTATGAGCTAGATGATTGCTAATACCAGAACTAACCCAGACATAACCAGAGTTTTCCTTTGAAATACTAATCGGAACAAGCTTTTATTAACTGTTTCGTTGAGGAACCATATTACTACGGGATCCAAACCAGAAAAAACCCAGGATCTGGACAACAAGTATACGCAAAATGCGAAAGTACAAGCCATATGAGGGCAATTCCCGGACCTGACCGAGTCATAGCCGGCGTTATCGTCTAAAATATTAATCGCAACCAGGTTTAATTGACTGTTTCGGTGTGGAACCACATTACTACGGGATCCAATCCAGAAAAAACGCTGGATCTGGCCAACAACTATGAGAAAAACGCGAAAGTATGAGCCAGATGATTGCAAATTCCAGAACAAACCCAGACATAACCAGCGTTATACTCCAAAATACTAATCAGAACCAGCTTTTATTAACTGTTTCGTTGAGCAACCATATTACTACGGGATCCAAACCAGAAAAAACCCAGGATCTGGCCAACAAGTATACGCAAAATGCGAATGTACGAGCCAGATGAGGGCAAATCCCAGACCTAACCGAGTCATAGCCGGCGTTAACGTCTAAAATATTAATCGCAACCAGGATTAATTGACTGTCTCGGTGTGGAACCACGTTACTACGGGATCCAATCCAGAGAAAACGCTGGAACTGGCCAACAACTATGCGAAAAATGCGAAAGTATGGCCAGATGATTGCAAATAGCAGAACTAACCCAGACATAACCAGCGTTATATTCTGAAATACTAATCGGAACCAGCTTTTATTGAGTGTTTCAGTGTGGTACCACATCACTACGTGATCCAAACCAGAAAAAGCCCAGGATCTGGCCAACAAGTATGCGAAAAATGCGAAAGTACGAGCCAGATGAGGGCAAATCCCAGACCTAACCGAGTCATAGCCGGCGTTATCGTCTAAAATATTAATCGCAACCAGGTTTAATTGACTGTTCCGGTGTGGAACCACATTACTACGGGATCCAATCCAGAAAAAACGCTGGATCTGGCCAACAACTATGAGAAAAACGCGAAAGTATGAGCCAGATGATTCCAAATTCCAGAACAAACCCAGACATAACCAGCGTTATACTCCAAAATACTAATCAGAACCAGCTTTTATTAACTGTTTCGTTGAGCAACCATATTACTACGGGATCCAAACCAGAAAAAACCCAGGATCTGGCCAACAAGTATACGCAAAATGCGAATGTACGAGCCAGATGAGGGCAAATCCCAGACCTAACCGAGACATAACCGGCGTTATCCTTCAAAATGTTAATCGCAACCAGGCTTAATTGACTGTGTCGGTGTGGTGCCGCATTACTGCGTGAACCAACCAGAAAAAGCCAAGGATCTTGCCAACAAGTATGCGAAAAATGCGAAAGTACGAGCCAGATGAGCGCAATTCCCAGACCTAACCGAGACATAACCGGCGTTATCCTCTAAAATATTAATCGCAACCAGGTTTAATTGACTGTTTCGGTGTGGTACCGCATTACTACGTGATCCAAACCCGAAAAAACCCAGGATCTGGCCAACAAGTATGCGAAAAACGTGAACATACGAGCCAGATGAGGTCAAATACCAGACCTAACACAGACATAACCGGCGTTACCCTTTAAAATATTAACTGCAACCAGGTTTAATTGACTGTCTCGGTGTGGTACTGCATTACTGCGTGATCCAAACCAGAAAAAGCCCAGGATCTTGCCAACAAGTATGCGAAAAATGCGAAAGTACGAGCCAGATGAGGGCAAATACAATACCTAACCGAGACATAACCGGCGTTATCCTCTAAAATATTCATCGCAACCAGGTTTAATTGACAGTTTCGGTGCGGTACCGCATTACTACGTGATCCAAACCAGAAAAAGGCCAGGATCTGGCCAGCAAGTATGCGAGAAATACGAAAGTATGAGCCAGATGATTGCAAATACCAGAACTAACCCACACATAACCAGCGTTATCCTCCAAAATACTATTCGGAACCAGCTTTTATTGACTGTTTCAACGTGGTACTACTTTACTACGTGATCCAAACCAGAAAAAGCCCAGGATCTGGCCAACAAGTATGCGAAAAATGCGAAAGTACGATCCAGATGAGGGCAAATACCAGACCTAACCGAGTCATAGCCGGCGTTATCGTCTAAAATATCAATCGCAACCAGGTTTAATTGACTGTTTCGGTGTGGAACCACATTACTACGGGATCCAATCCAGAAAAAACGCTGGATCTGGCCAACAACTATGAGAAAAACGCGAAAGTATGAGCCAGATGATTGCAAATACCAGAACAAACCCAGACATGACCAGCGTTATACTCTAAAATACTAATCAGATCCAGCTTTTATTAACTGTTTCGTTGAGCAACCATATTACTACGGGATCCAATCCAGAAAAAACCCAGGATCTGGCCAACAAGTATACGCAAAATGCGAATGTACGGGCCAGATGAGGGCAAATCCCAGACCTAACCGAGACATAACCGGCGTTATCCTTTAAAATGTTAATCGCAACCAGGCTTAATTGACTGTCTCGGTGTGGTGCCGCATTACTGCGTGATCCAAGCCAGAAAAAGCCCAGGATCTTGCCAACAAGTATGCGAAAAATGCGAAAGTACGAGCCAGATGTCGTCAAATACCAGACCTAACACACACATAACCGGCGTTATCCTTTAAAATATTAACTGCAACCAGGTTTAATTGACTGTCTCTGTGTGGTACTGCATTACTGCGTGATCCAAACCAGAAAAAGCCCAGGATCTTGCCAACAAGTATGCGAAAAATGCGGAAGTACGAGCCAGATGAGCGCAAATCCCAGACCTAACCGAGACATAACCGGCGTTATCCTCTAAAATATTAATCGCAACCAGGTTTAATCGACTGTTCCGTTGTGGAACCGCATTACTACGGGATCATAACCAGAAAAAACTCAGGATCTGGCCATCAAGTATGCGAAAAATGCGAAAGTACGAGCCTGACGAGGGCAAGTCCTAGTCCTAACCGAGACGTAAACGGCGTTATCCACTTAAATATTAATCTCAACCATGTTTAATTGACTGTTTCGGTGTGGTACCGCATTACTACGTGATCCAATCCAGAGAAACCCCTGGATCTGGCCAGCAAGTATGCGAAAATTACGAAAGTACGAGCCAGATGAGGGCAAATCCCAGACCTAACCGAGACATAACCGGCGTTATCCTCTAAAATATTAATCGCAACCAGTTTTAATTGACAGTTTCGGTGTGGTACCGCATTACTACGTGATCCAAACCAGAAAAAGGCCAGGCTCTGTCCAACAAGTATGAGAAAAATGCGAAAGTACGAGTCAGATGAGGGCAAATCCCAGACCAAACCGAGACATAACCGGCGTTATCCTCTAAAATATTAATCGCAACCAGGTTTTATTGAATGTTTCGGTGTGGAATCACATTAGTACGAGATCCAAACCAGAAAAAGGCCAGGCTCTGTCCAACAAGTATGAGAAAAATGCGAAAGTACGAGCCAGATGAGGGCAAATACAACACCTAACCGAGACACAACCGGCGTTATCCTCTAAAATATTAATCGCAACCAGGTTATTTGACTGTTTCGGTGTGGTACCGCATTACTACGTGGTCCAAACCGGAAAAACCACTGGATCTGGCCAACAGGTATGCGAAAAACGCGAAAGTATGAGCCAGATGATTGCAAATACCAGAACTAACCCAGACATAACCGGCGTTATCCTCCAAAATATTAATCGCAACCAGGTTTAATTGAATGTTTCGGTGTGGTACCGCATTACTACGTGATGCAAGCCAGAAAAAGCCCTGGATCTGACCAACAAGTACACGAAAAATGCGAAAGTACGAACCAGATGAGGGCAAATCTCAGACCTAACCGAGACATAACCAGCGTTATCCTCGAAAATATTAATCGCAACCAGGTTTAATTGAATGTTTCGGTGTGGAATTACATTAGTACGAGATCCAAATCAGAAAAGCGCTGGATCTGGCCAACAGCTATGCGAAAAACGCGAAAGTATGAGCTAGATGATTGCTAATACCAGAACTAACCCAGACATAACCAGAGTTTTCCTTTGAAATGCTAATCGGAACATGCTTTTATTAACTATTTCGTTGAGGAACCATATTACCACGGGATCCA
Source organism: Colletes latitarsis (assembly GCF_051014445.1). Taxonomy (NCBI): domain Eukaryota; kingdom Metazoa; phylum Arthropoda; class Insecta; order Hymenoptera; family Colletidae; genus Colletes; species Colletes latitarsis. The sequence continues at coordinate 1,757,419 of NW_027488368.1, read as the reverse complement.
AACCAGAAAAAACCCAGGATATGGCCAACAAGTATACGCAAAATGCGAAAGTACGAGCAAATATGAGGGCAATTCCCGGACCTGACCGAGACATAACCGGCGTTATCCTCTAGAATATTAATCGCAACCAGGTTTAATTGACTGTTTCAGTGTAGTACCACATTACTACGTGGTCCAAGCCCGAAAAAGGCCAAGATCTCACCAACAAGAATACGCAAAATGCGAAAGTACGAGCCAGTGGGGGGCATATCCCAGACCTAACCGAGACATAACCGGCGTTATCCACTAAAATATTAATCGCAACCAGGTTTAATTGACTGTTTCGGTGTGGTACCGCATTACTACGTGATCCAAACCAGAAAAAACCCAGGATCTGGCCAAGAAGTATGCGAAAATCGTGAACATACGAGCCAGATGAGGTCAAATACCAGACCTAACACAGACATAACGGGCGTTATCCTTTAAAATATTAACTGCCACAAGGTTTAATTGACTGTCTCGGTGTGGTACTGCATTACTGCGTGATCCAAACCAGAAAAAGCCCAGGATCTTGCCAACAAGTATGCGAAAAATGCGAAAGTACGAGCCAGATGAGGGCAAATACAACACCTAACCGAGACATAACCGGCGTTATCCTCTAAAATATTAATCGCAACCAGGTTTAATTGGCTGTTTCGGTGTGGTACCGCATTACTACGTGATCCAAACCAGAAAAGGCCCAGGATCTTGCCAACAAGTATGCGAAAAATGCGGAAGTACGAGCCAGATGAGGGCAATTCCCAGACCTGACCGAGACATAACCGCCGTTATCCTCTAAAATATTAATCGCAACCAGGTTTAATTGACCGTTTCGGTGTGGTACTGCATTACTACGTGATCAAAACCAGAAAAAGGCCAGGATCTGGCCAACAGGTATGCGAAAAACGCGAAAGTATGAGCCAGATGATTGCTAATACCAGATCTAACCCTGACATAACCGGCGTTATCCTCTAAAATGTTAATCGCAAGCAGGTTTAATTGACTGCTCCAGTGTGGTACCGCATTACCACGTGATCCAAACCAGAAAAAGGCCAGGATCTGGCCAACGAGTATGCGAAAAATGCGAAAGTACCAGCCAGATGAGGGCAAATCCCAGACCTAACCGAGACATAACCAGCGTTATCCTCTAAACTATTAATCGCAACCAGGTTTTATTGACAGTTTCGGTGTGGTACCACATTACTACGGGATCCAATCCAGAAAAAACGCTGGATCTGGCCAACAACTATGAGAAAAACGCGAAAGTATGAGCCAGATGATTGCAAATTCCAGAACAAACCCAGACATAACCAGCGTTATACTCCAAAATACTAATCAGAACCAGCTTTTATTAACTGTTTCGTTGAGCAACCATATTACTACGGGATCCAAACCAGAAAAAACCCAGGATCTGGCCAACAAGTATACGCAAAATGCGAATGTACGAGCCAGATGAGGACAAATCCCAGACCTAACCGAGACATAACCGGCGTTATCCTTCAAAATGTTAATCGCAACCAGGCTTAATTGACTGTGTCGGTGTGGTGCCGCATTACTGCGTGAACCAACCAGAAAAAGCCCAGGATCTTGCCAACAAGTATGCGAAAAATGCGAAAGTACGAGCCAGATGAGCGCAATTCCCAGACCTAACCGAGACATAACCGGCGTTATCCTCTAAAATATTAATCGCAACCAGGTTTAATTGACTGTTTCGGTGTGGTACCGCATTACTACGTGATCCAAACCCGAAAAAACCCAGGATCTGGCCAACAAGTATGCGAAAAACGTGAACATACGAGCCAGATGAGGGCAATTACCAGACCTAACACAGACATAACCGGCGTTACCCTTTAAAATATTAACTGCAACCAGGTTTAATTGACTGTCTCGGTGTGGTACTGCATTACTGCGTGATCCAAACCAGAAAAAGCCCAGGATCTTGCCAACAAGTATGCGAAAAATGCGAAAGTACGAGCCAGATGAGGGCAAATACAACACCTAACCGAGACATAACCGGCGTTATCCTCTAAAATATTAATCGCAACCAGGTTTAATTGACAGTTTCGGTGCGGTACCGCATTACTACGTGATCCAAACCAGAAAAAGGCCAGGATCTGGCCAGCAAGTATGCGAGAAATACGAAAGTATGAGCCAGATGATTGCAAATACCAGAACTAACCCACACATAACCAGCGTTATCCTCCAAAATACTATTCGGAACCAGCTTTTATTGACTGTTTCAACGTGGTACTACTTTACTACGTGATCCAAACCAGAAAAAGCCCAGGATCTGGCCAACAAGTATGCGAAAAATGCGAAAGTACGATCCAGATGAGGGCAAATACCAGACCTAACCGAGTCATAGCCGGCGTTATCGTCTAAAATATCAATCGCAACCAGGTTTAATTGACTGTTTCGGTGTGGAACCACATTACTACGGGATCCAATCCAGAAAAAACGCTGGATCTGGCCAACAACTATGAGAAAAACGCGAAAGTATGAGCCAGATGATTGCAAATACCAGAACAAACCCAGACATAACCAGCGTTATACTCTAAAATACAAATCAGATCCAGCTTTTATTAACTGTTTCGTTGAGCAACCATATTACTACGGGATCCAATCCAGAAAAAACCCAGGATCTGGCCAACAAGTATACGCAAAATGCGAATGTACGGGCCAGATGAGGGCAAATCCCAGACCTAACCGAGACATAACCGGCGTTATCCTTTAAAATGTTAATCGCAACCAGGCTTAATTGACTGTCTCGGTGTGGTGCCGCATTACTGCGTGATCCAAGCCAGAAAAAGCCCAGGATCTTGCCAACAAGTATGCGAAAAATGCGAAAGTACGAGCCAGATGTGGTCAAATACCAGACCTAACACAGACATAACCGGCGTTATCCTTTAAAATATTAACTGCAACCAGGTTTAATTGACTGTCTCTGTGTGGTACTGCATTACTGCGTGATCCAAACCAGAAAAAGCCCAGGATCTTGCCAACAAGTATGCGAAAAATGCGAAAGTACGAGCCAGATGAGGGCAAATACAACACCTAACCGAGACATAACCGGCGTTATCCTCTAAAATATTAATCGCAACCAGGTTTAATTGACAGTTTCGGTGTGGTACCGCATTACTACGTGATCCAAACCAGAAAAAGGCCAAGATCTGGCCAACAAGTATGCGGAAAAAGCGAAAGTACGAGCCAGATGAGCGCAAATCCCAGACCTAACCGAGACATAACCGGCGTTATCCTCTAAAATATTAATCGCAACCAGGTTTAATCGACTGTTCCGTTGTGGAACCGCATTACTACGGGATCATAACCAGAAAAAACTCAGGATCTGGCCATCAAGTATGCGAAAAATGCGAAAGTACGAGCCTGACGAGGGCAAGTCCTAGTCCTAACCGAGACGTAAACGGCGTTATCCACTTAAATATTAATCTCAACCAGGTTTAATTGAATGTTTCGGTGTGGTACCGCATTACAACGTGATGCAAGCCAGAAAAAGCCCTGGATCTGACCAACAAGTATACGAAAAATGCGAAAGTACGAACCAGATGAGGGCAAATCTCAGACCTAACCGAGACATAACCAGCGTTATCCTCGAAAATATTAATCGCAACCAGGTTTAATTGAATGTTTCGGTGTGGAATCACATTAGTACGAGATCCAAATCAGAAAAGCGCTGGATCTGGCCAACAGCTATGCGAAAAACGCGAAAGTATGAGCTAGATGATTGCTAATACCAGAACTAACCCAGAGATAACCAGAGTTTTCCTTTGAAATGCTAATCGGAACATGCTTTTATTAACTATTTCGTTGAGGAACCATATTACCACGGGATCCAAACCAGAAAAAACCCAGGATATGGCCAACAAATATACGCAAAATGCGAAAGTACGAGCAAATATGAGGGCAATTCCCGGACCTGACCGAGACATAACCGGCGTTATCCTCTAGAATATTAATCGCAACCAGGTTTAATTGACTGTTTCAGTGTAGTACCACATTACTACGTGGTCCAAGCCCGAAAAAGGCCAAGATCTCACCAACAAGAATACGCAAAATGCGAAAGTACGAGCCAGTGGGGGGCATATCCCAGATCTAACCCTGACATAACCGGCGTTATCCTCTAAAATGTTAATCGCAAGCAGGTTTAATTGACTGCTTCGGTGTGGTACCGCATTACCACGTGATCCAAACCAGAAAAAGGCCAGGATCTGGCCAACAAGTATGCGAAAAATGCGAAAGTACCAGCCAGATGAGGGCAAATACCAGACCTAAGGAAGACATAACCGGCGTTATCCTCTAAAATGTTAATCGGAAACAGGTTTAATTGACTGTTTCGTTGGGGAACCACATTACTACGTGATCTAACCCAGAAAAAGGCCAAGATCTGGCCAACAAGTATGCGAAAATTGCGAAAGTACGAGCCAGATGAGGGCAAATCCCAGACCTAAGGAAGACATAACCGGCGTTATCCTCTAAAATGTTAATCGGAAACAGGTTTAATTGACTGTTTCGTTGGGGAACCACATTACTACGTGATCTAACCCAGAAAAAGGCCAAGATCTGGCCAACAAGTATGCGAAAATTGCGAAAGTACGAGTCAGATGAGGGCAAATCCCAGACCTAACCGAGACATAACCGGCGTTATCCTCTAAAATATTAGACGCAACCAGGTTTAATTGACAGTTTCGGTGTGGTACCGCATTACTACGTGATCCAAACCAGAAAAAGGCCATGATCTGGCCAACAAGTATGCGGAAAATGCGAAAGTATGAGCCAGATGGGCGCAAATCCCAGACCTAACCGAGACATAACCGGCGTTATCCTCTAAAATATTAATCGCAACCAGGTTTAATTGACTGTTTCGGTGTGGTACCAAATTACTACGTGATGCAAGCCAGAAAAAGGCCAGGATCTGGCCAACAAGTATGCGAAAAATGCGAAAGTATGAGCCAGATGATTGCAAATACTAGAACTAACCCAGACATAACCGGCGTTATCCTCTAAAATATTAATGGCAACCAGGTTTAATCGACTGTTCCGTTGTGGAACCGCATTACTACGGGATAACAACCAGAAAAAACACGGGATCTGGCCAACAAGTATGCGAAAAATGCGAAAGTACGAGCCAGATGAGGGTAAATACCAGACCTAACCCAGACAAAACCGGCGTTATCCTCTAAAATATTAATCGCAACCAGGTTTAATCGACTGTTTCGGTGTGGTACCGCATTACTACGTGATCCAAACCAGAAAAAACCCAGGATCTGGCCAACAAGTATGCGTAAAACGTGAACATACGAGCCAGATGTGGTCAAATACCAGACCTAACACAGCCATAACCGGCGTTATCCTTTGAAATATTAACTGCAACCAGGTGTAATTGACTGTCTCTGTGTGGTACTGCATTACTGCGTAATCCAAACTAGAAAAAGCCCAGGATCTTGCCAACAAGTATGCGAAAAATGCGAAAGTATGAGCCAGGTGAGGGCAAATACAACACCTAACCGAGACATAACCGGCGTTATCCTCTAAAATATTAATCGCAACCAGGTTTAATTGACAGTTTCGGTGTGGTACCGCATTACTACGTGATCCAAACCAGAAAAAGGCCAAGATCTGGCCAACAAGTATGCGGAAAAAGCGAAAGTACGAGCCAGATGAGCGCAAATCCCAGACCTAACCGAGACATAACCGGCGTTATCCTCTAAAATATTAATCGCAACCAGTTTTAATTGACAGTTTCGGTGTGGTACCGCATTACTACGTGATCCAAACCAGAAAAAGGCCAAGATCTGGCCAACAAGTATGCGAAAAATGCGAAAGTATGAGCCAGATGATTGCAAATACCAGAACTAACCCAGACAAAACCGGCGATATCCTCTAAAATATTAATCGCAACCAGGTTTAATCGACTGTTCCGTTGTGGAACCGCATTACTACGGGATCATAACCAGAAAAAACACAGGATCTGGCCAACAAGTATGCGAAAAATGCGAAAGTACGAGCCTGACGAGGGCAAGTCCTAGTCCTAACCGAGACGTAACCGGCGTTATCCTCTAAAATATTAATCGCAACCAGTTTTAATTGACAGTTTCGGTGTGGTACCGCATTACTACGTGATCCAAAACCAGAAAAAGGCCAGGCTCTGTCCAACAAGTATGAGAAAAATGCGAAAGTACGAGCCAGATGAGGGCAAATACAACACCTAACCGAGACACAACCGGCGTTATCCTCTAAAATATTAATCGCAACCAGGTTTAATCGACTGTTCCGTTGTGGAACCGCATTACTACGGGATCATAACCAGAAAAAACACAGGATCTGGCCAACAAGTATGAGAAAAATGCGAAAGTACGAGCCAGATGAGGGCAAATACCAGACCTAACACAGACATAACCGGCGTTATCCTCTAAAATATTAATCGCAACCAGGATTATTTGACTGTTTCGGTGTGGAACCACATTAGTACGAGATCCAAAACAGAAAAGCGCTGGATCTGGCCAACAGCTATGCGAAAAACGCGAAAGTATGAGCTAGATGATTGCTAATACCAGAACTAACCCAGACATAACCAGAGTTTTCCTTTGAAATACTAATCGGAACAAGCTTTTATTAACTGTTTCGTTGAGGAACCATATTACTACGGGATCCAAACCAGAAAAATCCCAGGATCTGGACAACAAGTATACGCAAAATGCGAAAGTACAAGCCATATGAGGGCAATTCCCGGACCTGACCGAGTCATAGCCGGCGTTATCGTCTAAGATATTAATCGCAACCAGGTTTAATTGACTGTTTCGGTGTGGAACCACATTACTACGGGATCCAATCCAGAAAAAACGCTGGATCTGGCCAACAACTATGAGAAAAACGCGAAAGTATGAGCCAGATGATTGCAAATTCCAGAACAAACCCAGACATAACCAGCGTTATACTCCAAAATACTAATCAGAACCAGCTTTTATTAACTGTTTCGTTGAGCAACCATATTACTACGGGATCCAAACCAGAAAAAACCCAGGATCTGGCCAACAAGTATACGCACAATGCGATTGTACGAGCCAGATGAGGGCAAATCCCAGACCTAACCGAGTCATAGCCGGCGTTAACGTCTAAAATATTAATCGCAACCAGGATTAATTGACTGTCTCGGTGTGGAACCACGTTACTACGGGATCCAATCCAGAGAAAACGCTGGAACTGGCCAACAACTATGCGAAAAATGCGAAAGTATGGCCAGATGATTGCAAATAGCAGAACTAACCCAGACATAACCAGCGTTATATTCTGAAATACTAATCGGAACCAGCTTTTATTGAGTGTTTCAGTGTGGTACCACATCACTACGTGATCCAAACCAGAAAAAGCCCAGGATCTGGCCAACAAGTATGCGAAAAATGCGAAAGTACGAGCCAGATGAGGGCAAATCCCAGACCTAACCGAGTCATAGCCGGCGTTATCGTCTAAAATATTAATCGCAACCAGGTTTAATTGACTGTTCCGGTGTGGAACCACATTACTACGGGATCCAATCCAGAAAAAACGCTGGATCTGGCCAACAACTATGAGAAAAACGCGAAAGTATGAGCCAGATGATTGCAAATTCCAGAACAAACCCAGACATAACCAGCGTTATACTCCAAAATACTAATCAGAACCAGCTTTTATTAACTGTTTCGTTGAGCAACCATATTACTACGGGATCCAAACCAGAAAAAACCCAGGATCTGGCCAACAAGTATACGCAAAATGCGAATGTACGAGCCAGATGAGGGCAAATCCCAGACCTAACCGAGACATAACCGGCGTTATCCTTCAAAATGTTAATCGCAACCAGGCTTAATTGACTGTGTCGGTGTGGTGCCGCATTACTGCGTGAACCAACCAGAAAAAGCCAAGGATCTTGCCAACAAGTATGCGAAAAATGCGAAAGTACGAGCCAGATGAGCGCAATTCCCAGACCTAACCGAGACATAACCGGCGTTATCCTCTAAAATATTAATCGCAACCAGGTTTAATTGACTGTTTCGGTGTGGTACCGCATTACTACGTGATCCAAACCCGAAAAAACCCAGGATCTGGCCAACAAGTATGCGAAAAACGTGAACATACGAGCCAGATGAGGTCAAATACCAGACCTAACACAGACATAACCGGCGTTACCCTTTAAAATATTAACTGCAACCAGGTTTAATTGACTGTCTCGGTGTGGTACTGCATTACTGCGTGATCCAAACCAGAAAAAGCCCAGGATCTTGCCAACAAGTATGCGAAAAATGCGAAAGTACGAGCCAGATGAGGGCAAATACAACACCTAACCGAGACATAACCGGCGTTATCCTCTAAAATATTAATCGCAACCAGGTTTAATTGACAGTTTCGGTGCGGTACCGCATCACTACGTGATCCAAACCAGAAAAAGGCCAGGATCTGGCCAGCAAGTATGCGAGAAATACGAAAGTATGAGCCAGATGATTGCAAATACCAGAACTAACCCACACATAACCAGCGTTATCCTCCAAAATACTATTCGGAACCAGGTTTAATTGAATGTTTCGGTGTGGTACCGCATTACTACGTGATCCAAACCAGAAAAAGGCCAGGCTCTGTCCAACAAGTATGAGAAAAATGCGAAAGTACGAGCCAGATGAGGGCAAATACAACACCTAACCGAGACACAACCGGCGTTATCCTCTAAAATATTAATCGCAACCAGGTTTAATTGACTGTTTCGGTGTGGTACCGCATTACTACGTGATCCAAACCCGAAAAAACCCAGGATCTGGCCAACAAGTATGCGAAAAACGTGAACATACGAGCCAGATGAGGTCAAATACCAGACCTAACACAGACATAACCGGCGTTACCCTTTAAAATATTAATCGCAACCAGGTTTTATTGACAGTTTCGGTGTGGTACCGCATTACTACGTGATCCAAACCAGAAAAAGGCCAGGCTCTGTCCAACAAGTATGAGAAAAATGCGAAAGTACGAGCCAGATGAGGGCAAATACAACACCTAACCGAGACACAACCGGCGTTATCCTCTAAAATATTAATCGCAACCAGGTTATTTGACTGTTTCGGTGTGGTACCGCATTACTACGTGGTCCAAACCGGAAAAACCACTGGATCTGGCCAACAGGTATGCGAAAAACGCGAAAGTATGAGCCAGATGATTGCAAATACCAGAACTAACCCAGACATAACCGGCGTTATACTCCAAAATATTAATCGCAACCAGGTTTAATTGAATGTTTCGGTGTGGTACCGCATTACTACGTGATGCAAGCCAGAAAAAGCCCTGGATCTGACCAACAAGTACACGAAAAATGCGAAAGTACGAACCAGATGAGGGCAAATCTCAGACCTAACCGAGACATAACCAGCGTTATCCTCGAAAATATTAATCGCAACCAGGTTTAATTGAATGTTTCGGTGTGGAATCACATTAGTACGAGATCCAAATCAGAAAAGCGCTGGATCTGGCCAACAGCTATGCGAAAAACGCGAAAGTATGAGCTAGATGATTGCTAATACCAGAACTAACCCAGACATAACCAGAGTTTTCCTTTGAAATGCTAATCGGAACATGCTTTTATTAACTATTTCGTTGAGGAACCATATTACCACGGGATCCAAACCAGAAAAAACCCAGGATATGGCCAACAAGTATACGCAAAATGCGAAAGTACGAGCAAATATGAGGGCAATTCCCGGACCTGACCGAGACATAACCGGCGTTATCCTCTAGAATATTAATCGCAACCAGGTTTAATTGACTGTTTCAGTGTAGTACCACATTACTACGTGGTCCAAGCCCGAAAAAGGCCAAGATCTCACCAACAAGAATACGCAAAATGCGAAAGTACGAGCCAGTGGGGGGCATATCCCAGACCTAACCGAGACATAACCGGCGTTATCCTCTAAAATATTAATCGCAACCAGGTTTAATTGACTGTTTCGGTGTGGTACCCCATTACTACGTGATCCAAACCAGAAAAAACCCAGGATCTGGCCAAGAAGTATGCGAAAAAATGCGAAAGTGCGTGCCAGATGAGGGCAAATCCCAGACCTAACCGAGACATAACCTGTGTTATCCTCTAAAATATTAATCGCAACCAGGTTTGAATTGACTGTTTCGGTGTGGAACCACATTACTACGGGATCCAAACCAGAAAAAACACAGGATCTGGCCCACAAGTATGCGAAAAATGCAAAAGTACGTGCCAGATGAGGGCAAATCCCAGACCTAACCGAGACACAACCGGCGTTATCCTCTAAAATATTAATCGCAACCACGTTTAATTGATTCTTTCAGTGTGGAACCACATCACTACGGGATCCAAACCAGAAGAAACCCAGGATCTGGCCATCAAGTATGCGAAAAATGCGAAAGTACGAGACAGATGAGGACAAATCTCAGAACTAACCGAGACATAACCGGCGTTATCCCCTAAAATATTAATCGCAACCAGGTTTAATTGACTTTTTCGGTGTGGAACCACATTACTACGGGATCCAAACCAGAAAAAACCCAGGATCTGGCCCACAAGTATGCGAGAAAAACGAATGTACGAACCAGATGAGGGCAAATCCCCGACCTAACCGAGACATTGCCGGTGCCATCCTCTAAAATATTAATCGCAACCAGGTTTAATTGGCTGTTTCGGTGTGGTACCGCATTACTACGTGATCCAAACCAGAAAAAGGCCAGGATCTGGCCAACAAGTATGCGAACATTGCGAAAGTATGTGGCAGATGATTGCAAATACCAGAACTAACCCAAATGTAGCCAGCGTCATACTCCAAAATATTAATCGCAACCAGGTTTAATCGACTGTTTCGGAGTGGTACCGCATTACTATGTGATCCAAACCAGAAAAAGCCCTGGATCTGGCCAACAAGTATGCGAAAAGTGCGAAAGTACGAGCCAGATGGGGGCAAATACCAGAACTAACCCAGACATAACCGGCGTTATCCTCTAAAATATTAATCGCAACCAGGTTTAATTAGCTGTCTCGGTGTGGAACCACATTACGACGGGATCCAATCCACAAAAAACCCAGGATCTGGCCAACAAGTGTGCAAAAAATGCAAAAGTACGAGCCAGTTGAGGGCAAATGCCAGACCTAACCCAGAAATAACCGGCGTTATCCTCTAAAATATTAATCGCATCCAGGTTTAATTGACTGTTTCGGTGTGGAACCACATTACTACGGGATCCAAACCAGAAAAAACACAGGATCTGGCCAACAACTATGCGAAAAACGCGTAAGTATGAGCCAGATGATTGCAAATACCAGAACTAACCTGGACATAACCAGCGTTATCCTCTAAAACATCATTCGCAACCAGGTTTAATTGACTGTTTCGGTGTGGTACCACATTACTACGTGGTCCAAGCCAGAAAAAGGCCAGGAGCTGGTCAACAAGTATGCGAAAAATGCGAAAGTACGAGCCAGATGAGGGCAAATACCAGACCTAACCGAGACATGACCGGCGCTCTCCTCTAAAATATTAATCGCAACTAGGTTTCGGTGTGGAACCACATTACTAGGGGATCCAAACCAGAAAAATCCAAGGATCTGGCCAACAAGTATCCGAAAAACGCGAAAGTATGAGCCAGATGATTGCAAATATCTGAACTAACACAGACATAACCAGCGTTATCCTCTAAAATACTAATCGGAACCAGCATTTATTGACTGTTTCAGTGTGGTACCACATTACTACGTTATGCAAACCAGAAAAATCCCAGGATCTGGCCACCAAGTATGCGAAAAACGCGAAGGTATGAGCCAGATGATTGCAAATACCAGAACTAACAGAGACATAACCAGCTTTATCCTCTAAAATATTAATCGGAACCAGCTTTTATTGACTGCTTCATTGTGGTACCACATTACTACGGGATCCAAACGAGAAAGAAGGATCTGGCCAACAAGTATGCGAAAAACGCGAAAGTACGTGACAGATGAGGGCAAATCCCAGACCTAACCGAGACATAACCGGCGATATCCTCTAAAATATTAATCGCAACCAGGTTCAATTGACCGTTTCGGTGTGGAACCACATTACTACGGGATCCAAACCAGAAAAAACCCAGGATCTGGCCAACAAGTATGCGAAAAACGCGAAAGTATGAGCCAGATGATTGCAAATACCAGAACTAACATAGACATAACCAGCGTTATCCTCTAAAATATTAACCGCAACCTGGTTTAATTGACTGTCTCGGTGTGGAACCACATTACTACGGGATCCAAATCGGAAAAAACCCAGGATCTGGCCAACAGGTATGCGAAAAATGCAAAAGTACGAGCCAGATGAGGGCAAATACCAGACCTAATCCAGACATCACCGGCGTTATCCTCCAAAATATTAATCGCAACTGGGTTTAATTGACTTTTCCGATGTGGAACCACATTACTACGGGATCCAAACCAGAAAAAGGCAAGGATCTGGCCAACAAGTATGCGAAAAACGCGTAAGTATGAGCCAGATGATTGCAAATACCAGAACTAACCTGGACATAACCAGCGTTATCCTCTAAAACATCATTCGCAACCAGGTTTAATTACCTTTTTCGGTGTGGAACCACATTACTACGTGGTCCAAGCCAGAAAAAGGCCAGGATCTGGCCAACAAGTATGCGAAAATTGCGACTGTATGTGCCAGATGATTGCAAATACCAGAACTAAGCCAAACATAACCAACGGTATACACCAAAATATAAATCGCAACCAGGTTTAATTGACTGTTTCGGTGTGGAACCACATTACGACGGGATCCAAACCACAAAAAACCCAAGATCTGGCCAACAAGTATGCGAAAATTGCGAAAGTATGAGCCAGATGATTGCAAATATCCGAACTAACCCAGGCATAACCAGCCTTATCCTCTAAAATATTATTCGCAACCAGGCTTAATTGGCTGTTTCAGTGTGGTACCGCATTACTACGTGATCCAAACCAGAAAAAGCCCTGGGTCTGGGCAACAAGTATGCGAAAAATGCGAAAGTACGAGCCAGATGAGGCCAAATGCCAGAGCTAACCCAGACATCACCGGCGTTATCCTGTAAAATATTAATCGCAACTAGGTTTCGGTGTGGAACCACATTACTAGGGGATCCAAACCAGAAAAATCCAAGGATCTGGCCAACAAGTATCCGAAAAACGCGAAAGTATGAGCCAGATGATTGCAAATATCTGAACTAACACAGACATAACCAGCGTTATCCTCTAAAATACTAATCGGAACCAGCTTTTATTGACTGTTTCAGTGTGGTACCACATTACTACGTTATGCAAACCAGAAAAATCCCAGGATCTGGCCACCAAGTATGCGAAAAACGCGAAAGTATGTGTCAGATGATAGCAAATACCAGAACTAACCCAGACATAACCAGCGTCATCCTCTAAAATTCTAATCGGAACCAGCTTCTAATGACTGTTTCAGTGTGGTACAACATTACCACGTGAACCAAACCAGAAAAAGGCCAGGATCTGGCCAACAAGTATCCGAAAATCGCGAAAGTATGAGCCAGATGGTTGCAAATATCAGAACTAACAGAGACATAACCAGCGTTATCCTCTAAAATATTAGTCGCAACCAGGTTCAATTGACCGCTTCGGTGTGGAACCACATTACTACGGGATCCAAACCAGAAAAACCCAGGATCTGGCCAACAAGTATGCGAAAAACGCGAAAGTATGAGCCAGATGATTGCAAATACCAGAACTAACACAGACATAACCAGCGTTATCCTCTAAAATATTAGTCGCAACCAGATTTAATTGTCTGTTTCGGTGTGGTACCGCATTACTACGGGATCCAAACCAGAAAAATCCCAGGATCTGGACAACAAGTATGCGAAAAACGCGAAAGTATGCGCCAGATGATTGCAAATACCAGAACTAACACAGACATAACCAGCGTTATCCTCTAAAATACTAATCGGAAACAGCTTTTATTGGCTGTTTCAGTGTGGTACCACATTACTACGTTATGCAAACCAGAAAAAGCATAGGATCTGGCCAACATGTATACGATAAATGCGAAAGTACGAGCCAGAAGAGGGCAAATCCCAGACCTAACCGAGACATAACCGGCGTTATCCTCTAAAATATTAACCGCAACTTGGGTTAATTGACTGTCTCGGTGTGGAACCACATTACTACGGGATCCAAATCGGAAAAAAACCCAGGATCTGGCCAACAGGTATGTGAAAAATGCAAAATTACGAGCCAGATGAGGGCAAATACCAGACCTAATCCAGACATCACCGGCGTTATCCTCCAAAATATTAATCGCAACTAGGTTTAATTGACTGTTTCGATGTGGAACCACATTACTACGGGATCCAAACCAGAAAAAGGCAAGGATCTGGCCAACAAGTATGCGAAAAACGCGGAAGTACGAGCCAGATGAGGAGAAATCCCAGACCTACCCGAGACATAACCGGCGTTATCATCTAAAATATTAATCGCAACCAGTTTAATTGACTGTCGCGCTGTGGAACCGCATTACTAAGGGATCCAAACCAGAAAAATCCCGGGATCTGGCCAACAAGTATGCGAAAAACGCGAAAGTATGTGCCAGATGAGGGCAAATCCCAGACCTAACCGAGACATAACCGGCGTTATCCCCTAAAATACTAATCGCAACCAGGTTTAATTACCTTTTTCGGTGTGGAACCACATTACTACGTGGTCCAAGCCAGAAAAAGGCCAGGATCTGGCCAACAAGTATGCGAAGAACGCGAATGTACGACCCAGATGAGGACAAATCCCAGACCTACTCGAGACATAACCGGCGTTATCCTCTTAAATATTAATCGCAACCAGTTTAATTGACTGTTGCGGTGTGGAACCTCATTACTACGAGATCCAAACGAGAAGAAACCCAGGATCTGGCCAACAAGTATGCAAAAAATGCAAAAGTACAAGCCAGATCAGGGCAAATGCCAGACCTAACCCAGACATAACCGGCGTTATCCTCTAAAATAATAATTGGAACCAGGTTTAATTGGCTGTTTCAGTGAGGTACCACATTACTACGTGGTCCAAGCCAGAAGAAGGGTAGGATCTGGCCAACAAGTATGCGAAAAATGCGAAAGTACGAGCCAGATGAGGGCAAATCCCAGACCTAACCGAGACATAATCGGCGTTATACTCTAAAATATTGATCGCAACCAGCTTTAAGTGACTGTTTCGGTGCGGAACCTCATTACTACGGGATCCAAACCAAAAAAAACCCAAGATCTGGCCAACAAGTATGCGAAAATTGCGAAAGTATGAGCCAGATGATTGCAAATATCCGAACTAACCCAGACATAACCAGCCTTATCCTCTAAAATATTATTCGCAACCAGGTTTAATTGACTGTTTCGGTGTGGTACCGCATTACTACGTGATCCAAACCAGAAAAAGGCCAGGATCTGGCCAACAAGTATGCGAAGTATGCGAAAGTACGAGCCAGATGAGGGCAAATACCAGAACTAAGCCAAACATAACCAACGGTATACACCAAAATATAAATCGCAACCAGGTTTAATTGACTGTTTCGGTGTGGAACCACATTACGACGGGATCCAAACCAAAAAAAACCCAAGATCTGGCCAACAAGTATGCGAAAATTGCGAAAGTATGAGCCAGATGATTGCAAATATCCGAACTAACCCAGACATAACCAGCCTTATCCTCTAAAATATTATTCACAACCAGGTTTAATTGACTGTTTCGGTGTGGTACCGCATTACTACGTGATCCAAACCAAAAAAAACCCAAGATCTGGCCAACAAGTATGCGAAAATTGCGAAAGTATGAGCCAGATGATTGCAAATATCCGAACTAACCCAGACATAACCAGCCTTATCCGCTAAAATATTATTCGCAACCAGGTTTAATTGACTGTTTCGGTGTGGTACCGCATTACTACGTGATCCAAACCAGAAAAAGGCCAGGATCTGGCCAACAAGTATGCGAAGTATGCGAAAGTACGAGCCAGATGAGGGCAAATACCAGAACTAAGCCAAACATAACCAACGGTATACACCAAAATATAAATCGCAACCAGGTTTAGTTGACTGGTTCGGTGTGGTACCGCATTACTAGGTTATCCAAACCAGAAAAAGCCCTGGATCTGGCCAACAGGTATGCGAAAAATGCGAAAGTACGAGCCAGATGAGGGCAAATACCAGAACTAACCCAAAGGTAACCAGCGTTATCCTCTAAAATATTAATTGCAACTAGGTTTAATTGACTGTTTCGGTGTGGAACCACATTACTACGGGATCCAAACCAGAAAAAGGCAAGGATCTGGCCAACAAGTATGCGAAAAACGCGAAAGTACGAGCCAGATGAGGGCAAATACCAGACGTAACCCAGACATAACCGGCGTTATACTCTAAAATATTGATCGCAACCAGCTTTAAGTGACTGTTTCGGTGCGGAACCTCATTACTACGGGATCCAAACCAAAAAAAACCCAAGATCTGGCCAACAAGTATGCGAAAATTGCGAAAGTATGAGCCAGATGATTGCAAATATCCGAACTAACCCAGACATAACCAGCCTTATCCTCTAAAATATTATTCGCAACCAGGTTTAATTGACTGTTTCGGTGTGGTACCGCATTACTACGTGATCCAAACCAGAAAAAGGCCAGGATCTGGCCAACAAGTATGCGAAGAATGCGAAAGTACGAGCCAGATGAGGGCAAATACCAGAACTAAGCCAAACATAACCAACGGTATACACCAAAATATAAATCGCAACCAGGTTTAATTGACTGTTTCGGTGTGGAACCACATTACGACGGGATCCAAACCAAAAAAAACCCAAGATCTGGCCAACAAGTATGCGAAAATTGCGAAAGTATGAGCCAGATGATTGCAAATATCCGAACTAACCCAGACATAACCAGCCTTATCCTCTAAAATATTATTCGCAACCAGGTTTAATTGACTGTTTCGGTGTGGTACCGCATTACTACGTGATCCAAACCAGAAAAAGGCCAGGATCTGGCCAACAAGTATGCGAAGTATGCGAAAGTACGAGTCAGATGAGGGCAAATACCAGAACTAAGCCAAACATAACCAACGGTATACACCAAAATATAAATCGCAACCAGGTTTAATTGACTGTTTCGGTGTGGAACCACATTACGACGGGTTCCAAACCAAAAAAAACCCAAGATCTGGCCAACAAGTATGCGAAAATTGCGAAAGTATGAGCCAGATGATTGCAAATATCCGAACTAACCCAGACATAACCAGCCTTATCCTCTAAAATATTATTCACAACCAGGTTTAATTGACTGTTTCGGTGTGGTACCGCATTACTACCTGATCCAAACCAGAAAAAGGCCAGGATCTGGCCAACAAGTATGCGAATAACGCGAATGTACGAGCCAGATGAGGACAAGTCCCAGACCTACCCGAGACATAACCGGCGTTATCCTCCAAAATATTAATCGCAACTAGGTTTAATTGACTGTTTCGATGTGGAACCTCATTACTACGGGATCCAAACCAGAAAAAGGCAAGGATCTGGCCAACAAGTATGCGAAAAACGCGGAAGTACGAGCCAGATGAGGACAAATCCCAGACCTAACCGAGACATAACCGGCGTTATCCCCTAAAATATTAATCGCAACCAGGTTTAATTACCTTTTTCGGTGTGGAACCACATTACTGCGGGATCCAAACCAGAGGAAACCCAGGATCTGGCCAACAAGTATGCGAACATTGCGAAAGTATGTGCCAGATGGTTGCAAATACCAGAACTAACCCAAACGTAGCCAGCGTTATACTCCAAAATATTAATCGCAACCAGGTTTAATCGACTGTTTCGGAGTGGTACCGCATTACTATGTGATCCAAACCAGAAAAAGCCCTGGATCTGGCCAACAAGTATGCGAAAAATGCGAAAGTACGACCCAGATGAGGGCAAATGCCAGACCTAACCCAGACATAACCGGCGTTATCCTCTACACTATTATTCGGAACCAGGTTTAATTGGCTGTTTCAGTGTGGAACCACATTACTACGGGATCCAAACCAGAAAAAGGCAAGGATCTGGCCAACAAGTATGCGAAAAACGCGAAAGTACGAGCCAGATGAGGACAAATCCCAGACCTACCCGAGACATAACCGGCGTTATCCTCTAAAATATTAATCGCAACCAGTTCAATTGACTGTTGCGGTGTGGAACCTCATTACTACGAGATCCAAACCAGAAGAAACCCAGAGATCTGGCCAACAAGTATGCAAAAAATGCAAAAGTACAAGCCAGGTCAGGGCAAATGCCAGACCTAACCCAGACATAACCGGCGTTATCCTCTAAAATAATAATTGGAACCAGGTTTAATTGGCTGTTTCAGTGTGGTACCACATTACTACGTGGTCCAAGCCAGAAGAAGGGTAGGATCTGGCCAACAAGTATGCGAAAAATGCGAAAGTACGAGCCAGATGAGGGCAAATCCCAGACCTAACCGAGACATAATCGGCGTTATCGTCTAAAATATCAATCGCAACCAGGTTTAGTTGACTGTTTCGGTGTGGTACCGCATTACTAGGTTATCCAAACGAGAAAAAGCCCTGGATCTGGCCAACAGGTATGCGAAAAATGCGAAGGTACGAGCCAGATGAGGGCAAATACCAGAACTAACCCAAACGTAACCAGCGTTATCCTCTAAAATATTAATCGCAACTAGGTTTAATTGACTGTTTCGGTGTGGAACCACATTACTACGGGATCCAAACCAGAAAAAGGCAAGGATCTGGCCAACAAGTATGCGAAAAACGCGAAGGTACGAGCCAGATGAGGGCAAATACCAGACGTAACCCAGACATAACCGGCGTTATACTCTAAAATATTGATCGGAACCAGGTTTAATTGGCTGTTTCGGTGTGGTACCACATTATTACGTGGCCCAAGCCAGAAGAGGGGTAGGATCTTGCCAACAAGTATGCGAAAAACGCGAAGGTACGAGCCAGATGAGGGCAAATACCAGACGTAACCCAGACATAACCGGCGTTATACTCTAAAATATTGATCGGAACCAGGTTTAATTGGCTGTTTCGGTGTGGTACCACATTATTACGTGGTCCAAGCCAGAAGAGGGGTAGGATCTTGCCAACAAGTATGCGAAAAGCGCGAAAGTGCGTGCCAGATGAGGGCAAATACCAGACATAACCCAGACATAACCGGCGTTATCCTCTAAAATATTAATCGGACCCAGGTTTAATTGACTGTTTCAGTGTGGTACCACATTACTACGTGGTCCAAGCCAGAAAAAGGCCAGGATATGTTCAACAAGTATGCGAAAATTGCGAAAGTATGTGCCAGATGATTGCAAATACCAGAACAAAGCCAAACATAACCAACGGTATACACCAAAATATAAATCGCAAACAGGTTTAATTGACTGTTTCGGTGTGGAACCACATTACGACGGGATCCAAACCACAAAAAACCCTAGATCTGGCCAACAAGTATGCGAAAATTGCGAAAGTATGAGCCAGATGATTGCAAATATCCGAACTAACCCAGACATAACCGGCGTTATCCTCTAAACTATTAATCGGAACCAGGTTTAATTGGCTGTTTCAGTGTGGAACCACATTATTACGTGGTCCAAGCCAGAAGAAGGGTAGGATCTTGCCAACAAGTATGCGAAAAGTGCGAAAGTGCGTGCCATATGAGGGCAAATACCAGACATAACCCAGACATAACCGGCGTTATCCTCTAAAATATTAATCGGACCCAGGTTTAATTGACTGTTTCAGTGTGGTACCACATTACTACGTGGTCCAAGCCAGAAAAAGGCCAGGATATGTTCAACAAGTATGCGAAAATTGCGAAAGTATGTGCCAGATGATTGCAAATACCAGAACTAAGCCAAACATAACCAACGGTATACACCAAAATATAAATCGCAAACAGGTTTAATTGACTGTTTCGGTGTGGAACCACATTACTACGGGATCCAAACCAGAAAGAGGCAAGGATCTGGCCAACAAGTATGCGAAAAACGCGAAAGTACGAGCCAGATGAGGGCAAATACCAGACGTAACCCAGACATAACCGGCGTTATACTCTAAAATATTGATCGGAACCAGGTTTAATTGGCTGTTTCGGTGTGGTACCACAATATTACGTGGTCCAAGCCAGAAGAAGGGTAGGATCTTGCCAACAAGTATGCGAAAAGTGCGAAAGTGCGTGCCATATGAGGGCAAATACCAGACATAACCCAGACATAACCGGCGTTATCCTCTAAAATATTAATCGGACCCAGGTTTAATTGACTGTTTCAGTGTGGTACCACATTACTACGTGGTCCAAGCCAGAAAAAGGCCAGGATCTGGCCAACAAGTATGCGAAAAACGCGAATGTACGAGCCAGATGAGGACAAATTCCAGACCTACCCGAGACATAACCAGCGTTATCCTCTAAAATATTAATCGCAACCAGCTTTAAGTGACTGTTTCGGTGCGGAACCTCATTACTACGGGATCCAAACCCAAAAAAAGGCCAGGATATGTTCAACAAGTATGCGAAAATTGCGAAAGTATGTGCCAGATGATTGCAAATACCAGAACTAAGCCAAACATAACCAACGGTATACACCAAAATATAAATCGCAAACAGGTTTAATTGACTGTTTCGGTGTGGAACCACATTACTACGGGATCCAAACCAGAAGAAACCCTGGATCTGGCCAACAACTATGCGAAAAACGCGAAAGTATGAGCCTGATGATTGCAAATACCAGAACTAACCCAGCCATAACCAGCGTTATCCTCTAAAACATCATTCGCAACCAGGTTTAATTGACTGTTTCGGTGTGGTACCACATTACTACGTGGTCCAAGCCAGAAAAAGGCCAGAATCTGGCCAAAAAGTATGCGAAAAATGCGAAAGTACGTGCCAGATGAGGGCAAATCCCAGACCCAACCGAGACATAACCGGCGTTATCCTCTAAAATATTAATCGCAACCACGTTTAATTCACTGTTTCAGTGTGGAACCACATCACTACGGGATCCAAACCAAAAAAAACCCAGGATCTGGCCAACAAGTATGCGAACATTGCGAAAGTATGTGCCAGATGATTGCAAATACCAGAACTAACCCAAACGTAGCCAGCGTTATACTCCAAAATATTAATCGCAACCAGGTTTTATTGACTGTTTCGGAGTGGTACCGCATTACTATGTGATCCAAACCAGAAAATGCCCTGGATCTGGCCAATTGGTATGCGAAAAATGCGAAAGTACGAGCCAGATGAGGGCAAACGCTAGACCTAACCCAGACATAACCTGCGTTATCCTCTAAACTATTAATCGGAACCAGGTTTAATTGGCTGTTTCAGTGTGGAACCACATTACTGCGGGATCCAAACCAGAAAAAGGCAAGGATCTGGCCAACAAGTATGCGAAAAATGCGAAAGTACGAGCCAGATGAGGGCAAATACCAGAACTAACCCAAACGTAACCAGCGTTATACTCCAAAATATTAATCGCAACCAGGTTTTATTGACTGTTTCGGAGTGGTACCGCATTACTATGTGATCCAAACCAGAAAATGCCCTGGATCTGGCCAATAGGTATACGAAACATGCGAAAGTACGAGCCAGATGAGGGCAAATACCAGACGCAACCCGGACATAACCGGCGTTATCCTCTAAAATATTAATCGCAACCAGGTTTAATTAGCTGTCATGGTGTGGTACCGCATTACTAGGTGATCCAAACCAGAAAAAGCCCTGGATCTGGCCAACAGGTATGCGAAAAATGCGAAAGTAAGAGCCAGATGAGGGCAAATACCAGACGTAACCCCGACATAACCGGCGTTATCCTCTAAAATATTAATCGCAACCAGGTTTAATTAGCTGTCTCGGTGTGGATCCACATTACGGCGGGATCCAATCCACAAAAAACCCAGGATCTGGCCAACAAGTATGCAAAAAATGCAAAAGTACAAGCCAGCTGAGGGCAAATGCCAGACCTAACCCAGACATAACCGGCGTTATCCTCTAAAATATTGATCGGAACCAGGTTTAATTGGCTGATTCGGTGTGGTACCACATTATTACGTGGTCCAAGCCAGAAGAAGGGTAGGATCTTGCCAACAAGTATGCGAAAAGTGCGAAAGTGCGTGCCAGATGAGGGCAAATACCAGATCTATCCCAGACATCACCGGCGTTATCCTCTAAAATATTAATCGCAACCAGGTTTCATTGACTGTTTCGGTGTGGTACCACATTACTACGTGGTCCAAGCCAGAAAAAGGCCAGGATCTGACCAAAAAGTATGCGAAAAATGCGAAAGTACGTGCCAGATGAGGGCAAATCCCAGACCCAACCGAGACATAACGGGCGTTATCCTCTAAAATATTAATCGCAACCACGTTTAATTCACTGTTTCAGTGTGGAACCACATCACTTCGGGATCCAAACCAAAAAAAACCCAGGATCTGGCCAACAAGTATGCGAGCATTGCGAAAGCATGTGCCAGATGATTGCAAATACCAGAACTAACCCAAACGTAGCCAGCGTTATACTCCAAAATATTAATCGCAACCAGGTTTAATCGACTGTTTCGGAGTGGTACCGCATTACTATGTGATCCAAACCAGAAAAAGCCCTGGATCTGGCCAACAAGTATGCGAAAAATGCCAAAGTACGACCCAGATGAGGGCAAATGCTAGACCTAACCCAGACATAACCGGCGTTATCCTCTAAACTATTAATCGGAACCAGGTTTAGTTGGCTGTTTCAGTGTGGAACCACATTACTACGAGATCCAAACCAGAAAAAACCCACGATCTGGCCAACAGGTATGCGAAAAATGCGAAAGTACGAGCCAGATGAGGGCAAATCCCAGACCTAACCGAGACATAATCGGCGTTATCGTCTAAAATATCAATCGCAACCAGGTTTACTTGACTGTTTCGGTGTGGTACCGAATTACTAGGTTATCCATACCAGAAAAAGCCCTGGATCTGGCCAACAGTTATGCGAAAAATGCGAAAGTACGAGCCAGATGAGGGCAAATACCAGATCTAACCCAAACGTAACCAGCGTTATCCTCTAAAATACTAATCGCAACTAGGTTTAATTGAATGTTTCGGTGTGGAACCACATTACTACGGGATCCAAACCAGAAAGAGGCAAGGATCTGGCCAACAAGTATGCGAAAAACGCGAAAGTACCAGACAGATGAGGGCAAATACCAGACGTAACCCAGACATAACCGGCGTTATACTCTAAAATATTGATCGGAACCAGGTTTAATTGGCTGTTTCGGTGTGGTACCACATCACTACGGGATCCAAACCAAAAAAAACCCAGGATCTGGCCAACAAGTATGCGACCATTGCGAAAGTATGTGCCAGATGATTGCAAATACCAGAACTAACCCAGACATAACCGGCGTTATCCTCTAAAATATTAATCGGACCCAGGTTTAATTGACTGTTTCAGTGTGGTACCACATTACTACGTGGTCCAAGCCAGAAAAAGGCCAGGATCTGGCCAACAAGTATGCGAAAAACGCGAATTTACGAGCCAGATGAGGACAAATTCCAGACCTACCCGAGACATAACCAGCGTTATCCTCTAAAATATTAATCGCAACCAGCTTTAAGTGACTGTTTCGGTGCGGAGCCTCATTACTACGGGATCCAAACCCAAAAAAAGGCCAGGATATGTTCAACAAGTATGCGAAAATTGCGAAAGTATGTGCCAGATGATTGCAAATACCAGAACTAAGCCAAACATAACCAACGGTATACACCAAAATATAAATCGCAAACAGGTTTAATTGACTGTTTCGGTGTGGAGCCACATTACGACGGGATCCAAACCACAAAAAACCCTAGATCTGGCCAACAAGTATGCGAAAATTGCGAAAGTATGAGCCAGATGATTGCAAATATCCGAACTAACCCAGACATAACCAGCCTTATCCTCTAAAATATTATTCGCACCCCGGTTTAATTGACTGTTTCGGCGTGGTACCGCATTACTACGTGATCCAAACCAGAAAATGCCCTGGATCTGGCCAATAGGTATGCGAAAAATGCGAAAGTACGAGCCAGATGAGGGCAAATACCAGACGTAACCCAGACATAACCGGCGTTATACTCTAAAATATTGATCGGAACCAGGTTTAATTGGCTGTTTCGGTGTGGTACCACATCACTACGGGATCCAAACCAAAAAAAACCCAGGATCTGGCCAACAAGTATGCGAACATTGCGAAAGTATGTGCCAGATGATTGCAAATACCAGAACTAACCCAAACGTAGCCAGCGTTATACTCCAAAATATTAATCGCAACCAGGTTTTATTGACTGTTTCGGAGTGGTACCGCATTACTATGTGATCCAAACCAGAAAATGCCCTGGATCTGGCCAATAGGTATGCGAAAAACGCGAAAGTACCAGACAGATGAGGGCAAATACCAGACGTAACCCAGACATAACCGGCGTTATACTCTAAAATATTGATCGGAACCAGGTTTAATTGGCTGTTTCGGTGTGGTACCACACTATTACGTGGTCCAAGCCAGAAGAAGGGTAGGATCTTGCCAACAAGTATGCGAAAAGTGCGAAAGTATGTGCCAGATGAGGGCAAATCCCAGACCCAACCGAGACATAACCGGCGTTATCCTCTAAAATATTAATCGCAACCACGTTTAATTCACTGTTTCAGTGTGGAACCACATCACTACGGTATCCAAACCAAAAAAAACCCAGGATCTGGCCAACAAGTATGCGAACATTGCGAAAGTATGTGCCAGATGATTGCAAATACCAGAACTAACCCAAACGTAGCCAGCGTTATACTCCAAAATATTAATCGCAACCAGGTTTTATTGACTGTTTCGGAGTGGTACCGCATTACTATGTGATCCAAACCAGAAAATGCCCTGGATCTGGCCAATTGGTATGCGAAAAATGCGAAAGTACGAGCCAGATGAGGGCAAACGCTAGACCTAACCCAGACATAACCGGCGTTATCCTCTAAACTATTAATCGGAACCAGGTTTAATTGGCTGTTTCAGTGTGGAACCACATTACTGCGGGATCCAAACCAGAAAAAGGCAAGGATCTGGCCAACAAGTATGCAAAAAATGCGAAAGTACGAGCCAGATGAGGGCAAATACCAGAACTAACCCAAACGTAACCAGCGTTATACTCCAAAATATTAATCGCAGCCAGGTTTTATTGACTGTTTCGGAGTGGTACCGCATTACTATGTGATCCAAACCAGAAAATGCCCTGGATCTGGCCAATAGGTATGCGAAAAATGCGAAAGTACGAGCCAGATGAGGGCAAATACCAGACGCAACCCGGACATAACCGGCGTTATCCTCTAAAATATTAATCGCAACCAGGTTTAATTAGCTGTCATGGTGTGGTACCGCATTACTAGGTGATCCAAACCAGAAAAAGCCCTGGATCTGGCCAACAGGTATGCGAAAAATGCGAAAGTAAGAGCCAGATGAGGGCAAATACCAGACGTAACCCCGACATAACCGGCGTTATCCTCTAAAATATTAATCGCAACCAGGTTTAATTAGCTGTCTCGGTGTGGAACCACATTACGGCGGGATCCAATCCACAAAAAACCCAGGATCTGGCCAACAAGTATGCAAAAATTGCAAAAGTACAAGCCAGCTGAGGGCAAATGCCAGACCTAACCCAGACATAACAGGCGTTATCCTCTAAAATAATAATCGGAACCAGGTTTAATTGACGGTTTCGGTGTGGAACCACATTACTATGGGATCCAAGCCAGAAAAAGGCCAGGATCTGGCCAAGAAGTATGCGAAAAATGCGAAAGTACGAGCCAGATGAGGGCAAATACCAGAACTAACCCAAACGTAACCAGCGTTTTACTCCAAAATATTAATCGCAACCAGGTTTTATTGACTGTTTCGGAGTGGTACCGCATTACTATGTGATCCAAACCAGAAAATGCCCTGGATCTGGCCAATAGGTATGCGAAAAATGCGAAAGTACGAGCCAGATGAGGGCAAATACCAGACGCAACCCGGACATAACCGGCGTTATCCTCTAAAATATTAATCGCAACCAGGTTTAATTAGCTGTCATGGTGTGGTACCGCATTACTAGGTGATCCAAACCAGAAAAAGCCCTGGATCTGGCCAACAGGTATGCGAAAAATGCGAAAGTAAGAGCCAGATGAGGGCAAATACCAGACGTAACCCCGACATAACCGGCGTTATCCTCTAAAATATTAATCGCAACCAGGTTTAATTAGCTGTATCGGTGTGGAACCACATTACGGCGGGATCCAATCCACAAAAAACCCAGGATCTGGCCAACAAGTATGCAAAAAATGCAAAAGTACAAGCCAGCTGAGGGCAAATGCCAGACCTAACCCAGACATAACAGGCGTTATCCTCTAAAATAATAATCGGAACCAGGTTTAATTGACTGTTTCGGTGTGGAACCACATTACTATGGGATCCAAGCCAGAAAAAGGCCAGGATCTGGCCAAGAAGTATGCGAAAAATGCGAAAGTACGAGCCAGATGAGGTCAAATCCCAGACCTAACCGAGACATAACCAGCGTTATCCTCTAAAATACTAATCGGAACCAGCTTTTATTGACTGTTTCAGTGTGGTACCACATTACTACGGGATCCAAACCAGAAAAAAGGATCTGGCCAACAAGTATGCGAAAAACGCGAAAGTACGAGACAGACGACGGCATATCCCAGACCTAACCGAGACATAACCGGCGTTATCCTCTAAAATATTAATCGCAACCAGCTTAATTGACCGTTGCGGTGTGGAACCTCATTACTACGAGATCCAAACCAGAAAGAACCCACGATCTGGCCAACAGGTATGCGAAAAATGCGAAAGTACGAGACAGATGAGGGCAAATACCAGAACTAACCCAAACGTAACCAGCGTTATACTCCAAAATATTAATCGCAACCAGGTTTTATTGACTGTTTCGGAGTGGTACCGCATTACTATGTGATCCAAACCAGAAAATGCCCTGGATCTGGCCAATAGGTATGCGAAAAATGCGAAAGTACGAGCCAGATGAGGGCAAATACCAGACGCAACCCGGACATAACCGGCGTTATCCTCTAAAATATTAATCGCAACCAGGTTTAATTAGCTGTCTTGGTGTGGTACCGCATTACTAGGTGATCCAAACCGGAAAAAGCCCTGGATCTGGCCAACAGGTATGCGAAAAATGCGAAAGTAAGAGCCAGATGAGGGCAAATACCAGACGTAACCCAGACATAACCGGCGTTATCCTCTAAAATATTAATCGCAACCAGGTTTAATTGGCTGTTTCTGTGTGGTACCACATTACTACGTGGTCCAAGCCAGGAGAAGGCCAGAATCTGGCCAACAAGTATGCGAAAAATGCGAAAGTACGAGCCAGATGAGGGCATATCCCAGACCTAACCGAGATATAACCGGGGATATCCTCTAAAATATTAATCGCAACCAGGATTAATTGACCGCTTCGGTGTGGAACCACATTACTACGGGATCCAAAACGGACAAAAACCCAGGACCTGGCCAACAAGTATGTGAAAAACGCGAAAGTATGAGCCAGATGATTGCAAATACCAGAACTAACCCAGACATAACCAGCGCTATCCTCTAAAATACTAATCGGAACCAGCTTTTAGTGACTGTTTCAGTGTGGTACCATATTACTACGTGATCCAAACCAGAAAAAAGGATTTGGCCAACAAGTATGCGAAAAACGCGAAAGTACGAGACAGATGAGGACAAATCCCAGACCTACCCGAGACATAACCGGCGTTATCTTCTAAAATATTAATCGCAACCAGTTTAGTTGCCTGTTGCGGTGTGGTACCGCATTACTACGTGATCCAAACCAGAAAAAACCCAGGATCTGGCCAACAAGTATGCGAATATTGCGAAAGTATGAGCCAGATGATTGCAAATATCCGAACTAACCCGGACATAACCAGCCATATCCTCTAAAATATTATTCGCAGCCAGGTTTAATTGACTGTTTCGGTGTGGAACCGCATTACTACGTGATCCAAACAAGAAAAAGGCCAGGATCTGGCCAACAAGTATGCGAAAAATGCGAAAGTACGAGCCAGATGAGGGCAAAGACCAGAACTAAGCCAAACATAACCAACGGTATACACCAAAATATAAATCGGAAACAGGTTTCATTGACTGTTTCGGTGTGGAACCACATTACTACGGGATCCAAACCAGAGGAAACCCAGGATCTGGCCAACAAGTATGCGAGCATTGCGAAAGTATGTGCCAGATGATTGCAAATACCAGAACTAACCCAAACGTAGCCAGCGTTATACTCCAAAATATTAATCGCAACCAGGTTTAATCGACTGTTTCGGAGTGGTACCGCATTACTATGTGATCCAAACCAGAAAAAGCCCTGGATCTGGCCAACAAGTATGCGAAAAATGCCAAAGTACGACCCAGATGAGGGCAAATGCTAGACCTAACCCAGACATAACCGGCGTTATCCTCTAAACTATTAATCGGAACCAGGTTTAATTGGTTGTTTCAGTGTGGAACCACATTATTACGTGGTCCAAGCCAGAAGAAGGGTAGGATCTTGCCAACAAGTATGCGAAAAGTACGAAAGTGCGTGCCAGATGAGGGCAAATACCAGATCTATCCTTGACATCACCGGCGTTATCCTCTAAAATATTAATCGCAACCAGGTTTCATTGAAGGTTTCGGTGTGGAACCACATTACTATGTGATCCATACCAGAAAAAGCCCTGGATCTGGCTAACAGGTATGCGAAAAATGCGAAAGTATGATCCAGATGATGGCAAATGCTAGACCTAACCCAGACCTAACCGGCGTTATCCTCTAAACTATCAATCGGAACCAGGTTTAATTGGCTGTTTCAGTGTGGAACCACATTACTGCGGGATCCAAACCAGGAAAAGGCAAGGATCTGGCCAACAAGTATGCGAAAAATGCAAAAGTACGAGCCAGATGAGGACAAATCCCAGACCTACCCGAGGTATAACCGGCGTTATCCTCTAAAATATTAATCGCAACCAGTTTAATTGACCGTTGCGGTGTGGAACCTCATTACTAAGAGATCCAAACCAGAAAAAACCCACGATCTGGCCAACAGGTCTGCGAAAAATGCGAGAGTACGAGACAGATGAGGGCAAATACCAGAACTAACCCAAACGTAACCAGCGTTATACTCCAAAATATTAATCGCAACCAGGTTTTATTGACTGCTTCGGAGTGGTACCGCATTACTATGTGATCCAAACCAGAAAAAGCCCTGGATCTGGCCAATAGGTATGCGAAAAATGCGAAAGTACGAGCCAGATGAGGCAAATACCAGACGCAACCCGGACATAACCGGCGTTATCGTCTAAAATATTAATCGCAACCAGGTTTAATTAGCTGTCTTGGTGTGGAACCACATTACGGCGGGATCCAATCCACAAAAAACTCAGGATCTGGCCAACATGTATGGAAAAAATGCAAAAGTACAAGCCAGATGAGGGCAAATGCCAGACCTTACCCAGACATAACCGGCGTTATCCTCTAAAATAATAATCGGAACCAGGTTTAATTGGCAGTTTCAGTGTGGTACCACATTACAACAGGGTCCAAACCAGAAGAAAACCAGGATCTGGCCAACAACTATGCGAAAAACGCGAAAGTACGAGCCAGATGAGGGCAAATACCAGAACTAACCCAAACGTAACCAGCGTTATCCTCTAAAATATTAATCGCAACTAGGTTTAATTGACTGTTTCGGTGTGGAACCACATTACGGCGGGATCCAAGCCAGAAAAAGGCCTGGATCTGGCCAAGAAGTATGCGAAAAATGCGAAAGTACGTGCCAGATGAGGTCAAATCCCAGACCTAACCGAGACATAACCGGCGTTATCCTCTAAAATATTAATCGCAACCACGTTTAATTGGCTGTTTCAGTGTGGAACCACATCACTACGGGATCCTAACCAGAAAAAACCCAGGATCTGGCCAACAGGTATGCGAAAAACACGAAAGTACGAGACAGATGAGTGCAAATCTCAGACCTACCCGAGACATAACCGGCGTTATCCTCTAAAATATTAATCGCAACCAGTTTAATTGACTGTTGCGGTGTGGAACCTCATTACTACGAGATCCAAACCAGAAAAAACCCAGGATCTGGCCAACAGGTATGCGAAAAATGCGAAAGTACGAGCGAGATGAGGGCAAATCCCAGACCTAACCGAGACATAATCGGCGTTATCGTCTAAAATATCAATCGCAACCAGGTTTAGTTGACTGTAGCGGTGTGGTACCGCATTACTACGTGATCCAAACAAGAAGAAACCCAGGATCTGGCCAACAAGTATGCGAAAAACCCGAAAGTATGTGTCAGATGATAGCAAATAACAGAGCTAACCCAGACATAACCAGCGTTATCCTCTAAAATACTAATCGGAACCAGCTTCTATTGACTGTTTCAGTGTGGAACCACATTACTGCGGGATCCAATCCACAAAAAACCCTGGATCTGGCCAATAGGTATGCGAAAAATGCGAAAGTACGAGCCAGATGAGGGCAAATCCCAGACCTAACCGAGACATAACCGGCGTTATCCTCTAAAATATTAATCGCAACCAGTTTAATTGACCGTTGCGGTGTGGAACCTCATTACTAACAGATCCAAACCAGAAAAAACCCACGATCTGGCCAACAGGTCTGCGAAAAATGCGAAAGTACGAGACAGATGAGGGCAAATACCAGAACTAACCCAAACGTAACCAGCGTTATACTCCAAAATATTAATCGCAACCAGGTTTAATCGACTGTTTCGGAGTGGTACCGCATTACTATGTGATCCAAACCAGAAAAAGCCGTGGATCTGGCCAACAGGTATGCGAAAAATGCCAAAGTACGACCCAGATGAGGGCAAATGCTAGACCTAACCCAGACATAACCGGCGTTATCCTCCAAACTATTAATCGGAACCAGGTTTAATTGGCTGTTTCAGTGTGGAACCACATTATTACGTGGTCCAAGCCAGAAGAAGGGTAGGATCTTGCCAACAAGTATGCGAAAAGTGCGAAAGTGCGTGCCAGATGAGGGCAAATACCAGATCTATCCTTGACATCACCGGCGTTATCCTCTAAAATATTAATCGCAACCAGGTTTCATTGAAGGTTTCGGTGTGGAACCACATTACTATGTGATCCATACCAGAAAAAGCCCTGGATCTGGCTAACAGGTATGCGAAAAACGCGAATGTACGAGCCAGATGAGGGCAAATACCAGAACTAACCCAAACGTAACCAGCGTTATCCTCTAAAATATTAATCGCAACTAGGTTTAATTGACTGTTTCGGTGTGGAACCACATTACGGCGGGATCCAAGCCAGAAAAAGGCCAGGATCTGGCCAAGAAGTATGCGAAAAATGCGAAAGTACGAGCCAGATGAGGGCAAATCCCAGACCTATCCGAGACATAACCGGCGTTATCCTCTAAAATATTAATCGCAACCAGGTTTAATTGGCTGTTTCTGTGTGGTACCACATTACTACGTGGTCCAAGCCAGAAGAAGGCCAGGATCTGGCCAACAAGTATGCGAAAAATGCGAAAGTACGAGCCAGATGAGGGCAAATCCCAGACCTAACCGAGACATAACCGGCGTTATCCTCTAAAATATTAATCGCAACCAGGTTTAATTGGCTGTTTCTGTGTGGTACCACATTACTACGTGGTCCAAGCCAGAAGATGGCCAGGATCTGGCCAACAAGTATGCGAAAAATGCGAAAGTACGAGCCAGATGAGGGCAAATCCCAGACCTAACCGAGACATAACCGGGGATATCCTCTAAAATATTAATCGCAACCAGGATTGATTGACCGTTTCGGTGTGGAACCACATTGCTACAGGATCCAAACCAGAAGAAACCCAGGATTTGGCCAACAACTATACGAAAAACGCGAAAGTACGAGCCAGATGAGAGCAAATACCAGAACTAACCCAAACGTAACCAGCGTTATCCTCTAAAATATTAATCGCAACTAGGTTTAATTGACTCTTTCGGTGTGGAACCACATTACGGCGGGATCCAAGCCAGAAAAAGGCCAGGATCTGGCCAAGAAGTATGCGAAAAATGCGAAAGTACGTGCCAGATGAGGTCAAATCCCAAACCTAACCGAGACATAACCGGCGTTATCCTCTAAAATATTAATCGCAACCACGTTTAATTGACTGTTTCAGTATGGAACCACATCACTACGGGATCCTAACCGGAAAAAACCCAGGATCTGGCCAACAGGTATGCGAAAAACACGAAAGTACGAGACAGATGAGTGCAAATCTCAGACCTACCCGAGACATAACCGGCGTTATCCTCTAAAATGTTAATCGCAACCAGGTTTAATTGACTGTTTCAGTGTGGCCCCACATTACTACTTGGTCCAAGCCGGCAAAAGGCGAGGATCTGGCCAACAAGTATGCGAAAAATGCGAAAGTACAAGCCAGATGAGGGCAAAACCAGACCTAACCCAGACATAACCAGCGTTATCCTCTAAAATATTAATCGCAACCAGGTTTAATTGACGGTTTCGGTGTGGAACCACATTACTACGGGATCCACACCAGCGAAAGGCAAGGATCTGGCCAACAAGTATACGAAAAATGCGAAAGTACGAGCCAGATGAGGGCAAATACCAGACCTAACCCAGACATCACCGGCGTTATCCTCTAAAATATTAATCGCTGCCGGGGTAAATTGATCGTTTCGGTGTGGCCCCACATCACTACTTGGTCCAAGCCAGCAAAAGGCCAGGATCTGGCCAACAAGTATGCGAAAAACGCGAAAGTAGGAGCCAGATGATTGCAAATACCAGAACTAACACAGACATAACCAGCGTTATCCTCTAAAATACTAATCGGAACCAGATTTTATTGGCTGTTTCAGTGTGCTACCACATTACTACGATATGCAAACCAGAAAAAGCCCAGGATCTGGCCAAGAAGTATGCGAAAAATGCGGAAGTACGAGCCAGATGATGGCAAATGCCAGACTTAACCGAGACATAACCGGCGACATCCTCTAAAATGTTAATCGCAACCAGGTTTAATTGATTGTTTCAGAGTGGAACCACATTACGACGGGATCCAAACCAGAAAAAACCCAGGATCTGGCCAACAGGTATACGAAAAACGCGAAGGTATGTGCCAGATGATTCCAAATACCAGAACTGACCCAGACGTAATCAGCGTTATCCTCTAAAATCCTAATCGGAACCAGCTTCTATTGACTGTTTCAGTGTGGCCCCACATTACTACGTGATCCAAACCAGAAAAAGGCCAGGATCTGGCCAACAACTATGCGAAAAACGCGAAAGAATGAGCCAGATAATTGCAAATACCAGAACTAACCCAGACATAACCAGCGTTATCCTCTAAAATATTATTCGCAACCAGGTTTAATTGACTGTTTCAGTGTGGTACCACATTGCTACGTGGTCCAAGCCAGATAAAGGCCAGGATCTGGCCAACAGATATACGCAAAACGCGAAAGTACGTGCCAGATGAATGCAAATACCACAAATGACCCAGACGTAACCAGCGTTATCCTCTAAAATACTAATCGGAACCAGCTTCTATTGACTGTTTCGGTGTGGTACCGCGTTACTACGTGATCCAAACCAGAGAAAGGCCAGGATCGGGCCAAGAAGAATGTGAAAAATGCGAAAGGACGAGCCAGATGGCGGTAAATACCAGACATAACCCAGACATAACCGGCGTTATCCTCTAAAATATTAATCGGACCCAGGTTTAATTGACTGTTTCAGTGTGGTACCACATTACTACGTGGTCCAAGCCAGAAAAAGGCCAGGGTCTGGCCAACAAGTATGCGAAAAACGCGGAAGTACGAGACAGATGAGGGCAAAACCAGACCTAACACAGACATAACCAGCGTTATGCTCTAAATTATTAATCGCAACCAGGTTTAATTGACTGTTTCAGTGTGGTCCCACATTACTACGGGATCCAAACCAGAGAAAGGCAAGGATCTGGCCAACAAGTATGCGAAAAATGCGAAAGTACGATCCAGATGAGGGCAAGTCCCAGACCTATCCGAGACATAACCGTCGTTATCCTCTTAAATATTACTTGCAACCAGGTTTCATTGACTATTTCGGTGTGGTACCGCATTACTACGTGATCCAAACCAGAAAAAGGCCAGGACCTGGCCAACAAGTATAAGAAAAATGCGAAAGTACGAGCCAAATGATGGCAAACCCCAGACCTAACCCAGACATAACCGGCGTTATCCTCTAAAATATTACTCGCAACCAGGTTTCATTGACTATTTCGGTGTGGTACCGCATTACTGCGTGATCCAAACCAGAAAAAGGCGAGGATCTGGCCAACAAGTACGCGAAAAATGTGAAAGTACGAGCTAGATGAGGGCAATTACCAGACCTGACCGTGACATAACCGGCGTTATCCTCTAAAATATTAATCGGAACCAGACTTAATTGACTGTTTCAGTGTGGTAACACATTACTACGTGGTCCAAACCAGAGAGTGGCCAGGATCTGGCCAACAAGTATGCGAAAAACGCGGAAGTATGATCCAGATGATTGCAAATACCATGACTAACCCAGTCATAACCGGCGTTATCCTCTAAAATATTAATCGCAACCAGGTTTAATTGACTGTTTCGGTGTGGAACCACATTAGTGCGGGATCCAAACCAGAATGAGGCCAGGATCTGGCCAACAAGTATGCGAAAAACGCGAAAGTATAAGACAGATGATTGTAAATCCCAGACCTAACCGAGACATAGCCGGCGTTATCCACGAAAGTATTAATCGCAACCAGGTTTAATTGACTGTTTCGGTGTGGTACCGCATTACTACGTGATCCAAACCAGAAAAAGGCCAGGATCTGGCCAACAAGTATGCGAGAAATGCGAAAGTACGAGACAGATGAGGGCATATCCCAGACCTAACCGAGACATAGCCGGCGTTATCCACGAAAATATTAATCGCAACCAGGTTTAATTGACTGTTTCGATGTGATACCGCATTACTACGTGATGCAAACCAGAAAAAGGCCAGGAACTGGCCAACAAGTATGCGAAAAATGCGAAAGTACGGGCCAGATGAGGGCAAATCCCAGACCTAACCAAGACATAACCGGCGTTATCCACCAAACTATTAATCGGAACCAGGTTTAATTGACTGTTTCGGTGTGGTACCGCATTACTACGTGATCCAAACCAGAAAAAGGCCAGGAACTGGCCAACAAGTATGCGAAAAATGCGAAAGTACGAGCCAGATGAGGGCAAATCCCAGACCTAACCGAGACATAACCGGCGTTATCCTCGAAAATATTAATCGCAACCAAGTTTAATTGACTGTTTCGATGTGATACCGCATTACTACGTGATGCAAGCCAGAAAATGCCCTGGATCTGGTGAACAAGTATGCGAAAAATGCGAAAGTACGATCCAGATGAGGGCAAGTCCCAGACCTATCCGAGACATAACCGGCGTTATCCACTTAAATATTACTTGCAACCAGGTTTCATTGACTATTTCGGTGTGGTACCGCATTACTACGTGATCCAAACCAGAAAAAGGCCAGGATCTGGCCAACAAGTATGCGAAAAATGTGAAAGTACGAGCTAGATGAGGGCAATTACCAGACCTGACCGTGACGTAACCGGCGTTGTCCTCTAAAATATTAATCGGAACCAGGCTTAATTGACTGTTTCAGTGTGGTAACACATTACTACGTGGTCCAAACCAGAGAGAGGCCAGGATCTGGCCAACAAGTATGCGAAAAACGCGAAAGTATGATCCAGATGGTTGCAAATACCATGACTAACCCAGACAAAACCAGAGTCTTCCTCTAAAATACTAATCGGAACAAGCTTTTTGTTAAAAAGCTGATGCTTTTAACGACGAAGTCCGGATAGAGGGATCGGATTTTTATTGTGGGAAGTGAGTTGGGAATTTAAGATTTTTCTTTTTCAAAAAACTGTTTATTATAAAAAATAAAAATAAAATAAACAATCAGAAACAACGAAAATTCTTATTAAATTGTTTTCAACGATTTCCTGGTCGGAACTGGCACGTTGAGGTAGGCCAAGATTCTGTGAACAGAAAAACACGGCAATGTGTTAGACACGTAAACACGTTACACGTATATTCGCCGCGTGTGTGTCCTCACGCTCCTGGCTTCGATATTCGAATGTATAGGAGCGGAGAATTTCGCTCGCTCGTAATATACGAGCTCGCAAGTGGACTGTATTTAATATCTGGCGTGAAAAGAATTAAATTTCCTTTCGACGCCGAACTGAGTCGATTGTCTAGTGGACGGGGATGCAAGTGGAGGTTGTAAGGCTCCAAATGCTCTGATCCCGTGAGTATGCCCACGGAGTCTGTGCGTCGAGTCGCACTGCAGTACAACGGCACGACCGTCGATCTGCGGCTTCTCTTTAACGTTCCAACAGATGACTTGTTGGTCGAGAATTGTACTGCGAAGCCCGACAGCACGTGGTTCACTGCACGAATGCACCACTCGATGTGATTCGTGACAGTATTTGAACTACGTGGGGGCCTGACCCGCGACTCCTTGACCTCTCCGCACAGGTGCTCCTCTAAGCGTTACACCGGCGGGGTCTGTAGAGGGAAGGAATCGAAGACCGAAAGTCAAGCGTCCGAAGTGGACGCTGACCTGACTCCAGTGAGCCCACCTCGAGGTTCACCACGTAGGTGCCTCCCTTCGGTGTCTCCTAAGCCGAACGACAATCACAGAGAAGTTTGAACGGTATTCGCCCACTTCTCTGTGTTTCAAACGTTTATACGCTTGAAACGACAAAATAATACTGCACGAGGGGGGTCGAGCACCTTATTGGTGTATTCTCGAGCCCTCCAAACTAGACAGAAAATAGAAATTGAGCTTGTTTGGGACTTTCCCGAACGAAACTCCTGAATGCTTTTATTCGAGTCGAGAGTCGACTCGTTTGATAAGCAAAGACTAAAATTAATGAGTGCTAGTTTGAGTTTTAATGAATTCTCAGCTGTGCGAGGTCAATCAGAGGACCCGCACCAGACTGAACATCGACTCGTTGCACCCTTTATTCAGTAATTGTCTGCTAGCTTTGTCTCGAGAATTTCACTCTCGAGATTCGCTCGAAATCTGTTCGGACACGATCGGGAGCCGATGTGCCTTCTTCAGAAGTCGTTGTGAGACTGTGTCGATTGACAGCCGAAAACGTCGCCGCGTTGCTCCAATTAGCCGTTCCGCGGCGCTGTCCAAATTTCGGCAGTCGATCTTTGTCTAATTCTCTACGCGCTACTCTCGCACGGTACTGACGTCATCAACACCGTTAGCACACTCGAATCGAAGGTAATGAGCCGTTACCGATGGCAGAAAAACTAGTAATACACGCGTTTTTCTATCACTGTTTGCTGTACAAATCCTATTAGAGATAATCTCCTTCGAATTGTACGTTAACAGGATTAACGGTAATCGCGGCCGAGGACAATCGCTCGGCATTATGCAACACTTTAAACATACCGCCCCCCTTGCACGGCTCGTGCAATGAACCAGGGAGCGATAGAACCGATCGGCCAAGATCCGAGTGAGAGTAGGCGGGTACACAATTCAAATATGTAATGTACTTACAATTTTTGGAGGGTCCGGCAGTATTCCTTCCCTGCATCATCTGCAGGGAAGTAAGAACGGCCTGAATCGCCTTCATTGGCACGTCGTTATGGGGTGCCCTGTTCGGATTGCCGGGCCTCCGGCGTCGCCTCTCCCTGCGGGTTTCCGGCCGCTGTACCCTGGGCTTTGCTAACCCTTCGGCCGTGGAGGGTTTGCGGTGCCGGTTCCTTTTCTTCCGTGCCGTCTCGACCTTGGCTGCGGTCGTGGTCGTGGCCGCGACCGGTGCAGCGGCTGAGGTGGCGGCTGCGGCTGGGACGGCGGTAGCGGTGGTGTTGACCTCCGTCGACTGGTCCTCCCGATAAAGGCAGGATTTTAGACTGCCGTCCTTCGCCCACCGTAGCACATATCGTCCGCCCGGTACCGGGCATTTGTATCGGCGTGTGGTGGTCGGGATGTGCGCCGGGACGGTGATCATCTGGCGGCCCACCGGGAACAGCAGCGGGGGTTGTACGCCCCCGCTGGTCGTCGGTGCCGGCTGATCATCTCCCTCTGGTTTCAGGTTGGCCGTGGCCAGCTCGCCGAGTTGAAGAATTCGCTCAAATGCTATGTCGAACCCGGGGGACGACACTCCCGTTTCCGGCGTACTCGCACTTTCGTTCTCCATTGTTAATCAGTAACTGATCTTTTCCGGCGAGGTGTCGTACGAATTTCGATTTAGGGGCGCTAGCGTAGGCTCAGTGTCCCCGTACCTAAGCGATAACGAGATTGGCGGATTTTTCCCCCTACTTTTCGTTTTCGCACAGGAGACAAGTGGCCGGTGAGAATCAACCGTTCTCACCTTCCAAAATCCTTGCCTTTTCGAACTCGAACGGTTTTGTTTAGATCTCCTGCTCGGCTTCGGGAACCGTCGCCGAAGGTGACTCAAACAAAGACTCAGCCACAGGCAGCGTACACAATCGCGTAATTGGTCGCGTATATGTGGATTTGGCTGTGCGTACTTTAACTACACGTACATGCCCATCCTTTCCCGGAAATACTTCCTCTATTCTTCCCATTTCCCACTGATTCGGGGGAAGGAGAGGATTCTGCACTAAAACAAGATCATTCTTTTTTAGGCGTGTATTTTCCGTCTGCCATTTGTAGCGGTTCTGGAGGTGCATGAGATAATCTCTTGTACAGTGCCTCCAGAGCTGCTCGTGGAATTTTTGCATAGTTCTCCATCTTGTCAGATGCGAAATATTAACATTTTCCACGGATTCCATTGGGGGTGCCATCATGGGCCCTCCAATTAGGAAGTGTGCCGGTGTGAGCGGCGCATAATCATCAGGGCTATCACTCAGAGCGACAATCGGTCGCGAGTTTAAACTGGCTTCGATTTTACAGAGTAACGTCTGTAATTCCTCGCTCGTGGGAGTGAATTCTCCTATGATGCGCTTTAAATGATGCTTCACAGATTTGACTCCGGCTTCCTGCATCCCACCAAAATGGGGGGCACTGGGTGGGTTAAACTGCCACCGAATGCCCTTTTCGCCGCATTGGTTTTGCATTTCCGGCGTTTTACACACCTTATTGAAATGTTTTCTCAATTCACGATCTGCACCGACGAAGTTTGTCCCATTGTCACTGCGTATGCAAGACGGGATTCCTCGTCGGGCCATGAACCGATCCAATGCAGCCAAAAATGCACTCGTCGTGTAATCATGGACGAGTTCAATATGTATGGCCCTTGTAGCGAAGCAGACGAAAACTGCGATATACGCTTTATGAGCTGTTTTTCCTCGGCCCGCGGAGTCGCGGACTTTATACGGTCCCGCATAATCGACTCCGCAGTTTAAAAAAGCCCTTGCTGCACGGCTGCGTTCTGGGGTCAAATCCTGCATGATTTGCGTGGAGGTTTGTGCCCTCCATCTTACGCATTTCATACATTGATGGATGACCTTGCGAGCCGTGGTTCGGCAACCGAGGATCCAAAATTGTTGCTTTACCATGGATATCGTCAGCTGCAAGCCCCCGTGCAACGTATTTACGTGGCACTGCCGAATTATCATGGTAGACACATGGTGTTTTGGCAGAATTATGGGGTGCTTCGCTTCCCATGCCAGCGTCGCATTCTCCAGTCGTCCACCGACCCTCAAAACGTCATTCGTGTCGAGGAAAGGGTTCAGACTTTTTAACGGAGATTTTGCGGGAATTTCCCTGTGCTTTTTTAAACACTGGTACTCGCCCGCAAAATGCGTTCGCTGGATGTAGCGGACGATTCTTTCCTTGGCCAGCTTCAATTCTGATGCTTCGACAACGTTGGCATCGAACGACCTTCGCTCACCTTGCATCGGTCTACGTAATCGGAGACAATATGCAGTCACGCGAAGTAGCTTACTCCAGGTTGAGAATCGGAATACAAATTCCCATTCCTTGTCTGGAGTTGCAACGTGGGCGTGCGGAATGCGCTTGCCCTCGGTCGTATCGATGGAATCAGGCGTTTTCGGCCAATTTTCCTCTCGTTGTCTTAACCATGCTGGACCAGAAATCCACAGCTTCGATTGAATGAGCTCCTCCGCTTCGACACCGCGCGAATTCAAATCCGCGGGATTGAAGCGGGTGGGAACATGTCTCCATTCAGCTTTCGGAAGCAAGGTCTGGATTTTCGCGACTCGGTTGGCTATCACAACCTTCCAAGTCGAAGCATGTTTTTTCAACCAAGCTAGTGCAATGGTGGAATCTGACCAACAGATTATACGGTCAATTTTTATGGACAATGACCGTTCCACGTGCACTGCGAGCTCGGTAAGCAGTACGGCTCCGTTCAATTCGAGAATCGGAATTGACTGCGTTTTAATCGGAGCCACCCTCGTTTTTGCCATGATCAAGGTTGTGAAAATTTCCTCGGTCATGGTCGTCACGCGTAAATACGTGACGGCCGAGTACGCTCCGAGTGAAGCATCGCAGAATCCGTGTAATTCCACCGAAACTGCATCTGCTCCGTAACGGATCCATCTGGGAAATTTTACTTTTTCCAAACTGCTCCAATCCTCGCAAAACGTGTTCCACGTTTTTAGCGTATTCGCGGAGACATGATCGTCCCACTGGATTTTTTCCAGCCATTGGGACTGCATCAAAATCTTCGCGCGAATTACGACTGGTGATAACCAGCCGAGCGGATCGTATAGTTTGGCTATTTCAGAAAACAAAGTTCGCTTTGTAATCGGACCTGCAGCCGGTTGGAACCGTTGCAGGTTGAAATAGAAATAATCTCCCGATGGTATCCATCGCAATCCAAGCACCTTGAGTTCGGAATCATCGAACAAGGTGAGGTCGACAGCGTGGGAGTGAGGGCTTTGTGGGATGTTTCGTAGTAATTTCTGCGAGTTACCAGCCCACTTTCTCAATTTAAACCCGCCGCCCTGTAGGAGTTCGCAAACTTGAATACGAATTTTTTCCAACAAGGACGTGTCGGGTGCCCCCATAAATACGTCATCAACGTATATATCTTTCTCGAGTATCGGAGCGGCGAGAGGAAATCTGTCACCGTCCCGTTTTTTCAACTCGAGCAGAGTACGCATCGATAAATACGGTGCACACGCCGTTCCGTACGTAACGGTGTTCAACTCGAATGCTTTAAGCACTTCGGTTTCGGGTGTGCGCCATAAGATGCACTGAAAACGACGATCCTGCGGGGCGACGAGAATTTGCCGAAACATTTTCTCGATATCGGCCACCAGCACGTATTCGTACAGCCTCCATCTCGTCAAAACAGACGTGATGTCGTTCTGCAGTTTCGGATCTACGTGTAGGATGTCGTTCAGGGATTGTCCGCCCACCGTACGGCTGGTCGCGTTAAACACGACTCGCAGTTTGGTGGTTGCACTCTCCGTTCGGATAACCGCTCGATGCGGAATGTAGAGTCTGGATTTTTCAGAGGGCTCTATACGAGTCATGTGTTCCAACGACTCATACTCCGCGAGAAATTCTTCATATTCTCGTGCGAGGGTCTGATCCTTGTCCAATTTCCTTCTCATCCTGGTCAACGCGGAGAGAGCGATATGGAGTGAATCTCCCAGCGCTTCTTCCGGTTTCGGATGGTTAAACGGCAATCGGACAATAAACCGTCCCGTTGCATCCCGTGCGACAGTCTTTTGGAAATGAGTTTCACACTCTTCCTCAGCTTTTGTAAGCACTGAGGTCGAGGGAATTTCTTCAATTTCCCAGAACCGTCGAATCGCGTAATCCAGCGATTCAAGTACGTTGCAATGCAACGTTCGCACGTGACACCGGGCCTTGCTTGCTGCATTTATTGGTCCGGATAATATCCAGCCGAATGCAGTTTCTTGTGCAATTGGCCCTTCGGGCGCTATTCGTCGGAATCCCGATCGAATAACTTGGGCGTACAGATCCGCGCCGATCAAAACTTCAATGTTTTGTCCGGACGCGGGTTCGGGGTCTGCGAGCATAAGGTTTCGTAACGCGTCGTTATTGAACACGTTTACACACGGCGAGGCATAGTTCGTGATTTTTGACACGACGTATGCTCTGGCCGAAACCATCGGGGTAACCCCGTTAGCCGCTCCCAGATTTAACCCTACACTGTACTTAATTTGTTGGGTTTGACCACCCCCCAAGCCCGATACCGTGGCTGAGGTTTTCCTCCTCGGGAGGTTGAGGTCATTCCTCAATCTCGCCGAGATGAAGGATGTCTCGGACCCTTGATCCAACAGCGCGCGAGTTAAACGCGACGCGCCGTTTTCTCCGTACACTCGTACGATCGCGGTAGCTAACAGCACCGGCCTCGGTACGTCTGTACTCGCAGTACAGTGTGACGTAGTAGCCCGTGACGTCGTTGCTTGCGTCGTCGAGGTAT
This sequence comes from Colletes latitarsis, assembly GCF_051014445.1. Lineage (NCBI taxonomy): Eukaryota > Metazoa > Arthropoda > Insecta > Hymenoptera > Colletidae > Colletes > Colletes latitarsis. The sequence goes on along the minus strand of NW_027488368.1, from coordinate 1,714,835 downwards.
CGGCGGCTCTCGCCTTAGCCGTACGGCGCTGTGGAGGGGCGTTATCCCGCCGCTCCTCACGCTTGCCGTTCGAAAATTTCGTTTTCGGCTTTTGGCTAGGAGCCTCTCTTTCGTATTGCTCGAAATGCAACAGGGCATGATGTCTGCCACTGCATCTCGAACAAACGTGTTGGCTCCGGCAACCCTTTGCGTCATGATCTAGGGCCAGACGGATTATACACCCTTGTCTGTCCCTTATGAGCTGGTATCGCACTCTTGTGGAAAAACTCTTAAATGCACCGCATTCGGTCAGTGCATGCGTTTGTCCGCAAATTATGCACTTCCGCTGCGCAGGGGGGGAGCCCACGACGGCGTTATGACTCCGTACTCGTGGCTTATGTTCCTTTTTTGAGGCAGTTTTGCGGTTATGTTCGTCAATGACGGTCATAGCGCGTGCTTCCTGGTCAAGGAATCTCAGGATCTCCTCAATCAACGGATATTCCGTTGACATCTTGAGGGATCGTTCCCATTCCCCTTGCAACGTAGCGTCAAATTGACTTGCTACGACGTGTGTTAGCAGCCAGCTAAGCTGCTCTTCCACAGTTCCTTTTTTAGCAAGTATAGCGAGTGCTTGCCGAAAGCCAATGGTGACCTGCTGGACACTCGCCAGGTCGCCTTTTCGGATTTTTGATAGTCTCAGTATCTGATCAAGAATCTTGATCAGCACCAAGCGTGGGAGCCCGAATTCTGTTTTCAGGGTCGTCCACGCCACTGAGAAATTTTTATCCGTTATCGCAAGCGATGCGATAGCGGCTGCGGCTCTCCCGGTTATACAGGTGTTCAGGTATTGTAACCTCTGTACATCCGTTAAAGTGGGGTTGTTGATTACTCCGGCGGTAAATAGATCTTCGAAATGTTCCCATTTCGAAGAATCCCCGTCGAATTTCTCCAACCTCATCTTCGGGAGTTCGATCGGTATTGATTGCTGGATTTCCGGCATTACTGATCTTGGACCAGTCGTGATACGGGTTATTTCCGTAGACACATAAGCCTGAAAATCCAAAAACTCGTTTTCAGTTTCCCCCATAAAATCCCGTTGGAACAGCTCGTAAGAGTGTCGTTCCCCAGGAGGGAGAAGCCTACACACGACCTTATACTGATCGTTCATCTGTTGCCACAGAGTGTTTACATAATTGAGCCTTTCCTCCAGAATTTTTTCTGTGTACTTAGCTCGACCCATCTTTTTAAGGTTGATGGATGCCCTGTTTATCCGTTCCATCCCTCTGGTCAAATCCTCGAGGTGTGCCTCAAGGTCAGACCACTTGGGATCTTTAGTAACGGACATGGCTGTTGAAGGTTAAACACTTCGAAACAACCGTACACGGGAGAAACTCTCGTGTATTATGTCCAACACTTCCCTTTACCGATTACCTCAGTATCCGGCTCGAAGGACCTTATGTTAAAAAGCTGATGCTTTTAACGACGAAGTCCGGATAGAGGGATCGGATTTTTATTGTGGGAAGTGAGTTGGGAATTTAAGATTTTTCTTTTTCAAAAAACTGTTTATTATAAAAAATAAAAATAAAATAAACAATCAGAAACAACGAAAATTCTTATTAAATTGTTTTCAACGATTTCCTGGTCGGAACTGGCACGTTGAGGTAGGCCAAGATTCTGTGAACAGAAAAACACGGCAATGTGTTAGACACGTAAACACGTTACACGTATATTCGCCGCGTGTGTGTCCTCACGCTCCTGGCTTCGATATTCGAATGTATAGGAGCGGAGAATTTCGCTCGCTCGTAATATACGAGCTCGCAAGTGGACTGTATTTAATATCTGGCGTGAAAAGAATTAAATTTCCTTTCGACGCCGAACTGAGTCGATTGTCTAGTGGACGGGGATGCAAGTGGAGGTTGTAAGGCTCCAAATGCTCTGATCCCGTGAGTATGCCCACGGAGTCTGTGCGTCGAGTCGCACTGCAGTACAACGGCACGACCGTCGATCTGCGGCTTCTCTTTAACGTTCCAACAGATGACTTGTTGGTCGAGAATTGTACTGCGAAGCCCGACAGCACGTGGTTCACTGCACGAATGCACCACTCGATGTGATTCGTGACAGTATTTGAACTACGTGGGGGCCTGACCCGCGACTCCTTGACCTCTCCGCACAGGTGCTCCTCTAAGCGTTACACCGGCGGGGTCTGTAGAGGGAAGGAATCGAAGACCGAAAGTCAAGCGTCCGAAGTGGACGCTGACCTGACTCCAGTGAGCCCACCTCGAGGTTCACCACGTAGGTGCCTCCCTTCGGTGTCTCCTAAGCCGAACGACAATCACAGAGAAGTTTGAACGGTATTCGCCCACTTCTCTGTGTTTCAAACGTTTATACGCTTGAAACGACAAAATAATACTGCACGAGGGGGGTCGAGCACCTTATTGGTGTATTCTCGAGCCCTCCAAACTAGACAGAAAATAGAAATTGAGCTTGTTTGGGACTTTCCCGAACGAAACTCCTGAATGCTTTTATTCGAGTCGAGAGTCGACTCGTTTGATAAGCAAAGACTAAAATTAATGAGTGCTAGTTTGAGTTTTAATGAATTCTCAGCTGTGCGAGGTCAATCAGAGGACCCGCACCAGACTGAACATCGACTCGTTGCACCCTTTATTCAGTAATTGTCTGCTAGCTTTGTCTCGAGAATTTCACTCTCGAGATTCGCTCGAAATCTGTTCGGACACGATCGGGAGCCGATGTGCCTTCTTCAGAAGTCGTTGTGAGACTGTGTCGATTGACAGCCGAAAACGTCGCCGCGTTGCTCCAATTAGCCGTTCCGCGGCGCTGTCCAAATTTCGGCAGTCGATCTTTGTCTAATTCTCTACGCGCTACTCTCGCACGGTACTGACGTCATCAACACCGTTAGCACACTCGAATCGAAGGTAATGAGCCGTTACCGATGGCAGAAAAACTAGTAATACACGCGTTTTTCTATCACTGTTTGCTGTACAAATCCTATTAGAGATAATCTCCTTCGAATTGTACGTTAACAGGATTAACGGTAATCGCGGCCGAGGACAATCGCTCGGCATTATGCAAATCTTTAAACACTTTTATTGACTGTTTCAGTGTGGTACCACATTACTACGTGGTCCAAACCAGAAAAAAGCCAGGACCTGCCCAACAATTATAAGAAAAATGCGAAAGTACCGAGCCAGATGAAGGCAAATCCCAGTGCTAAGACATAACCGGCGTTATCCACCAAACTATTAATCGGAACCAGGTTTAATTGACTGTTTCGGTGTGGTACCGCATTACTACGTGATCCAAACCAGAAAAAGGCCAGGATCTGGCCAACAAGTATGCGAAAAATGCGAAAGTACGAGAGAGATGAGGGCAAATCCCAGACCTATCCGAGACATAACCGGCGTTATCCTCTTAAATATTACTTGCAACCAGGTTTCATTGACTATTTCGGTGTGGTAACGCATTACTACGTGATCCAAACCAGAAAAAGGCCAGGACCTGCCCAACAATTATAAGAAAAATGCGAAAGTACGAGCCAGATGAGGGCAAACCCTAGACCTAACCCAGACATAACCGGCGTTATCCTCGAAAATATTAATCGCAACCAAGTTTAATTGACTGTTTCGATGTGATACCGCATTACTACGTGATGCAAGCCAGAAAATGCCCAGGATCTGGCGAACAAGTATGCGAAAAATGCGAAAGTACGATCCAGATGAGGGCAAGTCCCAGACCTATCCGAGACATAACCGGCGTTATCCTCTTAAATATTACTTGCAACCAGGTTTCCTTGACTATTTCGGTGTGGTAACGCATTACTACGTGATCCAAACCAGAAAAAGGCCAGGACCTGGCCAACAAGTATGAGAAAAATGCGAAAGTACGAGCCAGATGAGGGCAAACCCTAGACCTAACCCAGACATAACCGGCGTTATCCTCTAAAATATTACTCGCAACCAGGTTTCATTGACTATTTCGGTGTGGTACCGCATTACTGCGTGATCCAAACCAGAAAAAGGCGAGGATCTGGCCAACAAGTATGAGAAAAATGCGAAAGTACGAGCCAGATGAGGGCAAACCCTAGACCTAACCCAGACATAACCGGCGTTATCCTCTAAAATATTACTCGCAACCAGGTTTCATTGACTAATTCGGTGTGGTACCGCATTACTGCGTGATCCAAACCAGAAAAAGGCGAGGATCTGGCCAACAAGTATAAGAAAAATGCGAAAGTACGAGCCAGATGAGGGCAAACCCTAGACCTAACCCAGACATAACCGGCGTTATCCTCTAAAATATTACTCGCAACCAGGTTTCATTGACTATTTCGGTGTGGTACCGCATTACTGCGTGATCCAAACCAGAAAAAGGCCAGGAACTGGCCAACAAGTATGCGAAAAATGCGAAAGTACGAGCCAGATGAGGGCAAATCCCAGACCTAACCGAGACATAACCGGCGTTATCCTCGAAAATATTAATCGCAACCAAGTTTAATTGACTGTTCCGATGTGATACCGCATTACTACGTGATGCAAGCCAGAAAATGCCCAGGATCTGGCGAACAAGTATGCGAAAAATGCGAAAGTACGATCCAGATGAGGGCAAGTCCCAGACCTATCCGAGACATAACCGGCGTTATCCTCTTAAATATTACTTGCAACCAGGTTTCATTGACTATTTCGGTGCGGTACCGCATTACTACGTGATCCAAACCAGAAAAAGGCGAGGATCTGGCCAACAAGTATGCGAAAAATGTGAAAGTACGAGCTAGATGAGGGCAATTACCAGACCTGACCGTGACATAACCGGCGTTATCCTCTAAAATATTAATCGGAACCAGGCTTAATTGACTGTTTGAGTGTGGTAACACATTACTACGTGGTCCAAACCAGAGAGAGGCCAGGATCTGGCCAACAAGTATGCGAAAAACGCGAAAGTATGATCCAGATGATTGTAAATACCATGACTAACCCAGCCATAACCGGCGTTATCCTCTAAAATATTAATCGCAACCAGGTTTAATTGAGTGTTTTGGTGCGGAACCACAATAGTGCGGGATCCAAACCAGAAAGAGGCCAGGATCTGGCCATCAAGTATGCGAAAAATGTGAAAGTACGAGCCAGATTCCCTCAGGGGCTGCCAGCCTTTCAGCTGCAGTACGGGCTTAACGAACCCGGGGTACCCGAGTCATACACACACCGTAAGCCTCCTGTTGGTCGTCACAACGACCCATTCACAATTCCCTATTGGTTTTGTGAATGGTACGTGACGGCAGGAGGAACGGGGGTCTTGGCTTAACCGCCTGGGCCACGAGTATGGCGACTCTATAAAATCGCCCTCCAATCCTAAGCTATGGTGCGCGGCGATGGGATGCATGGTTGGGGGAGAAGGCCCAATCCCAAGCGACCACCTCCGGGGAACCTGCCGAACCCCCGGAGTATTAGGCTTACCCGGGTAAGGCGGCTCTGCCCGGGTGGACCTTTATTTCCGACCATCTCGTGGGATTTTTATGGACACAGAAAATAAAATGGGGATGGGGCGGGTTTTGTCGGTTGGGGAGGACGGAGACGGGGTTGGGGTTAGGGTGGCGGCGCTCGCGCCCCACTCAGCGCCAGGTCCGGCTGCGTGGAGGGTGGAGGAGGACGACGAGACGGCGTCGGTCTCGTCCTTCTCCTCCAGCACGAGCCACATAGGCTCTAAGAGGAAGAGGACGGGGCAGGCCGTCGTCGAGGTGGGCGGGGCGATGAGCCCGTCGGTGAGGCTGAGTTGCCTCAGGGACGAGGTGACCGAGGAGATATCGGAGAGGATCTCCTCGTCCCTGAGGCGGGTGGAGAAAGTCGCCGCTGCCTGCGCCTTTAAGGGGCAGAAAAGCGGTGGCGCGGAGGCTCTGAAGGCCGCGGCGGAGGAAATGAGGGAGGCGGCGCGGGAGCTCAGAGGGCGGAACGCCCGTCTGCAGCTCCTGTTGGAGGAGGAGCGACAGGGGAGGAGGAGGGCAGAGGCGCTGTGGAACAGCGCGGCCCTCCCTCCCATCCTCCCTCCTCCTCCACCGCCGCGTCCCTCGGCGGAGGTAAATAAGCGGAGTGCGGCGGCAGTGGTGCGGGGCACCGCGGGCCCCTCCACCCGCACTCCGCCCGTGAAGAAGTCCCCGTCCTCCTCAGAAGACGATCTTCTGAGGAGGATTGGGGACATGATTGATGGCAAGCTGGCCGCCTTCCGGGAGGAGCTCCTCGCCGGAAGAGCGGTCAGCAGGAAGGCGGTGCCTCCCCGACCTGTTCCGGTACAGTCGGGGAAGGCAAAGAAGGGCGGAGTGAAGGCTCCGCCCAGCGTTGCGGCACCAGGGCCCCGGGTCGCGACCCCCAAGGGGGGTGGTGTACCCGTGGTCGCGGTGGTCGCGTCCTCCACGGCACCCTCCCAAGGGGGGGGTGGCGTGGAGTGAGGTGGTGGGGCGGAAGGCGAAGCGGGCGGCGAGGAACGCCTCGCAACCGCAGCCTCCGCCTCCGCCGCCGGCGGCCAAGGTAAAGGCCGCGAAGGTCGGGAAGGCACGACCAGGTCGTCCCCCAAAAACGGCAGCGGTGACGCTGACCGTTGCGCAGGGGGGCGACCTGACCCTCGCGGAGGCGATGCGGCTCGCCAGGGAGAATATCTCCCTGGAAGAGCTGGGCATCGCCTCCGTGAGGGCGAAGAGGGCCGTGACCGGGGGTCTCTTGCTGGAGATCCCCGGTGCAGAAGGCGGCGCGAAGGCGGATCGTCTCGCCCAGAGGCTCCGGGAGCAGCTGGGCGAGCGAGGTGTCCGGGTCGCCCGGCCCACGAAGCGCACGGAGATGCGCGTTTGTGGGCTGGACGACTCGGTCAGCGCACAGGATGTGTCCAGTGCCCTTGCGAGGGCGGGGGACTGTCCTGTGGAGGACCTGCGGATCGGAGAGATCCGCAGGTCGCCCTCCGGCCTCGGGTCGGTGTGGGCCCGGTGCCCCCTCTCCGCCGCCCGTAAGGTGGCGGAATCCGGGAGGGTGTTGGTGGGGTGGGTTTCGGCGCGAGTGGAAATCCTCGCGCCGCGCCCGCTCCAGTGTCACCGCTGCCTCGAATTGGGGCACGTGAGGCAGTGGTGCACCTCGCCGGTGGACCGCAGCGGTCAGTGTTACCGCTGCGGTGCCAAAGAGCACCGTGCGAGCCAGTGCTCGGCGGCCCCCCACTGCCCGCTGTGTGCGGACATGGGGAGGCCAGCCGATCACAGGGTGGGGAGCAAGAAGTGCTCCCCCCCCTCCCGGAAGGAGAGGAAGAGGCGGGCTGCACCGGCTCCGGTGCCGAGGGCGGTGGCATCGTCCTCCATGGAGGTGGACGGTGCTACGGGGACGGACGGCCGGGAGGAGGCTGGCGCGGCCATTAATTAATGCCGCCCCGCCTCCTCCTCCAGGCCAACCTCAACCACTGCCGCGCGGCACAGGACTTGATGTCCCAAGTCCTCGCGGAGTGGGGGGTTGGCCTGGCGGTCGCCGCCGAGCCGTACCGCGTCCCTGATCACCCTCATTGGGTGGGCGACGCGGACGGCTTGGTGGCGACGGTATGGGGAGGGGGCGACGGGTCCCCACCGTTCTCCTTGTTGGAGCGCGGTCGGGGATTCGTCGCCGTGGACTGGGGGGGAGTCGCTGTGGTGGGGTGCTACATTTCGCCCCGTAGCGGTCACGCTGCGTTCGAGCTGTACTTGGCCGAGGTCGCGGCATGCGTGCAGCGCTACGCGGCCCGGCCGGTGCTGGTCCTGGGGGATTTTAATGCCAAGTCGGTGGCTTGGGGATCCCCCAGGACCTCCGTTCGCGGCGGGATCCTGGGCGATTGGGCGGCGGGGCTCGACCTCCGGGTATTGAACCGGGGGTCGGAGCACACATGCGTGCGGCGATATGGGGGGTCCATCGTGGATGTTGGATTCGCGACCCCCAACGCCGTGCGCATGGTGTCGGGTTGGCACGTGGTCGCGGGGGCAGAGACACTCTCCGATCACCGGTACATCCGGATGGAGGTCTCTGCCGCCGCGAGTGCATCCCGACACGGCCGCCTGCGTGGCACCCCACCACGCCGCTGGGCGCTTCGGCGCCTGGACAAGGACGCCCTGATGGCAGCTGCCCTCGCTGCAACTTGGCCGCAGGGAGCGGCCGAGTTGCCGAGCATAGAGGAGGAGGTCGCCCGGCTCGGAGCATTGGTCGCGGGTATTTGCGACGCGGCGATGCCTCGGGTCGGGCGGGCTTCTCCTCGCCGGGCGGTGTACTGGTGGTCGGACGCGATCGCGGAGTTGCGAGTCGCGACTGTCCGCGCCCGACGCCAGTACACCCGCGCGCGCCGTCGTCAACGTACAGGCGACGGCGTGGCGCGAGCGAGGGCAGCTGATGACCTGTATGGAGCATACCGCGTGGCGCGGGTTGCTCTGCAGGTCGCCATCAAAGGGGCCAAGACCCAGGCATGGAAGGAGCTCCTCCAGACCCTTGATGATGATCCATGGGGGCGCCCATATAAGGTGGTGCTGAATAAGCTCCGCCCGTGGGCGCCCCCCGTCACCGAGGGTCTTGACCCCCGGCTGCTGGAGGACGTGGTCAATACACTCTTCCCAATTGGGGAGAGGGGACCGCGTCCTCCGGCGGCGGCGGCTGTCCCAGTGGAGTGGACGGCCGAGCTGGGGGTCACGCAGGAGGAGCTGGCAGCGGCCATCAGACGGCTCGGGGTTCGTAACACGGCCCCGGGTCCGGATGGTGTGCCCGGCCGGGTTTGGGTCTTGACCCAGGGCGTCCTTGGGGCCGACCTCAGGCGGTTGTTCGACCGCTGCCTGAGGGACGGGCGATTCCCCCCCAGTTGGAAGGTGGCGAGGATGGTCCTCCTCCGGAAGGAGGGTCGGCCCGCGGAGTCTCCCTCCGCATACCGGCCCATTTGTCTCCTCGACGAGGTGGGCAAGCTCTTCGAGCGTGTGATTGCTGCCCGCCTCGTCGAGCACCTGTCGCGGGGTGATCCCGGTCTGGCCGACTGCCAGTTCGGTTTCCGGGGGGGCCGATCGACTATCGACGCGATAGGTCGTGTGAGGGCCCTCTCGGAGGCGGCCGTCTCCCGGGGAGGGGTGGCATTGGCAATATCCTTGGATATTGCCAATGCCTTTAACACCCTCCCCTGGGAAGAGATAAGGAGGGGGCTCGAATATCATCGAGTCCCCTCTTGTCTCAGGGCGGTCGTCGGGGATTATCTCCGCGGCAGGTGGATCGAGTATCCGGGCCGGGATGGTGATATGCGGAGGGAGGTGTACTGCGGTGTTCCGCAGGGGTCGGTCCTCGGGCCACTCCTGTGGAACATCGCGTACGACTCGGTGTTGCGGGCCGGCCTCCCCGACGGCGTCAGCACGGTGTGTTATGCGGATGACACACTGGTGCTGGCCGTCGGGGCGCACTGGGGGAGGGCCATGCGTCGCGCGGAGGAGGGGTCGCAACGCGTCGTCGACCGGATCAGGGGGATGGGGATGACGGTGGCGGTCCATAAGACCGAGGTGATTGCGTTTCATTCACCTCGGCAGGATCCGCCACCCCCTCTGATTCGGGTGGGTGGGGCTGACATCGAGGTGAAGCCCCAGATCAGGTATCTGGGGCTGATCCTCGATAGCCACTGGCGTTTCGAGAAGCATTTCCGCTGCCTGGTCCCCCGGTTGGAAAGGATGGTTGCGGCTCTGGGCCGGATCCTGCCCAACCTGGGGGGCCCGGCGGGCCGAGTTCGTCGCCTCTATGTGGCAATGGTCCAGTCGGTGGCCCTATACGGGGCCCCCGTCTGGGCGGACGACCTGGCTGCCTCCCGGCGCAGCATGACTATGCTGCGTCGGGTGCAGAGGCGCATGGCGCTCAGGGTCGTCCGCGGGTATCGGACCATGTCACATGAGGCGGCGACGGTTCTAGCGGGGATGCCGCCCATGGACCTGCTCGCGCGGTCGCACGCGGTGATGTACCGGCACCGCGTCGACCGTCGCGCGGGGGTGGGGGCGGTCCCGGGCGGGCAGGAACCTGCTTGGGGCGATTTGAAGCGCCAGGCCCGGCAGTCCGTGTTGCTCGCGTGGCAGGAGCGGCTGGCTCTGCCAACCGCGGGGCACCGGACTGTCGGGGCTGTTCGGCCACTCCTGAAGGAGTGGCTGGACAGAGGCCATGGCAGCCTCACCTACCGGCTGGCACAGGTATTTTCCGGGCATGGCAGCTTCGGAAGATACCTGTGCCGGATAGGGAAGGAGCCGACGGCGCGTTGCTGCCACTGCGACGCTGAGCAGGACACGGCGGATCATACCCTGGAGGTATGCCCCGCGTGGGAGGGGGAGCGCCGTGTCCTGGTCGGCGTCGTCGGGCGGGATGTCTCGCTGCCGGGCGTGGTGCGCGCCATGCTCGGCAGCGAGGAGAAGTGGAGGGCCGTGGCCTCCTTCTGCGAGAACGTAATGTTGCAGAAGGAGGCCGCGGGGAGGGAGCGCGAGCTTCAGCGGCGCGCTGAGGCTCGCGCTCGTGCGGTGGCCCGAGGTCGTCGCCCGGTCGCAAGGCGTCGCGGGCGACCGCCTCGGCGTGGCGGATGACCTAGGCTGGGAGGGGGGTCCTGAGGGGACCCTCCTCCCGCCAGGCGGCGCCGGGTCGGACTGGTTGGCGGTAGGAGTGCCTCCCCCTACCGGTCCGACGCAAGGGGAGGCACCCTCGGCGGTCTGGTGCGGCCATGAACGCCCGGCCGCCGAGGGGTGGAAACGGGGTCGCGGGCGGTTGCGAGTTGGGGCTCGCAGCCGCCACTAAACGCGGCCCCGGGACGGATAGCGGCGGGATAGAGTGGCCCCGTCCCGCCGCTATGAGGCAGTGTGTCTACTGGGGGATGGGCGCGAAAGCGCGGGCACGGGGAGGATACCGGAAGAATGCTTCGAGCGATTCCCGGTATCCTCCCAAAGCGTGCCGAAGGGTCACCGTGGGGTTTTTAGTGGGTAGGTCCCGCGCCTGTCGTTGTACGGGCGCGGGGAATCCCACACACCCCTCCCACCTCTCCCCAAGGAGGTGGGAGGGAGTCTTTCGAAGATTTTCCCCACGACAAAAAAAAAAAAAAAAAAAAAAAAAGTACGAGCCAGATGCGGGCATATCCCAGACCTACCCGAGACAGAACCGGCGTTATCCCCTTAAATATTAATCGCAACCAGGTTTAATTGACCGTTTCGATGTGGAACCACATTAGTGCGGGATCCAAACCAGAAAGAGGCCAGGATCTGGCCAACAAGTATGCGAAAAACGCGAAAGTATGAGCCAGATGATTGCAAATACCAGAACTAACCCAGACAAAACCAGAGTCTTCCTCTAAAATACTAATCGGAACAAGCTTTTGTTGACTGTTTCAGTGTGGTACCACATTACTACGTGGTCCAAACCAGAAAATAGCCAGGACCTGCCCAACAATTATAAGAAAAATGCGAAAGTACCGAGCCAGATGAGGGCAAATACCAGACCTAACCGAGACATAACTGGCGTTATCCTCTTAAATATTAATCGCAACCAGGTTTAATTGACTGCTTCGGTGTGGTACCGCATTACTGCGTGATCCAAACCTGAAAAAGGCGAGGATCTGGCCAACAAGTATGCGAAAAACGCGAAAGTATGAGCCAGATGATTGCAAATACCAGAATTAACCCAGACATAACCGGCGTTATCCTCGAAAATATTAATCGCAACCAGGTTTAATTGACTGTTTCGGTGTGGAACCACATTAGTGCGGGATCCATACCAGAAAGAGGCCAGAATCTGGCCAACAAGTATGCGAAAAACGCGAAAGTATGAGCCAGATGATTGCAAATACCTGAACTATCCCAGACATAACCAGTGACTTCCTCTAAAATACTAATCGGAAAAAGCTTTTATTGACTGTTTCAGTGTGGTACCACATTACTACATGGTCCAACTCAGAAAATGCCCACGATCTGGCGAACAAGTATGCGAAAAATGCGAAAGTACGAGCCAGATGAGGGCAAATCCCAGTGCTAACCAAGACATAACCGGTGTTATCCTCTTAAATATTAATCGCAACCAGGTTTAATTGGCTGTTTCGGTGTGGTACCGCATTACTACGTGTTCCAAACCAGAAAAAGGCCAGGATGAGGTCCAGAAGTATGCGAAAAATGCGAAATTACGAGCCAGATGAGGGCAATTACCAGACCTGACCCAGACATAACCAGCGTTATCCTCTAAAATATTAATCGGAACCAGGCTTAATTGACTGTTTCAGTGTGGTACCACATTACTACGTGATCCAAACCAGAAAGAGGCCAGGATCTGGCCAAGAAGTATGCGAAAAACGCGAAAGTATGAGCCAGATGATTGCAAATACCAGAACTATCCCAGACATAACCAGTGACTTCCTCTAAAATACTAATCGGAAAAAGCTTTTATTGACTGTTTCAGCGTGGTACCACATTACTACATGGTCCAACTCAGAAAATGCCCAGGATCTGGCGAACAAGTATGCGAAAAATGCGAAAGTACGAGCCAGATCAGGGCAAATACCAGACCTAACCCAGACATAACCGGCGTTATCCTCGAAAATATTAATCGCAACCAGGTTTAATTGACTGCTTCGGTGTGGTACAGCATTACTACGTGATCCAAACCAGAAAAAGGCCAGGATCTGGCCAACAAGTATGCGAAAAATGCGAAAGTACGAGCCAGATGAGGGCAATTACCAGACCTGACCCAGACATAACCAGCGTTATCCTCTAAAATATTAATCGGAACCAGGCTTAATTGACTGTTTCAGTGTGGTACCACATTACTACGTGATCCAAACCAGAAAGAGGCCAGGATCTGGCCAACAAGTATGCGAAATACGCGAAAGTATGATCCAGATGCTTGCAAATACCATGACTAACCCAGGCAACACCGGCGTTATCCTCTAAAATATTAATCGCAACCAGGTTTAATTGACTGTTTCGGCGTGGTACCGCATTACTACGTGATCCAAACCAGAATAAGGCCAGGATCTGGCCAACAAGTATGCGAAAAATGCGAAGGTACGAGCCAGATGAGGACAAACCCCAGACCTAACCGAGACATAACCGGCGTTATCCTCGAAAATAATAATCGCAACCAGGTTTAATTGACCGTTTCGATGTGATACCGCATTACTAAGTGATGCAAGCCAGAAAATGCTCAGGATCTGGCGAACAAGTATGCGAAAAATGCGAAAGTATGATCCAGATGATTGCAAATACCATGACTAACCCAGGCAACACCGGCGTTATCCTCTAAAATATTAATCGCAACCAGGTTTAATTGACTGTTTCAGTGTGGTACCGCATTACTACGTGATCCAAACCAGAAAAAGGCCAGGATGAGGTCAAGAAGTATGCGAAAAATGCGAAAGTACGAGCCAGATGAGGGCAAACCCCAGACCTAACACAGACATAACCGGCGTTATCCTCTAAAATATTAAACGCAACCAGGATTAATTGACTGTTTCGGTGTGGACCCACATTAGTGCGGGATCCAAACCAGAAAGAGGCCAGGATCTGGCCAACAAGTATGCGAAAAATGCGAAACTACGAGCCAGATGAGGGCAAACCTCAGACCTAACCCAGACATAACCGGCGTTATCCTCTAAAATATTAATCACAACCAGGTTTAATTGACTGTTTCGGCGTGGAACCACATTAGTGCGGGATCCAAACCTGAAAGAGGCCAGGATCTGGCCAACAAGTATGCGAAAAACGCGAAAGTACGAGCCAGATGCGGGCAAATCCCAGACCTAACCGAGACATAACCGGCATTATCCTCTCAACTATTAATCGCAACCAGGTTTAATTGACTGTTTCGGTGTGGTACCGGATTACTACGTGGTCCAAACCAGAAAAAGCCCAGGATCTTGCCAACAAGTATGCGAAAAATGCGAAAGTACGAGCCAGATGCGGGCAAATCCCAGACCTAACAGAGACATAACCGGCATTATCCTCTCAACTATTAATCGCAACCAGGTTTAATTGACTGTTTCGGTGTGGTACCGCATTACTACGTGGTCCAAACCAGAGAAAGCCCAGGATCTTGCCAACAAGTATGCGAAAAATGCGAAGGTACGAGCCAGATGAGGGCAAACCCCGGACCTAACGGAGACAAAACCGGTGTTATCCTCTTAAATATTAATCGCAACCAGGTTTAATTGACTGTTTCGGTGTGGTACCGCATTACTGCGTGTTCCAAACCAGAAAATGGCGAGGATCTGGCCAACAAGTATGCGAAAAATGCGAAAGTACGAGCCAGATGCGGGCAAATCCCCGACCTAACCGAGACATAACCGGCATTATCCTCTCAAACTATTAATCGCAACCAGGTTTAATTGACTGTTTCGGTGTGGTACCGCATTACTACGTGGTCCAAACCAGAAAAAGCCCAGGATCTTGCCAACAAGTATGCGAAAAATGCGAAGGTACGAGCCAGATGAGGACAAACCCCAGACCTAACCGAGACATAACCGGCGTTATCCTCTTAAATATTAATCGCAACCAGGTTTAATTGACTGTTTCGGTGTGGTACCGCATTACTGCGTGATCCAAACCAGAAAATGGCGAGGATCTGGCCAATAAGTATGCGAAAAATGCCAAAGCACGTGCCAGATGAGGGCAAATACCAGACCTAACCCAGACATAACCGGCGTTATCCTCTAAAATATTAATCGCAACCAGGTTTAATTGACTGCTTCGGTGTGGTACCGCATTACTGCGTGATCCAAACCTGAAAAAGGCGAGGATCTGGCCAACAAGTATGCGAAATATGCGAAGGTACGAACCTGATGAGGGCAAACCCCAGACCTAACACAGACATAACCGGCGTTATCCTCTAAAATATTAATCGCAACCTGGTTTAATTGACTGTTTCGGTGTGGTACCGCATTACTACGTGATACAAACCAGAAAAAGCCCTGTATCTGGCCAACAAGTATGCGGAAAATACGAAAGTACAAGCCAGATGCGGGCAAATCCCAGACCTAACCGAGACATAACCAGCATTATCCTCGAAAATATTAATCGCAACCAGGTTTAATTGACTGTTTCGGTGTGGAACCACATTAGTGCGGGATCCAAACCAGAATGAGGCCGGGATCTGGCCAACAAGTATGCGAAAAACGCGAAAGTATGAGCCAGATGATTGCAAATACCATGACTAACCCAGACATAACCGGCGTTATCCTCTAAAATATTGTTGCGACGGTATGAAGATTCCGCGCAATACCGCGAAATTGCATAGTCGCAATGGTGTGAAGAGGCTTCGCGATGAGGTGAAGCTGCCACACAAAAACGAGCGGATGCGAGATCCCGATCCTTCCGGTTGCTGAGAAACCGGCAACGTTTTGAAGATTAGAATTACGACAGATCGCAAGGCGAACAGACGTATTGAAAAGCACTGTTGTTAATAAAGTTCCCAGTTTACATTAGTGTGTTACGTTGTGCTGTTTTAATTGTGTTGTGACAATATGAGGCGAGCGACGAGCAATACTCCCCGGCGCAACAGTGGTGCCAGAAGCGGGATGTCGACCCGATCTACCGCCGGGGAGGGAGAGGCCGTTCCTTCCTTGGAACTGTTGTTCGAGGGCCTGCAGAGGAGCCTCGCGGCGCAGTTCCAGGAGCAGCAGAGAACTTTCGAGTCCAGGTGGGAAGAGGATCGGAAGCGGACCGAAGAGAGGCAGGCCGCGAAGGAGGCTGCCGCTTCGGCGAAGGAGGCTGCTGTGGAAGGAAGGATAAGGGCCATGGAAGACCGTTATCAGGTGCTTGCGGAGAATTTTAAAAGTGTGATCGATAACCTGTCGGCCGCGGCGTTCCGTAGCGAGGATCGCGAGTCCAGCCTTGTTAATAATTTTGTTAGGGATAATCCTGTTGTTGCTGGACTCGCGATGCCTTCCACTTCGCAGTCGGCTCCTCCGTTGGAAGCGACTGGTGGATTTCTGGGGTACGTCCTAAAACCACCAGCGTTTGATGGAAGAGCTTGTTGGGAGGAGTACCGGGTGCAATTCGAGGCGATTGCGAAGGCGAATGGATGGGATGCACCAAGGAAAGCGTTGGCCTTGGTCGCATGTCTGGAGGGGCCCGCTCGGAGTGTTTTGACTACTCTTTCCGAGGAGTCGCGTTGTGATTTTGGTGTCTTGGTTTCCGCTTTGGAGTTCCGTTTCGGAACCAAGAATTTCGCGAATCTAAATTACGTGAAATTCCAAAATTATACTCAACGGAAGGGGGAGTCGATTTCTGATTTGGCTTCGGAGATTGAGAGGTTGGCGCAGGCTTCCTTTGGTGATTGTCCAATGGAAGTCAGGGATAAGCTGGCCGCCTCTCAGTTCGTCTCCGCCCTGGCCAATGAGGAAATGAGGAGGACGCTGAGGCTAGGCGGTTTCAATACTCTCAGGGCGGCTGTGATCAGAGCCCTGGAGATTGAGGCCGTCGAGTCTGTGGCCCCTGGTCCTTGCCGTGTTAAGGACTGCATTCAGGGTGTCACTTGTTTTCCCAAGGGAAAGTTGGAGAAGAGGACTGCTGGGAAGCCGGTCTCGGAGTGCTGGAACTGCGGACAGGAGGGACATTTACAGCGGAACTGCCCGAAGAAGAGGAGGAGAGAAGAGGCCCCCTCGAAGAAGGGAAACTTGAAGAAGTCGGCGTAGAGGGGGAGACTCCGGCTTCGTTTTCTTCTACCCCCGTCGTAAGGAAGACAAACTTGTCAGAAGATTCGACTAGCGTCGAGGGAACCGTCGAGGGAAGGAGGTGTCGGTTCGTCATCGACACGGGCTCAAGTGTGAACTTAATGAAATTTCACAAGAATGACAAGTCTTGCGCGGCGGGAGTACAAGAAAACATTAACATTTACTCTGTTTCCGGTGAAAAGTTACAAATTCTAGGAAAACAATGTTTCTCTGTTACCATTGGTAGCCTCCGAACCGAGGAAGATTTTCTTTTGATTGGAATGGTTGAAGAATGCATTTTAGGAACGAACTTTCTCCGAAAGCATTCTTGCCAGCTGGATTTCATCCTAGGAAAACTCCGGATTAAAGGACATCAAGATATGGATTTGAAGAGGAATCATCCTGAAGACCGGGTCTTGAGGCTTGCGGAAATGAAGAACGAAGCTTCTACTCCGGAATTTCTTCAAGATCTGTATGGACGTTGTTCTGTCGACCTTTCCGAACAGCAGAAGACTGAATTCCGAAAGTTATTAAACGAATTTCAAGACGTTTTCGCAAGGGATCCCGATCAAGTAGGAAGATGCGATGTCGTTCAACACAGAATTGACACTGGGGATCATCGTCCGATTAAACAACCACCGCGGCGTTTGCCTATACATCGTCGTGGTGAAGTTGAAGAGCTGCTTGCGAAAATGGAAAGGCAGGGAGTAATTGAGAAATCAGGAAGTCCGTGGTCTTCTCCAATTGTACTGGTGAAGAAGAAGGATGGAAGCACCCGATTCTGTGTAGACTATCGTCGTCTTAACGAAGTCTCGAAGAAGGACTCCTATCCGCTTCCCAGGATTGAGGACACGCTGGATGCCCTGGCTGGTGCAACCTGGTTCTCGACGATAGATTTGCAAAGTGGTTACTGGCAAATTGCTGTACACGAAGAGGATAAGGAGAAAACCGCCTTTTGTGTTGGTGCTGGTCTTTGGCAATTCAAGGTGATGCCGTTTGGACTCTGCAATGCCCCTGCTACTTTCGAACGTCTTATGGATACAGTATTGACGGATTTAAACTGGAAAATCTGTCTGGTATACCTGGACGATGTTATAATTTTCGGAAGAAGTTTCGAGGAGGAAATTGAAAATTTGAGGAAAGTTTTCACCCGCCTGCGCAAGGCGAAATTGGTCATGAGCCCGAAGAAATGCAATTTCTTTTGCCGGGAAGTTAAATACCTCGGTCACATGGTTTCCGAGCAAGGCGTTAAGACGGACCCCGAGAAGATAGCCGCGGTACGAGAATGGCCTGTACCCAAAAATCAGACGGAACTGCGAAGTTTCTTAGGACTTTGCACTTATTACAGGAAATTTGTCCGAAACTTTTCAGCGATTGCAAAGCCCTTGTATCGTTTGACGGAGAGTAAGGTTTCGTTCCAATGGACAGAGGAATGCCAGAAGGTATTCGAAGACTTGAAGACACATCTTGCGAAGTCCCCTATCTTGGCTTACCCCTTGCCTGATGCGGATTTCATCTTGGACACCGACGCATCGAGCAATGGAATTGGTGCAGTCCTTTCCCAGATTCAAGGTGGGCAAGAAAAGGTGATTGCGTATTTCTCGAAGGTGCTGGGAAAGGCGGAAAGAAATTATTGTGTGACAAGAAGGGAACTATTAGCCATCGTAAAATCCATTGAGCATTTCCACCATTACCTCTATGGCCGCAAGTTCTTGGTGAGGACGGATCATGCTTCCTTAAGATGGCTCCTCTCTTTCAAGAATCCCGAAGGACAAACTGCAAGATGGATAGAGCGTCTTCAACAGTACGAGTTCGAGATCAAACATCGTGAAGGAAAGAACCACGGGAATGCAGACAGCCTTTCCCGGAGACCATGCGAAGCTTTGCAATGCAAACGCTGCTTACGTCTGGAGCAAGATCGCGAAGAAGAGCATCTTGTTCTCAGGACCACCTGCGTATCTGCGAAGACGGAAGATTGGATTAAGGCCCAGGAAGAGGATGAGGATCTGCGATTTATTCGACAAGCGAAGATTGAAGAGAATAAGCCTACTTGGCAGGATGTTTCAGCACTTTCTCCTGAAGCGAAGTACTTCTGGAAAACGTGGGATTCCTTGGAAGTACAACGTGGATTATTGTTCCGAAGGTGGGAATCTGCTGATGGAAATGAGTTCAATCGGTTATTGGTTGTACCGAAAAGCAAAATTGCCGAAGCCCTTCAGGAATGCCATGATGCGCCTTCTGGAGGACACTTTGGGGTGAGGAAGACATTGGCGAAAATTCGACAGCGCTTCTTTTGGCCGAACCACCGTCGGGACGTGGAAGATTGGTGTCGCCGGTGCCATAGCTGTTCTGCGAGGAAAGGACCTGCGGAGAAGGGAAGAGGAACCATGAAGGTTTATAACGTAGGAGCACCTTTTGAGAGGGTAGCGCTCGACGTTGTTGGTCCCCTGCCGAGGTCTTTCGCTGGGAACAGATTCGCGCTGGTTGTGATGGATTATTTTTCGAAGTGGCCAGAGGTTATTCCACTTCCCAACCAGCGGGCGACAACGATTTCCACGGCGTTGCTGAAGGAAGTGATAAGCCGACATGGAGTTCCGCTAGAGCTGCATTCTGATCAGGGTCGGAGTTTCGAATCAAGCATCTTCAGGGAACTGATGAAGATGCTTGGAATTAAGAAGACAAGGACAACTCCATTACACCCTCAGTCGGACGGGCTCGTTGAGCGGATGATTAGAACCTTGTTGCGATATTTGTCTCAGTTTGTTGCAGAACATCAAAAGGACTGGGACGAATGGATTCCAACGTTCTTGCTTGCTTATCGTTCCTCGCAACATGAAGTGACACAGAATACTCCGTCAATGGTCCTCACGGGACGGGAGCTGCGCCTTCATCTGGATCTTCTAAGGGGAGCTGTTCCTGCTGAGAGAAAGGATGAAGATGATTTCATTGAGAAAACCAAGAAAAGGATTGAAGAAGTTCACAAATTCGTTCGACAGCGGATGCGAATTTGTTCGGAAAGGACGAAATCGTGGTATGATTCGTTCTCGAGATCAATTTCCTTTGCTCCAGGAGAGAAGGTGTGGTTATACAATCCTCGAAGGACGAAAGGAAGATGCCCGAAGCTCCAATACGACTGGGAAGGACCCTACGAGGTGAAAAATCGGCTGAATGAGTTGATCTACCGGATAGTCCGTTCCCCGAAGTCCAAACCAAGGGTGGTGCATGTGAATCGACTGGCCCGGTACGATTCACGAGAGGCCCCCTGCGAAGAAACTGCGAGGTGAGGATTGAGAAAGATGGCCGACATCTTCGCCCAAGAAGAGGACGTTTCATCGCAGAAGGCGAGGATCGGGTTTTCTTACCGGCCGCGGAGGACTCTCCATTTCCGCAGGTCAGAACGGCCGGGGAAGTGCGATTCTCCCCGGGGAGGGTCGCCCCCCAGTCATGCTCGACTCTAATAGCGGAGTGGGGCACAGACGGTCGGACGGCGGAATTGTGGTATGTTCCACAACCGATCTTCGAGGAAATTCTCCTTGGAGATTGGGGAACATCCCATGGGAAGTTCTCTCGTGAGGCTGGGGGGGAATCCGCATCCGGGAAGACATCAAGAAAGAAGTACGCAAGTCGTAAGAGTCAAGAGGAGGGCGAGGATCGGTCGGGATTTAAGTTCCATCCAGAGGAATCGCACAAAGGACTTACACCGGCGCCTTGCTCAAGGTTTTTGAGTGGTGTTCCTTGGGACGAAGGACGAATGTCAAGGCGCTGACTGTCTGATAAAGGCCACTCAGGTAAATGTTCGACCTATTAGTTTATCTACTTTACAGACAGAGGTGTACAGGTTCGACGCAGCTTCGTGACAACCCGGAGGTTAGGAGACTACGGGTGAAGTTGGCTGTTCGAACAGAAAAATGCGAAAGTACGAGCCAGATGAGGGCAAATCCCAGACCTAACCGAGACATAACCGGCGTTATCCTCTTAAATACTAATCGGAACAAGCTTTTATTGGCTGTTTCGGTGTGGTACCACATTACTACGTGATCCAAACCAGAAAAAGGCCAGGAACTGGCCAACAAGTATGCGAAAAATGCGAAAGTACGAGCCAGATGAGGGCAAATCCCAGTGCTAACCAAGACATAACCAGCGTTATCCACCAAAATATTAATCGCAACCAGGCTTAATTGGCTGTTTCGGTGTGGTACCGCATTACTATGTGATCCAAACCAGAAAGAGGCCAGGATCTGGCCAACAAGTATGCGAAAAACGCGAAATTATGATCCAGATGATAGCAAATACAATGACTAACCCAGACATAACCGGCGTTATCCTCTAAAATATTAATCGCAACCAGGTTTAATTGACTGTTTCGGTGTGGAACCACATTAGTGCGGGATCCAAACCAGAAGGAGGCCAGGATCTGGCCATCAAGTATGCGAAAAATGCGAAAGTACGAGCCGGATGGTGGCGTATCCCAGAACTAACCGAGACATAACCGGCGTTATTCTCTAAAATATTAATCGCAACCAGGTTTAATTGACTGTTTCGGTGTGGTACCACATTACTATGTGATACAAGCCAGAAAGAGCCCTGTATCTGGCCAACAAGAATGCGAAAAATGCGAAAGTACGAGCAAGATGAGAGCAAATCCCAGACCTAACCGAGACATAACTGGCGTTATCCTCTTAAATATTAATCGCAACCAGGTTTACTTGACTGCTTCGGTGTGGTACCGCATTACTGCGTGATCCAAACCAGAAGGAGGCCAGGATCTGGCCATCAAGTATGCGAAAAATGCGAAAGTACGAGCCGGATGCGGGCGTATCCCAGAACTAACCGAGACATAACCGGCGTTATCCTCTAAAATATTAATCGCAACCAGGTTTAATCGACTGTTTCGATGTGGTACCGCATTACTACGTGATGCAAGCCAGAAAATGCCCTGTATCTGGCCAACAAGAATGCGAAAAATGCGAAAGTACGAGCAAGATGAGGGCAAATCCCAGACCTAACCGAGACATAACTGGCGTTATCCTCTTAAATATTAATCGCAACCAGGTTTAATTGACTGCTTCGGTGTGGTACCGCATTACTGCGTGATCCAAACCAGAAGGAGGCCAGGATCTGGCCATCAAGTATGCGAAAAATGCGAAAGTACGAGCCGGATGGTGGCGTATCCCAGAACTAACCGAGACATAACCGGCGTTATTCTCTAAAATATTAATCGCAACCAGGTTTAATTGACTGTTTCGGTGTGGTACCACATTACTATGTGATACAAGCCAGAAAGAGCCCTGTATCTGGCCAACAAGAATGCGAAAAATGCGAAAGTACGAGCAAGATGAGAGCAAATCCCAGACCTAACCGAGACATAACTGGCGTTATCCTCTTAAATATTAATCGCAACCAGGTTTAATTGACTGCTTCGGTGTGGTACCGCATTACTGCGTGATCCAAACCAGAAGGAGGCCAGGATCTGGCCATCAAGTATGCGAAAAATGCGAAAGTACGAGCCGGATGCGGGCGTATCCCAGAACTAACCGAGACATAACCGGCGTTATCCTCTAAAATATTAATCGCAACCAGGTTTAATCGACTGTTTCGATGTGGTACCGCATTACTACGTGATGCAAGCCAGAAAATGCCCAGGATCTGGCGAACAAGTATGCGAAAAATGCGAAAGTTGGAGCCAGATGAGGGCAAATCCCAGACCTAACCGAGACATAACCGCCGTTATCCTCTTAAATATTAATCGCAAACAGGTTTAATTGACTGTTTCGGTGTGGAACCACATTTGTGCGGGATCCATACCGGAAAGAGGCCAGGATCTGGCCAACAAGTATGCGAAAAACGCGAAAGTATGAGCTAGATGATTGCAAATACCAGAACTATCCCAGACATAACCAGTGTCCTCCTCTTAAATACTAATCGCAAGAAGCTTTTATTGACTGTTTCAGTGTGGTACCACATTACTACGTGGTCCAAGTCAGAAAAAAGCCAGGACCTGGCCAACAAGTATAAGAGAAATGCGAAAGTACGAGCCAGATGAGGGCAAATACCATGACTAACCAAGACATAAGCGGCGTTATCCTCTAAAATATTAATCGCAATCAGGTTTAATTGACTGTATCGGTGTGGTACCGCATTACTACGTGTTCCAAACCAGAAAAAGGCCAGGATGAGGTCAAGAAGTATGCGAAAAATGCGAAAGTACGAGCCGGATCAGGGCAAATACCAGACCTAACCCAGACATAACCGGCGTTATCCTCTAAAATATTACTCGCAACCAGGTTTAATTGACTGTTTCGGTGTGGAACCACATTAGTGCGGGATCCATACCAGAAAGAGGCCAGGATCTGGCCAACAAGTATGCGAAAAACGCGAAAGTATGAGCCAGATGATTGCAAATACCAGAACTAACCCAGACATAACCAGTGTCTTCCTCTAAAATACTAATCGGAAAAAGATTTTATTGACTGTTTCAGTGTGGTAACACATTACTACGTGGTCCAAGCCAGAAAAAAGCCAGGGTCTGGCCAACAAGTATAAGAAAAATGCGAAAGTACGAGGCAGATGAGGGCAAATCCCAGTGCTAACCAAGACATAACCAGTGTCTTCCTCTAAAATACTAATCGGAAAAAGCTTTTATTGACTGTTTCAGTGTGGTAACACATTACTACGTGGTCCAAGCCAGAAAAAAGCCAGGGTCTGGCCAACAAGTATAAGAAAAACGCGAAAGTACGAGCCAGATGAGGGCAAACCCCAGACCTAACCGAGACATAACCGGCGTTATCCTCTAAAATATTAATCGCAACCAGGTTTAATTGACTGTTTCGGTGTGGTACCGCATTACTGCGTGATCCAAACCAGAAAATGGCGAGGATCTGCCCAACAAGTATGCGAAAAATGCCAAAGCACGAACCAGATGAGGGCAAATACCAGACCTAACCCAGACATAACCGGCGTTATCCTCTAAAATATTAATCGCAACCTGGTTTAATTGTCTGCTTCGGTGTGGTCCCGCATTACTACGTGATACAAGCCAGAAAAAGCCCTGTATCTGGCCAACAAGTATGCGGAAAATGCGAAAGTACAAGCCAGATGCGGGCAAATCCCAGACCTAACCGAGACATAACCAGCGTTATCCTCGAAAATATTAATCGCAACCAGGTTTAATTGACTGTTTCGGTGTGGAACCACATTAGTGCGGGATCCATACCAGAAAGAGGCCAGGATCTGGCCAACAACTATGCGAAAAACGCAAAAGTATGAGCCAGATGATTGCAAATACCAGAACTATCCAGACATAACCAGTGACTTCCTCTAAAATACTAATCGGAAAATGCTTTTATTGACTGTTTCAGTGTGGCACCACATTACTACGTGGTCCAAACCAGAAAAAAGCGAGGACCTGGCCAACAAGTATGCGAAAAATGCGAAGGTACGAACCTGATGTGGGCGAACCCCAGCCCTAACACAGACATAACCGGCGTTATCCTCTAAAATATTAATCGCAACCTGGTTTAATTGACTGTTTCGGTGTGGTACCGCATTACTACGTGATACAAGCCAGAAAGAGCCCTGTATCTGGCCAACAAGAATGCGATAAATGCGAAATTACGAGCAAGATGAGGGCAAATCCCAGACCTTACCGAGACATAACTGTCGTTATCCTCTTAAATATTAATCGCAACCAGGTTTAATTGACTGCCTCGGTGTGGTACCGCATTACTGCGTGATCCAAACCAGAAAGAGGCCAAGATCTGGCCATCAAGTATGCGAAAAATGCGAAAGTACGAGCAAGATAAGGGCAAATCCCAGACCTAACCGAGACATAACTGTCGTTATCCTCTTAAATATTAATCGCAACCAGGTTTAATTGACTGCTTCGGTGTGGTACCGCATTACTGCGTGATCCAAACCAGAAAGAGGCCAGGATCTGGCCATCAAGTATGCGAAAAATGCGAAAGTACGAGCCGGATGCGGACGTATCCCAGACCTAACCGAGACATAACCGGCGTTATCCTCTAAAATATTAATCGCAACCTGGTTTAATTGACTGTTTCGGTGTGGTACCGCATTACTGCGTGATCCAAACCTGAAAAAGGCGAGGATCTGGCCAACAAGTATGCGAAAAACGCGAAAATATGAGCCAGATGATTGCAAATACCAGAATTAACCCAGACATAACCAGAGTCTTCCTCTAAAATACTAATCGGAACAAGCTTTTATTGACTGTCTCAGTGTGGTACCACATTACTACGTGGTCCAAACCAGAAACAAGCCAGGACCTGGCCAACAAGTATGCGAAAAATGCGAAGGTACGAACCTGATGAGGGCAAACCCCAGACCTAACACAGACATAACCGGCGTTATCCTCTAAAATATTAATCGCAACCTGGTTTAATTGTCTGCTTCGGTGTGGTCCCGCATTACTACGTGATACAAGCCAGAAAAAGCCCTGTATCTGGCCAACAAGTATGCGGAAAATGCGAATGTACAAGCCAGATGAGGGCAAATGCCAGCCCTAACCCGAGACATAAACGGCGTTATCCTCGAAAATATTAATCGCAACCAGGTTTAATTGACTGCTTCGGTGTGGTACCGCATTACTACGTGTTCCAAACCAGAAAAAGGCCAGGATGAGGTCAAGAAGTATGCGAAAAATGCGAAAGTACGAGCCAGATCAGGGCAAATGCCAGACCTAACCCAGACATAACCGGCGTTATCCTCTAAAATATTAATCGCAACCAGGTTTAATTGACTGCTTCGGTGTGGTACAGCATTACTACGTGATCCAAACCAGAAAAAGGCCAGGATCTGGCCAACAAGTATGCGAAAAATGCGAAAGTACGAGCCAGATGAGGGCAAATGCCAGACCAAACCCGAGACATAAACGGCGTTATCCTCGAAAATAATAATCGCAACCAGGTTTAATTGACCGTTTCGATGTGATACCGCATTACTAAGTGATGCAAGCCAGAAAATGCTCAGGATCTGGCGAACAAGTATGCGAAAAATGCGAAAGTATGATCCAGATGATTGCAAATACCATGACTAACCCAGGCAACACGGGCGTTATCCTCTAAAATATTAATCGCAACCAGGTTTAATTGACTGTTTCGGTGTGGTACCGCATTACTACGTGATCCAAACCAGAAAAAGGCCAGGATGAGGTCAAGAAGTATGCGAAAAATGCGAAAGTACGAGCCAGATGAGGGCAAATCCCAGACCTAACCCACATATAACCGGCGTTATCCTCTAAAATATTAATCGCAACCAGGTTTAATTGACTGTTTCGGTGTGGACCCACATTAGTGCGGGATCCAAACCAGAAAAAGGCCAGGATCTGGCGAACAAGTATGCGAAAAATGCGAAAGTACGAGCCGGATGCGGGCAAATCCCAGACCTACCCGAGACATAACCGGCATTATCCTCTCAACTATTAATCGCAACCAGGTTTAATTGACTGTTTCGGTGTGGTACCGCATTACTACGTGGTCTAAACCAGAAAAAGCCCAGGATCTTGCCAACAAGTATGCGAAAAATGCGAAGGTACGAGCCAGATGTGGGCAAACCCCAGACCCAACGGAGACATAACCGGTGTTATCCTCTTAAATATTAATCGCAACCAGGTTTAATTGACTGTTTCGGTGTGGTACCGCATTACTACGTGGTCCAAACCAGAAAAAGCCTAGGATCTTGCCAACAAGTATGCGAACAATGCGAAGGTACGAGCCAGATGAGGACAAACCTCAGACCTAACCGAGACATAACCGGCGTTATCCTCTTAAATATTAATCGCAACCAGGTTTAATTGATTGTTTCGGTGTGGTACCGCATTACTGCGTGATCCAAACCAGAAAGAGGCCAGGATCTGGCCATCAAGTATGCGAAAAATGCGAAAGTACGAGCCGGATGCGGGCGTATCCCAGACCTAACCGAGACATAACCGGCGTTATCCTCTAAAATATTAATCGCAACCTGGTTTAATTGACTGTTTCGGTGTGGTACCGCATTACTATGTGATACAAGCCAGAAAGAGCCCTGTATCTGGCCAACAAGTATGCGAAAAATGCGAAAGTACGAGCCAGATGAGGGCAAATGCCAGACCTAACCGAGACATAACTGGCGTTATCCTCTTAAATATTAATCGCAACCAGGTTTAATTGACTGTTTCGGTGTGGTACCGCATTACTGCGTGATCCAAACCAGAAAATGGCGAGGATCTGCCCAACAAGTATGCGAAAAATGCCAAAGCACGAACCAGATGAGGGCAAATACCAGACCTAACCCAGACATAACCGGCGTTATCCTCTAAAATATTAATCGCAACCTGGTTTAATTGTCTGCTTCGGTGTGGTCCCGCATTACTACGTGATACAAGCCAGAAAAAGCCCTGTATCTGGCCAACAAGTATGCGGAAAATGCGAAAGTACAAGCCAGATGCGGGCAAATCCCAGACCTAACCGAGACATAACCAGCGTTATCCTCGAAAATATTAATCGCAACCAGGTTTAATTGACTGTTTCGGTGTGGAACCACATTAGTGCGGGATCCATACCAGAAAGAGGCCAGGATCTGGCCAACAACTATGCGAAAAACGCAAAAGTATGAGCCAGATGATTGCAAATACCAGAACTATCCAGACATAACCAGTGACTTCCTCTAAAATACTAATCGCAAAAAGCTTTTATTGACTGTTTCAGTGTGGCACCACATTACTACGTGGTCCAAACCAGAAAAAAGCCAGGACCTGGCCAACAAGTATGCGAAAAATGCGAAGGTACGAACCTGATGTGGGCGAACCCCAGCCCTAACACAGACATAACCGGCGTTATCCTCTAAAATATTAATCGCAACCTGGTTTAATTGACTGTTTCGGTGTGGTACCGCATTACTACGTGATACAAGCCAGAAAGAGCCCTGTATCTGGCCAACAAGAATGCGATAAATGCGAAATTACGAGCAAGATGAGGGCAAATCCCAGACCTAACCGAGACATAACTGTCGTTATCCTCTTAAATATTAATCGCAACCAGGTTTAATTGACTGCTTCGGTGTGGTACCGCATTACTGCGTGATCCAAACCAGAAAGAGGCCAAGATCTGGCCATCAAGTATGCGAAAAATGCGAAAGTACGAGCAAGATAAGGGCAAATCCCAGACCTAACCGAGACATAACTGTCGTTATCCTCTTAAATATTAATCGCAACCAGGTTTAATTGACTGCTTCGGTGTGGTACCGCATTACTGCGTGATCCAAACCAGAAAGAGGCCAGGATCTGGCCATCAAGTATGCGAAAAATGCGAAAGTACGAGCCGGATGCGGACGTATCCCAGACCAAACCGAGACATAACCGGCGTTATCCTCTAAAATATTAATCGCAACCTGGTTTAATTGACTGTTTCGGTGTGGTACCGCATTACTGCGTGATCCAAACCTGAAAAAGGCGAGGATCTGGCCAACAAGTATGCGAAAAACGCGAAAATATGAGCCAGATGATTGCAAATACCAGAATTAACCCAGACATAACCAGAGTCTTCCTCTAAAATACTAATCGGAACAAGCTTTTATTGACTGTCTCAGTGTGGTACCACATTACTACGTGGTCCAAACCAGAAACAAGCCAGGACCTGGCCAACAAGTATGCGAAAAATGCGAAGGTACGAACCTGATGAGGGCAAACCCCAGACCTAACACAGACATAACCGGCGTTATCCTCTAAAATATTAATCGCAACCTGGTTTAATTGACTGTTTCGGTGTGGTACCGCATTACTACGTGATACAAGCCAGAAAGAGCCCTGTATCTGGCCAACAAGAATGCGATAAATGCGAAATTACGAGCAAGATGAGGGCAAATCCCAGACCTAACCGAGACATAACTGTCGTTATCCTCTTAAATATTAATCGCAACCAGGTTTAATTGACTGCTTCGGTGTGGTACCGCATTACTGCGTGATCCAAACCAGAAAGAGGCCAGGATCTGGCCATCAAGTATGCGAAAAATGCGAAAGTACGAGCCGGATGCGGACGTATCCCAGACCTAACCGAGACATAACCGGCGTTATCCTCGAAAATATTAATCGCAACCAGGTTTAATTGACTGTTTCGGTGTGGTACCGCAATACTACGTGATCCAAACCAGAAAAAGGCCAGGATGAGGTCAAGAAGTATGCGAAAAATGCGAAAGTACGAGCCAGATGAGGGCAAATCCCAGACCTAACCCACATATAACCGGCGTTATCCTCTAAAATATTAATCGCAACCAGGTTTAATTGACTGTTTCGGTGTGGACCCACATTAGTGCGGGATCCAAACCAGAAAAAGGCCAGGATCTGGCGAACAAGTATGCGAAAAATGCGAAAGTACGAGCCGGATGCGGGCAAATCCCAGACCTACCCGAGACATAACCGGCATTATCCTCTCAACTATTAATCGCAACCAGGTTTAATTGACTGTTTCGGTGTGGTACCGCATTACTACGTGGTCTAAACCAGAAAAAGCCCAGGATCTTGCCAACAAGTATGCGAAAAATGCGAAGGTACGAGCCAGATGAGGGCAAACCCCAGACCCAACGGAGACATAACCGGTGTTATCCTCTTAAATATTAATCGCAACCAGGTTTAATTGACTGTTTCGGTGTGGTACCGCATTACTACGTGGTCCAAACCAGAAAAAGCCCAGGATCTTGCCAACAAGTATGCGAACAATGCGAAGGTACGAGCCAGATGAGGACAAACCTCAGACCTAACCGAGACATAACCGGCGTTATCCTCTTAAATATTAATCGCAACCAGGTTTAATTGACTGTTTCGGTGTGGTACCGCATTACTGCGTGATCCAAACCAGAAAGAGGCCAGGATCTGGCCATCAAGTATGCGAAAAATGCGAAAGTACGAGCCGGATGCGGGCGTATCCCAGACATAACCGAGACATAACCGGCGTTATCCTCTAAAATATTAATCGCAACCTGGTTTAATTGACTGTTTCGGTGTGGTACCGCATTACTATGTGATACAAGCCAGAAAGAGCCCTGTATCTGGCCAACAAGTATGCGAAAAATGCGAAAGTACGAGCCAGATGAGGGCAAATGCCAGACCTAACCGAGACATAACTGGCGTTATCCTCTTAAATATTAATCGCAACCAGGTTTAATTGACTGCTTCGGTGTGGTACCGCATTACTGCGTGATCCAAACCTGAAAAAGGCGAGGATCTGGCCAACAAGTATGCGAAAAACGCGAAAGTATGAGCCAGATGATTGCAAATACCAGAATTAACCCAGACATAACCAGAGTCTTCCTCAAAATACTAATCGGAAAAAGCTTTTATTGACTGTTTCAGTGTGGTACCACATTACTACGTGGTCCAAACCAGAAAAAGCCAGGACCTGGCCAACAAGTATGCGAAATATGCGAAGGTACGAACCTGATGAGGGCAAACCCCAGACCTAACACAGACATAACCGGCGCTATCCTCTAGAATATTAATCGCAACCTGGTTTAATTGACTGTTTCGGTGTGGTACCGCATTACTACGTGATACAAGCCAGAAAAAGCCCTGTATCTGGCCATCAAGTATGCGGAAAATGCGAAAGTACAAGCCAGATGCGGGCAAATCCCAGACCTAACCGAGACATAACCGGCGTTATCCTCGAAAATATTAATCGCAACCAGGTTTAATTGACCGTTTCGATGTGATACCGCATTACTAAGTGATGCAAGCCAGAAAATGCTCAGGATCTGGCGAACAAGTATGCGAAAAATGCGAAAGTATGATCCAGATGATTGCAAATACCATGACTAACCCAGGCAACACCGGCGTTATCCTTTAAAATATTAATCGCAACCAGGTTTAATTGACTGTTTCGGTGTGGTACCGCATTACTACGTGATCCAAACCAGAAAAAGGCCAGGATCTGGCCATCAAGTATGCGAAAAATGCGAAAGTACGAGCCAGATGCGAGCGTATCCCAGACCTAACCGAGACATAACCGGCGTTATCCTCTAAAATATTAATCGCAACCTGGTTTAATTGACTGTTTCGGTGTGGTACCGCATTACTATGTGATACAAGCCAGAAAGAGCCCTGTATCTGGCCAACAAGAATGCGAAAAATGCGAAAGTACGAGCAAGATGAGGGCAAATCTCAGACCTAACCGAGACATAACTGGCGTTATCCTCTTAAATATTAATCGCAACCAGGTTTAATTGACTGCTTCGGTGTGGTACCGCATTACTGCGTGATCCAAACCAGAAAGAGGCCAGGATCTGGCCATCAAGTATGCGAAAAATGCGAAAGTACGAGCCGGATGCGGGCGTATCCCGGACCTAACCGAGACATAACCGGCGTTATCCTCTAAAATATTAATCGCAGCCTGGTTTAATTGACTGTTTCGGTGTGGTACCGCATTACTATGTGATACAAGCCAGAAAGAGCCCTGTATCTGGCCAACAAGTATGCGAAAAATGCGAAAGTACGAGCCAGATGGTTGCAAATCCCAGACCTAACCGAGACATACCCTGCGTTAGCCTCTTAAATATTAATCGCAACCAGGTTTAATTGACTGCTTCGGTGTGGTACCACATTACTGCGTGATCCAAACCTGAAAAAGGCGAGGATCTGGCCAACAAGTATGCGAAAAACGCGAAAGTATCAGCCAGATGATTGCAAATACCAGAACTAACCAAGACATAGCCAGAGTCTTCCTCTAAAATACTAATCGGAACTAGCTTTTATTGACTGTTTCAGAGTGGTACCACATTACTACGTGGTCCAAACCAGAAAAAAGCCAGGACCTGGCCAACAAGTATGCGAAAAATGCGAAGGTACGAACCTGATGAGGGCAAACCGCAGACCTAACACAGACATAACCGGCGTTATCCTCTAAAATATTAATCGCAACCTGGTTTAATTGACTGTTTCGGTGTGGAACCGCATTACTACGTGATACAAGCCAGAAAAAGCCCTGTATCTGGCCAACAAGTATGCGGAAAATGCGAAAGTACAAGCCAGATGCGGGCAAATCCCAGACCTAACCGAGACATAACCGGCGTTATCCTCGAAAATATTAATCGCAACCAGGTTTAATTGACCGTTTCGATGTGATACCGCATTACTAAGTGATGCAAGCCAGAAAATGCTCAGGATCTGGCGAACAAGTATGCGAAAAATGCGAAAGTATGATCCAGATGATTGCAAATACCATGACTAACCCAGGCAACACCGGCGTTATCCTTTAAAATATTAATCGCAACCAGGTTTAATTGACTGTTTCGGTGTGGTACCGCATTACTACGTGATCCAAACCAGAAAAAGGCCAGGATCTGGCCATCAAGTATGCGAAAAATGCGAAAGTACGAGCCAGATGTGGGCGTATCCCAGACCTAACCGAGACATAACCGGCGTTATCCTCTAAAATATTAATCGCAACCTGGTTTAATTGACTGTTTCGGTGTGGTACCGCATTACTATGTGATACAAGCCAGAAAGAGCCCTGTATCTGGCCAATAAGAATGCGAAAAATGCGAAAGTACGAGCCAGATGAGGGCAAATGCCAGACCTAACCGAGACATAACTGGCGTTATCCTCTTAAATATTAATCGCAACCAGGTTTAATTGACTGCTTCGGTGTGGTACCGCATTACTGCGTGATCCAAACCAGAAAGAGGCCAGGATCTGGCCATCAAGTATGCGAAAAATGCGAAAGTACGAGCCGGATGCGGGCGTATCCCGGACCTAACCGAGACATAACCGGCGTTATCCTCTAAAATATTAATCGCAACCTGGTTTAATTGACTGTTTCGGTGTGGAACCGCATTACTACGTGATACAAGCCAGAAAAAGCCCTGTATCTGGCCAACAAGTATGCGGAAAATGCGAAAGTACAAGCCAGATGAGGGCAAATCCCAGACCTAACCGAGACATAACCGGCGTTATCCTGTTAAATATTAATCGCAACCAGGTTTAATTGACTGTTTCGGTTTGGAACCACATTACTATGTGATACAAGCCAGAAAGAGCCCTGTATCTGGCCAATAAGAATGCGAAAAATGCGAAAGTATGAGCCTGATGGTTGCAAATCCCAGACCTAACCGAGACATACCCTGCGTTAGCCTCTTAAATATTAATCGCAACCAGGTTTAATTGACTGCTTCGGTGTGGTACCACATTACTGCGTGATCCAAACCTGAAAAAGGCGAGGATCTGGCCAACAAGTATGCGAAAAACGCGAAAGTATCAGCCAGATGATTGGAAATACCAGAACTAACCAAGACATAGCCAGAGTCTTCCTCTAAAATACTAATCGGAACTAGCTTTTATTGACTGTTTCAGAGTGGTACCACATTACTACGTGGTCCAAACCAGAAAAAAGCCAGGACCTGGCCAACAAGTATGCGAAAAATGCGAAGGTACGAACCTGATGAGGGCAAACCCCAGACCTAACACAGACATAACCGGCGTTATCCTCTAAAATATTAATCGCAACCTGGTTTAATTGACTGTTTCGGTGTGGAACCGCATTACTACGTGATAGAAGCCAGAAAAAGCCCTGTATCTGGCCAACAAGTATGCGGAAAATGCGAAAGTACAAGCCAGATGAGGGCAAATCCCTGACCTAACCGAGACATAACCGGCGTTATCCTGTTAAATATTAATCGCAACCAGGTTTAATTGACTGTTTCGGTTTGGAACCACATTAGTGCGGGATCCATACCAGAAAAAGGCCAGGATCTGGCCAACAAGTATGCGAAAAACGCGAAAGTATGAGCCTGATGATTGCAAATACCAGAACTATCCCAGCCATAACCAGTGACTTCCTCTAAAATACTAATCGGAAAAAGCTTTTATTGACTGTTTCAGTGTGGTACCACGTTACTACGTGGTCCAAGTCAGAAAATGCCCAGGATCTGGCGAACAAGTATGCGAAAATTGCGAAAGTACGAGCCAGATGAGGGCAAATCCCAGTGCTAACAAAGACATAACCGGCGTTATCCTCTTGAATATTAATCGCAACCAGGTTTAAATGGCTGTTTCGGTGTGGTATAGCATTACTACGTGATCCAAACCAGAAAAAGGCCAGGATCTGGCCAACAAGTATGCGAAAAACGCGAAAGTACGAGCCAGATGAGGGCAATTACCAGACCTGACCGAGACATAACCAGCGTTATCCTCTAAAATATTAATCCGAACCAGGCTTAATTGACTGTTTCAGTGTGGTACCACATTACTACGTGGTCCAAACCAGAAGGAGGCCAGGATCTGGCCAACAAGTTTGCGAAAAACGCGAAAGTATGAGCCAGATGATTGGAAATACCAGAACTATCCCAGACATAACCAGTGACTTCCTCTAAAATACTAATCGCAAAAAGCTTTTATTGACTGTTTCAGTGTGGTACCACGTTACTACGTGATCCAAACCAGAAAAAGGCCAGGATCTTGCCAACAAGTATGCGAAAAATGCCAAAGTACGAGCCAGATGAGGGCAAATACCAGACCTAACCCAGACATAACCGGCGTTATCCTCTAAATTATTAATCGCAACCAGGTTTAATTGACTGTTTCGGTGTGGTACCGCATTACTACGTGATACAAGCCAGAAAAAGCCCTGTATCTGGCCAACAAGTATGCGGAAAATGCGAAAGTACGAGCCAGATGCGGTTAAATCCCAGACCTAACCGAGACATAACCGGCGTTATCCTCTAAATTATTAATCGCAACCAGGTTTAATTGACTGTTTCGGTGTGGTACCGCATTACTACGTGATACACGCCAGAAAAAGCCCTGTATCTGGCCAACAAGTATGCGGAAAATGCGAAAGTACGAGCCAGATGAGGGCAAATCCCAGACCTAACCGAGACATAACCGGCGTTATCCTGTTAAATATTAATCGCAACCAGGTTTAATTGACTGTTTCGGTGCGGTACCGCTTTACTGCGTGATCCTAACCAGAAAATGGCGGGGATCTGGCCAACAAGTATGCGAAAAATGCCAAAGTACGAGCCAGGTGGGGGCAAATACCAGACCAAACCGAGACATAACCGGCGTTATCCTCTAAAATATTACTCGCAACCAGGTTTAATTGACTGTTTCGGTGTGGAACCACATAAGTGCGGGATCCATACCAGAAAGGGGCCAGGATCTGGCCAACAAGTATGCGAAAAACGCGAAAGTATGAGCCAGATGATTGCAAATACCAGAACTAACCCAGACATAACCAGTGCCTTCCTCTAAAATACTAATCGGAAAAGCTTTTATTGACTGTTTCAGTGTGGTAACACATTACTACGTGGTCCAAGCCAGAAAAAGCCCAGGATCTGGCCAACAAGTATGCGAAAAATACGAAAGTATGAGGAAGATGGTTGCAAATACCAGACGTAACCCAGACATAACTGGCGTTATCCTCTAAAATATAAACCGCAACCAGGTTTAATTGACTGTTTCGGTGTCGTACCACAGTACTACGTGGTCCAACCCAGAAAAAGGCAAGGATCTGACCATTCAAGTATGCGAAAAATGCGGAAGTACGAGCCAGACGAGGGCAAATCCCAGTCCTAACCGAGACATAACCGTCGGTATCTTCAAAATATTAATCGCAACCAGGTTTAATTGACTGTTCCGGTGTGGTACCGCATTACTACGTGATCCAAACCAGAAAAATCCCTGGATCTGGCCAACAAGTATGCGAAAAATGCGAAAGTACGAGCCAGATGAGGGCAAATACCAGACCTAACCGAGACATAACCGGCGTTATCCTCTAAAATAATAATCGCAACCAGGTTTAATTGACTGTTGCGGTGTGGTAACGCATTACTACGTGATCCAAACCAGAAAAAGCCCTGGATTTGGCCAGCAAGTATGCGAAAAATGCGAAAGTACGAGCCATATGGGGGCAAATAACAGACCTAACCGAGACATAACCGGCGTTATCCTCCACAATATTACTCGGATCCAGGTTTAATTGACTGTTTCAGGGTGGTACCACATTAATACGTGATCCTAACCAGAAAAAAACCCAGGATCTGGCAAACAAGTATGCGAAAAGTGTGAAAGTATGAGCTAAATGATGGTAAATACCAGATTTAACCCAGACCTAACCGGTGTTATCCTCTGAAATATTGTTCGAAACCAGGTTTACTTGACAGTTTCAGTGTGGTACCACATTACTACGTGATCCCAACCAGAAAAAAACCCATGACCTGGCCAAGAAGAATGCGAAAGGTGCGAAAGTATCAGGCAGATGACTGCAAATACCAGACGCAACCCAGACCTAACCGGCGTTATCCTCTAAAATATTAATCGGAACCAGGTTTTATTGACTGTTTCATTGTGGTACCACACTACTACGTGATCCAAACCAGAAAAAGGCCAGGATCTGGCCATTCAAGTATGCGAAAAGTGCGAAAGTATGTGCTAGATGCTGGCAAATACCAGACCTAACCCAGACATAACCGGCGTTATCCCCCAAAATATTACTCGGAACCAGGTTTAATTGACTGTTTCAGTGTGGTACCACATTACTACGTGGGCCAAGCCAGAAAAAGGCCAAGATCTGACCATTCAAGTATGCGAAAAGTGCGAAAGTATGTGCTAGATGATGGCAAATACCAGACCTAACCCAGACATAACCGGCGTTATCCCCCAAAATATTACTCGGAACCAGGTTTAATTGACTGTTTCAGTGTGGTACCACATTAATACGTGATCCCACCAGAAAAAAACCCAGGACCTGGCCAACAAGTATGCGAAAGGTGCGAAAGTATGTGCTAGATGATGGCAAATACCAGACCTAACCCAGTCATAACCGGCGTTATCCTCCAAAATATTACTCGGAACCAGGTTTAATTGACTGTTTCAGTGTGGTACCACATTGCTACGTGATCTAAGTCAGAAAAAGCCCAGGATCTGGCCAACAAGTATGTCAAAAATGCGAAAGTATGAGGAAGATGGTTGCAAATACCAGACGTTACCCAGTCATAACCGGCAATATCCTCTAAAATCTTTATCGCAACCAGGTTTAATTGACTGTTTCGGTGTCGTACCACATTACTACGTTATCCAGACCAGAAAAAGCCCAGGATCTGGCCAACAAGTATGCGAAAAATACGAAAGTATGAGGAAGATGGTTGCAAATACCAGACGTAACCCAGACATAACTGGCGTTATCCTCTAAAATATACACAGCAACCAGGTTTAATTGACTGTTTCGGTGTCGTACCACAGTACTACGTGGTCCAACCCAGAAAAAGGCAAGGATCTGACCATTCAAGTATGCGAAAAATGCGAAAGTACGAGCCAGACGAGGGCAAATCCCAGTCCTAACCGAGACATAACCGTCGCTATCTTCAAAATATTAATCGCAACCAGGTTTAATTGACTGTTCCGGTGTGGTACCACATTACTACGTGGTCCAAACCAGCAAAAGCCCAGGATCTGGCCAACAAGTATGTGAAAAATGCGAAAGTATGAGCCAGATGATTGCAAATACCAGACCTAACTCAGACCTAACCGGTGTCATCCTCTGAAATATTGTTCGAAACCAGGTTTACTTGACTGTTTCAGTGTTGTACCACATTAATACGTGATCCCAACCAGAAAAAAACCCAGGACCTGGCCAACAAGTATGCGTAAGATGCGAAAGTATGTGCTAGATGATGGCAAATACCAGACCTAACCCAGCCATAACCGGCGTTATCCTCCAAAATATTACTCGGAACCAGGTTTAATTGACTGTTCCAGTGTGGTACCACATTGGTACGTGATCCAAGTCAGAAACAGCCCAGGATATGGCCAACAAGTATGTCAAAAGTGCGAAAGTATGTGGAAGATAATTGCAAATACCAGACGTAACCCAGTCATTACCGGCGTTATCCTCTAAAATATTAATCGCAACCAGGTTTAATTGACTGTTTCGGTGTGGTACCACATTACTACGTGGTCCAAACCAGAAAAAGCCCAGGAGCTGGCCAACAAGTATGTGAAAAATGCGAAAGTATGAGCTAGATGATGGCAAATTCCAGACCTAACCCAGACCTAACCGGTGTTATCCTCTGAAATATTGTTCGAAACCAGGTTTTCTTGACTGTTTCAGTGTGGTATAACATTACTACGTGATCCAAACCAGAAAAAGCCCAGGATCTGGCCAACAAGTATGCGAAAAATGCGAAGGTACGAGCCAGATGAGGGGCAAATCCCAGACCTAACCGAGACATAACCGGCGCTATCCTCTAAAATATTAATAGCAACCAGGTTTAATAGACTGTTGCAGTGTGGTAACGCATTACTACGTGATCCAAACCAGAAAAAGCCCAGGATCTGGCCAACAAGTATGCGAAAAATGCGAAGGTACGAGCCAGATGAGGGGCAAATCCCAGACCTAACCGAGACATAACCGGCGTTATCCTCTAAAATATTAATCGCAACCAGGTTTAATTGACAGTTTCGGTGTGATATCACATTACTACGTGATCCAATCCAGAAAAAGCCCAGGATATGGCCAACAAGTATGCGAAAAATGCGATAGTATGTGGGAGATAATTGCAAATACCAGACGTAACCCAGTCATAACCGGCGTTATCCTGTAAAATATTTATGGCAACCAGGTTTAATTGACTGTTTCGGTGTCGTTCCACATTACTACGTGATCCAAACCAGAAAAAGCCCAGGATCTGGCCAACAAGTATGTCAAAAATGCGAAAGTATGAGGAAGATGATTGCAAATACCAGACGTAACCCAGTCATAACCGGCGTTATCCTGTAAAATATTTATGGCAACCAGGTTTACTTGACTGTTTCGGTGTCGTACCACATTACTACGTGATCCAAACCAGAAAAAGCCCAGGATCTGGCCAACAAGTATGTCAAAAATGCGAAAGTATGAGGAAGATGATTGCAAATTCCAGAACTAACCCAGACATAACCGGCGTTATCCTGTAAAATATTTATGGCAACCAGGTTTAATTGACTTTTTCGGTGTCGTACCACATTACTACGTGATCCAAACCAGAAAAAGCCCAGGATCTGGCCAACAAGCATGTCAAAAGTGCGAAAGTATGAGCCAGATGATTGCAAATACCAGAACTAACCCAGACATAACCGGCGTTATCCTGTAAAATATCAATCGGAACCAGGTTTAATTGACTGTTTCGGTGTCGTACCACAGTACTACGTGGTCCAACCCAGAAAAAGGCAAGGATCTGACCATTCAAGTATGCGAAAAATGCGAACGTACGAGCCAGATGAGGGCAAATCCCACTCGTAACCGAGACATAACCGTCGCTATCTTCTAAAATATTAATCGCAACCAGGTTTAATTGACTGTTCCGGTGTGGTACCGCATTACTACGCGATCCAAACCAGAAAAAGCCCAGCATCTGGCCAACAAGTATGCGAAAAATGCAAAAGTATGAGCCAGATGATTGCAAATACCAGACCTAACCCAGACATAACCGGCGTTATCCTCCAAAATATTACTCGGAACCTGGTTTAGTTGACTGTTTCAGTGTGGCACCACATTGGTACGTGATCCAAGTCAGAAACAGCCCAGGATCTGGCCAACAAGTATGTCAAAAGTGCGAAAGTATGAGGAAGATAATTGCAAATACCAGACCTAACCCAGACCTAACCGGTGTTATCCTCTGAAATATTGTTCGAAACCAGGTTTTCTTGACTGTTTCAGTGTGGTACCACATTAATACGTGATCCCAACCAGAAAAAAACCCAGGACCTGGCCAACAAGTATGCGAAAGATGCGAAAGTATGTGCTAGATGATGGCAAATACCACCACCTAACCCAGACATAACAGGCGTTATCCTTGAAAATATTACTCTGAACCAGGTTCAATTGACTGTTTCAGTGTGGTACCACATTACAACGTGGGCCAAGCCAGAAAAAGGCCAGGATCTGACCATTCAAGTATGCGAAAAGTGCGAAAGTATGTGCTAGATGATTGCAAATACCAGACCTAACCCAGACCTAACCGGTGTTATCCTCTGAACTATTGTTCGAAACCAGGTTTACTTGACTGTTTCAGTGTTGTACCACATTAATACGTGATCCCAACCAGAAAAAAACCCAGGACCTGGCCAACAAGTATGCGTAAGATGCGAAAGTATGTGCTAGATGAGGGGCAAATCCCAGACCTAACCGAGACATAACCGGCGTTATCCTCTAAAATATTAATAGCAACCAGGTTTAATTGACTGTTGCGGTGTGGTAACGCATTACTACGTGATCCAAACCAGAAAAAGCCCAGGACCTGGCCAACAAGTATGCGAAAAATGCGAAGGTACGAGCCAGATGAGGGGCAAATCCCAGACCTAACCGAGACATAACCGGCGTTATCCTCTAAAATATTAATCGCAACCAGGTTTAATTGACAGTTTCGGTGTGGTACCACATTACTACGTGATCCAAACCAGAAAAAGCCCAGGATATGGCCAACAAGTATGCGAAAAATGCGATAGTATGAGGGAGATAATTGCAAATACCAGACGTAACCCAGTCATAACCGGCGTTATCCTCTAAAATATTAATCGCAACCAGGTTTAATTGACTGTTTCGGTGTGGTACCGCATTACTACGTGATCCAAACCAGAAAAAGCCCAGGATCTGGCCAACAAGTATGCGAAAAATGCGAAGGTACGAGCCAGATGAGGGGCAAACCCCCAGGCCTAACCGAGACATAACCGGCGTTATCCTCTAAAATATTAATAGCAACCAGGTTTAATTGACTGTTGCGGTGTGGTAACGCATTACTACGTGATCCAAACCAGAAAAAGCCCAGGATCTGGCCAGCAAGTATGCGAAAAATGCGAAAGTACGAGCCATATGGGGGCAAATACCAGACCTAACCGAGACATAACCGGCGTTATCCTCCAAAATATTACTCGGAACCTGGTTTAATTGACTGTTTTAGTGTGGTACCACATTGCTACGTGATCTAAGTCAGAAAAAGCCCAGGATCTGGCCAACAAGTATGTCAAAAATGCGAAAGTATGAGGAAGATGATTGCAAATACCAGACGTAACCCAGCCATAACCGGCGTTATCCTGTAAAATATTTATGGCAACCAGGTTTAATTGACTGTTTCGGTGTCGTACCACATTACTACGTGATCCAAACCAGAAAAAGCCCAGCATCTGGCCAACAAGTATGCGAAAAATGCGAAAGTATGAGACAGATGATTGCAAATACCAGAACTAACCCAGGCATAACCGGCGTTATTCTCTAAAATATCAATCGGAACCAGGTTAAATTGACAGTTTCAGTGTGGTACCACATTACTACGTGGGCCAAGCCAGAAAAAGGCCAGGATCTGACCATTCCAGTATGCGAAAAGTGCGAAAGTATGTGCTAGATGATTGCAAATACCAGACCTAACCCAGACATAACCGGCGTTATCCTCCAAAATTTTACTCGGAACCTGGTTTAATTGACTGTTTCAGTGTGGTACCACATTGGTACGTGATCCAAACCAGAAAAAGCCCAAGATCTGGCCAACAAGTATGTCAAAAGTGCGAAAGTATGAAGAAGATAATTGCAAATACCAGACGTAACCCAGTCATAACCGGCGGTATCCTCTAAAATATTAATCGCAACCAGGTTTAATTGACAGTTTCAGTGTGGCACCACATTACTACGTCGGCCAAGCCAGAAAAAGGCCAGGATCTGACCATTCAAGTATGCGAAAAGTGCGAAAGTATGTGCTAGATGATTGCAAATACCAGACCTAACCCAGACATAACCGGCGATATCCTCCAAAATATGACTCGGAACCTGGTTTAATTGACTGTTTCAGTGTGGTACCACATTACTACGTGGTCCAAGCCTGAAAAATGCCAGGATCTGGCCAACAAGTGTGCGCAAAATGCGAAAGTATCAGCTAGATGATGGCAAATTCCAGACCTAACCCAGACCTAACCGGTGTTATCCTCT
Source organism: Colletes latitarsis (assembly GCF_051014445.1). NCBI lineage: Eukaryota > Metazoa > Arthropoda > Insecta > Hymenoptera > Colletidae > Colletes > Colletes latitarsis. The sequence continues at coordinate 1,673,232 of NW_027488368.1, read as the reverse complement.
GAAATATTGTTCGAAACCAGGTTTACTTGACTGTTTCAGTGTGGTACCACATTAATACGTGATCCCAACCAGAAAAAAACCCAGGGCCTGGCCAACAAGTATTGCGAAAGATGCGAAAGTATGTGCTAGATGATGGCAAATACCAGACCTAACCCAGACATAACCGGCGTTATCCTCCAAAATATTACTCGGAACCAGGTTTAATTGACTGTTTCAGTGTGGTACCACATTGCTACGTGATCTAAGTCAGAAAAAGCCCAGGATCTGGCCAACAAGTATGTCAAAAATGCGAAAGTATGAGTAAGATGATTGCAAATGCCAGACGTAACCCAGTCATAACCGGCGGTATCCTCTAAAATCTTTATCGCAACCAGGTTTAATTGACGGTTTCGGTGTCGTACCACATTACTACGTGATCCAAACCAGAAAAAGCCCAGGATCAGGCCAACAAGTATGTCAAAAATGCGAAAGTATGAGGAAGATGATTGCAAAAACCAGACGTTAACCAGAAATAACTGGCGTTATCCTCTAAAATATTAATCGCAACCAGGTTTAATTGACTGTTTCGGTGTCGTACCACAGTACTACGTGGTCCAACCAGAAAAAAACCCAGGACCTGGCCAACAAGTATGCGAAAGATGCGAAAGTATGTGCTAGATGATGGCAAATACCAGACCTAACCCAGACATAACCGGCGTTATCCTCTAAAATATTTATAGCAACCAGGTTTAATTGACTGTTGCGGTGTGGTAACGCACTACTACGTGATCCAAACCAGAAAAAGCCCAGGATTTGGCCAGCAAGTATGCGAAAAATGCGAAAGTACGAGCCATATGGGGGCAAATACCAGACCTAACCGAGACATAACCGGCGTTATCCTCCAAAATATTACTCGGAACCAGATTTAATTGACTGTTTCAGTGTGGTACCACATTGCTACGTGATCTAAGTCAGAAAAAGCCCAGGATCTGGCCAACAAGTATGACAAAAATGCGAAAGTATGAGGAAGATGATTGCAAATACCTGACATAACCCAGTCATAACCGGCGTTATCCTCTAAAATATTTATAGCAACCAGATTTAATTGACTGTTTCGGTGTGGTACCGCATTACAACGTGATCCAAACCAGAAAAAGCCCAGCATCTGGCCAACAAGTATGCGAAAAATGCGAAAGTATGAGACAGATGATTGCAAATACCAGAACTAACCCAGACATAACCGGCGTTATCCTCCAAAATATCAATCGGAAACAGGTTTAATTGACAGTTTCAGTGTGGTACCACATTACTACGTGGGCCAAGCCAGAAAAAGGCCAGGATCTGACCATTCAAGTATGCGAAAAGTGCGAAAGTATGTGCTAGATGATTGCAAATACCAGACCTAACCCAGACCTAACCGGTGTTATCCTCTGAAATATTGTTCGAAACCAGGTTTTCTTGACTGTTTCAGTGTGGTACCACATTACTACGCCATCCAAACCAGAAAAAGCCCAGGATCTGGCCAAGAAGTATGCGAAAAATGCGAAGGTACGGGCCAGATGAGGGGCAAATCCCAGACCTAACCGAGACATAACCGGCGTTATCCTCTAAAATATTAATAGCAACCAGGTTTAATTGACTGTTGCGGTGTGGTAACGCATTACTACGTGATCCAAACCAGAAAAAGCCCAACATCTGGCCAACAAGTATGCGAAAAATGCGAAAGTATGAGACAGATGATTGCAAATGCCAGAACTAACCCAGACATAACCGGCGTTATCCTCCAAAATATCAATCGGAAACAGGTTTAATTGACAGTTTCAGTGTGGTACCACATTACTACGTGGGCCAAGCCGGAAAAAGGCCAGGATCTGACCATTCAAGTATGCGAAAAGTGCGAAAGTATGTGCTAGATGATTGCAAATACCAGACATAACCCAGACCTAACCGGTGTTATCCTCTGAATTATTGTTCGAAACCAGGTTTTCTTGACTGTTTCAGTGTGGTACCACATTACTACGCGATCCAAACCAGAAAAAGCCCAGGATTTGACCAGCAAGTATGCGAAAAATGCGAAAGTACGAGCCATATGGCGGCAAACACCGAGACACTAACCGAGACATAACCGGCGTTATCCTCCAAAATATTACTCGGAACCTGGTTTATTTGACTGTTTCAGTGTGGTACCACATTGCTACGTGATCTAAGACAGAAAAAGCCCAGGATCTGGCCAACAAGTATGTCAAAAATGCGAAAGTATGAGTCCGGATGATTGCAAATACCAGAACTCACCCAGACATAACCGGCGTTATCCTCTAAAATATTAATCGCAACCAGGTTTAATTGACAGTTTCGGTGTGGTACCGCATTACTACGTGGTCCAAGTCTGAAAAATGCCAGTGATCTGGCCAACAAGTGTGCGCAAAATGCGAAAGTATGAGCTAGATGATGGCAAATTCCAGACCTAACCCAGACCTAACCGGTGTTATCCTCTAAAATATTAATAGCAACCAGGTTTAATTGACTGCTGCGGTGTGGTAACGCATTACTACGTGATCCAAACCAGAAAAAGCCCAGGATTTGACCAGCAAGTATGCGAAAAATGCGAAAGTACGAGCCAGATGAGGGGCAAATCCCAGACCTAACCGAGACATAACCGGCGTTATCCTCTAAAATATTAATAGCAACCAGGTTTAATTGACTGCTGCGGTGTGGTAACGCATTACTACGTGATCCAAACCAGAAAAAGCCCAGGATTTGCCCAGCAAGTATGCGAAAAATGCGAAAGTACGAGCCAGATGAGGGGCAAATCCCAGACCTAACTGAGACATAACCGGCGTTATCCTCTAAAATATTAATCGCAACCAGGTTTAATTGACAGTTTCGGTGTGGTACCACATTACTACGTGATCCAAACCAGAAAAAGTCCAGGATATGGCCAACAAGTATGCGAAAAATGCGATAGTATGAGGGAGATAATTGCAATTACCAGACGTAACCCAGTCATAACCGGCGTTATCCTCTAAAATATTAATCGCAACCAGGTTTAGTTGACTGTTTCGGTGTGGTACCGCATTACTACGTGATCCAAACCAGAAAAAGCCCAGGATCTGGCCAACAAGTATGCGAAAAATGCGAAGGTACGAGCCAGATGAGGGGCAAACCCCCAGACCTAACCGAGACATAACCGGCGTTATCCTCTAAAATATTAATAGCAACCAGGTTTAATTGACTGTTGCGGTGTGGTAACGCATTACTACGTGATCCAAACCAGAAAAAGCCCAGGATTTGACCAGCAAGTATGCGAAAAATGCGAAAGTACGAGCCATATGGCGGCAAACACCGAGACACTAACCGAGACATAACCGGCGTTATCCTCCAAAATATTACTCGGAACCTGGTTTATTTGACTGTTTCAGTGTGGTACCACATTGCTACGTGATCTAAGACAGAAAATGCCCAGGATCTGGCCAACAAGTATGTCAAAAATGCGAAAGTATGAGGAAGATGATTGCAAATACCAGACGTAACCCAGACATAACTGGCATTATCCTCTAAAATATTAATCGCAACCAGGTTTAATTGACTGTTTCGGTGTGGTACCGCATTACTACGTGATCCAAACCAGAAAAAGCCCAGGATCTGGCCAAGAAGTTTGCGAAAAATGCGAAGGTACGAGCCAGATGAGGGGCAAATCCCAGACCTAACCGAGACATAACCGGCGTTATCCTCTAAAATATTAATCGCAACCAGGTTTAATTGACAGTTTCGGTGTGGTACCGCATTACTACGTGATCGAAACCAGAAAAAGCCCAGGATCTGGCCAACATGTATGCGAAAAATGCGAAGGTATGAGCCAGATGAGGGGCAAACCCCCAGACCTAACCGAGACATAACCGGCGTTATCCTCTAAAATATTAATAGCAACCAGGTTTAATTGACTGTTGCGGTGTGGTAACGCATTACTACGTGGTCCAAACCAGAAAAAGCCCAGGATTTGACCAGCAAGTATGCGAAAAATGCGAAAGTACGAGCCATATGGCGGCAAACACCGAGACACTAACCGAGACATAACCGGCGTTATCCTCCAAAATATTACTCGGAACCTGGTTTATTTGACTGTTTCAGTGTGGTACCACATTGCTACGTGATCTAAGACAGAAAAAGCCCAGGATCTGGCCAACAAGTATGTCAAAAATGCGAAAGTATGAGGAAGATGATTGCAAATACCAGACGTAACCCAGACATAACTGGCATTATCCTCTAAAATATTAATCGCAACCAGGTTTAATTGACTGTTTCGGTGTGGTACCGCATTACTACGTGATCCAAACCAGAAAAAGCCCAGGATCTGGCCAAGAAGTTTGCGAAAAATGCGAAGGTACAAGCCAGATGAGGGGCAAATCCCAGACCTAACCGAGACATAACCGGCGTTATCCTCCAAAATATTAATCGCAACCAGGTTTACTTGACTGTTTCAGTGTTGTACCAGATTAATACGTGATCCCAACCAGAAAAAAACCCAGGACCTGGCCAACAAGTATGCGAAAGATGCGAAAGTATGTGCTAGATAATGGCAAATACCAGACCTAACCCAGACATAACCAGCGTTATCCTCCAAAATATTTCTCGGAACCAGGTTTAATTCACTGTTTCAGTGTGGTACCACATTGGTACGTGATCCAAACCAGCAAAAGCCCAGGATCTGGCCAACAATTATGTGAAAAATGCGAAAGTATGAGCCAGTCGAGGGCAAATCCCAGTCCTAACCGAGACATAACCGTCGCTATCTTCAAAATATTAATCGCAACCAGGTTTAATTGACTGTTCCGGTGTGGTACCACATTACTACGTGGTCCAACCCAGAAAAAGGCAAGGATCTGACCAACAAGTATGCGAACAATGCGAAAGTATGAGTCCCGATGATTGCAAATACCAGAACTCACCCAGACATGACCGGCGTTATCCTCTAAAATATTAATCGCAACCAGGTTTAATTGACAGTTTCGGTGTGGTACCGCATTACTACGTGGTCCAAGTCTGAAAAATGCCAGTGATCTGGCCAACAAGTGTGCGCAAAATGCGAAAGTATGAGCTAGATGATGGCAAATTCCAGACCTAACCCAGACCTAACCGGTGTTATCCTCTAAAATATTAATAGCAACCAGGTTTAATTGACTGCTGCGGTGTGGTAACGCATTACTACGTGATCCAAACCAGAAAAAGCCCAGGATTTGACCAGCAAGTATGCGAAAAATGCGAAAGTACGAGCCAGATGAGGGGCAAATCCCAGACCTAACCGAGACATAACCGGCGTTATCCTCTAAAATATTAATAGCAACCAGGTTTAATTGACTGCTGCGGTGTGGTAACGCATTACTACGTGATCCAAACCAGAAAAAGCCCAGGATTTGCCCAGCAAGTATGCGAAAAATGCGAAAGTACGAGCCAGATGAGGGGCAAATCCCAGACCTAACCCAGACATAACCGGCGTTATCTTCCAAAATATTACTCGGAACCTGGTTTCATTGACTGTTTGAGTGTGGTACCACATTGGTACGTGATCCAAACCAGAAAAAGCCCAGGATCTGGCCAGCAAGTATGTCAAAAGTGCGAAAGTATGAGGAAGATAATTGCAAATACCAGACGTAACCCAGTCATAACCGGCGGTATCCTCTAAAATATTAATCGCAACCAGGTTTAATTGACTGTTGCGGTGTGGTACCGCATTACTACGTGATCCAAACCAGAAAAACCACAGGATCTGGCCAACAAGTATGCGTAAGATGCGAAAGTATGTGCTAGATGATGGCAAATACCAGACCTAACACAGACATAACCGGCGTTATCCTCCAAAATATTACTCGGAACCAGGTTTAATTGACAGTTTCGGTGTGGTACCACATTACTACGTGGTCCAAGTCTGAAAAATGCCAGTGATCTGGCCAACAAGTGTGCGCAAAATGCGAAAGTATGAGCTAGATGATGGCAAGTTGCAGACCTAACCGGTGTTATCCTCTGAAATATTGTTCGAAACCAGGTTTTCTTGACTGTTTCAGTGTGGTACCACATTACTACATGATCCAAACCGGAAAAAGCCCAGGATCTGGCCAACAAGTATGCGAAAAATGCGAAGGTACGAGCCAGATGAGGGGCAAATCCCAGACCTAACCGAGACATAACCGGCGTTATCCTCTAAAATATTAATAGGAACCAGGTTTAATTGACTGTTGCGGTGTGGTAACGCATTACTACGTGATCCAAACCAGAAAAAGCCCAGGATTTGGCCAGCAAGTATGCGAAAAATGCGAAAGTACGAGCCAGATGAGGGGCAAATCCCAGACCTAACCGAGACATAACCGGCGTTATCCTCTAAAATATTAATAGCAACCAGGTTTAATTGACTGTTGCGGTGTGGTAACGCATTACTACGTGATCCAAAACAGAAAAAGCCCAGGATATGGCCAACAAGTATGCGAAAAAGCGAAGGTACGAGCCAGATGAGGGGCAAATCCCAGACCTAACCGAGACATAACCGGCGTTATCCTCTAAAATATTAATCGCAACCAGGTTTAATTGACTGTTTCGGTGTGGTACCGCATTACTACGTGATCCAAACCAGAAAAAGCCCAGGATCTGGCCAAGAAGTTTGCGAAAAATGCGAAGGTACGAGCCAGATGAGGGGCAAATCCCAGACCTAACCGAGACATAACCGGCGTTATCCTCTAAAATATTAATCGCAACCAGGTTTACTTGACTGTTTCAGTGTGGTACCACATTACTACGTGGGCCAAGCCAGAAAAAGGCCGGGATCTGACCATTCAAGTATGCGAAAAGTGCGAAAGTATGTGCTAGATGATTGCAAATACCAGACCTAACCCAGACATAACCGGCGTTATCTTCCAAAATATTACTCGGAACCTGGTTTCATTGACTGTTTGAGTGTGGTACCACATTACTACGTGATCCAAACCAGAAAAAGCCCAGGATATGGCCAACAAGTATGCGAAAAATGCGATAGTATGAGGGAGATAATTGCAAATACCAGACGTAACCCAGTCATAACCGGCGTTATCCTCTAAAATATTAATCGCAACCAGGTTTAATTGACTGTTTCGGTGTGGTACCGCATTACTACGTGATCCAAACCAGAAAAAGCCCAGGATCTGGCCAAGAAGTTTGCGAAAAATGCGAAGGTACGAGCCAGATGAGGGGCAAATCCCAGACCTAACCGAGACATAACCGGCGTTATCCTCTAAAATATTAATCGCAACCAGGTTTACTTGACTGTTTCAGTGTTGTACCAGATTAATACGTGATCCCAACCAGAAAAAAACCCAGGACCTGGCCAACAAGTATGCGAAAGATGCGAAAGTATGTGCTAGATGATGGCAAATACCAGACCTAACCCAGACATAACCAGCGTTATCCTCCAAAATATTACTCGGAACCAGGTTTAATTCACTGTTTCAGTGTGGTACCACATTGGTACGTGATCCAAGTCAGAAACAGCCCAGGATCTGGCCAACAAGTATGTCAAAAGTGCGAAAGTATGAGGAAGATAATTCCAAATACCAGACGTAACCCAGTCATAACTGGCGTTATCCTCTAAAATATTAATCGCAACCAGGTTTAATTGACTGTTTCTATGTGGTACCACATTACTACGTGGTCCATACCAGAAAATGCCCAGGATCTGGCCAACAAGTATGCGAACAATGCGAAAGTATGAGTCCCGATGATTGCAAATACCAGAACTCACCCAGACATAACCGGCGTTATCCTCTAAAATATTAATCGCAACCAGGTTTAATTGACAGTTTCGGTGTGGTACCACATTACTACGTGGTCCATACCAGAAAATGCCCAGGATCTGGCCAACAAGTATGCGAACAATGCGAAAGTATGAGTCCCGATGATTGCAAATACCAGAACTCACCCAGACATAACCGGCGTTATCCTCTAAAATATTAATCGCAACCAGGTTTAATTGACAGTTTCGGTGTGGTACCACATTACTACGTGGTCTAAGTCTGAAAAATGCCAGGATCTGGCCAACTAGTGTGCGCAAAATGCGAAAGTATGAGCTAGATGATGGCAAATTCCAGACCTAACCCAGACCTAACCGGTGTTATCCTCGGAAATATTGTTCGAAACCAGGTTTACTTGACTGTTTCAGTGTGGTACCACATTAATACGTGATCCCAACCAGAAAAGAACCCAGGACCTGGCCAACAAGTATGCGAAAGATGCGAAAGTATGAGCCAGATGATTGCAAATACCAGAACTAACCCAGACATAACCGGCGTTATCCTCTAAAATATCAATCGGAACCAGGTTTAATTGACAGTTTCAGTGTGTCACCACATTACTACGTGGGCCAAGCCAGAAAAAGGCCAGGATCTGACCATTCAAGTATGCGAAAAGTGCGAAAGTATGTGCTAGATGATTGCAAATACCAGACCTAACCCAGACATAACCGGCGTTATCCTCCAAAATATTACTCGGAACCTGGTTTAATTGGCTGTTTCAGTGTGGTACCACATTACTACGTGGTCCAAGCCTGAAAAATGCCAGGATCTGGCCAACAAGTGTGCGCAAAATGCGAAAGTATCAGCTAGATGATGGCAAATTCCAGACCTAACCCAGACCTAACCGGTGTTATCCTCTGAAATATTGTTTGAAACCAGGTTTACTTGACTGTTTCAGTGTGGTACCACATTAATACGTGATCCCAACCAGAAAAAGCCCAGGATCTGGTCAACAAGTATGCGAAAAATGCGAAAGTATGAGCCAGATGATTGCAAATACCAGACCTAACCCAGACCTAACCGGTGTTATCCTCTGAAATATTGTTCGAAACCAGGTTTACTTGACTGTTTCAGTGTTGTACCACATCAATACGTGATCCCAACCAGAAAAAAACCCAGGACCTGGCCAACAAGTATGCGAAAGATGCGAAAGTATGAGCCAGATGATTGCAAATACCAGAACTAACCCAGACATAACCGGCGTTATCCTCTAAAATATCAATCGGCACCAGGTTTAATTGACAGTTTCAGTGTGTCACCACATTACTACGTGGGCCAAGCCAGAAAAAGGCCAGGATCTGACCATTCAAGTATGCGGAAAGTGCGAAAGTATGTGCTAGATGATTGCAAATACCAGACCTAACCCAGACATAACCGGCGTTATCCTACAAAATATTACTCGGAACCTGGTTTAATTGACTGTTTCAGTGTGGTACCACATTACTACGTGGGCCAAGCCAGAAAAAGGCCGGGATCTGACCATTCAAGTATGCGAAAAGTGCGAAAGTATGTGCTAGATGATTGCAAATACCAGACCTAACCCAGACATAACCGGCGTTATCTTCCAAAATATTACTCGGAACCTGGTTTCATTGACTGTTTGAGTGTGGTACCACATTGGTACGTGATCCAAACCAGAAAAAGCCCAGGATCTGGCCAGCAAGTATGTCAAAAGTGCGAAAGTATGAGGAAGATAATTGCAAATACCAGACGTAACCCAGTCATAACCGGCGGTATCCTCTAAAATATTAATCGCAACCAGGTTTAATTGACTGTTGCGGTGTGGTACCGCATTACTACGTGATCCAAACCAGAAAAACCACAGGATCTGGCCAACAAGTATGCGTAAGATGCGAAAGTATGTGCTAGATGATGGCAAATACCAGACCTAACACAGACATAACCGGCGTTATCCTCCAAAATATTACTCGGAACCAGGTTTAATTGACAGTTTCGGTGTGGTACCACATTACTACGTGGTCCAAGTCTGAAAAATGCCAGTGATCTGGCCAACAAGTGTGCGCAAAATGCGAAAGTATGAGCTAGATGATGGCAAGTTGCAGACCTAACCGGTGTTATCCTCTGAAATATTGTTCGAAACCAGGTTTTCTTGACTGTTTCAGTGTGGTACCACATTACTACATGATCCAAACCGGAAAAAGCCCAGGATCTGGCCAACAAGTATGCGAAAAATGCGAAGGTACGAGCCAGATGAGGGGCAAATCCCAGACCTAACCGAGACATAACCGGCGTTATCCTCTAAAATATTAATAGCAACCAGGTTTAATTGACTGTTGCGGTGTGGTAACGCATTACTACGTGATCCAAACCAGAAAAAGCCCAGGATTTGGCCAGCAAGTATGCGAAAAATGCGAAAGTACGAGCCAGATGAGGGGCAAATCCCAGACCTAACCGAGACATAACCGGCGTTATCCTCTAAAATATTAATAGCAACCAGGTTTAATTGACTGTTGCGGTGTGGTAACGCATTACTACGTGATCCAAAACAGAAAAAGCCCAGGATATGGCCAACAAGTATGCGAAAAAGCGAAGGTACGAGCCAGATGAGGGGCAAATCCCAGACCTAACCGAGACATAACCGGCGTTATCCTCTAAAATATTAATCGCAACCAGGTTTAATTGACTGTTTCGGTGTGGTACCGCATTACTACGTGATCCAAACCAGAAAAAGCCCAGGATCTGGCCAAGAAGTTTGCGAAAAATGCGAAGGTACGAGCCAGATGAGGGGCAAATCCCAGACCTAACCGAGACATAACCGGCGTTATCCTCTAAAATATTAATCGCAACCAGGTTTACTTGACTGTTTCAGTGTGGTACCACATTACTACGTGGGCCAAGCCAGAAAAAGGCCGGGATCTGACCATTCAAGTATGCGAAAAGTGCGAAAGTATGTGCTAGATGATTGCAAATACCAGACCTAACCCAGACATAACCGGCGTTATCTTCCAAAATATTACTCGGAACCTGGTTTCATTGACTGTTTGAGTGTGGTACCACATTACTACGTGATCCAAACCAGAAAAAGCCCAGGATATGGCCAACAAGTATGCGAAAAATGCGATAGTATGAGGGAGATAATTGCAAATACCAGACGTAACCCAGTCATAACCGGCGTTATCCTCTAAAATATTAATCGCAACCAGGTTTAATTGACTGTTTCGGTGTGGTACCGCATTACTACGTGATCCAAACCAGAAAAAGCCCAGGATCTGGCCAAGAAGTTTGCGAAAAATGCGAAGGTACGAGCCAGATGAGGGGCAAATCCCAGACCTAACCGAGACATAACCGGCGTTATCCTCTAAAATATTAATCGCAACCAGGTTTACTTGACTGTTTCAGTGTTGTACCAGATTAATACGTGATCCCAACCAGAAAAAAACCCAGGACCTGGCCAACAAGTATGCGAAAGATGCGAAAGTATGTGCTAGATGATGGCAAATACCAGACCTAACCCAGACATAACCAGCGTTATCCTCCAAAATATTACTCGGAACCAGGTTTAATTCACTGTTTCAGTGTGGTACCACATTGGTACGTGATCCAAGTCAGAAACAGCCCAGGATCTGGCCAACAAGTATGTCAAAAGTGCGAAAGTATGAGGAAGATAATTCCAAATACCAGACGTAACCCAGTCATAACTGGCGTTATCCTCTAAAATATTAATCGCAACCAGGTTTAATTGACTGTTTCTGTGTGGTACCACATTACTACGTGGTCCATACCAGAAAATGCCCAGGATCTGGCCAACAAGTATGCGAACAATGCGAAAGTATGAGTCCCGATGATTGCAAATACCAGAACTCACCCAGACATAACCGGCGTTATCCTCTAAAATATTAATCGCAACCAGGTTTAATTGACAGTTTCGGTGTGGTACCACATTACTACGTGGTCCATACCAGAAAATGCCCAGGATCTGGCCAACAAGTATGCGAACAATGCGAAAGTATGAGTCCCGATGATTGCAAATACCAGAACTCACCCAGACATAACCGGCGTTATCCTCTAAAATATTAATCGCAACCAGGTTTAATTGACAGTTTCGGTGTGGTACCACATTACTACGTGGTCTAAGTCTGAAAAATGCCAGGATCTGGCCAACTAGTGTGCGCAAAATGCGAAAGTATGAGCTAGATGATGGCAAATTCCAGACCTAACCCAGACCTAACCGGTGTTATCCTCGGAAATATTGTTCGAAACCAGGTTTACTTGACTGTTTCAGTGTGGTACCACATTAATACGTGATCCCAACCAGAAAAGAACCCAGGACCTGGCCAACAAGTATGCGAAAGATGCGAAAGTATGAGCCAGATGATTGCAAATACCAGAACTAACCCAGACATAACCGGCGTTATCCTCTAAAATATCAATCGGAACCAGGTTTAATTGACAGTTTCAGTGTGTCACCACATTACTACGTGGGCCAAGCCAGAAAAAGGCCAGGATCTGACCATTCAAGTATGCGAAAAGTGCGAAAGTATGTGCTAGATGATTGCAAATACCAGACCTAACCCAGACATAACCGGCGTTATCCTCCAAAATATTACTCGGAACCTGGTTTAATTGGCTGTTTCAGTGTGGTACCACATTACTACGTGGTCCAAGCCTGAAAAATGCCAGGATCTGGCCAACAAGTGTGCGCAAAATGCGAAAGTATCAGCTAGATGATGGCAAATTCCAGACCTAACCCAGACCTAACCGGTGTTATCCTCTGAAATATTGTTCGAAACCAGGTTTACTTGACTGTTTCAGTGTGGTACCACATTAATACGTGATCCCAACCAGAAAAAAACCCAGGGCCTGGCCAACAAGTATGCGAAAGATGCGAAAGTATGTGCTAGATGATGGCAAATACCAGACCTAACCCAGACATAACCGGCGTTATCCTCCAAAATATTACTCGGAACCAGGTTTAATTGACTGTTTCAGTGTGGTACCACATTGCTACGTGATCTAAGTCAGAAAAAGCCCAGGATCTGGCCAACAAGTATGTCAAAAATGCGAAAGTATGAGAAAGATGATTGCAAATACCAGACGTAACCCAGTCATAATCGGCGGTATCCTCTAAAATCTTTATCGCAACCAGGTTTAATTGACTGTTACGGTGTCGTACCACATTACTACGTGATCCAAACCAGAAAAAGCCCAGGATCAGGCCAACAAGTATGTCAAAAATGCGAAGGTATGAGGAAGATGATTGCAAAAACCAGACGTAACCCAGACATAACTGGCGTTATCCTCTAAAATATTAATCGCAACCAGGTTTAATTGACTGTTTCGGTGTCGTACCACAGTACTACGTGGTCCAACCAGAAAAAAACCCAGGACCTGGCCAACAAGTATGCGAAAGATGCGAAAGTATGTGCTAGATGATGGCAAATACCAGACCTAACCCAGACATAACCGGCGTTATCCTCTAAAATATTAATAGCAACCAGGTTTAATTGACAGTTTCGGTGTGGTACCGCATTACTACGTGGTCCAAGTCTGAAAAATGCCAGTGATCTGGCCAACAAGTGTGCGCAAAATGCGAAAGTATGAGCTAGATGATGGCAAATTCCAGACCTAACCCAGACCTAACCGGTGTTTTCCTCTGAAATATTGTTCGAAACCAGGTTTTCTTGACTGTTTCAGTGTGGTACCACATTACTACGTGATCCAATCCGGAAAAAGCCCAGGATCTGGCCAACAAGTATGCGAAAAATGCGTAGGTACGAGCCAGATGAGGGGCAAATCCCAGACCTAACCGAGACATAACCGGCGTTATCCTCTAAAATATTAATAGCAACCAGGTTTAATTGACTGTTGCGGTGTGGTAGCGCATTACTACGTGATCCAAACCAGAAAAAGCCCAGGATTTGGCCAGCAAGTATGCGAAAAATGCGAAAGTACGAGCCAGATGAGGGGCAAATCCCAGACCTAACCGAGACATAACCGGCGTTATCCTCTAAAATATTAATAGCAACCAGGTTTAATTGACTGCTGCGGTGTGGTAACGCATTACTACGTGATCTAAGTCAGAAAAAGCCCAGGATCTGGCCAACAAGTATGTCAAAAATGCGAAAGTATGAGAAAGATGATTGCAAATACCAGACGTAACCCAGTCATAATCGGCGGTATCCTCTAAAATCTTTATCGCAACCAGGTTTAATTGACTGTTACGGTGTCGTACCACATTACTACGTGATCCAAACCAGAAAAAGCCCAGGATCAGGCCAACAAGTATGTCAAAAATGCGAAGGTATGAGGAAGATGATTGCAAAAACCAGACGTAACCCAGACATAACTGGCGTTATCCTCTAAAATATTAATCGCAACCAGGTTTAATTGACTGTTTCGGTGTCGTACCACAGTACTACGTGGTCCAACCAGAAAAAAACCCAGGACCTGGCCAACAAGTATGCGAAAGATGCGAAAGTATGTGCTAGATGATGGCAAATACCAGACCTAACCCAGACATAACCGGCGTTATCCTCTAAAATATTAATAGCAACCAGGTTTAATTGACAGTTTCGGTGTGGTACCGCATTACTACGTGGTCCAAGTCTGAAAAATGCCAGTGATCTGGCCAACAAGTGTGCGCAAAATGCGAAAGTATGAGCTAGATGATGGCAAATTCCAGACCTAACCCAGACCTAACCGGTGTTTTCCTCTGAAATATTGTTCGAAACCAGGTTTTCTTGACTGTTTCAGTGTGGTACCACATTACTACGTGATCCAATCCGGAAAAAGCCCAGGGTCTGGCCAACAAGTATGCGAAAAATGCGTAGGTACGAGCCAGATGAGGGGCAAATCCCAGACCTAACCGAGACATAACCGGCGTTATCCTCTAAAATATTAATAGCAACCAGGTTTAATTGACTGTTGCGGTGTGGTAGCGCATTACTACGTGATCCAAACCAGAAAAAGCCCAGGATTTGGCCAGCAAGTATGCGAAAAATGCGAAAGTACGAGCCAGATGAGGGGCAAATCCCAGACCTAACCGAGACATAACCGGCGTTATCCTCTAAAATATTAATAGCAACCAGGTTTAATTGACTGCTGCGGTGTGGTAACGCATTACTACGTGATCCAAACCAGAAAAAGCCCAGGATTTGGCCAGCAAGTATGCGAAAAATGCGAAAGTACGAGCCAGATGAGGGGCAAATCCCAGACCTAACCGAGACATAACCGGCGTTATCCTCTAAAATATTAATAGCAACCAGGTTTAATTGACTGCTGCGGTGTGGTAACGCATTACTACGTGATCCAAACCAGAAAAAGCCCAGGATTTGGCCAGCAAGTATGCGAAAAATGCGAAAGTACGAGCCAGATGAGGGGCAAATCCCAGACCTAACCGAGACATAACCGGCGTTATCCTCTAAAATATTAATCGCAACCAGGTTTAATTGACAGTTTCGGTGTGGTACCACATTACTACGTGATCCAAACCAGAAAAAGCCCAGGATCTGGCCAACAAGTATGCGAAAAATGCGAAGGAACGAGCCAGATGAGGGGCAAACCCCCAGACCTAACCGAGACATAACCGGCGTTATCCTCTAAAATATTAATAGCAACCAGGTTTAATTGACTGTTGCGGTGTGGTAACGCATTACTACGTGATCCAAACCAGAAAAAGCCCAGGATTTGACCAGCAAGTATGCGAAAAATGCGAAAGTACGAGCCATATGGCGGCAAACACCGAGACACTAACCGAGACATAACCGGCGTTATCCTCCAAAATATTACTCGGAACCTGGTTTATTTGACTGTTTCAGTGTGGTACCACATTGCTACGTGATCTAAGACAGAAAAAGCCCAGGATCTGGCCAACAAGTATGTCAAAAATGCGAAAGTATGAGGAAGATGATTGCAAATACCAGACGTAACCCAGACATAACTGGCATTATCCTCTAAAATATTAATCGCAACCAGGTTTAATTGACTGTTTCGGTGTGGTACCGCATTACTACGTGATCCAAACCAGAAAAAGCCCAGGATCTGGCCAAGAAGTTTGCGAAAAATGCGAAGGTACGAGCCAGATGAGGGGCAAATCCCAGACCTAACCGAGACATAACCGGCGTTATCCTCTAAAATATTAATCGCAACCAGGTTTAATTGACAGTTTCGGTGTGGTACCGCATTACTACGTGATCGAAACCAGAAAAAGCCCAGGATCTGGCCAACATGTATGCGAAAAATGCGAAGGTATGAGCCAGATGAGGGGCAAACCCCCAGACCTAACCGAGACATAACCGGCGTTATCCTCTAAAATATTAATAGCAACCAGGTTTAATTGACTGCTGCGGTGTGGTAACGCATTACTACGTGGTCCAAACCAGAAAAAGCCCAGGATTTGACCAGCAAGTATGCGAAAAATGCGAAAGTACGAGCCATATGGCGGCAAACACCGAGACACTAACCGAGACATAACCGGCGTTATCCTCCAAAATATTACTCGGAACCTGGTTTATTTGACTGTTTCAGTGTGGTACCACATTGCTACGAGATCTAAGACAGAAAAAGCCCAGGATCTGGCCAACAAGTATGTCAAAAATGCGAAAGTATGAGGAAGATGATTGCAAATACCAGACGTAACCCAGACATAACTGGCATTATCCTCTAAAATATTAATCGCAACCAGGTTTAATTGACTGTTTCGGTGTGGTACCGCATTACTACGTGATCCAAACCAGAAAAAGCCCAGGATCTGGCCAAGAAGTTTGCGAAAAATGCGAAGGTACAAGCCAGATGAGGGGCAAATCCCAGACCTAACCGAGACATAACCGGCGTTATCCTCCAAAATATTAATCGCAACCAGGTTTACTTGACTGTTTCAGTGTTGTACCAGATTAATACGTGATCCCAACCAGAAAAAAACCCAGGACCTGGCCAACAAGTATGCGAAAGATGCGAAAGTATGTGCTAGATAATGGCAAATACCAGACCTAACCCAGACATAACCAGCGTTATCCTCCAAAATATTTCTCGGAACCAGGTTTAATTCACTGTTTCAGTGTGGTACCACATTGGTACGTGATCCAAGTCAGAAACAGCCCAGGATCTGGCCAACAAGTATGTCAAAAGTGCGAAAGTATGAGGAAGATAATTCCAAATACCAGACGTAACCCAGTCATAACTGGCGTTATCCTCTAAAATATTAATCGCAACCAGGTTTAATTGACTGTTTCGGTGTGGTACCACATTACTACGTGGTCCATGCCAGAAAATGCCCAGGATCTGGCCAACAAGTATGCGAACAATGCGAAAGTATGAGTCCCGATGATTGCAAATACCAGAACTCACCCAGACATGACCGGCGTTATCCACTAAAATATTAATCGCAACCAGGTTTAATTGACAGTTTCGGTGTGGTACCACATTACTACGTGGTCCAAGCCTGAAAAATGCCAGGATCTGGCCAACAAGTGTGCGCAAAATGCGAAAGTATGAGCTAGATGATGGCAAATTCCAGACCTAACCCAGACCTAACCGGTGTTATCCTCGGAAATATTGTTCGAAACCAGGTTTACTTGACTGTTTCAGTGTGGTACCACATTAATACGTGATCCCAACCAGAAAAGAACCCAGGACCTGGCCAACAAGTATGCGAAAGATGCGAAAGTATGAGCCAGATGATTGCAAATACCAGAACTAACCCAGACATAACCGGCGTTATCCTCTAAAATATCAATCGGAACCAGGTTTAATTGACCGTTTCAGTGTGTCACCACATTACTACGTGGGCCAAGCCAGAACAAGGCCAGGATCTGACCATTCAAGTATGCGAAAAGTGCGAAAGTATGTGCTAGATGATTGCAAATACCAGACCTAACCCAGACATAACCGGCGTTATCCTCCAAAATATTACTCGGAACCTGGTTTAATTGACTGTTTCAGTGTGGTACCACATTACTACGTGGGCCAAGCCAGAAAAAGGCCAGGATCTGACCATTCAAGTATGCGAAAAGTGCGAAAGTATGTGCTAGATGATTGCAAATACCAGACCTAACCCAGACATAACCGGCGTTATCTTCCAAAATATTACTCGGAACCTGGTTTCATTGACTGTTTGAGTGTGGTACCACATTGGTACGTGATCCAAACCAGAAAAAGCCCAGGATCTGGCCAGCAAGTATGTCAAAAGTGCGAATGTATGAGGAAGATAATTGCAAATACCAGACGTAACCCAGTCATAACCGGCGGTATCCTCTAACATATTAATCGCAACCAGGTTTCATTGACTGTTGCGGTGTGGTACCGCATTACTACGTGATCCAAACCAGAAAAAGCCCAGGATCTGGCCAACAAGTATGCGAAAAATGCGAAAGTATGAGCCAGATGATTGCAAATACCAGACCTAACCCAGACCTAACCGGTGTTATCCTCTGAAATATTGTTCGAAACCAGGTTTACTTGACTGTTTCAGTGTTGTACCACATCAATACGTGATCCCAACCAGAAAAAAACCCAGGACCTGGCCAACAAGTATGCGAAAGATGCGAAAGTATGAGCCAGATGATTGCAAATACCAGAACTAACCCAGACATAACCGGCGTTATCCTCTAAAATATCAATCGGAACCAGGTTTAATTGACAGTTTCAGTGTGTCACCACATTACTACGTGGGCCAAGCCAGAAAAAGGCCAGGATCTGACCATTCAAGTATGCGGAAAGTGCGAAAGTATGTGCTAGATGATTGCAAATACCAGACCTAACCCAGACATAACCGGCGTTATCCTACAAAATATTACTCGGAACCTGGTTTAATTGACTGTTTCAGTGTGGTACCACATTACTACGTGGGCCAAGCCAGAAAAAGGCCGGGATCTGACCATTCAAGTATGCGAAAAGTGCGAAAGTATGTGCTAGATGATTGCAAATACCAGACCTAACCCAGACATAACCGGCGTTATCTTCCAAAATATTACTCGGAACCTGGTTTCATTGACTGTTTGAGTGTGGTACCACATTGGTACGTGATCCAAACCAGAAAAAGCCCAGGATCTGGCCAGCAAGTATGTCAAAAGTGCGAAAGTATGAGGAAGATAATTGCAAATACCAGACGTAACCCAGTCATAACCGGCGGTATCCTCTAAAATATTAATAGCAACCAGGTTTAATTGACTGTTGCGGTGTGGTAACGCATTACTACGTGATCCAAACCAGAAAAAGCCCAGGATTTGGCCAGCAAGTATGCAAAAAATGCGAAAGTACGAGCCAGATGAGGGGCAAATCCCAGACCTAACCGAGACATAACCGGCGTTATCCTCTAAAATATTAATCGCAACCAGGTTTACTTGACTGTTTCAGTGTTGTACCAGATTAATACGTGATCCCAACCAGAAAAAAACCCAGGACCTGGCCAACAAGTATGCGAAAGATGCGAAAGTATGTGCTAGATGATGGCAAATACCAGACCTAACCCAGACATAACCAGCGTTATCCTCCAAAATATTACTCGGAACCAGGTTTAATTCACTGTTTCAGTGTGGTACCACATTGGTACGTGATCCAAGTCAGAAACAGCCCAGGATCTGGCCAACAAGTATGTCAAAAGTGCGAAAGTATGAGGAAGATAATTCCAAATACCAGACGTAACCCAGTCATAACTGGCGTTATCCTCTAAAATATTAATCGCAACCAGGTTTAATTGACTGTTTCGGTGTGGTACCACATTACTACGTGGTCCATACCAGAAAATGCCCAGGATCTGGCCAACAAGTATGCGAACAATGCGAAAGTATGAGTCCCGATGATTGCAAATACCAGATCTCACCCAGACATAACCGGCGTTATCCTCTAAAATATTAATCGCAACCAGGTTTAATTGACAGTTTCGGTGTGGTACCACATTACTACGTGGTCTAAGTCTGAAAAATGCCAGGATCTGGCCAACTAGTGTGCGCAAAATGCGAAAGTATGAGCTAGATGATGGCAAATTCCAGACCTAACCCAGACCTAACCGGTGTTATCCTCGGAAATATTGTTCGAAACCAGGTTTACTTGACTGTTTCAGTGTGGTACCACATTAATACGTGATCCCAACCAGAAAAGAACCCAGGACCTGGCCAACAAGTATGCGAAAGATGCGAAAGTATGAGCCAGATGATTGCAAATACCAGAACTAACCCAGACATAACCGGCGTTATCCTCTAAAATATCAATCGGAACCAGGTTTAATTGACAGTTTCAGTGTGTCACCACATTACTACGTGGGCCAAGCCAGAAAAAGGCCAGGATCTGACCATTCAAGTATGCGAAAAGTGCGAAAGTATGTGCTAGATGATTGCAAATACCAGACCTAACCCAGACATAACCGGCGTTATCCTCCAAAATATTACTCGGAACCTGGTTTAATTGGCTGTTTCAGTGTGGTACCACATTACTACGTGGTCCAAGCCTGAAAAATGCCAGGATCTGGCCAACAAGTGTGCGCAAAATGCGAAAGTATCAGCTAGATGATGGCAAATTCCAGACCTAACCCAGACCTAACCGGTGTTATCCTCTGAAATATTGTTCGAAACCAGGTTTACTTGACTGTTTCAGTGTGGTACCACATTAATACGTGATCCCAACCAGAAAAAAACCCAGGGCCTGGCCAACAAGTATGCGAAAGATGCGAAAGTATGTGCTAGATGATGGCAAATACCAGACCTAACCCAGACATAACCGGCGTTATCCTCCAAAATATTACTCGGAACCAGGTTTAATTGACTGTTTCAGTGTGGTACCACATTGCTACGTGATCTAAGTCAGAAAAAGCCCAGGATCTGGCCAACAAGTATGTCAAAAATGCGAAAGTATGAGAAAGATGATTGCAAATACCAGACGTAACCCAGTCATAATCGGCGGTATCCTCTAAAATCTTTATCGCAACCAGGTTTAATTGACTGTTACGGTGTCGTACCACATTACTACGTGATCCAAACCAGAAAAAGCCCAGGATCAGGCCAACAAGTATGTCAAAAATGCGAAGGTATGAGGAAGATGATTGCAAAAACCAGACGTAACCCAGACATAACTGGCGTTATCCTCTAAAATATTAATCGCAACCAGGTTTAATTGACTGTTTCGGTGTCGTACCACAGTACTACGTGGTCCAACCAGAAAAAAACCCAGGACCTGGCCAACAAGTATGCGAAAGATGCGAAAGTATGTGCTAGATGATGGCAAATACCAGACCTAACCCAGACATAACCGGCGTTATCCTCTAAAATATTAATAGCAACCAGGTTTAATTGACTGTTGCGGTGTGGTAACGCACTACTACGTGATCCAAACCAGAAAAAGCCCAGGATTTGGCCAGCAAGTATGCGAAAAATGCGAAAGTACGAGCCATATGGGGGCAAATACCAGACCTAACCGAGACATAACCGGCGTTATCCTCCAAAATATTACTCGGAACCAGGTTTAATTGACTGTTTCAGTGTGGTACCACATTGCTACGTGATCTAAGTCGGAAAAAGCTCAGGATCTGGCCAACAAGTATGACAAAAATGCGAAAGTATGAGGAAGATAATTGGAAATACCAGACGTAACCCAGACATAACCGGCGTTATCCTCTAAAATATTAATCGCAACCAGGTTTAATTGACTGTTTCGGTGTGGGACCACATTTCTACGGGATCCAAACCAGATGAAACCCAGGATCTGGCCAACAAGTATGCGAAAAATGCGGAGGTACGAGCCAGATGAGGGGCAAATCCCAGACCTAACCGAGACATAACCGGCGTTATCCTCTAAAATATTAATAGCAACCAGGTTTAATTGACTGCTGCGGTGTGGTAACGCATTACTACGTCATCCAACCCAGAAAAAGCCCAGGATTTGGCCAGCAAGTATGCGAAAAATGCGAAAGTACGAGCCACATGGGGGCAAATACCAGACCTAACCGAGACATAACCGGCGTTATCCTCCAAAATATTACTCGGAACCAGGTTTAATTGACAGTTTCGGTGTGGTACCACATTACTACGTGGTCCAAGTCTGAAAAATGCCAGTGATCTGGCCAACAAGTGTGCGCAAAATGCGAAAGAATGAGCTAGATGATGGCAAATTCCAGACCTAACCCAGACCTAACCGGTGTTATCCTCTGAAATATTGTTCGAAACCAGGTTTTCTTGACTGTTTCAGTGTGGTACCACTTTACTACGTGATCCAAACCAGAAAAAAACCCAGGGCCTGGCCAACAAGTATGCGAAAGATGCGAAAGTATGTGCTAGATGATGGCAAATACCAGACCTAACCCAGACATAACCGGCGTTATCCTCCAAAATATTACTCGGAACCAGGTTTAATTGACTGTTTCAGTGTGGTACCACATTGCTACGTGATCTAAGTCAGAAAAAGCCCAGGATCTGGCCAACAAGTATGTCAAAAATGCGAAAGTATGAGAAAGATGATTGCAAATACCAGACGTAACCCAGTCATAACCGGCGGTATCCTCTAAAATCTTTATCGCAACCAGGTTTAATTGACTGTTTCGGTGTCGTACCACATTACTACGTGATCCAAACCAGAAAAAGCCCAGGATCAGGCCAACAAGTATGTCAAAAATGCGAAGGTATGAGGAAGATGATTGCAAAAACCAGACGTAACCCAGACATAACTGGCGTTATCCTCTAAAATATTAATCGCAACCAGGTTTAATTGACTGTTTCGGTGTCGTACCACAGTACTACGTGGTCCAACCATAAAAAAACCCAGGACCTGGCCAACAAGTATGCGAAAGATGCGAAAGTATGTGCTAGATGATGGCAACTACCAGACCTAACCCAGACATAACCGGCGTTATCCTCTAAAATATTAATAGCAACCAGGTTTAATTGACTGTTGCGGTGTGGTAACGCACTACTACGTGATCCAAACCAGAAAAAGCCCAGGATTTGGCCAGCAAGTATGCGAAAAATGCGAAAGTACGAGCCATATGGGGGCAAATACCAGACCTAACCGAGACATAACCGGCGTTATCCTCCAAAATATTACTCGGAACCAGGTTTTCTTGACTGTTTCAGTGTGGTACCACATTACTACGTGATCCAAACCGGAAAAAACCCAGGATCTGGCCAACAAGTATGCGAAAAATGCGAAGGTACGAGCCAGATGAGGGGCAAATCCCAGACCTAACCGAGACATAACCGGCGTTATCCTCTAAAATATTAATAGCAACCAGGTTTAATTGACTGTTGCGGTGTGGTAACGCATTACTACGTGATCCAAACCAGAAAAAGCCAGGATTTGGCCAGCAAGTATGCGAAAAATGCGAAAGTACGAGCCAGATGAGGGGCAAATCCCAGACCTAACCGAGACATAACCGGCGTTATCCTCTAAAATATTAATAGCAACCAGGTTTAATTGACTGTTGCGGTGTGGTAACGCATTACTACGTGATCCAAACCAGAAAACGCCCAGGATCTGGCCAACAAGTATGCGAAAAAGCGAAGGTACGAGCCAGATGAGGGGCAAATCCCAGACCTAACCGAGACATAACCGGCGTTATCCTCCAAAATATTACTCGGAACCAGGTTTAATTGACTGCTTCAGTGTGGTACCACATTGCTACGTGATCTAAGTCAGAAAAAGCCCAGGATCTGGCCAACAAGTATGACAAAAATGCGAAAGTATGAGGAAGATGATTGCAAATACCAGACGTAACCCAGTCATAACCGGCGTTATCCTCTAAAATATTTATGGCAACCAGGTTTAATTGACTGTTTCGGTGTCGTACCACATTACTACGTGATCCAAACCAGAAAAAGCCCAGGATCTGGCCAACAAGTTTGCGAAAAATGCGAAGGTATGAGCCAGATGATTGCAAATACCAGACCTAACCCAGACCTGACCGGTGTTATCCTCTGAAATATTGTTCCAAACCAGGTTTACTTGACTGTTTC
This sequence comes from Colletes latitarsis, assembly GCF_051014445.1. NCBI lineage: Eukaryota > Metazoa > Arthropoda > Insecta > Hymenoptera > Colletidae > Colletes > Colletes latitarsis. The sequence goes on along the minus strand of NW_027488368.1, from coordinate 1,649,546 downwards.
AGTGTAGTACCACATTAATACGTGATCCCAACCAGAAAAAAAACCCAGGACCTGGCCAACAAGTATGCGAAAGATGCGAAAGTATGTGCTAGATGATGGCTAATACCAGACCTATCCCAGGCATAACCGTCGTTATCCTCTAAAATATCAATCGGAACCAGGTCTAATTGACTGTTTCGGTGTGGTACCACATTGGTACGTGATCCATGTCAGAAAATGCCCAGGATCTGGCCAGCAAGTATGCGGAAAATGCGAAAGTATGAGCCAGATGATTGCAAATACCAGAACTAACCCAGACATAACCGGCGTTATCCTCTAAAATATTAATCGGAACCAGGTTTAATTGACTGTTTCGGTGTGGTACCGCACTACGTGATCCAAACCAGAAGAAGGCCAGGATCTGGCCATTCCAGTATGCGAAAAATGCGAAAGTAAGGGCTAGATGATACAAAATACCAGACCTATCCCAGGCATAACCGGCGTTCTCCTCCAAAATATTAATCGGAACCAGGTTTTATTGACAGCTTCAGTGTGGTACCGCATTACTACGTGATCCAAACCAGAAAAAGCCCAGGATCTGGCCAAAAAGTTTGCGAAAAATGCGAAAGTATGAGCCAGATGATTGCAAATACCAGACCTAACCCAGACCTAACCGGTGTTATCCTCTGAAATATTGTTCGAAACCAGGTTTACTTGACTGTTTCAGTGTTGTACCACATTAATACGTGATCCCAACCAGAAAAAAAACCCAGGACCTGGCCAACGAGTATGCGAAACATGCGAAAGTATGTGCCAGATGATGGCTAATACCAGACCTATCCCAGGCATAACCGTCGTTATCCTCTAAAATATCAATCGGAACCAGGTTTAATTGACACTTTCAGTGTGGTACCACATTACTACGTGGGCCAAGCCAGAAAAAGGCCAGGATCTGACCATTCAAGTATGCGAAAAGTGCGAAAGTATGTGCAAGATGATTGCAAGTACCAGACCTAACCCAGACATACCCGGCGTTATCCTCCAAAATATTACTCGGAACCTGGTTTAATTGACTGTTTCAGTGTGGTACCACATTACTACGTGGGCCAAGCCAGAGAAAGGCCGGGATCTGACCATTCAAGTATGCGAAAAGTGCGAAAGTATGTGCTAGATGATTGCAAATACCAGACCTAACCCAGACATAACCGGCGTTATCTTCCAAAATATTACTCGGAACCTGGTTTCATTGACTGTTTGAGTGTGGTACCACATTGGTACGTGATCCAAACCAGAAAAAGCCCAGGATCTGGCCAGCAAGTATGTCAAAAGTGCGAAAGTATGAGGAAGATAATTGCAAATACCAGACGTAACCCAGTCATAACCGGCGGTATCCTCTAAAATATTAATCGCAACCAGGTTTAATTGACTGTTTCGGTGTGGGACCACATTTCTACGGGATCCAAACCAGATGAAACCCAGGATCTGGCCAACAAGTATGCGAAAAATGCGGAAGTACGAGCCAGATGAGGGGCAAATCCCAGACCTAACCGAGACATAACCGGCGTTATCCTCTAAAATATTAATAGCAACCAGGTTTAATTGACTGCTGCGGTGTGGTAACGCATTACTACGTCATCCAACCCAGAAAAAGCCCAGGATTTGGCCAGCAAGTATGCGAAAAATGCGAAAGTACGAGCCACATGGGGGCAAATACCAGACCTAACCGAGACATAACCGGCGTTATCCTCCAAAATATTACTCGGAACCAGGTTTAATTGACAGTTTCGGCGTGGTACCACATTACTACGTGGTCCAAGTCTGAAAAATGCCAGTGATCTGGCCAACAAGTGTGCGCAAAATGCGAAAGAATGAGCTAGATGATGGCAAATTCCAGACCTAACCCAGACCTAACCGGTGTTATCCTCTGAAATATTGTTCGAAACCAGGTTTTCTTGACTGTTTCAGTGTGGTGCCACTTTACTACGTGATCCAAACCAGAAAAAAACCCAGGGCCTGGCCAACAAGTATGCGAAAGATGCGAAAGTATGTGCTAGATGATGGCAAATACCAGACCTAACCCAGACATAACCGGCGTTATCCTCCAAAATATTACTCGGAACCAGGTTTAATTGACTGTTTCAGTGTGGTACCACATTGCTACGTGATCTAAGTCAGAAAAAGCCCAGGATCTGGCCAACAAGTATGTCAAAAATGCGAAAGTATGAGAAAGATGATTGCAAATACCAGACGTAACCCAGTCATAACCGGCGGTATCCTCTAAAATCTTTATCGCAACCAGGTTTAATTGACTGTTTCGGTGTCGTACCACATTACTACGTGATCCAAACCAGAAAAAGCCCAGGATCAGGCCAACAAGTATGTCAAAAATGCGAAGGTATGAGGAAGATGATTGCAAAAACCAGACGTAACCCAGACATAACTGGCGTTATCCTCTAAAATATTAATCGCAACCAGGTTTAATTGACTGTTTCGGTGTCGTACCACAGTACTACGTGGTCCAACCAGAAAAAAACCCAGGACCTGGCCAACAAGTATGCGAAAGATGCGAAAGTATGTGCTAGATGATGGCAAATACCAGACCTAACCCAGACATAACCGGCGTTATCCTCTAAAATATTAATAGCAACCAGGTTTAATTGACTGTTGCGGTGTGGTAACGCACTACTACGTGATCCAAACCAGAAAAAGCCCAGGATTTGGCCAGCAAGTATGCGAAAAATGCGGAGGTACGAGCCAGATGAGGGGCAAATCCCAGACCTAACCGAGACATAACCGGCGTTATCCTCTAAAATATTAATAGCAACCAGGTTTAATTGACTGCTGCGGTGTGGTAACGCATTACTACGTCATCCAACCCAGAAAAAGCCCAGGATTTGGCCAGCAAGTATGCGAAAAATGCGAAAGTACGAGCCACATGGGGGCAAATACCAGACCTAACCGAGACATAACCGGCGTTATCCTCCAAAATATTACTCGGAACCAGGTTTAATTGACTGCTTCAGTGTGGTACCACATTGCTACGTGATCTAAGTCAGAAAAAGCCCAGGATCTGGCCAACAAGTATGACAAAAATGCGAAAGTATGAGGAAGATGATTGCAAATACCAGACGTAACCCAGTCATAACCGGCGTTATCCTCTAAAATATTTATGGCAACCAGGTTTAATTGACTGTTTCGGTGTCGTACCACATTACTACGTGATCCAAACCAGAAAAAGCCCAGGATCTGGCCAACAAGTTTGCGAAAAATGCGAAGGTATGAGCCAGATGATTGCAAATACCAGACCTAACCCAGACCTAACCGGTGTTATCCTCTGAAATATTGTTCCAAACCAGGTTTACTTGACTGTTTCAGTGTAGTACCACATTAATACGTGATCCCAACCAGAAAAAAAACCCAGGACCTGGCCAACAAGTATGCGAAAGATGCGAAAGTATGTGCTAGATGATGGCTAATACCAGACCTATCCCAGGCATAACCGTCGTTATCCTCTAAAATATCAATCGGAACCAGGTTTAATTGACTGTTTCGGTGTGGTACCACATTGGTACGTGATCCATGTCAGAAAATGCCCAGGATCTGGCCAGCAAGTATGCGGAAAATGCGAAAGTATGAGCCAGATGATTGCAAATACCAGAACTAACCCAGACATAACCGGCGTTATCCTCTAAAATATTAATCGGAACCAGGTTTAATTGACTGTTTCGGTGTGGTACCGCACTACGTGATCCAAACCAGAAGAAGGCCAGGATCTGGCCATTCCAGTATGCGAAAAATGCGAAAGTAAGGGCTAGATGATACAAAATACCAGACCTATCCCAGGCATAACCGGCGTTCTCCTCCAAAATATTAATCGGAACCAGGTTTTATTGACAGCTTCAGTGTGGTACCGCATTACTACGTGATCCAAACCAGAAAAAGCCCAGGATCTGGCCAAAAAGTTTGCGAAAAATGCGAAAGTATGAGCCAGATGATTGCAAATACCAGACCTAACCCAGACCTAACCGGTGTTATCCTCTGAAATATTGTCCCAAACCAGGTTTACTTGACTGTTTCAGTGTTGTACCACATTAATACGTGATCCCAACCAGAAAAAAAACCCAGGACCTGGCCAACAAGTATGCGAAACATGCGAATGTATGTGCCAGATGATGGCTAATACCAGACCTATCCCAGGCATAACCGTCGTTATCCTCTAAAATATCAATCGGAACCAGGTTTAATTGACACTTTCAGTGTGGTACCACATTACTACGTGGGCCAAGCCAGAAAAAGGCCAGGATCTGACCATTCAAGTATGCGAAAAGTGCGAAAGTATGTGCAAGATGATTGCAAATACCAGACCTAACCCAGACATACCCGGCGTTATCCTCCAAAATATTACTCGGAACCTGGTTTAATTGACTGTTTCAGTGTGGTACCACATTACTACGTGGGCCAAGCCAGAAAAAGGCCGGGATCTGACCATTCAAGTATGCGAAAAGTGCGAAAGTATGTGCTAGATGATTGCAAATACCAGACCTAACCCAGACATAACCGGCGTTATCTTCCAAAATATTACTCGGAACCTGGTTTCATTGACTGTTTGAGTGTGGTACCACATTGGTACGTGATCCAAACCAGAAAAAGCCCAGGATCTGGCCAGCAAGTATGTCAAAAGTGCGAAAGTATGAGGAAGATAATTGCAAATACCAGACGTAACCCAGTCATAACCGGCGGTATCCTCTAAAATATTAATCGCAACCAGGTTTAATTGACTGTTGCGGTGTGGTACCGCATTACTACGTGATCCAAACCAGAAAAAGCCCAGGATCTGGCCAACAAGTATGCGTAAGATGCGAAAGTATGTGCTAGATGATGGCAAATACCAGTCCTAACCCAGACATAACCGGCGTTATCCTCCAAAATATTACTCGGAACCAGGTTTAGTTGACAGTTTCGGTGTGGTACCACATTACTACGTGGTCCAAGTCTGAAAAATGCCAGTGATCTGGCCAACAAGTGTGCGCAAAATGCGAAAGTATGAGCTAGATGATGGCAAATTCCAGACCTAACCCAGACCTAACCGGTGTTATCCTCTGAAATATTGTTCGAAACCAGGTTTTCTTGACTGTTTCAGTGTGGTACCACATTACTACGTGATCCAAACCGGAAAAAACCCAGGATCTGGCCAACAAGTATGCGAAAAATGCGAAGGTACGAGCCAGATGAGGGGCAAATCCCAGACCTAACCGAGACATAACCGGCGTTATCCTCTAAAATATTAATAGCAACCAGGTTTAATTGACTGTTGCGGTGTGGTAACGCATTACTACGTGATCCAAACCAGAAAAAGCCCAGGATTTGGCCAGCAAGTATGCGAAAAATGCGAAAGTACGAGCCAGATGAGGGGCAAATCCCAGACCTAACCGAGACATAACCGGCGTTATCCTCTAAAATATTAATAGCAACCAGGTTTAATTGACTGTTGCGGTGTGGTAACGCATTACTACGTGATCCAAACCAGAAAACGCCCAGGATCTGGCCAACAAGTATGCGAAAAAGCGAAGGTACGAGCCAGATGAGGGGCAAATCCCAGACCTAACCGAGACATAACCGGCGTTATCCTCCAAAATATTACTCGGAACCAGGTTTAATTGACTGCTTCAGTGTGGTACCACATTGCTACGTGATCTAAGTCAGAAAAAGCCCAGGATCTGGCCAACAAGTATGACAAAAATGCGAAAGTATGAGGAAGATGATTGCAAATACCAGACGTAACCCAGTCATAACCGGCGTTATCCTCTAAAATATTTATGGCAACCAGGTTTAATTGACTGTTTCGGTGTCGTACCACATTACTACGTGATCCAAACCAGAAAAAGCCCAGGATCTGGCCAACAAGTTTGCGAAAAATGCGAAGGTATGAGCCAGATGATTGCAAATACCAGACCTAACCCAGACCTGACCGGTGTTATCCTCTGAAATATTGTTCCAAACCAGGTTTACTTGACTGTTTCAGTGTAGTACCACATTAATACGTGATCCCAACCAGAAAAAAAACCCAGGACCTGGCCAACAAGTATGCGAAAGATGCGAAAGTATGTGCTAGATGATGGCTAATACCAGACCTATCCCAGGCATAACCGTCGTTATCCTCTAAAATATCAATCGGAACCAGGTCTAATTGACTGTTTCGGTGTGGTACCACATTGGTACGTGATCCATGTCAGAAAATGCCCAGGATCTGGCCAGCAAGTATGCGGAAAATGCGAAAGTATGAGCCAGATGATTGCAAATACCAGAACTAACCCAGACATAACCGGCGTTATCCTCTAAAATATTAATCGGAACCAGGTTTAATTGACTGTTTCGGTGTGGTACCGCACTACGTGATCCAAACCAGAAGAAGGCCAGGATCTGGCCATTCCAGTATGCGAAAAATGCGAAAGTAAGGGCTAGATGATACAAAATACCAGACCTATCCCAGGCATAACCGGCGTTCTCCTCCAAAATATTAATCGGAACCAGGTTTTATTGACAGCTTCAGTGTGGTACCGCATTACTACGTGATCCAAACCAGAAAAAGCCCAGGATCTGGCCAAAAAGTTTGCGAAAAATGCGAAAGTATGAGCCAGATGATTGCAAATACCAGACCTAACCCAGACCTAACCGGTGTTATCCTCTGAAATATTGTTCGAAACCAGGTTTACTTGACTGTTTCAGTGTTGTACCACATTAATACGTGATCCCAACCAGAAAAAAAACCCAGGACCTGGCCAACGAGTATGCGAAACATGCGAAAGTATGTGCCAGATGATGGCTAATACCAGACCTATCCCAGGCATAACCGTCGTTATCCTCTAAAATATCAATCGGAACCAGGTTTAATTGACACTTTCAGTGTGGTACCACATTACTACGTGGGCCAAGCCAGAAAAAGGCCAGGATCTGACCATTCAAGTATGCGAAAAGTGCGAAAGTATGTGCAAGATGATTGCAAGTACCAGACCTAACCCAGACATACCCGGCGTTATCCTCCAAAATATTACTCGGAACCTGGTTTAATTGACTGTTTCAGTGTGGTACCACATTACTACGTGGGCCAAGCCAGAGAAAGGCCGGGATCTGACCATTCAAGTATGCGAAAAGTGCGAAAGTATGTGCTAGATGATTGCAAATACCAGACCTAACCCAGACATAACCGGCGTTATCTTCCAAAATATTACTCGGAACCTGGTTTCATTGACTGTTTGAGTGTGGTACCACATTGGTACGTGATCCAAACCAGAAAAAGCCCAGGATCTGGCCAGCAAGTATGTCAAAAGTGCGAAAGTATGAGGAAGATAATTGCAAATACCAGACGTAACCCAGTCATAACCGGCGGTATCCTCTAAAATATTAATCGCAACCAGGTTTAATTGACTGTTTCGGTGTGGGACCACATTTCTACGGGATCCAAACCAGATGAAACCCAGGATCTGGCCAACAAGTATGCGAAAAATGCGGAGGTACGAGCCAGATGAGGGGCAAATCCCAGACCTAACCGAGACATAACCGGCGTTATCCTCTAAAATATTAATAGCAACCAGGTTTAATTGACTGCTGCGGTGTGGTAACGCATTACTACGTCATCCAACCCAGAAAAAGCCCAGGATTTGGCCAGCAAGTATGCGAAAAATGCGAAAGTACGAGCCACATGGGGGCAAATACCAGACCTAACCGAGACATAACCGGCGTTATCCTCCAAAATATTACTCGGAACCAGGTTTAATTGACAGTTTCGGTGTGGTACCACATTTCTACGTGGTCCAAGTCTGAAAAATGCCAGTGATCTGGCCAACAAGTGTGCGCAAAATGCGAAAGAATGAGCTAGATGATGGCAAATTCCAGACCTAACCCAGACCTAACCGGTGTTATCCTCTGAAATATTGTTCGAAACCAGGTTTTCTTGACTGTTTCAGTGTGGTGCCACTTTACTACGTGATCCAAACCAGAAAAAAACCCAGGGCCTGGCCAACAAGTATGCGAAAGATGCGAAAGTATGTGCTAGATGATGGCAAATACCAGACCTAACCCAGACATAACCGGCGTTATCCTCCAAAATATTACTCGGAACCAGGTTTAATTGACTGTTTCAGTGTGGTACCACATTGCTACGTGATCTAAGTCAGAAAAAGCCCAGGATCTGGCCAACAAGTATGTCAAAAATGCGAAAGTATGAGAAAGATGATTGCAAATACCAGACGTAACCCAGTCATAACCGGCGGTATCCTCTAAAATCTTTATCGCAACCAGGTTTAATTGACTGTTTCGGTGTCGTACCACATTACTACGTGATCCAAACCAGAAAAAGCCCAGGATCAGGCCAACAAGTATGTCAAAAATGCGAAGGTATGAGGAAGATGATTGCAAAAACCAGACGTAACCCAGACATAACTGGCGTTATCCTCTAAAATATTAATCGCAACCAGGTTTAATTGACTGTTTCGGTGTCGTACCACAGTACTACGTGGTCCAACCAGAAAAAAACCCAGGACCTGGCCAACAAGTATGCGAAAGATGCGAAAGTATGTGCTAGATGATGGCAAATACCAGACCTAACCCAGACATAACCGGCGTTATCCTCTAAAATATTAATAGCAACCAGGTTTAATTGACTGTTGCGGTGTGGTAACGCACTACTACGTGATCCAAACCAGAAAAAGCCCAGGATTTGGCCAGCAAGTATGCGAAAAATGCGAAAGTACGAGCCATATGGGGGCAAATACCAGACCTAACCGAGACATAACCGGCGTTATCCTCCAAAATATTACTCGGAACCAGGTTTAATTGACTGTTTCAGTGTGGTACCACATTGCTACGTGATCTAAGTCGGAAAAAGCCCAGGATCTGGCCAACAAGTATGACAAAAATGCGAAAGTATGAGGAAGATAATTGCAAATACCAGACGTAACCCAGTCATAACCGGCGTTATCCTCTAAAATATTAATCGCAACCAGGTTTAATTGACTGTTTCGGTGTGGGACCACATTTCTGCGGGATCCAAACCAGATGAAACCCAGGATCTGGCCAACAAGTATGCGAAAAATGCGGAGGTACGAGCCAGATGAGGGGCAAATCCCAGACCTAACCGAGACATAACCGGCGTTATCCTCTAAAATATTAATAGCAACCAGGTTTAATTGACTGCTGCGGTGTGGTAACGCATTACTACGTCATCCAACCCAGAAAAAGCCCAGGATTTGGCCAGCAAGTATGCGAAAAATGCGAAAGTACGAGCCACATGGGGGCAAATACCAGACCTAACCGAGACATAACCGGCGTTATCCTCCAAAATATTACTCGGAACCAGGTTTAATTGACTGCTTCAGTGTGGTACCACATTGCTACGTGATCTAAGTCAGAAAAAGCCCAGGATCTGGCCAACAAGTATGACAAAAATGCGAAAGTATGAGGAAGATGATTGCAAATACCAGACGTAACCCAGTCATAACCGGCGTTATCCTCTAAAATATTTATGGCAACCAGGTTTAATTGACTGTTTCGGTGTCGTACCACATTACTACGTGATCCAAACCAGAAAAAGCCCAGGATCTGGCCAACAAGTTTGCGAAAAATGCGAAGGTATGAGCCAGATGATTGCAAATACCAGACCTAACCCAGACCTAACCGGTGTTATCCTCTGAAATATTGTTCCAAACCAGGTTTACTTGACTGTTTCAGTGTAGTACCACATTAATACGTGATCCCAACCAGAAAAAAAACCCAGGACCTGGCCAACAAGTATGCGAAAGATGCGAAAGTATGTGCTAGATGATGGCTAATACCAGACCTATCCCAGGCATAACCGTCGTTATCCTCTAAAATATCAATCGGAACCAGGTTTAATTGACTGTTTCGGTGTGGTACCACATTGGTACGTGATCCATGTCAGAAAATGCCCAGGATCTGGCCAGCAAGTATGCGGAAAATGCGAAAGTATGAGCCAGATGATTGCAAATACCAGAACTAACCCAGACATAACCGGCGTTATCCTCTAAAATATTAATCGGAACCAGGTTTAATTGACTGTTTCGGTGTGGTACCGCACTACGTGATCCAAACCAGAAGAAGGCCAGGATCTGGCCATTCCAGTATGCGAAAAATGCGAAAGTAAGGGCTAGATGATACAAAATACCAGACCTATCCCAGGCATAACCGGCGTTCTCCTCCAAAATATTAATCGGAACCAGGTTTTATTGACAGCTTCAGTGTGGTACCGCATTACTACGTGATCCAAACCAGAAAAAGCCCAGGATCTGGCCAAAAAGTTTGCGAAAAATGCGAAAGTATGAGCCAGATGATTGCAAATACCAGACCTAACCCAGACCTAACCGGTGTTATCCTCTGAAATATTGTCCCAAACCAGGTTTACTTGACTGTTTCAGTGTTGTACCACATTAATACGTGATCCCAACCAGAAAAAAAACCCAGGACCTGGCCAACAAGTATGCGAAACATGCGAATGTATGTGCCAGATGATGGCTAATACCAGACCTATCCCAGGCATAACCGTCGTTATCCTCTAAAATATCAATCGGAACCAGGTTTAATTGACACTTTCAGTGTGGTACCACATTACTACGTGGGCCAAGCCAGAAAAAGGCCAGGATCTGACCATTCAAGTATGCGAAAAGTGCGAAAGTATGTGCAAGATGATTGCAAATACCAGACCTAACCCAGACATACCCGGCGTTATCCTCCAAAATATTACTCGGAACCTGGTTTAATTGACTGTTTCAGTGTGGTACCACATTACTACGTGATCTAAGTCGGAAAAAGCCCAGGATCTGGCCAACAAGTATGACAAAAATGCGAAAGTATGAGGAAGATAATTGCAAATACCAGACGTAACCCAGTCATAACCGGCGTTATCCTCTAAAATATTAATCGCAACCAGGTTTAATTGACTGTTTCGGTGTGGGACCACATTTCTGCGGGATCCAAACCAGATGAAACCCAGGATCTGGCCAACAAGTATGCGAAAAATGCGGAGGTACGAGCCAGATGAGGGGCAAATCCCAGACCTAACCGAGACATAACCGGCGTTATCCTCTAAAATATTAATAGCAACCAGGTTTAATTGACTGCTGCGGTGTGGTAACGCATTACTACGTCATCCAACCCAGAAAAAGCCCAGGATTTGGCCAGCAAGTATGCGAAAAATGCGAAAGTACGAGCCACATGGGGGCAAATACCAGACCTAACCGAGACATAACCGGCGTTATCCTCCAAAATATTACTCGGAACCAGGTTTAATTGACTGCTTCAGTGTGGTACCACATTGCTACGTGATCTAAGTCAGAAAAAGCCCAGGATCTGGCCAACAAGTATGACAAAAATGCGAAAGTATGAGGAAGATGATTGCAAATACCAGACGTAACCCAGTCATAACCGGCGTTATCCTCTAAAATATTTATGGCAACCAGGTTTAATTGACTGTTTCGGTGTCGTACCACATTACTACGTGATCCAAACCAGAAAAAGCCCAGGATCTGGCCAACAAGTTTGCGAAAAATGCGAAGGTATGAGCCAGATGATTGCAAATACCAGACCTAACCCAGACCTAACCGGTGTTATCCTCTGAAATATTGTTCCAAACCAGGTTTACTTGACTGTTTCAGTGTAGTACCACATTAATACGTGATCCCAACCAGAAAAAAAACCCAGGACCTGGCCAACAAGTATGCGAAAGATGCGAAAGTATGTGCTAGATGATGGCTAATACCAGACCTATCCCAGGCATAACCGTCGTTATCCTCTAAAATATCAATCGGAACCAGGTTTAATTGACTGTTTCGGTGTGGTACCACATTGGTACGTGATCCATGTCAGAAAATGCCCAGGATCTGGCCAGCAAGTATGCGGAAAATGCGAAAGTATGAGCCAGATGATTGCAAATACCAGAACTAACCCAGACATAACCGGCGTTATCCTCTAAAATATTAATCGGAACCAGGTTTAATTGACTGTTTCGGTGTGGTACCGCACTACGTGATCCAAACCAGAAGAAGGCCAGGATCTGGCCATTCCAGTATGCGAAAAATGCGAAAGTAAGGGCTAGATGATACAAAATACCAGACCTATCCCAGGCATAACCGGCGTTCTCCTCCAAAATATTAATCGGAACCAGGTTTTATTGACAGCTTCAGTGTGGTACCGCATTACTACGTGATCCAAACCAGAAAAAGCCCAGGATCTGGCCAAAAAGTTTGCGAAAAATGCGAAAGTATGAGCCAGATGATTGCAAATACCAGACCTAACCCAGACATACCCGGCGTTATCCTCCAAAATATTACTCGGAACCTGGTTTAATTGACTGTTTCAGTGTGGTACCACATTACTACGTGGGCCAAGCCAGAAAAAGGCCGGGATCTGACCATTCAAGTATGCGAAAAGTGCGAAAGTATGTGCTAGATGATTGCAAATACCAGACCTAACCCAGACATAACCGGCGTTATCTTCCAAAATATTACTCGGAACCTGGTTTCATTGACTGTTTGAGTGTGGTACCACATTGGTACGTGATCCAAACCAGAAAAAGCCCAGGATCTGGCCAGCAAGTATGTCAAAAGTGCGAAAGTATGAGGAAGATAATTGCAAATACCAGACGTAACCCAGTCATAACCGGCGGTATCCTCTAAAATATTAATCGCAACCAGGTTTAATTGACTGTTGCGGTGTGGTACCGCATTACTACGTGATCCAAACCAGAAAAAGCCCAGGATCTGGCCAACAAGTATGCGTAAGATGCGAAAGTATGTGCTAGATGATGGCAAATACCAGACCTAACCCAGACATAACCGGCGTTATCCTCCAAAATATTACTCGGAACCAGGTTTAGTTGACAGTTTCGGTGTGGTACCACATTACTACGTGGTCCAAGTCTGAAAAATGCCAGTGATCTGGCCAACAAGTGTGCGCAAAATGCGAAAGTATGAGCTAGATGATGGCAAATTCCAGACCTAACCCAGACCTAACCGGTGTTATCGTCTGAAATATTGTTCGAAACCAGGTTTTCTTGACTGTTTCAGTGTGGTACCACATTACTACGTGATCCAAACCGGAAAAAACCCAGGATCTGGCCAACAAGTATGCGAAAAATGCGAAGGTACGAGCCAGATGAGGGGCAAATCCCAGACCTAACCGAGACATAACCGGCGTTATCCTCTAAAATATTAATAGCAACCAGGTTTAATTGACTGTTGCGGTGTGGTAACGCATTACTACGTGATCCAAACCAGAAAAAGCCCAGGATTTGGCCAGCAAGTATGCGAAAAATGCGAAAGTACGAGCCAGATGAGGGGCAAATCCCAGACCTAACCGAGACATAACCGGCGTTATCCTCTAAAATATTAATAGCAACCAGGTTTAATTGACTGTTGCGGTGTGGTAACGCATTACTACGTGATCCAAACCAGAAAACGCCCAGGATCTGGCCAACAAGTATGCGAAAAAGCGAAGGTACGAGCCAGATGAGGGGCAAATCCCAGACCTAACCGAGACATAACCGGCGTTATCCTCCAAAATATTACTCGGAACCAGGTTTAATTGACTGCTTCAGTGTGGTACCACATTGCTACGTGATCTAAGTCAGAAAAAGCCCAGGATCTGGCCAACAAGTATGACAAAAATGCGAAAGTATGAGGAAGATGATTGCAAATACCAGACGTAACCCAGTCATAACCGGCGTTATCCTCTAAAATATTTATGGCAACCAGGTTTAATTGACTGTTTCGGTGTCGTACCACATTACTACGTGATCCAAACCAGGAAAAGCCCAGGATCTGGCCAACAAGTTTGCGAAAAATGCGAAGGTATGAGCCAGATGATTGCAAATACCAGACCTAACCCAGACCTAACCGGTGTTATCCTCTGAAATATTGCTCCAAACCAGGTTTACTTGACTGTTTCAGTGTTGTACCACATTAATACGTGATCCCAACCAGAAAAAAAACCCAGGACCTGGCCAACAAGTATGCGAAAGATGCGAAAGTATGTGCTAGATGATCGCTAATACCAGACCTATCCCAGGAATAACCGTCGTTATCCTCTAAAATATCAATCGGAACCAGGTTTAATTGACTGTTTCGGTGTGGTACCACATTGGTACGTGATCCATGTCAGAAAATGCCCAGGATCTGGCCAGCAAGTATGCGGAAAATGCGAAAGTATGAGCCAGATGATTGCAAATACCAGAACTAACCCAGACATAACCGGCGTTATCCTCTAAAATATTAATCGGAACCAGGTTAAATTGACTGTTTCGGTGTGGTACCGCACTACGTGATCCAAACCAGAAGAAGGCCAGGATCTGGCCATTCCAGTATGCGAAAAATGCGAAAGTAAGGGCTAGATGATACAAAATACCAGACCTATCCCAGGCATAACCGGCGTTCTCCTCCAAAATATTAATCGGAACCAGGTTTTATTGACAGCTTCAGTGTGGTACCGCATTACTACGTGATCCAAACCAGAAAAAGCCCAGGATCTGGCCAAAAAGTTTGCGAAAAATGCGAAAGTATGAGCCAGATGATTGCAAATACCAGACCTAACCCAGACCTAACCGGTGTTATCCTCTGAAATATTGTTCGAAACCAGGTTTACTTGACTGTTTCAGTGTTGTACCACATTAATACGTGATCCCAACCAGAAAAAAAACCCAGGACCTGGCCAACAAGTATGCGAAAGATGCGAAAGTATGTGCTAGATGATGGCTAATACCAGACCTATCCCAGGCATAACCGTCGTTATCCTCTAAAATATCAATCGGAACCAGGTTTAATTGACACTTTCAGTGTGGTACCACATTACTACGTGGGCCAAGCCAGAAAAAGGCCAGGATCTGACCATTCAAGTATGCGAAAAGTGCGAAAGTATGTGCAAGATGATTGCAAATACCAGACCTAACCCAGACATACCCGGCGTTATCCTCCAAAATATTACTCGGAACCTGGTTTAATTGACTGTTTCAGTGTGGTACCACATTGCTACGTGATCTAAGTCAGAAAAAGCCCAGGATCTGGCCAACAAGTATGTCAAAAATGCGAAAGTATGAGGAAGATGATTGCAAATACCAGACGTAACCCAGTCATAACCGGCGTTATCCTCTAAAATCTTTATCGCAACCAGGTTTAATTGACTGTTTCGGTGTCCTACCACATTACTACGTGATCCAAACCAGAAAAAGCCCAGGATTTGGCCAACAAGTGTGCGCAAAATGCGAAAGTATGAGCTAGATGATGGCAAATTCCAGACCTAACCGGTGTTATCCTCTGAAATATTGTTCGAAACCAGGTTTACTTGACTGTTTCAGTGTGGTACCGGATTACTACGTGATCCAAACCAGAAAAAGCCCAGGATCTGGCCAAGAAGTTTGCGAAAAATGCGAAGGTACGAGCCAGATGAGGGGCAAATCCCAGACCTAACCGAGACATAACCGGCGTTATCCTCTAAAATATTAATCTCAACCAGGTTTAATTGACTGTTTCGGTGTGGTACCACATTACTACGTGGTCCATACCAGAAAATGCCCAGGATCTGGCCAACAAGTATGCGAACAATGCGAAAGTATGAGTCCCGATGATTGCAAATACCAGAACTCACCCAGACATAACCGGCGTTATCCTCTAAAATATTAATCGCAACCAGGTTTAATTGACTGTTTCGGTGTGGGACCACATTTCTACGGGATCCAAACCAGATGAAACCCAGGATCTGGCCAACAAGTATGCGAAAAATGCGGAGGTACAAGCCAGATGAGGGGCAAATCCCAGACCTAACCGAGACATAACCGGCGTTATCCTCTAAAATATTAATAGCAACCAGGTTTAATTGACTGCTGCGGTGTGGTAACGCATTACTACGTCATCCAACCCAGAAAAAGCCCAGGATTTGGCCAGGAAGTATGCGAAAAATGCGAAAGTACGAGCCACATGGGGGCAAATACCAGACCTAACCGAGACATAACCGGCGTTATCCTCCAAAATATTACTGGGAACCAGGTTTAATTGACTGCTTCAGTGTGGTACCACATTGCTACGTGATCTAAGTCAGAAAAAGCCCAGGATCTGGCCAACAAGTATGACAAAAATGCGAAAGTATGAGGAAGATGATTGCAAATACCAGACGTAACCCAGTCATAACCGGCGTTATCCTCTAAAATATTTATGGCAACCAGGTTTAATTGACTGTTTCGGTGTCGTACCACATTACTACGTGATCCAAACCAGGAAAAGCCCAGGATCTGGCCAACAAGTTTGCGAAAAATGCGAAGGTATGAGCCAGATGATTGCAAATACCAGACCTAACCCAGACCTAACCGGTGTTATCCTCTGAAATATTGTTCGAAACCAGGTTTACTTGACTGTTTCAGTGTTGTACCACATTAATACGTGATCCCAACCAGAAAAAAAACCCAGGACCTGGCCAACAAGTATGCGAAAGATGCGAAAGTATGTGCTAGATGATGGCTAATACCAGACCTATCCCAGGCATAACCGTCGTTATCCTCTAAAATATCAATCGGAACCAGGTTTAATTGACTGTTTCGGTGTGGTACCACATTGGTACGTGATCCATGTCAGAAAATGCCCAGGATCTGGCCAGCAAGTATGCGGAAAATGCGAAAGTATGAGCCAGATGATTGCAAATACCAGAACTAACCCAGACATAACCGGCGTTATCCTCTAAAATATTTATCGGAACCAGGTTAAATTGACTGTTTCGGTGTGGTACCGCACTACGTGATCCAAACCAGAAGAAGGCCAGGATCTGGCCATTCCAGTATGCGAAAAGTGCGAAAGTAAGGGCTAGATGATACAAAATACCAGACCTATCCCAGGCATAACCGGCGTTCTCCTCCAAAATATTAATCGGAACCAGGTTTTATTGACAGCTTCAGTGTGGTACCGCATTACTACGTGATCCAAACCAGAAAAAGCCCAGGATCTGGCCAAAAAGTTTGCGAAAAATGCGAAAGTATGAGCCAGATGATTGCAAATACCAGACCTAACCCAGACCTAACCGGTGTTATCCTCTGAAATATTGTTCGAAACCAGGTTTACTTGACTGTTTCAGTGTTGTACCACATTAATACGTGATCCCAACCAGAAAAAAAACCCAGGACCTGGCCAACAAGTATGCGAAAGATGCGAAAGTATGTGCTAGATGATGGCTAATACCAGACCTATCCCAGGCATAACCGTCGTTATCCTCTAAAATATCAATCGGAACCAGGTTTAATTGACTGTTTCGGTGTGGTACCACATTGGTACGTGATCCATGTCAGAAAATGCCCAGGATCTGGCCAGCAAGTATGCGGAAAATGCGAAAGTATGAGCCAGATGATTGCAAATACCAGAACTAACCCAAACATAACCAGCGTTATCCTCCAAAATGTTAATCGCAACCAGATGTAGTTGACTGTCTCGGTGTGGTACCGCATTACTATGTGATCCAATCCAGAAAAAGCCGTGGATCTGGCCAACAAGTATGCGAAAAATGCGAAAGTACGAGCCGGATGAGGGCAAATACCAGACCCAACCGAGACATAACTGACGTTATCCTCTAAAATATTGAGCGCAACCAGGTTTAATTGGCTGTTTCGGTGTGGTACAGCATTACTACCTGATCCAAACCAGAAATATCCCAGGATATGGCCAACATGTATGCGAAAAATGCGAAAGTACGAGCCAGATGAGGGCAAATACCAGACCTAACAGAGACATAACCGGCGTTATCCTCTAAAATATTAATCGCATCCGGGTTTAATTGACAGTTTCGGTGTGGTACAGCATTACTGCGTGATCCAAACCAGAAATATCCCAGGATCTGTCCAAAAAGTATGCGAAAAACGAGAAAGTATGAGCCAGATGGTTGCAAATACCAGACCTAACCCAGACATAACCGGCGTCATACTTTAAAATATTAATCGCAACCAGGTTTAATTGACTATTTCCGTGTGGTACCGCATTACTACGTGATCCAATCTAGAAAAAGGCGAGGATCTGGCCAACAAGTATGCGAAAAATGCGAATGTACGAGACAGATGACGACAAATCCCAGACTTAACCGACACATAACCGGAGTTATCCTCTAAAGTATTAATCGCAAGCAGGTTTAATTGACTGCTTCGGTGTGGAACCACATTACTACTTGGTGCTAGCCAGAAAAAGGCCAGGATCTGGCCAACAAGTAAGCGAAAATGCGAATGTACGAAACAGATGACGGCAAATCCCAGACTTAACAGACACATAACCGGCGTTATCCTCTAAAGTATTAATCGCAAGCAGGTTTAATTGACTGTTTCAGTGTGGTACCGCATTACTACGTGATCCAAACCAGAAAAAGGCGAGGATCTGGCCAACAATTATGCGAAAAATGCGAAAGTACGAGCCAGATGAGGGCAAACACCAGAACTAACCCAAACATAACCAGCGTTATCCACCAAAATATTAATCGCAACCACGTTTAATTGACTGTTTCGGTGTGGAACCACATTACGACGGGATACAACCCACAAAAAACCCAAGATCTAGCCAACAAGTATGCGAAAAACGCGAAAGTATGTGCCAGATGAGGGCAAATACCAAACTTAACCGGGACATAAGCGCCGTTATCCTCTATAATATTAATCGCAACCAGGTTTAATTGACTGCTTCGGTGTGGTACCGCAGTACTACGTGATCCAAACCAGAAAAAACCCAGGATCTGGCCAACAAGTATGCGAAAAATGCGAAAGTACGAGGCAGATGAGGGCAAATCCCAGTCCTAACCGAGACATAACCGGCGTTATCCACTAAAATATTAATCGCAACCAGGTTTAATTGACTGTTTCGGTGTGGTACCACATTACTACGTGATCCAAACCAGAAAAAGCCCAGGATCTGGCCAACAAGTATGTGAAAAACGCGAAAGTATGAGCCAGATGATTGCAAATACCAGACCTAACAAAAACCTAAACGGTGTTATCCTCTAAAATATTAAGGGCAACCAGGTTTAATTGACTGTTTCGTTGTGGTAACACATTACTACGTGATCCAACCCAGAAAAAGCCCAGGATCTTGCCAACAAGTATGCGAAAAATGCGAAGGTACGAGCCAGATGAAGGGCAAAACCCAGACATAACCGAGACAAAACCGGCGTTATCCTCTAAAATATTAATCACAACCAGGTTTAATTGACTGTTTCGGTGTGGTACCGCATTACTATGTGATCCAATCCAGAAAAAGCCCTGGATCTGGCCAACGAGTATGCGAAAAATGCGAATGTACGAGCCAGATGAGGGCAAATACCAGACCTAACCGAGACATAACCGGCGTTAACCTCTAAAATATTAATCGCAACCAGGTTTAATTGACTGTTTCGGCGTGGTACCGCATTACTACCTGGTCCAAACCAGAAAAAAACTAGGATCTGGCCAACAAGTATGCGAAAAACGCGAAAGTATGAGCCAGATGATTGCAAATACCAGAACTAACCCAGACATAACCAGCGTTATCCTCTAAAATACTTATCGGAACCAGCTTTTATTGACTGTTTCAGTGTGGTACCGCATTACTACGTGATCCAAACCAGAAAAAGGCGAGGATCTGGCCAACAATTATGCGAAAAATGCGAAAGTACGAGCCAGATGAGGGCAAATACCAGACCTAACCCAGACATAACCGGCGTTATCCTCGAAAATATTAATCGCAACCAGGTTTAAATGACTGTTTCGGTGTGGAACCACATTACTACGGGATCCAAACCAGAAAAAACCCAGGATCTGGCCAACAAGTGTGTGAAAATCGCGAAAGTATGAGCCAGATGATTGCAAATACCAGAACTAACCCAAACATAACCAGCGTTATCCTCCAAAATATTAATCGCAACCAGGTTTAATTGACTGTCTCGGTGTGGTACCGCATTACTATGTGATCCAATCCAGAAAAAGCCGTGGATCTGGCCAACAAGTATGCGAAAAATGCGAAAGTACGAACCGGATGAGGGCAAATACCAGACCCAACCGAGACATAACTGACGTTATCCTCTAAAATAATAAGCGCAACCAGGTTTAATTGACTGTTTCGGTGTGGTACAGCATTACTACGTGATCCAAACCAGATATATCCCAGGATATGGCCAACAAGTATGCGAAAAACGAGAAAGTATGAGCCAGATGGTTGCAAATACCAGAACTAACCGAGACATAACCGGCGTTATCCTCAAGAATATTAATCGCAAACAGGTTTAATTGACTGTTTCGGTGTGGTACCACATTACTACGTGATCCAAACCAGAAATATCCCAGGATCTGGCCAACTAGTATGCGAAAAATGCGGAAGTATGTGCCAGATGATTGCAAATAGCAGAACTAACCCAAACATAACCAGCGTTATCCTCTAAAATATTAATCGGAACCAGGTTTAGTTGACTGTTTCGGTGTGGAACTACATTACTACGGGATCCAAACCAGAAAAAACCCAGGATCTGGCCAACAAGTATGCGAAAAATGCGAAAGTATGACCTAGTTGATGGCAATGACCAGGCCAAACCTCGACATAACCGGTGTGATCCTCTAAAATAGTGATCGAATCCAGGTTTAATTGACTGTTTCATGCTGGTACCATATTACTACGTGATCCAAACCAGATAAAGCCAGGATCTGGCCAACAAGTATGCGAAAAATGCGAAAGTACGAGCCGGATGAGGGCAAATACCAGACCCAACCGGGACATAACTGACGTTATCCTCTAAAATATTAAGCGCAACCAGGTTTAATTGACTGTTTCGGTGTGGTACCGCATTACTACGTGATCCAAACCAGAAAAAGCCCAGGATCTTGCCAACAGGCATGCGAAAAATGCGAAGGTACCAGCCAGATGAGGGCAAATCCCAGACCTAACCGAGACATAACCGGCGTTATCCACTAAAATATTAATCGCATCCAGGTTTAATTGACTGTTTCGGTGTCGTACCATATCACTACGTGATCCAAACCAGAAAAAGCCCAGGATCTGGCCAACAAGTATGCGAAAAAAGCGAAAGTAGGTGCCAGATGATTGCAAATACCACATCTAACCCAAACATAACCAGCGTTATCTTCCAAAATATTAATCGCAACCAGGTTTAATTGACTGTCTCTGTGTGGTACCACATTACTACGTGATCCAAACCAGAAAAAGCCCAGGATCTGGCCAACAACTATGGGAAAAACGCGAAAGTATGAGCCAGATGATTGCAAATACCAGAACTAACCCAGACATAACCAGAGTTATCCTCTAAAATATTATTCGGAACCAGCTTCTATTGACTGTTTCAGTGTGATACCACATTACTACGTTATCCAAATCAGAAAAAGGCCAGTTTCTGGCCAACAAGTATGCGAAAAATGCGAAAGTACGAGGCAGATGAGGGCAAATCCCAGACCTAACCGAGACATAACCGGCGTTATCCTCTTAAATATTAATCGGAACCAGCTTTTATTGACTTTTTCAGTGTGGTACCACATTACTACGTGATACAAACCAGAAAAAGGCCAGGATCTGGCCAACAAGTATGCGAATAATGCGAAGGTACGAGCCAGATGAGCTCAAATCCCAGACATAACCGAGACATAACCGGCGTTATCCTCTAAAATATTAATCGCAACCAGGTTTAATTGACTGTTTCGGCGTGGTACCGCATTACTACCTGATCCAAACCAGAAAAAGGCCAGGATCTGGCCAACAAGTATGCGAATAATGCGAAAGTACGAGCCAGATGAGCTCAAATCCCAGACATAACCGAGACATAACCGGCGTTATCCGCTAAAATATTACTCGCAATCAGGTTTAAATGACTGTTTCGGTGTGGAACCATATCACTGCGAGATCCAAACAAGAAAAAGGCGAGGATCTGGCCAAAAAGTATGCGAAAAATGCGAAAGTACGAGCCAGATGACGGCAAATCCCTGACCTGGCCGAGACATAACCGTCGTTATCCTCTAAAATATTAATCGCAACCAGGTTTAATTGACTATTACGGTGTGGTACCGCATTACTACGTGATCCAAACCAGAAATAGGCGAGGATCTGGCCAACAATTATGCGAAAAATGCGAAAGTACGAGCCAGATGAGGGCAAATACCAGACTTAACCCAAACATAACCAGCGTTATCCTCCAAAATATTAATCGCAACCAGGTTTAATTGACTGTCTCGGTGTGGTACGGCATTACTATGTGATCCAATCCAGAAAAAACGCTGGATCTGGCCAACAACAATGAGAAAAACGCGAAAGTATGAGCCAGATGATTGCAAATACCAGAACAAACCCAGAAATAACTAGAGTTATCATCTAAAATACTATTCGGAACCAGCTTCTATTGAATGTTTCATTGCGGTGCCACATTACTACGTGATCCAAACCAGAAAAAGGCCAGGATCTGGCCAACAAGTATGTGAAAAACGCGAAAGTATGAGCCAGATGATTGCAAATACCAGAACTAACCCAAACATAACCAGCATTATCCTCCAAAATATTAATCGCAACCAGGTTTAATTGACTGTCTCGGTGTGGTACCGCATTACTATGTGATCCAATCCAGAAAAAGCCGTGGATCTGGCCAACAAGTATGCGAAAAATGCGAAAGTACGAGCCGGATGAGGGCAAATACCAGACCCAACCGAGACATAACTGACGTTATCCTCTAAAATATTCAGCGCAACCAGGTTTAATTGACTGTTTCGGTGTGGTACAGCATTACTACCTGATCCAAACCAGAAATATCCCAGCATATGGCCAACATGTATGCGAAAAATGCGAAAGTACGAGCCAGATGAGGGCAAATTCCAGACCTAACAGAGACATAACCGGCGTTATCCTCTAAAATATTAATCGCATCCGGGTTTAATTGACAGTTTCGGTGTGGTACAGCATTACTGCGTGATCCAAACCAGAAATATCCCAGGATCTGGCCAAAAAGTATGCGAAAAACGAGAAAGTATGAGCCAGATGGTTGCAAATACCAGAACTAACCGAGACATAACCGGCGTTATACTCCAAAATATTAATCGCAAACAGGTTTAATTGACTGCTTCGGTGTGGAACCACATTACTACTTGGTGCTAGCCAGAAAAAGGCCAGGATCTGGCCAACAAGTAAGCGAAAATGCGAATGTACGAAACAGATGACGGCAAATCCCAGACTTAACAGACACATAACCGGCGTTATCCTCTAAAGTATTAATCGCAAGCAGGTTTAATTGACTGTTTCAGTGTGGTACCGCATTACTACGTGATCCAAACCAGAAAAAGGCGAGGATCTGGCCAACAATTATGCGAAAAATGCGAAAGTACGAGCCAGATGAGGGCAAACACCAGAACTAACCCAAACATAACCAGCGTTATCCACCAAAATATTAATCGCAACCACGTTTAATTGACTGTTTCGGTGTGGAACCACATTACGACGGGATACAACCCACAAAAAACCCAAGATCTAGCCAACAAGTATGCGAAAAACGCGAAAGTATGTGCCAGATGAGGGCAAATACCAAACTTAACCGGGACATAACCGCCGTTATCCTCTATAATATTAATCGCAACCAGGTTTAATTGACTGCTTCGGTGTGGTACCGCAGTACTACGTGATCCAAACCAGAAAAAACCCAGGATCTGGCCAACAAGTATGCGAAAAATGCGAAAGTACGAGGCAGATGAGGGCAAATCCCAGTCCTAACCGAGACATAACCGGCGTTATCCACTAAAATATTAATCGCAACCAGGTTTAATTGACTGTTTCGGTGTGGTACCACATTACTACGTGATCCAAACCAGAAAAAGCCCAGGATCTGGCCAACAAGTATGTGAAAAACGCGAAAGTATGAGCCAGATGATTGCAAATACCAGACCTAACAAAAACCTAAACGGTGTTATCCTCTAAAATATTAAGGGCAACCAGGTTTAATTGACTGTTTCGTTGTGGTAACACATTACTACGTGATCCAACCCAGAAAAAGCCCAGGATCTTGCCAACAAGTATGCGAAAAATGCGAAGGTACGAGCCAGATGAAGGGCAAAACCCAGACATAACCGAGACAAAACCGGCGTTATCCTCTAAAATATTAATCACAACCAGGTTTAATTGACTGTTTCGGTGTGGTACCGCATTACTATGTGATCCAATCCAGAAAAAGCCCTGGATCTGGCCAACGAGTATGCGAAAAATGCGAATGTACGAGCCAGATGAGGGCAAATACCAGACCTAACCGAGACATAACCGGCGTTAACCTCTAAAATATTAATCGCAACCAGGTTTAATTGACTGTTTCGGCGTGGTACCGCATTACTACCTGGTCCAAACCAGAAAAAAACTAGGATCTGGCCAACAAGTATGCGAAAAACGCGAAAGTATGAGCCAGATGATTGCAAATACCAGAACTAACCCAGACATAACCAGCGTTATCCTCTAAAATACTTATCGGAACCAGCTTTTATTGACTGTTTCAGTGTGGTACCGCATTACTACGTGATCCAAACCAGAAAAAGGCGAGGATCTGGCCAACAATTATGCGAAAAATGCGAAAGTACGAGCCAGATGAGGGCAAATACCAGACCTAACCCAGACATAACCGGCGTTATCCTCGAAAATATTAATCGCAACCAGGTTTAAATGACTGTTTCGGTGTGGAACCACATTACTACGGGATCCAAACCAGAAAAAACCCAGGATCTGGCCAACAAGTGTGTGAAAATCGCGAAAGTATGAGCCAGATGATTGCAAATACCAGAACTAACCCAAACATAACCAGCGTTATCCTCCAAAATATTAATCGCAACCAGGTTTAATTGACTGTCTCGGTGTGGTACCGCATTACTATGTGATCCAATCCAGAAAAAGCCGTGGATCTGGCCAACAAGTATGCGAAAAATGCGAAAGTACGAACCGGATGAGGGCAAATACCAGACCCAACCGAGACATAACTGACGTTATCCTCTAAAATAATAAGCGCAACCAGGTTTAATTGACTGTTTCGGTGTGGTACAGCATTACTACGTGATCCAAACCAGATATATCCCAGGATATGGCCAACAAGTATGCGAAAAACGAGAAAGTATGAGCCAGATGGTTGCAAATACCAGAACTAACCGAGACATAACCGGCGTTATCCTCAAGAATATTAATCGCAAACAGGTTTAATTGACTGTTTCGGTGTGGTACCACATTACTACGTGATCCAAACCAGAAATATCCCAGGATCTGGCCAACTAGTATGCGAAAAATGCGGAAGTATGTGCCAGATGATTGCAAATAGCAGAACTAACCCAAACATAACCAGCGTTATCCTCTAAAATATTAATCGGAACCAGGTTTAGTTGACTGTTTCGGTGTGGAACTACATTACTACGGGATCCAAACCAGAAAAAACCCAGGATCTGGCCAACAAGTATGCGAAAAATGCGAAAGTATGACCTAGTTGATGGCAATGACCAGGCCAAACCTCGACATAACCGGTGTGATCCTCTAAAATAGTGATCGAATCCAGGTTTAATTGACTGTTTCATGCTGGTACCATATTACTACGTGATCCAAACCAGATAAAGCCAGGATCTGGCCAACAAGTATGCGAAAAATGCGAAAGTATGAGCCAGATGATTGCAAATACCAGACCTAACACAAACCTAATCGGTGTTATCCTCTAAAATATTAAGGGCAACCAGGTTTAATTGACTGTTTCGGTGTGGTAACACATTACTGCGTGATCCAAACCAGAAAAAACCCAGGATCTGGCCAACAAGTGTGTGAAAAACGCGAAAATATGAGCCAGATGATTGCAAGTACCAGAACTAACCCAAACATAACCAGCGCTATCCTCCAAAGTATTAATCGGAACCAGGTTTAGTTGACTGTTTCGGTGTGGAACGACATTACTACGGGATCCAAACCAGAAAAAACCTAGGATCTGGCCAACAAGTATGCGAAAAATGCGAAAGTATGAGCCAGATGATTGCAAATACCAGAACTAACCCAAACACAACCAGAGTTATCCTTCAAAATATTAATCGCAACCAGGTTTAATTGACTGCTTCGGTGTGGAACCACATTACTACGGGTCCAATCCAGAAAAAACGCTGGATCTGGCCAACAACTATGCGAAAAACGCGAAAGTATATGCCAGATGATTGCAAATACCAGAACTAACCCAGGCATAACCAGCGTTATCCTCTAAAGTACTAACCGGAACCAGCTTTCATTGACTGTCTCTGTGTGGTACCACATTACTACGTGATCCAAACCAGAAAAAGCCCAGGATCTGGCCAACAACTATGCGAAAAACGCGAAAGTATGAGCCAGATGATTGCAAATACCAGAACTAACCCAGACATAACCAGAGTTATCCTCTAAAATACTAATGGGAGCCAGCTTTTATTGACTGTTTCTGTGTGGTACCACATTACGACGGGATAAAACCCACAAAAAACCCAAGATCTGGCCAACAAGTATGCGAAAAATGCGAAAGTACGAGCCAGATGAGGGCAAATCCCAGACCTAACTGAGACATAACCGACGTTATTCTCTAAGATATTAATCGCAACCAGGTTTAGTTGACTGTTTCGGTGTGGTACAGCATTACTACGTGATCCAAACCAGAAATATCCCAGGATCTGGCCAACAAGTATGCGAAAAACGAGAAAGTATGAGCCAGGTGGTTGCAAATACTAGACCTAACCGAGACATAACCGGCTTTATCCTCAAAAATATTAGTCGCAAACGGGTTTAATTGACTGTTTCGGTGTGGTACCACATTACTACGTGATCCAAACAAGAAAAAGGCGAGGATCTGGCCAACAAGTACGCGAAAAATGCGAAAGTACGAGCAAGATGAGGGCAAATCCCAGACCTAATCGTGACATAACCGGCGTTATCCACTTAAATATTAATCGCAACCAGGTTTAAATGACTGTTTCGGTGTGGTACCACATTACTACGTGATCCACACCAGAAAAAACCCAGGCTCTGCCCAACAAGTATGCGAAAAATGCGAAAGTACGAGCCGGATGAGGGCAAATACCAGACCCAACCGGGACATAACTGACGTTATCCTCTAAAATATTAAGCGCAACCAGGTTTAATTGACTGTTTCGGTGTGGTACCGCATTACTACGTGATCCAAACCAGAAAAAGCCCAGGATCTTGCCAACAGGCATGCGAAAAATGCGAAGGTACCAGCCAGATGAGGGCAAATCCCAGACCTAACCGAGACATAACCGGCGTTATCCACTAAAATATTAATCGCATCCAGGTTTAATTGACTGTTTCGGTGTCGTACCATATCACTACGTGATCCAAACCAGAAAAAGCCCAGGATCTGGCCAACAAGTATGCGAAAAAAGCGAAAGTAGGTGCCAGATGATTGCAAATACCACATCTAACCCAAACATAACCAGCGTTATCTTCCAAAATATTAATCGCAACCAGGTTTAATTGACTGTCTCTGTGTGGTACCACATTACTACGTGATCCAAACCAGAAAAAGCCCAGGATCTGGCCAACAACTATGGGAAAAACGCGAAAGTATGAGCCAGATGATTGCAAATACCAGAACTAACCCAGACATAACCAGAGTTATCCTCTAAAATATTATTCGGAACCAGCTTCTATTGACTGTTTCAGTGTGATACCACATTACTACGTTATCCAAATCAGAAAAAGGCCAGTTTCTGGCCAACAAGTATGCGAAAAATGCGAAAGTACGAGGCAGATGAGGGCAAATCCCAGACCTAACCGAGACATAACCGGCGTTATCCTCTTAAATATTAATCGGAACCAGCTTTTATTGACTTTTTCAGTGTGGTACCACATTACTACGTGATACAAACCAGAAAAAGGCCAGGATCTGGCCAACAAGTATGCGAATAATGCGAAGGTACGAGCCAGATGAGCTCAAATCCCAGACATAACCGAGACATAACCGGCGTTATCCTCTAAAATATTAATCGCAACCAGGTTTAATTGACTGTTTCGGCGTGGTACCGCATTACTACCTGATCCAAACCAGAAAAAGGCCAGGATCTGGCCAACAAGTATGCGAATAATGCGAAAGTACGAGCCAGATGAGCTCAAATCCCAGACATAACCGAGACATAACCGGCGTTATCCGCTAAAATATTACTCGCAATCAGGTTTAAATGACTGTTTCGGTGTGGAACCATATCACTGCGAGATCCAAACAAGAAAAAGGCGAGGATCTGGCCAAAAAGTATGCGAAAAATGCGAAAGTACGAGCCAGATGACGGCAAATCCCTGACCTGGCCGAGACATAACCGTCGTTATCCTCTAAAATATTAATCGCAACCAGGTTTAATTGACTATTACGGTGTGGTACCGCATTACTACGTGATCCAAACCAGAAATAGGCGAGGATCTGGCCAACAATTATGCGAAAAATGCGAAAGTACGAGCCAGATGAGGGCAAATACCAGACTTAACCCAAACATAACCAGCGTTATCCTCCAAAATATTAATCGCAACCAGGTTTAATTGACTGTCTCGGTGTGGTACGGCATTACTATGTGATCCAATCCAGAAAAAACGCTGGATCTGGCCAACAACAATGAGAAAAACGCGAAAGTATGAGCCAGATGATTGCAAATACCAGAACAAACCCAGAAATAACTAGAGTTATCATCTAAAATACTATTCGGAACCAGCTTCTATTGAATGTTTCATTGCGGTGCCACATTACTACGTGATCCAAACCAGAAAAAGGCCAGGATCTGGCCAACAAGTATGTGAAAAACGCGAAAGTATGAGCCAGATGATTGCAAATACCAGAACTAACCCAAACATAACCAGCATTATCCTCCAAAATATTAATCGCAACCAGGTTTAATTGACTGTCTCGGTGTGGTACCGCATTACTATGTGATCCAATCCAGAAAAAGCCGTGGATCTGGCCAACAAGTATGCGAAAAATGCGAAAGTACGAGCCGGATGAGGGCAAATACCAGACCCAACCGAGACATAACTGACGTTATCCTCTAAAATATTCAGCGCAACCAGGTTTAATTGACTGTTTCGGTGTGGTACAGCATTACTACCTGATCCAAACCAGAAATATCCCAGCATATGGCCAACATGTATGCGAAAAATGCGAAAGTACGAGCCAGATGAGGGCAAATTCCAGACCTAACAGAGACATAACCGGCGTTATCCTCTAAAATATTAATCGCATCCGGGTTTAATTGACAGTTTCGGTGTGGTACAGCATTACTGCGTGATCCAAACCAGAAATATCCCAGGATCTGGCCAAAAAGTATGCGAAAAACGAGAAAGTATGAGCCAGATGGTTGCAAATACCAGAACTAACCGAGACATAACCGGCGTTATACTCCAAAATATTAATCGCAAACAGGTTTAATTGACTGTTTCGGTGTGGAACCACATTACTACTTGGTCCAAGCCTGAAAAAGGCCAGGATCTGGCCAACAAGTATGTGAAAAACGCGAAAGTATGAGCCAGATGATTGCAAATACCAGAACTAACCCATACATAACCAGCGTTATCCTCCAAAATATTCATCGCTACCAGGTTTAATTGACCGTCTCGGTGTCGTACCGCATTACTATGTGATCCAATCCAGAAAAAACGCTGGATCTGGCCAACAACAATGCGAAAAACGCGAAAGTATGAGCCAGATGATTGCAAATACCAGAACAAACCCAGAAATAACTAGAGTTATCATCTAAAATACTATTCGGAACCAGCTTCTATTGACTGTTTCAGTGCGGTACCACATTACTACGTGATCCAAAACAGAAAAAGGCCAGGATCTGGCCAACAAGTATGTGAAAAACGCGAAAGTATGAGCCAGATGATTGCAAATACCAGAACTAACCCAAACATAACCAGCGTTATCCTCCAAAATGTTAATCGCAACCAGATGTAGTTGACTGTCTCGGTGTGGTACCGCATTACTATGTGATCCAATCCAGAAAAAGCCGTGGATCTGGCCAACAAGTATGCGAAAAATGCGAAAGTACGAGCCGGATGAGGGCAAATACCAGACCCAACCGAGACATAACTGACGTTATCCTCTAAAATATTGAGCGCAACCAGGTTTAACTGGCTGCTTCGGTGTGGTACAGCATTACTACGTGATCCAAACCAGAAATATCCCAGGATATGGCCAACATGTATGCGAAAAACGAGAAAGTATGAGCCAGATGGTTGCAAATACCAGAACTAACCGAGACATTACCGGCGTTATCCTCAAGAATATTAATCGCAAACAGGTTTAATTGACTGTTTCGGTGTGGTACCACATTACTACGTGATCCAAACCAGAAATATCGCAGGATCTGGCCAGCTAGTATGCGAAAAATGCGGAAGTATGTGCCAGATGATTGCAAATAGCAGAACTAACCCAAACATAACCAGCGTTATCCTCTAAAATATTAATCGGAACCAGGTTTAGTTGACTGTTTCGGTGTGGAACCACATTACTACGGGATCCAAAACAGAAAAAACCCAGGATCTGGCCAACAAGTACGCGAAAAATGCGGAAGTATGACCTAGGTGATGGCAATGTCCAGGCCAAACCTCGACATAACCGGTGTGATCCTCTAAAATATTGATCGAATCCAGGTTTAATTGACTGTTTCATTCTGGTACCATATTACCACGTGATCCAAACCAGAAAAAGCCAGGATCTTGCCAACAAGTATGCGAAAAATGCGAATGTACGAGACAGATGACGACAAATCCCAGACCTAACTGAGACATAACCGGCGTTATCCTCTAAAATATTAATCGCAACCAGGTTTAATTGACTGTTTCGGGGTGGTACCGCATTACTACGTGATCCAAACCAGAAAAAGCCCTGGATCTGGCCAACAAGTATGTGAAAAATGCGAAAGTACGAGCCAGATGAGGGCAAATACCAGACCTAACCCAGACATAACCGGCGTCATACTTTAAAATATTAATCGCAACCAGGTTTAATTGACTATTTCCGTGTGGTACCGCATTACTACGTGATCCAATCTAGAAAAAGGCGAGGATCTGGCCAACAAGTATGCGAAAAATGCGAATGTACGAGACAGATGACGACAAATCCCAGACTTAACCGACACATAACCGGAGTTATCCTCTAAAGTATTAATCGCAAGCAGGTTTAATTGACTGCTTCGGTGTGGAACCACATTACTACTTGGTGCTAGCCAGAAAAAGGCCAGGATCTGGCCAACAAGTAAGCGAAAATGCGAATGTACGAAACAGATGACGGCAAATCCCAGACTTAACCGACACATAACCGGCGTTATCCTCTAAAATATTAATCGCAACCAGGTTTAATTGACTGTTTCGGTGTGGTACCGCATTACTATGTGATCCAATCCAGAAAATCCCTGGATATGGCCAACAAGTATGCGAAAAATGCGAAGGTACGAGCCAGATGAGGGCAAATCCCAGACATAACTGAGGCATAACCGGCGTTATCCTCTAAAATATTAATCGCAAGCAGCTTTAATTGACTGTTTCAGTGTGGAACCACATTACTACGGGATCCAAACCAGAAAAAGCCCTGGATCTGGCCAACAAGTATGCGAAAAACGAGAAAGAATGAGCCGGATGGTTGCAAATACCAGACCTAACCGAGACATAACCGGCGTTATCCTCAAAAATATTAATCGCAAACAGGTTTAATTGACTGTTTCGGTGTGGTACCACATTACTACGTGGTTCAAGCCAGAAATATCCCAGGATCTGGCCAACTAGTATGCGAATAACGAGAAAGTATGAGCCAGATGAGGGCAAATCCCAGTCCTGGCCGAGACATAACCGGCGTTATCCTCTAAAATATTAATCGCAACCAGGTTTAATTGACTGTATCGGTGTGGTACAGCATTACTACGTGGTCCAAGCCAGAAATATCCCAGGATCTGGCCAACAAGTATGCGAAAAATGCGAAAGTATGTTCCAGATGATTGCAAATACCACATCTAACCCAAACACAACCAGAGTTATCCTCCAAAATATTAATCGCAACCAGGTTTAATTGACTGCTTCGGTGTGGAACCACATTACTACGGGTTCTAATCCAGAAAAAACGCTGGATCTGGCCAACAACTATGCGAAAAACGCGAAAGTATAAGCCAGATGATTGCAAATACCAGAACTAACCCAGACATAACCAGCGTTATCCTCTAAAATACTAATGGGAGCCAGCTTTTATTGACTGTTTCGGTGTGGTACCGCATTACTATGTGATCCAATCGAGAAAAAGTCCTGGATCTGGCCAACAAGTTTAGGAAAAATGCGAAGGTACGAGCCAGATGAGCTCAAATCCCCGACCTAACGGAGACATAACCGGCGTTAGCCTCTAAAATATTAATCGCAACCAGGTTTAAATGACTGTTACGGTGTGGAACCACATTACTACGGGATCCAAACCAGAAAAAACCCAGGATCTGGCCAACATGTATGTGAAAAACGCGAAAGAATGAGCTCGATGATTGCACATACCAGAACTAACCCAAACATAACCAGCGTTATCCTCCAAAATATTAATCGGAACCAGGTTTAATTGACTGCTTCGGCGTGGTACCGCATTACTACCTGATCCAAACCAGAAAAAGGCCAGGATCTGGCCAACAAGTATGCGAAAAATGCGGAAGTATGTGCCAGATGATTGCAAATAGCAGAACTAACCCAAACATATCCAGCGTTATCCTCTAAAATATTAATCGGAACCAGGTTTAGTTGACTGTTTCGGTGTGGAACCACATTACTACGGGATCCAAACCAGAAAAAACCCAGGATCTGGCCAACAAGTATGCGAAAAATGCGAAAGTATGTTCCAGATGATTGCAAATACCACATCTAACCCAAACACAACCAGAGTTATCCTTCAAAATATTAATCGCAACCAGGTTTAATTGACTGCTTCGGTGTGGAACCACATTACTACGGGTCCAATCCAGAAAAAACGCTGGATCTGGCCAACAACTATGCGAAAAACGCGAAAGTATATGCCAGATGATTGCAAATACCAGAACTAACCCAGGCATAACCAGCGTTATCCTCTAAAATACTAATCGGAACCAGCTTTCATTGACTGTCTCTGTGTGGTACCACATTACTACGTGATCCAAACCAGAAATAGCCCAGGATCTGGCCAACAACTATGCGAAAAACGCGAAAGTATGAGCCAGATGATTGCAAATACCAGAACTAACCCAGACATAACCAGAGTTATCCTCTAAAATACTAATGGGAGCCAGCTTTTATTGACTGTTTCTGTGTGGTACCACATTACGACGGGATAAAACTCACAAAAAACCCAAGATCTGGCCAACAAGTATGCGAAAAATGCGAAAGTACGAGCCAGATGAGGGCAAATCGCAGACCTAACTGAGACATAACCGACGTTATTCTCTAAGATATTAATCGCAACCAGGTTTAGTTGACTGTTTCGGTGTGGTACAGCATTACTACGTGATCCAAACCAGAAATATCCCAGGATCTGGCCAACAAGTATGCGAAAAACGAGAAAGTATGAGCCAGGTGGTTGCAAATACTAGACCTAACCGAGACATAACCGGCTTTATCCTCAAAAATATTAGTCGCAAACGGGTTTAATTGACTGTTTCGGTGTGGTACCACATTACTACGTGATCCAAACAAGAAAAAGGCGAGGATCTGGCCAACAAGTACGCGAAAAATGCGAAAGTACGAGCAAGATGAGGGCAAATCCCAGACCTAATCGTGACATAACCGGCGTTATCCACTTAAATATTGATCGCAACCAGGTTTAAATGACTGCTTCGGTGTGGTACCACATTACTACGTGATCCACACCAGAAAAAACCCAGGCTCTGCCCAACAAGTATGCGAAAAATGCGAAAGTACGAGCCGGATGAGGGCAAATACCAGACCCAACCGGGACATAACTGACGTTATCCTCTAAAATATTAAGCGCAACCAGGTTTAATTGACTGTTTCGGTGTGGTACCGCATTACTACGTGATCCAAACCAGAAAAAGCCCAGGATCTTGCCAACAGGCATGCGAAAAATGCGAAGGTACCAGCCAGATGAGGGCAAATCCCAGACCTAACCGAGACATAACCGGCGTTATCCACTAAAATATTAATCGCATCCAGGTTTAATTGACTGTTTCGGTGTCGTACCATATCACTACGTGATCCAAACCAGAAAAAGCCCAGGATCTGGCCAACAAGTATGCGAAAAAAGCGAAAGTAGGTGCCAGATGATTGCAAATACCACATCTAACCCAAACATAACCAGCGTTATCTTCCAAAATATTAATCGCAACCAGGTTTAATTGACTGTCTCTGTGTGGTACCACATTACTACGTGATCCAAACCAGAAAAAGCCCAGGATCTGGCCAACAACTATGGGAAAAACGCGAAAGTATGAGCCAGATGATTGCAAATACCAGAACTAACCCAGACATAACCAGAGTTATCCTCTAAAATATTATTCGGAACCAGCTTCTATTGACTGTTTCAGTGTGATACCACATTACTACGTTATCCAAATCAGAAAAAGGCCAGTTTCTGGCCAACAAGTATGCGAAAAATGCGAAAGTACGAGGCAGATGAGGGCAAATCCCAGACCTAACCGAGACATAACCGGCGTTATCCTCTTAAATATTAATCGGAACCAGCTTTTATTGACTTTTTCAGTGTGGTACCACATTACTACGTGATACAAACCAGAAAAAGGCCAGGATCTGGCCAACAAGTATGCGAATAATGCGAAGGTACGAGCCAGATGAGCTCAAATCCCAGACATAACCGAGACATAACCGGCGTTATCCTCTAAAATATTAATCGCAACCAGGTTTAATTGACTGTTTCGGCGTGGTACCGCATTACTACCTGATCCAAACCAGAAAAAGGCCAGGATCTGGCCAACAAGTATGCGAATAATGCGAAAGTACGAGCCAGATGAGCTCAAATCCCAGACATAACCGAGACATAACCGGCGTTATCCGCTAAAATATTAATCGCAATCAGGTTTAAATGACTGTTTCGGTGTGGAACCATATCACTGCGAGATCCAAACAAGAAAAAGGCGAGGATCTGGCCAACAAGTATGCGAAAAATGCGAAAGTACGAGCCAGATGACGGCAAATCCCAGACCTGGCCGAGACATAACCGTCGTTATCCTCTAAAATATTAATCGCAACCAGGTTTAATTGACTATTTCGGTGTGGTACCGCATTACTACGTGATCCAAACCAGAAATAGGCGAGGATCTGGCCAACAATTATGCGAAAAATGCGAAAGTACGAGCCAGATGAGGGCAAATACCAGACTTAACCCAAACATAACCAGCGTTATCCTCCAAAATATTAATCGCAACCAGGTTTAATTGACTGTCTCGGTGTGGTACGGCATTACTATGTGATCCAATCCAGAAAAAACGCTGGATCTGGCCAACAACAATGAGAAAAACGCGAAAGTATGAGCCAGATGATTGCAAATACCAGAACAAACCCAGAAATAACTAGAGTTATCATCTAAAATACTATTCGGAACCAGCTTCTATTGACTGTTTCAGTGCGGTACCACATTACTACGTGATCCAAAACAGAAAAAGGCCAGGATCTGGCCAACAAGTATGTGAAAAACGCGAAAGTATGAGCCAGATGATTGCAAATACCAGAACTAACCCAAACATAACCAGCGTTATCCTCCAAAATGTTAATCGCAACCAGATGTAGTTGACTGTCTCGGTGTGGTACCGCATTACTATGTGATCCAATCCAGAAAAAGCCGTGGATCTGGCCAACAAGTATGCGAAAAATGCGAAAGTACGAGCCGGATGAGGGCAAATACCAGACCCAACCGAGACATAACTGACGTTATCCTCTAAAATATTGAGCGCAACCAGGTTTAATTGGCTGTTTCGGTGTGGTACAGCATTACTACCTGATCCAAACCAGAAATATCCCAGGATATGGCCAACATGTATGCGAAAAATGCGAAAGTACGAGCCAGATGAGGGCAAATACCAGACCTAACAGAGACATAACCGGCGTTATCCTCTAAAATATTAATCGCATCCGGGTTTAATTGACAGTTTCGGTGTGGTACAGCATTACTGCGTGATCCAAACCAGAAATATCCCAGGATCTGGCCAAAAAGTATGCGAAAAACGAGAAAGTATGAGCCAGATGGTTGCAAATACCAGAACTAACCGAGACATAACCGGCGTTATACTCCAAAATATTAATCGCAAACAGGTTTAATTGACTGTTTCGGTGTGGAACCACATTACTACTTGGTCCAAGCCTGAAAAAGGCCAGGATCTGGCCAACAAGTATGTGAAAAACGCGAAAGTATGAGCCAGATGATTGCAAATACCAGAACTAACCCATACATAACCAGCGTTATCCTCCAAAATATTCATCGCTACCAGGTTTAATTGACCGTCTCGGTGTCGTACCGCATTACTATGTGATCCAATCCAGAAAAAACGCTGGATCTGGCCAACAACAATGCGAAAAACGCGAAAGTATGAGCCAGATGATTGCAAATACCAGAACAAACCCAGAAATAACTAGAGTTATCATCTAAAATACTATTCGGAACCAGCTTCTATTGACTGTTTCAGTGCGGTACCACATTACTACGTGATCCAAAACAGAAAAAGGCCAGGATCTGGCCAACAAGTATGTGAAAAACGCGAAAGTATGAGCCAGATGATTGCAAATACCAGAACTAACCCAAACATAACCAGCGTTATCCTCCAAAATGTTAATCGCAACCAGATGTAGTTGACTGTCTCGGTGTGGTACCGCATTACTATGTGATCCAATCCAGAAAAAGCCGTGGATCTGGCCAACAAGTATGCGAAAAATGCGAAAGTACGAGCCGGATGAGGGCAAATACCAGACCCAACCGAGACATAACTGACGTTATCCTCTAAAATATTGAGCGCAACCAGGTTTAATTGGCTGCTTCGGTGTGGTACAGCATTACTACGTGATCCAAACCAGAAATATCCCAGGATATGGCCAACATGTATGCGAAAAACGAGAAAGTATGAGCCAGATGGTTGCAAATACCAGAACTAACCGAGACATTACCGGCGTTATCCTCAAGAATATTAATCGCAAACAGGTTTAATTGACTGTTTCGGTGTGGTACCACATTACTACGTGATCCAAACCAGAAATATCGCAGGATCTGGCCAGCTAGTATGCGAAAAATGCGGAAGTATGTGCCAGATGATTGCAAATAGCAGAACTAACCCAAACATAACCAGCGTTATCCTCTAAAATATTAATCGGAACCAGGTTTAGTTGACTGTTTCGGTGTGGAACCACATTACTACGGGATCCAAAACAGAAAAAACCCAGGATCTGGCCAACAAGTACGCGAAAAATGCGGAAGTATGACCTAGGTGATGGCAATGTCCAGGCCAAACCTCGACATAAACGGTGTGATCCTCTAAAATATTGATCGAATCCAGGTTTAATTGACTGTTTCATTCTGGTACCATATTACCACGTGATCCAAACCAGAAAAAGCCAGGATCTTGCCAACAAGTATGCGAAAAAAGCGAAGGTACGAGCCAGATGAGGGCAAATCCTAGACCTAACCGAGACATAACCGCCGTTATACTCCAAAATATTAATCGCAAACAGGTTTAATTGACTGTTTCGGCGTGGAATCACATTACTGCTTGGTCCAAGCCAGAAAAAGGCCAGGATCTGGCCAACAAGTATGCGAAAAATGCGAATGTACGAGACAGATGACGACAAATCCCAGACCTAACTGAGACATAACCGGCGTTATCCTCTAAAATATTAATCGCAACCAGGTTTAATTGACTATTTCGGGGTGGTACCGCATTACTACGTGATCCAAACCAGAAAAAGCCCCGGATCTGGCCAACAAGTATGTGAAAAATGCGAAAGTACGAGCCAGATGAGGGCAAATACCAGACCTAACCCAGACATAACCGGCGTCATACTTTAAAATATTAATCGCAACCAGGTTTAATTGACTATTTCCGTGTGGTACCGCATTACTACGTGATCCAATCTAGAAAAAGGCGAGGATCTGGCCAACAAGTATGCGAAAAATGCGAATGTACGAGCCAGATGAGGGCAAACACCAGAACTAACCCAAACATAACCAGCGTTATCCACCAAAATATTAATCGCAACCACGTTTAATTGACTGTTTCGGTGTGGAACCACATTACGACGGGATACAACCCACAAAAAACCCAAGATCTAGCCAACAAGTATGCGAAAAACGCGAAAGTATGTGCCAGATGAGGGCAAATACCAAACTTAACCGGGACATAACCGCCGTTATCCTCTATAATATTAATCGCAACCAGGTTTAATTGACTGCTTCGGTGTGGTACCGCAGTACTACGTGATCCAAACCAGAAAAAACCCAGGATCTGGCCAACAAGTATGCGAAAAATGCGAAAGTACGAGGCAGATGAGGGCAAATCCCAGTCCTAACCGAGACATAACCGGCGTTATCCACTAAAATATTAATCGCAACCAGGTTTAATTGACTGTTTCGGTGTGGTACCACATTACTACGTGATCCAAACCAGAAAAAGCCCAGGATCTGGCCAACAAGTATGTGAAAAACGCGAAAGTATGAGCCAGATGATTGCAAATACCAGACCTAACAAAAACCTAAACGGTGTTATCCTCTAAAATATTAAGGGCAACCAGGTTTAATTGACTGTTTCGTTGTGGTAACACATTACTACGTGATCCAACCCAGAAAAAGCCCAGGATCTTGCCAACAAGTATGCGAAAAATGCGAAGGTACGAGCCAGATGAAGGGCAAAACCCAGACATAACCGAGACAAAACCGGCGTTATCCTCTAAAATATTAATCACAACCAGGTTTAATTGACTGTTTCGGTGTGGTACCGCATTACTACCTGGTCCAAACCAGAAAAAAACTAGGATCTGGCCAACAAGTATGCGAAAAACGCGAAAGTATGAGCCAGATGATTGCAAATACCAGAACTAACCCAGACATAACCAGCGTTATCCTCTAAAATACTTATCGGAACCAGCTTTTATTGACTGTTTCAGTGTGGTACCGCATTACTACGTGATCCAAACCAGAAAAAGGCGAGGATCTGGCCAACAAGTGTGTGAAAAACGCGAAAATATGAGCCAGATGATTGCAAGTACCAGAACTAACCCAAACACAACCAGCGTTATCCTCCAAAATATTAATCGCAACCAGGTTTAATTGACTGTCTCGGTGTGGTACCGCATTACTATGTGATCCAATCCAGAAAAAGCCGTGGATCTGGCCAACAAGTATGCGAAAAATGCGAAAGTACGAGCCGGATGAGGGCAAATACCAGACCCAACCGAGACATAACTGACGTTATCCTCTAAAATATTAAGCGCAACCAGGTTTAATTGACTGTTTCGGTGTGGTACAGCATTACTACGTGATCCAAACCAGAAATATCCCAGGATATGGCCAACAAGTATGCGAAAAACGAGAAAGTATGAGCTAGATGGTTGCAAATACCAGAACTAACCGAGACATAACCGGCGTTATCCTCAAGAATATTAATCGCAAACAGGTTTAATTGACTGTTTCGGTGTGGTACCACATTACTACGTGATCCAAACCAGAAATATCCCAGGATCTGGCCAACTAGTATGCGAAAAATGCGGAAGTATGTGCCAGATGATTGCAAATAGCAGAACTAACCCAAACATAACCAGCGTTATCCTCTAAAATATTAATCGGAACCAGGTTTAGTTGACTGTTTCGGTGTGGAACTACATTACTACGGGATCCAAACCAGAAAAAACCCAGGATCTGGCCAACAAGTATGCGAAAAATGCGAAAGTATGACCTAGTTGATGGCAATGACCAGGCCAAACCTCGACATAACCGGTGTGATCCTCTAAAATAGTGATCGAATCCAGGTTTAATTGACTGTTTCATGCTGGTACCATATTACTACGTGATCCAAACCTGAAAAAGCCCAGGATCTGCCCAACATGTATGCGAAAAATGCGAAGGTACGAGGCAGATGATTGCAAATACCAGACCTAACCGAGACATAACCGGCGTTAACCTCTAAAATATTAATCGCAACCATGTTTAATTGACTGTTTCGGCGTGGTACCGCAATACTACCTGGTCCAAACCAGAAAAAGGCTAGCATCTGGCCAACAAGTATGCGAAAAATGCGAAAGTACGAGCCAGATGAGCTCAAATCCCAGACCTAACCGAGACATAACCGGGGTTATCCACTAAAATATTAATCGCAAACAGGTTTAATTGACTGTTTCGGTGTGGTACCACATTACTACGTGATCCAAACCAGAAAAAGCCCAGGATCTGGCCAACAAGTATGCGAAAAAAGCGAAAGTATGTGCCAGATGAGTGCAAATACCAGACCTAACCGAGACATAACCGGCGTTAACCTCTAAAATATTAATCGCAACCAGGTTTCATTGACTGTTTCGGCGTGGTACCGCATTACTACCTGGTCCAAACCAGAAAAAGGCCAGCATCTGGCCAACAAGTATGCGAAAAATGCGAAAGTACGAGCCAGATGAGCTCAAATCCCAGACCTAACCGAGTCATAACCGGCGTTATCCTCTAAAATATTAATCGCAACCAGGTTTAGATGACTGTTTCGGTGTGGAACCGCATTACTACGGGATCCAAACCAGAAACAACCCAGGATCTGGCCAAGAAGTATGCGAAAAATGCGGAAGTATGACCTAGGTGATGGCAATGACCAGGCCAAACCTCGACATAACCGGTGTGATCCTCTAAAATATTGATCGAATCCAGGTTTAATTGACTGTTTCATTCTGGTACCATATTACTACGTGATCCAAACCAGATAAAGCCAGGATCTGGCCAACAAGTATGCGAAAAATGCGAAAGTATGAGCCAGATGATTGCAAATACCAGACCTAACACAACCCTAATCGGTGTTATCCTCTAAAATATTAAGGGCAACCAGGTTTAATTGACTGTTTCGGTGTGGTAACACATTACTGCGTGATCCAAACCAGAAAAAACCCAGGATCTGGCCAACAAGTGTGTGAAAAACGCGAAAGTATGAGCCAGATGACGGCAAATCCCAGACCAAACCGAGACATAACCGGCGTTATCCTCACGAATATTAATCGCAAACAGGTTTAATTGACTGTTTCGGTGTGGTACCACATTACTACGTGATCCAAACCAGAAATATCCCAGGATCTGGCCAACAAGTATGCGAAAAATGCGAAAGTACGAGCCAGATGAGAGCAAATACCAGACCTAGCCGAGACATAACCGGCGTTACCCTCTATAATATTAATCGCAACCAGGTTTAGTTGACTGCTTGGGTGTGGTACCGCAATACTACGTGATCCAAACCAGAAATATCCCAGGATCTGGCCAACAAGTATGCGAAAAATGCGGAAATATGTGCCAGATGATTGCAAATACCAGAACTAACCCAAACATAACCAGCGTTATCCGCTAAAATACTAATCGGGACAAGCTTTTATTGACTGTTTCAGTGTGGTACCACATTACTACGTGATCCAAACCAGGAAAAGCCCAGGATGTGGACAACAAGTATGCGAAAAATGCGAAAGTACGAGCCAGATGAGGGCAAATACCCGAACTAACCCAGACATAACCGGCGTTATCCTCGAAAATATTAATCGGAACCAGCTTTTATTGACAGTTTCAGTGTGGTACCTCATTACTACCTGATCCAAACCAGAAAAAGGCCAGGATGTGGCCAACAAGTAAGCTAAAAATGCGAAAGTACGAGCCAGTTGAGGGCAAATCCCAGACCTAACCGAGACATAACCGGCGTTATCCTCTAAAATATTAATCGCAACCAGGTTTAATTGACTGTTTTGGTGTGGTGCCGCATTACTCCGTGATACAAGCCAGAAAATGCCCTGTATCTGGCCAACAAGTAAGCGAAAAATGCGAAAGTACGAGCCGGATGAGGGCAAATACCAGACACAACCTAGACATAACTGTCGGTATCCTCTAAAATATTAAGCGCAACCTGGTTTAATTGACTGTTTCGATGTGGTACAGCATTACTACGTGATCCAAACCAGAATTATCCCAGGATCTGGCCAACAAGTATGCGAAAAACGAGAAAGTATGAGCCAGATGGTTGCAAATACCAGACCTAACCGAGACATAACCGCCGTTATCCTCAAAAATATTAATCGCAACCAGGTTTCATTGACTGCTTCGATGTGGTACCGCATTACTACGTGATCTAAACCAGAAAAAGCCCAGGATCTGGCCAACAGGTATGCGAAAAATGCGAAGGTACAAGCCGGATGAGGGCAAATACCAGACACAACCTAGACATAACTGACGTTATCCTCTATAATATTAATCGCAAACAGGTTTAATTGACTGTTTCGGTGTTGTACCGCATTCCTACGTGTTCCAAACCAGAAAAAGCCCAGGATCTTGCCAACAAGTATGCGAAAAATGCGAAGGTACGAGCCAGATGAGAGCAAACCCAAGAACTAGCCCAGACATAACCGGCGATGTCCTCTAAAATATTACTCGCAACCAGGTTTAATGGACTGTTTCGGTGTGGAACCACATTACTACGGGATCCAAACCAGAAAAAACGCAGGATCTGGCCAGCAAGTATGCGAAAAACGAGAAAGTATGAGCGAGATGATTGCAAATACCAGAACTAACCCAGACATAACCAGCGTTATCCTCTAATATACTTATCGGAACCAGCTTTTATTGACTGTTTCAGTGTGGTACCGCATTACTACGAGATCCAAACCAGAAAAAGGCGAGGATCTGGCCAACAATTATGCGAAAAATGCGAAAGTACGAGCCAGATGAGGGCAAATACCAGACCTAACCCAGACATAACCGGCGTTATCCTCGAAAATATTAATCGCAACCAGGTTTCATTGGCTGCTTCGGTGTGGTACCGCATTACTATGTGATCTAAACCAGAAAAAGCCCAGGATCTGGCCAACAAGTATGCGAAAAATGCGAAAGTACGAGCCAGATGAGGGCAAATACCCGAACTAACCCAGACATAACCGGCGTTATCCTCGAAAATATTAATCGGAACCAGCTTTTATTGACAGTTTCAGTGTGGTACCTCATTACGACGTGATCCAAAGCAGAAAAAGCCCGGGATCTGTACAACAAGTATGCGAAAAATGTGGGAGTATGTGCCAGATGATTGCAAATGCCAGAACCTTCCCAGACATAACCAGAGTTTTCCTCTAAAATAATAATCGGAACAAGCTTTTATTGACTGTTTCAGTGTGGTACCGCATTACTACGTGATCCAAACCAGAAAAAGGCGAGGATCTGGCCAACAAGTGTGTGAAAAACGCGAAAATATGAGCCAGATGATTGCAAGTACCAGAACTAACCCAAACACAACCAGCGTTATCCTCCAAAATATTAATCGCAACCAGGTTTAATTGACTGTCTCGGTGTGGTACCGCATTACTATGTGATCCAATCCAGAAAAAGCCGTGGATCTGGCCAACAAGTATGCGAAAAATGCGAAAGTACGAGCCGGATGAGGGCAAATACCAGACCCAACCGAGACATAACTGACGTTATCCTCTAAAATATTAAGCGCAACCAGGTTTAATTGACTGTTTCGGTGTGGTACAGCATTACTACGTGATCCAAACCAGAAATATCCCAGGATATGGCCAACAAGTATGCGAAAAACGAGAAAGTATGAGCTAGATGGTTGCAAATACCAGAACTAACCGAGACATAACCGGCGTTATCCTCAAGAATATTAATCGCAAACAGGTTTAATTGACTGTTTCGGTGTGGTACCACATTACTACGTGATCCAAACCAGAAATATCCCAGGATCTGGCCAACTAGTATGCGAAAAATGCGGAAGTATGTGCCAGATGATTGCAAATAGCAGAACTAACCCAAACATAACCAGCGTTATCCTCTAAAATATTAATCGGAACCAGGTTTAGTTGACTGTTTCGGTGTGGAACTACATTACTACGGGATCCAAACCAGAAAAAACCCAGGATCTGGCCAACAAGTATGCGAAAAATGCGAAAGTATGACCTAGTTGATGGCAATGACCAGGCCAAACCTCGACATAACCGGTGTGATCCTCTAAAA
Organism: Colletes latitarsis; assembly: GCF_051014445.1. Taxonomy (NCBI): domain Eukaryota; kingdom Metazoa; phylum Arthropoda; class Insecta; order Hymenoptera; family Colletidae; genus Colletes; species Colletes latitarsis. Next base: position 1,605,383 of record NW_027488368.1, on the reverse strand, counting down.
TAGTGATCGAATCCAGGTTTAATTGACTGTTTCATGCTGGTACCATATTACTACGTGATCCAAACCTGAAAAAGCCCAGGATCTGCCCAACATGTATGCGAAAAATGCGAAGGTACGAGGCAGATGATTGCAAATACCAGACCTAACCGAGACATAACCGGCGTTAACCTCTAAAATATTAATCGCAACCATGTTTAATTGACTGTTTCGGCGTGGTACCGCAATACTACCTGGTCCAAACCAGAAAAAGGCTAGCATCTGGCCAACAAGTATGCGAAAAATGCGAAAGTACGAGCCAGATGAGCTCAAATCCCAGACCTAACCGAGACATAACCGGGGTTATCCACTAAAATATTAATCGCAAACAGGTTTAATTGACTGTTTCGGTGTGGTACCACATTACTACGTGATCCAAACCAGAAAAAGCCCAGGATCTGGCCAACAAGTATGCGAAAAAAGCGAAAGTATGTGCCAGATGAGTGCAAATACCAGACCTAACCGAGACATAACCGGCGTTAACCTCTAAAATATTAATCGCAACCAGGTTTCATTGACTGTTTCGGCGTGGTACCGCATTACTACCTGGTCCAAACCAGAAAAAGGCCAGCATCTGGCCAACAAGTATGCGAAAAATGCGAAAGTACGAGCCAGATGAGCTCAAATCCCAGACCTAACCGAGTCATAACCGGCGTTATCCTCTAAAATATTAATCGCAACCAGGTTTAGATGACTGTTTCGGTGTGGAACCGCATTACTACGGGATCCAAACCAGAAACAACCCAGGATCTGGCCAAGAAGTATGCGAAAAATGCGGAAGTATGACCTAGGTGATGGCAATGACCAGGCCAAACCTCGACATAACCGGTGTGATCCTCTAAAATATTGATCGAATCCAGGTTTAATTGACTGTTTCATTCTGGTACCATATTACTACGTGATCCAAACCAGATAAAGCCAGGATCTGGCCAACAAGTATGCGAAAAATGCGAAAGTATGAGCCAGATGATTGCAAATACCAGACCTAACACAACCCTAATCGGTGTTATCCTCTAAAATATTAAGGGCAACCAGGTTTAATTGACTGTTTCGGTGTGGTAACACATTACTGCGTGATCCAAACCAGAAAAAACCCAGGATCTGGCCAACAAGTGTGTGAAAAACGCGAAAGTATGAGCCAGATGACGGCAAATCCCAGACCAAACCGAGACATAACCGGCGTTATCCTCACGAATATTAATCGCAAACAGGTTTAATTGACTGTTTCGGTGTGGTACCACATTACTACGTGATCCAAACCAGAAATATCCCAGGATCTGGCCAACAAGTATGCGAAAAATGCGAAAGTACGAGCCAGATGAGAGCAAATACCAGACCTAGCCGAGACATAACCGGCGTTACCCTCTATAATATTAATCGCAACCAGGTTTAGTTGACTGCTTGGGTGTGGTACCGCAATACTACGTGATCCAAACCAGAAATATCCCAGGATCTGGCCAACAAGTATGCGAAAAATGCGGAAATATGTGCCAGATGATTGCAAATACCAGAACTAACCCAAACATAACCAGCGTTATCCGCTAAAATACTAATCGGGACAAGCTTTTATTGACTGTTTCAGTGTGGTACCACATTACTACGTGATCCAAACCAGGAAAAGCCCAGGATGTGGACAACAAGTATGCGAAAAATGCGAAAGTACGAGCCAGATGAGGGCAAATACCCGAACTAACCCAGACATAACCGGCGTTATCCTCGAAAATATTAATCGGAACCAGCTTTTATTGACAGTTTCAGTGTGGTACCTCATTACTACCTGATCCAAACCAGAAAAAGGCCAGGATGTGGCCAACAAGTAAGCTAAAAATGCGAAAGTACGAGCCAGTTGAGGGCAAATCCCAGACCTAACCGAGACATAACCGGCGTTATCCTCTAAAATATTAATCGCAACCAGGTTTAATTGACTGTTTTGGTGTGGTGCCGCATTACTCCGTGATACAAGCCAGAAAATGCCCTGTATCTGGCCAACAAGTAAGCGAAAAATGCGAAAGTACGAGCCGGATGAGGGCAAATACCAGACACAACCTAGACATAACTGTCGGTATCCTCTAAAATATTAAGCGCAACCTGGTTTAATTGACTGTTTCGATGTGGTACAGCATTACTACGTGATCCAAACCAGAATTATCCCAGGATCTGGCCAACAAGTATGCGAAAAACGAGAAAGTATGAGCCAGATGGTTGCAAATACCAGACCTAACCGAGACATAACCGCCGTTATCCTCAAAAATATTAATCGCAACCAGGTTTCATTGACTGCTTCGATGTGGTACCGCATTACTACGTGATCTAAACCAGAAAAAGCCCAGGATCTGGCCAACAGGTATGCGAAAAATGCGAAGGTACAAGCCGGATGAGGGCAAATACCAGACACAACCTAGACATAACTGACGTTATCCTCTATAATATTAATCGCAAACAGGTTTAATTGACTGTTTCGGTGTTGTACCGCATTCCTACGTGTTCCAAACCAGAAAAAGCCCAGGATCTTGCCAACAAGTATGCGAAAAATGCGAAGGTACGAGCCAGATGAGAGCAAACCCAAGAACTAGCCCAGACATAACCGGCGATGTCCTCTAAAATATTACTCGCAACCAGGTTTAATGGACTGTTTCGGTGTGGAACCACATTACTACGGGATCCAAACCAGAAAAAACGCAGGATCTGGCCAGCAAGTATGCGAAAAACGAGAAAGTATGAGCGAGATGATTGCAAATACCAGAACTAACCCAGACATAACCAGCGTTATCCTCTAATATACTTATCGGAACCAGCTTTTATTGACTGTTTCAGTGTGGTACCGCATTACTACGAGATCCAAACCAGAAAAAGGCGAGGATCTGGCCAACAATTATGCGAAAAATGCGAAAGTACGAGCCAGATGAGGGCAAATACCAGACCTAACCCAGACATAACCGGCGTTATCCTCGAAAATATTAATCGCAACCAGGTTTCATTGGCTGCTTCGGTGTGGTACCGCATTACTATGTGATCTAAACCAGAAAAAGCCCAGGATCTGGCCAACAAGTATGCGAAAAATGCGAAAGTACGAGCCAGATGAGGGCAAATACCCGAACTAACCCAGACATAACCGGCGTTATCCTCGAAAATATTAATCGGAACCAGCTTTTATTGACAGTTTCAGTGTGGTACCTCATTACGACGTGATCCAAAGCAGAAAAAGCCCGGGATCTGTACAACAAGTATGCGAAAAATGTGGGAGTATGTGCCAGATGATTGCAAATGCCAGAACCTTCCCAGACATAACCAGAGTTTTCCACTAAAATAATAATCGGAACAAGCTTTTATTGACTGTTTCAGTGTGGTACCACATTACGACGTGATCCAAACCAGAAAAAGGCGAGGATCTGGCCGACAAGTATGCGAAAAATGCGAAAGTACGAGCCAGATAAGGCAAATCCCAGTGCTAACTAAGACATAACCGGCGTTTTCCACTTAAATATTAATCGCAACCAGGTTTAATTGACAGTTTCGGTGTGGTACCGCATTACTACGTGATACAAGCGAGAAAAAGCCCTGTATCTGGCCAACAAGTAAACGAAAAATGCGAAAGTACGAGCCAGATGAGGGCAAATCCCAGACCTAGCCCAGGCATAACCGGCGTTATCCTCTAAAATATTAATCGCAACCAGGTTTAATTGACTGTTTCGGTGTGGAACCACATTATTGCGGAACCCAAACCAGAAAGAGGCCAGGATCTGGGCAACAAGTATGCGAAAAATGCGAAAGTACGGGCCGGATGAGGGCAAATCCCAGACCTAACCGAGACATAACCGGCGTTATCCTCTAAAATATTAATCGCAACCAGGTTTACATGACTGTTTCGGTGTGGTACCGCATTACTACGTGTTCCAAGCCAGAAAAACGCCAGGATCTGCCCAACAAGTATGCGGAAAATGCGAAAGCACGAGCCAGATGAGGGCAAATACCAGACCTAACCCAGACATAACCGGCGTTATCCTCTTAAATATTAATCGCAACCAGGTTTAAGTGACTGTTTCGGTGTGGTACCACATTACTACGTGAACCAAACCAGAAAAAGCCCAGGATCTGGCCAACAAGTAAGCTAAAAATGCGAAAGTACGAGCCAGTTGAGGGCAAATCCCAGACCTAACCGAGACATAACCGGCGTTATCCTCTAAAATATTAATCGCAACCAGGTTTAATTGACTGTTTTGGTGTGGTGCCGCATTACTCCGTGATACAAGCCAGAAAATGCCCTGTATCTGGCCAACAAGTAAGCGAAAAATGCGATAGTACGAGCCAGATGAGGGCAAATTCCAGACCTAACCCAGACGTAACCGGCGTTATCCTCGAAAATATTAATCGCAACCAGGTTCAGTTGACTGCTTCGGTGTGGTACCGCATTACTACGTGATCCAAACCAGAAAAAGCCCAGGATCTTGCCAACAAGTATGCGAAAAATGCGAAGGCACGAGCCAGATGAGGGCAAACCTCAGACCTAGCCCAGTCATAACCAGCGTTATCCTCTAAAATACTAATCGGAACAAGCTTTTATTGACTGTTTCAGTGTGGTACCACGTTACTACGTGACACAAACCTGAAAGAGCGCTGGATCTGGCCAACAAGTATGCGAAAAACGCGAAAGTATGAGCCAGATGATTGCAAATAGCAGAACTAACCTTGACATAACCAGAGTTTTCCTCTAAAATACTATTCGGAACAAGCTTTTATTGACTGTTTCAGTGTGGTACCACATTACTACGTGATCCAAACCAGAAAAGGCCCAGGATCGTGCCAACAAGTATGCGAAAAATGCGAAGGCACGAGCCAGATGAGGGCAAACCTCAGACCTAGCCCAGTCATAACCGGCGTTATCCTCTAAAATATTAATCGCAACCAGGTTTAATTGACAGTTTCGGTGTGGAACCACATTAGTGCGGGATCCAAACCAGAAAGAGGCCAGGATCTGGCCAACAAGTATGCGAAAAACGCGAAAGTATGAGCCAGATGATTGCAAATACCATGACTAACCCAGTCAAACCAGCGTTATCCTCTAAAATACTAATCGGAACAAGCTTTTATTGACTGTTTCAGTGTGGTACCACATTACTACGTGACACAAACCTGAAAGAGCGCTGGATCTGGCCAACAAGTATGCGAAAAACGCGAAAGTATGAGCCAGATGATTGCAAATACCAGAACTATCCCTGACATAACCGGAGATTTCCTCTAAAATACTAATCGGAACAAGCTTTTATTGACTGTTTCAGTGTGGTACCACATTACTACGTGATCCAAACCAGAAAAAGCCCAGGATCTGGCCAACAAGTATAAGAAAAATGCGAAAGTACGAGCTAGATGAGGGCAATAACCAGACCTGACCGGGTCATAGCCGGCGTTATCCTCTAAAATATTAATCGGAACCAGGTTTAATTGACTGTTTCGGTGTGGTACCGCATTACTACGTGATACAAGCCAGAAAAAGCCCTGTATCTGGCCAATAAGTATGTGAAAAATGCGAATGTATGAGCCAGATGATTGCAAATACCAGAACTAACCCAGACATAAGCAGAGTTTTCCACTAAAATACTAGTCGGAACAAGCTTTTATTGACTGTTTCAGTGTGGTACCACATTACTGCGCGATCCAAACCAGAATAACGCCAGGAGCTGGCCAACAAGTATAAGAAAAATGCGAAAGTACGAGCCAGATGAGCTCAAATCCCAGACCTAACCGAGACATAACCGGCGTAATCCTCTAAAATATTAATCGCAACCAGGTTTAAATGACTGTTTCGGTGTGGAACCACATTACTACGGGATCCAAACCAGAAAAAACCCAGGATCTGGCCAACAAGTATGTGAGAAACGCGAAAGTATGAGCCAGATGATTACAAATACCAGAACTAACCCAATCATAACCAGCGTTATCCTCTAAAATACTAATCGGAACAAGCTTTTATTGACTGTTTCTGTGTGGTACCACATTACTACGTGATCCAAACCAGAAAAAGCCCAGGATCTGGCCAACAAGTATGCGAAAAATGCGAAAGTACGAGCTAGATGAGGGCAATAACCAGACCTGACCGTGTCATAGCCGGCGTTATCCTCTAAAATATTAATCGGAACCAGGTTTAATTGACTGTTTCGGTGTGGTACCGCATTACTACGTGATACAAGCCAGAAAAAGCCCTGGATCTGGCCAACAAGTATGCGAAAAATGCGAAAGTACGAGCCAGATGAGGGCAAATCCCAGACCTAACCAAGACATAACCTGCGTTATCCTCTTAAATATTAATCGCAACCAGGTTTAATTGACTGTTTCGGTGTGGTACCGCATTACTACGTGATACAAGCCAGAAAAAGCCCTGGATCTGGCCAACAAGTATGCGAAAAATGCGAAAGTACGAGCCAGATGAGCTCAAATCCCAGACCTAACCGAGACATAACCGGCGTTATCCTCTAAAATATTAATCGCAACCAGGTTTAAATGACTGTTTCGGTGTGGAACCACATTACTACGGCATCGAAACCAGAAAAAACCCAGGATCTGGCCAACAAGTATGTGAGAAACGCGAAAGTATGAGCCAGATGATTGCAAATACCAGAACTAACCCAAACATAACCAGCGTTATCCTCCAAAATATTAATCGCAACCAGGTTTAATTGACTGTTCCGGTGTGGTACCGCATTACTATGTGATCCAATCCTGAAAAAGCCCAGGATCTGGACAACAAGTATGCGAAAAATGCGAAGGAACGAGCCAGATGATTGCAAATACCATAACTAACCCAATCATAACCAGCGTTATCCTCTAAAATACTAATCGGAACAAGCTTTTATTGACTGTTTCTGTGTGGTACCACATTACTACGTGATCCAAACCAGAAAAAGCCCTGTATCTGGCCAACAAGTATGCGGAAAATGCGAAAGTACGAGCCAGATGAGTGCAATTACCAGAACTGACCCAGACATAACCAGCGTTATCCTCTAAAATATTAATCGGAACCAGGTTTAATTGACTGTTTCGGTGTGGTACCGCATTACTACGTGATACAAGCCAGAAAAAGCCCTGGATCTGGCCAACAAGTATGCGAAAAATGCGAAAGTACGAGCCAGATGAGGGCAAATCCCAGACCTAACCGAGACATAACCGGCGTTATCCTCTAAAATATTAATCGCAACCAGGTTTAAATGACTGTTTCGGTGTGGAACCACATTACTGCGTGATCCAAACCAGAAAAAACCCAGGATCTGGCCAACAAGTATGTGAAAAACGCGAAAGTATGAGCCAGATGACGGCAAATCCCAGACCAAACCGAGACATAACCGGCGTTATCCTCAAGAATATTAAACGCAAACAGGTTTAATTGACTGTTTCGGTGTGGTACCACATTACTACGTGATCCAAACCAGAAATATCCCAGGATCTGGCCAACAAGTATGCGAAAAATGCGAAAGTACGAGCCAGATGAGAGCAAATACCAGACCTAGCCGAGAAATAACCGGCGTTATCCTCTATAATATTAATCGCAACCAGGTTTAGTTGACTGCTTGGGTGTGGTACCGCAATACTACGTGATCCAAACCAGGAAAAGCCCAGGATGTGGCCAACAAGTATGCGAAAAATGCGAAAGTACGAGCCAGATGAGAGCAAATCCCAGAACTAACCGAGACATAACCGGCGTTATACTTCAAAATATTAATCGCAAACAGGTTTAATTGACTGTTTCGGTGTGGAACCACATTACTACTTGGTCCAAGCCTGAAAAAGGCCAGGATCTGGCCAACAAGTATGTGAAAAACGCGAAAGTATGAGCCAGATGATTGCAAATACCAGAACTAACCCATACATAACCAGCGTTATCCTCCAAAATATTCATCGCTACCAGGTTTAATTGACCGTCTCGGTGTCGTACCGCATTACTATCTGATCCAATCCAGAAAAAACGCTGGATCTGGCCAACAACAATGCGAAAAACGCGAAAGTATGAGCCAGATGATTGCAAATACCAGAACAAACCCAGAAATAACTAGAGTTATCATCTAAAATACTATTCGGAACCAGCTTCTATTGACTGTTTCAGTGCGGTACCACATTACTACGTGATCCAAAACAGAAAAAGGCCAGGATCTGGCCAACAAGTATGTGAAAAACGCGAAAGTATGAGCCAGATGATTGCAAATACCAGAACTAACCCAAACATAACCAGCGTTATCCTCCAAAATGTTAATCGCAACCAGATGTAATTGACTGTCTCGGTGTGGTACCGCATTACTATGTGATCCAATCCAGAAAAAGCCGTGGATCTGGCCAACAAGTATGCGAAAAATGCGAAAGTACGAGCCGGATGAGGGCAAATACCAGACCCAACCGAGACATAACTGACGTTATCCTCTAAAATATTGAGCGCAACCAGGTTTAATTGGCTGCTTCGTTGTGGTACAGCATTACTACGTGATCCAAACCAGAAATATCCCAGGATATGGCCAACATGTATGCGAAAAACGAGAAAGTATGAGCCAGATGGTTGCAAATACCAGAACTAACCGAGACATTACCGGCGTTATCCTCAAGAATATTAATCGCAAACAGGTTTAATTGACTGTTTCGGTGTGGTACCACATTACTACGTGATCCAAACCAGAAATATCCCAGGATCTGGCCAGCTAGTATGCGAAAAATGAGGAAGTATGACCTAGGTGATGGCAATGTCCAGGCCAAACCTCGACATAACCGGTGTGATCCTCTAAAATATTGATCGAATCCAGGTTTAATTGACTGTTTCATTCTGGTACCATATTACCACGTGATCCAAACCAGAAAAAGCCAGGATCTTGCCAACAAGTATGCGAAAAATGCGAAGGTACGAGCCAGATGAGGGCAAATCCTAGACCTAACCGAGACATAACCGCCGTTATACTCCAAAATATTAATCGCAAACAGGTTTAATTGACTGTTTCGGCGTGGAATCACATTACTGCTTGGTCCAAGCCAGAAAAAGGCCAGGATCTGGCCAACGAGTATGCGAAAAATGCGAATGTACGAGACAGATGACGACAAATCCCAGACCTAACTGAGACATAACCGGCGTTATCCTCTAAAATATTAATCGCAACCAGGTTTAATTGACTGTTTCGGGGTGGTACCGCATTACTACGTGATCCAAACCAGAAAAAGCCCTGGATCTGGCCAACAAGTATGTGAAAAATGCGAAAGTACGAGCCAGATGAGGGCAAATACCAGACCTAACCCAGACATAACCGGCGTCATACTTTAAAATATTAATCGCAACCAGGTTTAATTGACTATTTCCGTGTGGTACCGCATTACTACGTGATCCAATCTAGAAAAAGGCGAGGATCTGGCCAACAAGTATGCGAAAAATGCGAATGTACGAGACAGATGACGACAAATCCCCGACTTAACCGACACATAACCGGAGTTATCCTCTAAAGTATTAATCGCAAGCAGGTTTAATTGACTGCTTCGGTGTGGAACCACATTACTACTTGGTGCTAGCCACAAAAAGGCCAGGATCTGGCCAACAAGTAAGCGAAAATGCGAATGTACGAAACTGATGACGGCAAATCCCAGACTTAACCGACACATAACCGGCGTTATCCTCTAAAGTATTAATCGCAAGCAGGTTTAATTGACTGTTTCAGTGTGGTACCGCATTACTACGTGATCCAAACCAGAAAAAGGCGAGGATCTGGCCAACAATTATGCGAAAAATGCGAAAGTACGAGCCAGATGAGGGCAAACACCAGAACTGACCCAAACATAACCAGCGTTATCCACCAAAATATTAATCGCAACCACGTTTAATTGACTGTTTCGGTGTGGAACCACATTACGACGGGATACAACCCACAAAAAACCCAAGATCTAGCCAACAAGTATGCGAAAAACGCGAAAGTATGTGCCAGATGAGGGCAAATACCAAACCTAACCGGGACATAACCGCCGTTATCCTCTATAACATTAATCGCAACCAGGTTTAATTGACTGCTTCGGTGTGGTACCGCAGTACTACGTGATCCAAACCAGAAAAAACCCAGGATCTGGCCAACAAGTATGCGAAAAATGCGAAAGTACGAGGCAGATGAGGGCAAATCCCAGTCCTAACCGAGACATAACCGGCGTTATCCACTAAAATATTAATCGCAACCAGGTTTAATTGACTGTTTCGGTGTGGTACCACATTACTACGTGATCCAAAACAGAAAAAGGCCAGGATCTGGCCAACAAGTATGTGAAAAACGCGAAAGTATGAGCCAGATGATTGCAAATACCATAACTAACCCAATCATAACCAGCGTTATCCTCTAAAATACTAATCGCAACCAGGTTTAATTGACTGCTTCGGTGTGGTACCGCAGTACTACGTGATCCAAACCAGAAAAAACCCAGGATCTGGCCAACAAGTATGCGAAAAATGCGAAAGTACGAGGCAGATGAGGGCAAATCCCAGTCCTAACCGAGACATAACCGGCGTTATCCACTAAAATATTAATCGCAACCAGGTTTAATTGACTGTTTCGGGGTGGTACCGCATTACTACGTGATCCAAACCAGAAAAAGCCCTGGATCTGGCCAACAAGTATGTGAAAAATGCGAAAGTACGACCCAGATGAGGGCAAATACCAGACCTAACCCAGACATAACCGGCGTCATACTTTAAAATATTAATCGCAACCAGGTTTAATTGACTATTTCCGTGTGGTACCGCATTACTACGTGATCCAATCTAGAAAAAGGCGAGGATCTGGCCAACAAGTATGCGAAAAATGCGAATGTACGAGACAGATGACGACAAATCCCAGACTTAACCGACACATAACCGGCGTTATCCTCTAAAGTATTAATCGCAAGCAGGTTTAATTGACTGTTTCAGTGTGGTACCGCATTACTACGTGATCCAAACCAGAAAAAGGCGAGGATCTGGCCAACAATTATGCGAAAAATGCGAAAGTACGAGCCAGATGAGGGCAAACACCAGAACTAACCCAAACATAACCAGCGTTATCCACCAAAATATTAATCGCAACCACGTTTAATTGACTGTTTCGGTGTGGAACCACATTACGACGGGATGCAACCCACAAAAAACCCAAGATCTAGCCAACAAGTATGCGAAAAACGCGAAAGTATGTGCCAGATGAGGGCAAATACCAAACCTAACCGGGACATAACCGCCGTTATCCTCTATAATATTAATCGCAACCAGGTTTAATTGACTGCTTCGGTGTGGTACCGCCGTACTACGTGATCCAAACCAGAAAAAACCCAGGATCTGGCCAACAAGTATGCGAAAAATGCGAAAGTACGAGGCAGATGAGGGCAAATCCCAGTCCTAACCGAGACATAACCGGCGTTATCCACTAAAATATTAATCGCAACCAGGTTTAATTGACTGTTTCGGTGTGGTACCACATTACTACGTGATCCAATCCAGAAAAAGCCCAGGATCTGGCCAACAAGTATGTGAAAAACGCGAAAGTATGAGCCAGATGATTGCAAATACCAGACCTAACAAAAACCTAAACGGTGTTATCCTCTAAAATATTAAGGGCAACCAGGTTTAATTGACTGTTTCGTTGTGGTAACACATTACTACGTGATCCAACCCAGAAAAAGCCCAGGATCTTGCCAACAAGTATGCGAAAAATGCGAAGGTACGAGCCAGATGAAGGGCAAAACCCAGACATAACCGAGACAAAACCGGCGTTATCCTCTAAAATATTAATCACAACCAGGTTTAATTGACTGATTCGGTGTGGTACCGCATTACTATGTGATCCAATCCAGAAAAAGCCCTGGATCTGGCCAACGAGTATGCGAAAAATGCGAATGTACGAGCCAGATGAGGGCAAATACCAGACCTAACCGAGACATAACCGGCGTTAACCTCTAAAATATTAATCGCAACCAGGTTTAATTGACTGTTTCGGCGTGGTACCGCATTACTACCTGGTCCAAACCAGAAAAAAACTAGGATCTGGCCAACAAGTATGCGAAAAACGCGAAAGTATGAGCCAGATGATTGCAAATACCAGAACTAACCCAGACATAACCAGCGTTATCCTCTAAAATACTTATCGGAACCAGCTTTTATTGACTGTTTCAGTGTGGTACCGCATTACTACGTGATCCAAACCAGAAAAAGGCGAGGATCTGGCCAACAATTATGCGAAAAATGCGAAAGTACGAGCCAGATGAGGGCAAATACCAGACCTCACCCAGACATAACCGGCGTTATCCTCGAAAATATTAATCGCAACCAGGTTTAAATGACTGTTTCGGTGTGGAACCACATTACTACGGGATCCAAACCAGAAAAAACCCAGGATCTGGCCAACAAGTGTGTGAAAATCGCGAAAGTATGAGCCAGATGATTGCAAATACCAGAACTAACCCAAACACAACCAGCGTTATCCTCCAAAATATTAATCGCAACCAGGTTTAATTGACTGTCTCGGTGTGGTACCGCATTACTATGTGATCCAATCCAGAAAAAGCCGTGGATCTGGCCAACAATTATGCGAAAAATGCGAAAGTACGAGCCAGATGAGGGCAAATACCAGACCTCACCCAGACATAACCGGCGTTATCCTCGAAAATATTAATCGCAACCAGGTTTAAATGACTGTTTCGGTGTGGAACCACATTACTACGGGATCCAAACCAGAAAAAACCCAGGATCTGGCCAACAAGTGTGTGAAAATCGCGAAAGTATGAGCCAGATGATTGCAAATACCAGAACTAACCCAAACACAACCAGCGTTATCCTCCAAAATATTAATCGCAACCAGGTTTAAATGACTGTTTCGGTGTGGAACCACATTACTACGTGATCCAAACCAGAAATATCCCAGGATCTGGCCAACTAGTATGCGAAAAATGCGGAAGTATGTGCCAGATGATTGCAAATAGCAGAACTAACCCAAACATAACCAGCGTTATCCTCTAAAATATTAATCGGAACCAGGTTTAGTTGACTGTTTCGGTGTGGAACTACATTACTACGGGATCCAAACCAGAAAAAACCCAGGATCTGGCCAACAAGTATGCGAAAAATGCGAAAGTATGACCTAGTTGATGGCAATGACCAGGCCAAACCTCGACATAACCGGTGTGATCCTCTAAAATAGTGATCGAATCCAGGTTTAATTGACTGTTTCATGCTGGTACCATATTACTACGTGATCCAAACCTGAAAAAGCGCACGATCTGCCCAACATGTATGCGAAAAATGCGAAGGTACGAGGCAGATGATTGCAAATACCAGACCTAACCGAGACATAACCGGCGTTAACCTCTAAAATATTAATCGCAACCATGTTTAATTGACTGTTTCGGCGTGGTACCGCATTACTACCTGGTCCAAACCAGAAAAAGGCTAGCATCTGGCCAACAAGTATGCGAAAAATGCGAAAGTACGAGCCAGATGAGCTCAAATCCCAGACCTAACCGAGACATAACCGGGGTTATCCACTAAAATATTAATCGCAACCAGGTTTAATTGACTGTTTCGGTGTGGTACCACATTACTACGTGATCCAAACCAGAAAAAGCCCAGGATCTGGCCAACAAGTATGCGAAAAATGCGGAAGTATGACCTAGGTGATGGCAATGACCAGGCCAAACCTCGACATAACCGGTGTGATCCTCTAAAATATTGATCGAATCCAGGTTTAATTGACTGTTTCATTCTGGTACCATATTACTACGTGATCCAAACCAGATAAAGCCAGGATCTGGCCAACAAGTATGCGAAAAATGCGAAAGTATGAGCCAGATGATTGCAAATACCAGACCTAACACAAACCTAATCGGTGTTATCCTCTAAAATATTAAGGGCAACCAGGTTTAATTGACTGTTTCGGTGTGGTAACACATTACTGCGTGATCCAAACCAGAAAAAACCCAGGATCTGGCCAACAAGTGTGTGAAAAACGCGAAAGTATGAGCCAGATGACGGCAAATCCCAGACCAAACCGAGACATAACCGGCGTTATCCTCGAGAATATTAATCGCAAACAGGTTTAATTGACTGTTTCGGTGTGGTACCACATTACTACGTGATCCAAACCAGAAAAAGCGCTGGATCTGGCCAACAAGTATGCGAAAGACGCGAAAGTATGAGCCAGATGATTGCAAATACCAGAACTAACCCAAACATAACCAGCGTTATCCGCTAAAATACTAATCGGGACAAGCTTTTATTGACTGTTTCAGTGTGGTACCACATTACTACGTGATCCAAACCAGGAAAAGCCCAGGATGTGGACAACAAGTATGCGAAAAATGCGAAAGTACGAGCCAGATGAGGGCAAATACCCGAACTAACCCAGACATAACCGGCGTTATCCTCGAAAATATTAATCGGAACTAGCTTTTATTGACAGTTTCAGTGTGGTACCTCATTACTACCTGATCCAAACCAGAAAAAGGCCAGGATGTGGCCAACAAGTATGCGAAAAATGCGAAAGTACGAGCCGGATGAGGGCAAATACCAGACACAACCTAGACATAACTGTCGGTATCCTCTAAAATATTAAGCGCAACCTGGTTTAATTGACTGTTTCGGTGTTGTACCGCATTCCTACGTGATCCAAACCAGAAAAAGCCCAGGATCTTGCCAACAAGTATGCGAAAAATGCGAAGGTACGAGCCAGATGAGAGCAAACCCAAGAACTAGCCCAGACATAACCGGCGATGTCCTCTAAAATATTACTCGCAACCAGGTTTAATGGACTGTTTCGGTGTGGAACCACATTACTACGGGATCCAAACCAGAAAAAACGCAGGATCTGGCCAGCAAGTATGCGAAAAACGAGAAAGTATGAGCGAGATGATTGCAAATACCAGAACTAACCCAGACATAACCAGCGTTATCCTCTAAAATACTTATCGGAACCAGCTTTTATTGACTGTTTCAGTATGGTACCGCATTACTACGAGATCCAAACCAGAAAAAGGCGACGATCTGGCCAACAATTATGCGAAAAATGCGAAAGTACGAGCCAGATGAGGGCAAATACCAGACCTAACCCAGACATAACCGGCGTTATCCTCGAAAATATTAATCGCAACCAGGTTTCATTGACTGCTTCGGTGTGGTACCGCATTACTATGTGATCTAAACCAGAAAAAGCCCAGGATCTGGCCAACAAGTATGCGAAAAATGCGAAAGTACGAGCCAGATGAGGGCAAATACCCGAACTAACCCAGACATAACCGGCGTTATCCTCGAAAATATTAATCGGAACCAGCTTTTATTGACAGTTTCAGTGTGGTACCTCATTACGACGTGATCCAAAGCAGAAAAAGCCCGCGATCTGTACAACAAGTATGCGAAAAATGTGGGAGTATGTGCCAGATGATTGCAAATGCCAGAACCTTCCCAGACATAACCAGAGTTTTCCTCTAAAATAATAATCGGAACAAGCTTTTATTGACTGTTTCAGTGTGGTACCACATTACTACGTGATCCAAACCAGAAAAAGCGCTGGATCTGGCCAACAAGTATGCGAAAGACGCGAAAGTATGAGCCAGATGATTGCAAATACCAGAACTAACCCAGACATAACCAGAGTTTTCCTCTAAAATACTAATCGGAACAAGCTTTTATTGACTGTTTCAGTGTGGTACCACATTACGACGTGATCCAAACCAGAAAAAGGCGAGGATCTGGCCGACAAGTATGCGAAAAATGCGAAAGTACGAGCCAGATGTGGGCAAATCCCAGTGCTAACTAAGACATAACCGGCGTTTTCCACTTAAATATTAATCGCAACCAGGTTTACTTGACTGTTTCGGTGTGGTACCGCATTACTACGTGTTCCAAACCAGAAAAAGGCCAGGATCTGCCCAACAAGTATGCGAAAAATGCGAAAGCACGAGCCAGATGAGGGCAAATACCAGACCTAACCCGGACATAACCGGCGTTATCCTCGAAAATATTACTCGCAACCAGGTTTAATTGACTATTTCGGTGTGGTACCCCATTACAGCGTGATCCAAACCAGAAAAAAGCGAGGATCTGGCCAACAAGTATGCGAAAAATGCGAAAGTTCAAGCCAGATGCGGGCATATCCCAGACCTAACCGAGACATAACCGGCGTTATCCTCTAAAATATTAATCGCAACCTGGTTTAATTGACTGTTTCGGTGTGGTACCGCATTTCTCCGTGATACAAGCCAGAAAAACGCTTGTATCTGGCCAACAAGTATGCGAAAAATGCGAAAGTACGAGCAAGATGAGGGCAAATCCCAGACATAACCCTGACATAACCGGCATTATCCTCTAAAATATTACTCGCAACCAGGTTCCATTGACTATTTCGGTGTGGTACCGCATTACTGCGTGATCCAAACCAGAAAAAGGGCGAGGATCTGGCCAACAAGTATGCGAAAGATGCCGAAGTACGAGCCAGATGAGAGCAAATACCAGACATAACCGTGACATAACCGGCGTTATCCTCTAAAATATTAATCGCAACCAGGTTTAATTGACTGTTTCGGTGTGGTACCACATTACTACGTGATCCAAACCAGAAATATCCCAGGATCTGGCCAACAAGTATGCGAAAAATGCGAAAGTACGAGCCAGATGAGAGCAGATACCAGACCTAGCCGAGAGATAACCGGCGTTATCCTCTATAATATTAATCGCAACCAGGTTTAGTTGACTGCTTGGGTGTGGTACCGCAATACTACGTGATCCAAACCAGAAATATCCCAGGATCTGGCCAACAAGTATGCGAAAAATGCGGAAATATGTGCCAGATGATTGCAAATACCAGAACTAACCCAAACATAACCAGCGTTATCCGCTAAAATACTAATCGGGACAAGCTTTTATTGACTGTTTCAGTGCGGTACCACATTACTACGTGGTCCAAGCCAGAAAAAAGTCAGGACCTGGCCTACAAGTATAAGAAACATGCGAAAGTACGAGCCAGATGAGGGCAAATCCCAGACTTAACCGAGACATAACCGGCGTTATCCTCGAAAATATTAATCGGAACCAGCTTTTATTGACAGTTTCAGTGTGGTACCTCATTACTACGTGATCCAAACCAGAAAAAGCCCAGGATCTGTACAACAAGTATGCGAAAAATGCGGGAGTATGTGCCAGATGATTGCAAATGCCAGAACCTACCCTGACATAACCAGAGTTTTCCTCCAAAATAATAATCGGAACAAGCTTTTATTGACTGTTTCAGTGTGGTACCACATTACTACGTGATCCAAACCAGAAAAAGCGCTGGATCTGGCCAACAAGTATGCGAAAGGCGCGAAGGTATGAGCCAGATGATTGCAAATACCAGAAATAACACAGACATAACCAGAGTTTTCCTATAAAATACTAACCGGAACAAGCTTTTATTGACTGTTTCAGTGTGGTACCACATTACTACGTGATCCAATCCAGGAAAAGCCCTGGATCTGGCCAACAATTATGCGAAAAATGCGAAAGAGCGAGCCAGAAGAGGGCAAATCCCAGTGCTAACAAAGACATAACCGGCGTTTTCCACTTAAATATTAATCGCAACCAGGTTTACATGACTGTTTCGGTGTGGTACCGCATTACTACGTGTTCCAAGCCAGAAAAACGCCAGGATCTGCCCAACAAGTATGCGGAAAATGCGAAAGCACGAGCCAGATGAGGGCAAATACCAGACCTAACCCAGACATAACCGGCGTTATCCTCTAAAATATTACTCGCAACCAGGTTTAATTGACTATTTCGGTGTGGTACCGCATTACGGCGTGATCCAAACCAGAAAAAGGCGTGGATCTGGCCAACAAGTATGCGAAAAATGCGAAAGTACGAGCCAGTTGAGGGCAAACCCCAGACCTAACCGAGACATAACCGGCGTTATTCTCTAAAATATTAATCGCAACCAGGTTTAATTGACAGTTTCGGTGTGGTACCGCATTACTACGTGATACAAGGCAGAAAAAGCCCTGTATCTGGCCAACAAGTAAACGAAAAATGCGAAAGTACGAGCCAGATGAGGGCAAATCCCAGACCTAGCCCAGGCATAACCGGCGTTATCCTCTAAAATATTAATCGCAACCAGGTTTAATTGACTGTTTTGGTGTGGTGCCGCATTACTACGTGATACAAGCCAGAAAATGCCCTGTATCTGGCCAACAAGTAAGCGAAAAATGCGAAAGTACGAGCCAGATGAGGGCAAATTCCAGACCTAACCCAGACGTAACCGGCGTTATCCTCGAAAATATTAATCGCAACCAGGTTCAGTTGACTGCTTCGGTGTGGTACCGCATTACTACGTGATCCAAACCAGAAAAAGCCCAGGACCTTGCCAACAAGTATGCGAAAAATGCGAAGGCACGAGCCAGATGAGGGCAAACCTCAGACCTAGCCCAGTCATAACCAGCGTTATCCTCTAAAATACTAATCGGAACAAGCTTTTATTGACTGTTTCAGTGTGGTACCACGTTACTACGTGACACAAACCTGAAAGAGCGCTGGATCTGGCCAACAAGTATGCGAAAAACGCGAAAGTATGAGCCAGATGATTGCAAATAGCAGAACTAACCTTGACATAACCAGAGTTTTCCTCTAAAATACTATTCGGAACAAGCTTTTATTGACTGTTTCAGTGTGGTACCACATTACTACGTGATGCAAGCCAGAAAATGCCCAGGATCTGGCGAACAAGTATGCGAAAAATGCGAAAGTACGAGCCAGATGAGGGCAAATCCCAGACCTATCCGAGACATAACCGGCGTTATCCTCTTAAATATTACTCGCAACCAGGTTTCATTGACTATTTCGGTGTGGTACCGCATTACTACGTGATCCAAACCAGAAAAAGGCCAGGACCTGGCCAACAAGTATAAGAAAAATGCGAAAGTACGAGCCAGATGAGGGCAAATCCCAGTGCTAACCAAGACATAACCGGCGTTATCCACCAAAATATTAATCTGAACCAGGTTTAATTGACTGTTTCGGTGTGGTACGGCATTGCTACGTGATCCAAACCAGAAAAAGGCCAGGATCTGGCCAACAAGTAAGCGAAAAATGCGAAAGTACGAGCCAGATGACGGCAAATCCCAGACCTAACCGAGACATAACCGGCGTTATCCTCGAAAATATTAATCGCAACCAGGTTTAATTGACTGTATCGGTGTGGTACCGCATTGCTACATGTTCCAAACCAGAAAAAGCCCTGGATCTGGCCAATAATTATGCGAAAAATGCGAAAGTACGAGCCTGATGAGGGCAAATCCCAGTGCAAACCAAGACATAACCGTCGTTATCCTCTTAAATATTAATCGCAACCAGGTTTAATTGACTGCTTCGGTGTGGTACCGCATTACTACGTGATCCAAACCAGAAAAAGGCCAGGATCTTGCCAACAAATATCCGAAAAATGCGAAAGTACGAGCCAGGTGAGGGCAAATACCAGACGTGACCCAGTCATAACCAGTGTTATCCTGTAAAATACTAATCGGAACAAGCTTTTATTGACTGTTTCAGTGTGGTACCACATTACTACGTGGTCCAAGCCAGAAAAAAGCCAGGACCTGACCAACAAGTATGCGAAAAATGCGAGAGTACGAGGCAGATGAGGGCAAACCCCAGACCTAACCTAGACATAACCGGCGTTATCCTCGAAAATATTAATCGCAACTAGGTTTAATTGACTGTTTCGGTGTGGAACCACATTAGTGCGGAATCCAAACCAGAATGAGGCCAGGATTGGCCAACAAGTATGCGAAAAACGCGAAAGTATGAGCCAGATGATTGCAAATACCATGACTAACCGAGACATAACCGGCGTTATCCTCGAAAATATTAATCGCAACTAGGTTTAATTGACTGTTTCGGTGTGGAACCACATTAGTGCGGAATCCAAACCAGAATGAGGCCAGGATTGGCCAACAAGTATGCGAAAAACGCGAAAGTATGAGCCAGATGATTGCAAATACCATGACTAACCCAGTCAAACCAGCGTTATCCTCTAAAATACTAATCGGAACAAGCTTTTATTGACTGTTTCAGTGTGGTACCACATTACTACGTGACACAAACCTGAAAGAGCGCTGGATCTGGCCAACAAGTATGCGAAAAACGCGAAAGTATGAGCCAGATGATTGCAAATACCAGAACTAACCCTGACATAACCGGAGTTTTCCTCTAAAATACTAATCGGAACAAGCTTTTATTGACTGTTTCAGTGTGGTACCACATTACTACGTGATCCAAACCAGAAAAAGCCCAGGATCTGGCCAACAAGTATAAGAAAAATGCGAAAGTACAAGCCAGTTGAGGGCAAATCCCAGTGATAACTAAGACATAACCGGCGTTTTCCTATTAAATATTAATCGCAACCAGGTTTAATTGACAGTTTCGGTGTGGTACCGCATTACTATGTGATCCAAACCAGAAAAAGCCCAGGATCTTGCCAACAAGTATGCGAAAACTGCGAAGGTACGAGCCAGATAAGGGCAAACACCAGACCTAACCCAGACATAACCGGCGTTATCCTCTAAAATATTAATCGCAACCTGGTTTAATTGACCGTTTCGGTGTGGTACCGCATTACTACGTGATACAAGCCAGAAAAAGCCCTGTATCTGGCCAACAAGTATGCGGAAAATGCGAAAGTACGAGCCAGATGAGGGTATATACCAGGCCTAACCCAGACATAACCGGCGTTGCCCCTCTTAAATATTAATCGCAACCAGGTTTAATTGACAGTTTCAGTGTGGTACCGCATTACTACGTGTTCCAAACCAGAAAAAGGCCACGATCTTTCCAACAAGTATGCGAAAAATGCGAAAGTACGAGCCAGATGAGGGCAAATACCAGACCTAACCCAGACATAACCGGCGTTATCCTCTAAAATATTAATCGCAACCAGGTTTCATTGACTGTTTCGATATGGTACCGCATTACTACGTGGTCCAAACCAGAAAAAGGCGAGTATCTGGCCAACAAGTAAGCGAAAAATGCGAACGTACGAGCCAGATGAGGGCAAATACCAGACCTAACCCAGACATAACCGGCGTTGCCCCTCTTAAATATTAATCGCAACCAGGTTTAATTGACAGTTTCAGTGTGGTACCGCATTACTACGTGTTCCAAACCAGAAAAAGGCCACGATCTTTCCAACAAGTATGCGAAAAATGCGAAAGTACGAGCCAGATGAGGGCAAATACCAGACCTAACCCAGACATAACCGGCGTTATCCTCTAAAATATTAATCGCAACCTGGTTTAATTGACCGTTTCGGTGTGGTACCGCATTACTACGTGATACAAGCCAGAAAAAGCCCTGTATCTGGCCAACAAGTATGCGGAAAATGCGAAAGTACGAGCCAGATGAGGGTATATACCAGGCCTAACCCAGACATAACCGGCGTTGCCCCTCTTAAATATTAATCGCAACCAGGTTTAATTGACAGTTTCAGTGTGGTACCGCATTACTACGTGATACAAGCCAGAAAAAGCCCTGTATCTGGCCAATAAGTATGTGAAAAATGCGAATGTATGAGCCAGATGATTGCAAATACCAGAACTAACCCAGACATAAGCAGAGTTTTCCACTAAAATACTAGTCGGAACAAGCTTTTATTGACTGTTTCAGTGTGGTACCACATTACTGCGCGATCCAAACCAGAATAACGCCAGGAGCTGGCCAACAAGTATAAGAAAAATGCGAAAGTACGAGCCAGATGAGGGAAAATCCCAGTGCTAACCAAGCCATAACCGGCGTTATCCACCAAAATATTAATCGCAACCAGGTTCAATTGACTGTTTCGGTGCGGAAACACATTAGTGCGGGATCCAAACCAGAAAAAGCCCAGGATCTTGCCAACAAGTATGCGAAAAACGAGAAAGTAGGAGCCAGATGATTGCAAATACCATGACTAACCCAGACATAACCGGCGTTATCCTCCAAAATATTAATCGCAACCAGGTTTAATTGACTGTTTCGGTGTGGAACCACATTAGTGCGTGATCCAAACCTGAAAAAGGCGAGGATCTGGTCAACAAGTATGCGAAACACGCGAAAGTATGAGCCAGATGATTGCAAATACCAGAACCTACCCAGACATAACCAGAGTTTTCCTCTAAAATACTAATCGGAACCAGCTTTTATTAACTGTTTCGGTGTGGTACCGGCTTACTACGTGATCCAAACCAGAGAAGGCCCAGGATCTTGCCTACAATTATGCGAAAAATGCGAATGTACGAGCCAGGTGAGGGCAAATCCCAGACCTAACCAAGCCATAACCGGCGTTATCCTCTAAAATATTAATCGCAACCAGGTTTAATTGACTGTTTCGGTGTGGTACCGCATTACTACGTGATGCAAGCCAGAAAAAGCCCTGGATCTGGCCAACAATTATGCGAAAAATGCGAATGTACGAGCCAGGTGAGGGCAAATCCCAGACCTAACCAAGCCATAACCGGCGTTATCCTCTAAAATATTAATCGCAACCAGGTTTAATTGACTGTTTCGGTGTGGTACCGCGTTACTACGTGATCCAAATCAGAAAAAGGCCTGGATCTGGCCAACAAGTATGCGAAAAATGCGAAAGTACGAGCCAGATGTGGCCAAATCCCAGACATAACCGAGACATAACTGGCGTTATCCTCTTAAATATTAATCGCAACCAGGTTTAATTGACTGTTTCGGTGTGGTACCGCATTACTGCGTGATCCAAACCTGAAAAAGGCGAGGATCTGGCCAACAAGTATGCGAAAAATGCCAAAGTATGAGACAGATGAGGGCAAATACCTAACCCAGCCATAACCGGCGTTATCCTCTAAAATATTAATCGCAACCAGGTTTAATTGACTGTTTCGGTATGGTGCCGCATTACTACGTGATCCAAACCAGAAAAAGGCGAGTATCTGGCCAACAAGTAAGCGAAAAATGCGAAAGTACGAGCCAGATGGGGGCAAATCCCAGACCGAACCCAGACATAACAAGCGTTGTTCTCTAAAATACTAATCGGAACCAGCTTTTATTAACTGTTTCAGTGTAGTCACACATTACTGCGT
The DNA here is from genome assembly GCF_051014445.1 of Colletes latitarsis. NCBI lineage: Eukaryota > Metazoa > Arthropoda > Insecta > Hymenoptera > Colletidae > Colletes > Colletes latitarsis. Next base: position 1,582,280 of record NW_027488368.1, on the reverse strand, counting down.
GATCCAAGCCAGAAAAAGCCCAGGATCCGGCCAACAAGTATGCGAAAAATGCGAAATTACGAGCCAGATGAGGGCAAATACCAGACCTAACCGAGACATAACCGGCGTTATCCTCTAAAATATTAATAGCAACCAGGTTTAATTGACTGCTGCGGTGTGGTAACGCATTACTACGTCATCCAACCCAGAAAAAGCCCAGGATTTGGCCAGCAAGTATGCGAAAAATGCGAAAGTACGAGCCACATGGGGGCAAATACCAGACCTAACCGAGACATAACCGGCGTTATCCTCCAAAATATTACTCGGAACCAGGTTTAATTGACAGTTTCGGTGTGGTACCACATTACTACGTGGTCCAAGTCTGAAAAATGCCAGTGATCTGGCCAACAAGTGTGCGCAAAATGCGAAAGAATGAGCTAGATGATGGCAAATTCCAGACCTAACCCAGACCTAACCGGTGTTATCCTCTGAAATATTGTTCGAAACCAGGTTTTCTTGACTGTTTCAGTGTGGTGCCACTTTACTACGTGATCCAAACCAGAAAAAAACCCAGGGCCTGGCCAACAAGTATGCGAAAGATGCGAAAGTATGTGCTAGATGATGGCAAATACCAGACCTAACCCAGACATAACCGGCGTTATCCTCCAAAATATTACTCGGAACCAGGTTTAATTGACTGTTTCAGTGTGGTACCACATTGCTACGTGATCTAAGTCAGAAAAAGCCCAGGATCTGGCCAACAAGTATGTCAAAAATGCGAAAGTATGAGAAAGATGATTGCAAATACCAGACGTAACCCAGTCATAACCGGCGGTATCCTCTAAAATCTTTATCGCAACCAGGTTTAATTGACTGTTTCGGTGTCGTACCACATTACTACGTGATCCAAACCAGAAAAAGCCCAGGATCAGGCCAACAAGTATGTCAAAAATGCGAAGGTATGAGGAAGATGATTGCAAAAACCAGACGTAACCCAGACATAACTGGCGTTATCCTCTAAAATATTAATCGCAACCAGGTTTAAGTGACTGTTTCGGTGTCGTACCACAGTACTACGTGGTCCAACCAGAAAAAAACCCAGGACCTGGCCAACAAGTATGCGAAAGATGCGAAAGTATGTGCTAGATGATGGCAAATACCAGACCTAACCCAGACATAACCGGCGTTATCCTCTAAAATATTAATAGCAACCAGGTTTAATTGACTGTTGCGGTGTGGTAACGCACTACTACGTGATCCAAACCAGAAAAAGCCCAGGATTTGGCCAGCAAGTATGCGAAAAATGCGAAAGTACGAGCCATATGGGGGCAAATACCAGACCTAACCGAGACATAACCGGCGTTATCCTCCAAAATATTACTCGGAACCAGGTTTAATTGACTGTTTCAGTGTGGTACCACATTGCTACGTGATCTAAGTCGGAAAAAGCCCAGGATCTGGCCAACAAGTATGACAAAAATGCGAAAGTATGAGGAAGATAATTGCAAATACCAGACGTAACCCAGTCATAACCGGCGTTATCCTCTAAAATATTAATCGCAACCAGGTTTAATTGACTGTTTCGGTGTGGGACCACATTTCTGCGGGATCCAAACCAGATGAAACCCAGGATCTGGCCAACAAGTATGCGAAAAATGCGGAGGTACGAGCCAGATGAGGGGCAAATCCCAGACCTAACCGAGACATAACCGGCGTTATCCTCTAAAATATTAATAGCAACCAGGTTTAATTGACTGCTGCGGTGTGGTAACGCATTACTACGTCATCCAACCCAGAAAAAGCCCAGGATTTGGCCAGCAAGTATGCGAAAAATGCGAAAGTACGAGCCACATGGGGGCAAATACCAGACCTAACCGAGACATAACCGGCGTTATCCTCCAAAATATTACTCGGAACCAGGTTTAATTGACTGCTTCAGTGTGGTACCACATTGCTACGTGATCTAAGTCAGAAAAAGCCCAGGATCTGGCCAACAAGTATGACAAAAATGCGAAAGTATGAGGAAGATGATTGCAAATACCAGACGTAACCCAGTCATAACCGGCGTTATCCTCTAAAATATTTATGGCAACCAGGTTTAATTGACTGTTTCGGTGTCGTACCACATTACTACGTGATCCAAACCAGAAAAAGCCCAGGATCTGGCCAACAAGTTTGCGAAAAATGCGAAGGTATGAGCCAGATGATTGCAAATACCAGACCTAACCCAGACCTAACCGGTGTTATCCTCTGAAATATTGTTCCAAACCAGGTTTACTTGACTGTTTCAGTGTAGTACCACATTAATACGTGATCCCAACCAGAAAAAAAACCCAGGACCTGGCCAACAAGTATGCGAAAGATGCGAAAGTATGTGCTAGATGATGGCTAATACCAGACCTATCCCAGGCATAACCGTCGTTATCCTCAAAAATATCAATCGGAACCAGGTTTAATTGACTGTTTCGGTGTGGTACCACATTGGTACGTGATCCATGTCAGAAAATGCCCAGGATCTGGCCAGCAAGTATGCGGAAAATGCGAAAGTATGAGCCAGATGATTGCAAATACCAGAACTAACCCAGACATAACCGGCGTTATCCTCTAAAATATTAATCGGAACCAGGTTTAATTGACTGTTTCGGTGTGGTACCGCACTACGTGATCCAAACCAGAAGAAGGCCAGGATCTGGCCATTCCAGTATGCGAAAAATGCGAAAGTAAGGGCTAGATGATACAAAATACCAGACCTATCCCAGGCATAACCGGCGTTCTCCTCCAAAATATTAATCGGAACCAGGTTTTATTGACAGCTTCAGTGTGGTACCGCATTACTACGTGATCCAAACCAGAAAAAGCCCAGGATCTGGCCAAAAAGTTTGCGAAAAATGCGAAAGTATGAGCCAGATGATTGCAAATACCAGACCTAACCCAGACCTAACCGGTGTTATCCTCTGAAATATTGTCCCAAACGAGGTTTACTTGACTGTTTCAGTGTTGTACCACATTAATACGTGATCCCAACCAGAAAAAAGCCCAGGACCTGGCCAACAAGTATGCGAAACATGCGAATGTATGTGCCAGATGATGGCTAATACCAGACCTATCCCAGGCATAACCGTCGTTATCCTCTAAAATATCAATCGGAACCAGGTTTAATTGACACTTTCAGTGTGGTACCACATTACTACGTGGGCCAAGCCAGAAAAAGGCCAGGATCTGACCATTCAAGTATGCGAAAAGTGCGAAAGTATGTGCAAGATGATTGCAAATACCAGACCTAACCCAGACATACCCGGCGTTATCCTCCAAAATATTACTCGGAACCTGGTTTAATTGACTGTTTCAGTGTGGTACCACATTACTACGTGGGCCAAGCCAGAAAAAGGCCGGGATCTGACCATTCAAGTATGCGAAAAGTGCGAAAGTATGTGCTAGATGATTGCAAATACCAGACCTAACCCAGACATAACCGGCGTTATCTTCCAAAATATTACTCGGAACCTGGTTTCATTGACTGTTTGAGTGTGGTACCACATTGGTACGTGATCCAAACCAGAAAAAGCCCAGGATCTGGCCAGCAAGTATGTCAAAAGTGCGAAAGTATGAGGAAGATAATTGCAAATACCAGACGTAACCCAGTCATAACCGGCGGTATCCTCTAAAATATTAATCGCAACCAGGTTTAATTGACTGTTGCGGTGTGGTACCGCATTACTACGTGATCCAAACCAGAAAAAGCCCAGGATCTGGCCAACAAGTATGCGTAAGATGCGAAAGTATGTGCTAGATGATGGCAAATACCAGACCTAACCCAGACATAACCGGCGTTATCCTCCAAAATATTACTCGGAACCAGGTTTAGTTGACAGTTTCGGTGTGGTACCACATTACTACGTGGTCCAAGTCTGAAAAATGCAAGTGATCTGGCCAACAAGTGTGCGCAAAATGCGAAAGTATGAGCTAGATGATGGCAAATTCCAGACCTAACCCAGACCTAACCGGTGTTATCCTCTGAAATATTGTTCGAAACCAGGTTTTCTTGACTGTTTCAGTGTGGTACCACATTACTACGTGATCCAAACCGGAAAAAACCCAGGATCTGGCCAACAAGTATGCGAAAAATGCGAAGGTACGAGCCAGATGAGGGGCAAATCCCAGACCTAACCGAGACATAACCGGCGTTATCCTCTAAAATATTAATAGCAACCAGGTTTAATTGACTGTTGCGGTGTGGTAACGCATTACTACGTGATCCAAACCAGAAAAAGCCCAGGATTTGGCCAGCAAGTATGCGAAAAATGCGAAAGTACGAGCCAGATGAGGGGCAAATCCCAGACCTAACCGAGACATAACCGGCGTTATCCTCTAAAATATTAATAGCAACCAGGTTTAATTGACTGTTGCGGTGTGGTAACGCATTACTACGTGATCCAAACCAGAAAACGCCCAGGATCTGGCCAACAAGTATGCGAAAAAGCGAAGGTACGAGCCAGATGAGGGGCAAATCCCAGACCTAACCGAGACATAACCGGCGTTATCCTCCAAAATATTACTCGGAACCAGGTTTAATTGACTGCTTCAGTGTGGTACCACATTGCTACGTGATCTAAGTCAGAAAAAGCCCAGGATCTGGCCAACAAGTATGACAAAAATGCGAAAGTATGAGGAAGATGATTGCAAATACCAGACGTAACCCAGTCATAACCGGCGTTATCCTCTAAAATATTTATGGCAACCAGGTTTAATTGACTGTTTCGGTGTCGTACCACATTACTACGTGATCCAAACCAGGAAAAGCCCAGGATCTGGCCAACAAGTTTGCGAAAAATGCGAAGGTATGAGCCAGATGATTGCAAATACCAGACCTAACCCAGACCTAACCGGTGTTATCCTCTGAAATATTGCTCCAAACCAGGTTTACTTGACTGTTTCAGTGTTGTACCACATTAATACGTGATCCCAACCAGAAAAAAAACCCAGGACCTGGCCAACAAGTATGCGAAAGATGCGAAAGTATGTGCTAGATGATCGCTAATACCAGACCTATCCCAGGAATAACCGTCGTTATCCTCTAAAATATCAATCGGAACCAGGTTTAATTGACTGTTTCGGTGTGGTACCACATTGGTACGTGATCCATGTCAGAAAATGCCCAGGATCTGGCCAGCAAGTATGCGGAAAATGCGAAAGTATGAGCCAGATGATTGCAAATACCAGAACTAACCCAGACATAACCGGCGTTATCCTCTAAAATATTAATCGGAACCAGGTTAAATTGACTGTTTCGGTGTGGTACCGCACTACGTGATCCAAACCAGAAGAAGGCCAGGATCTGGCCATTCCAGTATGCGAAAAATGCGAAAGTAAGGGCTAGATGATACAAAATACCAGACCTATCCCAGGCATAACCGGCGTTCTCCTCCAAAATATTAATCGGAACCAGGTTTTATTGACAGCTTCAGTGTGGTACCGCATTACTACGTGATCCAAACCAGAAAAAGCCCAGGATCTGGCCAAAAAGTTTGCGAAAAATGCGAAAGTATGAGCCAGATGATTGCAAATACCAGACCTAACCCAGACCTAACCGGTGTTATCCTCTGAAATATTGTTCGAAACCAGGTTTACTTGACTGTTTCAGTGTTGTACCACATTAATACGTGATCCCAACCAGAAAAAAAACCCAGGACCTGGCCAACAAGTATGCGAAAGATGCGAAAGTATGTGCTAGATGATGGCTAATACCAGACCTATCCCAGGCATAACCGTCGTTATCCTCTAAAATATCAATCGGAACCAGGTTTAATTGACACTTTCAGTGTGGTACCACATTACTACGTGGGCCAAGCCAGAAAAAGGCCAGGATCTGACCATTCAAGTATGCGAAAAGTGCGAAAGTATGTGCAAGATGATTGCAAATACCAGACCTAACCCAGACATACCCGGCGTTATCCTCCAAAATATTACTCGGAACCTGGTTTAATTGACTGTTTCAGTGTGGTACCACATTGCTACGTGATCTAAGTCAGAAAAAGCCCAGGATCTGGCCAACAAGTATGTCAAAAATGCGAAAGTATGAGGAAGATGATTGCAAATACCAGACGTAACCCAGTCATAACCGGCGTTATCCTCTAAAATCTTTATCGCAACCAGGTTTAATTGACTGTTTCGGTGTCCTACCACATTACTACGTGATCCAAACCAGAAAAAGCCCAGGATTTGGCCAACAAGTGTGCGCAAAATGCGAAAGTATGAGCTAGATGATGGCAAATTCCAGACCTAACCGGTGTTATCCTCTGAAATATTGTTCGAAACCAGGTTTACTTGACTGTTTCAGTGTGGTACCACATTAATACGTGATCCCAACCAGAAAAAAACCCAGGACCTGGCCAACAAGTATGCGAAAGATGCGAAAGTATGTGCTAGATGATGGCAAATACCAGACCTAACCCAGACATAACCGGCGTTATCCTCCAAAATATTACTCGGAACCACGTTTAATTGACTGTTTCAGTGTGGTACCACATTGCTACGTGATCCAAGTCAGAAAAAGTTCAGGATCTGGCCAACAAGTATGTCAAAAATGCGAAAGTATGAGGAAGATGATTGTAAATACCAGACGTAACCCAGTCATAACCGGCGTTATCCTCTAAAATCTTTATCGCAACCAGGTTCAATTGACTGTTTCGGTGTCGTACCACGTTACTACGTGATCCAAACCAGAAAAAGCCCTGGATCTGGCCAACACGTATGCGAAAAAAGCGAAAGTATGAGGAAGATGATTGCAAATACCAGACGTAACCCAGACATAACTAGCGTTATCCTCTAAAATATTAATCGCAACCAGGTTTAATTGACTGTTTCGGTGTCGTACCACATTACTACGTGGTCCAACCAGAAAAAAAACCCAGGACCTGGCCAACAAGTATGCGAAAGATGCGAAAGTATGTGCTAGATGATGGCTAATACCAGACCTATCCCAGGCATAACCGTCGTTATCCTCTAAAATATCAATCGGAACCAGGTTTAATTGACTGTTTCGGTGTGGAACCACATTGGTACGTGATCCATGTCAGAAAATGCCCAGGATCTGGCCAGCAAGTATGCGGAAAATGCGAAAGTATGAGCCAGATGATTGCAAATACCAGAACTAACCCAGACATAACCGGCGTTATCCTCTAAAATATTAATCGGAACCAGGTTTAATTGACTGTTTCGGTGTGGTACCGCACTACGTGATCCAAACCAGAAGAAGGCCAGGATCTGGCCATTCGAGTATGCGAAAAATGCGAAAGTAAGGGCTAGATGATACAAAATACCAGACCTATCCCAGGCATAACCGGCGTTCTCCTCCAAAATATTAATCGGAACCAGGTTTTATTGACAGCTTCAGTGTGGTACCGCATTACTACGTGATCCAAACCAGAAAAAGCCCAGGATCTGGCCAAAAAGTTTGCGAAAAATGCGAAAGTATGAGCCAGATGATTGCAAATACCAGACCTAACCCAGACCTAACCGGTGTTATCCTCTGAAATATTGTTCGAAACCAGGTTTACTTGACTGTTTCAGTGTTGTACCACATTAATACGTGATCCCAACCAGAAAAAAAACCCAGGACCTGGCCAACAAGTATGCGAAAGATGCGAAAGTATGTGCCAGATGATGGCTAATACCAGACCTATCCCAGGCGTAACCGTCGTTATCCTCTAAAATATCAATCGGAACCAGGTTTAATTGACACTTTCAGTGTGGTACCACATTACTACGTGGGCCAAGCCAGAAAAAGGCTAGGATCTGACCATTCAAGTATGCGAAAAGTGCGAAAGTATGTGCAAGATGATTGCAAATACCAGACCTAACCCAGACATACCCGGCGTTATCCTCCAAAATATTACTCGGAACCTGGTTTAATTGACTGTTTCAGTGTGGTACCACATTGCTACATGATCTAAGTCAGAAAAAGCCCAGGATCTGGCCAACAAGTATGTCAAAAATGCGAAAGTATGAGGAAGATGATTGCAAATACCAGACGTAACCCAGTCATAACCGGCGTTATCCTCTAAAATCTTTATCGCAACCAGGTTTAATTGACTGTTTCGGTGTCGTACCGCATTACTACGTGATCCAAACCAGAAGAAGGCCAGGATCTGGCCATTCAAGTATGCGAAAAATGCGAAAGTATGGGCTAGATGATGCCAAATACCAGACCTATCCCAGGCATAACCGGCGTTCTCCTCCAAAATATTAATCGGAACCAGGTTTTATTGACTGTTTCAGTATGGTACCACATTAATACGTGATCTAAGTCAGAAAAAGTCCAGGATCTGGCCAACAAGTATGTCAAAAATGCGAAAGTATGAGGATGCTGATTGCAAATACCAGACGTAACCCAGTCATAACCGGCGTTATCCTCTAAAATATTTATCGCAACAAGGTTTAATTGACTGTTTCGGTGTCCTACCACATTACTACGTGATCCAAACCAGAAAAAGCCCAGGATTTGGCCAACAAGTGTGCGCAAAATGCGAAAGTATGAGCTAGATGATGGCAAATTCCAGACCTAACCGGTGTTATCCTCTGAAATATTGTTCGAAACCAGGTTTACTTGACTGTTTCAGTGTGGTACCGGATTACTACGTGATCCAAACCAGAAAAAGCCCAGGATCTGGCCAAGAAGTTTGCGAAAAATGCGAAGGTACGAGCCAGATGAGGGGCAAATCCCAGACCTAACCGAGACATAACCGGCGTTATCCTCTAAAATATTAATCTCAACCAGGTTTAATTGACTGTTTCGGTGTGGTACCACATTACTACGTGGTCCATACCAGAAAATGCCCAGGATCTGGCCAACAAGTATGCGAACAATGCGAAAGTATGAGTCCCGATGATTGCAAATACCAGAACTCACCCAGACATAACCGGCGTTATCCTCTAAAATATTAATCGCAACCAGGTTTAATTGACTGTTTCGGTGTGGGACCACATTTCTACGGGATCCAAACCAGATGAAACCCAGGATCTGGCCAACAAGTATGCGAAAAATGCGGAGGTACGAGCCAGATGAGGGGCAAATCCCAGACCTAACCGAGACATAACCGGCGTTATCCTCTAAAATATTAATAGCAACCAGGTTTAATTGACTGCTGCGGTGTGGTAACGCATTACTACGTCATCCAACCCAGAAAAAGCCCAGGATTTGGCCAGGAAGTATGCGAAAAATGCGAAAGTACGAGCCACATGGGGGCAAATACCAGACCTAACCGAGACATAACCGGCGTTATCCTCCAAAATATTACTGGGAACCAGGTTTAATTGACTGCTTCAGTGTGGTACCACATTGCTACGTGATCTAAGTCAGAAAAAGCCCAGGATCTGGCCAACAAGTATGACAAAAATGCGAAAGTATGAGGAAGATGATTGCAAATACCAGACGTAACCCAGTCATAACCGGCGTTATCCTCTAAAATATTTATGGCAACCAGGTTTAATTGACTGTTTCGGTGTCGTACCACATTACTACGTGATCCAAACCAGGAAAAGCCCAGGATCTGGCCAACAAGTTTGCGAAAAATGCGAAGGTATGAGCCAGATGATTGCAAATACCAGACCTAACCCAGACCTAACCGGTGTTATCCTCTGAAATATTGTTCGAAACCAGGTTTACTTGACTGTTTCAGTGTTGTACCACATTAATACGTGATCCCAACCAGAAAAAAAACCCAGGACCTGGCCAACAAGTATGCGAAAGATGCGAAAGTATGTGCTAGATGATGGCTAATACCAGACCTATCCCAGGCATAACCGTCGTTATCCTCTAGAATATCAATCGGAACCAGGTTTAATTGACTGTTTCGGTGTGGTACCACATTGGTACGTGATCCATGTCAGAAAATGCCCAGGATCTGGCCAGCAAGTATGCGGAAAATGCGAAAGTATGAGCCAGATGATTGCAAATACCAGAACTAACCCAGACATAACCGGCGTTATCCTCTAAAATATTTATCGGAACCAGGTTAAATTGACTGTTTCGGTGTGGTACCGCACTACGTGATCCAAACCAGAAGAAGGCCAGGATCTGGCCATTCCAGTATGCGAAAAGTGCGAAAGTAAGGGCTAGATGATACAAAATACCAGACCTATCCCAGGCATAACCGGCGTTCTCCTCCAAAATATTAATCGGAACCAGGTTTTATTGACAGCTTCAGTGTGGTACCACATTACTACGTGATCCAAACCAGAAATATCGCAGGATCTGGCCAGCTAGTATGCGAAAAATGCGGAAGTATGTGCCAGATGATTGCAAATAGCAGAACTAACCCAAACATAACCAGCGTTATCCTCTAAAATATTAATCGGAACCAGGTTTAGTTGACTGTTTCGGTGTGGAACCACATTACTACGGGATCCAAAACAGAAAAAACCCAGGATCTGGCCAACAAGTACGCGAAAAATGCGGAAGTATGACCTAGGTGATGGCAATGTCCAGGCCAAACCTCGACATAAACGGTGTGATCCTCTAAAATATTGATCGAATCCAGGTTTAATTGACTGTTTCATTCTGGTACCATATTACCACGTGATCCAAACCAGAAAAAGCCAGGATCTTGCCAACAAGTATGCGAAAAATGCGAAGGTACGAGCCAGATGAGGGCAAATCCTAGACCTAACCGAGACATAACCGCCGTTATACTCCAAAATATTAATCGCAAACAGGTTTAATTGACTGTTTCGGCGTGGAATCACATTACTGCTTGGTCCAAGCCAGAAAAAGGCCAGGATCTGGCCAACAAGTATGCGAAAAATGCGAATGTACGAGACAGATGACGACAAATCCCAGACCTAACTGAGACATAACCGGCGTTATCCTCTAAAATATTAATCGCAACCAGGTTTAATTGACTATTTCGGGGTGGTACCGCATTACTACGTGATCCAAACCAGAAAAAGCCCTGGATCTGGCCAACAAGTATGTGAAAAATGCGAAAGTACGAGCCAGATGAGGGCAAATACCAGACCTAACCCAGACATAACCGGCGTCATACTTTAAAATATTAATCGCAACCAGGTTTAATTGACTATTTCCGTGTGGTACCGCATTACTACGTGATCCAATCTAGAAAAAGGCGAGGATCTGGCCAACAAGTATGCGAAAAATGCGAATGTACGAGACAGATGACGACAAATCCCAGACTTAACCGACACATAACCGGAGTTATCCTCTAAAGTATTAATCGCAAGCAGGTTTAATTGACTGCTTCGGTGTGGAACCACATTACTACTTGGTGCTAGCCAGAAAAAGGCCAGGATCTGGCCAACAAGTAAGCGAAAATGCGAATGTACGAAACAGATGACGGCAAATCCCAGACTTAACAGACACATAACCGGCGTTATCCTCTAAAGTATTAATCGCAAGCAGGTTTAATTGACTGTTTCAGTGTGGTACCGCATTACTACGTGATCCAAACCAGAAAAAGGCGAGGATCTGGCCAACAATTATGCGAAAAATGCGAAAGTACGAGCCAGATGAGGGCAAACACCAGAACTAACCCAAACATAACCAGCGTTATCCACCAAAATATTAATCGCAACCACGTTTAATTGACTGTTTCGGTGTGGAACCACATTACGACGGGATACAACCCACAAAAAACCCAAGATCTAGCCAACAAGTATGCGAAAAACGCGAAAGTATGTGCCAGATGAGGGCAAATACCAAACTTAACCGGGACATAACCGCCGTTATCCTCTATAATATTAATCGCAACCAGGTTTAATTGACTGCTTCGGTGTGGTACCGCAGTACTACGTGATCCAAACCAGAAAAAACCCAGGATCTGGCCAACAAGTATGCGAAAAATGCGAAAGTACGAGGCAGATGAGGGCAAATCCCAGTCCTAACCGAGACATAACCGGCGTTATCCACTAAAATATTAATCGCAACCAGGTTTAATTGACTGTTTCGGTGTGGTACCACATTACTACGTGATCCAAACCAGAAAAAGCCCAGGATCTGGCCAACAAGTATGTGAAAAACGCGAAAGTATGAGCCAGATGATTGCAAATACCAGACCTAACAAAAACCTAAACGGTGTTATCCTCTAAAATATTAAGGGCAACCAGGTTTAATTGACTGTTTCGTTGTGGTAACACATTACTACGTGATCCAACCCAGAAAAAGCCCAGGATCTTGCCAACAAGTATGCGAAAAATGCGAAGGTACGAGCCAGATGAAGGGCAAAACCCAGACATAACCGAGACAAAACCGGCGTTATCCTCTAAAATATTAATCACAACCAGGTTTAATTGACTGTTTCGGTGTGGTACCGCATTACTATGTGATCCAATCCAGAAAAAGCCCTGGATCTGGCCAACGAGTATGCGAAAAATGCGAATGTACGAGCCAGATGAGGGCAAATACCAGACCTAACCGAGACATAACCGGCGTTAACCTCTAAAATATTAATCGCAACCAGGTTTAATTGACTGTTTCGGCGTGGTACCGCATTACTACCTGGTCCAAACCAGAAAAAAACTAGGATCTGGCCAACAAGTATGCGAAAAACGCGAAAGTATGAGCCAGATGATTGCAAATACCAGAACTAACCCAGACATAACCAGCGTTATCCTCTAAAATACTTATCGGAACCAGCTTTTATTGACTGTTTCAGTGTGGTACCGCATTACTACGTGATCCAAACCAGAAAAAGGCGAGGATCTGGCCAACAATTATGCGAAAAATGCGAAAGTACGAGCCAGATGAGGGCAAATACCAGACCTAACCCAGACATAACCGGCGTTATCCTCGAAAATATTAATCGCAACCAGGTTTAAATGACTGTTTCGGTGTGGAACCACATTACTACGGGATCCAAACCAGAAAAAACCCAGGATCTGGCCAACAAGTGTGTGAAAATCGCGAAAGTATGAGCCAGATGATTGCAAATACCAGAACTAACCCAAACATAACCAGCGTTATCCTCCAAAATATTAATCGCAACCAGGTTTAATTGACTGTCTCGGTGTGGTACCGCATTACTATGTGATCCAATCCAGAAAAAGCCGTGGATCTGGCCAACAAGTATGCGAAAAATGCGAAAGTACGAACCGGATGAGGGCAAATACCAGACCCAACCGAGACATAACTGACGTTATCCTCTAAAATAATAAGCGCAACCAGGTTTAATTGACTGTTTCGGTGTGGTACAGCATTACTACGTGATCCAAACCAGATATATCCCAGGATATGGCCAACAAGTATGCGAAAAACGAGAAAGTATGAGCCAGATGGTTGCAAATACCAGAACTAACCGAGACATAACCGGCGTTATCCTCAAGAATATTAATCGCAAACAGGTTTAATTGACTGTTTCGGTGTGGTACCGCATTACTACGTGATCCAAACCAGAAAAAGCCCAGGATCTTGCCAACAGGCATGCGAAAAATGCGAAGGTACCAGCCAGATGAGGGCAAATCCCAGACCTAACCGAGACATAACCGGCGTTATCCACTAAAATATTAATCGCATCCAGGTTTAATTGACTGTTTCGGTGTCGTACCATATCACTACGTGATCCAAACCAGAAAAAGCCCAGGATCTGGCCAACAAGTATGCGAAAAAAGCGAAAGTAGGTGCCAGATGATTGCAAATACCACATCTAACCCAAACATAACCAGCGTTATCTTCCAAAATATTAATCGCAACCAGGTTTAATTGACTGTCTCTGTGTGGTACCACATTACTACGTGATCCAAACCAGAAAAAGCCCAGGATCTGGCCAACAACTATGGGAAAAACGCGAAAGTATGAGCCAGATGATTGCAAATACCAGAACTAACCCAGACATAACCAGAGTTATCCTCTAAAATATTATTCGGAACCAGCTTCTATTGACTGTTTCAGTGTGATACCACATTACTACGTTATCCAAATCAGAAAAAGGCCAGTTTCTGGCCAACAAGTATGCGAAAAATGCGAAAGTACGAGGCAGATGAGGGCAAATCCCAGACCTAACCGAGACATAACCGGCGTTATCCTCTTAAATATTAATCGGAACCAGCTTTTATTGACTTTTTCAGTGTGGTACCACATTACTACGTGATACAAACCAGAAAAAGGCCAGGATCTGGCCAACAAGTATGCGAATAATGCGAAGGTACGAGCCAGATGAGCTCAAATCCCAGACATAACCGAGACATAACCGGCGTTATCCTCTAAAATATTAATCGCAACCAGGTTTAATTGACTGTCTCGGTGTGGTACGGCATTACTATGTGATCCAATCCAGAAAAAACGCTGGATCTGGCCAACAACAATGAGAAAAACGCGAAAGTATGAGCCAGATGATTGCAAATACCAGAACAAACCCAGAAATAACTAGAGTTATCATCTAAAATACTATTCGGAACCAGCTTCTATTGAATGTTTCATTGCGGTGCCACATTACTACGTGATCCAAACCAGAAAAAGGCCAGGATCTGGCCAACAAGTATGTGAAAAACGCGAAAGTATGAGCCAGATGATTGCAAATACCAGAACTAACCCAAACATAACCAGCATTATCCTCCAAAATATTAATCGCAACCAGGTTTAATTGACTGTCTCGGTGTGGTACCGTATTACTATGTGATCCAATCCAGAAAAAGCCGTGGATCTGGCCAACAAGTATGCGAAAAATGCGAAAGTACGAGCCGGATGAGGGCAAATACCAGACCCAACCGAGACATAACTGACGTTATCCTCTAAAATATTCAGCGCAACCAGGTTTAATTGACTGTTTCGGTGTGGTACAGCATTACTACCTGATCCAAACCAGAAATATCCCAGGATATGGCCAACATGTATGCGAAAAATGCGAAAGTACGAGCCAGATGAGGGCAAATACCAGACCTAACAGAGACATAACCGGCGTTATCCTCTAAAATATTAATCGCATCCGGGTTTAATTGACAGTTTCGGTGTGGTACAGCATTACTGCGTGATCCAAACCAGAAATATCCCAGGATCTGGCCAAAAAGTATGCGAAAAACGAGAAAGTATGAGCCAGATGGTTGCAAATACCAGAACTAACCGAGACATAACCGGCGTTATACTCCAAAATATTAATCGCAAACAGGTTTAATTGACTGTTTCGGTGTGGAACCACATTACTACTTGGTCCAAGCCTGAAAAAGGCCAGGATCTGGCCAACAAGTATGTGAAAAACGCGAAAGTATGAGCCAGATGATTGCAAATACCAGAACTAACCCATACATAACCAGCGTTATCCTCCAAAATATTCATCGCTACCAGGTTTAATTGACCGTCTCGGTGTCGTACCGCATTACTATGTGATCCAATCCAGAAAAAACGCTGGATCTGGCCAACAACAATGCGAAAAACGCGAAAGTATGAGCCAGATGATTGCAAATACCAGAACAAACCCAGAAATAACTAGAGTTATCATCTAAAATACTATTCGGAACCAGCTTCTATTGACTGTTTCAGTGCGGTACCACATTACTACATGATCCAAAACAGAAAAAGGCCAGGATCTGGCCAACAAGTATGTGAAAAACGCGAAAGTATGAGCCAGATGATTGCAAATACCAGAACTAACCCAAACATAACCAGCGTTATCCTCCAAAATGTTAATCGCAACCAGATGTAGTTGACTGTCTCGGTGTGGTACCGCATTACTATGTGATCCAATCCAGAAAAAGCCGTGGATCTGGCCAACAAGTATGCGAAAAATGCGAAAGTACGAGCCGGATGAGGGCAAATACCAGACCCAACCGAGACATAACTGACGTTATCCTCTAAAATATTGAGCGCAACCAGGTTTAACTGGCTGCTTCGGTGTGGTACAGCATTACTACGTGATCCAAACCAGAAATATCCCAGGATATGGCCAACATGTATGCGAAAAACGAGAAAGTATGAGCCAGATGGTTGCAAATACCAGAACTAACCGAGACATTACCGGCGTTATCCTCAAGAATATTAATCGCAAACAGGTTTAATTGACTGTTTCGGTGTGGTACCACATTACTACGTGATCCAAACCAGAAATATCGCAGGATCTGGCCAGCTAGTATGCGAAAAATGCGGAAGTATGTGCCAGATGATTGCAAATAGCAGAACTAACCCAAACATAACCAGCGTTATCCTCTAAAATATTAATCGGAACCAGGTTTAGTTGACTGTTTCGGTGTGGAACCACATTACTACGGGATCCAAAACAGAAAAAACCCAGGATCTGGCCAACAAGTACGCGAAAAATGCGGAAGTATGACCTAGGTGATGGCAATGTCCAGGCCAAACCTCGACATAACCGGTGTGATCCTCTAAAATATTGATCGAATCCAGGTTTAATTGACTGTTTCATTCTGGTACCATATTACCACGTGATCCAAACCAGAAAAAGCCAGGATCTTGCCAACAAGTATGCGAAAAATGCGAATGTACGAGACAGATGACGACAAATCCCAGACCTAACTGAGACATAACCGGCGTTATCCTCTAAAATATTAATCGCAACCAGGTTTAATTGACTGTTTCGGGGTGGTACCGCATTACTACGTGATCCAAACCAGAAAAAGCCCTGGATCTGGCCAACAAGTATGTGAAAAATGCGAAAGTACGAGCCAGATGAGGGCAAATACCAGACCTAACCCAGACATAACCGGCGTCATACTTTAAAATATTAATCGCAACCAGGTTTAATTGACTATTTCCGTGTGGTACCGCATTACTACGTGATCCAATCTAGAAAAAGGCGAGGATCTGGCCAACAAGTATGCGAAAAATGCGAATGTACGAGACAGATGACGACAAATCCCAGACTTAACCGACACATAACCGGAGTTATCCTCTAAAGTATTAATCGCAAGCAGGTTTAATTGACTGCTTCGGTGTGGAACCACATTACTACTTGGTGCTAGCCAGAAAAAGGCCAGGATCTGGCCAACAAGTAAGCGAAAATGCGAATGTACGAAACAGATGACGGCAAATCCCAGACTTAACCGACACATAACCGGCGTTATCCTCTAAAATATTAATCGCAACCAGGTTTAATTGACTGTTTCGGTGTGGTACCGCATTACTATGTGATCCAATCCAGAAAATCCCTGGATATGGCCAACAAGTATGCGAAAAATGCGAAGGTACGAGCCAGATGAGGGCAAATCCCAGACATAACTGAGGCATAACCGGCGTTATCCTCTAAAATATTAATCGCAAGCAGCTTTAATTGACTGTTTCAGTGTGGAACCACATTACTACGGGATCCAAACCAGAAAAAGCCCTGGATCTGGCCAACAAGTATGCGAAAAACGAGAAAGAATGAGCCGGATGGTTGCAAATACCAGACCTAACCGAGACATAACCGGCGTTATCCTCAAAAATATTAATCGCAAACAGGTTTAATTGACTGTTTCGGTGTGGTACCACATTACTACGTGGTTCAAGCCAGAAATATCCCAGGATCTGGCCAACTAGTATGCGAATAACGAGAAAGTATGAGCCAGATGAGGGCAAATCCCAGTCCTGGCCGAGACATAACCGGCGTTATCCTCTAAAATATTAATCGCAACCAGGTTTAATTGACTGTATCGGTGTGGTACAGCATTACTACGTGGTCCAAGCCAGAAATATCCCAGGATCTGGCCAACAAGTATGCGAAAAATGCGAAAGTATGTTCCAGATGATTGCAAATACCACATCTAACCCAAACACAACCAGAGTTATCCTCCAAAATATTAATCGCAACCAGGTTTAATTGACTGCTTCGGTGTGGAACCACATTACTACGGGTTCTAATCCAGAAAAAACGCTGGATCTGGCCAACAACTATGCGAAAAACGCGAAAGTATAAGCCAGATGATTGCAAATACCAGAACTAACCCAGACATAACCAGCGTTATCCTCTAAAATACTAATGGGAGCCAGCTTTTATTGACTGTTTCGGTGTGGTACCGCATTACTATGTGATCCAATCGAGAAAAAGTCCTGGATCTGGCCAACAAGTTTAGGAAAAATGCGAAGGTACGAGCCAGATGAGCTCAAATCCCCGACCTAACGGAGACATAACCGGCGTTAGCCTCTAAAATATTAATCGCAACCAGGTTTAAATGACTGTTACGGTGTGGAACCACATTACTACGGGATCCAAACCAGAAAAAACCCAGGATCTGGCCAACATGTATGTGAAAAACGCGAAAGAATGAGCTCGATGATTGCACATACCAGAACTAACCCAAACATAACCAGCGTTATCCTCCAAAATATTAATCGGAACCAGGTTTAATTGACTGCTTCGGCGTGGTACCGCATTACTACCTGATCCAAACCAGAAAAAGGCCAGGATCTGGCCAACAAGTATGCGAAAAATGCGGAAGTATGTGCCAGATGATTGCAAATAGCAGAACTAACCCAAACATATCCAGCGTTATCCTCTAAAATATTAATCGGAACCAGGTTTAGTTGACTGTTTCGGTGTGGAACCACATTACTACGGGATCCAAACCAGAAAAAACCCAGGATCTGGCCAACAAGTATGCGAAAAATGCGAAAGTATGTTCCAGATGATTGCAAATACCACATCTAACCCAAACACAACCAGAGTTATCCTTCAAAATATTAATCGCAACCAGGTTTAATTGACTGCTTCGGTGTGGAACCACATTACTACGGGTCCAATCCAGAAAAAACGCTGGATCTGGCCAACAACTATGCGAAAAACGCGAAAGTATATGCCAGATGATTGCAAATACCAGAACTAACCCAGGCATAACCAGCGTTATCCTCTAAAATACTAATCGGAACCAGCTTTCATTGACTGTCTCTGTGTGGTACCACATTACTACGTGATCCAAACCAGAAAAAGCCCAGGATCTGGCCAACAACTCTGCGAAAAACGCGAAAGTATGAGCCAGATGATTGCAAATACCAGAACTAACCCAGACATAACCAGAGTTATCCTCTAAAATACTAATGGGAGCCAGCTTTTATTGACTGTTTCTGTGTGGTACCACATTACGACGGGATAAAACCCACAAAAAACCCAAGATCTGGCCAACAAGTATGCGAAAAATGCGAAAGTACGAGCCAGATGAGGGCAAATCGCAGACCTAACTGAGACATAACCGACGTTATTCTCTAAGATATTAATCGCAACCAGGTTTAGTTGACTGTTTCGGTGTGGTACAGCATTACTACGTGATCCAAACCAGAAATATCCCAGGATCTGGCCAACAAGTATGCGAAAAACGAGAAAGTATGAGCCAGGTGGTTGCAAATACTAGACCTAACCGAGACATAACCGGCTTTATCCTCAAAAATATTAGTCGCAAACGGGTTTAATTGACTGTTTCGGTGTGGTACCACATTACTACGTGATCCAAACAAGAAAAAGGCGAGGATCTGGCCAACAAGTACGCGAAAAATGCGAAAGTACGAGCAAGATGAGGGCAAATCCCAGACCTAATCGTGACATAACCGGCGTTATCCACTTAAATATTGATCGCAACCAGGTTTAAATGACTGCTTCGGTGTGGTACCACATTACTACGTGATCCACACCAGAAAAAACCCAGGCTCTGCCCAACAAGTATGCGAAAAATGCGAAAGTACGAGCCGGATGAGGGCAAATACCAGACCCAACCGGGACATAACTGACGTTATCCTCTATAATATTAAGCGCAACCAGGTTTAATTGACTGTTTCGGTGTGGTACCGCATTACTACGTGATCCAAACCAGAAAAAGCCCAGGATCTTGCCAACAGGCATGCGAAAAATGCGAAGGTACCAGCCAGATGAGGGCAAATCCCAGACCTAACCGAGACATAACCGGCGTTATCCACTAAAATATTAATCGCATCCAGGTTTAATTGACTGTTTCGGTGTCGTACCATATCACTACGTGATCCAAACCAGAAAAAGCCCAGGATCTGGCCAACAAGTATGCGAAAAAAGCGAAAGTAGGTGCCAGATGATTGCAAATACCACATCTAACCCAAACATAACCAGCGTTATCTTCCAAAATATTAATCGCAACCAGGTTTAATTGACTGTCTCTGTGTGGTACCACATTACTACGTGATCCAAACCAGAAAAAGCCCAGGATCTGGCCAACAACTATGGGAAAAACGCGAAAGTATGAGCCAGATGATTGCAAATACCAGAACTAACCCAGACATAACCAGAGTTATCCTCTAAAATATTATTCGGAACCAGCTTCTATTGACTGTTTCAGTGTGATACCACATTACTACGTTATCCAAATCAGAAAAAGGCCAGTTTCTGGCCAACAAGTATGCGAAAAATGCGAAAGTACGAGCCAGATGACGGCAAATCCCAGACCTGGCCGAGACATAACCGTCGTTATCCTCTAAAATATTAATCGCAACCAGGTTTAATTGACTATTTCGGTGTGGTACCGCATTACTACGTGATCCAAACCAGAAATAGGCGAGGATCTGGCCAACAATTATGCGAAAAATGCGAAAGTACGAGCCAGATGAGGGCAAATACCAGACTTAACCCAAACATAACCAGCGTTATCCTCCAAAATATTAATCGCAACCAGGTTTAATTGACTGTCTCGGTGTGGTACGGCATTACTATGTGATCCAATCCAGAAAAAACGCTGGATCTGGCCAACAACAATGAGAAAAACGCGAAAGTATGAGCCAGATGATTGCAAATACCAGAACAAACCCAGAAATAACTAGAGTTATCATCTAAAATACTATTCGGAACCAGCTTCTATTGACTGTTTCAGTGCGGTACCACATTACTACGTGATCCAAAACAGAAAAAGGCCAGGATCTGGCCAACAAGTATGTGAAAAACGCGAAAGTATGAGCCAGATGATTGCAAATACCAGAACTAACCCAAACATAACCAGCGTTATCCTCCAAAATGTTAATCGCAACCAGATGTAGTTGACTGTCTCGGTGTGGTACCGCATTACTATGTGATCCAATCCAGAAAAAGCCGTGGATCTGGCCAACAAGTATGCGAAAAATGCGAAAGTACGAGCCGTATGAGGGCAAATACCAGACCCAACCGAGACATAACTGACGTTATCCTCTAAAATATTGAGCGCAACCAGGTTTAATTGGCTGTTTCGGTGTGGTACAGCATTACTACCTGATCCAAACCAGAAATATCCCAGGATATGGCCAACATGTATGCGAAAAATGCGAAAGTACGAGCCAGATGAGGGCAAATACCAGACCTAACAGAGACATAACCGGCGTTATCCTCTAAAATATTAATCGCATCCGGGTTTAATTGACAGTTTCGGTGTGGTACAGCATTACTGCGTGATCCAAACCAGAAATATCCCAGGATCTGGCCAAAAAGTATGCGAAAAACGAGAAAGTATGAGCCAGATGGTTGCAAATACCAGAACTAACCGAGACATAACCGGCGTTATACTCCAAAATATTAATCGCAAACAGGTTTAATTGACTGTTTCGGTGTGGAACCACATTACTACTTGGTCCAAGCCTGAAAAAGGCCAGGATCTGGCCAACAAGTATGTGAAAAACGCGAAAGTATGAGCCAGATGATTGCAAATACCAGAACTAACCCATACATAACCAGCGTTATCCTCCAAAATATTCATCGCTACCAGGTTTAATTGACCGTCTCGGTGTCGTACCGCATTACTATGTGATCCAATCCAGAAAAAACGCTGGATCTGGCCAACAACAATGCGAAAAACGCGAAAGTATGAGCCAGATGATTGCAAATACCAGAACAAACCCAGAAATAACTAGAGTTATCATCTAAAATACTATTCGGAACCAGCTTCTATTGACTGTTTCAGTGCGGTACCACATTACTACGTGATCCAAAACAGAAAAAGGCCAGGATCTGGCCAACAAGTATGTGAAAAACGCGAAAGTATGAGCCAGATGATTGCAAATACCAGAACTAACCCAAACATAACCAGCGTTATCCTCCAAAATGTTAATCGCAACCAGATGTAGTTGACTGTCTCGGTGTGGTACCGCATTACTATGTGATCCAATCCAGAAAAAGCCGTGGATCTGGCCAACAAGTATGCGAAAAATGCGAAAGTACGAGCCGGATGAGGGCAAATACCAGACCCAACCGAGACATAACTGACGTTATCCTCTAAAATATTGAGCGCAACCAGGTTTAATTGGCTGCTTCGGTGTGGTACAGCATTACTACGTGATCCAAACCAGAAATATCCCAGGATATGGCCAACATGTATGCGAAAAACGAGAAAGTATGAGCCAGATGGTTGCAAATACCAGAACTAACCGAGACATTACCGGCGTTATCCTCAAGAATATTAATCGCAAACAGGTTTAATTGACTGTTTCGGTGTGGTACCACATTACTACGTGATCCAAACCAGAAATATCGCAGGATCTGGCCAGCTAGTATGCGAAAAATGCGGAAGTATGTGCCAGATGATTGCAAATAGCAGAACTAACCCAAACATAACCAGCGTTATCCTCTAAAATATTAATCGGAACCAGGTTTAGTTGACTGTTTCGGTGTGGAACCACATTACTACGGGATCCAAAACAGAAAAAACCCAGGATCTGGCCAACAAGTACGCGAAAAATGCGGAAGTATGACCTAGGTGATGGCAATGTCCAGGCCAAACCTCGACATAAACGGTGTGATCCTCTAAAATATTGATCGAATCCAGGTTTAATTGACTGTTTCATTCTGGTACCATATTACCACGTGATCCAAACCAGAAAAAGCCAGGATCTTGCCAACAAGTATGCGAAAAATGCGAAGGTACGAGCCAGATGAGGGCAAATCCTAGACCTAACCGAGACATAACCGCCGTTATACTCCAAAATATTAATCGCAAACAGGTTTAATTGACTGTTTCGGCGTGGAATCACATTACTGCTTGGTCCAAGCCAGAAAAAGGCCAGGATCTGGCCAACAAGTATGCGAAAAATGCGAATGTACGAGACAGATGACGACAAATCCCAGACCTAACTGAGACATAACCGGCGTTATCCTCTAAAATATTAATCGCAACCAGGTTTAATTGACTATTTCGGGGTGGTACCGCATTACTACGTGATCCAAACCAGAAAAAGCCCTGGATCTGGCCAACAAGTATGTGAAAAATGCGAAAGTACGAGCCAGATGAGGGCAAATACCAGACCTAACCCAGACATAACCGGCGTCATACTTTAAAATATTAATCGCAACCAGGTTTAATTGACTATTTCCGTGTGGTACCGCATTACTACGTGATCCAATCTAGAAAAAGGCGAGGATCTGGCCAACAAGTATGCGAAAAATGCGAATGTACGAGACAGATGACGACAAATCCCAGACTTAACCGACACATAACCGGAGTTATCCTCTAAAGTATTAATCGCAAGCAGGTTTAATTGACTGCTTCGGTGTGGAACCACATTACTACTTGGTGCTAGCCAGAAAAAGGCCAGGATCTGGCCAACAAGTAAGCGAAAATGCGAATGTACGAAACAGATGACGGCAAATCCCAGACTTAACAGACACATAACCGGCGTTATCCTCTAAAGTATTAATCGCAAGCAGGTTTAATTGACTGTTTCAGTGTGGTACCGCATTACTACGTGATCCAAACCAGAAAAAGGCGAGGATCTGGCCAACAATTATGCGAAAAATGCGAAAGTACGAGCCAGATGAGGGCAAACACCAGAACTAACCCAAACATAACCAGCGTTATCCACCAAAATATTAATCGCAACCACGTTTAATTGACTGTTTCGGTGTGGAACCACATTACGACGGGATACAACCCACAAAAAACCCAAGATCTAGCCAACAAGTATGCGAAAAACGCGAAAGTATGTGCCAGATGAGGGCAAATACCAAACTTAACCGGGACATAACCGCCGTTATCCTCTATAATATTAATCGCAACCAGGTTTAATTGACTGCTTCGGTGTGGTACCGCAGTACTACGTGATCCAAACCAGAAAAAACCCAGGATCTGGCCAACAAGTATGCGAAAAATGCGAAAGTACGAGGCAGATGAGGGCAAATCCCAGTCCTAACCGAGACATAACCGGCGTTATCCACTAAAATATTAATCGCAACCAGGTTTAATTGACTGTTTCGGTGTGGTACCACATTACTACGTGATCCAAACCAGAAAAAGCCCAGGATCTGGCCAACAAGTATGTGAAAAACGCGAAAGTATGAGCCAGATGATTGCAAATACCAGACCTAACAAAAACCTAAACGGTGTTATCCTCTAAAATATTAAGGGCAACCAGGTTTAATTGACTGTTTCGTTGTGGTAACACATTACTACGTGATCCAACCCAGAAAAAGCCCAGGATCTTGCCAACAAGTATGCGAAAAATGCGAAGGTACGAGCCAGATGAAGGGCAAAACCCAGACATAACCGAGACAAAACCGGCGTTATCCTCTAAAATATTAATCACAACCAGGTTTAATTGACTGTTTCGGTGTGGTACCGCATTACTATGTGATCCAATCCAGAAAAAGCCCTGGATCTGGCCAACGAGTATGCGAAAAATGCGAATGTACGAGCCAGATGAGGGCAAATACCAGACCTAACCGAGACATAACCGGCGTTAACCTCTAAAATATTAATCGCAACCAGGTTTAATTGACTGTTTCGGCGTGGTACCGCATTACTACCTGGTCCAAACCAGAAAAAAACTAGGATCTGGCCAACAAGTATGCGAAAAACGCGAAAGTATGAGCCAGATGATTGCAAATACCAGAACTAACCCAGACATAACCAGCGTTATCCTCTAAAATACTTATCGGAACCAGCTTTTATTGACTGTTTCAGTGTGGTACCGCATTACTACGTGATCCAAACCAGAAAAAGGCGAGGATCTGGCCAACAATTATGCGAAAAATGCGAAAGTACGAGCCAGATGAGGGCAAATACCAGACCTAACCCAGACATAACCGGCGTTATCCTCGAAAATATTAATCGCAACCAGGTTTAAATGACTGTTTCGGTGTGGAACCACATTACTACGGGATCCAAACCAGAAAAAACCCAGGATCTGGCCAACAAGTGTGTGAAAATCGCGAAAGTATGAGCCAGATGATTGCAAATACCAGAACTAACCCAAACATAACCAGCGTTATCCTCCAAAATATTAATCGCAACCAGGTTTAATTGACTGTCTCGGTGTGGTACCGCATTACTATGTGATCCAATCCAGAAAAAGCCGTGGATCTGGCCAACAAGTATGCGAAAAATGCGAAAGTACGAACCGGATGAGGGCAAATACCAGACCCAACCGAGACATAACTGACGTTATCCTCTAAAATAATAAGCGCAACCAGGTTTAATTGACTGTTTCGGTGTGGTACAGCATTACTACGTGATCCAAACCAGATATATCCCAGGATATGGCCAACAAGTATGCGAAAAACGAGAAAGTATGAGCCAGATGGTTGCAAATACCAGAACTAACCGAGACATAACCGGCGTTATCCTCAAGAATATTAATCGCAAACAGGTTTAATTGACTGTTTCGGTGTGGTACCACATTACTACGTGATCCAAACCAGAAATATCCCAGGATCTGGCCAACTAGTATGCGAAAAATGCGGAAGTATGTGCCAGATGATTGCAAATAGCAGAACTAACCCAAACATAACCAGCGTTATCCTCTAAAATATTAATCGGAACCAGGTTTAGTTGACTGTTTCGGTGTGGAACTACATTACTACGGGATCCAAACCAGAAAAAACCCAGGATCTGGCCAACAAGTATGCAAAAAATGCGAAAGTATGACCTAGTTGATGGCAATGACCAGGCCAAACCTCGACATAACCGGTGTTATCCTCTAAAATATTAAGGGCAACCAGGTTTAATTGACTGTTTCGGTGTGGTAACACATTACTGCGTGATCCAAACCAGAAAAAACCCAGGATCTGGCCAACAAGTGTGTGAAAAACGCGAAAATATGAGCCAGATGATTGCAAGTACCAGAACTAACCCAAACATAACCAGCGCTATCCTCCAAAGTATTAATCGGAACCAGGTTTAGTTGACTGTTTCGGTGTGGAACGACATTACTACGGGATCCAAACCAGAAAAAACCTAGGATCTGGCCAACAAGTATGCGAAAAATGCGAAAGTATGAGCCAGATGATTGCAAATACCAGAACTAACCCAAACACAACCAGCGTTATCCTCCAAAATATTAATCGCAACCAGGTTTAATTGACTGTCTCGGTGTGGTACCGCATTACTATGTGATCCAATCCAGAAAAAGCCGTGGATCTGGCCAACAAGTATGCGAAAAATGCGAAAGTACGAGCCGGATGAGGGCAAATACCAGACCCAACCGAGACATAACTGACGTTATCCTCTAAAATATTAAGCGCAACCAGGTTTAATTGACTGTTTCGGTGTGGTACAGCATTACTACGTGATCCAAACCAGAAATATCCCAGGATATGGCCAACAAGTATGCGAAAAACGAGAAAGTATGAGCTAGATGGTTGCAAATACCAGAACTAACCGAGACATAACCGGCGTTATCCTCAAGAATATTAATCGCAAACAGGTTTAATTGACTGTTTCGGTGTGGTACCACATTACTACGTGATCCAAACCAGAAATATCCCAGGATCTGGCCAACTAGTATGCGAAAAATGCGGAAGTATGTGCCAGATGATTGCAAATAGCAGAACTAACCCAAACATAACCAGCGTTATCCTCTAAAATATTAATCGGAACCAGGTTTAGTTGACTGTTTCGGTGTGGAACTACATTACTACGGGATCCAAACCAGAAAAAACCCAGGATCTGGCCAACAAGTATGCGAAAAATGCGAAAGTATGACCTAGTTGATGGCAATGACCAGGCCAAACCTCGACATAACCGGTGTGATCCTCTAAAATAGTGATCGAATCCAGGTTTAATTGACTGTTTCATGCTGGTACCATATTACTACGTGATCCAAACCTGAAAAAGCCCAGGATCTGCCCAACATGTATGCGAAAAATGCGAAGGTACGAGGCAGATGATTGCAAATACCAGACCTAACCGAGACATAACCGGCGTTAACCTCTAAAATATTAATCGCAACCATGTTTAATTGACTGTTTCGGCGTGGTACCGCAATACTACCTGGTCCAAACCAGAAAAAGGCTAGCATCTGGCCAACAAGTATGCGAAAAATGCGAAAGTACGAGCCAGATGAGCTCAAATCCCAGACCTAACCGAGACATAACCGGGGTTATCCACTAAAATATTAATCGCAAACAGGTTTAATTGACTGTTTCGGTGTGGTACCACATTACTACGTGATCCAAACCAGAAAAAGCCCAGGATCTGGCCAACAAGTATGCGAAAAAAGCGAAAGTATGTGCCAGATGAGTGCAAATACCAGACCTAACCGAGACATAACCGGCGTTAACCTCTAAAATATTAATCGCAACCAGGTTTCATTGACTGTTTCGGCGTGGTACCGCATTACTACCTGGTCCAAACCAGAAAAAGGCCAGCATCTGGCCAACAAGTATGCGAAAAATGCGAAAGTACGAGCCAGATGAGCTCAAATCCCAGACCTAACCGAGTCATAACCGGCGTTATCCTCTAAAATATTAATCGCAACCAGGTTTAGATGACTGTTTCGGTGTGGAACCGCATTACTACGGGATCCAAACCAGAAACAACCCAGGATCTGGCCAAGAAGTATGCGAAAAATGCGGAAGTATGACCTAGGTGATGGCAATGACCAGGCCAAACCTCGACATAACCGGTGTGATCCTCTAAAATATTGATCGAATCCAGGTTTAATTGACTGTTTCATTCTGGTACCATATTACTACGTGATCCAAACCAGATAAAGCCAGGATCTGGCCAACAAGTATGCGAAAAATGCGAAAGTATGAGCCAGATGATTGCAAATACCAGACCTAACACAACCCTAATCGGTGTTATCCTCTAAAATATTAAGGGCAACCAGGTTTAATTGACTGTTTCGGTGTGGTAACACATTACTGCGTGATCCAAACCAGAAAAAACCCAGGATCTGGCCAACAAGTGTGTGAAAAACGCGAAAGTATGAGCCAGATGACGGCAAATCCCAGACCAAACCGAGACTTAACCGGCGTTATCCTCACGAATATTAATCGCAAACAGGTTTAATTGACTGTTTCGGTGTGGTACCACATTACTACGTGATCCAAACCAGAAATATCCCAGTATCTGGCCAACAAGTATGCGAAAAATGCGAAAGTACGAGCCAGATGAGAGCAAATACCAGACCTAGCCGAGACATAACCGGCGTTACCCTCTATAATATTAATCGCAACCAGGTTTAGTTGACTGCTTGGGTGTGGTACCGCAATACTACGTGATCCAAACCAGAAATATCCCAGGATCTGGCCAACAAGTATGCGAAAAATGCGGAAATATGTGCCAGATGATTGCAAATACCAGAACTAACCCAAACATAACCAGCGTTATCCGCTAAAATACTAATCGGGACAAGCTTTTATTGACTGTTTCAGTGTGGTACCACATTACTACGTGATCCAAACCAGGAAAAGCCCAGGATGTGGACAACAAGTATGCGAAAAATGCGAAAGTACGAGCCAGATGAGGGCAAATACCCGAACTAACCCAGACATAACCGGCGTTATCCTCGAAAATATTAATCGGAACCAGCTTTTATTGACAGTTTCAGTGTGGTACCTCATTACTACCTGATCCAAACCAGAAAAAGGCCAGGATGTGGCCAACAAGTAAGCTAAAAATGCGAAAGTACGAGCCAGTTGAGGGCAAATCCCAGACCTAACCGAGACATAACCGGCGTTATCCTCTAAAATATTAATCGCAACCAGGTTTAATTGACTGTTTTGGTGTGGTGCCGCATTACTCCGTGATACAAGCCAGAAAATGCCCTGTATCTGGCCAACAAGTAAGCGAAAAATGCGAAAGTACGAGCCGGATGAGGGCAAATACCAGACACAACCTAGACATAACTGTCGGTATCCTCTAAAATATTAAGCGCAACCTGGTTTAATTGACTGATTCGATGTGGTACAGCATTACTACGTGATCCAAACCAGAATTATCCCAGGATCTGGCCAACAAGTATGCGAAAAACGAGAAAGTATGAGCCAGATGGTTGCAAATACCAGACCTAACCGAGACATAACCGCCGTTATCCTCAAAAATATTAATCGCAACCAGGTTTCATTGACTGCTTCGATGTGGTACCGCATTACTACGTGATCTAAACCAGAAAAAGCCCAGGATCTGGCCAACAGGTATGCGAAAAATGCGAAGGTACAAGCCGGATGAGGGCAAATACCAGACACAACCTAGACATAACTGACGTTATCCTCTATAATATTAATCGCAAACAGGTTTAATTGACTGTTTCGGTGTTGTACCGCATTCCTACGTGTTCCAAACCAGAAAAAGCCCAGGATCTTGCCAACAAGTATGCGAAAAATGCGAAGGTACGAGCCAGATGAGAGCAAACCCAAGAACTAGCCCAGACATAACCGGCGATGTCCTCTAAAATATTACTCGCAACCAGGTTTAATGGACTGTTTCGGTGTGGAACCACATTACTACGGGATCCAAACCAGAAAAAACGCAGGATCTGGCCAGCAAGTATGCGAAAAACGAGAAAGTATGAGCGAGATGATTGCAAATACCAGAACTAACCCAGACATAACCAGCGTTATCCTCTAATATACTTATCGGAACCAGCTTTTATTGACTGTTTCAGTGTGGTACCGCATTACTACGAGATCCAAACCAGAAAAAGGCGAGGATCTGGCCAACAATTATGCGAAAAATGCGAAAGTACGAGCCAGATGAGGGCAAATACCAGACCTAACCCAGACATAACCGGCGTTATCCTCGAAAATATTAATCGCAACCAGGTTTCATTGGCTGCTTCGGTGTGGTACCGCATTACTATGTGATCTAAACCAGAAAAAGCCCAGGATCTGGCCAACAAGTATGCGAAAAATGCGAAAGTACGAGCCAGATGAGGGCAAATACCCGAACTAACCCAGACATAACCGGCGTTATCCTCGAAAATATTAATCGGAACCAGCTTTTATTGACAGTTTCAGTGTGGTACCTCATTACGACGTGATCCAAAGCAGAAAAAGCCCGGGATCTGTACAACAAGTATGCGAAAAATGTGGGAGTATGTGCCAGATGATTGCAAATGCCAGAACCTTCCCAGACATAACCAGAGTTTTCCTCTAAAATAATAATCGGAACAAGCTTTTATTGACTGTTTCAGTGTGGTACCACATTACGACGTGATCCAAACCAGAAAAAGGCGAGGATCTGGCCGACAAGTATGCGAAAAATGCGAAAGTACGAGCCAGATAAGGCAAATCCCAGTGCTAACTAAGACATAACCGGCGTTTTCCACTTAAATATTAATCGCAACCAGGTTTAATTGACAGTTTCGGTGTGGTACCGCATTACTACGTGATACAAGCGAGAAAAAGCCCTGTATCTGGCCAACAAGTAAGCTAAAAATGCGAAAGTACGAGCCAGTTGAGGGCAAATCCCAGACCTAGCCCAGGCATAACCGGCGTTATCCTCTAAAATATTAATCGCAACCAGGTTTAATTGACTGTTTTGGTGTGGTGCCGCATTACTCCGTGATACAAGCCAGAAAATGCCCTGTATCTGGCCAACAAGTAAGCGAAAAATGCGATAGTACGAGCCAGATGAGGGCAAATTCCAGACCTAACCCAGACGTAACCGGCGTTATCCTCGAAAATATTAATCGCAACCAGGTTCAGTTGACTGCTTCGGTGTGGTACCGCATTACTACGTGATCCAAACCAGAAAAAGCCCAGGATCTTGCCAACAAGTATGCGAAAAATGCGAAGGCACGAGCCAGATGAGGGCAAACCTCAGACCTAGCCCAGTCATAACCAGCGTTATCCTCTAAAATACTAATCGGAACAAGCTTTTATTGACTGTTTCAGTGTGGTACCACGTTACTACGTGACACAAACCTGAAAGAGCGCTGGATCTGGCCAACAAGTATGCGAAAAACGCGAAAGTATGAGCCAGATGATTGCAAATAGCAGAACTAACCTTGACATAACCAGAGTTTTCCTCTAAAATACTATTCGGAACAAGCTTTTATTGACTGTTTCAGTGTGGTACCACATTACTACGTGATCCAAACCAGAAAAGGCCCAGGATCGTGCCAACAAGTATGCGAAAAATGCGAAGGCACGAGCCAGATGAGGGCAAACCTCAGACCTAGCCCAGTCATAACCGGCGTTATCCTCTAAAATATTAATCGCAACCAGGTTTAATTGACAGTTTCGGTGTGGAACCACATTAGTGCGGGATCCAAACCAGAAAGAGGCCAGGATCTGGCCAACAAGTATGCGAAAAACGCGAAAGTATGAGCCAGATGATTGCAAATACCATGACTAACCCAGTCAAACCAGCGTTATCCTCTAAAATACTAATCGGAACAAGCTTTTATTGACTGTTTCAGTGTGGTACCACATTACTACGTGACACAAACCTGAAAGAGCGCTGGATCTGGCCAACAAGTATGCGAAAAACGCGAAAGTATGAGCCAGATGATTGCAAATACCAGAACTATCCCTGACATAACCGGAGTTTTCCTCTAAAATACTAATCGGAACAAGCTTTTATTGACTGTTTCAGTGTGGTACCACATTACTACGTGATCCAAACCAGAAAAAGCCCAGGATCTGGCCAACAAGTATAAGAAAAATGCGAAAGTACGAGCTAGATGAGGGCAATAACCAGACCTGACCGGGTCATAGCCGGCGTTATCCTCTAAAATATTAATCGGAACCAGGTTTAAATGACTGTTTCGGTGTGGAACCACATTACTACGGGATCCAAACCAGAAAAAACCCAGGATCTGGCCAACAAGTATGTGAGAAACGCGAAAGTATGAGCCAGATGATTACAAATACCAGAACTAACCCAATCATAACCAGCGTTATCCTCTAAAATACTAATCGGAACAAGCTTTTATTGACTGTTTCTGTGTGGTACCACATTACTACGTGATCCAAACCAGAAAAAGCCCAGGATCTGGCCAACAAGTATGCGAAAAATGCGAAAGTACGAGCTAGATGAGGGCAATAACCAGACCTGACCGTGTCATAGCCGGCGTTATCCTCTAAAATATTAATCGGAACCAGGTTTAATTGACTGTTTCGGTGTGGTACCGCATTACTACGTGATACAAGCCAGAAAAAGCCCTGGATCTGGCCAACAAGTATGCGAAAAATGCGAAAGTACGAGCCAGATGAGGGCAAATCCCAGACCTAACCAAGACATAACCTGCGTTATCCTCTTAAATATTAATCGCAACCAGGTTTAATTGACTGTTTCGGTGTGGTACCGCATTACTACGTGATACAAGCCAGAAAAAGCCCTGGATCTGGCCAACAAGTATGCGAAAAATGCGAAAGTACGAGCCAGATGAGCTCAAATCCCAGACCTAACCGAGACATAACCGGCGTTATCCTCTAAAATATTAATCGCAACCAGGTTTAAATGACTGTTTCGGTGTGGAACCACATTACTACGGCATCCAAACCAGAAAAAACCCAGGATCTGGCCAACAAGTATGTGAGAAACGCGAAAGTATGAGCCAGATGATTGCAAATACCAGAACTAACCCAAACATAACCAGCGTTATCCTCCAAAATATTAATCGCAACCAGGTTTAATTGACTGTTCCGGTGTGGTACCGCATTACTATGTGATCCAATCCTGAAAAAGCCCAGGATCTGGACAACAAGTATGCGAAAAATGCGAAGGAACGAGCCAGATGATTGCAAATACCATAACTAACCCAATCATAACCAGCGTTATCCTCTAAAATACTAATCGGAACAAGCTTTTATTGACTGTTTCTGTGTGGTGCCACATTACTACGTGATCCAAACCAGAAAAAGCCCTGTATCTGGCCAACAAGTATGCGGAAAATGCGAAAGTACGAGCCAGATGAGTGCAATTACCAGAACTGACCCAGACATAACCAGCGTTATCCTCTAAAATATTAATCGGAACCAGGTTTAATTGACTGTTTCGGTGTGGTACCGCATTACTACGTGATACAAGCCAGAAAAAGCCCTGGATCTGGCCAACAAGTATGCGAAAAATGCGAAAGTACGAGCCAGATGAGGGCAAATCCCAGACCTAACCGAGACATAACCGGCGTTATCCTCTAAAATATTAATCGCAACCAGGTTTAAATGACTGTTTCGGTGTGGAACCACATTACTGCGTGATCCAAACCAGAAAAAACCCAGGATCTGGCCAACAAGTATGTGAAAAACGCGAAAGTATGAGCCAGATGACGGCAAATCCCAGACCAAACCGAGACATAACCGGCGTTATCCTCAAGAATATTAAACGCAAACAGGTTTAATTGACTGTTTCGGTGTGGTACCACATTACTACGTGATCCAAACCAGAAATATCCCAGGATCTGGCCAACAAGTATGCGAAAAATGCGAAAGTACGAGCCAGATGAGAGCAAATACCAGACCTAGCCGAGAAATAACCGGCGTTATCCTCTATAATATTAATCGCAACCAGGTTTAGTTGACTGCTTGGGTGTGGTACCGCAATACTACGTGATCCAAACCAGGAAAAGCCCAGGATGTGGCCAACAAGTATGCGAAAAATGCGAAAGTACGAGCCAGATGAGAGCAAATCCCAGAACTAACCGAGACATAACCGGCGTTATACTTCAAAATATTAATCGCAAACAGGTTTAATTGACTGTTTCGGTGTGGAACCACATTACTACTTGGTCCAAGCCTGAAAAAGGCCAGGATCTGGCCAACAAGTATGTGAAAAACGCGAAAGTATGAGCCAGATGATTGCAAATACCAGAACTAACCCATACATAACCAGCGTTATCCTCCAAAATATTCATCGCTACCAGGTTTAATTGACCGTCTCGGTGTCGTACCGCATTACTATCTGATCCAATCCAGAAAAAACGCTGGATCTGGCCAACAACAATGCGAAAAACGCGAAAGTATGAGCCAGATGATTGCAAATACCAGAACAAACCCAGAAATAACTAGAGTTATCATCTAAAATACTATTCGGAACCAGCTTCTATTGACTGTTTCAGTGCGGTACCACATTACTACGTGATCCAAAACAGAAAAAGGCCAGGATCTGGCCAACAAGTATGTGAAAAACGCGAAAGTATGAGCCAGATGATTGCAAATACCAGAACTAACCCAAACATAACCAGCGTTATCCTCCAAAATGTTAATCGCAACCAGATGTAATTGACTGTCTCGGTGTGGTACCGCATTACTATGTGATCCAATCCAGAAAAAGCCGTGGATCTGGCCAACAAGTATGCGAAAAATGCGAAAGTACGAGCCGGATGAGGGCAAATACCAGACCCAACCGAGACATAACTGACGTTATCCTCTAAAATATTGAGCGCAACCAGGTTTAATTGGCTGCTTCGTTGTGGTACAGCATTACTACGTGATCCAAACCAGAAATATCCCAGGATATGGCCAACATGTATGCGAAAAACGAGAAAGTATGAGCCAGATGGTTGCAAATACCAGAACTAACCGAGACATTACCGGCGTTATCCTCAAGAATATTAATCGCAAACAGGTTTAATTGACTGTTTCGGTGTGGTACCACATTACTACGTGATCCAAACCAGAAATATCCCAGGATCTGGCCAGCTAGTATGCGAAAAATGAGGAAGTATGACCTAGGTGATGGCAATGTCCAGGCCAAACCTCGACATAACCGGTGTGATCCTCTAAAATATTGATCGAATCCAGGTTTAATTGACTGTTTCATTCTGGTACCATATTACCACGTGATCCAAACCAGAAAAAGCCAGGATCTTGCCAACAAGTATGCGAAAAATGCGAAGGTACGAGCCAGATGAGGGCAAATCCTAGACCTAACCGAGACATAACCGCCGTTATACTCCAAAATATTAATCGCAAACAGGTTTAATTGACTGTTTCGGCGTGGAATCACATTACTGCTTGGTCCAAGCCAGAAAAAGGCCAGGATCTGGCCAACGAGTATGCGAAAAATGCGAATGTACGAGACAGATGACGACAAATCCCAGACCTAACTGAGACATAACCGGCGTTATCCTCTAAAATATTAATCGCAACCAGGTTTAATTGACTGTTTCGGGGTGGTACCGCATTACTACGTGATCCAAACCAGAAAAAGCCCTGGATCTGGCCAACAAGTATGTGAAAAATGCGAAAGTACGAGCCAGATGAGGGCAAATACCAGACCTAACCCAGACATAACCGGCGTCATACTTTAAAATATTAATCGCAACCAGGTTTAATTGACTATTTCCGTGTGGTACCGCATTACTACGTGATCCAATCTAGAAAAAGGCGAGGATCTGGCCAACAAGTATG
The DNA here is from genome assembly GCF_051014445.1 of Colletes latitarsis. NCBI lineage: Eukaryota > Metazoa > Arthropoda > Insecta > Hymenoptera > Colletidae > Colletes > Colletes latitarsis. The sequence continues at coordinate 1,546,875 of NW_027488368.1, read as the reverse complement.
CGAAAAATGCGAATGTACGAGACAGATGACGACAAATCCCCGACTTAACCGACACATAACCGGAGTTATCCTCTAAAGTATTAATCGCAAGCAGGTTTAATTGACTGCTTCGGTGTGGAACCACATTACTACTTGGTGCTAGCCACAAAAAGGCCAGGATCTGGCCAACAAGTAAGCGAAAATGCGAATGTACGAAACAGATGACGGCAAATCCCAGACTTAACCGACACATAACCGGCGTTATCCTCTAAAGTATTAATCGCAAGCAGGTTTAATTGACTGTTTCAGTGTGGTACCGCATTACTACGTGATCCAAACCAGAAAAAGGCGAGGATCTGGCCAACAATTATGCGAAAAATGCGAAAGTACGAGCCAGATGAGGGCAAACACCAGAACTGACCCAAACATAACCAGCGTTATCCACCAAAATATTAATCGCAACCACGTTTAATTGACTGTTTCGGTGTGGAACCACATTACGACGGGATACAACCCACAAAAAACCCAAGATCTAGCCAACAAGTATGCGAAAAACGCGAAAGTATGTGCCAGATGAGGGCAAATACCAAACCTAACCGGGACATAACCGCCGTTATCCTCTATAATATTAATCGCAACCAGGTTTAATTGACTGCTTCGGTGTGGTACCGCAGTACTACGTGATCCAAACCAGAAAAAACCCAGGATCTGGCCAACAAGTATGCGAAAAATGCGAAAGTACGAGGCAGATGAGGGCAAATCCCAGTCCTAACCGAGACATAACCGGCGTTATCCACTAAAATATTAATCGCAACCAGGTTTAATTGACTGTTTCGGTGTGGTACCACATTACTACGTGATCCAAAACAGAAAAAGGCCAGGATCTGGCCAACAAGTATGTGAAAAACGCGAAAGTATGAGCCAGATGATTGCAAATACCATAACTAACCCAATCATAACCAGCGTTATCCTCTAAAATACTAATCGCAACCAGGTTTAATTGACTGCTTCGGTGTGGTACCGCAGTACTACGTGATCCAAACCAGAAAAAACCCAGGATCTGGCCAACAAGTATGCGAAAAATGCGAAAGTACGAGGCAGATGAGGGCAAATCCCAGTCCTAACCGAGACATAACCGGCGTTATCCACTAAAATATTAATCGCAACCAGGTTTAATTGACTGTTTCGGGGTGGTACCGCATTACTACGTGATCCAAACCAGAAAAAGCCCTGGATCTGGCCAACAAGTATGTGAAAAATGCGAAAGTACGACCCAGATGAGGGCAAATACCAGACCTAACCCAGACATAACCGGCGTCATACTTTAAAATATTAATCGCAACCAGGTTTAATTGACTATTTCCGTGTGGTACCGCATTACTACGTGATCCAATCTAGAAAAAGGCGAGGATCTGGCCAACAAGTATGCGAAAAATGCGAATGTACGAGACAGATGACGACAAATCCCAGACTTAACCGACACATAACCGGCGTTATCCTCTAAAGTATTAATCGCAAGCAGGTTTAATTGACTGTTTCAGTGTGGTACCGCATTACTACGTGATCCAAACCAGAAAAAGGCGAGGATCTGGCCAACAATTATGCGAAAAATGCGAAAGTACGAGCCAGATGAGGGCAAACACCAGAACTAACCCAAACATAACCAGCGTTATCCACCAAAATATTAATCGCAACCACGTTTAATTGACTGTTTCGGTGTGGAACCACATTACGACGGGATACAACCCACAAAAAACCCAAGATCTAGCCAACAAGTATGCGAAAAACGCGAAAGTATGTGCCAGATGAGGGCAAATACCAAACCTAACCGGGACATAACCGCCGTTATCCTCTATAATATTAATCGCAACCAGGTTTAATTGACTGCTTCGGTGTGGTACCGCCGTACTACGTGATCCAAACCAGAAAAAACCCAGGATCTGGCCAACAAGTATGCGAAAAATGCGAAAGTACGAGGCAGATGAGGGCAAATCCCAGTCCTAACCGAGACATAACCGGCGTTATCCACTAAAATATTAATCGCAACCAGGTTTAATTGACTGTTTCGGTGTGGTACCACATTACTACGTGATCCAATCCAGAAAAAGCCCAGGATCTGGCCAACAAGTATGTGAAAAACGCGAAAGTATGAGCCAGATGATTGCAAATACCAGACCTAACAAAAACCTAAACGGTGTTATCCTCTAAAATATTAAGGGCAACCAGGTTTAATTGACTGTTTCGTTGTGGTAACACATTACTACGTGATCCAACCCAGAAAAAGCCCAGGATCTTGCCAACAAGTATGCGAAAAATGCGAAGGTACGAGCCAGATGAAGGGCAAAACCCAGACATAACCGAGACAAAACCGGCGTTATCCTCTAAAATATTAATCACAACCAGGTTTAATTGACTGATTCGGTGTGGTACCGCATTACTATGTGATCCAATCCAGAAAAAGCCCTGGATCTGGCCAACGAGTATGCGAAAAATGCGAAAGTACGAGCCGGATGAGGGCAAATACCAGACCCAACCGAGACATAACTGACGTTATCCTCTAAAATATTAAGCGCAAACAGGTTTAATTGACTGTTTCGGTGTGGTACCACATTACTACGTGATCCAAACCAGAAATATCCCAGGATCTGGCCAACTAGTATGCGAAAAATGCGGAAGTATGTGCCAGATGATTGCAAATAGCAGAACTAACCCAAACATAACCAGCGTTATCCTCTAAAATATTAATCGGAACCAGGTTTAGTTGACTGTTTCGGTGTGGAACTACATTACTACGGGATCCAAACCAGAAAAAACCCAGGATCTGGCCAACAAGTATGCGAAAAATGCGAAAGTATGACCTAGTTGATGGCAATGACCAGGCCAAACCTCGACATAACCGGTGTGATCCTCTAAAATAGTGATCGAATCCAGGTTTAATTGACTGTTTCATGCTGGTACCATATTACTACGTGATCCAAACCTGAAAAAGCGCACGATCTGCCCAACATGTATGCGAAAAATGCGAAGGTACGAGGCAGATGATTGCAAATACCAGACCTAACCGAGACATAACCGGCGTTAACCTCTAAAATATTAATCGCAACCATGTTTAATTGACTGTTTCGGCGTGGTACCGCATTACTACCTGGTCCAAACCAGAAAAAGGCTAGCATCTGGCCAACAAGTATGCGAAAAATGCGAAAGTACGAGCCAGATGAGCTCAAATCCCAGACCTAACCGAGACATAACCGGGGTTATCCACTAAAATATTAATCGCAACCAGGTTTAATTGACTGTTTCGGTGTGGTACCACATTACTACGTGATCCAAACCAGAAAAAGCCCAGGATCTGGCCAACAAGTATGCGAAAAATGCGGAAGTATGACCTAGGTGATGGCAATGACCAGGCCAAACCTCGACATAACCGGTGTGATCCTCTAAAATATTGATCGAATCCAGGTTTAATTGACTGTTTCATTCTGGTACCATATTACTACGTGATCCAAACCAGATAAAGCCAGGATCTGGCCAACAAGTATGCGAAAAATGCGAAAGTATGAGCCAGATGATTGCAAATACCAGACCTAACACAAACCTAATCGGTGTTATCCTCTAAAATATTAAGGGCAACCAGGTTTAATTGACTGTTTCGGTGTGGTAACACATTACTGCGTGATCCAAACCAGAAAAAACCCAGGATCTGGCCAACAAGTGTGTGAAAAACGCGAAAGTATGAGCCAGATGACGGCAAATCCCAGACCAAACCGAGACATAACCGGCGTTATCCTCGAGAATATTAATCGCAAACAGGTTTAATTGACTGTTTCGGTGTGGTACCACATTACTACGTGATCCAAACCAGAAAAAGCGCTGGATCTGGCCAACAAGTATGCGAAAGACGCGAAAGTATGAGCCAGATGATTGCAAATACCAGAACTAACCCAAACATAACCAGCGTTATCCGCTAAAATACTAATCGGGACAAGCTTTTATTGACTGTTTCAGTGTGGTACCACATTACTACGTGATCCAAACCAGGAAAAGCCCAGGATGTGGACAACAAGTATGCGAAAAATGCGAAAGTACGAGCCAGATGAGGGCAAATACCCGAACTAACCCAGACATAACCGGCGTTATCCTCGAAAATATTAATCGGAACTAGCTTTTATTGACAGTTTCAGTGTGGTACCTCATTACTACCTGATCCAAACCAGAAAAAGGCCAGGATGTGGCCAACAAGTATGCGAAAAATGCGAAAGTACGAGCCGGATGAGGGCAAATACCAGACACAACCTAGACATAACTGTCGGTATCCTCTTAAATATTAAGCGCAACCTGGTTTAATTGACTGTTTCGGTGTTGTACCGCATTCCTACGTGATCCAAACCAGAAAAAGCCCAGGATCTTGCCAACAAGTATGCGAAAAATGCGAAGGTACGAGCCAGATGAGAGCAAACCCAAGAACTAGCCCAGACATAACCGGCGATGTCCTCTAAAATATTACTCGCAACCAGGTTTAATGGACTGTTTCGGTGTGGAACCACATTACTACGGGATCCAAACCAGAAAAAACGCAGGATCTGGCCAGCAAGTATGCGAAAAACGAGAAAGTATGAGCGAGATGATTGCAAATACCAGAACTAACCCAGACATAACCAGCGTTATCCTCTAAAATACTTATCGGAACCAGCTTTTATTGACTGTTTCAGTATGGTACCGCATTACTACGAGATCCAAACCAGAAAAAGGCGACGATCTGGCCAACAATTATGCGAAAAATGCGAAAGTACGAGCCAGATGAGGGCAAATACCAGACCTAACCCAGACATAACCGGCGTTATCCTCGAAAATATTAATCGCAACCAGGTTTCATTGACTGCTTCGGTGTGGTACCGCATTACTATGTGATCTAAACCAGAAAAAGCCCAGGATCTGGCCAACAAGTATGCGAAAAATGCGAAAGTACGAGCCAGATGAGGGCAAATACCCGAACTAACCCAGACATAACCGGCGTTATCCTCGAAAATATTAATCGGAACCAGCTTTTATTGACAGTTTCAGTGTGGTACCTCATTACGACGTGATCCAAAGCAGAAAAAGCCCGCGATCTGTACAACAAGTATGCGAAAAATGTGGGAGTATGTGCCAGATGATTGCAAATGCCAGAACCTTCCCAGACATAACCAGAGTTTTCCTCTAAAATAATAATCGGAACAAGCTTTTATTGACTGTTTCAGTGTGGTACCACATTACTACGTGATCCAAACCAGAAAAAGCGCTGGATCTGGCCAACAAGTATGCGAAAGACGCGAAAGTATGAGCCAGATGATTGCAAATACCAGAACTAACCCAGACATAACCAGAGTTTTCCTCTAAAATACTAATCGGAACAAGCTTTTATTGACTGTTTCAGTGTGGTACCACATTACGACGTGATCCAAACCAGAAAAAGGCGAGGATCTGGCCGACAAGTATGCGAAAAATGCGAAAGTACGAGCCAGATGTGGGCAAATCCCAGTGCTAACTAAGACATAACCGGCGTTTTCCACTTAAATATTAATCGCAACCAGGTTTACTTGACTGTTTCGGTGTGGTACCGCATTACTACGTGTTCCAAACCAGAAAAAGGCCAGGATCTGCCCAACAAGTATGCGAAAAATGCGAAAGCACGAGCCAGATGAGGGCAAATACCAGACCTAACCCGGACATAACCGGCGTTATCCTCGAAAATATTACTCGCAACCAGGTTTAATTGACTATTTCGGTGTGGTACCCCATTACAGCGTGATCCAAACCAGAAAAAAGCGAGGATCTGGCCAACAAGTATGCGAAAAATGCGAAAGTTCAAGCCAGATGCGGGCATATCCCAGACCTAACCGAGACATAACCGGCGTTATCCTCTAAAATATTAATCGCAACCTGGTTTAATTGACTGTTTCGGTGTGGTACCGCATTTCTCCGTGATACAAGCCAGAAAAACGCTTGTATCTGGCCAACAAGTATGCGAAAAATGCGAAAGTACGAGCAAGATGAGGGCAAATCCCAGACATAACCCTGACATAACCGGCATTATCCTCTAAAATATTACTCGCAACCAGGTTCCATTGACTATTTCGGTGTGGTACCGCATTACTGCGTGATCCAAACCAGAAAAAGGGCGAGGATCTGGCCAACAAGTATGCGAAAGATGCCGAAGTACGAGCCAGATGAGAGCAAATACCAGACATAACCGTGACATAACCGGCGTTATCCTCTAAAGTATTAATCGCAACCAGGTTTAATTGACTGTTTCGGTGTGGTACCACATTACTACGTGATCCAAACCAGAAATATCCCAGGATCTGGCCAACAAGTATGCGAAAAATGCGAAAGTACGAGCCAGATGAGAGCAAATACCAGACCTAGCCGAGAGATAACCGGCGTTATCCTCTATAATATTAATCGCAACCAGGTTTAGTTGACTGCTTGGGTGTGGTACCGCAATACTACGTGATCCAAACCAGAAATATCCCAGGATCTGGCCAACAAGTATGCGAAAAATGCGGAAATATGTGCCAGATGATTGCAAATACCAGAACTAACCCAAACATAACCAGCGTTATCCGCTAAAATACTAATCGGGACAAGCTTTTATTGACTGTTTCAGTGCGGTACCACATTACTACGTGGTCCAAGCCAGAAAAAAGTCAGGACCTGGCCTACAAGTATAAGAAACATGCGAAAGTACGAGCCAGATGAGGGCAAATCCCAGACTTAACCGAGACATAACCGGCGTTATCCTCGAAAATATTAATCGGAACCAGCTTTTATTGACAGTTTCAGTGTGGTACCTCATTACTACGTGATCCAAACCAGAAAAAGCCCAGGATCTGTACAACAAGTATGCGAAAAATGCGGGAGTATGTGCCAGATGATTGCAAATGCCAGAACCTACCCTGACATAACCAGAGTTTTCCTCTAAAATAATAATCGGAACAAGCCTTTATTGACTGTTGCAGTGTGGTACAACATTACTACGTGATCCAAACCAGAAAAAGCGCTGGATCTGGCCAACAAGTATGCGAAAGGCGCGAAGGTATGAGCCAGATGATTGCAAATACCAGAAATAACACAGACATAACCAGAGTTTTCCTATAAAATACTAACCGGAACAAGCTTTTATTGACTGTTTCAGTGTGGTACCACATTACTACGTGATCCAATCCAGGAAAAGCCCTGGATCTGGCCAACAATTATGCGAAAAATGCGAAAGAGCGAGCCAGAAGAGGGCAAATCCCAGTGCTAACAAAGACATAACCGGCGTTTTCCACTTAAATATTAATCGCAACCAGGTTTACATGACTGTTTCGGTGTGGTACCGCATTACTACGTGTTCCAAGCCAGAAAAACGCCAGGATCTGCCCAACAAGTATGCGGAAAATGCGAAAGCACGAGCCAGATGAGGGCAAATACCAGACCTAACCCAGACATAACCGGCGTTATCCTCTAAAATATTACTCGCAACCAGGTTTAATTGACTATTTCGGTGTGGTACCGCATTACGGCGTGATCCAAACCAGAAAAAGGCGTGGATCTGGCCAACAAGTATGCGAAAAATGCGAAAGTACGAGCCAGTTGAGGGCAAACCCCAGACCTAACCGAGACATAACCGGCGTTATTCTCTAAAATATTAATCGCAACCAGGTTTAATTGACAGTTTCGGTGTGGTACCGCATTACTACGTGATACAAGGCAGAAAAAGCCCTGTATCTGGCCAACAAGTAAACGAAAAATGCGAAAGTACGAGCCAGATGAGGGCAAATCCCAGACCTAGCCCAGGCATAACCGGCGTTATCCTCTAAAATATTAATCGCAACCAGGTTTAATTGACTGTTTTGGTGTGGTGCCGCATTACTACGTGATACAAGCCAGAAAATGCCCTGTATCTGGCCAACAAGTAAGCGAAAAATGCGAAAGTACGAGCCAGATGAGGGCAAATTCCAGACCTAACCCAGACGTAACCGGCGTTATCCTCGAAAATATTAATCGCAACCAGGTTCAGTTGACTGCTTCGGTGTGGTACCGCATTACTACGTGATCCAAACCAGAAAAAGCCCAGGACCTTGCCAACAAGTATGCGAAAAATGCGAAGGCACGAGCCAGATGAGGGCAAACCTCAGACCTAGCCCAGTCATAACCAGCGTTATCCTCTAAAATACTAATCGGAACAAGCTTTTATTGACTGTTTCAGTGTGGTACCACGTTACTACGTGACACAAACCTGAAAGAGCGCTGGATCTGGCCAACAAGTATGCGAAAAACGCGAAAGTATGAGCCAGATGATTGCAAATAGCAGAACTAACCTTGACATAACCAGAGTTTTCCTCTAAAATACTATTCGGAACAAGCTTTTATTGACTGTTTCAGTGTGGTACCACATTACTACGTGATCCAAACCAGAAAAGGCCCAGGATCGTGCCAACAAGTATGCGAAAAATGCGAAGGCACGAGCCAGATGAGGGCAAACCTCAGACCTAGCCCAGTCATAACCGGCGTTATCCTCTAAAATATTAATCGCAACCAGGTTTAATTGACAGTTTCGGTGTGGAACCACATTAGTGCGGGATCCAAACCAGAAAGAGGCCAGGATCTGGCCAACAAGTATGCGAAAAACGCGAAAGTATGAGCCAGATGATTGCAAATACCATGACTAACCCAGTCAAACCAGCGTTATCCTCGAAAATATTAATCGCAACCAGGTTTAATTGACTGTTTCGATGTGATACCGCATTACTACGTGATGCAAGCCAGAAAATGCCCAGGATCTGGCGAACAAGTATGCGAAAAATGCGAAAGTACGAGCCAGATGAGGGCAAATCCCAGACCTATCCGAGACATAACCGGCGTTATCCTCTTAAATATTACTCGCAACCAGGTTTCATTGACTATTTCGGTGTGGTACCGCATTACTACGTGATCCAAACCAGAAAAAGGCCAGGACCTGGCCAACAAGTATAAGAAAAATGCGAAAGTACGAGCCAGATGAGGGCAAATCCCAGTGCTAACCAAGACATAACCGGCGTTATCCACCAAAATATTAATCTGAACCAGGTTTAATTGACTGTTTCGGTGTGGTACGGCATTGCTACGTGATCCAAACCAGAAAAAGGCCAGGATCTGGCCAACAAGTAAGCGAAAAATGCGAAAGTACGAGCCAGATGACGGCAAATCCCAGACCTAACCGAGACATAACCGGCGTTATCCTCGAAAATATTAATCGCAACCAGGTTTAATTGACTGTATCGGTGTGGTACCGCATTGCTACATGTTCCAAACCAGAAAAAGCCCTGGATCTGGCCAATAATTATGCGAAAAATGCGAAAGTACGAGCCTGATGAGGGCAAATCCCAGTGCAAACCAAGACATAACCGTCGTTATCCTCTTAAATATTAATCGCAACCAGGTTTAATTGACTGCTTCGGTGTGGTACCGCATTACTACGTGATCCAAACCAGAAAAAGGCCAGGATCTTGCCAACAAATATCCGAAAAATGCGAAAGTACGAGCCAGGTGAGGGCAAATACCAGACGTGACCCAGTCATAACCAGCGTTATCCTGTAAAATACTAATCGGAACAAGCTTTTATTGACTGTTTCAGTGTGGTACCACATTACTACGTGGTCCAAGCCAGAAAAAAGCCAGGGCCTGACCAACAAGTATGCGAAAAATGCGAGAGTACGAGGCAGATGAGGGCAAACCCCAGACCTAACCTAGACATAACCGGCGTTATCCTCGAAAATATTAATCGCAACTAGGTTTAATTGACTGTTTCGGTGTGGAACCACATTAGTGCGGAATCCAAACCAGAATGAGGCCAGGATTGGCCAACAAGTATGCGAAAAACGCGAAAGTATGAGCCAGATGATTGCAAATACCATGACTAACCGAGACATAACCGGCGTTATCCTCGAAAATATTAATCGCAACTAGGTTTAATTGACTGTTTCGGTGTGGAACCACATTAGTGCGGAATCCAAACCAGAATGAGGCCAGGATTGGCCAACAAGTATGCGAAAAACGCGAAAGTATGAGCCAGATGATTGCAAATACCATGACTAACCCAGTCAAACCAGCGTTATCCTCTAAAATACTAACCGGAACAAGCTTTTATTGACTGTTTCAGTGTGGTACCACATTACTACGTGACACAAACCTGAAAGAGCGCTGGATCTGGCCAACAAGTATGCGAAAAACGCGAAAGTATGAGCCAGATGATTGCAAATACCAGAACTAACCCTGACATAACCGGAGTTTTCCTCTAAAATACTAATCGGAACAAGCTTTTATTGACTGTTTCAGTGTGGTACCACATTACTACGTGATCCAAACCAGAAAAAGCCCAGGATCTGGCCAACAAGTATAAGAAAAATGCGAAAGTACAAGCCAGTTGAGGGCAAATCCCAGTGATAACTAAGACATAACCGGCGTTTTCCTATTAAATATTAATCGCAACCAGGTTTAATTGACAGTTTCGGTGTGGTACCGCATTACTATGTGATCCAAACCAGAAAAAGCCCAGGATCTTGCCAACAAGTATGCGAAAACTGCGAAGGTACGAGCCAGATAAGGGCAAACACCAGACCTAACCCAGACATAACCGGCGTTATCCTCTAAAATATTAATCGCAACCTGGTTTAATTGACCGTTTCGGTGTGGTACCGCATTACTACGTGATACAAGCCAGAAAAAGCCCTGTATCTGGCCAACAAGTATGCGGAAAATGCGAAAGTACGAGCCAGATGAGGGTATATACCAGGCCTAACCCAGACATAACCGGCGTTGCCCCTCTTAAATATTAATCGCAACCAGGTTTAATTGACAGTTTCAGTGTGGTACCGCATTACTACGTGTTCCAAACCAGAAAAAGGCCACGATCTTTCCAACAAGTATGCGAAAAATGCGAAAGTACGAGCCAGATGAGGGCAAATACCAGACCTAACCCAGACATAACCGGCGTTATCCTCTAAAATATTAATCGCAACCAGGTTTCATTGACTGTTTCGATATGGTACCGCATTACTACGTGGTCCAAACCAGAAAAAGGCGAGTATCTGGCCAACAAGTAAGCGAAAAATGCGAACGTACGAGCCAGATGAGGGCAAATACCAGACCTAACCCCGACATAACCGACGTTATCCTCGAAAATATTAATCGGAACCAGGTTTAATTGACTGTTTCAGTGTGGCACTACATTACTACGTGGGCCAAGACAAAAAAAGGCCAGGATCTTGCCAACAAGTATGCGAAAACTGCGAAGGTACGAGCCAGATAAGGGCAAACACCAGACCTAACCCAGACATAACCGGCGTTATCCTCTAAAATATTAATCGCAACCTGGTTTAATTGACCGTTTCGGTGTGGTACCGCATTACTACGTGATACAAGCCAGAAAAAGCCCTGTATCTGGCCAATAAGTATGTGAAAAATGCGAATGTATGAGCCAGATGATTGCAAATACCAGAACTAACCCAGACATAAGCAGAGTTTTCCACTAAAATACTAGTCGGAACAAGCTTTTATTGACTGTTTCAGTGTGGTACCACATTACTGCGCGATCCAAACCAGAATAACGCCAGGAGCTGGCCAACAAGTATAAGAAAAATGCGAAAGTACGAGCCAGATGAGGGAAAATCCCAGTGCTAACCAAGCCATAACCGGCGTTATCCACCAAAATATTAATCGCAACCAGGTTCAATTGACTGTTTCGGTGCGGAAACACATTAGTGCGGGATCCAAACCAGAAAAAGGCGAGGATCTGGTCAACAAGTATGCGAAACACGCGAAAGTATGAGCCAGATGATTGCAAATACCAGAACCTACCCAGACATAACCAGAGTTTTCCTCTAAAATACTAATCGGAACCAGCTTTTATTAACTGTTTCGGTGTGGTACCGCCTTACTACGTGATCCAAACCAGAGAAGGCCCAGGATCTTGCCTACAATTATGCGAAAAATGCGAATGTACGAGCCAGGTGAGGGCAAATCCCAGACCTAACCAAGCCATAACCGGCGTTATCCTCTAAAATATTAATCGCAACCAGGTTTAATTGACTGTTTCGGTGTGGTACCGCATTACTACGTGATGCAAGCCAGAAAAAGCCCTGGATCTGGCCAACAATTATGCGAAAAATGCGAATGTACGAGCCAGGTGAGGGCAAATCCCAGACCTAACCAAGCCATAACCGGCGTTATCCTCTAAAATATTAATCGCAACCAGGTTTAATTGACTGTTTCGGTGTGGTACCGCGTTACTACGTGATCCAAATCAGAAAAAGGCCTGGATCTGGCCAACAAGTATGCGAAAAATGCGAAAGTACGAGCCAGATGTGGCCAAATCCCAGACATAACCGAGACATAACTGGCGTTATCCTCTTAAATATTAATCGCAACCAGGTTTAATTGACTGTTTCGGTGTGGTACCGCATTACTGCGTGATCCAAACCTGAAAAAGGCGAGGATCTGGCCAACAAGTATGCGAAAAATGCCAAAGTATGAGACAGATGAGGGCAAATACCTAACCCAGACATAACCGGCGTTATCCTCTAAAATATTAATCGCAACCAGGTTTAATTGACTGTTTCGGTATGGTGCCGCATTACTACGTGATCCAAACCAGAAAAAGGCGAGTATCTGGCCAACAAATAAGCGAAAAATGCGAAAGTACGAGCCAGATGGGGGCAAATCCCAGACCGAACCCAGACATAACAAGCGTTGTTCTCTAAAATACTAATCGGAACCAGCTTTTATTAACTGTTTCAGTGTAGTCACACATTACTGCGTGATCCAAGCCAGAAAAAGCCCAGGATCCGGCCAACAAGTATGCGAAAAATGCGAAATTACGAGCCAGATGAGGGCAAATACCAGACCTAACCCAGACATAACTGGCGTTATCCACTAAAATATTAATTGCAACCAGGCTTAATTGACTGTTTCAGTGTGGTACCACATTAGTGCGGGATCCAAACCAGAAAGAGGCCAGGATCTGGCCATCAAGCATGCGAAAAATGCGAAAGTACGAGCCAGATGCGGGCGTATCCCAGTGCTAACCAAGACATAACCGTCGTTATCCTCCAAAATATTAACGCCAACCAGGTTTAATTGACTGTTTCGGTGTGGTACCGCATTACTACGTGATGCAAGCCAGAAAAAGGCCATGACCTGGCCAACAAGTATGCGAAAAATGCGAAGGTACGGGCCAGATGAGGGCAAACCCCAGACCTAACCCAGACATAACCGGCGTTATCCTCTAAAATATTACTCGCAACCAGGTTTCATTGACTATTTCGGTGTGGTACCGCATTAGTGCGTGATCCAAACCAGAAAAAGGCGAGGATCTGGCCAACAAGTATGCGATAAAGTACGACCTATATGAGGGCAATTACGAGACCTCACCGAGACATAACCGGCGTTATCCTCTAAAATATTAATCGCAACCTGGTTTAATTGACTGTTTCGGTGTGGTACCGCATTACTACGTGATACAAGCCAGAAAAAAGCCAGGAGCTGGCCAACAAGTATAAGAAAAATGCGAAAGTACGAGCCAAATGAGGGCAAATCCCAGTGCTAACCAAGCCATAACCGGCGTTATCCTCTAAAATATTAATCCCAACCTGGTTCAATTGACTGTTTCGGCGTGGAACCACATTAGTGCGGGATCCAAACCAGAATGAGGCCAGGATCTGGCCAACATGTATGCGAAAAACGAGAAAGTATGAGCCAGATGATTGCAAATACCATGACTAACCCAGACATAACCGGCGTTATCCTCGAAAATATTAATCGCAACCAGGTTTAATTGACTGCATCGGTGTGGTACAGCATTACTACGTGAACCAAACCAGAAAAAGCCCAGGATCTTGCCAACAAGTATGCGAAAAATGCGAAGGTACGGGCCAGATGAGGGCAAACCCCAGACCTAACCCTGACATAACCGGCGTTATCCTCTAAAATATTACTCGCAACCAGGTTTCATTGACTATTTCGGTGTGGTACCGCATTACTACGTTATACAAGCCAGAAAGAGCCCTGTATCTGGCCAACAAGTATGCGAAAAATGCGAAAGTACGAGCCAGATGGGGGCAAATCCCAGACATAGCCGAGACATAACTGGCGTTATCCTCTAAAATATTAATCGCAACCAGGTTTAATTGACTGTTTCGGTGTGGTACCGCATTACTGCGTGATCCAAACCTGAAAAAGGCGAGGATCTGGCCAACAAGTATGCGAAAAATGCCAAAGTACGAGACAGATGAGGGCAAATACCAGACCTAACCCAGACATAACCGGCGTTATCCTCTAAAATATTAATCGCAACCACGGTTAATTGACTGTTTCGGTGTGGTGCCGCATTACTACGTGTTCTAAACCAGAAAAAGGCCAGGATCTGGCCAACAAGTATGCGAAAAATGCGAAAGTACGAGCCAGATGAGGGCAAATACCAGACCTAACCCAGACATAACCTGCGTTATCCACTTAAATATTAATCGCAACCAGGTTTAATTGACTGCTCTGGTGTGGAACCGCATTAGTGCGGGATCCAAACCAGAATGAGGCCAGGATCTGGCCATCAAGTATGCGAAAAATGCGAAAGTACGAGCCAGATGCGGGCATATCCCAGACCTAACCGAGACATAACCGGCGTTATCCACTTAAATATTAATCGCAACCAGGTTTAATTGACTGCTCTGGTGTGGAACCGCATTAGTGCGGGATCCAAACCATAAAGAGGCCAGGATCTGGCCAACAAGTATGCGAAAAACGCGAAAGTATGAGCCAGATGATTGCAAATACCAGAACTAACCCAGACATAACCAGAGTCTTCCTCTAAAATGCTAATCGGAACAAGCTTTTATTGACTGTTTCAGTGTGGTACCACATTACTACGTGGACCAAACCAGAAAAAAGCCAGGACCTGGCCAACAAGTATAAGAAAACTGCGAAAGTACCGAGCCAGATGAGGGCAAATCCCAGTGCTAACCGAGACATAACCGGCGTTATCCTCGAAAATATTAATCGCAACCAGGTTTAATTGACTGTTTCGATGTGATACCGCATTACTACGTGATGCAAGCCAGAAAATGCCCAGGATCTGGCGAACAAGTATGCGAAAAATGCGAAAGTACGAGCCAGATGAGGGCAAATCCCAGACCTATCCGAGACATAACCGGCGTTATCCTCTTAAATATTACTCGCAACCAGGTTTCATTGACTATTTCGGTGTGGTACCGCATTACTACGTGATCCAAACCAGAAAAAGGCCAGGACCTGGCCAACAAGTATAAGAAAAATGCGAAAGTACGAGCCAGATGAGGGCAAATCCCAGTGCTAACCAAGACATAACCGGCGTTATCCACCAAAATATTAATCTGAACCAGGTTTAATTGACTGTTTCGGTGTGGTACGGCATTGCTACGTGATCCAAACCAGAAAAAGGCCAGGATCTGGCCAACAAGTAAGCGAAAAATGCGAAAGTACGAGCCAGATGACGGCAAATCCCAGACCTAACCGAGACATAACCGGCGTTATCCTCGAAAATATTAATCGCAACCAGGTTTAATTGACTGTTTCGTTGTGGTACCGCATTACTACGTGATCCAAACCAGAAAAAGGCCAGGATCTGGCCAACAAGTATGGGAAAAATGCGAAAGTATGAGCCAGATGATTGCAAATACCAGAACTAACCCAGACATAAGAAGTGTTATCCTCTAAGATACTAATCGGAACCAGCTTTTATTAACTGTTTCGTTGAGGAACCATATTACTACGGGATCCAGACCAGAAAAAACCCAGGATCTCGCCAACAAGTATACGCAAAATGCGAAAGTACGAGCCAGATGAGGGCAAATCCCAGACCTAACCGAGACATAACCGGCGTTATCCTTTAAAATATTAACCGCAACCAGGCTTAATTGACTGTCTCGGTGTGGTTCCGCACTACTGCGTGATCAAAACCAGAAAAAGGCCAGGATCTTGCCAACAAGTATGCGAAAAATTCGAAAGTACGTGCCAGATGAAGGCAAATACAACACCTAACCGAGACATAACCGGCGTTATCCTCGAAAATATTAATCGCAACTAGGTTTAATTGACTGTTTCGGTGCGGAACCACATTAGTGCGGGATCCAAACCAGAATGAGGCCAGGATCTGGCCATCAAGTATGCGAAAAATGCGAAAGTACGAGCCAGATGCGGGCATATCCCAGACCTAACCGAGACATAACCGGCGTTATCCTCTTAAATATTAATCGCAACCAGGTTTAATTGACTGCTCCGGTGTGGAACCACATTAGTGCGGGATCCAAACCAGAAAGAGGCCAGGATCTGGCCAACAAGTATGCGAAAAACGCGAAAGTATGAGCCAGATGATTGCAAATTCCAGAACTAACCCAGACATAACCAGAGTCTTCCTCTAAAATACTAATCGGAACAAGCTTTTATTGACTGTTTCAGTGTGGTACCACATTACTACGTGGTCCAAACCAGAAAAAAGCCAGGACCTGGCCAACAAGTATAAGAAAAATGCGAAGGTACGACCCAGATGAGGGCATATCCCAGTGCTAACCAGGACATAACCGGCGTTATCCACCAAAATATTAATCGCAACCGGGCTTAATTGACTGTTTCGGTGTGGTACCGCATTACTACGTGATCCAAACCAGAAAAGGGCCAGGATCTTGCCAACAAGTATGCGCAAAATTCGAAAGTACGAGCCAGATTCCCTCAGGGGCTGCCAGCCTTTCAGCTGCAGTACGGGCTTAACGAACCCGGGGTACCCGAGTCATACACACACCGTAAGCCTCCTGTTGGTCGTTACAACGACCCAGTCACAATTCCCTATTGGTTTTGTGAATGGTACGTGACGGCAGGAGGAACGGGGGTCTTGGCTTAACCGCCTGGGCCACGAGTATGGCGACTCTATAAAATCGCCCTCCAATCCTAAGCTATGGTGCGCGGCGATGGGATGCATGGTTGGGGGAGAAGGCCCAATCCCAAGCGACCACCTCCGGGGAACCTGCCGAACCCCCGGAGTATTAGGCTTACCCGGGTAAGGCGGCTCTGCCCGGGTGGACCTTTATTTCCGACCATCTCGTGGGATTTTTATGGACACAGAAAATAAAATGGGGATGGGGCGGGTTTTGTCGGTTGGGGAGGACGGAGACGGGGTTGGGGTTAGGGTGGCGGCGCTCGCGCCCCACTCAGCGCCAGGTCCAGCTTCGTGGAGGGTGGAGGAGGACGACGAGACGGCGTCGGTCTCGTCCTTCTCCTCCAGCACGAGCCACATTGGCTCTAAGAGGAAGAGGACGGGGCAGGCCGTCGTCGAGGTGGGCGGGGCGATGAGCCCGTCGGTGAGGCTGAGTTGCCTCAGGGACGAGGTGACCGAGGAGATATCGGAGAGGATCTCCTCGTCCCTGAGGCGGGTGGAGAAAGTCGCCGCTGCCTGCGCCTTTAAGGGGCAGAAAAGCGGTGGCGCGGAGGCCCTGAGGGCCGCGGCGGAGGAAATGAGGGAGGCGGCGCGGGAGCTCAGAGGGCGGAACGCCCGTCTGCAGCTCCTGTTGGAGGAGGAGCGACAGGGGAGGAGGAGGGCAGAGGCGCTGTGGAACAGCGCGGCCCTCCCTCCCATCCCCCCTCCTCCTCCACCGCCGCGTCCCTCGGCGGAGGTAAATAAGCGGAGTGCGGCGGCAGTGGTGCGGGGCACCGCGGGCCCCTCCACCCGCACTCCGCCCGTGAAGAAGTCCCCGTCCTCCTCAGAAGACGATCTTCTGAGGAGGATTGGGGACATGATTGATGGCAAGCTGGCCGCCTTCCGGGAGGAGCTCCTCGCCGGAAGAGCGGTCAGCAGGAAGGCGGTGCCTCCCCGACCTGTTCCGGTACAGTCGGGGAAGGCAAAGAAGGGCGGAGTGAAGGCTCCGCCCAGCGTTGCGGCACCAGGGCCCCGGGTCGCGACCCCCAAGGGGGGTGGTGTACCCGTGGTCGCGGTGGTCGCGTCCTCCACAGCACCCTCCCAAGGGGGGGCGGCGTGGAGTGAGGTGGTGGAGCGGAAGGCGGAGCGGGCGGCGAGGAAGGCCTCGCAACCGCAGCCTCCGCCTCCGCCGCCGTCGGCCAAGGTAAAGGCCGCGAAGGTCGGGAAGGCACGACCAGGTCGTCCCCCAAAAACGGCAGCGGTGACGCTGACCGTTGCGCAGGGGGGCGACCTGACCCTCGCGGAGGCGATGCGGCTCGCCAGGGAGAATATCTCCCTGGAAGAGCTGGGCATCGCCTCCGTGAGGGCGAAGAGGGCCGTGACCGGGGGTCTCTTGCTGGAGATCCCCGGTGCAGAAGGCGGCGCGAAGGCGGATCGTCACGCCCAGAGGCTCCGGGAGCAGCTGGGCGAGCGAGGTGTCCGGGTCGCCCGGCCCACGAAGCGCACGGAGATGCGCGTTTGTGGGCTGGACGACTCGGTCAGCGCACAGGATGTGTCCCGTGCCCTTGCGAGGGCGGGGGACTGTCCTGTGGAGGACCTGCGGATCGGAGAGATCCGCAGGTCGCCCTCCGGCCTCGGGTCGGTGTGGGCCCGGTGCCCCCTCTCCGCCGCCCGTAAGGTGGCGGAATCCGGGAGGGTGTTGGTGGGGTGGGTTTCGGCGCGAGTGGAAATCCTCGCGCCGCGCCCGCTCCAGTGTCACCGCTGCCTCGAATTGGGGCACGTGAGGCAGTGGTGCACCTCGCCGGTGGACCGCAGCGGTCAGTGTTACCGCTGCGGTGCCAAAGAGCACCGTGCGAGCCAGTGCTCGGCGGCGCCCCACTGCCCGCTGTGTGCGGACATGGGGAGGCCAGCCGATCACAGGGTGGGGAGCAAGAAGTGCTCCCCCCCCTCCCGGAAGGAGAGGAAGAGGCGGGCTGCACCGGCTCCGGTGCCGAGGGCGGTGGCATCGTCCTCCATGGAGGTGGACGGTGCTACGGGGACGGACGGCCGGGAGGAGGCTGGCGCGGCCATTAATTAATGCCGCCCCGCCTCCTCCTCCAGGCCAACCTCAACCACTGCTGCGCGGCACAGGACTTGATGTCCCAAGTCCTCGCGGAGTGGGGGGTTGGCCTGGCGGTCGCCGCCGAGCCGTACCGCGTCCCTGATCACCCTCATTGGGTGGGCGACGCGGACGGCTTGGTGGCGACGGTATGGGGAGGGGGCGACGGGTCCCCACCGTTCTCCTTGTTGGAGCGCGGTCGGGGATTCGTCGCCGTGGACTGGGGGGGAGTCGCTGTGGTGGGGTGCTACATTTCGCCCCGTAGCGGTCACGCTGCGTTCGAGCTGTACCTGGCCGAGGTCGCGGCATGCGTGCAGCGCTACGCGGCCCGGCCGGTGCTGGTCCTGGGGGATTTTAATGCCAAGTCGGTGGCTTGGGGATCCCCCAGGACCTCCGTTCGCGGCGGGATCCTGGGCGATTGGGCGGCGGGGCTCGACCTCCGGGTATTGAACCGGGGGTCGGAGCACACATGCGTGCGGCGATATGGGGGGTCCATCGTGGATGTTGGATTCGCGACCCCCAACGCCGTGCGCATGGTGTCGGGTTGGCACGTGGTCGCGGGGGCAGAGACACTCTCCGATCACCGGTACATCCGGATGGAGGTCTCTGCCGCCGCGAGTGCATCCCGACACGGCCGCCTGCGTGGCACCCCACCACGCCGCTGGGCGCTTCGGCGCCTGGACAAGGACGCCCTGATGGCAGCTGCCCTCGCTGCAACTTGGCCGCAGGGAGCGGCCGAGTTGCCGAGCATAGAGGAGGAGGTCGCCCGGCTCGGAGCATTGGTCGCGGGTATTTGCGACGCGGCGATGCCTCGGGTCGGGCGGGCTTCTCCTCGCCGGGCGGTGTACTGGTGGTCGGACGCGATCGCGGAGTTGCGAGTCGCGACTGTCCGCGCCCGACGCCAGTACACCCGCGCGCGCCGTCGTCAACGTACAGGCGACGGCGTGGCGCGAGCGAGGGCAGCTGATGATCTGTATGGAGCATACCGCGTGGCGCGGGTTGCTCTGCAGGTCGCCATCAAACGGGCCAAGACCCAGGCATGGAAGGAGCTCCTCCAGACCCTTGATGACGATCCATGGGGGCGCCCATATAAGGTGGTGCTGAATAAGCTCCGCCCGTGGGCGCCACCCGTCACCGAGGGTCTTGACCCCCGGCTGCTGGAGGACGTGGTCAATACACTCTTCCCAATTGGGGAGAGGGGACCGCGTCCTCCGGCGGCGGCGGCTGTCCCAGTGGAGTGGACGGCCGAGCTGGGGGTCACGCAGGAGGAGCTGGCAGCGGCCATCAGACGGCTCGGGGTTCGTAACACGGCCCCGGGTCCGGATGGTGTGCCCGGCCGGGTTTGGGTCTTGACCCAGGGCGTCCTTGGGGCCGACCTCAGGCGGTTGTTCGACCGCTGCCTGAGGGACGGGCGATTCCCCCCCAGTTGGAAGGTGGCGAGGATGGTCCTCCTCCGGAAGGAGGGTCGGCCCGCGGAGTCTCCCTCCGCATACCGGCCCATTTGTCTCCTCGACGAGGTGGGCAAGCTCTTCGAGCGTGTGATTGCTGCCCGCCTCGTCGAGCACCTGTCGCGGGGTGATCCCGGTCTGGCCGACTGCCAGTTCGGTTTCCGGGCGGGCCGATCGACTATCGACGCGATAGGTCGTGTGAGGGCCCTCTCGGAGGCGGCCGTCTCCCGGGGAGGGGTGGCATTGGCAATATCCTTGGATATTGCCAATGCCTTTAACACCCTCCCCTGGGAAGGGATAAGGAGGGGGCTCGAATATCATCGAGTCCCCCCTTGTCTCAGGGCGGTCGTCGGGGATTATCTCCGCGGCAGGTGGATCGAGTATCCGGGCCGGGATGGTGATATGCGGAGGGAGGTGTACTGCGGTGTTCCGCAGGGTTTGGTCCTCGGGCCACTCCTGTGGAACATCGCGTACGACTCGGTGTTGCGGGCTGGCCTCCCCGACGGCGTCAGCACGGTGTGTTATGCGGATGACACACTGGTGCTGGCCGTCGGGGCGCACTGGGGGAGGGCCATGCGTCGCGCGGAGGAGGGGTCGCAACGCGTCGTCGACCGGATCAGGGGGATGGGGATGACGGTGGCGGTCCATAAGACCGAGGTGATTGCATTTCATTCACCTCGGCAGGATCCGCCACCCCCTCTGATTCGGGTGGGTGGGGCTGACATCGAGGTGAAGCCCCAGATCAGGTATCTGGGGCTGATCCTCGATAGCCACTGGCGTTTCGAGAAGCATTTCCGCTGCCTGGTCCCCCGGTTGGAAAGGATGGATGCGGCTCTGGGCCGGATCCTGCCCAACCTGGGGGGCCCGGCGGGCCGAGTTCGTCGCCTCTATGTGGCAATGGTCCAGTCGGTGGCCCTATACGGGGCCCCCGTCTGGGCGGACGACCTGGCTGCCTCCCGGCGCAGCATGACTATGCTGCGTCGGGTGCAGAGGCGCATGGCGCTCAGGGTCGTCCGCGGGTATCGGACCATGTCACATGAGGCGGCGACGGTTCTAGCGGGGATGCCGCCCATGGACCTGCTCGCGCGGTCGCACGCGGCGATGTACCGGCACCGCATCGACCGTCGCGCGGGGGTGGGGGCGGTCCCGGGCGGGCAGGGACCTGCTTGGGGCGATTTGAAGCGCCAGGCCCGGCAGTCCGTGTTGCTCGCGTGGCAGGAGCGGCTGGCTCTGCCAACCGCGGGGCACCGGACTGTCGGGGCTGTTCGGCCACTCCTGAAGGAGTGGCTGGACAGAGGCCATGGCACCCTCACCTACCGGCTGGCACAGGTATTTTCCGGGCATGGCAGCTTCGGAAGATACCTGTGCCGGATAGGGAAGGAGCCGACGGCGCGTTGCTGCCACTGCGACGCTGAGCAGGACACGGCGGATCATACCCTGGAGGTATGCCCCGCGTGGGAGGGGGAGCGCCGTGTCCTGGTCGGCGTCGTCGGGCGGGATGTCTCGCTGCCGGGCGTGGTGCGCGCCATGCTCGGCAGCGAGGAGAAGTGGAGGGCCGTGGCCTCCTTCTGCGAGAACGTAATGTTGCAGAAGGAGGCCGCGGGGAGGGAGCGCGAGCTTCAGCGGCGCGCTGAAGCTCGCGCTCGTGCGGTGGCCCGAGGTCGTCGCCCGGTCGCGAGGCGTCGCGGGCGGCCGCCTCGGCGTGGTGGATGACCTAGGCTGGGAGGGGGGTCCTGAGGGGACCCTCCTCCCGCCAGGCGGCGCCGGGTCGGACCGGTTGGGGGTAGGCGTGCCTCCCCCTACCGGTCCGACGCAAGGGGAGGCACCCTCGGCGGTCTGGTGCGGCCATGAACGCCCGGCCGCCGAGGGGTGGAAACGGGGTCGCGGGCGGTTGCGAGTTGGGGCTCGCAGCCGCCACTAAACGCGGCCCCGGGACGGATAGCGGCGGGATGGAGTGGCCCCGTCCCGCCGCTATGAGGCAGTGTGTCTACTGGGGGGACCGATTGTCCCCCCGGGGGATGGGTGCGAAAGCGCGAGCACGGGGAGGATACCGGAAGAATGCTTCGAGCGATTCCCGGTATCCTCCCAAAGCGTGCCGAAGGGTCACCGTGGGGTTTTTAGTGGGTAGGTCCCGCGCCTGTCGTTGTACGGGCGCGGGGAATCCCACACACCCCTCCCACCTCTCCCCAAGGAGGTGGGAGGGAGTCTTTCGAAGATTTTCCCCACGACAAAAAAAAAAAAAAAAAAAAAAAAAAAGTACGAGCCAGATGAGGGCAAATACAACACCTAACCGAGACATAACCAGCGTTATCCTCTAAAATATTAATCGCAACCAGGATTAGTTGACTGTTTCGGTGGGGAACCACGTTACTACGAGATCCCAATCAGAAAAAGCGCTGGATCTGGCCAACAGGTATGTGAAAAACGCGAAAGTATGAGCCAGATGATTGCTAATACCAGAACTAACCCAGGCATAACCAGAGTTTTCCTTTAAAATACTAATTGGAACAATCTTTTATTTACTGTTTCTGTGTGGTACCACATTACTACGTCATCCAAACCAGAGAAAGCCCAGGATCTGGCCAAAAAGTATGCGAAATATGTGAAAGTACGAGCCAGATGAGGGCAAATCCCATACCTGACCGAGACATAACCAGCGTTATCCTCTAAAATACTAATGGGAACCTGCTTTTATTGACTGTTTCAGTGTGGTACCACATTACTACGTGATCCAAACCAGAAAAAGCCCAGGATCTGGCCAACAAGTATGCGAAATATGTGAAAGTACGAGCCAGATGAGGGCAAATCCCATACCTGACCGAGGCATAACCAGCGTTATCCTCTAAAATACTAATCGGAAACAGCTTTTATTGACTGCTTCAGTGTGGTACCACATTACTACGTGATCCAAACCAGAAAAAGCCCAGGATCTGGCCAACAAGTATGCGAAAAATGCGAAAGTACGAGCCAGATGAGGGCAAATCCCAGACCTAACCGAGACATAACCGGCGTTATCCTGTAAAATATTAATCGCAGCCAGGATTAATTGACTGTTTCGGTGTGGAACCACATTACTACGGGATCCAATCCAGAAAAAACGCTGGAACTGGCCAACAACTATGCGAAAAACGCGAAAGTATGGCCAGATGATTGCAAATACCAGAACTAACCCAGACACAACCAGCGTTATATTCTGAATTACTAATCGGAACCAGCTTTTATTGAGTGTTTCAGTGTGGTACCACATTACTACCTGATCCAAACCAGAAAAAGCCCAGGATCTGACCAAGAAGTATACGAAAAATGCGAAAGTACGAGCCAGATGAGGGCAAATACAACACCTAACCGAGACATAACCAGCGTTATCCTCTAAAATATTAATCGCAACCAGGCTTAATTGACTGTCTCGGTGTGGTGCCGCAGTACTGCGTGATCCAAACCAGAAAAAGCCCAGGATCTTGCCAACAAGTATGCTAAAAATTCGAAAGTACGTGCCAGATGAGGGCAAATACAACACCTAACCGAGACATAATCGGCAATATCCTCCAAAATATTAATCGCATCGAGGTTTAATTGAATGTTTCGGTGTGGTACCGCATTACTACGTGATGCAAGCCAGAAAAAGCCCTGAATCTGGCCAACAAGTATGCGAAAAATGCGAAAGTACGAGCCAGATGAGGGCAATTACCAGACCTAACCCTGACATAACCGGCGTTATCGTCTAAAATATTAATCGCAACCAGGTTTAATTGACTGTTTCGGTGTGGTACCGCAATACTACGTGATCAAAACCAGAAAAAGGCCAGGATCTTGCCAACTAGTATGCGAAAAATGCGAAAGTATGAGCCAGATGATTGCAAATACCAGAACTAACCCAGACATAACCAGTGTTATCCTCTAAAATACTAACCGGAACCAGCTTTTATTGACTGCTTCAGTGTGGTACCACATTACTACATGATCGAAACCAGATAAAGCCCAGGATCTGGCCAACAAGTATGCGAAAAATGCGGAAGTACGAGCCAGATGAGGGCAAATCCCACACCTAACCGTGACATAACCGGCGTTATCCTCTAAAATATTAATCGCAACCAGGATTAATTGACTGTTTCGGTGTGGAACCATATTACTGCGGGATCCAATCCAGAAAAAACGCTGGAACTGGCCAACAACTATGCGAAAAACGCGAAAGTATGGCCAGATGATTGCAAATACCAGAACTAACCCAGACACAACCAGCGTTATATTCTGAATTACTAATCGGAACCAGCTTTTATTGAGTGTTTCAGTGTGGTACCACATTACTACGTGATCCAAACCAGAAAAAGCCCAGGATCTGGCCAACAAGTATGCGAAAAATCCGAAAGTACGAGCCAGATGAGGGCAAATACAACACCTAACCGAGACATAACCAGCGTTATCCTCTAAAATATTAATCGCATCGAGGTTTAATTGAATGTTTCGGTGTGGTACCGCATTACTACGTGATGCAAGCCAGAAAAAGCCCTGAATCTGGCCACCAAGTATGCGAAAAATGCGAAAGTACGAGCCAGATGAGGGCAAATACAACACCTAACCGAGACATAACCGGCGTTATCCGCCAAAATACTAAGCGCATCGAGGCTTAATTGACTGTTTCGGTGTGGTACCGCATTACTACGTGATCAAAACCAGAAAAAGGCCAGGATCTTGCCAACTAGTATTCGAAAAATGCGAAAGTATGAGCTAGATGATTGCAAATACCAGAACTAACCCAGACAGAACCAGTGTTATCCTCTAAAATACTAATCGGAACCAGCTTTTATTGACTGCTTCAGTGTGGTACCACATTACTACGTGATCGAAACCAGATAAAGCCCAGGATCTGGCCAACAAGTATGCGAAAAATGCGAAAGTACGAGCCAGATGAGGGCAAATCTCAGACCTAACCGAGACATAACCAGCGTTATCCTCTAAACTATTAATCGCATCGAGGTTTAATTGAATGTTTCGGTGTGGTACCGCATTACTACGTGATGCAAGCCAGAAAAAGCCCTGAATCTGGCCACCAAGTATGCGAAAAATGCGAAAGTACGAGCCAGATGAGGGCAAATACAACACCTAACCGAGACATAACCGGCGTTATCCTCCAAAATACTAAGCGCATCGAGGCTTAATTGACTGTTTCGGTGTGGTACCGCATTACTACGTGATCAAAACCAGAAAAAGGCCAGGATCTTGCCAACTAGTATTCGAAAAATGCGAAAGTATGAGCAAGATGATTGCAAATACCAGAACTGACCCAGACACAACCAGTGTTATCCTCTAAAATACTAATCGGAACCAGCTTTTATTGACTGCTTCAGTGTGGTACCACATTACTACGTGATCGAAACCAGAAAAAGCCCAGGATCTGGCCAACAAGTATGCGAAAAATGCGAAAGTACGAGCCAGATGAGGGCAAGTCTCAGACCTAACCGAGACATAACCAGCGTTATCCTCTAAACTATTAATCGCAACCAGGATTAGTTGACTGTTTCGGTGTGGAACCACATTAGTACGAGATCGAAATCAGAAAAAGCGCTGGATTTGGCCAACAGGTATGCGAAAAACGCGAAAGTATGAGCCAGATGATCGCTAATACCAGAACTAACACAGACATAACCAGAGTTTTCCTCTAAAATAATAATCGGAACAAGCTTGTATTGACTGTTTCAGTGTGGTACCACATTACTGCGTGATCCAAACCAGAAAAAGCCCCGGATCTTGCCAACAAGTATGCGAAAAATGCGAAAGTGTGAGCCAGATGATTGCAAATACCAGAACTAACCGAGACATAACCAGTGTTATCCTCTAACATACTAATCGGAACCAGCTTTTATTGACTGTTTCAGTGTGGTACCACGTTACTACGTGATCCAAACCAGAAGAAGCCCAGGATCTGGCCAACAAGTATGCGAAAAATGCGAAAGTACGAGCCAGATGAGGGCAAATCCCAGACCTAACCGAGTCATAGCCGGCGTTATCGTCTAAAATATTAATCGCAACCAGGTTTAATTGACTGTTTCGGTGTGGAACCACGTTACTACGGGATCCAATCCTGAAAAAACGCTGGATCTGGCCAACAACTATGCGAAAAACGCGAAAGTATGAGCCAGCTGATTGCAAATACCAGAACAAACCCAGACAGAACCAGCGTTATACTCTAAAATACTAATCGGAACAAGCTTTTATTGACTGTTTCAGTGTGGTACCACATTACTACGTGACCCAAACCAGAAAAAGCCCAGGATCTGCCCAACAAGTATGCGAGAAATGCGAAAGTACGAGCCTGATGAGGGCAAATACAACACCTAACCGAGACATAACCAGCGTTATCCTCTAAAATATTAATCGCAACCAGGCTTAATTGACTGTCTCGGTGTGGTGCCGCACTACTGCGTGATCCAAACCAGAAAAAGCCCAGGATCTTGCCAACAAGTATGCGAAAAATTCTAAAGTACGAGTCAGATGAGGGCAAATACAACACCTAACCGAGACATAACCGGCGTTATCCTCGAAAATATTAATCGTATCCAGGTTTAATTGAATGTTTCGGTGTGGTACCGCATTACTACGTGATGCAAGCCAGAAAAAGCCCTGGATGTGGCCAACAAGTATGCGAAAAATGCGAAAGTACGAGCCAGATGAGGGCAAATACCAGACCTAACCCTGACATAACGGGCGTTATTCTCTAAAATATTAATCGCAACCAGGTTTAATTGACTGTTTCGGTGTGGTACCGCATTACTACGTGATACAAACCAGAAAAAGGCCAGGATCTGGCCAACAAGTATGGGAAAAATGCGAAAGTATGAGCCAGGTGATTGCAAATACCAGAACTAACCGAGACATAACCAGCGTTATCCTCTAAAATATTAATCGCAACCAGGATTAGTTGACTGTTTCGGTGGGGAACCACGTTACTACGAGATCCCAATCAGAAAAAGCGCTGGATCTAGCCAACAGGTACGTGAAAAACGCGGAAGTATGAGCCAGATGATTGCTAATACCAGAACTAACTCAGGCATAACCAGAGTTTTCCTCTAAAATACTAATCGGAACAAGCTTTTATTTACTGTTTCTGTGTGGTACCACATTACTACGTCATCCAAACCAGAGAAAGCCCAGGATCTGGCCAACAAGTATGCGAAATATGTGAAAGTACGAGCCAGATGACGGCAAATACAACACCTAACCAAGGCATAACCGGCGTTATCCTCCAAAATATTAATCGCATCGAGGTTTAATTGAATGTTTCGGTGTGGTACCGCATTACTACGTGATGCAAGCCAGAAAAAGCCCTGAATCTGGCCACCAAGTATGCGAAAAATGCGAAAGTACGAGCCAGATGATGGCAAATACAACACCTAACCAAGACATAACCGGCGTTATCCTCCAAAATACTAAGCGCATCGAGGCTTAATTGACTGTTTCGGTGTGGTACCGCATTACTACGTGATCAAAACCAGAAAAAGGCCAGGATCTTGCCATCTAGTATTCGAAAAATGCGAAAGTATGAGCCAGATGATTGCAAATACCAGAACTAACCCAGACATAACCAGTGTTATCCTCTAAAATACTAATCGGAACCAGCTTTTATTGACTGCTTCAGTGTGGTACCACATTACTACGTGATCGAAACCAGAAAAAGCCCAGGATCTGGCCAACAAGTATGCGAAAAATGCGAAAGTACGAGCCAGATGAGGCCAAATCTCAGACCCAACCGAGACATAACCAGCGTTATCCTCTAAACTATTAATCGCAACCAGGATTAGTTGACTGTTTCGGTGTGGAACCACATTAGTACGAGATCGAAATCAGAAATAGCGCTGGATTTGGCCAACAGGTATGCGAAAAACGCGAAAGTATGAGCCAGATGATCGCTAATACCAGAACTAACACAGACATAACCAGCGTTATCCTCTAAAATACTAATCGGAACCTGCTTTTATTGACTGTTTCAGTGTGGTACCACATTACTACGTGATCCAAACCAGAAAAAGCCCAGGATCTGGCCAACAAGTATGCGAAAAATGCGAAAGTACGAGCCAGATGAGGACGAATCCCAGACCTAACCGAGACATAACCGGCGTTATCCTCTAAACAATTAATCGCAACCAGGATTAATTGACTGTTTCACGAGTGGAACCACATTACTACGGGATCCAATCCAGAAAAAACTCTGGAACTGGCCAACAACTATGCGAAAAACGCGAAAGTATGGCCAGATGATTGCAAATACCAGAACAAACCCAGACACAACCAGCGTTATATTCTGAATTACTAATCGGAACCAGCTTTTATTGAGTGTTTCAGTGTGGTACCACATTACTACGTGATCCAAACCAGAAAAAGCCCAGGATCTGCCCAACAAGTATGCGAAAAATGCGAAAGTACGAGCCAGATGAGGGCAAATACAACACCGAACCGAGACATAACCAGCGTTATCCTCTAAAATATTAATCGCAACCAGGCTTAATTGACTGTTTCAGTGTGGTACCACGTTACTACGTGATCCAAACCAGAAGAAGCCCAGGATCTGGCCAACAAGTATGCGAAAAATGCGAAAGTACGAGCCAGATGAGGGCAAATCCCAGACCTAACCGAGCCATAGCAGGCGTTATCGCCTAAACTATTAATCGCAACCAGGTTTAATTGACTTTTTCGGTGTGGAACCACGTTACTACGGGATCCAATCCAGAAAAAACGCTGGATCTGGCCAACAACTATGCGAAAAACGCGAAAGTATGAGCCAGCTGATTGCAAATACCAGAACAAACCCAGACAGAACCAGCGTTATACTCTAAAATACTAATCGGAACCAGCTTTTATTGACTGTTTCAGTGTGGTACCACGTTACTACGTGATCCAAACGAGAAGAAGCCCAGGATCTGGCCAACAAGTATGCGAAAAATGCGAAAGTACGAGCCAGATGAGGGCAAATCCCAGACCTAACCGAGTCATAGCCGGCGTTATCGTCTAAAATATTAATCGCAACCAGGTTTAATTGACTGTTTCGGTGTGGAACCACGTTACTACGGGATCCAATCCTGAAAAAACGCTGGATCTGGCCAACAACTATGCGAAAAACGCGAAAGTATGAGCCAGCTGATTGCAAATACCAGAACAAACCCAGACAGAACCAGCGTTATACTCTAAAATACTAATCGGAACAAGCTTTTATTGACTGTTTCAGTGTGGTACCACATTACTACGTGACCCAAACCAGAAAAAGCCCAGGATCTGCCCAACAAGTATGCGAGAAATGCGAAAGTACGAGCCTGATGAGGGCAAATACAACACCTAACCGAGACATAACCAGCGTTATCCTCTAAAATATTAATCGCAACCAGGCTTAATTGACTGTCTCGGTGTGGTGCCGCACTACTGCGTGATCCAAACCAGAAAAAGCCCAGGATCTTGCCAACAAGTATGCGAAAAATTCTAAAGTACGAGTCAGATGAGGGCAAATACAACACCTAACCGAGACATAACCGGCGTTATCCTCGAAAATATTAATCGCATCCAGGTTTAATTGAATGTTTCGGTGTGGTACCGCATTACTACGTGATGCAAGCCAGAAAAAGCCCTGGATGTGGCCAACAAGTATGCGAAAAATGCGAAAGTACGAGCCAGATGAGGGCAAATACCAGACCTAACCCTGACATAACGGGCGTTATTCTCTAAAATATTAATCGCAACCAGGTTTAATTGACTGTTTCGGTGTGGTACCGCATTACTACGTGATACAAACCAGAAAAAGGCCAGGATCTGGCCAACAAGTATGGGAAAAATGCGAAAGTATGAGCCAGGTGATTGCAAATACCAGAACTAACCGAGACATAACCAGCGTTATCCTCTAAAATATTAATCGCAACCAGGATTAGTTGACTGTTTCGGTGGGGAACCACGTTACTACGAGATCCCAATCAGAAAAAGCGCTGGATCTAGCCAACAGGTACGTGAAAAACGCGGAAGTATGAGCCAGATGATTGCTAATACCAGAACTAACTCAGGCATAACCAGAGTTTTCCTCTAAAATACTAATCGGAACAAGCTTTTATTTACTGTTTCTGTGTGGTACCACATTACTACGTCATCCAAACCAGAGAAAGCCCAGGATCTGGCCAACAAGTATGCGAAATATGTGAAAGTACGAGCCAGATGACGGCAAATACAACACCTAACCAAGGCATAACCGGCGTTATCCTCCAAAATATTAATCGCATCGAGGTTTAATTGAATGTTTCGGTGTGGTACCGCATTACTACGTGATGCAAGCCAGAAAAAGCCCTGAATCTGGCCACCAAGTATGCGAAAAATGCGAAAGTACGAGCCAGATGATGGCAAATACAACACCTAACCAAGACATAACCGGCGTTATCCTCCAAAATACTAAGCGCATCGAGGCTTAATTGACTGTTTCGGTGTGGTACCGCATTACTACGTGATCAAAACCAGAAAAAGGCCAGGATCTTGCCATCTAGTATTCGAAAAATGCGAAAGTATGAGCCAGATGATTGCAAATACCAGAACTAACCCAGACATAACCAGTGTTATCCTCTAAAATACTAATCGGAACCAGCTTTTATTGACTGCTTCAGTGTGGTACCACATTACTACGTGATCGAAACCAGAAAAAGCCCAGGATCTGGCCAACAAGTATGCGAAAAATGCGAAAGTACGAGCCAGATGAGGCCAAATCTCAGACCCAACCGAGACATAACCAGCGTTATCCTCTAAACTATTAATCGCAACCAGGATTAGTTGACTGTTTCGGTGTGGAACCACATTAGTACGAGATCGAAATCAGAAATAGCGCTGGATTTGGCCAACAGGTATGCGAAAAACGCGAAAGTATGAGCCAGATGATCGCTAATACCAGAACTAACACAGACATAACCAGCGTTATCCTCTAAAATACTAATCGGAACCTGCTTTTATTGACTGTTTCAGTGTGGTACCACATTACTACGTGATCCAAACCAGAAAAAGCCCAGGATCTGGCCAACAAGTATGCGAAAAATGCGAAAGTACGAGCCAGATGAGGACGAATCCCAGACCTAACCGAGACATAACCGGCGTTATCCTCTAAACAATTAATCGCAACCAGGATTAATTGACTGTTTCACGAGTGGAACCACATTACTACGGGATCCAATCCAGAAAAAACTCTGGAACTGGCCAACAACTATGCGAAAAACGCGAAAGTATGGCCAGATGATTGCAAATACCAGAACTAACCCAGACACAACCAGCGTTATATTCTGAATTACTAATCGGAACCAGCTTTTATTGAGTGTTTCAGTGTGGTACCACATTACTACGTGATCCAAACCAGAAAAAGCCCAGGATCTGCCCAACAAGTATGCGAAAAATGCGAAAGTACGAGCCAGATGAGGGCAAATACAACACCGAACCGAGACATAACCAGCGTTATCCTCTAAAATATTAATCGCAACCAGGCTTAATTGACTGTTTCAGTGTGGTACCACGTTACTACGTGATCCAAACCAGAAGAAGCCCAGGATCTGGCCAACAAGTATGCGAAAAATGCGAAAGTACGAGCCAGATGAGGGCAAATCCCAGACCTAACCGAGCCATAGCAGGCGTTATCGCCTAAACTATTAATCGCAACCAGGTTTAATTGACTTTTTCGGTGTGGAACCACGTTACTACGGGATCCAATCCAGAAAAAACGCTGGATCTGGCCAACAACTATGCGAAAAACGCGAAAGTATGAGCCAGCTGATTGCAAATACCAGAACAAACCCAGACAGAACCAGCGTTATACTCTAAAATACTAATCGGAACCAGCTTTTATTGACTGTTTCAGTGTGGTACCACGTTACTACGTGATCCAAACGAGAAGAAGCTCAGGATCTGGCCAACAAGTATGCGAAAAATGCGAAAGTACGAGCCAGATGAGGGTAAATCCCAGACCTAACCGAGTCATAGCCGGCGTAATCGTCTAAAATATTAATCGCAACCAGGTTTAATTGACTGTTTCGGTGTGGAACCACGTTACTACGGGATCCAATGCAGAAAAAACGCTGGATCTGGCCAACAACTATGCGAAAAACGCGAAAGTATGAGCCAGCTGATTGCAAATACCAGAACAAACCCAGACAGAACCAGCGTTATACTCTAAAATACTAATCGGAACCAGCTTTTATTAACTGTTTCGTTGAGGAACCACATTACTACGGGATCCAGACCAGAAAAAACCCAGGATCTGGCCAACAAGTATACGCAAAATGCGAAAGTACGAGCCAGATGAGGGCAAATACAACACCTAACCGAGACATAACCGGCGTTATCCTCGAAAATATTAATCGCATCCAGGTTTAATTGAATGTTTCGGTGTGGTACCGCATTACTACGTGATGCAAGCCAGAAAAAGCCCTGGATGTGGCCAACAAGTATGCGAAAAATGCGAAAGTACGACCCAGATGAGGGCAAATACCAGACCTAACCCTGACACAACGGGCGTTATCCTCTAAAATATTAATCGCAACCAGGTTTAATTGACTGTTTCGGTGTGGTACCGCATTACTACGTGATCCAAACCAGAAAAAGGCCAGGATCTGGCCAACAAGTATGGGAAAAATGCGAAAGTACGAGCCAGATGAGGGCAAATACAACACCTAACCGAGACATAACCAGCGTTATCCTCTAAAATATTAATCGCAACCAGGCTTAATTGACTGTCTCGGAGTGGTGCCGCTCTACTGCGTGATCCAAACCAGAAAAAGCCCAGGATCTTGCCAACAAGTATGCGAAAAATTCGAAAGTACGAGCCAGATGAGGGCAAATACAACACCTAACCGAGACATAATCGGCGTTATCCTCGAAAATATTAATCGCATCCAGGTTTAATTGAATGTTTCGGTGTGGTACCGCATTACTACGTGATGCAAGCCAGAAAAAGCCCTGGATGTGGCCAACAACTATGCGAAAAACGCGAAAGTATGGCCAGATGATTGCAAATACCAGAACTAACCCAGACACAACCAGCGTTATATTCTGAATTACTAATCGGAACCAGCTTTTATTGAGCGTTTCAGTGTGGTACCACATTACTACGTGATCCGAACCAGAAAAAGCCCAGGATCTGCCCAACAAGTATGCGAAAAATGCGAAAGTACGAGCCAGATGAGGGCAAATACAACACCTAACCGAGACATAACCAGCGTTATCCTCTAAAATATTAATCGCAACCAGGCTTAATTGACTGTCTCGGAGTGGTGCCGCTCTACTGCGTGATCCAAACCAGAAAAAGCCCAGGATCTTGCCAACAAGTATGCGAAAAATTCGAAAGTACGAGCCAGATGAGGGCAAATACAACACCTAACCGAGACATAACCGGCGTTATCCTCCAAAATATTAATCGCATCGAGGTCTAATTGAATGTTTCGGTGTGGTACCGCATTACTACGTGATGCAAGCCAGAAAAAGCCCCGAATCTGGCCACCAAGTATGCGAAGAACGCGAAAGTATGAGCCAGATGATCGCTAATACCAGAACTAACCCAGACATAACCAGTGTTATCCTCTAACATACTAATCGGAACCAGCTTTTATTGACTGTTTCAGTGTGGTACCACGTTACTACGTGATCCAAACCAGAAGAAGCCCAGGATCTGGCCAACAAGTATGCGAAAAATGCGAAAGTACGAGCCAGATGAGGGCAAATCCCAGACCTAACCGAGTCATAGCCGGCGTTATCGCCTAAAATATTAATCGCAACCAGGTTTAATTGACTTTTTCGGTGTGGAACCCCGTTACTACGGGATCCAATCCAAAAAAAACGCTGGATCTGGCCAACAACTATGCGAAAAACGCGAAAGTATGAGCCAGCTGACTGCAAACACCAGAACAAACCCAGACATAACCAGCGTTATACTCTAAAATACTAATCGGAGCCAGCTTTTATTGACTGCTTCAGTGTGGTACCACGTTACTACGTGATCCAAACGAGAAGAAGCCCAGGATCTGGCCAACAAGTATGCGAAAAATGCAATAGTACGAGCTAGATGAGGGCAAATCCCAGACCTAGCCGAGTCATAGCCGGCGTTATCGTCTAAAATATTAATCGCAACCAGGTTTAATTGACTGTTTCGGTGTGGAACCACGTTACTACGGGATCCAATCCAGAAAAAACGCTGGATCTGGCCAACAACTATGCGAAAAACGCGGAAGTATGAGCCAGCTGATTGCAAATACCAGAACAAACCCAGACAGAACCAGCGTTATACTCTAAAATACTAATCGGAGCCAGCTTTTATTGACTGCTTCAGTGTGGTACCACGTTACTACGTGATCCAAACGAGAAGAAGCCCAGGATCTGGCCAACAAGTATGCGAAAAATGCAAAAGTACGAGCTAGATGAGGGCAAATCCCAGACCTAGCCGAGTCATAGCCGGCGTTATCGTCTAAAATATTAATCGCAACCAGGTTTAATTGACTGTTTCGGTGTGGAACCACGTTACTACGGGATCCAATCCAGAAAGAACGCTGGATCTGGCCAACAACTATGCGAAAAACGCGGAAGTATGAGCCAGCTGATTGCAAATACCAGAACTAACCGAGACATAACCAGCGTTATCCTCTAAAATACTAATCGGAACCAGCTTTTATTGACTGTTTCGGTGTGGTACCGCATTACTACGTGATGCAAGCCAGAAAAAGCCCCGAATCTGGCCACCAAGTATGCGAAGAACGCGAAAGTATGAGCCAGATGATCGCTAATACCAGAACTAACCCAGACATAACCAGTGTTATCCTCTAACATACTAATCGGAACCAGCTTTTATTGACTGTTTCGGTGTGGTACCGCATTACTACGTGATGCAAGCCAGAAAAAGCCCTGGATGTGGCCAACAAGTATGCGAAAAATGCGAAAGTACGACCCAGATGAGGGCAAATACCAGACCTAACCCTGACACAACGGGCGTTATCCTCTAAAATATTTATCGCAACCAGGTTTAATTGACTGTTTCGGTGTGGTACCGCATTACTACGTGATCCAAACCAGAAAAAGGCCAGGATCTGGCCAACAAGTATGGGAAAAATGCGAAAGTATGAGCCAGATGATTGCAAATACCAGAACTAACCGAGACATAACCAGCGTTATCCTCTAAAATATTAATCGCAACCAGGATTAGTTGACTGTTTCGGTGGGGAACCACGTTACTACGAGATCCCAATCAGAAAAAGCGCTGGATCTGGCCAACAGGTATGTGAAAAACGCGTAAGTATGAGCCAGATGATTGCTAATACCAGAACTAACCCAGGCATAACCAGAGTTTTCCTCTAAAATACTAATCGGAACAAGCTTTTATTGACTGTTTCTGTGTGGTACCACATTACTACGTCATCCAAACCAGAGAAAGCCCAGGATCTGGCCAACAAGTATGCGAAATATGTGAAAGTACGAGCCAGATGAGGGCAAATCCCATACCTGACCGAGACATAACCAGCGTTATCCTCTAAAATACTAATCGGAACCTGCTTTTATTGACAGTTTCAGTGTGGTACCACATTACTACGTGATCCAAACCAGAAAAAGCCCAGGATCTGGCCAACAAGTATGCGAAATATGTGAAAGTACGAGCCAGATGAGGGCAAATCCCATACCTGACCGAGACATAACCAGCGTTATCCTCTAAAATACTAATCGGAAACAGCTTTTGTTGACTGTTTCAGTGTGGTACCACATTACTACGTGATCAAAACCAGAAAAAGCCCAGTATCTGGCCAACAAGTATGCGAAAAATGCGAAAGTACGAGCCAGATGAGGGCGAATCCCAGACCTAACCGAGACATAACCGGCGTTATCCCCTAAAATATTAATCGCAACCAGGATTAATTGAGTGTTTCACGTGTGGAACCACATTACTACGGGATCCAATCCAGAAAAAACGCTGGAACTGGCCAACAACTATGCGAAAAACGCGAAAGTATGGCCAGATGATTGCAAATACCAGAACTAACCCAGACACAACCAGCGTTATATTCTGAATTACTAATCGGAACCAGCTTTTATTGAGTGTTTCAGTGTGGTACCACATTACTACGTGATCCGAACTAGAAAAAGCCCGGGATCTGCCTAACAAGTATGCGAAAAATGCGAAAGTACGAGCTAGATGAGGGCAAATACAACACCTAACCGAGACATAACCAGCGTTATCCTCTAAAATATTAATCGTATCGAGGTCTAATTGAATGTTTCGGTGTGGTACCGCATTACTATGTGATGCAAGCCAGAAAAAGCCCTGAATCTGGTCACCAAGTATGCGAAGAACGCGAAAGTATGAGCCAACAAGTATGCGAAAAATGCGAAAGTATGAGCCAGATGATTGCAAATACCAGAACTAACCCTGACATAACGGGCGTTATCCTCTAAAATATTAATCGCAACCAGGATTAGTTGACTGTTTCGGTGGGGAACCACGTTACTACGAGATCCCAATCAGAAAAAGCCCAGGATCTGGCCAACAAGTATGCGAAAAATGCAAAAGTACGAGCCAGATGAAGGCAAATCCCAGACCTAACCGAGTCATAGCCGGCGTTATCGTCTAAAATATTAATCGCAACCAGGTTTAATTGACTTTTTCGGTGTGGAACCACGTTACTACGGGATCCAATCCAGAAAAAACGCTGGATGTGGCCAACAACTATGCGAAAAACGCGAAAGTATGATCCAGCTGATACCAAATACCAGAACAAACCCAGACAGAACCAGCGTTATACTCTAAAATACTAATCAGAACCAGCTTTTATTAACTGTTTCGTTGAGGAACCACATTACTACGGGATCCAGACCAGAAAAAGCCCTGGATCTGGCCAACAAGTATGCGAAAAATGCGAAAGTATGAGCCAGATGATTGTAAATACCAGAACTAACCCAGACATAACCAGTGCTATCCTCTAAAATACTAATCGGAACCAGCTTTTATTGACTGTTTCAGTGTGGTACCACGTTACTACGTGATCCAAACCAGAAAATGCCCAGGATCTGGCCGACAAGTATGCGAAAAATGCAAAAGTACGAGCCAGATGAGGGCAAATCTCAGACCTAACCGAGACATAACCAGCGTTATCCTCCAAAATATTAATCGCAACCAGGTTTAATTGAATGTTTCGGTGTGGTACCGCATTACTACGTGATGCAAGCCAGAAAAAGCCCTGGATCTGGCCAACCAGTATGCGAAAAATGCGAAAGTACGAGCCAGATGAGGGCAAATACCAGACCTAACCCTGACATAACCGGCGTAATCCTCTAAAATATTAATGGCAACCAGGTTTATTTGTCTGTTTCAGTGTGGTACCACATTACTATGTGATCAAAACCAGAAAAAGCCCAGGATCTGGCCAACAAGTATGCGAAAAATGCGAAAGTACGTGCCAGATGAGGGCAAACCTCAGATTTAACCGAGACGTAACCAGCGTTATCGTCCAAAATATTAATCGCAACCAGGTTTAATTGAATGTTTCGGTCTGGTACCGCATTACTACGTGATGCAAGCCAGAAAAAGCCCTGGATCTGGCCAACAAGTATGCGAAAAATGCGAAAGTACGAGCCAGATGAGGGCAAATACCAGACCTAACCCTGACATTACCGGCGTAATCCTCTAAAATATTAATGGCAACCAGGTTTATTTGACTGTTTCAGTGTGGTACCACATTACTACGTGATCAAAACAAGGAAAAGCCCAGGATCTGGCCAACAAGTATGCGAAAAATGCGAAAATACGAGCCAGATGAGGGCAAATCTCAGACCTAACCGAGACATAACCAGCGTTAGCTTCTAAAATATTAATCGCAACCAGGATTAATTGACTGTTTCGGTGTGGAACCACATTAGTACGAGATCCAAATCAGAAAAAGCGCTGGATCTGGCCAACAGGTATGCGAAAAACGCAAAAGAATGAGCCAGATGATTGCTAATACCAGAACTAACCCAGACATAACCAGAGTTTTCCTCTAAAATAATAATCGGAACAAGCCTTTATTGACTGTTTCAGTGTGGTACTACATTACTGCGTGAGCCAAACCAGAAAAGGCCCAGGATCTTGCCAACAGGTATGCGAAAAACGCAAAAGTATGAGCCAGATGAAGGCAAATACCAGACCTAACCCTGACATATCCGGCGTTATCCTCTAAAATATTAATCGCAACCAGGATTAATTGACTGTTTCGGTGTGGTACCGCATTACTACGTGATCCCAACCAGAAATAGGCCAGGACCTGGCCAACAAGTATGCGAAAAATGCGAAAGTATGAGCCAGATGATTGCAAATACCAGAACTAACCCAGACATAACCAGTGTTATCCTCTAAAATACTAATCGTAACCGGCTTTTATTGACTGTTTCAGTGTGGTACCACATTACTGCGTGGTCCAAACCAGAAAAAGCCCAGGATCTTGCCAACAAGTATGCGAAAAATGCGAAAGTATGAGCCAGATGATTGCTAATACCAGAACTAACCCAGGCATAACCAGAGTTTTCCTCTAAAATACTAATCAGAACAAGCTTTTATTGACTGTTTCTGTGTGGTACCACATTACTACGTGATCCAAACCAGAGAAAGCCCAGGATCTGGCCAACAAGTATGCGAAATATGTGAAAGTACGAGCCAGATGTGGGCAAATCCCATACCTGACCGAGACATAACCAGCGTTATCCTCTAAAATACTAATCGGAACCGGCTTTTATTGACTGTTTCAGTGTGGTACCACATTACAACGTGATCCAAACCAGAAAAAGCCCAGGATCTGGCCAACAAGTATGCGAAAAATGCGAAAGTATGGGCCTGTTGATTGCAAATACCAGAACTAACCCAGACATAACCGGCGTTACCATCTAAAATATTTATCACAACCAGGTTTAATTGACTGTTTCGGTGTGGTACCACATTACTACGTGATCCAAACCAGAAAAACCCAGGATCTGACCTACAAGTTTGCGAACAATGCGAAAGTATGAGCCTGATGGTTGCAAATACCAGAACTAACCCAGACATGACCGGCGTGATCATCTAAAATATTTATCACAACCAGGTTTAATAGACTGTTTCGGTGTGGCACCACGTTACTACGACATCCAAACCAGAAAATACCCAGGATATGACCAACAAGTATGCGAAAAATACGAAAGTATGAGCCAGATGAGGGCAAATACCAGACCTAACCCTGACATAACCGGCGTTATCCTCTAAAATATTAATCGGAACCAGGTTTAATTGACTGTTTCGGTGTGGTACCGCATTACTACGTGATCGAAACCAGAAAAAGGCCAGGATCTTGCCAACTAGTATGCGAAAAATGCGAAAGTCAGAGCCAGATGAGGGCAAATCTCAGACCTAACCGAGACATAACCGGCGTTATCCTTTAAAATATTAATCGCAACCAGGTTTAATTGACTGTTTCAGTGTGGTACCACATTACTACGTGATCCATACCAGAAGAAGCCTAGGATCCGGCCAACAAGTATGCGAAAAATGCGAAAGTACGAGCCAGATGAGGGCAAATCTCAGACCTAACCGAGAGATAACCAGCGTTATCCTCTAAACTATTAATCGCAACCAGGATTAGTTGACTGTTTCGGTGTGGATCCACATTATTACGAGATCCAAATCAGAAAAAGCGCTGGATCTGGCCAACAGGTATGCGAAAAACGCGAAAGTATGAGCCAGATGATCGCTAATACCAGAACTAACCCAGACATAACCAGAGTTTTCCTCTAAAATAATAATCGGAAAAAGCTTTTATTGACTGTTTCAGTGTGGTACCACATTACTGCGTGATCCAAACCAGAAAAAGCCCAGGATCTTGACAACAAGTATGCGAAAAATGCGAAAGTACGAGCCAGATGAGTGCAAATCCCAGACCTAACCGAGTCATAGCCGGCGTCATCCTTTAAAATATTAATCGCAACCAGATTCAATTGACTGTTTCAGTGTGGTACCACATTACTACGTGATCCAAACCAGAAAAAGCCCAGGATCTGGCCAACAAGTATGCGAAAAATGCGAAAGTACGAGCCAGATGAGGGCAAATACCAGACCTAACCGAGACATAACCGGCGTTATCCTGTAATATATTAATCGCAACCAGGTTTAATACACTGTTTCGTTGAGAAACCACATTACTACGGGATCCAGACCAGAAAAAACCCAGGATCTGGCCAACAAGTATACGCAAAATGCGAAAGTACGAGCCAGATGAGGGCAAATCTCAGACCTAACCGAGACATAACCGGCGTTATCCTTTAAAATATTAATCGCAACCGGGTTTAATTGACTGTTTCAGTGTGGTACCACATTACTACGTGATCCAAACCAGAAAAAGCCCAGGATCTGGCCAACAAGTGTGCGAAAAATGCGAAAGTACGAGCCAGATGAGGGCAAATAAAAGAACTAACCCAGACATAACCAGCGTCATATTCTGAATTACTAATCGGAACCAGCTTTTATTGAGTGTTTCAGTGTGGTACCACATTACTACGTGATCAGAACCAGAAAAAGCCCAGGATCTGGACAACAAGTATGCGAAAAATGCGAAAGTACGAGCCAAATGAGGGCAAATCTCAGACCTAACCGAGACATAACCAGCGTTATCCTCCAAAATATTAATCGCAACCAGGTTTCATTGAATGTATCGGTGTGGTACCGCATTACTACGTAATGCAAGCCAGAAAAAGCCCTGGATCTGGCCAACAAGTATGCGAAAAATGCGAAAGTATGAGCCAGATGATTGTAAATACCAGAACTAACCCAGACATAACCAGTGCTATCCTCTAAAATACTAATCGGAACCAGCTTTTATTGACTGTTTCAGTGTGGTACCACGTTACTACGTGACCCAAACCAGAAAAAGCCCAGGATCTGGCCGACAAGTATGCGAAAAATGCAAAAGTACGAGCCAGATGAGGGCAAATCTCAGACCTAACCGAGACATAACCAGCGTTATCCTCCAAAATATTAATCGCAACCAGGTTTCATTGAATGTATCGGTGTGGTACCGCATTACTACGTGATGCAAGCCCGAAAAAGCCCTGGATCTGGCCAACAAGTATGCGAAAAATGCGAAAGTACGAGCCAGATGAGGGCAAATACAACACCTAACCGAGACATAACCGGCGTTATCCGCCAAAATACTAAGCGCATCGAGGCTTAATTGACTGTTTCGGTGTGGTACCGCATTACTACGTGATCAAAACCAGAAAAAGGCCAGGATCTTGCCAACTAGTATTCGAAAAATGCGAAAGTATGAGCTAGATGATTGCAAATACCAGAACTAACCCAGACAGAACCAGTGTTATCCTCTAAAATACTAATCGGAACCAGCTTTTATTGACTGCTTCAGTGTGGTACCACATTACTACGTGATCGAAACCAGATAAAGCCCAGGATCTGGCCAACAAGTATGCGAAAAATGCGAAAGTAC
Source organism: Colletes latitarsis (assembly GCF_051014445.1). Lineage (NCBI taxonomy): Eukaryota > Metazoa > Arthropoda > Insecta > Hymenoptera > Colletidae > Colletes > Colletes latitarsis. Next base: position 1,504,938 of record NW_027488368.1, on the reverse strand, counting down.
GATCCAGATGAGGGCAAATCTCAGACCTAACCGAGACATAACCAGCGTTATCCTCTAAACTATTAATCGCATCGAGGTTTAATTGAATGTTTCGGTGTGGTACCGCATTACTACGTGATGCAAGCCAGAAAAAGCCCTGAATCTGGCCACCAAGTATGCGAAAAATGCGAAAGTACGAGCCAGATGAGGGCAAATACAACACCTAACCGAGACATAACCGGCGTTATCCTCCAAAATACTAAGCGCATCGAGGCTTAATTGACTGTTTCGGTGTGGTACCGCATTACTACGTGATCAAAACCAGAAAAAGGCCAGGATCTTGCCAACTAGTATTCGAAAAATGCGAAAGTATAAGCCAGATGATTGTAAATACCAGAACTAACCCAGACATAACCAGTGCTGTCCTCTAAAATACTAATCGGAACCAGCTTTTATTGACTGTTTCAGTGTGGTACCGCGTTACTACGTGACCCAAACCAGAAAAAGCCCAGGATCTGGCCGACAAGTATGCGAAAAATGCAAACGTACGAGCCAGATGAGGGCAAATCTCAGACCTAACCGAGACATAACCAGCGTTATCCTCCAAAATATTAATCGCAACCAGGTTTAATTGAATGTTTCGGTGTGGTACCGCATTACTACGTGATGCAAGCCAGAAAAAGCCTTGGATCTGGCCAACAAGTATGCGAAAAATGCGAAAGTACGAGCCAGATGAGGGCAAATACCAGACCTAACCTTGACATAACCGGCGTAATCCTCTAAAATATTAATGGCAACCAGGTTTATTTGTCTGTTTCAGTGTGGTACCACATTACTACGTGATCAAAACAAGAAAAAGCCCAGGATCTGGCCAACAAGTATGCGTAAAATGTGAAAGTACGAGCCAGATGAGGGCAAATCTCAGACCTAACCGAGACATAACCAGCGTTAGCTTCTAAAATATTAATCGCAACCAGGATTAATTGACTGTTTCGGTGTGGTACCGCATTACTACGTGATCAAAACCAGAGAAAGGCCAGGATCTGGCCAACACGTATGCGAAAAATGCGAAAGTATGGGCCTGTTGATTGCAAATACCAGAACTAACCCAGACATAACCGGCGTTATCATCTAAAATATTTATCACAACCAGGTTTAATTGACAGTTTCGGTGTGGTACCGCATTACTACGTGGCCCAAACCGGAAAAACCACTGGATCTGGCAAACAAGTATGCGAAAAACGCGAAAGCAAGAGCCAGAGGATTGTAAATACCAGAACTAACCCAGACATAACCGGCGTTATCCTCCAAAATATTAATCGCAACCAGGTTTAATGGACTGTTTCGGTGTGGTACCGCATTACTACGTGATCAAAACCAGAGAAAGGCCAGGATCCTGCCAACTAGTATGCGAAAAATGCGAAAGTATGAGCCAGATGATTGGAAATACCAGAAATAACCCAGACATAACCAGTGTTATCCTCTAAAATACTAATCGGAACCTGCTTTTATTGACTGCTTCAGTGTGGTACCACATTATTACGTGATCGGAACCAGGAAAAGCCCAGGATCTGGCCAACTAGTATGCGAAAAATGCGAAAGTACGAGCCAGATGAGGGCAAATCTCAGACCTAACCGAGACATAACCAGCGTTATCCTTTAAACTATTAATCGTAACCAGGATTAGTTGACTGTTTCGGTGTGGAACCACATTACCACGTGATCCAAACCAGTAGAAGGCCAGGATCTGGCCAACAAGTATGCTAAAAATGCGAAAGTACGAGCCAGATGAGGGCAAATACCAGACCTAACCCTGACATAACGGGCGTTATCCTCTAAAATATTAACCGCAACCAGGTTTAATTGACTGTTTCGGTGTGGTACCGCATTACTACGTGATGCAAACCAGTAAAAGGCCAGGATCTGGCCAACAAGTATGCGAAAAATGCGAAAGTATGCGCCAGATGATTGCAAATACCAAAACTGACACAGACATAACCAGTGTTATCCTCTATAATACTAATCGGAACCAGCTTTTATTGACTGCTTCAGTGTGGTACCACATTACTACGTGATCGAAACCAGAAAAAGCCCAGGATCTGGCCAACAAGTATGCGAAAAATGCGAAAGTACGAGCCAGATGAGGGCAAATACAACACCTAACCGAGACATAACCAGCGTTATCCTCTAAAATATTATTCGCAACCAGGTTTAATTGACTGTTTCGGTGTGGTACCGCATTACTACGTGATCCAAACCAGTAAAAGGCCAGGATCTGGCCAACAAGTATGCGAAAAATGCGAAAGTATGAGCCAGATGATTGCTAATACCAGAACTAACCCAGGCATAACCAGAGTTTTCCTCTAAAATACTAATCGGAACAAGCTTTTATTGACTGTTTCTGTGTGGTACCACATTACTACGTGATCCAAACCAGAGAAAGCCCAGGATCTGGCCAACAAGTATGCGAAATATGTGAAAGTACGAGCCAGATGTGGGCAAATCCCATACCTGACCGAGACATAACCAGCGTTATCCTCTAAAATACTAATCGGAACCGGCTTTTATTGACTGTTTCAGTGTGGTACCACATTACAACGTGATCCAAACCAGAAAAAGCCCAGGATCTGGCCAACACGTATGCGAAAAATGCGAAAGTATGGGCCTGTTGATTGCAAATACCAGAACTAACCCAGACATAACCGGCGTTATCCTCTAAATTATTAATCGGAACCAGGTTTAATTGACTGTTTCGGTGTGGTACCACATTACTGCGTGATCCAAACCAGAAAAGGCCCAGGATCTGGCCAACAAGTATGCGAAAAATGCGAAAGTACGAGCCAGATGAGGGCAAATACCAGACCTAACCCTGACATAACCGGCGTTATCCTCTAAATTATTAATCGGAACCAGGTTTAATTGACTGTTTCGGTGTGGTACCGCATTACTACGTGATCGAAACCAGAAAAAGGCTAGGATCTTGCCAACTAGTATGCGAAAAATGCGAAAGTACGAGCCAGATGAGGGCAAATCTCAGACCTAACCGAGACATAACCGGCGTTATCCTTTAAAATATTAATCGCAACCAGGTTTAATTGACTGTTTCAGTGTGGTACCACATTACTACGTGATCCAAACCAGAAAAAGCCTAGGATCCGGCCAACAAGTATGCGAAAAATGCGAAAGTACGTGCCAGATGAGGGCAAATCTCAGACCTAACCGAGAGATAACCAGCGTTATCCTCTAAACTATTAATCGCAACCAGGATTAGTTGACTGTTTCGGTGTGGATCCACATTATTACGAGATCCAAATCAGAAAAAGCGCTGGATCTGGCCAACAGGTATGCGAAAAACGCGAAAGTATGAGCCAGATGATCGCTAATACCAGAACTAACCCAGACATAACCAGAGTTTTCCTCTAAAATAATAATCGGAAAAAGCTTTTATTGACTGTTTCAGTGTGGTACCACATTACTGCGTGATCCAAACCAGAAAAAGCCCAGGATCTTGACAACAAGTATGCGAAAAATGCGAAAGTACGAGACAGATGAGTGCAAATCCCAGACCTAACCGAGTCATAGCCGGCGTCATCCTTTAAAATATTAATCGCAACCAGATTCAGTTGACTGTTTCAGTGTGGTACCACATTACTACGTGATCCAAACCAGAAAAAGCCCAGGATCTGGCCAACAAGTATGCGAAAAATGCGAAAGTACGAGCCAGATGAGGGCAAATACCAGACCTAACCGAGACATAACCGGCGTTATCCTGTAATATATTAATCGCAACCAGGTTTAATTGACTGTTTCAGTGTGGTACCACATTACTACGTGATCCAAACGAGAAAAAGCCCAGGATCTGGCCAACAAGTATGCGAAAAATGCGAAAGTATGGGCCTGTTGATTGCAAATACCAGAACTAACCCAGACATAACCGGCGTTATCATCTAAAATATTTATCACAACCAGGTTTAATTGACTGTTTCGGTGTGGTACCACATTACTACGTGATCCAAACCAGAAAAACCCAGGATCTGACCAACAAGTTTGCGAACAATGCGAAAGTATGAGCCTGATGGTTGCAAATACCAGAACTAACCCAGACATAACCGGCGTTATCCTTTAAAATATTAATCGCAACCAGGCTTAATTGAATGTTTCGGTGTGGTACCGCATTACTACGTGATGCAAGCCAGAAAAATCCCTGGATCTGGCCACCAAGAATGCGAAAAATGCGAAAGTACGAGCCAGATGAGGGTAAATCCCAGACCTAACCGAGACATAACCGGCGTTATCCTCTAAAATATTAATCGCAACCAGGTTTAATAGACTGTTTCGTTGAGAAACCACATTAGTACGAGATCCAAATCAGAAAAAGTGCTGGATCTGGCCAACAGGTATGCGAAAAACGCGAATGTATGAGCCAGAGGATCGCTAATACCAGAACTAACCCAGACATAACCAGAGTTTTCCTCTAAAATAATAATCGGAAAAAGCTTCTATTGACTGTTTCAGTGTGGTACCACATTACTGCATGATCCAAACCAGAAAAGGCCCAGGATCTGGCCAACAAGTATGCGAAAAATGCGAAAGTACGAGCCAGATGAGGGCAAATACCAGACCTAACCCTGACATAACCGGCGTTATCCTCTAAAATACTAATCGGAACCAGGTTTATTTGACTGTTTCGGTGTGGTACCGCATTACTACGTGATCGAAACCAGAAAAAGGCCAGGATCTTGCCAACTAGTATGCGAAAAATGCGAAAGTACGAGCCAGATGAGGGCAAATCTCAGACCTAACCGAGACATAACCGGCGTTATCCTTTAAAATATTAATCGCAACCAGGTTTAATTGACTGTTTCAGTGTGGTACCACATTACAACGTGATCCAAACCAGAAAAAGCCTAGGATCCGGCCAACAAGTATGCGAAAAATGCGAAAGTACGAGCCAGATGAGGGCAAATCTCAGACCTAACCGAGAGATAACCAGCGTTATCCTCTAAACTATTAATCGCAACCAGGATTAGTTGACTGTTTCGGTGTGGATCCACATTATTACTAGATCCAAATCAGAAAAAGCGCTGGATCTGGCCAACAGGTATGCGAAAAACGCGAAAGTACGAGCCAGATGAGTGCAAATCCCAGACCTAACCGAGTCATAGCCGGCGTTATCGTCTAAAATATTAATCGCAACCAGGTTTAATTGACTGTTTCGGTGTGGAACCACATTACTACGGGATCCAATCCAGAAAAAACGCTGGATCTGGCCAACAACTATGCGAAAAACGCGAAAGCATGAGCCAGATGATTGCAAATACCAGAACAAACCCAGACAGAACCAGCGTTATACTCTAAAGTACTAATCGGAACCAGCTTTTATTAACTGTTTCGTTGAGGAACCACATTACTACGGGATCCAGACCAGAAAAAACCCAGGATCTGGCCAACAAGTACATGCAAAATGCGAAAGTACGAGCCAGATGAGGGCAAATCCCAGACCTAACCCAGACATAACCAGTGTTATCCTCTAAAATACTAATCGGAACCAGCTTTTATTGACAGCTTCAGTGTGGTACCACATAACTACGTGATTGAAACCGGAAAAAGCCCAGGATCTGGCCAACAGGTATGCGAAAAATGCGAAAGTACGAGCCAGATGAGGGCAAATCTCAGGCCTAACCGAGACATAACCAGTGTTATCCTCTTAAATACTAAGCGGAACCAGCTTTTATTGACAGCTTCAGTGTGGTACTACATTACTACGTGATCCAAACCAGAAAAAGCCCAGGATCAGGCCAACAAGTATGCGAAAAATGCGAAAGTACGAGCCAGATGAGGGCAAATAAAAGAACTAACCCAGACATAACCAGCGTTATATTCTGAATTACTAATCGGAACCAGCTTTTATTGAGTGTTTCATTGTGGTACCACATTACTACGTGATGCAAGCCAGAAAAAGCCCTGGATCTGGCCAACAAGTATGCGAAAAATGCGAAAGTACGGGCCGGATGGGGGCAAATCCTAGTCCTAACCGAGACATAACCGGCGTTATCCTCTAAAATATTAATCTCAACCATTTTAAATTGACTGTTTCGGTATGGTGCCGCATTACTACGTGATCCAATCCAGAAAAACCCCTCGATCTGGCCAACAAGTATGCGAAAAATGCGAAAGTACGGGCCAGATGAGGGCAAATACCAGACCTAACCAAGATATAACCGGCGTTATCCTCTAAAATATTAATCGGAACCAGGTTTAATTGACTGTTTCAGTGTGGTACCACATTACTACGTGGCCCAAACCAGAAAAAGGCCAGGATCTGGCCAACAAGTATGCGAAAAATGAGAAAGTACGAGCTAGATGAGAGCAAATACCAGAACTAACCCAGACATAACCGGCGTTATCCTCTAAAATACTAATCGGAACCAGCTTTTATTGACTGTTTCAGTGTGGTACCGCAATACTACGTGATGCAAGCCTGAAAAGCCCTGGATCTGGCCAACAAGTATGCGAAAAATGCGAAAGTACGAGCCAGATGAGGGCAAATACCAGACCTAACCCTGACATAACCGGTGTTATCCTCTAAAATACTAATCGGAACCAGCTTTTATTAACTGTTTCAGTGTGGTACCACGTTACTACGTGACCCAAACCAGAAAAAGCCCAGGATCTGGCCGACAAGTATGCGAAAAATGCAAAAGTACGAGCCAGATGAGGGCAAATTTCAGACCTAACCGAGACATAACCAGCGTTATCCTCCAAAATATTAATCGCAACCAGGTTTAATTGAATGTTTCGGTGTGGTACCGCATTACTACGTGATGCAAGCCAGAAAAAGCCCTGGATCTGGCCAACAAGTATGCGAAAAACGTGAAAGTATGAGCCAGATGATTGCAAATACCAGACCTAACCCAGACAAAACCGGCGTTATCCTCTAAAATATTAATAGCAACCAGGTTTAATTGACTGTTTCGGTGTGGTACCGCATTACTACGTGATCCAAACCGGGAAAAGGCCAGGATCTGGCCAACAAGTATGCGAAAAATGCGAAAGTACGAGCCAGATGAGGGTAAATACCAGACCTAACTCAGACATAACCGGCGTTATCCTCTAAAATATTAATCGCCACCAGGTTTAATTGACAGTTTCAGTGTAGTACCACATTACTACCTGGTCCAAGCCCGAAAAAGGCCAAGATCTGACCAACAAGTATACGCAAATGCGAAAGTACGAGCCAGTGGGGGGCAAATCCCAGACCTAACCGAGACATAACCGGCGTTATCCTCTAAAATATTAATCGCAACAAGGTTTAATTGACTGTTTCGGTGTGGTACCGCATTACTACGTGATCCAAACCAGAAAAAGGCCAGGATCTGGCCAACGAGTATGCGAAAAATGAGAAAGTACGAGCTAGATGAGGGCAAATCCCAGACCTAACCAAGATATAACCGGCGTTATCCTCTAAAATATTAATCGCAACCAGGTTTAATTGACTGTTTCGGTGTGGTACGGCATTACTGCGTGATTCAAACCAGAAAGGGGCCAGGATCTGGCCAACAAGTATGAGAAAAAGGCGAAAGTATGAGCCAGATGATTGCAAAAACCAGAACTAACCCAGACATAACCGGCGTTATCCTCTAAAATACTAATCGGAACCAGCCTTGATTGACTGTTTCAGTGTGGTACCACATTACTACGGGATCCAAACTAGAGAAAACGCAGGATCTGGCCAACAAGTATGCGAAAAACGTGAAAGTATGAGCCAGATGATTGCAAATACCAGACCTAACGCAGACAAAACCGGCGTTATCCTCTAAAATATTTATCGGAACCAGGTTTAATTGACTGTTTCAGTGTGGTACCACATTACTACGTGATGCAAGCCAGGAAAAGCCCTGGATGTGGCCAACAAGTATGCGAAAAATGCGAAAGTACGAGCCAGATGAGGGCATATCCCAGACCTAACCGAGACAAAACCGGCGTTATCCTCTAAAATATTTATCGGAACCAGGTTTAATTGACTGTTTCAGTGTGGTACCACATTACTACGTGATGCATGCCAGGAAAAGCCCTGGATGTGGCCAACAAGTATGCGAAAAATGCGAAAGTACGAGCCAGATGAGGGCAAATACCAGACCTAACCCTGACATAACCGGCGTTATCCTCTAAAATAATAATCGCAACCAGGATTAATTGACTGTTTCGGTATGGAACCATATTACTACAAGATCCGAATCAGAAAAAGCGCTGGATCTGGCCAACAGGTATGCGAAAAACGCGAAAGTATGAGCCAGATGATTGCTAATACCAGAACTAACCCAGACATAACCAGAGTTTTCCTCTAAAATACTAATCGGAACAAGCTTTTATTGATTGTTTCAGTGTGTTACCACATTACTACGTGATCCAAACCAGACAAAGCCCAGGATATGGCCAACAAGTATGCGAAATAAGCGAAAGTACGAGCCAGATGAGGGCAAATCCCAGACCTGACCGAGACATAACCGGCGTTATCCTCTAAAGTAATAATCGCAACCACGTTCAGTTGACTATTGCGGTGTGGTACCGCATTACTACGTGAACTAAACCAGAAAAAGCCAGGATCAGGCCAACAAGTAAGCGAAAAATGCGAACGTACGAGCCAGATGAGGGCAAATACGAGACCTAACCCAGACATAACCGGCGTTATCCTCTAAAATACTAATCGGAACCAGCTTTTATTGACTGTTTCAGTGTGGCACCACATTACTACGGGATCCAAACCAGAAAAAACGCAGGATCTGGCCAACAAGTATGCGAAAAACGTGAAAGTATGAGCCAGATGATTTCAAATACCAGACCTAACCCAGACAAAACCAGCGTTATCCTCTAAAATATTAATAGCAACCGTGTTTAATTGACTGTTTCGGTGTGGTACCGCATTACTACGTGATCCAAACCTGGAAAAGGCCAGGATCTGGCTAACAAGTATGCGAAAAATGCGAAAGTTCGAGCCAGTGGGGGGCAAATCCCAGACCTAACCGAGACATAACCGGCGTTATCCTCTAAAATATTAATCGCAACCAGGTTTAGTTGACTGTTTCGGTGTGGTACCGCATTACACGTGATCCAAACCAGAAAAAGCCCAGGATCTGGCCAACAAGTATCCGAAAAACGTGAACATACGAGCCAGATGAGGTCAAATACCAGACCTAACACAGACATAACCGGCGTTATCCTTTATACTATTAAATGCAACCAGGTTTAATTGACTGTCTCGGTGTGGTACCACATTACTACGTGGTCCAAGCCCGAAAAAGGCCAAGATCTGGCCAACAAGTATGCTAAAAATGCAAAAGTACGAGCCAGATGAGGGCAAAACCAGACCTAACCCAGACATAACCAGCGTTATCCTCTAAAATATTAATCGCAACCAGGTTTAATTGACTGTTTCGGTGTGGCACCGCATTACTACGTGATCTAAACCAGAAAAAGCCAGGATCAGGCCAACAAGTAAGCGAAAAATGCGAACGTACGTGCCAGATGAGGGCAAATACGAGACCTAACCCAGACATAACCGGCGTTATCCGCTAAAATATTAATCGGGACCAGGTTTAATTGACTGTTTCAGTGTGATACCACATTACTACGTGGCCCAAACCAGAGAAAGGCCAGGATCTGGCCAACAAGTATGCGAAAAATGAGAAAGTACGAGCTAGATGAGGGCAAATCCCAGACCTAACCAAGATATAACCGGCGTTATCCTCTGAAATATTAATCGCAACCAGGTTTAATTGACTGTTTCAGTGTAGTACCACATTACTACGTGGTCCAAGCCCGAAAAAGGCCAAGATCTGGCCAACAAGTATGCTAAAAATGCAAAAGTACGAGCCAGATGAGGGCAAAACCAGACCTAACCCAGACATAACCAGCGTTATCCTCTAAAATATTAATCGCAACCAGGTTTAATTGACTGTTTCGGTGTGGCACCGCATACTACGTGATCTAAACCAGAAAAGGCCAGGATCAGGCCAACAAGTAAGCGAAAAATGCGAACGTACGAGCCAGATGTGGGCAAATCTCTGACCTAACCGAGACATAACCAGCGTTATCCTTTGAAATATTAATCGCAACCAGGATTAATTGACTGTTTCGGTATGGAACCATATTACTACGAGATCTAAATCAGAAAAAGCGCTGGATCTGGCCAACAGGTATGCGAGAAACGCGAAAGTATGAGCCAGATGATTGCTAATACCAGAACTAACCCAGACATAACCCGAGTTTTCCTCTAAAATACTAATCGGAACAAGCTTTTGTTGACTGTTTCAGTGTGGTACCACATTACTACGTGATCCAAACCAGACAAAGCCCAGGATATGGCCAACAAGTATGCGAAATAAGTGAAAGTACGAGCCAGATGAGGGCAAATCCCAGAACTGACCGAGACATAACCGGCGTTATCCTCTAAAATAATAATCGCAACCTGGTTTAATTGACTGTTTCGGTGTGGTACCGCATTACTACGTGATCCAAACCAGAAAAACCACTAGATCTGGCCAACAAGTTTGCGAAAAACGAGGAAGTATGAGCCAGATGATTGCAAATACCAGAACTAACCCAGACATAACCGGCGCTATCCTCCAAAATATTAATCGCAACCAGGTTTAATTGACTGTTTCGGTGTGGTACCGCACTACTACGTGATGCAAGCCTGAAAAAGCCCTGGATCTGGCCAACAAGTATGTGAAATAAGCGAAAGTACGAGCCAGATGAGGGCAAATCCCAGACCTGACCGAGACATAACCGGCGTTATCCTCTAAAGTAATAATCGCAACCACGTTCAGTTGACTATTGCGGTGTGGTACCGCATTACTACGTGAACTAAACCAGAAAAAGCCAGGATCAGGCCAACAAGTAAGCGAAAAATGCGAACGTACGAGCCAGATGAGGGCAAATACGAGACCTAACCCAGACATAACCGGCGTTATCCTCTAAAATACTAATCGGAACCAGCTTTTATTGACTGTTTCAGTGTGGCACCACATTACTACGGGATCCAAACCAGAAAAAACGCAGGATCTGGCCAACAAGTATGCGAAAAACGTGAAAGTATGAGCCAGATGATTTCAAATACCAGACCTAACCCAGACAAAACCAGCGTTATCCTCTAAAATATTAATAGCAACCGTGTTTAATTGACTGTTTCGGTGTGGTACCGCATTACTACGTGATCCAAACCTGGAAAAGGCCAGGATCTGGCTAACAAGTATGCGAAAAATGCGAAAGTTCGAGCCAGTGGGGGGCAAATCCCAGACCTAACCGAGACATAACCGGCGTTATCCTCTAAAATATTAATCGCAACCAGGTTTAGTTGACTGTTTCGGTGTGGTACCGCATTACACGTGATCCAAACCAGAAAAAGCCCAGGATCTGGCCAACAAGTATCCGAAAAACGTGAACATACGAGCCAGATGAGGTCAAATACCAGACCTAACACAGACATAACCGGCGTTATCCTTTATACTATTAAATGCAACCAGGTTTAATTGACTGTCTCGGTGTGGTACCACATTACTACGTGGTCCAAGCCCGAAAAAGGCCAAGATCTGGCCAACAAGTATGCTAAAAATGCAAAAGTACGAGCCAGATGAGGGCAAAACCAGACCTAACCCAGACATAACCAGCGTTATCCTCTAAAATATTAATCGCAACCAGGTTTAATTGACTGTTTCGGTGTGGCACCGCATTACTACGTGATCTAAACCAGAAAAAGCCAGGATCAGGCCAACAAGTAAGCGAAAAATGCGAACGTACGTGCCAGATGAGGGCAAATACGAGACCTAACCCAGACATAACCGGCGTTATCCGCTAAAATATTAATCGGGACCAGGTTTAATTGACTGTTTCAGTGTGATACCACATTACTACGTGGCCCAAACCAGAGAAAGGCCAGGATCTGGCCAACAAGTATGCGAAAAATGAGAAAGTACGAGCTAGATGAGGGCAAATCCCAGACCTAACCAAGATATAACCGGCGTTATCCTCTGAAATATTAATCGCAACCAGGTTTAATTGACTGTTTCAGTGTAGTACCACATTACTACGTGGTCCAAGCCCGAAAAAGGCCAAGATCTGGCCAACAAGTATGCTAAAAATGCAAAAGTACGAGCCAGATGAGGGCAAAACCAGACCTAACCCAGACATAACCAGCGTTATCCTCTAAAATATTAATCGCAACCAGGTTTAATTGACTGTTTCGGTGTGGCACCGCATACTACGTGATCTAAACCAGAAAAGGCCAGGATCAGGCCAACAAGTAAGCGAAAAATGCGAACGTACGAGCCAGATGTGGGCAAATCTCTGACCTAACCGAGACATAACCAGCGTTATCCTTTGAAATATTAATCGCAACCAGGATTAATTGACTGTTTCGGTATGGAACCATATTACTACGAGATCTAAATCAGAAAAAGCGCTGGATCTGGCCAACAGGTATGCGAGAAACGCGAAAGTATGAGCCAGATGATTGCTAATACCAGAACTAACCCAGACATAACCCGAGTTTTCCTCTAAAATACTAATCGGAACAAGCTTTTGTTGACTGTTTCAGTGTGGTACCACATTACTACGTGATCCAAACCAGACAAAGCCCAGGATATGGCCAACAAGTATGCGAAATAAGTGAAAGTACGAGCCAGATGAGGGCAAATCCCAGAACTGACCGAGACATAACCGGCGTTATCCTCTAAAATAATAATCGCAACCTGGTTTAATTGACTGTTTCGGTGTGGTACCGCATTACTACGTGATCCAAACCAGAAAAACCACTAGATCTGGCCAACAAGTTTGCGAAAAACGAGGAAGTATGAGCCAGATGATTGCAAATACCAGAACTAACCCAGACATAACCGGCGCTATCCTCCAAAATATTAATCGCAACCAGGTTTAATTGACTGTTTCGGTGTGGTACCGCACTACTACGTGATGCAAGCCTGAAAAAGCCCTGGATCTGGCCAACAAGTATGTGAAAAATGCGAAAGTACGAGCCAGATGAGGGCAAAACCAGACCTAACCCAGACATAACCAGCGTTATCCTCTAAAATATTAATCGCAACCAGGTTTAATTGACTGTTTCGGTGTGGCACCGCATTACTACGTGATCTAAACCAGAAAAAGCCAGGATCAGGCCAACAAGTAAGCGAAAAATGCGAACGTACGAGCCAGATGAGGGCAAATACGAGACCTAACCCAGACATAACCGGCGTTATCCGCTAAAATATTAATCGGGACCAGGTTTAATTGACTGTTTCAGTGTGGTACCACATTACTACGTGGCCCAAACCAGAGAAAGGCCAGGATCTGGCCAACAAGTATGCGAAAAATGAGAAAGTACGAGCTAGATGAGGGCAAATCCCAGACCTAACCAAGATATAAACGGCGTTATCCTCTAAAATATTAATCGCAACCAGGTTTAATTGACTGTTTCGGTGTGGTACCGCTCTACTACGTGATGCAAGCCTGAAAAAGCCCTGGATCTGGCCAACAAGTATGCGAATAATGCGAAAGTACGAGCCAGATGAGGGCAAATACCAGACCTAACCCTGACATAACCGGCGTTATCCTCCAAAATATTAATCCCAATCAGGTTTAATTGACTGTTTCGGTGCGGTACCGCATTACTACGTGATCCAAAGCAGAAAAACCACTAGATCTGGCCAACAAGTATGCGAAAAACGCGAAAGTATGAGCCAGATGATTGCAAATATCAGAACTAACCCAGACATAACCGGCGCTATCCTCTAAAATAATAATCGCAACCAGGATTAATTGACTGTTTCGGTGTGGTACCGCACTACTACGTGATGCAAGCCTGAAAAAGCCCTGGATCTGGCCAACAAGTATGCGAAAAATGCGAAAGTACGTGCCAGATGAGGGCAAATACCAGACCCAACCCTGACATAACCGGCGCTATCCTCTAAAATATTAATCGCAACCAGGTTTAATTGACTGTTTCGGTGTGGTACCGCATTACTACGTGATCCAAACCAGAAAAAGGCCAGGATCTGGCCAACAAGTATGCGAAAAATGCGGAAGTACGAGCCAGATGTGGGCAAATCTCAGACCTAACCGAGACATAACCAGCGTTATCCTTTGAAATATTAATCGCAACCAGGATTAATTGACTGTTTCGGTATGGAACCATATTACTACGAGATCTAAATCAGAAAAAGCGCTGGATCTGGCCAACAGGTATGCGAGAAACGCGAAAGTATGAGCCAGATGATTGCTAATACCAGAACTAACCCAGACATAACCCGAGTTTTCCTCTAAAATACTAATCGGAACAAGCTTTTATTGACTGTTTCAGTGTGGTACCACATTACTACGTGATCCAAACCAGACAAAGCCCAGGATATGGCCAACAAGTATGCGAAATAAGCGAAAGTACGAGCCAGATGAGGGCAAATCCCAGACCTGACCGAGACATAACCGGCGTTATCCTCTAAAACAATAATCGTAACCACGTTTAATTGACTGTTGCGGTGTGGCACCGCATTACTACGTGATCCAAACCAGAAAAACCACTAGATCTGGCCAACAAGTTTGCGAAAAACGAGGAAGTATGAGCCAGATGTTTGCAAATACCAGAACTAACCCAGACATAACCGGCGCTATCCTCCAAAATATTAATCGCAACCAGGTTTAATTGACTGTTTCGGTGTGGTACCGCACTACTACGTGATGCAAGCCTGAAAAAGCCCTGGATCTGGCCAACAAGTATGCGAAAAATGCGAAAGTACGTGCCAGATGAGGGCAAATACCAGACCTAACCCTGACATAACCGGCGTTATCCGCTAAAATATTAATCGGAACCAGGTTTAATTGACTGTTTCAGTGTGGTACCACATTACTACGTTGCCCAAACCAGAAAAAGGCCAGGATCTGGCCAACAAGTATGCGAAAAATGAGAAAGTACGAAGCTAGATGAGGGCAAATCCCAGATCTAACTAAGATATAACCGGCGTTATCCTCAAAAATATTAATCGCAACCTGGTTTAATTGACTGTTTCGGTGTGGTACCGCATTACTACGTGATCCAAACCAGAAAAACCACTAGATCTGGCCAACAAGTTTGCGAAAAACGACGAAGTATGAGCCAGATGATTGCAAATACCAGAACTAACCCAGACATAACCGGCGCTATCCTCCAAAATATTAATCGCAACCAGGTTTAATTGACTGTTTCGGTGTGGTACCGCACTACTACGTGATGCAAGCCTGAAAAAGCCCTGGATCTGGCCAACAAGTATCCGAAAAATGCGAAAGTACGTGCCAGATGAGGGCAAATACCAGACCTAACCCTGACATAACCGACGTTATCCTCTAAAATAATAATCGCAACCAGGATTAATTGACTGTTTCGGTATGGAACCATATTACTACAAGATCCGAATCAGAAAAAGCGCTGGATCTGGCCAACAGGTATGCGAAAAACGCGAAAGTATGAGCCAGATGATTGCTAATTCCAGAACTAACCCAGACATAACCAGAGTTTTCCTCTAAAATACTAATCGGAACAAGCTTTTATTGGCTGTTTCAGTGTGGTACCATATTACTACGTGATCCAAACTAGAGAAAGCCCAGGATCGGGCAAACAGGTATGCGAAAAACGCGAAAGTATGAGCCAGATGATTGCTAATACCAGAACTAACCCAGGCATAACCAGAGTTTTCCTCTAAAATACTAATCGGAACAAGCTTTTATTGGCTGTTTCAGTGTGGTACCATATTACTACGTGATCCAAACTAGAGAAAGCCCAGGATCTGGCAAACAAGTATGCGAAATATGTGAAAGTACGAGCCAGATGAGGGCAAATACCAGACCTAACCCAGAAATAACCGGCGTTATCCTCTAAAATATTAATCTCAACCATGTTAAATTGACTGTTTCGGTGTGGTACCGCATTACTACGTGATCCAATCCAGAAAAACCCCTCGATCTGGCCAAGAAGTATGCGAAAAACGTGAAAGTATGAGCCAGATGATTGCAAATACCAGACCTAACCCAGACAAAACCGGCGTTATCCTCTAAAATATTAATAGCAACCAGGTTTAATTGACTGTTTCGGTGTGGTACCGCATTACTACGTGATCCAAACCTGGAAAAGGCCAGGATCTGGCCAACAAGTATGCGAAAAATGCGAAAGTACGAGCCAGATGAGGGTAAATACCAGACCTAACCCAGACATAACCGGCGTTATCCTCTAAAATATTAATAGCAACCAGGTTTAATTGACTGTTTCGGTGTGGTACCGCATTACTACGTGATCCAAACCTGGAAAAGGCCAGGATCTGGCCAACAAGTATGCGAAAAATGCGAAAGTACGAGCCAGATGAGGGTAAATACCAGACCTAACCCAGACATAACCGGCGTTATCCTCTAAAATATTAATCGCAATCAGGCTTAATTGACTGTTTCAGTGTAGTACCACATTACTACGTGGTCCAAGTCCGAAAAAGGCCAAGATCTGACCAACAAGTATACGCAAATGCAAAAGTACGAGCCAGTGCGGGGCAAATCCCAGACCTAACCGAGACATAACCGGCGTTATCCTCTAAAATATTAATCGCAATCAGGTTTAATTGACTGTTTCGGTGTGGTACCGCATTACTACGTGATCCAAACCAGAATAAACCCAGGATCTGGCCATCAAGTATGCGAAATACGTGAACATACGAGCCAGATGAGGTCAAATACCAGACCTAACACAGACATAACCGGCGTTATCCTTTAAAGTGTTAACTGCAACCAGGTTTAATTGACTGTCTCGGTGTGGTACCGCATTACTACGTGATCCAAACCAGAAAAAGGCCAAGATCTGGCCAACAAGTATGCGGAAAAGGCGAAAGTACGAGCCAGATGAACGCAAATCCGAGACCTAACTGAGATATAACCGGCGTTATCCTCTAAAATATTAATTGCAACCAGGTTTAATTGACTGTTTCGGTGTGGTACCGCATTACTACGTGATGCAAGCCAGAAAAAGGCAAGGATCTGGCCAACAAGTATGCGAAACATGCGAAAGTATGAGCCAGATGATTGCAAATACCAGAACTAACCCAGACATAACCGGCGTTATCCCCTAAAATATTAATCGCAACCAGGTTTACTCGACTGTTCCGTTGTGGAACCGCATTACTACGGGATCATAACCAGAAAAAACCGAGGATCTGTACAACAAGTATGCGAAAAATGCGAAAGTACGGGCCAGATGAGGGCAAATAACAGACCTAACACAGACATAACCGGCGTTATCCTCTAAAATATTAATCGCAACCAGGTTTAATTGACTGTTTGGGTGTGGTGCCGCATTACTACGTGATCCAAATCAGAAAAAGCATAGGATCTGGCCAGCAAGTATGCGAAAAATGCGAAAGTATGAGCCAGATGAGGGCAAATCCCAGACCTGACCGAGACATAACCGGCGTTATCCTCTAAAATAATAATCGCAACCACGTTTAATTGAATGTTGCGGTGTGGCACCGCATTACTCCGTGATCTAAACCAGAAAACGCCAGGATCAGGCCAACAAGTAAGCGAAAAATGCGAACCTACGAGCCAGATGAGGGCAAATACGAGACCTAACCCAGACATAACCGGCGTTATCCGCTAAAATATTAATCGGAACCAGGTTTAGTTGACTGTTTCAGTGTGGTACCACATTACTACGTGGCCCAAACCAGAAAAAGGCCAGGATCTGGCCAACAAGTATGCGAAAAATGCGAAAGTACGAGCTAGATGAGGGCAAATCCCAGACCTAAACAAGATATAACCGGCGTTATCCTCTAAAATATTAATCGCAACCAGGTTTAATTGACTGTTTCGGTGTGGTATGGCATTACTAGGTGACTCAAACCAGAAAGAGGCCAGGATCTGGCCAACTTGTATGCGAAATATGCGAAAGTATGAGCCAGATGATTGCAAATACCAGAACTAACCCAGACATAACCGGCGTTATCCTCTAAAATACTAATCGGAACCAGCTTTTATTGACTGTTTCAGTGTGGTACCACATTACTACGGGATCCAAACCAGAAAATGCGCAGGATCTGGCCAACAAGTATGTGAAAAATGCGAAAGTACGAGCCAGATGAGGGTAAATACCAGACCTAACTCAGACATAACCGGCGTTATCCTCTAAAATATTAATCGCAACCAGGTTTAATTGACTGTTTCGGTGTGGTACCGCAATACTACGTGATCCAAATGAGAAAAAGGCCAAGATCTGGCCAACAAGTATGCGAAAAATGCGAATGTACGGGCCGGATGAGGGCAAATCCTAGTCCTAACCGAGACATAACCGGCGGTATCCTCTAAAATATTAATCGCAACCAGGTTTAATTGACTGTTTCGGTGTGGTATGGCATTACTAGGTGATCCAAATCAGAAAAAGCATAGGATCTGGCCAGCAAGTATGCGAAAAATGCGAAAGTATGAGCCAGATGAGGGCAAATCCCAGACCTGACCGAGACATAACCGGCGTTATCCTCTAAAACAATAATCGTAACCACGTTTAATTGACTGTTGCGGTGTGGCACCGCATTACTACGTGATCCAAACCAGAAAAACCACTAGATCTGGCCAACAAGTTTGCGAAAAACGAGGAAGTATGAGCCAGATGTTTGCAAATACCAGAACTAACCCAGACATAACCGGCGCTATCCTCCAAAATATTAATCGCAACCAGGTTTAATTGACTGTTTCGGTGTGGTACCGCACTACTACGTGATGCAAGCCTGAAAAAGCCCTGGATCTGGCCAACAAGTATGCGAAAAATGCGAAAGTACGTGCCAGATGAGGGCAAATACCAGACCTAACCCTGACATAACCGGCGTTATCCGCTAAAATATTAATCGGAACCAGGTTTAATTGACTGTTTCAGTGTGGTACCACATTACTACGTTGCCCAAACCAGAAAAAGGCCAGGATCTGGCCAACAAGTATGCGAAAAATGAGAAAGTACGAAGCTAGATGAGGGCAAATCCCAGATCTAACTAAGATATAACCGGCGTTATCCTCAAAAATATTAATCGCAACCTGGTTTAATTGACTGTTTCGGTGTGGTACCGCATTACTACGTGATCCAAACCAGAAAAACCACTAGATCTGGCCAACAAGTTTGCGAAAAACGACGAAGTATGAGCCAGATGATTGCAAATACCAGAACTAACCCAGACATAACCGGCGCTATCCTCCAAAATATTAATCGCAACCAGGTTTAATTGACTGTTTCGGTGTGGTACCGCACTACTACGTGATGCAAGCCTGAAAAAGCCCTGGATCTGGCCAACAAGTATCCGAAAAATGCGAAAGTACGTGCCAGATGAGGGCAAATACCAGACCTAACCCTGACATAACCGGCGTTATCCTCTAAAATAATAATCGCAACCAGGATTAATTGACTGTTTCGGTATGGAACCATATTACTACAAGATCCGAATCAGAAAAAGCGCTGGATCTGGCCAACAGGTATGCGAAAAACGCGAAAGTATGAGCCAGATGATTGCTAATACCAGAACTAACCCAGACATAACCAGAGTTTTCCTCTAAAATACTAATCGGAACAAGCTTTTATTGGCTGTTTCAGTGTGGTACCGCATTACTACGTGATCCAAACCTGGAAAAGGCCAGGATCTGGCCAACAAGTATGCGAAAAATGCGAAAGTACGAGCCAGATGAGGGTAAATACCAGACCTAACCCAGACATAACCGGCGTTATCCTCTAAAATATTAATAGCAACCAGGTTTAATTGACTGTTTCGGTGTGGTACCGCATTACTACGTGATCCAAACCTGGAAAAGGCCAGGATCTGGCCAACAAGTATGCGAAAAATGCGAAAGTACGAGCCAGATGAGGGTAAATACCAGACCTAACCCAGACATAACCGGCGTTATCCTCTAAAATATTAATCGCAACCAGGCTTAATTGACTGTTTCAGTGTAGTACCACATTACTACGTGGTCCAAGTCCGAAAAAGGCCAAGATCTGACCAACAAGTATACGCAAATGCAAAAGTATGAGCCAGTGCGGGGCAAATCCCAGACCTAACCGAGACATAACCGGCGTTATCCTCTAAAATATTAATCGCAATCAGGTTTAATTGACTGTTTCGGTGTGGTACCGCATTACTACGTGATCCAAACCAGAATAAACCCAGGATCTGGCCATCAAGTATGCGAAATACGTGAACATACGAGCCAGATGAGGTCAAATACCAGACCTAACACAGACATAACCGGCGTTATCCTTTAAAGTGTTAACTGCAACCAGGTTTAATTGACTGTCTCGGTGTGGTACCGCATTACTACGTGATCCAAACCAGAAAAAGGCCAAGATCTGGCCAACAAGTATGCGGAAAAGGCTAAAGTACGAGCCAGATGAACGCAAATCCGAGACCTAACTGAGATATAACCGGCGTTATCCTCTAAAATATTAATTGCAACCAGGTTTAATTGACTGTTTCGGTGTGGTACCGCATTACTACGTGATGCAAGCCAGAAAAAGGCAAGGATCTGGCCAACAAGTATGCGAAACATGCGAAAGTATGAGCCAGATGATTGCAAATACCAGAACTAACCCAGACATAACCGGCGTTATCCCCTAAAATATTAATCGCAACCAGGTTTACTCGACTGTTCCGTTGTGGAACCGCATTACTACGGGATCATAACCAGAAAAAACCGAGGATCTGTACAACAAGTATGCGAAAAATGCGAAAGTACGGGCCAGATGAGGGCAAATAACAGACCTAACACAGACATAACCGGCGTTATCCTCTAAAATATTAATCGCAACCAGGTTTAATTGACTGTTTGGGTGTGGTGCCGCATTACTACGTGATCCAAATCAGAAAAAGCATAGGATCTGGCCAGCAAGTATGCGAAAAATGCGAAAGTATGAGCCAGATGAGGGCAAATCCCAGACCTGACCGAGACATAACCGGCGTTATCCTCTAAAATAATAATCGCAACCACGTTTAATTGAATGTTGCGGTGTGGCACCGCATTACTCCGTGATCTAAACCAGAAAACGCCAGGATCAGGCCAACAAGTAAGCGAAAAATGCGAACCTACGAGCCAGATGAGGGCAAATACGAGACCTAACCCAGACATAACCGGCGTTATCCGCTAAAATATTAATCGGAACCAGGTTTAGTTGACTGTTTCAGTGTGGTACCACATTACTACGTGGCCCAAACCAGAAAAAGGCCAGGATCTGGCCAACAAGTATGCGAAAAATGCGAAAGTACGAGCTAGATGAGGGCAAATCCCAGACCTAAACAAGATATAACCGGCGTTATCCTCTAAAATATTAATCGCAACCAGGTTTAATTGACTGTTTCGGTGTGGTATGGCATTACTAGGTGATTCAAACCAGAAAGAGGCCAGGATCTGGCCAACTTGTATGCGAAATATGCGAAAGTATGAGCCAGATGATTGCAAATACCGGAACTAACCCAGACATAACCGGCGTTATCCTCTAAAATACTAATCGGAACCAGCTTTTATTGACTGTTTCAGTGTGGTACCACATTACTACGGGATCCAAACCAGAAAATGCGCAGGATCTGGCCAACAAGTATGTGAAAAATGCGAAAGTACGAGCCAGATGAGGGTAAATACCAGACCTAACTCAGACATAACCGGCGTTATCCTCTAAAATATTAATCGCAACCAGGTTTAATTGACTGTTTCGGTGTGGTACCGCAATACTACGTGATCCAAATGAGAAAAAGGCCAAGATCTGGCCAACAAGTATGCGAAAAATGCGAATGTACGGGCCGGATGAGGGCAAATCCTAGTCCTAACCGAGACATAACCGGCGTTATCCTCTAAAATATTAATCGCAACCAGGTTTAATTGACTGTTTCGGTGTGGTATGGCATTACTAGGTGATTCAAACCAGAAAGAGGCCAGGATCTGACCAACAAGTATACGCAAATGCGAAAGTACGAGCCAGTGGGGGGCAAATCCTAGACCTAACCGAGACATAGCCGGTGTTATCCTTTAAAATATTAATCGCAACCAGGTTTAATTGACTGTTTCGGTATGGTACCGCATTACTACGAGATCCAAACCAGAAAAAACCCAGGATCTGGCCAACAAGTATGCGAAAAACGTGAACATACGAGCCAGATGAGGTCAAATACCAGACCTAACCCAGACAAAACCGGCGTTATCCTCCAAAATATTAATAGCAACCAGGTTTAATTAACTGTCTCCGTGTGGTACTGCATTACTGCGTGATCCAAACCAGAAAAAGCCCAGGATCTTGCCAACAAGTATGCGGAAAAAGCGAAAGTACGAGCCAGATGAGCGCAAATGTCAGACCTAACCGAGACATAACCGGCGTTATCCTCAAAAATATTAATCGCAACCAGGTTTAATTGACTGTTTCGGTGTGGTACCGCAATACTACGTGATCCAAATGAGAAAAAGGCCAAGATCTGGCCAACAAGTATGCGAAAAATGCGAATGTACGGGCCGGATGAGGGCAAATCCTAGTCCTAACCGAGACATAACCGGCGTTATCCTCTAAAATATTAATCTCAACCATGTTAAATTGACTGTTTCGGTGTGGTACCGCATTACTACGTAATCCAATCCAGAAAAACCTCTCGATCTGGCCAACAAGTATGCGAAAAATGCGAAAGTACGGGCCAGAGGAGGGCAAATACCAGACCTAACACAGACATAACCGGCGTTATCCTCTAAAATATTAATCGCAACCAGGTTTAATTGACTGTTTCGGTGTGGTGCCGCATTACTACGTGATCCAAATAAGAAAAAGCATAGGATCTGGCCAGCAAGTATGCGAAAAATGCGTAAGTATGAGCCAGGTGATTGCAAATGCCAGAACTAACCCAGACATAACCAGCGTTATCCTCTAAAATACTAATCGGAACCAGCTTTTATTGACTGTTTCAGTGTGGTACAACATTAATACGGGATCCAAACCAGAAAAAACGCAGGATCTGGCCAACAAGTATGCGAAAAACGTGAGAGTATGAGCCAGATGATTGCAAATACCAGACCTAACCCAGACAAAACCGGCGTTATCCTCTAAAATATTAATAGCAACCAGGTTTAATTGACCGTTTCGGTGTCGTACCGCATTACTACGCGATCCAAACCTGAAAAAAGCCAGGATCTGGCCAACAAATATGCGAAAGATGCGAAAGTACGAGACAGATGAGGGTAAATACCAGACCCAACCCAGACATAACCGGCGTTATCCTCTAAAATATTAATCGCAACCAGGTTTTATTGACTGCTTCAGTGTAGTACCACATTACTACGAGGTCCAAGCCCGAAAAAGGCCAAGATCTTGCCAACACGTATGCTAAAAATGCGAAAGTACGAGCCAGATGGGGGCACATCTCAGACCTAACCGAGACATAATCATCGTTATCCTCTAAAATATTAATCGCAACCAGGTTTAATTGACTGTTTCGGTGTGGAACCACATTACTACGAGATCCTTATCAGAAAAAGCGCTGGATCTGGCCAACAGGTATGCGAAAAACGCGAAAGTATGTGCCAGATGAGGGCAAATACCAGACCTAACCCAGAAATAACCGGCGTTATCCTCTAAAATATTAATTGGAACCAGGTTTAATTGACTGTTTCAGTGTGGTACCACATTACTACGTGGTCCATGCCAGAAAAAGGCCAGGATCTGGCCAACAAGTATGCGATAAATGCGAAAGAACGAGCCAGATGCGGGCAAATCCCAGACCTAACCGAGACATAACCGGCGTTATCCTCTAAAATATTAATCGCAACCAGGTTTAATTGACAGTTTCGGTGTGGTGCCGCATTACTACGTGATCCAAACCAGAAAAAGGCCAGGATCTGGCCAACAAGTATGCGAAAAATGCGAAAGTACGAGCCTGATGAGGGCAAATCCTAGACCTAACCGAGACATAGCCGGCGTTATCCTCTAAGATATTAATGGCAACCAGGTTTAATTGACTGTTTCGGTGTGGAACCATATTACTACGGGATCCAATCCAGAAAAAAGGCGGGATCTGGCCAACAACTATGCGAAAAACGTGAAAGTATGAGTCAGATGATTGCAAATACCAGAACTAACCCAGTCATAACCAGCGTTATCCTCTAAGATATTAATGGCAACCAGGTTTAATTGACTGTTTCGGTGTGGAACCATATTACTACGGGATCCAATCCAGAAAAAAGGCAGGATCTTGCCAACAAGTATGCGAAAAATGCGAAAGTACGAGCCAGATGGCGGCAAATACCAGACCTAGCCCTGACATAACCGGCGTTATCCTCTGAAATATTAATCGCAATCGGGTTTAATTGACTGTTTCGGTGCGGTACCGCATTACTACGTGATCCAAACCAGAAAAACCACTAGAACTGGCCAACAAGTATGCGAAAAACGCGAAAGTATGAGCCAGATGATTGCAAATACCAGAACTAACCCAGACATAACCGGCGCTATCCTCCAAAATATTAATCGCAACCAGGTTTAATTGACTGTTTCGGTGTGGTACCGCACTACTACGTGATGCAAGCCTGAAAAAGCCCTGGATCTGGCCAACAATTATGCGAAAAATGAAACAGTACGAGCCAGATGAGGGCAAATCCCAGACCTAACCAAGGTATAACCAGCGTTATCCTCTGAAATATTAATCGCAACCAGGAATAATTGACTGTTTCGGTATGGAACCATATTACTACGAGATCCAAATCAGAAAAAGCGCTGGATCTGGCCAACAAGTAAGCGAAAAATGCGAACGTACGAGCCAGATGAGGGCAAATACGAGACCTAACCCAGACATAACCGGCGTTATCCGCTAAAATATTAATCGGAACCAGGTTTAATTGACTGTTTCAGTGTGGTTCCACATTACTACGTGGCACAAACCAGAAAAAGGCCAGGATCTGGCCAACAAGAATGCGAAAATTGCTAAAGTACGAGCCAGATGAGGGCAAATCCTAGACCTAACCAAGATATAACCGGCGTTATCCTCTAAAATATTAATCGCAACCAGGTTTAATTGACCGTTTCGGTGTGGTACGGCATTACTACGTGATTCAAACCTGAAAGAGGCCAGGATCTGGCCAACAAGTATGCGAAAAATGCGAAAGTATGAGCCAGATGATTGCAAATACCAGAACTAACCCAGACATAACCGGCGTTATCCTCTAAAATACTAATCGGAACCAGCTTTTATTGACTGTTTCAGTGTGGAACCGCATTACTACGGGATCCAATCCTGAAAAAACGCAGGATCTGGCCAACAAGTATGCGAAAAACGAGGAAGTATGAGCCAGATTATTGCAAATACCAGAACTAACCCAGACATAACCAGCGATATCCTCCAAAATATTAATCGCAACCAGGTTTAATTGACTGTTTCGGTGTGGTACCGCATTACTACGTGATCCAAACCTGGAAAAGGCCAGGATCTGGCCAACAAGTATGCGAAAAATGCGAAAGTACGAGCCAGATTAGGGCAAATACCAGACCTAACACAAACATAACCGGCGTTATCCTCTAAAATATTAATCGCAACCAGGTTTAATTGACTGTTTCGGTATGGAACCATATTACTACGAGATCCAAATCAGAAAAAGCGCTGGATCTGGCCAACAGGTATGCGAAAAACACGAAAGTATGAGCCAGATGATTGCAAATACCAGTACTAATCCAGACATAACCAGCGATATCCTCCAAAATATTAATCGCAACCAGGTTTAATTGACTGTTCCGGTGTGGTACCGCATTACTACGTGATCCAAACCTGGAAAAGGCCAGGATCTGGCCAAGAAGTATGCGAAAAATGCGAAAGTATGAGCCAGATGATAGCAAATACCAGAACTAACCCAGACATAACCGGCATTATCCTCTAAAATACTAATCGGAACCAGCTTTTATTGACTGTTTCAGTGCGGAACCACATTACTACGGGATCCAATCCTGAAAAAACGCAGGATCTGGCCAACAAGTATACGAAAAACGAGGAAGTATGAGCCAGATTATTGCAAATACCAGAACTAATCCAGACATAACCAGCGATATCCTCCAAAATATTAATCGCAACCAGGTTTAATTGACTGTTTCGGTGTGGTACCGCATTACTACGTGATCCAAACCTGGAAAAGGCCAGGATCTGGCCAAGAAGTATGCGAAAAATGCGAAAGTATGAGCCAGATGATAGCAAATACCAGAACTAACCCAGACATAACCGGCGTTATCCTCTAAAATACTAATCGGAACCAGCTTTTATTGACTGTTTCAGTGCGGAACCACATTACTACGGGATCCAATCCTGAAAAAACGCAGGATCTGGCCAACAAGTATACGAAAAACGAGGAAGTATGAGCCAGATTATTGCAAATACCAGAACTAACCCAGACATAACCAGCGTTATCCTCCAAAATATTAATCGCAACCAGGTTTAATTGACTGTCTCGGTGTGGTACCGCATTACTGCGTGATCCAAACCAGAAAAAGCCCAGGATCTTGCCAACAAGTATGCCAAAAATGCGAAAGTACGAGCCAGATGGTGGCAAATACCAGACCTAACCCTGACATAACCGGCGTTATCCTCTACAATATTAATCGCAGCCAGGTTTAATTGACTGTTTCGGTGTGGTACCGCATTACTACGTGATCTAAACCAGAAAAAGCCAGGATCAGGCCAACAAGTAAGCGAAAAATGCGAACGTACGAGCCAGATGACTGCAAATACCAGAACTAACCCAGACATAACCGGCGCGATCCTCCAAAATATTAATCGCAACCAGGTTTAATTGACTGTTTCGGTGTGGTACCACATTACTACGTGATCCAAACCAGACAAAGCCCAGGATATGGCCAACAAGTATGCGAAATAAGCAAGAGTACGAGCCAGATGAGGGCAAATCCCAGACCTGAAAGAGACATAGCCGGCGTTATCCTCTAAGATAATAATCGCAACCACGTTTAATTGACTGTTTCGGTGCGGTACCGCATTACTACGTGATCTAAACCAGAAAAAGCCAGGATCAGGCCAACAAGTAAGCGAAAAATGCGAACGTACGAGCCAGATGAGGGCAAATACCAGACCTAACCCTGACATAACCGGCGTTATCCTTTAAAATATTAATCGCAACCAGGTTTAATTGACTGTTTCGCTGTGGTCCCACATTACTACGTGATCCAAACCAGACAAAGCCCAGGATCTTGCCAACAAGTATGCGAAAAATGCGAAAGTACGAGCCAGATGATGGCAAATACCAGACCTAACCCTGACATAACCGGCGTTATCCTCTAAAATATTAATCGCAACCAGGATTAATTGACTGTTTCGGTGTGGTACCGCACTACTACGTGATGCAAGCCTGAAAAAGCCCTGGATCTGGCCAACAAGTATGCGAAAAATGCGAAAGTACGTGCCAGATGAGGGCAAATACCAGACCTAACCCTGACATAACCGGCGTTATCCTTTAAACTATTAATCGCAACCAGGTTTAATTGACTGTTTCGGTGTGGTACCGCACTACTACGTGATGCAAGCCTGAAAAAGCCCTGGATCTGGCCAACAAGTAAGCGAAAAATGCGAAAGTACGTGCCAGATGAGGGCAAATACCAGACCTTACCCTGACATAACCGGCGTTATCCTCTAAAATAATAATCGCAACCAGGATTAATTGACTGTTTCGGTATGGAACCACATTACTACGAGATCTAAATCAGAAAAAGCGCTGGATCTGGCCAACAGGTATGCGAAAAGCGCGAAAGTATGAGCCAGATGATTGCAAATACCAGAACTAACCCAGACATAACCGGCGCGATGCTCCAAAATATTAATCGCAACCAGGTTTAATTGACTGTTTCGGTGTGGTACCACATTACTATGTGATCCAAACCAGACAAAGCTCAGGATATGGCCAAGAAGTATGCGAAATAAGCGAAAGTACGAGCCAGATGAGGGCAAATCCCAGACCTGACCGAGACATAACCGGCGTTATCCTCTAAGATAATAATCGCAACCACGTTTAATTGACTGTTGCGGTGTGGTACCGCATTACTACGTGATCTAAACCAGAAAAAGCCAGGAACAGGCCAACAAGTAAGCGAAAAATGCGAACGTACGAGCCAGATGAGGGCAAATACCAGACCTTACCCTGACATAACCGGCGTTATCCTCTAAAATAATAATCGCAACCAGGATTAATTGACTGTTTCGGTATGGAACCATATTACTACGAGATCCAAATCAGAAAAGGCGCCGGATCTGGCCAACAGGTATGCGAAAAACGCGAAAGTATGAGCCAGATGATTGCAAATACCAGAACTAACCCAGACATAACCGGCGCGATCCTCCAAAATATTAATCGCAACCAGGTTTAATTGACTGTTTCGGTGTGGTACCACATTACTACGTGATCAAAACCAGAAAGAGGCCAGGATCTGGCCAACAAGTATGCGAAAAATGCGAACGTACGAGCCAGATGAGGGCAAATCCTAGACCGAACCAAGATATAACCGGCGTTTTCCTCTAAAATGTTAGTCGCAACCAGGTTTAATTGACTGTTTCGGTGTGGTACGGCATTACTACGTGATACAAACCAGAAAGAGGCCAGGATCTGGCCAACAAGTATGCGAAAAATGCGAAAGTGTGAGCCAGATGATTGCAAATACCAGAACTAACCCAGACATAACCGGCGTTATCCTCTAAAATACTAATCGGAACCAGCTTTTATTCACTGTTTCAGTGTGGAACCACATTACTACGGGATCCAATCCTGAAAAAACGCAGGATCTGGCCAACAAGTATGCGAAAAACGAGGAAGTATGAGCCAGATTATCGCAAATACCAGAACTAACCCAGACATAACCAGCGTTATCCTCCAAAAAATTAATCGCAACCTGGTTTAATTGACTGTTTCGGTGTAGTACCGCACTACTACGTGATGCAAGCCTGAAAAAGCCCTGGATCTTGCCAACAAGTATGCGAAAAATGCGAAAGTATGAGCCAGATGATTGCAAATACCAGAACTAACCCAGACATAACCGGCGTTATCCTCTAAAATACTAATCGGAACCAGCTTTTATTGACTGTTTCAGTGTGGAACCGCATTACTACGGGCTCCAATCCTGAAAAAACGCAGGATCTGGCCAACAAGTATGCGAAAAACGAGGAAGTATGAGCCAGATTATTGCAAATACCAGAACTAACCCAGACATAACCAGCGTTATCCTCCAAAATATTAATCGCAACCAGGTTTAATTGACTGTTTCGTTGTGGTACCGCACTACTACGTGATGCAAGCCTGAAAAAGCCCTTGATCTGGCCAACAAGTATGCGAAAAATGCGAAAGTACGTGCCAGATGAGGGCAAATACCAGACCTAACCCAGACATAACCGTCGTTATCCTCTAAAGTATTAATCGCAACCAGGTTTAATTGACTGTTTCGGTGTGGTACCACATTACTACGTGGTCCAAGCCCGAAAAAGGCCAATATCTGACCAACGAGTATACGCAAATGCGAAATTACGAGCCAGTGGGGGGCATATCCCAGACCTAACCGAGACATAACCGGCGTTATCCTCTAAAATATTAATCGCAACCAGGTTTAATTGACTGTTCCGGTGTGGTACCGCATTACTACGTGATGCAAGCCTGAAAAAGCCCAGGATCTGGCCAACAAGTATGCGAAAAACGTGAACATACGAGCTAGATGAGAGCAAATCCCAGACCTAACCGAGACATAACCGGCGTTATCCTCTAAAATATTAATCTCAACCATGTTTCATTGACTGTTTCGGTGTGGTACAGCATTACTGCGTGATCGAAACCAGAAAAAGCCCAGGATCACGCCAACAAGTATGTGACAAATGCGAAAGTACGAGCCAGATGAGCGCAAATCCCAGAACTAACCTAGACATATCCAGCGTTATCCTCTAAGATACTAACCCGAACCAGCTTTTATTGACTGTTTCGGTGTGGTACCGCACTACTACGTGATGCAAGCCTGAAAAAGCCCACGATCTGGCCAACAAGTATGCGAAAAAAGTGAACATACGAGCTAGATGAGAGCAAATCCCAGACCTAACCGAGACATAACCGGCGTTATCCTCTAAAATATTAATCTCAATCATGTTTCATTGACTGTTTCGGTGTGGTACCGCATTACTACGTGATCCAATCCAGAAAAACCCCTCGATCTGGCCAACAAGTATGCGAAAAATGCGAAAGAACGGGCCAGATGAGGGCAAATACCAGACCTAACACAGACATAACCGGCGTTATCCTCTAAAATATTAATCGCAACCAGGTTTAATTGACTGTCTCGGTGTGGTACCGCACTACTACGTGATGCAAGCCTGAAAAAGCCCTGGATCTGGCCAACAAGTATGCGAAAAATGCGAAAGTACGTGCCAGATGAGGGCAAATACCAGACCTAACCCTGACATAACCGGCGTTATCCTTTAAAATATTAATCGCAACCAGGTTTAAGTGACTGTCTCGGTGTGGTACCGCATTACTGCGTGATCCAAACCAGAAAAAGCCCAGGATCATGCCAACAAGTATGCGAAAAATGCAAAAGTACGAGCCAGATGAGGGCAAATACAAGACCTAACCCTGACATAACCGGCGTTATCCTCTAAAATATTAATCGCAACCAGGTTTAATTGACTGTTTCGGTGTGGTACCGCACTACTACGTGATGCACGCCTGAAAAAGCCCTGGATCTGGCCAACAAGTATGCGAAAAATGCGAAAGTACGTGCCAGATGAGGGCAAATACCAGAACTAACCCAGACATAACCGGCGTTATCCTCTAAAATACTAATCGGAACCAGATTTTATTGACTGTTTCAGTGTGGAACCACATTACTACGGGATCCAATCCTGAAAAAACGCAGGATCTGGCCAACAAGTATGCGAAAAACGAGGAAGTATGAGCCAGATTATTGCAAATACCAGAACTAACCCAGCCATAACCAGCGTTATCCTTTAAAATATTAATCGCAACCAGGTTTAATTGAATGTTTCGGTGTAGTACCGCACTACTACGTGATGCAAGCCTGATAAAGCCCTGGATCTTGCCAACAAGTATGCGAAAAATGCGAAAGTACGAGCCAGATGATGGCAAATACCAGACCTAACCCTGACATAACCGGCGTTATCCTCTAAGATACTAATCGGAACCAGCTTTTATTGACTGTTTCGGTGTGGTACCGCACTACTACGTGATGCAAGCCTGAAAAAGCCCAGGATCTGGCCAACAAGTATGCGAAAAACGTGAACACACGAGCTAGATGAGAGCAAATCCCAGACCTAACCGAGACAAAACCGGCGTTATCCTCTAAAATATTAATCTCAACCATGTTTCATTGACTGTTTCGGTGTGGTACCGCATTACTACGTGATCCAATCCAGAAAAACCCCTCGATCTGGCCAACAAGTATGCGAAAAATGCGAAAGAACGGGCCAGATGAGGGCAAATACCAGACCTAACACAGACATAACCGGCGTTATCCACTAAAATATTAATCGCAACCAGGTTTAATTGACTGTCTCGGTGTGGTACCGCATTACTGCGTGATCCAAACCAGAAAAAGCCCAGGATCTTGCCAACAAGTATGCGAAAAATGCGAAAGTACGTGCCAGATGAGGGCAAATACCAGACCTAACCCTGACATAACCGGCGTTATCCTTTAAAATATTAATCGCAACCAGGTTTAATTGACTGTTTCGTTGCGGTACCGTATTACTACGTGATCCAAACCAGAAAAACCACTTGATCTGGCCATCAAGTATGCGAAAAACCAGGAAGTATGAGCGAGATGATTGCAAATACCAGAACTAACCCCGACATAACCGGCGCTATCCTTTAAAATATTAATCGCAACCAGGTTTAATTGACTGTCTCGGTGTGGTACCGCACTACTACGTGATGCAAGCCTGAAAAAGCCCTGGATCTGGCCAACAAGTATGCGAAAAATGCGAAAGTACGTGCCAGATGAGGGCAAATACCAGACCTAACCCTGACATAACCGGCGTTATCCTTTAAAATATTAATCGCAACCAGGTTTAATTGACTGTCTCGGTGTGGTACCGCATTACTGCGTGATCCAAACCAGAAAAAGCCCAGGATCTTGCCAACAAGTATGCGAAAAATGCGAAAGTACGAGCCAGATGAGGGCAAATACCAGACCTTACCCAGACATAACCGGGGTTATCCTCTAAAATATTAATCGCAACCAGGTTTAATTGACTGTTTCGGTGTGGTACCGCACTACTACGTGATGCAAGCCTGAAAAAGCCCTGGATCTGGCCAACAAGTATGCGAAAAATGCGAAAGTACGTGCCAGATGAGGGCAAATACCAGACCTAACCCTGACATAACCGGCGTTATCCTTTAAAATATTAATCGCAACCAGGTTTAATTGACTGTTTCGTTGCGGTACCGTATTACTACGTGATCCAAACCAGAAAAACCACTTGATCTGGCCATCAAGTATGCGAAAAACGAGGAAGTATGAGCGAGATGATTGCAAATACCAGAACTAACCCCGACATAACCGGCGCTATCATCCAAAATATTAATCGCAACCAGGTTTAATTGACTGTTTCGGTGTGGTACCGCACTACTACGTGATGCAAGCCTGAAAAAGCCCTGGATCTGGCCAACAAGTATGCGAAAAATGCGAAAGTACGTGCCAGATGAGGGCAAATACCAGACGAAACCCTGACATAACCGGCGTTATCCTTTAAAATATTAATCGCAACCAGGTTTAATTCACTGTTTCGGTATGGAACCATATTACTACGAGATCCAAATCAGAAAAAGCGCTGGATCTGGCCAACAGGTATGCGAAAAACGAGGAAGTATGAGCGAGATGATTGCAAATACCAGAACTAACCCCGACATAACCGGCGCTATCCTCCAAAATATTAATCGCAACCAGGTTTAATTGACTGTTTCGGTGTGGTACCGCACTACTACGTGATGCAAGCCTGAAAAAGCCCTGGATCTGGCCAACAAGTATGCGAAAAATGCGAAAGTACGTGCCAGATGAGGGCAAATACCAGACCTAACCCTGACATAACCGGCGTTATCCTTTAAAATATTAATCGCAACCAGGTTTAATTGACTGTCTCGGTGTGGTACTGCATTACTGCGTGATCCAAACCAGAAAAAGCCCAGGATCCTGCCAACAAGTATGCGAAAAATGCGAAAGTACGAGCCAGATGAGGGCAAATACCAGACCTAACCCAGACATAACCAGCGTTATCCTCTAAAATATTAATCGCAACCAGGTTTAATTGACTGTTTCGGTATGGAACCATATTACTACGAGATCCAAATCAGAAAAAGCGCTGGATCTGGCCAACAGGTATGCGAAAAACGCGAAAGTATGAGCCAGATGATTGCAAATACCAGAACTAACCCAGACATAACCGGCGTTATCCTTTAAAATATGAATCGCAACCAGGTTCAATTGACTGTCTCGGTGTGGTACCGCATTACTGCGTGATCCAAACCAGAAAAAGCCCAGGATCTTGCCAACAAGTATGCGAAAAATGCGAAAGTACGAGCCAGATGATGGCAAATACCAGACCTAACCCTGTCATAACCGGCGTTATCCTCTAAGATATTAATCGCAACCAGGTTTAATTGACTGTTTCGGTGTGGTACCGCATTACTGCGTGATCCAAACCAGAAAAAGCCCAGGATCTTGCCAACAAGTATGCGAAAAATGCGAAAGTACGAGCCAGATGATGGCAAATACCAGACCTAACCCTGACATAACCGGCGTTATCCTCTAAAATATTAATCGCAACCAGGTTTAATTGACTGTTTCGGTGTGGTACCGCACTACTACGTGATGCAAGCCTGAAAAAGCCCTGGATCTGGCCAACAAGTATGCGAAAAATGCGAAAGTACGTGCCAGATGAGGGCAAATACCAGACCAAACCCTGACATAACCGGCGTTATCCTTTAAAATATTAATCGCAACCAGGTTTAATTGACTGTTTCGGTATGGAACCATATTACTACGAGATCCAAATCAGAAAAAGCGCTGGATCTGGCCAACAGGTATGCGAAAAACGCGAAAGTATGAGCCAGATGATTGCAAATACCAGAACTAACCCAGACATAACCGGCGCGATCCTCCAAAGTATTAATCGCAACCAGGTTTAATTGTCTGTTTCGGTGTGGTACCGCACTACTATGTGATGCAAGCCTGAAAAAGCCCTGGATCTGACCAACAAGTATGCGAAAAATGCGAAAGTACGTGCCAGATGAGGGCAAATACCAGACCTTACCCTGACATAACCGGCGTTATCCTCTAAAATAATAATCGCAAGCAGGATTAATTGACTGTTTCGGTATGGAACCATTTTACTACGTGATCCAAACCAGAAAAACCACTTCATCTGGCCAACAAGTATGCGAAAAACGAGGAAGTATGAGCGAGATGATTGCAAATACCAGAACTAACCCCGACATAACCGGCGCTATCCTCCAAAATATTAATCGCAACCAGGATTAATTGACTGTTCCGGTGAGGTACCGCACTACTACGTGATGCAAGCCCGAAAAAGCCCTGGATCTTGCCAACAAGTATGCGAAAAATGCGAAAGTACGTGCCAGATGAGGGCAAATACCAGACCTAACCCTGACATAACCGGCGTTATCCTTTAAAATATTAATCGCAACCAGGTTTAATTGACTGTCTCGGTGTGGTACCGCATTACTGCGTGATCCAAACCAGAAAAAGCCCAGGATCTTGCCAACAAGTATGCGAAAAATGCGAAAGTACGAGCCAGATGATGACAAATACCAGACCTAACCCTGACATAACCGGCGTTATCCTTTAAAATAATAATCGCAACCAGGTTTAATTGACTGTCTCGGTGTGGTACCGCATTACTGCGTGATCCAAACCAGAAAAAGCCCGGGATCTTGCCAACAAGTATGCGAAAAATGCGAAAGTACGAGCCAGATGATGGCAAATACCAGACCTAACCCTGACATAACCGGCGTTATCCTCTAAAATATTAATCGCAACCAGGTTTAATTGTCTGTTTCGGTGTGGTACCGCACTACTACGTGATGCAAGCACGAAAAAGCCCTGGATCTGGCCAACAAGTATGCGAAAAATGCGAAAGTACGTGCCAGATGAAGGCAAATACCAGACCTTACCCTGACATAACCGGCGTTATCCTCTAAAATAATAATCGCAACCAGGATTAATTGACTGTTTCGGTATGGAACCATATTACTACGAAATCCAAATCAGAAAAAGCGCTGCATCTGGCCAACAGGTATGCGAAAAACGCGAAAGTATGGGCCAGATGATTGCAAATACCAGAACTAACCCAGACATAACCGGCGCGATCCTCCAAAATATTAATCGCAACCAGGTTTAATTGACTGTTTCGGTGTGGTACCACATTACTACGTGATCCAAACCAGACAAAGCCCAGGATATGGCCAACAAGTATGCGAAATAAGCGAAAGTACTAGCCAGATGAGGCAAATCCCAGACCTGACCGAGACATAACCGGCGTTATCCTCTAAGATAATAATCGCAACCGCGTTTAATTGACTGTTGCGGTGTGGTACCGCATTACTACGTGATCTAAACCAGAAAAAGCCAGGATCAGGCCAACAAGTAAGCGAAAAATGCGAACGTACGAGCCAGATGAGGGCAAATCCTAGACCGAACCAAGATATAACCGGCGTTATCCTCTAAAATGTTAGTCGCAACCAGGTTTAATTGACTGTTTCGGTGTGTTACGGCATTACTACGTGATACAAACCAGAAAGAGGCCAGGATCTGGCCAACAAGTATGCGAAAAATGCGAAAGTATGAGCCAGATGATTGCAAATACCAGAACTAACCCAGACATAACCGGCGTTATCCTCTAAAATACTAACCGGAACCAGCTTTTATTGACTGTTTCAGTGTGGTACCACATTACTACGGGATCCAAACCAGAAAAAACGCAGGATCTGGCCAACAAGTATGCGAAAAACGTGAAAGTATGAGCCAGATGATTGCAAATACCAGACCTAACCCAGACAAAACCGGCGTTATCCTCTAAAATATTAATAGCAACCAGGTTTAATTGACTGTTTCGGTGTGGTACCACATTACTACGTCGTCCAAGCCCGAAAAAGGCCAAGGTCTGACCAACGAGTATACGCAAATGCGAAAGTACGAGCCAGTGGGGGGCATATCCCAGACCTAACCGAGACATAACCAGCGTTATCCTCTAAAATATTAATCGCAACCGGGCTTAATTGACTGTCTCGGTATGGTACCGCATTACTGCGTGATCCAAACCAGAAAAAGCCCAGGATCATGCCAACAAGTATGCGAAGTATGCGAAAGTACGAGCCAGATGAGCGCAAATCCCAGAACTAACCTAGACATAACCAGCGTTATCCTCTAAGATACTAATCGCAACCAGGTTTAATTGACCGTTTCGGTGTGGAACCACATTACTACGGGATCCAATCCTGAAAAAACGCAGGATCTGGCCAACAAGTATGCGAAAAACGCGGAAGTATGAGCCAGATTATTGCAAATTGCAGAACTAACCCAGACATAACCAGCGTTATCCTCCAAAATATTAATCGCAACCATGTTTAATTGACTGTTTCGGTGTAGTACCGCACTACTACGTGATGCAAGCCTGAAAAAGCTCTGGATCTGGCCAACAAGTATGCGAAAAATGCGAAAGTACGTGCCAGATGAGGGCAAATACCAGAACTAACCCTGACATAACCGGCGTTATCCTTTAAAATATTAATCACAACCAGGTTTAATTGACTGTCTCGGTGTGGTACCGCATTACTGCGTGATCCAAACCAGAAAAAGCCCAGGATCTTGCCAACAAGTATGCGAAAAATGCGAAAGTACGATCCAGATGATGGCAAATACCAGACCTAACCCTGACATAACCGGCGTTATCCTCTAAAATATTAATCGCAACCAGGTTTAATTGACTGTTTCGGTGTGGTACCGCACTACTACGTGATGCAAGCCTGAAAAAGCCCTGGATCTGGCCAACAAGTATGCGAAAAATGCGAAAGTACGTGCCAGATGAGGGCAAATACCAGACCAAACCCTGACATAACCGGCGTTATCCTTTAAAATATTAATCGCAACCAGGTTTAATTGACTGTTTCGGTATGGAACCATATTACTACGAGATCCAAATCAGAAAAAGCGCTGGCTCTGGCCAACAGGTATGCGAAAAACGCGAAAGTATGAGCCAGATGATTGCAAATACCAGAACTAACCCAGACATAACCGGCGCGATCCTCCAAAATATTAATCGCAACCAGGTTTAATTGTCTGTTTCGGTGTGGTTCCGCACTACTACGTGATGCAAGCCTGAAAAAGCCCTGGATCTGGCCAACAAGTATGCGAAAAATGCGAAAGTACGTGCCAGATGAGGGCAAATACCAGACCTTACCCTGACATAACCGGCGTTATCCTCTAAAATAATAATCGCAACCAGGATTAATTGACTGTTTCGGTATGGAACCATATTACTACGAGATCCAAATCAGAAAAAGCGCTGGATCTGGCCAACAGGTATGCGAAAAACGCGAAAGTATGAGCCAGATGATTGCAAATACCAGAACTAACCCAGACATAACCGCCGCGATCCTCCAAAATATTAATCGCAACCAGGTTTAATTGACTGTTTCGGTGTGGTACCACATTACTACGTGATCCAAACCAGACAAAGCCCAGGATATGGCCAACGAGTATGCGAAATAAGCGAAAGTACGAGCCAGATGAGGCAAATCCCAGACCTGACCGAGACATAACCGGCGTTATCCTCTATGATAATAATCGCAACCACGTTTAATTGACTGTTGCGGTGTGGTACCGCATTACTACGTGATCTAAACCAGAAAAAGCCAGGATCAGGCCAACAAGTAAGCGAAAAATGCGAACGTACGAGCCAGATGAGGGCAAATCCTAGACCGAACCAAGATATAACCGGCGTTATCCTCTAAAATGTTAGTCGCAACCAGGTTTAATTGACTGTTTCGGTGTGGTACGGCATTACTACGTGATACAAACCAGAAAGAGGCCAGGATCTGGCCAACAAGTATGCGAAAAATGCGAAAGTACGAGCCAGATGAGGGCAAATACCAGACCTAACCCTGACATAACCGGCGTTGTTTTTTTGAAATATTAATCGCAACCAGGTTTAATTGACTGTTTCGTAGCGGTACCGTATTACTACGTGATCCAAACCAGAAAAACCACTTGATCTGGCCAACAAGTATGCGAAAAACGAGGAAGTATGAGCGAGATGATTGCAAATACCAGAACTAACCCCGACATAACCGGCGCTATCCTCCAAAATATTAATCGCAACCAGGCTTAATTGACTGTTTCGGTGTGGTACCGCACTACTACGTGATGCAAGCCTGAAAAAGCCCTCGATCTGGCCAACAAGTATGCGAAAAATGCGAAAGTACGTGCCAGATGAGGGCAAATACCAGACCTAACCCTGACATAACCGGCGTTATCCTTTAAAATATTAATCGCAACCAGGTTTAATTGACTGTCTCGGTGTGATACCGCATTACTGCGTGATCCAAACCAGAAAAAGCCCAGGATCTTGCCAACAAGTATGCGAAAAATGCGAAAGTACGAGCCAGATGATGACAAATACCAGACCTAACCCTGACATAACCGGCATTATCCTTTAAAATATTAATCGCAACCAGGTTTAATTGACTGTCTCGGTGTGGTACCGCATTACTGCGTGATCCAAACCAGAAAAAGCCCAGGATCTTGCCAACAAGTATGCGAAAAATGCGAAAGTACGAGCCAGATGATGGCAAATACCAGACCTAACCCTGACATAACCGGCGTTATCCTCTAAAATATTAATCGCAACCAGGTTTAATTGACTGTTTCGGTGTGGTACCGCATTACTGCGTGATCCAAACCAGAAAAAGCCCAGGATCTTGCCAACAAGTATGCGAAAAATGCGAAAGTACGAGCCAGATGATGGCAAATACCAGACCTAACCCTGACATAACCGGCGTTATCCTCTAAAATATTAATCGCAACCAGGTTTAATTGACTGTTTCGGTGTGGTACCGCATTACTGCGTGATCCAAACCAGAAAAAGCCCAGGATCTTGCCAACAAGTATGCGAAAAACGAGGAAGTATGAGCGAGATGATTGCAAATACCAAAACTAACCCCGACATAACCGGCGCTGTCCTCCAAAATATTAATCGCAACCAGGTTTAATTGACTGTTTCGGAGTGGTACCACACTACTACGTGATGCTAGCCTGAAAAAGCTCTGGATCTGGCCAACAAGTATGCGAAGAATGCGAAAGTACGAGCCAGATGAGGGCAAATACCAGACCTAACCCTGACATAACCGGCGTTATCCTCTAAAATATTAATCGCAACCAGGTTTAATTGACTGTTTCGGTGTCGTACCGCACTACTACGTGATGCAAGCCTGAAAAAGCCCTGGATCTGGCCAACAAGTATGCGAAAAATGCGAAAGTACGTGCCAGATGAGGGCAAATACCAGACCTAACCCTGACATAACCGGCGTTGTCCTTTAAAATATTAATCGCAACCAGGTTTAATTGACTGTTTCGTAGCGGTACCGTATTACTACGTGATCCAAACCAGAAAAACCACTTGATCTGGCCAACAAGTATGCAAAAACGAGGAAGTATGAGCGAGATGATTGCAAATACCAGAACTAACCCCGACATAACCGGCGCTATCCTCCAAAATATTAATCGCAACCAGGCTTAATTGACTGTTTCGGTGTGGTACCGCACTACTACGTGATGCAAGCCTGAAAAAGCCCTGGATCTGGCCAACAAGTATGCGAAAAATGCGAAAGTACGTGCCAGATGAGGGCAAATACCAGACCTAACCCTGACATAACCGGCGTTATCCTTTAAAATATTAATCGCAACCAGGTTTAATTGACTGTCTCGGTGTGATACCGCATTACTGCGTGATCCAAACCAGAAAAAGCCCAGGATCTTGCCAACAAGTATGCGAAAAATGCGAAAGTACGAGCCAGATGATGACAAATACCAGACCTAACCCTGACATAACCGGCATTATCCTTTAAAATATTAATCGCAACCAGGTTTAATTGACTGTCTCGGTGTGGTACCGCATTACTGCGTGATCCAAACCAGAAAAAGCCCAGGATCTTGCCAACAATTATGCGAAAAATGCGAAAGTACGAGCCAGATGATGGCAAATACCAGACCTAACCCTGACATAACCGGCGTTATCCTCTAAAATATTAATCGCAACCAGGTTTAATTGACTGTTTCGGTGTGGTACCGCATTACTGCGTGATCCAAACCAGAAAAAGCCCAGGATCTTGCCAACAAGTATGCGAAAAACGAGGAAGTATGAGCGAGATGATTGCAAATACCAGAACTAACCCCGACATAACCGGCGCTGTCCTCCAAAATATTAATCGCAACCAGGTTTAATTGACTGTTTCGGTGTGGTACCACACTACTACGTGATGCTAGCCTGAAAAAGCCCTGGATCTGGCCAACAAGTATGCGAAAAATGCGAAAGTACGAGCCAGATGAGGGCAAATACCAGACCTAACCCTGACATAACCGGCGTTATCCTCTAAAATATTAATCGCAACCAGGTTTAATTGACTGTTTCGGTGTCGTACCGCACTACTACGTGATGCAAGCCTGAAAAAGCCCTGGATCTGGCCAACAAGTATGCGAAAAATGCGAAAGTACGTGCCAGATGAGGGCAAATACCAGACCTAACCCTGACATAACCGGTGTTGTCCTTTAAAATATTAATCGCAACCAGGTTTAATTGACTGTTTCGTAGCGGTACCGTATTACTACGTGATCCAAACCAGAAAAACCACTTGATCTGGCCAACAAGTATGCGAAAAACGGGGAAGTATGAGCGAGATGATTGCAAATACCAGAACTAACCCCGACATAACCGGCGCTATCCTCCAAAATATTAATCGCAACCAGGCTTAATTGACTGTTTCGGTGTGGTACCGCACTACTACGTGATGCAAGCCTGAAAAAGCCCTCGATCTGGCCAACAAGTATGCGAAAAATGCGAAAGTACGTGCCAGATGAGGGCAAATACCAGACCTAACCCTGACATAACCGGCGTTATCCTTTAAAATATTAATCACAACCAGGTTTAATTGACTGTCTCGGTGTGATACCGCATTACTGCGTGATCCAAACCAGAAAAAGCCCAGGATCTTGCCAACAAGTATGCGAAAAATGCGAAAGTACGAGCCAGATGATGACAAATACCAGACCTAACCCTGACATAACCGGCATTATCCTTTAAAATATTAATCGCAACCAGGTTTAATTGACTGTCTCGGTGTGGTACCGCATTACTGCGTGATCCAAACCAGAAAAAGCCCAGGATCTTGCCAACAAGTATGCGAAAAATGCGAAAGTACGAGCCAGATGATGGCAAATACCAGACCTAACCCTGACATAACCGGCGTTATCCTCTAAAATATTAATCGCAACCAGGTTTAATTGACTGTTTCGGTATGGAACCATATTACTACGAGATCCAAATCAGAAAAAGCGCTGGATCTGGCCAAAAGGTATGCGAAAAACGCGAAAGTATGAGCCAGATGATTGCAAATACCAGAACTAACCCAGACATAACCGGCGCGATCCTCCAAAATATTAATCGCAACCAGGTTTAATTGACTGTTTCGGTGTGGTACCACATTACTACGTGATCCAAACCAGACAAAGCCCAGGATATGGCCAACAAGTATGCGAAATAAGCGAAAGTACGAGCCAGATGAGGCAAATCCCAGACCTGACCGAGACGTAACCGGCGTTATCCTCTAAGATAATAATCGCAACCACGTTTAATTGACTGTTGCGGTGTGGTACCGCATTACTACGTGATCTAAACCAGAAAAAGCCAGGATCAGGCCAACAAGTAAGCGAAAAATGCGAACGTACGAGCCAGATGAGGGCAAATCCTAGACCGAACCAAGATATAACCGGCGTTATCCTCTAAAATGTTAGTCGCAACCAGGTTTAATTGACTGTTTCGGTGTGGTACGGCATTACTACGTGATCCAAACCAGAAAAAGCCCAGGATCATGCCAACAAGTATGCGAAGAACGCGAAAGTACGTGCCAGATGAGGGTAAATACCAGAACTAACCCTGACATAACCGGCGTTATCCTTTAAAATATTAATCGCAACCAGGTTTAATTGACTGTTTCGGTATGGAACCATATTACTACGAGATCCAAATCAGAAAAAGCGCTGGATCTGGCCAACAGGTATGCGAAAAACGCGAAAGTATGAGCCAGATGATTGCAAATACCAGAACTAACCCAGACATAACCGGCGTTATCCTTTAAAATATGAATCGCAACCAGGTTTAATTGACTGTCTCGGTGTGGTACCGCATTACTGCGTGATCCAAACCAGAAGAAGCCCAGGATCTTGCCAACAAGTATGCGAAAAATGCGAAAGTACGAGCCAGATGATGGCAAATACCAGACCTAACCCTGACATAACCGGCGTTATCCTCTAAAATATTAATCGCAACCAGGTTTAATTGACTGTTTCGGTGTGGTAACGCACTACTACGTGATGCAAGCCTGAAAAAGCCCTGGATCTGGCCAACAAGTATGCGAAAAATGCGAAAGTACGTGCCAGATGAGGGCAAATAC
The DNA here is from genome assembly GCF_051014445.1 of Colletes latitarsis. NCBI lineage: Eukaryota > Metazoa > Arthropoda > Insecta > Hymenoptera > Colletidae > Colletes > Colletes latitarsis. Next base: position 1,462,182 of record NW_027488368.1, on the reverse strand, counting down.
CAGACCAAACCCTGACATAACCGGCGTTATCCTTTAAAATATTAATCGCAACCAGGTTTAATTGACTGTTTCGGTATGGAACCATATTACTACGAGATCCAAATCAGAAAAAGCGCTGGATCTGGCCAACAGGTATGCGAAAAACGCGAAAGTATGAGCCAGATGATTGCAAATACCAGAACTAACCCAGACATAACCGGCGCGATCCTCCAAAATATTAATCGCAACCAGGTTTAATTGACTGTTTCGGTGTGGTACCACATTACTACGTGATCCAAACCAGACAAAGCCCAGGATATGGCCAACGAGTATGCGAAATAAGCGAAAGTACGAGCCAGATGAGGCAAATCCCAGACCTGACCGAGACATAACCGGCGTTATCCTCTAAGATAATAATCGCAACCACGTTTAATTGACTGTTGCGGTGTGGTACCGCATTACTGCGTGATCCAAACCAGAAGAAGCCCAGGATCTTGCCAACAAGTATGCGAAAAATGCGAAAGTACGAGCCAGATGATGGCAAATACCAGACCTAACCCTGACATAACCGGCGTTATCCTCTAAAATATTAATCGCAACCAGGTTTAATTGACTGTTTCGGTGTGGTAACGCACTACTACGTGATGCAAGCCTGAAAAAGCCCTGGATCTGGCCAAAAAGTATGCGAAAAATGCGAAAGAACGTGCCAGATGAGGGCAAATACAAGACCTAACCCTGACATAACCGGCGTTATCCTTTAAAATATTAATCGCAACCAGGTTTAATTGACTGTTTCGTTGCGGTACCGTATTACTACGTGATCCAAACCAGAAAAACCACTTGATCTGGCCAACAAGTATGCGAAAAACGAGGAAGTATGAGCGAGACGATTGCAAATACCAGAACTAACCCCGACATAACCGGCGCTATCCTCCAAAATATTAATCGCAACCAGGCTTAATTGACTGTTTCGGTGTGGTACCGCACTACTACGTGATGCAAGCCTGAAAAAGCCCTCGATCTGGCCAACAAGTATGCGAAAAATGCGAAAGTACGTGCCAGATGAGGGCAAATACCAGACCTAACCCTGACATAACCTGCGTTATCCTTTAAAATATTAATCGCAACCAGGTTTAATTGACTGTCTCGGTGTGATACCGCATTACTGCGTGATCCAAACCAGAAAAAGCCCAGGATCTTGCCAACAAGTATGCGAAAAATGCGAAAGTATGAGCCAGATGATGACAAATACCAGACCTAACCCTGACATAACCGGCATTATCCTTTAAAATATTAATCGCAACCAGGTTTAATTGACTGTCTCGGTGTGGTACCGCATTACTGCGTGATCCAAACCAGAAAAAGCCCAGGATCTTGCCAACAAGTATGCGAAAAATGCGAAAGTACGAGCCAGATGATGGCAAATACCAGACCTAACCCTGACATAACCGGCGTTATCCTCTAAAATATTAATCGAAACCAGGTTTAATTGACTGTTTCGGTGTGGTACCGCATTACTGCGTGATCCAAACCAGAAAAAGCCCAGGATCTTGCCAACAAGTATGCGAAAAATGCGAAAGTACGAGCCAGATGATGGCAAATACCAGACCTAACGCTGACATAACCGGCGTTATCCTCTAAAATATTAATCGCAACCAGGTTTAATTGACTGTTTCGGTGTGGTACCGCATTACTGCGTGATCCAAACCAGAAAAAGCCCAGGATCTTGCCAACAAGTATGCGAAAAACGAGGAAGTATGAGCGAGATGATTGCAAATACCAGAACTAACCCCGACATAACCGGCGCTGTCCTCCAAAATATTAATCGCAACCAGGTTTAATTGACTGTTTCGGTGTGGTACCACACTACTACGTGATGCTAGCCTGAAAAAGCCCTGGATCTGGCCAACAAGTATGTGAAAAATGCGAAAGTACGAGCCAGATGAGGGCAAATACCAGACCTAACCCTGACATAACCGGCGTTATCCTCTAAAATATTAATCGCAACCAGGTTTAATTGACTGTTTCGGTGTCGTACCGCACTACTACGTGATGCAAGCCTGAAAAAGCCCTGGATCTGGCCAACAAGTATGCGAAAAATGCGAAAGTACGTGCCAGATGAGGGCAAATACCAGACCTAACCCTGACATAACCGGCGTTGTCCTTTAAAATATTAATCGCAACCAGGTTTAATTGACTGTTTCGTAGCGGTACCGTATTACTACGTGATCCAAACCAGAAAAACCACTTGATCTGGCCAACAAGTATGCGAAAAACGGGGAAGTATGAGCGAGATGATTGCAAATACCAGAACTAACCCCGACATAACCGGCGCTATCCTCCAAAATATTAATCGCAACCAGGCTTAATTGACTGTTTCGGTGTGGTACCGCACTACTACGTGATGCAAGCCTGAAAAAGCCCTCGATCTGGCCAACAAGTATGCGAAAAATGCGAAAGTACGTGCCAGATGAGGGCAAATACCAGACCTAACCCTGACATAACCGGCGTTATCCTTTAAAATATTAATCGCAACCAGGTTTAATTGACTGTCTCGGTGTGATACCGCATTACTGCGTGATCCAAACCAGAAAAAGCCCAGGATCTTGCCAACAAGTATGCGAAAAATGCGAAAGTACGAGCCAGATGATGACAAATACCAGACCTAACCCTGACATAACCGGCATTATCCTTTAAAATATTAATCGCAACCAGGTTTAATTGACTGTCTCGGTGTGGTACCGCATTACTGCGTGATCCAAACCAGAAAAAGCCCAGGATCTTGCCAACAAGTATGCGAAAAATGCGAAAGTACGAGCCAGATGATGGCAAATACCAGACCTAACCCTGACATAACCGGCGTTATCCTCTAAAATATTAATCGCAACCAGGTTTAATTGACTGTTTCGGTATGGAACCATATTACTACGAGATCCAAATCAGAAAAAGCGCTGGATCTGGCCAAAAGGTATGCGAAAAACGCGAAAGTATGAGCCAGATGATTGCAAATACCAGAACTAACCCAGACATAACCGGCGCGATCCTCCAAAATATTAATCGCAACCAGGTTTAATTGACTGTTTCGGTGTGGTACCACATTACTACGTGATCCAAACCAGACAAAGCCCAGGATATGGCCAACAAGTATGCGAAATAAGCGAAAGTACGAGCCAGATGAGGCAAATCCCAGACCTGACCGAGACGTAACCGGCGTTATCCTCTAAGATAATAATCGCAACCACGTTTAATTGACTGTTGCGGTGTGGTACCGCATTACTACGTGATCTAAACCAGAAAAAGCCAGGATCAGGCCAACAAGTAAGCGAAAAATGCGAACGTACGAGCCAGATGAGGGCAAATCCTAGACCGAACCAAGATATAACCGGCGTTATCCTCTAAAATGTTAGTCGCAACCAGGTTTAATTGACTGTTTCGGTGTGGTACGGCATTACTACGTGATACAAACCAGAAAGGGGCCAGGATCTGGCCAACAAGTATGCGAAAAATGCGAAAGTATGAGCCAGATGATTGCAAATACCAGACCTAACCCAGACAAAACCGGCGTTATCCTCTAAAATATTAATAGCAACCAGGTTTAATTGCCTGTTTCGGTGTGGTACCACATTACTAGGTGGTCCAAGCCCGAAAAAGGCCAAGGTCTGACCAACGAGTATACGCAAATGCGAAAGTACGAGCCAGTGGGGGGCATATCCCAGACCTAACCGAGACATAACCGGCGTTATCCTCTAAAATATTAATCGCAACTGGGCTTAATTGACTGTCTCGGTATGGTACTGCATTACTGCGTGATCCAAACCAGAAAAAGCCCAGGATCATGCCAACAAGTATGCGAAGAACGCGAAAGTACGTGCCAGATGAGGGCAAATACCAGAACTAACCCTGACATAACCGGCGTTATCCTTTAAAATATTAATCGCAACCAGGTTTAATTGACTGTTTCGGTATGGAACCATATTACTACGAGATCCAAATCAGAAAAAGCGCTGGATCTGGCCAACAGGTATGCGAAAAACGCGAAAGTATGAGCCAGATGATTGCAAATACCAGAACTAACCCAGACATAACCGGCGTTATCCTTTAAAATATGAATCGCAACCAGGTTTAATTGACTGTCTCGGTGTGGTACCGCATTACTGCGTGATCCAAACCAGAAGAAGCCCAGGATCTTGCCAACAAGTATGCGAAAAATGCGAAAGTACGAGCCAGATGATGGCAAATACCAGACCTAACCCTGACATAACCGGCGTTATCCTCTAAAATATTAATCGCAACCAGGTTTAATTGACTGTTTCGGTGTGGTAACGCACTACTACGTGATGCAAGCCTGAAAAAGCCCTGGATCTGGCCAACAAGTATGCGAAAAATGCGAAAGTACGTGCCAGATGAGGGCAAATACCAGACCAAACCCTGACATAACCGGCGTTATCCTTTAAAATATTAATCGCAACCAGGTTTAATTGACTGTTTCGGTATGGAACCATATTACTACGAGATCCAAATCAGAAAAAGCGCTGGATCTGGCCAACAGGTATGCGAAAAACGCGAAAGTATGAGCCAGATGATTGCAAATACCAGAACTAACCCAGACATAACCGGCGCGATCCTCCAAAATATTAATCGCAACCAGGTTTAATTGACTGTTTCGGTGTGGTACCACATTACTACGTGATCCAAACCAGACAAAGCCCAGGATATGGCCAACGAGTATGCGAAATAAGCGAAAGTACGAGCCAGATGAGGCAAATCCCAGACCTGACCGAGACATAACCGGCGTTATCCTCTAAGATAATAATCGCAACCACGTTTAATTGACTGTTGCGGTGTGGTACCGCATTACTGCGTGATCCAAACCAGAAGAAGCCCAGGATCTTGCCAACAAGTATGCGAAAAATGCGAAAGTACGAGCCAGATGATGGCAAATACCAGACCTAACCCTGACATAACCGGCGTTATCCTCTAAAATATTAATCGCAACCAGGTTTAATTGACTGTTTCGGTGTGGTAACGCACTACTACGTGATGCAAGCCTGAAAAAGCCCTGAATCTGGCCAAAAAGTATGCGAAAAATGCGAAAGAACGTGCCAGATGAGGGCAAATACAAGACCTAACCCTGACATAACCGGCGTTATCCTTTAAAATATTAATCGCAACCAGGTTTAATTGACTGTTTCGTTGCGGTACCGTATTACTACGTGATCCAAACCAGAAAAACCACTTGATCTGGCCAACAAGTATGCGAAAAACGAGGAAGTATGAGCGAGACGATTGCAAATACCAGAACTAACCCCGACATAACCGGCGCTATCCTCCAAAATATTAATCGCAACCAGGCTTAATTGACTGTTTCGGTGTGGTACCGCACTACTACGTGATGCAAGCCTGAAAAAGCCCTCGATCTGGCCAACAAGTATGCGAAAAATGCGAAAGTACGTGCCAGATGAGGGCAAATACCAGACCTAACCCTGACATAACCGGCGTTATCCTTTAAAATATTAATCGCAACCAGGTTTAATTGACTGTCTCGGTGTGATACCGCATTACTGCGTGATCCAAACCAGAAAAAGCCCAGGATCTTGCCAACAAGTATGCGAAAAATGCGAAAGTACGAGCCAGATGATGACAAATACCAGACCTAACCCTGACATAACCGGCATTATCCTTTAAAATATTAATCGCAACCAGGTTTAATTGACTGTCTCGGTGTGGTACCGCATTACTGCGTGATCCAAACCAGAAAAAGCCCAGGATCTTGCCAACAAGTATGCGAAAAATGCGAAAGTACGAGCCAGATGATGGCAAATACCAGACCTAACCCTGACATAACCGGCGTTATCCTCTAAAATATTAATCGAAACCAGGTTTAATTGACTGTTTCGGTGTGGTACCGCATTACTGCGTGATCCAAACCAGAAAAAGCCCAGGATCTTGCCAACAAGTATGCGAAAAATGCGAAAGTAGGAGCCAGATGATGGCAAATACCAGACCTAACGCTGACATAACCGGCGTTATCCTCTAAAATATTAATCGCAACCAGGTTTAATTGACTGTTTCGGTGTGGTACCGCATTACTGCGTGATCCAAACCAGAAAAAGCCCAGGATCTTGCCAACAAGTATGCGAAAAAGGAGGAAGTATGAGCGAGATGATTGCAAATACCAAAACTAACCCCGACATAACCGGCGCTGTCCTCCAAAATATTAAATGCAACCAGGTTTAATTGACTGTTTCGGTGTGGTACCACACTACTACGTGATGCTAGCCTGAAAAAGCCCTGGATCTGGCCAACAAGTATGCGAAAAATGCGAAAGTACGAGCCAGATGAGGGCAAATACCAGACCTAACCCTGACATATCCGGCGTTATCCTCTAAAATATTAATCGCAACCAGGTTTAATTGACTGTTTCGGTGTCGTACCGCACTACTACGTGATGCAAGCCTGAAAAAGCCCTGGATCTGGCCAACAAGTATGCGAAAAATGCGAAAGTACGTGCCAGATGAGGGCAAATACCAGACCTAACCCTGACATAACCGGCGTTGTCCTTTAAAATATTAATCGCAACCAGGTTTAATTGACTGTTTCGTAGCGGTACCGTATTACTACGTGATCCAAACCAGAAAAACCACTTGATCTGGCCAACAAGTATGCGAAAAACGAGGAAGTATGAGCGAGATGATTGCAAATACCAGAACTAACCCCGACATAACCGGCGCTATCCTCCAAAATATTAATCGCAACCAGGCTTAATTGACTGTTTCGGTGTGGTACCGCACTACTACGTGATGCAAGCCTGAAAAAGCCCTGGATCTGGCCAACAAGTATGCGAAAAATGCGAAAGTACGTGCCAGATGAGGGCAAATACCAGACCTAACCCTGACATAACCGGCGTTATCCTTTAAAATATTAATCGCAACCAGGTTTAATTGACTGTCTCGGTGTGATACCGCATTACTGCGTGATCCAAACCAGAAAAAGCCCAGGATCTTGCCAACAAGTATGCGAAAAATGCGAAAGTACGAGCCAGATGATGACAAATACCAGACCTAACCCTGACATAACCGGCATTATCCTTTAAAATATTAATCGCAACCAGGTTTAATTGACTGTCTCGGTGTGGTACCGCATTACTGCGTGATCCAAACCAGAAAAAGCCCAGGATCTTGCCAACAAGTATGCGAAAAATGCGAAAGTACGAGCCAGATGATGGCAAATACCAGACCTAACCCTGACATAACCGGCGTTATCCTCTAAAATATTAATCGCAACCAGGTTTAATTGACTGTTTCGGTGTGGTCCGCATTACTGCGTGATCCAAACCAGAAAAAGCCCAGGATCTTGCCAACAAGTATGCGAAAAACGAGGAAGTATGAGCGAGATGATTGCAAATACCAGAACTAACCCCGACATAACCGGCGTTATCCTTTAAAATATTAATCGCGACCAGGTTTAATTGACTGTCTCGGTGTGATACCGCATTACTGCGTGATCCAAACCAGAAAAAGCCCAGGATCTTGCCAACAAGTATGCGAAAAATGCGAAAGTACGAGCCAGATGATGACAAATACCAGACCTAACCCTGACATAACCGGCATTATCCTTTAAAATATTAATCGCAACCAGGTTTAATTGACTGTCTCGGTGTGGTACCGCATTACTGCGTGATCCAAACCAGAAAAAGCCCAGGATCTTGCCAACAAGTATGCGAAAAATGCGAAAGTACGAGCCAGATGATGGCAAATACCAGACCTAACCCTGACATAACCGGCGTTATCCTCTAAAATATTAATCGCAACCAGGTTTAATTGACTGTTTCGGTGTGGTACCGCACTACTGCGTGATGCAAGCCTGAAAAAGCCCTGGATCTGGCCAACAAGTATGCGAAAAATGCGAAAGTACGTGCCAGATGAGGGCAAATACCAGACCAAACCCTGACATAACCGGCGTTATCCTTTAAAATATTAATCGCAACCAGGTTTAATTGACTGTTTCGGTATGGAACCATATTACTACGAGATCCAAATCAGAAAAAGCGCTGGATCTGGCCAAAAGGTATGCGAAAAACGCGAAAGTATGAGCCAGATGATTGCAAATACCAGAACTAACCCAGACATAACCGGCGCGATCCTCCAAAATATTAATCGCAACCAGGTTTAATTGACTGTTTCGGTGTGGTACCACATTACTACGTGATCCAAACCAGACAAAGCCCAGGATATGGCCAACAAGTATGCGAAATAAGCGAAAGTACGAGCCAGATGAGGCAAATCCCAGACCTGACCGAGACGTAACCGGCGTTATCCTCTAAGATAATAATCGCAACCACGTTTAATTGACTGTTGCGGTGTGGTACCGCATTACTACGTGATCTAAACCAGAAAAAGCCAGGATCAGTCCAACAAGTAAGCGAAAAATGCGAACGTACGAGCCAGATGAGGGCAAATCCTAGACCGAACCAAGATATAACCGGCGTTATCCTGTAAAATGTTAGTCGCAACCAGGTTTAATTGACTGTTTCGGTGTGGTACGGCATTACTACGTGATACAAACCAGAAAGGGGCCAGGATCTGGCCAACAAGTATGCGAAAAATGCGAAAGTATGAGCCAGATGATTGCAAATACCAGAACTAACCCAGACAAAACCGGCGTTATCCTCTAAAATATTAATAGCAACCAGGTTTAATTGCCTGTTTCGGTGTGGTACCACATTACTAGGTGGTCCAAGCCCGAAAAAGGCCAAGGTCTGACCAACGAGTATACGCAAATGCGAAAGTACGAGCCAGTGGGGGGCATATCCCAGACATAACCTAGACATAACCGGCGTTATCCTCTAAAATATTAATCGCAACTGGGCTTAATTGACTGTCTCGGTATGGTACTGCATTACTGCGTGATCCAAACCAGAAAAAGCCCAGGATCATGCCAACATGTATGCGAAGAACGCGAAAGTACGTGCCAGATGAGGGCAAATACCAGAACTAACCCTGACATAACCGGCGTTATCCTTTAAAATATTAATCGCAACCAGGTTTAATTGACTGTTTCGGTATGGAACCATATTACTACGAGATCCAAATCAGAAAAAGCGCTGGATCTGGCCAACAGGTATGCGAAAAACGCGAAAGCATGAGCCAGATGATTGCAAATACCAGAACTAACCCAGACATAACCGGCGTTATCCTTTAAAATATGAATCGCAACCAGGTTTAATTGACTGTCTCGGTGTGGTACCGCATTACTGCGTGATCCAAACCAGAAAAAGCCCAGGATCTTGCCAACAAGTATGCGAAAAATGCGAAAGTACGAGCCAGATGATGGCAAATACCAGACCTAACCCTGACATAACCGGCGTTATCCTCTAAAATATTAATCGCAACCAGGTTTAATTGACTGTTTCGGTGTGGTACCGCACTACTACGTGATGCAAGCCTGAAAAAGCCCTGGATCTGGCCAAAAAGTATGCGAAAAATGCGAAAGTACGTGCCAGATGAGGGCAAATACAAGACCTAACCCCGACATAACCGGCGTTATCCTTTAAAATATTAATCGCAACCAGGTTTAATTGACTGTTTCGTTGCGGTACCGTATTACTACGTGATCCAAACCATAAAAACCACTTGATCTGGCCAACAAGTATGCGAAAAACGAGGAAGTATGAGCGAGATGATTGCAAATACCAGAACTAACCCCGACATAACCGGCGCTATCCTCCAAAATATTAATCGCAACCAGGTTTAATTGACTGTTTCGGTGTGGTACCGCACTACTACGTGATGCAAGCCTGAAAAAGCCCTGGATCTGGCCAAAAAGTATGCGAAAAATGCGAAAGTACGTGCCAGATGAGGGCAAATACAAGACCTAACCCTGACATAACCGGCGTTATCCTTTAAAATATTAATCGCAACCAGGTTTAATTGACTGTTTCGTTGCGGTACCGTATTACTACGTGATCCAAACCAGAAAAACCACTTGATCTGGCCAACAAGTATGCGAAAAACGAGGAAGTATGAGCGAGACGATTGCAAATACCAGAACTAACCCCGACATAACCGGCGCTGTCCTCCAAAATATTAATCGCAACCAGGTTTAATTGACTGTTTCGGTGTGGTACCGCACTACTACGTGATGCAAGCCTGAAAAAGCCCTGGATCTGGCCAACAAGTATGCGAAAAATGCGAAAGTACGTGCCAGATGAGGGCAAATACCAGACCTAACCCTGACATAACCGGCGTTATCCTTTAAAATATTAATCGCAACCAGGTTTAATTGACTGTCTCGGTGTGGTACCGCATTACTGCGTGATCCAAACCAGAAAAAGCCCAGGATCTTGCCAACAAGTATGCGAAAAATGCGAAAGTACGAGCCAGATGATGACAAATACCAGACGTAACCCTGACATAACCGGCGTTATCCTTTAAAATATTAATCGCAACCAGGTTTAATTGACTGTCTCGGTGTGGTACCGCATTACTGCCTGATCCAAATCAGAAAAAGCCCAGGATCTTGCCACAAGTATGCGAAAAATGCGAAAGTACGAGCCAGATGATGGCAAATACCAGACCTAACCCTGACATAACCGGCGTTATCCTGTAAAATATTAATCGCAACCAGGTTTAATTGACTGTTTCGGTGTGGTACCGCACTACTACGTGATGCAAGCCTGAAAAAGCCCTGGATCTGGCCAACAAGTATGCGAAAAATGCGAAAGTACGTGCCAGATGAGGGCAAATACCAGACCTTACCCTGACATAACCGGCGTTATCCTCTAAAATAATAATCGCAACCAGGATTAATTGACTGTTTCGGTATGGAACCATATTACTACGAAATCCAAATCAGAAAAAGCGCTGGATCTGGCCAACAGGTATGCGAAAAACGCGAAAGTATGAGCCAGATGATTGCAAATACCAGAACTAACCCAGACATATCCGGCGCGATCCTCCAAAATATTAATCGCAACCAGGTTTAATTGACTGTTTCGGTGTGGTACCACATTACTACGTGATCCAAACCAGACAAAGCCCAGGATATGGCCAACAAGTATGCCAAATAAGCGAAAGTACGAGGCAGATGAGGCAAATCCCAGAACTGACCGAGACATAACCGGCGTTATCCTCTAAGATAATAATCGTAACCACGTTTAATTGACAGTTGCGGTGTGGTACCGCATTACTACGTGATCTAAACCAGAAACAGCCAGGATCAGGCCAACAAGTAAGCGAAAATTGCGAACGTACGAGCCAGATGAGGGCAAATCCTAGACCGAACCAAGATATAACCGGCGTTATCCTTTAAAATATGAATCGCAACCAGGTTTAATTGACTGTCTCGGTGTGGTACCGCATTACTGCGTGATCCAAACCAGAAAAAGCCCAGGATCTTGCCAACAAGTATGCGAAAAATGCGAAAGTACGAGCCAGATGATGGCAAATACCAGACCTAACCCTGACATAACCGGCGTTATCCTCTAAAATATTAATCGCAACCAGGTTTAATTGACTGTTTCGGTGTGGTACCGCATTACTGCGTGATCCAAACCAGAAAAAGCCCTGGATCTTGCCAACAAGTATGCGAAAAACGAGGAAGTATGAGCGAGATGATTGCAAATACCAGAACTAACCCCGACATAACCGGCGCTGTCCTCCAAAATATTAATCGCAACCTGGTTTAATTGACTCTTTCGGTGTGGTACCACACTACTACGTGATGCAAGCCTGAAAAAGCCCTGGATCTGGCCAACAAGTATGCGAAAAATGCGAAAGTACGAGCCAGATGAGGGCAAATACCAGACCTAACCCTGACATAACCGGCGTTATCCTCTAAAATATTAATCGCAACCAGGTTTAATTGACTGTTTCGGTGTCGTACCGCACTACTACGTGATGCAAGCCTGAAAGAGCCCTGGATCTGGCCAACAAGTATGCGAAAAATGCGATAGTACGTGCCAGATGAGGGCAAATACCAGACCTAACCCTGACATAACCGGCGTTATCCTTTAAAATATTAAACGCAACCAGGTTTAATTGACTGTTTCGTTGCGGTACCGTATTACTACGTGATCCAAACCAGAAAAACCACTTGATCTGGCCAACAAGTATGCGAAAAACGAGGAAGTATGAGCGAGATGATTGCAAATACCAGAACTAACCCCGACATAACCGGCGCTATCCTCCAAAATATTAATCGCAACCAGGTTTAATTGACTGTTTCGGTGTGGTACCGCACTACTACGTGATGCAAGCCTGAAAAAGCCCTGGATCTGGCCAACAAGTATGCGAAAAATGCGAAAGTACGTGCCAGATGAGGGCAAATACCAGACCTAACCCTGACATAACCGGCGTTATCCTTTAAAATATTAATCGCAACCAGGTTTAATTGACTGTCTCGGTGTGGTACCGCATTACTGCGTGATCCAAACCAGAAAGAGCCCAGGATCTTGCCAACAAGTATGCGAAAAATGCGAAAGTACGAGCCAGATGATGACAAATACCAGACCTAACCCTGACATAACCGGCGTTATCCTTTAAAATATTAATCGCAACCAGGTTTAATTGACTGTCTCGGTGTGGTACCGCATTACTGCGTGATCCAAACCAGAAAAAGCCCAGGATCTTGCCAACAAGTATGCGAAAAATGCGAAAGTACGAGCCAGATGATGGCAAATACCAGACCTAACCCTGACATAACCGGCGTTATCCTCTAAAATATTAATCGCAACCAGGTTTAATTGACTGTTTCGGTGTGGTACCGCACTACTACGTGATGCAAGCCTGAAAAAGCCCTGGATCTGGCCAACAAGTATGCGAAAAATGCGAAAGTACGTGCCAGATGAGGGCAAATACCAGACCAAACCCTGACATAACCGGCGTTATCCTTTAAAATATTAATCGCAACCAGGTTTAATTGGCTGTTTCGGTATGGAACCATATTACTACGAGATCCAAATCAGAAAAAGCGCTGGATCTGGCCAACAGGTATGCGAAAAACGCGAAAGTATGAGCCAGATGATTGCAAATACCAGAACTAACCCAGACATAACCGGCGCGATCCTCCAAAATATTAATCGCAACCAGGTTTAATTGTCTGTTTCGGTGTGGTACCGCACTACTACGTGATGCAAGCCTGAAAAAGCCCTGGATCTGGCCAACAAGTATGCGAAAAATGCGAAAGTACGTGCCAGATGAGGGCAAATCCTAGACCGAACCAAGATATAACCGGCGTTATCCTCTAAAATGTTAGTCGCAACCAGGTTTAATTGACTGTTTCGGTGTGGTACGGCATTACTACGTGATACAAACCAGAAAGAGGCCAGGATCTGGCCAACAAGTATGCGAAAAATGCGAAAGTACGAGCCAGATGATGGCAAATACCAGAACTAACCCAGACATAACCGGCGTTATCCTTTAAAATATGAATCGCAACCAGGTTTAATTGACTGTCTCGGTGTGGTACCGCATTACTACGTGATCCAAACCAGACAAAGCCCGGGATATGGCCAACGAGTATGCGAAATAAGCGAAAGTACGAGCCAGATGAGGCAAATCCCAGACCTGACCGAGACATAACCGGCGTTATCCTCTAAGATAATAATCGCAACCACGTTTAATTGACTGTTGCGGTGTGGTACCGCATTACTACGTGATCTAAACCAGAAAGAGCCAGGATCAGGCCAACAAGTAAGCGAAAAATGCGAACGTACGAGCCAGATGAGGGCAAATCCTAGACCGAACCAAGATATAACCGGCGTTATCCTCTAAAATGTTAGTCGCAACCAGGTTTAATTGACTGTTTCGGTGTGGTACGGCATTACTACGAGATACAAACCAGAAAGAGGCCAGGATCTGGCCAACAAGTATGCGAAAAATGCGAAAGTACGAGCCAGATGATGGCAAATACCAGACCTAACCCTGACATAACCGGCGTTATCCTCTAAAATATTAATCGCAACCAGGTTTAATTGACTGTTTCGGTATGGAACCATATTACTACGAGATCCAAATCAGAAAAAGCGCTGGATCTGGCCAACAGGTATGCGAATAACGCGAAAGTATGAGCCAGATGATTGCAAATACCAAAACTAACCCAGACATAACCGGCGTTATCCTTTAAAATATGAATCGCAACCAGGTTTAATTAACTGTCTCGGTGTGGTACCGCATTACTGCGTGATCCAAACCAGAAAAAGCCCAGGATCTTGCCAACAAGTATGCGAAAAATGCGAAAGTACGAGCCAGATGATGGCAAATACCAGACCTAACCCTGACATAACCGGCGTTATCCTCTAAAATATTAATCGCAACCAGGTTTAATTGACTGTTTCGGTGTGGTACCACACTACTACGTGATGCTAGCCTGAAAAAGCCCTGGATCTGGCCAACAAGTATGCGAAAAATGCAAAAGTACGAGCCAGATGAGGGCAAATACCAGACCTAACCCTGACATAACCGGCGTTATCCTCTAAAATATTAATCGCAACCAGGTTTAATTGACTGTTTCGGTGTCGTACCGCACTACTACGTGATGCAAGCCTGAAAAAGCCCTGGATCTGGCCAACAAGTATGCGAAAAATGCGAAAGTACGTGCCAGATGAGGGCAAATACCAGACCAAACCCTGACATAACCGGCATTATCCTTTAAAATATTAATCGCAACCAGGTTTAATTGACTGATCGTAGCGGTACCGTATTACTACGTGATCCAAACCAGAAAAACCACTTGATCTGGCCAACAAGTATGCGAAAAACGAGGAAGTATGAGCGAGATGATTGCAAATACCAGAACTAACCCCGACATAACCGGCGCTATCCTCCAAAATATTAATCGCAACCAGGCTTAATTGACTGTTTCGGTGTGGTACCGCACTACTACGTGATGCAAGCCTGAAAAAGCCCTGGATCTGGCCAACAAGTATGCGAAAAATGCGAAAGTACGTGCCAGATGAGGGCAAATACCAGACCTAACCCTGACATAACCGGCGTTATCCTTTAAAATATTAATCGCAACCAGGTTTAATTGACTGTCTCGGTGTGATACCGCATTACTGCGTGATCCAAACCAGAAAAAGCCCAGGATCTTGCCAACAAGTATGCGAAAAATGCGAAAGTACGAGCCAGATGATGACAAATACCAGACCTAACCCTGACATAACCGGCATTATCCTTTAAAATATTAATCGCAACCAGGTTTAATTGACTGTCTCGGTGTGGTACCGCATTACTGCGTGATCCAAACCAGAAAAAGCCCAGGATCTTGCCAACAAGTATGCGAAAAATGCGAAGGTACGAGCCAGATGATGGCAAATACCAGACCTAACCCTGACATAACCGGCGTTATCCTCTAAAATATTAATCGCAACCAGGTTTAATTGACTGTTTCGGTGTGGTACCGCACTACTGCGTGATGCAAGCCTGAAAAAGCCCTGGATCTGGCCAACAAGTATGCGAAAAATGCGAAAGTACGTGCCAGATGAGGGCAAATACCAGACCAAACCCTGACATAACCGGCGTTATCCTTTAAAATATTAATCGCAACCAGGTTTAATTGACTGTTTCGGTATGGAACCATATTACTACGAGATCCAAATCAGAAAAAGCGCTGGATCTGGCCAAAAGGTATGCGAAAAACGCGAAAGTATGAGCCAGATGATTGCAAATACCAGAACTAACCCAGACGTAACCGGCGTTATCCTCTAAAATACTAACAGGAACCAGCTTTTATTGACTGTTTCAGTGTGGTACCACATTACTACGGGATCCAAACCAGAAAAAGCCCAGGATCTTGCCAACAAGTATGCGAAAAATGCGAAAGTACGAGCCAGATGATGGCAAATACCAGACCTAACCCTGACATAACCGGCGTTATCCTCCAAAATATTAATCGCAACCAGGTTTAATTGACTGTTTCGGTGTGGTACCACATTACTACGTGATCCAAACCAGACAAAGCCCAGGATATGGCCAACAAGTATGCGAAATAAGCGAAAGTACGAGCCAGATGAGGCAAATCCCAGACCTGACCGAGACGTAACCGGCATTATCCTCTAAGATAATAATCGCAACCACGTTTAATTGACTGTTGCGGTGTGGTACCGCATTACTACGTGATCTAATCCAGAAAAAGCCAGGATCAGGCCAAAAAGTATGCGAAAAATGCGAAAGTACGTGCCAGATGAGGGCAAATACAAGACCTAACCCTGACATAACCGGCGTTATCCTTTAAAATATTAATCGCAACCAGGTTTAATTGACTGTTTCGTTGCGGTACCGTATTACTACGTGATCCAAGCCAGAAAAACCACTTGATCTGGCCAACAAGTATGCGAAAAACGAGGAAGTATGAGCGAGATGATTGCAAATACCAGAACTAACCCCGACATAACCGGCGCTATCCTCCAAAATATTAATCGCAACCAGGTTTAATTGACTGTTTCGGTGTGGTACCGCACTACTACGTGATGCAAGCCTGAAAAAGCCCTGGCTCTGGCCAAAAAGTATGCGAAAAATGCGAAAGTACGTGCCAGATGAGGGCAAATACAAGACCTAACCCTGACATAACCGGCGTTATCCTTTAAAATATTAATCGCAACCAGGTTTAATTGACTGTTTCGTTGCGGTACCGTATTACTACGTGATCCAAACCAGAAAAACCACTTGATCTGGCCATCAAGTATGCGAAAAACGAGGAAGTATGAGCGAGACGATTGCAAATACCAGAACTAACCCCGACATAACCGGCGCTGTCCTCCAAAATATTAATCGCAACCAGGTTTAATTGACTGTTTCGGTGTGGTACCGCACTACTACGTGATGCAAGCCTGAAAAAGCCCTGGATCTGGCCAACAAGTATGCGAAAAATGCGAAAGTACGTGCCAGATGCGGGCAAATACCAGACCTAACCCTGACATAACCGGCGTTATCCTTTAAAATATTAATCGCAACCAGGTTTAATTGACTGTTTCGGTATGGAACCATATTACTACGAGATCCAAATCAGAAAAAGCGCTGGATCTGGCCAACAGGTATGCGAAAAACGCGAAAGTATGAGCCAGATGATTGCAAATACCAGAACTAACCCAGACATAACCGGCGCGATCCTCCAAAATATTAATCGCAACCAGGTTTAATTGTCTGTTTCGGTGTGGTTCCGCACTACTACGTGATGCAAGCCTGAAAAAGCCCTGGATCTGGCCAACAGGTATGCGAAAAATGCGAAAGTACGTGCCAGATGAGGGCAAATACCAGACCTTACCCTGACATAACCGGCGTTATCCTCTAAAATAATAATCGCAACCAGGATTAATTGACTGTTTCGGTATGGAACCATATTACTACGAGATCCAAATCAGAAAAAGCGCTGGATCTGGCCAACAGGTATGCGAAAAACGCGAAAGTATGGGCCAGATGATTGCAAATACCAGAACTAACCCAGACATAACCGGCGCGATCCTCCAAAATATTAATCGCAACCAGGTTTAATTGACTGTTTCGGTGTGGTACCACATTACTACGTGATCCAAACCAGACAAAGCCCAGGATATGGCCAACGAGTATGCGAAATAAGCGAAAGTACGAGCCAGATGAGGCAAATCCCAGACCTGACCGAGACATAACCGGCGTTATCCTCTAAGATAATAATCGCAACCACGTTTAATTGACTGTTGCGGTGTGGTACCGCATTACTACGTGATCTAAACCAGAAAAAGCCAGGATCAGGCCAACAAGTAAGCGAAAAATGCGAACGTACGAGCCAGATGGGGGCAAATCCTAGACCGAACCAAGATATAACCGGCGTTATCCTCTAAAATGTTAGTCGCAACCAGGTTTAATTGACTGTTTCGGTGTGGTACCGCACTACTACGTGATGCAAGCCTGAAAAAGCCCTGGATCTGGCCAACAAGTATGCGAAAAATGCGAAAGTACGAGCCAGATGATGGCAAATACCAGACCTAACCCTGACATAACCGGCGTTATCCTCTAAAATATTAATCGCAACCAGGTTTAATTGACTGTTTCGGTGTGGTACCGCATTACTGCGTGATCCAAACCAGAAAAAGCCCAGGATCTTGCCAACAAGTATGCGAAAAACGAGGAAGTATGAGCGAGATGATTGCAAATACCAAAACTAACCCCGACATAACCGGCGCTGTCCTCCAAAATATTAATCGCAACCAGGTTTAATTGACTGTTTCGGTGTGGTACCACACTACTACGTGATGCTAGCCTGAAAAAGCCCTGGATCTGGCCAACAAGTATGCGAAAAATGCGAAAGTACGAGCCAGATGAGGGCAAATACCAGACCTAACCCTGACATAACCGGCGTTATCCTCTAAAATATTAATCGCAACCAGGTTTAATTGACTGTTTCGGTGTCGTACCGCACTACTACGTGATGCAAGCCTGAAAAAGCCCTGGATCTGGCCAACAAGTATGCGAAAAATG
The DNA here is from genome assembly GCF_051014445.1 of Colletes latitarsis. Classification (NCBI taxonomy): domain Eukaryota; kingdom Metazoa; phylum Arthropoda; class Insecta; order Hymenoptera; family Colletidae; genus Colletes; species Colletes latitarsis. The sequence goes on along the minus strand of NW_027488368.1, from coordinate 1,443,751 downwards.
CGAAAGTACGTGCCAGATGAGGGCAAATACCAGACCTAACCCTGACATAACCGGCGTTGTCCTTTAAAATATTAATCGCAACCAGGTTTAATTGACTGTTTCGTAGCGGTACCGTATTACTACGTGATCCAAACCAGAAAAACCACTTGATCTGGCCAACAAGTATGCGAAAAACGAGGAAGTATGAGCGAGATGATTGCAAATACCAGAACTAACCCCGACATAACCGGCGCTATCCTCCAAAATATTAATCGCAACCAGGCTTAATTGACTGTTTCGGTGTGGTACCGCACTACGACGTGATGCAAGCCTGAAAAAGCCCTGGATCTGGCCAACAAGTATGCGAAAAATGCGAAAGTACGTGCCAGATGAGGGCAAATACCAGACCTAACCCTGACATAACCGGCGTTATCCTTTAAAATATTAATCGCAACCAGGTTTAATTGACTGTCTCGGTGTGATACCGCATTACTGCGTGATCCAAACCAGAAAAAGCCCAGGATCTTGCCAACAAGTATGCGAAAAATGCGAAAGTACGAGCCAGATGATGACAAATACCAGACCTAACCCTGACATAACCGGCATTATCCTTTAAAATATTAATCGCAACCAGGTTTAATTGACTGTCTCGGTGTGGTACCGCATTACTGCGTGATCCAAACCAGAAAAAGCCCAGGATCTTGCCAACAAGTATGCGAAAAATGCGAAAGTACGAGCCAGATGATGGCAAATACCAGACCTAACCCTGACATAACCGGCGTTATCCTCTAAAATATTAATCGCAACCACGTTTAATTGACTGTCTCGGTGTGGTACCGCATTACTGCGTGATCCAAACCAGAAAAAGCCCTGGATCTGGCCAACAAGTATGCGAAAAATGCGAAAGTACGTGCCAGATGAGGGCAAATACCAGACCTAACCCTGACATAACCGGCGTTATCCTTTAAAATATTAATCGCAACCAGGTTTAATTGACTGTCTCGGTGTGATACCGCATTACTGCGTGATCCAAACCAGAAAAAGCCCAGGATCTTGCCAACAAGTATGCGAAAAATGCGAAAGTACGAGCCAGATGATGACAAATACCAGACCTAACCCTGACATAACCGGCATTATCCTTTAAAATATTAATCGCAACCAGGTTTAATTGACTGTTTCGGTATGGAACCATATTACTACGAGATCCAAATCAGAAAAAGCGCTGGATCTGGCCAAAAGGTATGCGAAAAACGCGAAAGTATGAGCCAGATGATTGCAAATACCAGAACTAACCCAGACATAACCGGCGCGATCCTCCAAAATATTAATCGCAACCAGGTTTAATTGACTGTTTCGGTGTGGTACCACATTACTACGTGATCCAAACCAGACAAAGCCCAGGATATGGCCAACAAGTATGCGAAATAAGCGAAAGTACGAGCCAGATGAGGCAAATCCCAGACCTGACCGAGACGTAACCGGCGTTATCCTCTAAGATAATAATCGCAACCACGTTTAATTGACTGTTGCGGTGTGGTACCGCATTACTACGTGATCTAAACCAGAAAAAGCCAGGATCAGGCCAACAAGTAAGCGAAAAATGCGAACGTACGAGCCAGATGAGGGCAAATCCTAGACCGAACCAAGATGTAACCGGCGTTATCCTCTAAAATGTTAGTCGCAACCAGGTTTAATTGACTGTTTCGGTGTGGTACGGCATTACTACGTGATACAAACCAGAAAGGGGCCAGGATCTGGCCAACAAGTATGCGAAAAATGCGAAAGTATGAGCCAGATGATTGCAAATACCAGAACTAACCCAGACATAACCTGCGTTATCCTCTAAAATACTAACCGGAACCAGCTTTTATTGACTGTTTCAGTGTGGTACCACATTACTACGGGATCCAAACTTGAAAAAACGCAGGATCTGGCCAACAAGTATGCGAAGAACGTGAAAGCATGAGCCAGATGATTGCAAATACCAGACCTAACCCAGACAAAACCGGCGTTATCCTCTAAAATATTAATAGCAACCAGGTTTAATTGCCTGTTTCGGTGTGGTACCACATTACTAGGTGGTCCAAGCCCGAAAAAGGCCAAGGTCTGACCAACGAGTATACGCAAATGCGAAAGTACGAGCCAGTGGGGGGCATATCCCAGACCTAACCGAGACATAACCGGCGTTATCCTCTAAAATATTAATCGCAACTGGGCTTAATTGACTGTCTCGGTATGGTACTGCATTACTGCGTGATCCAAACCAGAAAAAGCCCAGGATCATGCCAACAAGTATGCGAAGAACGCGAAAGTACGTGCCAGATGAGGGCAAATACCAGAACTAACCCTGACATAACCGGCGTTATCCTTTAAAATATTAATCGCAACCAGGTTTCATTGACTGTTTCGATATGGAACCATATTACTACGAGATCCAAATCAGAAAAAGCGCTGGATCTGGCCAACAGGTATGCGAAAAACGCGAAAGTATGAGCCAGATGATTGCAAATACCAGAACTAACCCAGACATAACCGGCGTTATCCTTTAAAATATGAATCGCAACCAGGTTTAATTGACTGTCTCGGTGTGGTACCGCATTACTGCGTGATCCAAACCAGAAAAAGCCCAGGATCTTGCCAACAAGTATGCGAAAAATGCGAAAGTACGAGCCAGATGATGGCAAATACCAGACCTAACCCTGACATAACCGGCGTTATCCTCTAAAATATTAATCGCAACCACGTTTAATTGACTCTTTCGGTGTGGTACCGCATTACTGCGTGATCCAAACCAGAAAAAGCCCAGGATCTTGCCAACAAGTATGCGAAAAACGAGGAAGTATGAGCGAGACGATTGCAAATACCAGAACTAACCCCGACATAACCGGCGCTGTCCTCCAAAATATTAATCGCAACCAGGTTTAATTGACTGTTTCGGTGTGGTACCACACTACTACGTGATGCAAGCCTGAAAAAGCCCTGGATCTGGCCAACAAGTATGCGAAAAATGCGAAAGTACGAGCCAGATGAGGGCAAATACCAGACCTAACCCTGACATCACCGGCGTTATCCTCTAAAATATTAATCGCAACCAGGTTTAATTGACTGTTTCGGTGTCGCACCGCACTGCTACGTGATGCAAGCCTGAAAAAGCCCTGGATCTGGCCAAAAAGTATGCGAAAAATGCGAAAGTACGTGCCAGATGAGGGCAAATACAAGACCTAACCCTGACATAACCGGCGTTATCCTTTAAAATATTAATCGCAACCAGGTTTAATTGACTGTTTCGTTGCGGTACCGTATTACTACGTGATCCAAACCAGAAAAACCACTTGATCTGGCCAACAAGTATGCGAAAAACGAGGAAGTATGAGCGAGATGATTGCAAATACCAGAACTAACCCCGACATAACCGGCGCTATCCTCCAAAATATTAATCGCAACCAGGTTTAATTGACTGTTTCGGTGTGGTACCGCACTACTACGTGATGCAAGCCTGAAAAAGCCCTGGATCTGGCCAAAAAGTATGCGAAAAATGCGAAAGTACGTGCCAGATGAGGGCAAATACAAGACCTAACCCTGACATAACCGGCGTTATCCTTTAAAATATTAATCGCAACCAGGTTTAATTGACTGTTTCGTTGCGGTACCGTATTACTACGTGATCCAAACCAGAAAAACCACTTGATCTGGCCAACAAGTATGCGAAAAACGAGGAAGTATGAGCGAGACGATTGCAAATACCAGAACTAACCCCGACATAACCGGCGCTGTCCTCCAAAATATTAATCGCAACCAGGTTTAATTGACTGTTTCGGTGTGGTACCGCACTACTACGTGATGCAAGCCTGAAAAAGCCCTGGATCTGGCCAACAAGTATGCGAAAAATGCGAAAGTACGTGCCAGATGAGGGCAAATACCAGACCTAACCCTGACATAACCGGCGTTATCCTTTAAAATATTAATCGCAACCAGGTTTAATTGACTGTCTCGGTGTGGTACCGCATTACTGCGTGATCCAAACCAGAAAAAGCGCAGGATCTTGCCAACAAGTATGCGAAAAATGCGAAAGTACGAGCCAGATGATGACAAATACCAGACGTAACCCTGACATAACCGGCGTTATCCTTTAAAATATTAATCGCAACCAGGTTTAATTGACTGTCTCGGTGTGGTACCGCATTACTGCCTGATCCAAACCAGAAAAAGCCCAGGATCTTGCCACAAGTATGCGAAAAATGCGAAAGTACGAGCCAGATGATGGCAAATACCAGACCTAACCCTGACATAACCGGCGTTATCCTGTAAAATATTAATCGCAACCAGGTTTAATTGACTGTTTCGGTGTGGTACCGCACTACTACGTGATGCAAGCCTGAAAAAGCCCTGGATCTGGCCAACAAGTATGCGAAAAATGCGAAAGTACGTGCCAGATGAGGGCAAATACCAGACCTTACCCTGACATAACCGGCGTTATCCTCTAAAATAATAATCGCAACCAGGATTAATTGACTGTTTCGGTATGGAACCATATTACTACGAAATCCAAATCAGAAAAAGCGCTGGATCTGGCCAACAGGTATGCGAAAAACGCGAAAGTATGAGCCAGATGATTGCAAATACCAGAACTAACCCAGACATAACCGGCGCGATCCTCCAAAATATTAATCGCAACCAGGTTTAATTGACTGTTTCGGTGTGGTACCACATTACTACGTGATCCAAACCAGACAAAGCCCAGGATATGGCCAACAAGTATGCCAAATAAGCGAAAGTACGAGCCAGATGAGGCAAATCCCAGAACTGACCGAGACATAACCGGCGTTATCCTCTAAGATAATAATCGTAACCACGTTTAATTGACTGTTGCGGTGTGGTACCGCATTACTACGTGATCTAAACCAGAAACAGCCAGGATCAGGCCAACAAGTAAGCGAAAAATGCGAACGTTCGAGCCAGATGAGGGCAAATCCTAGACCGAACCAAGATATAACCGGCGTTATCCTTTAAAATATGAATCGCAACCAGGTTTAATTGACTGTCTCGGTGTGGTACCGCATTACTGCGTGATCCAAACCAGAAAAAGCCCAGGATCTTGCCAACAAGTATGCGAAAAATGCGAAAGTACGAGCCAGATGATGGCAAATACCAGACCTAACCCTGACATAACCGGCGTTATCCTCTAAAATATTAATCGCAACCAGGTTTAATTGACTGTTTCGGTGTGGTTCCGCATTACTGCGTGATCCAAACCAGAAAAAGCCCTGGATCTTGCCAACAAGTATGCGAAAAACGAGGAAGTATGAGCGAGATGATTGCAAATACCAGAACTAACCCCGTCATAACCGGCGCTGTCCTCCAAAATATTAATCGCAACCTGGTTTAATTGACTCTTTCGGTGTGGTACCACACTACTACGTGATGCAAGCCTGAAAAAGCCCTGGATCTGGCCAACAAGTATGCGAAAAATGCGAAGGTACGAGCCAGATGAGGGCAAATACCAGACCTAACCCTGACATAACCGGCGTTATCCTCTAAAATATTAATCGCAACCAGGTTTAATTGACTGTTTCGGTGTCGTACCGCACTACTACGTGATGCAAGCCTGAAAGAGCCCTGGATCTGGCCAACAAGTATGCGAAAAATGCGATAGTACGTGCCAGATGAGGGCAAATACCAGACCTAACCCTGACATAACCGGCGTTATCCTTTAAAATATTAAACGCAACCAGGTTTAATTGACTGTTTCGTTGCGGTACCGTATTACTACGTGATCCAAACCAGAAAAACCACTTGATCTGGCCAACAAGTATGCGAAAAACGAGGAAGTATGAGCGAGATGATTGCAAATACCAGAACTAACCCCGACATAACCGGCGCTATCCTCCAAAATATTAATCGCAACCAGGTTTAATTGACTGTTTCGGTGTGGTACCGCACTACTACGTGATGCAAGCCTGAAAAAGCCCTGGATCTGGCCAACAAGTATGCGAAAAATGCGAAAGTACGTGCCAGATGAGGGCAAATACCAGACCTAACCCTGACATAACCGGCGTTATCCTTTAAAATATTAATCGCAACCAGGTTTAATTGACTGTCTCGGTGTGGTACCGCATTACTGCGTGATCCAAACCAGAAAAAGCCCAGGATCTTGCCAACAAGTATGCGAAAAATGCGAAAGTACGAGCCAGATGATGACAAATACCAGACCTAACCCTGACTTAACCGGCGTTATCCTTTAAAATATTAATCGCAACCAGGTTTAATTGACTGTCTCGGTGTGGTACCGCATTACTGCGTGATCCAAACCAGAAAAAGCCCAGGATCTTGCCAACAAGTATGCGAAAAATGCGAAAGTACGAGCCAGATGATGGCAAATACCAGACCTAACCCTGACATAACCGGCGTTATCCTCTAAAATATTAATCGCAACCAGGTTTAATTGACTGTTTCGGTGTGGTACCGCACTACTACGTGATGCAAGCCTGAAAAAGCCCTGGATCTGGCCAACAAGTATGCGAAAAATGCGAAAGTACGTGCCAGATGAGGGCAAATACCAGACCAAACCCTGACATAACCGGCGTTATCCTTTAAAATATTAATCGCAACCAGGTTTAATTGACTGTTTCGGTATGGAACCATATTACTACGAGATCCAAATCAGAAAAAGCGCTGGATCTGGCCAACAGGTATGCGAAAAACGCGAAAGTATGAGCCAGATGATTGCAAATACCAGAACTAACCCAGACATAACCGGCGCGATCCTCCAAAATATTAATCGCAACCAGGTTTAATTGTCTGTTTCGGTGTGGTACCGCACTACTACGTGATGCAAGCCTGAAAAAGCCCTGGATCTGGCCAACAAGTATGCGAAAAATGCGAAAGTACGTGCCAGATGAGGGCAAATCCTAGACCGAACCAAGATATAACCGGCGTTATCCTCTAAAATGTTAGTCGCAACCAGGTTTAATTGACTGTTTCGGTGTGGTACGGCATTACTACGTGATACAAACCAGAAAGAGGCCAGGATCTGGCCAACAAGTATGCGAAAAATGCGAAAGTACGAGCCAGATGATGGCAAATACCAGAACTAACCCAGACATAACCGGCGTTATCCTTTAAAATATGAATCGCAACCAGGTTTAATTGACTGTCTCGGTGTGGTACCGCATTACTACGTGATCCAAACCAGACAAAGCCCAGGATATGGCCAACGAGTATGCGAAATAAGCGAAAGTACGAGCCAGATGAGGCAAATCCCAGACCTGACCGAGACATAACCGGCGTTATCCTCTAAGATAATAATCGCAACCACGTTTAATTGACTGTTGCGGTGTGGTACCGCATTACTACGTGATCTAAACCAGAAAGAGCCAGGATCAGGCCAACAAGTAAGCGAAAAATGCGAACGTACGAGCCAGATGAGGGCAAATCCTAGACCGAACCAAGATATAACCGGCGTTATCCTCTAAAATGTTAGTCGCAACCAGGTTTAATTGACTGTTTCGGTGTGGTACGGCATTACTACGTGATACAAACCAGAAAGAGGCCAGGATCTGGCCAACAAGTATGCGAAAAATGCGAAAGTACGAGCCAGATGATGGCAAATACCAGACCTAACCCTGACATAACCGGCGTTATCCTCTAAAATATTAATCGCAACCAGGTTTAATTGACTGTTTCGGTGTGGTACCGCATTACTGCGTGATCCAAACCAGAAAAAGCCCAGGATCTTGCCAACAAGTATGCGAAAAATGCGAAAGTACGAGCCAGATGAGGGCAAATACAAGACCTAACCCTGACATAACCGGCGTTATCCTTTAAAATATTAATCGCAACCAGGTTTAATTGACTGTACCGGTATGGAACCATATTACTACGAGATCCAAATCAGAAAAAGCGCTGGATCTGGCCAACAGGTATGCGAATAACGCGAAAGTATGAGCCAGATGATTGCAAATACCAAAACTAACCCAGACATAACCGGCGTTATCCTTTAAAATATGAATCGCAACCAGGTTTAATTAACCGTCTCGGTGTGGTACCGCATTACTGCGTGATCCAAACCAGAAAAAGCCCAGGATCTTGCCAACAAGTATGCGAAAAATGCGAAAGTACTGGCCAGATGATGGCAAATACCAGACCTAACCCTGACATAACCGGCGTTATCCTCTAAAATATTAATCGCAACCAGGTTTAATTGACTGTTTCGGTGTGGTACCGCATAACTGCGTGATCCAAACCAGAAAAAGCCCAGGATCTTGCCAACAAGTATGCGAAAAACGAGGAAGTATGAGCGAGATGATTGCAAATACCAAAACTAACCCCGACATAACCGGCGCTGTCCTCCAAAATATTAATCGCAACCAGGTTTAATTGACTGTTTCGGTGTGGTACCACACTACTACGTGATGCTAGCCTGAAAAAGCCCTGGATCTGGCCAACAAGTATGCGAAAAATGCAAAAGTACGAGCCAGATGAGGGCAAATACCAGACCTAACCCTGACATAACCGGCGTTATCCTCTAAAATATTAATCGCAACCAGGTTTAATTGACTGTTTCGGTGTCGTACCGCACTACTACGTGATGCAAGCCTGAAAAAGCCCTGGATCTGGCCAACAAGTATGCGAAAAATGCGAAAGTACGTGCCAGATGAGGGCAAATACCAGACCTAACCCTGACATAACCGGCGTTGTCCTTTAAAATATTAATCGCAACCAGGTTTAATTGACTGATCGTAGCGGTACCGTATTACTACGTGATCCAAACCAGAAAAACCACTTGATCTGGCCAACAAGTATGCGAAAAACGAGGAAGTATGAGCGAGATGATTGCAAATACCAGAACTAACCCCGACATAACCGGCGCTATCCTCCAAAATATTAATCGCAACCAGGCTTAATTGACTGTTTCGGTGTGGTACCGCACTACTACGTGATGCAAGCCTGAAAAAGCCCTGGATCTGGCCAACAAGTATGCGAAAAATGCGAAAGTACGTGCCAGATGAGGGCAAATACCAGACCTAACCCTGACATAACCGGCGTTATCCTTTAAAATATTAATCGCAACCAGGTTTAATTGACTGTCTCGGTGTGATACCGCATTACTGCGTGATCCAAACCAGAAAAAGCCCAGGATCTTGCCAACAAGTATGCGAAAAATGCGAAAGTACGAGCCAGATGATGACAAATACCAGACCTAACCCTGACATAACCGGCATTATCCTTTAAAATATTAATCGCAACCAGGTTTAATTGACTGTCTCGGTGTGGTACCGCATTACTGCGTGATCCAAACCAGAAAAAGCCCAGGATCTTGCCAACAAGTATGCGAAAAATGCAAAAGTACGAGCCAGATGATGGCAAATACCAGACCTAACCCTGACATAACCGGCGTTATCCTCTAAAATATTAATCGCAACCAGGTTTAATTGACTGTTTCGGTGTGGTACCGCACTACTGCGTGATGCAAGCCTGAAAAAGCCCTGGATCTGGCCAACAAGTATGCGAAAAATGCGAAAGTACGTGCCAGATGAGGGCAAATACCAGACCAAACCCTGACATAACCGGCGTTATCCTTTAAAATATTAATCGCAACCAGGTTTAATTGACTGTTTCGGTATGGAACCATATTACTACGAGATCCAAATCAGAAAAAGCGCTGGATCTGGCCAAAAGGTATGTGAAAAACGCGAAAGTATGAGCCAGATGATTGCAAATACCAGAACTAACCCAGACGTAACCGGCGTTATCCTCTAAAATACTAACAGGAACCAGCTTTTATTGACTGTTTCAGTGTGGTACCACATTACTACGGGATCCAAACCAGAAAAAGCCCAGGATCTTGCCAACAAGTATGCGAAAAATGCGAAAGTACGAGCCAGATGATGGCAAATACCAGACCTAACCCTGACATAACCGGCGTTATCCTCCAAAATATTAATCGCAACCAGGTTTAATTGACTGTTTCGGTGTGGTACCACATTACTACGTGATCCAAACCAGACAAAGCCCAGGATATGGCCAACAAGTATGCGAAATAAGCGAAAGTACGAGCCAGATGAGGCAAATCCCAGACCTGACCGAGACGTAACCGGCGTTATCCTCTAAGATAATAATCGCAACCACGTTTAATTGACTGTTGCGGTGTGGTACCGCATTACTACGTGATCTAAACCAGAAAAAGCCAGGATCAGGCCAACAAGTAAGCGAAAAATGCGAACGTACGAGCCAGATGAGGGCAAATCCTAGACCGAACCAAGATATAACCGGCGTTATCCTCTAAAATGTTAGTCGCAACCAGGTTTAATTGACTGTTTCAGTGTGGTACCACATTACTACGGGATCCAAACTTGAAAAAACGCAGGATCTGGCCAACAAGTATGCGAAGAACGTGAAAGCATGAGCCAGATGATTGCAAATACCAGACCTAACCCAGACAAACCGGCGTTATCCTCTAAAATATTAATAGCAACCAGGTTTAATTGCCTGTTTCGGTGTGGTACCACATTACTAGGTGGTCCAAGCCCGAAAAAGGCCAAGGTCTGACCAACGAGTATACGCAAATGCGAAAGTACGAGCCAGTGGGGGGCATATCCCAGACCTAACCGAGACATAACCGGCGTTATCCTCTAAAATATTAATCGCAACTGGGCTTAATTGACTGTCTCGGTATGGTACTGCATTACTGCGTGATCCAAACCAGAAAAAGCCCAGGATCATGCCAACAAGTATGCGAAGAACGCGAAAGTACGTGCCAGATGAGGGCAAATACCAGAACTAACCCTGACATAACCGGCGTTATCCTTTAAAATATTAATCGCAACCAGGTTTAATTGACTGTTTCAGTATGGAACCATATTACTACGAGATCCAAATCAGAAAAAGCGCTGGATCTGGCCAACAGGTATGCGAAAAACGCGAAAGTATGAGCCAGATGATTGCAAATACCAGAACTAACCCAGACATAACCGGCGTTATCCTTTAAAATATGAATCGCAACCAGGTTTAATTGACTGTCTCGGTGTGGTACCGCATTACTGCGTGATCCAAACCAGAAAAAGCCCAGGATCTTGCCAACAAGTATGCGAAAAATGCGAAAGTACGAGCCAGATGATGGCAAATACCAGACCTAACCCTGACATAACCGGCGTTATCCTCTAAAATATTAATCGCAACCACGTTTAATTGACTCTTTCGGTGTGGTACCGCATTACTGCGTGATCCAAACCAGAAAAAGCCCAGGATCTTGCCAACAAGTATGCGAAAAACGAGGAAGTATGAGCGAGACGATTGCAAATACCAGAACTAACCCCGACATAACCGGCGCTGTCCTCCAAAATATTAATCGCAACCAGGTTTAATTGACTGTTTCGGTGTGGTACCACACTACTACGTGATGCAAGCCTGAAAAAGCCCTGGATCTGGCCAACAAGTATGCGAAAAATGCGAAAGTACGAGCCAGATGAGGGCAAATACCAGACCTAACCCTGACATAACCGGCGTTATCCTCTAAAATATTAATCGCAACCAGGTTTAATTGACTGTTTCGGTGTCGCACCGCACTGCTTCGTGATGCAAGCCTGAAAAAGCCCTGGATCTGGCCAAAAAGTATGCGAAAAATGCGAAAGTACGTGCCAGATGAGGGCAAATACAAGACCTAACCCTGACATAACCGGCGTTATCCTTTAAAATATTAATCGCAACCAGGTTTAATTGACTGTTTCGTTGCGGTACCGTATTACTACGTGATCCAAACCAGAAAAACCACTTGATCTGGCCAACAAGTATGCGAAAAACGAGGAAGTATGAGCGAGATGATTGCAAATACCAGAACTAACCCCGACATAACCGGCGCTATCCTCCAAAATATTAATCGCAACCAGGTTTAATTGACTGTTTCGGTGTGGTACCGCACTACTACGTAATGCAAGCCTGAAAAAGCCCTGGATCTGGCCAAAAAGTATGCGAAAAATGCGAAAGTACGTGCCAGATGAGGGCAAATACAAGACCTAACCCTGACATAACCGGCGTTATCCTTTAAAATATTAATCGCAACCAGGTTTACTTGACTGTTTCGTTGCGGTACCGTATTACTACGTGATCCAAACCAGAAAAACCACTTGATCTGGCCAACAAGTATGCGAAAAACGAGGAAGTATGAGCGAGACGATTGCAAATACCAGAACTAACCCCGACATAACCGGCGCTGTCCTCCAAAATATTAATCGCAACCAGGTTTAATTGACTGTTTCGTTGTGGTACCGCACTACTACGTGATGCAAGCCTGAAAAAGCCCTGGATCTGGCCAACAAGTATGCGAAAAATGCGAAAGTACGTGCCAGATGAGGGCAAATACCAGACCTAACCCTGACATAACCGGCGTTATCCTTTAAAATATTAATCGCAACCAGGTTTAATTGACTGTCTCGGTGTGGTACCGCATTACTACGTGATCTAAACCAGAAACAGCCAGGATCAGGCCAACAAGTAAGCGAAAAATGCGAACGTACGAGCCAGATGAGGGCAAATCCTAGACCGAACCAAGATATAACCGGCGTTATCCTCTAAAATGTTAGTCGCAACCAGGTTTAATTGACTGTTTCGGTGTGGTACGGCATTACTACGTGATTCAAACCAGAAAGAGGCCAGGATCTGGCCAACAAGTATGCGAAAAATGCGAAAGTATGAGCCAGATGATTGCAAATACCAGAACTAACCCAGACATAACCGGCGTTATCCTTTAAAATATGCATCGCAACCAGGTTTAATTGACTGTCTCGGTGTGGTACCGCATTACTGCGTGATCCAAACCAGAAAAAGCCCAGGATCTTGCCAACAAGTATGCGAAAAATGCGAAAGTACGAGCCAGATGATGGCAAATACCAGACCTAACCCTGACATAACCGGCGTTATCCTCTAAAATATTAATCGCAACCAGGTTTAATTGACTGTTTCGGTGTGGTACCGCATTACTGCGTGATCCAAACCAGAAAAAGCCCTGGATCTTGCCAACAAGTATGCGAAAAACGAGGAAGTATGAGCGAGATGATTGCAAATACCAGAACTAACCCCGACATAACCGGCGCTGTCCTCCAAAATATTAATCGCAACCAGGTTTAATTGACTGTTTCGGTGTGGTACCACACTACTACGTGATGCAAGCCTGAAAAAGCCCTGGATCTGGCCAACAAGTATGCGAAAAATGCGAAAGTACGAGCCAGATGAGGGCAAATACCAGACCTAACCCTGACATAACCGGCGTTATCCTCTAAAATATTAATCGCAACCAGGTTTAATTGACTGTTTCGGTGTCGCACCGCACTGCTTCGTGATGCAAGCCTGAAAAAGCCCTGGATCTGGCCAAAAAGTATGCGAAAAATGCGAAAGTACGTGCCAGATGAGGGCAAATACAAGACCTAACCCTGACATAACCGGCGTTATCCTTTAAAATATTAATCGCAACCAGGTTTAATTGACTGTTTCGTTGCGGTACCGTATTACTACGTGATCCAAACCAGAAAAACCACTTGATCTGGCCAACAAGTATGCGAAAAACGAGGAAGTATGAGCGAGATGATTGCAAATACCAGAACTAACCCCGACATAACCGGCGCTATCCTCCAAAATATTAATCGCAACCAGGTTTAATTGACTGTTTCGGTGTGGTACCGCACTACTACGTAATGCAAGCCTGAAAAAGCCCTGGATCTGGCCAAAAAGTATGCGAAAAATGCGAAAGTACGTGCCAGATGAGGGCAAATACAAGACCTAACCCTGACATAACCGGCGTTATCCTTTAAAATATTAATCGCAACCAGGTTTAATTGACTGTTTCGTTGCGGTACCGTATTACTACGTGATCCAAACCAGAAAAACCACTTGATCTGGCCAACAAGTATGCGAAAAACGAGGAAGTATGAGCGAGACGATTGCAAATACCAGAACTAACCCCGACATAACCGGCGCTGTCCTCCAAAATATTAATCGCAACCAGGTTTAATTGACTGTTTCGTTGTGGTACCGCACTACTACGTGATGCAAGCCTGAAAAAGCCCTGGATCTGGCCAACAAGTATGCGAAAAATGCGAAAGTACGTGCCAGATGAGGGCAAATACCAGACCTAACCCTGACATAACCGGCGTTATCCTTTAAAATATTAATCGCAACCAGGTTTAATTGACTGTCTCGGTGTGGTACCGCATTACTACGTGATCTAAACCAGAAACAGCCAGGATCAGGCCAACAAGTAAGCGAAAAATGCGAACGTACGAGCCAGATGAGGGCAAATCCTAGACCGAACCAAGATATAACCGGCGTTATCCTCTAAAATGTTAGTCGCAACCAGGTTTAATTGACTGTTTCGGTGTGGTACGGCATTACTACGTGATTCAAACCAGAAAGAGGCCAGGATCTGGCCAACAAGTATGCGAAAAATGCGAAAGTATGAGCCAGATGATTGCAAATACCAGAACTAACCCAGACATAACCGGCGTTATCCTTTAAAATATGCATCGCAACCAGGTTTAATTGACTGTCTCGGTGTGGTACCGCATTACTGCGTGATCCAAACCAGAAAAAGCCCAGGATCTTGCCAACAAGTATGCGAAAAATGCGAAAGTACGAGCCAGATGATGGCAAATACCAGACCTAACCCTGACATAACCGGCGTTATCCTCTAAAATATTAATCGCAACCAGGTTTAATTGACTGTTTCGGTGTGGTACCGCATTACTGCGTGATCCAAACCAGAAAAAGCCCTGGATCTTGCCAACAAGTATGCGAAAAACGAGGAAGTATGAGCGAGATGATTGCAAATACCAGAACTAACCCCGACATAACCGGCGCTGTCCTCCAAAATATTAATCGCAACCTGGTTTAATTGACTCTTTCGGTGTGGTACCACACTACTACGTGATGCAAGCCTGAAAAAGCCCTGGATCTGGCCAACAAGTATGCGAAAAATGCGAAAGTACGAGCCAGATGAGGGCAAATACCAGACCTAACCCTGACATAACCGGCGTTATCCTCTAAGATATTAATCGCAACCAGGTTTAATTGACTGTTTCGGTGTCGTACCGCACTACTACGTGATGCAAGCCTGAAAGAGCCCTGGATCTGGCCAACAAGTATGCGAAAAATGCGATAGTACGTGCCAGATGAGGGCAAATACCAGACCTAACCCTGACATAACCGGCGTTATCCTTTAAAATATTAAACGCAACCAGGTTTAATTGACTGTTTCGTTGCGGTACCGTATTACTACGTGATCCAAACCAGAAAAACCACTTGATCTGGCCAACAAGTATGCGAAAAACGAGGAAGTATGAGCGAGATGATTGCAAATACCAGAACTAACCCCGACATAACCGGCGCTATCCTCCAAAATATTAATCGCAACCAGGTTTAATTGACTGTTTCGGTGTGGTACCGCACTACTACGTGATGCAAGCCTGAAAAAGCCCTGGATCTGGCCAACAAGTATGCGAAAAATGCGAAAGTACGTGCCAGATGAGGGCAAATACCAGACCTAACCCTGACATAACCGGCGTTATCCTTTAAAATATTAATCGCAACCAGGTTTAATTGACTGTCTCGGTGTGGTACCGCATTACTACGTGATCTAAACCAGAAACAGCCAGGATCAGGCCAACAAGTAAGCGAAAAATGCGAACGTACGAGCCAGATGAGGGCAAATCCTAGACCGAACCAAGATATAACCGGCGTTATCCTCTAAAATGTTAGTCGCAACCAGGTTTAATTGACTGTTTCGGTGTGGTACGGCATTACTACGTGATTCAAACCAGAAAGAGGCCAGGATCTGGCCAACAAGTATGCGAAAAATGCGAAAGTATGAGCCAGATGATTGCAAATACCAGAACTAACCCAGACATAACCGGCGTTATCCTTTAAAATATGCATCGCAACCAGGTTTAATTGACTGTCTCGGTGTGGTACCGCATTACTGCGTGATCCAAACCAGAAAAAGCCCAGGATCTTGCCAACAAGTATGCGAAAAATGCGAAAGTACGAGCCAGATGATGGCAAATACCAGACCTAACCCTGACATAACCGGCGTTATCCTCTAAAATATTAATCGCAACCAGGTTTAATTGACTGTTTCGGTGTGGTACCGCATTACTGCGTGATCCAAACCAGAAAAAGCCCTGGATCTTGCCAACAAGTATGCGAAAAACGAGGAAGTATGAGCGAGATGATTGCAAATACCAGAACTAACCCCGACATAACCGGCGCTGTCCTCCAAAATATTAATCGCAACCAGGTTTAATTGACTGTTTCGGTGTGGTACCACACTACTACGTGATGCAAGCCTGAAAAAGCCCTGGATCTGGCCAACAAGTATGCGAAAAATGCGAAAGTACGAGCCAGATGAGGGCAAATACCAGACCTAACCCTGACATAACCGGCGTTATCCTCTAAAATATTAATCGCAACCAGGTTTAATTGACTGTTTCGGTGTCGCACCGCACTGCTTCGTGATGCAAGCCTGAAAAAGCCCTGGATCTGGCCAAAAAGTATGCGAAAAATGCGAAAGTACGTGCCAGATGAGGGCAAATACAAGACCTAACCCTGACATAACCGGCGTTATCCTTTAAAATATTAATCGCAACCAGGTTTAATTGACTGTTTCGTTGCGGTACCGTATTACTACGTGATCCAAACCAGAAAAACCACTTGATCTGGCCAACAAGTATGCGAAAAACGAGGAAGTATGAGCGAGATGATTGCAAATACCAGAACTAACCCCGACATAACCGGCGCTATCCTCCAAAATATTAATCGCAACCAGGTTTAATTGACTGTTTCGGTGTGGTACCGCACTACTACGTAATGCAAGCCTGAAAAAGCCCTGGATCTGGCCAAAAAGTATGCGAAAAATGCGAAAGTACGTGCCAGATGAGGGCAAATACAAGACCTAACCCTGACATAACCGGCGTTATCCTTTAAAATATTAATCGCAACCAGGTTTAATTGACTGTTTCGTTGCGGTACCGTATTACTACGTGATCCAAACCAGAAAAACCACTTGATCTGGCCAACAAGTATGCGAAAAACGAGGAAGTATGAGCGAGACGATTGCAAATACCAGAACTAACCCCGACATAACCGGCGCTGTCCTCCAAAATATTAATCGCAACCAGGTTTAATTGACTGTTTCGTTGTGGTACCGCACTACTACGTGATGCAAGCCTGAAAAAGCCCTGGATCTGGCCAACAAGTATGCGAAAAATGCGAAAGTACGTGCCAGATGAGGGCAAATACCAGACCTAACCCTGACATAACCGGCGTTATCCTTTAAAATATTAATCGCAACCAGGTTTAATTGACTGTCTCGGTGTGGTACCGCATTACTACGTGATCTAAACCAGAAACAGCCAGGATCAGGCCAACAAGTAAGCGAAAAATGCGAACGTACGAGCCAGATGAGGGCAAATCCTAGACCGAACCAAGATATAACCGGCGTTATCCTCTAAAATGTTAGTCGCAACCAGGTTTAATTGACTGTTTCGGTGTGGTACGGCATTACTACGTGATTCAAACCAGAAAGAGGCCAGGATCTGGCCAACAAGTATGCGAAAAATGCGAAAGTATGAGCCAGATGATTGCAAATACCAGAACTAACCCAGACATAACCGGCGTTATCCTTTAAAATATGCATCGCAACCAGGTTTAATTGACTGTCTCGGTGTGGTACCGCATTACTGCGTGATCCAAACCAGAAAAAGCCCAGGATCTTGCCAACAAGTATGCGAAAAATGCGAAAGTACGAGCCAGATGATGGCAAATACCAGACCTAACCCTGACATAACCGGCGTTATCCTCTAAAATATTAATCGCAACCAGGTTTAATTGACTGTTTCGGTGTGGTACCGCATTACTGCGTGATCCAAACCAGAAAAAGCCCTGGATCTTGCCAACAAGTATGCGAAAAACGAGGAAGTATGAGCGAGATGATTGCAAATACCAGAACTAACCCCGACATAACCGGCGCTGTCCTCCAAAATATTAATCGCAACCTGGTTTAATTGACTCTTTCGGTGTGGTACCACACTACTACGTGATGCAAGCCTGAAAAAGCCCTGGATCTGGCCAACAAGTATGCGAAAAATGCGAAAGTACGAGCCAGATGAGGGCAAATACCAGACCTAACCCTGACATAACCGGCGTTATCCTCTAAGATATTAATCGCAACCAGGTTTAATTGACTGTTTCGGTGTCGTACCGCACTACTACGTGATGCAAGCCTGAAAGAGCCCTGGATCTGGCCAACAAGTATGCGAAAAATGCGATAGTACGTGCCAGATGAGGGCAAATACCAGACCTAACCCTGACATAACCGGCGTTATCCTTTAAAATATTAAACGCAACCAGGTTTAATTGACTGTTTCGTTGCGGTACCGTATTACTACGTGATCCAAACCAGAAAAACCACTTGATCTGGCCAACAAGTATGCGAAAAACGAGGAAGTATGAGCGAGATGATTGCAAATACCAGAACTAACCCCGACATAACCGGCGCTATCCTCCAAAATATTAATCGCAACCAGGTTTAATTGACTGTTTCGGTGTGGTACCGCACTACTACGTGATGCAAGCCTGAAAAAGCCCTGGATCTGGCCAACAAGTATGCGAAAAATGCGAAAGTACGTGCCAGATGAGGGCAAATACCAGACCTAACCCTGACATAACCGGCGTTATCCTTTAAAATATTAATCGCAACCAGGTTTAATTGACTGTCTCGGTGTGGTACCGCATTACTGCGTGATCCAAGCCAGAAAAAGCCCAGGATCTTGCCAACAAGTATGCGAAAAATGCGAAAGTACGAGCCAGATGATGGCAAATACCAGACCTAACCCTGACATAACCGGCGTTATCCTCTAAAATATTAATCGCAACCACGTTTAATTGACTCTTTCGGTGTGGTACCGCATTACTGCGTGATCCAAACCAGAAAAAGCCCAGGATCTTGCCAACAAGTATGCGAAAAACGAGCAAGTATGAGCGAGACGATTGCAAATACCAGAACTAACCCCGACATAACCGGCGCTGTCCTCCAAAATATTAATCGCAACCAGGTTTAATTGACTGTTTCGGTGTGGTACCACACTACTACGTGATGCAAGCCTGAAAAAGCCCTGGATCTGGCCAACAAGTATGCGAAAAATGCGTAAGTACGAGCCAGATGAGGGCAAATACCAGACCTAACCCTGACATAACCGGCGTTATCCTCTAAAATATTAATCGCAACCAGGTTTAATTGACTGTTTCGGTGTCGCACCGCACTGCTACGTGATGCAAGCCTGAAAAAGCCCTGGATCTGGCCAAAAAGTATGCGAAAAATGCGAAAGTACGTGCCAGATGAGGGCAAATACAAGACCTAACCCTGACATAACCGGCGTTATCCTTTAAAATATTAATCGCAACCAGGTTTAATTGACTGTTTCGTTGCGGTACCGTATTACTACGTGATCCAAACCAGAAAAACCACTTGATCTGGCCAACAAGTATGCGAAAAACGAGGAAGTATGAGCGAGACGATTGCAAATACCAGAACTAACCCCGACATAACCGGCGCTGTCCTCCAAAATATTAATCGCAACCAGGTTTAATTGACTGTTTCGGTGTGGTACCGCACTACTACGTGATGCAAGCCTGAAAAAGCCCTGGATCTGGCCAACAAGTATGCGAAAAATGCGAAAGTACGTGCCAGATGAGGGCAAATACCAGACCAAACCCTGACATAACCGGCGTTATCCTTTAAAATATTAATCGCAACCAGGTTTAATTGACTGTTTCGGTATGGAACCATATTACTACGAGATCCAAATCAGAAAAAGCGCTGGATCTGGCCAACAGGTATGCGAAAAACGCGAAAGTATGAGCCAGATGATTGCAAATACCAGAACTAACCCAGACATAACCGGCGTTATCCTTTAAAATATGAATCGCAACCAGGTTTAATTGACTGTCTCGGTGTGGTACCGCATTACTGCGTGATCCAAACCAGAAAAAGCCCAGGATCTTGCCAACAAGTATGCGAAAAATGCGAAAGTACGAGCCAGATGATGGCAAATACCAGACCTAACCCTGACATAACCGGCGTTATCCTCTAAAATATTAATCGCAACCACGTTTAATTGACTCTTTCGGTGTGGTACCGCATTACTGCGTGATCCAAACCAGAAAAAGCCCAGGATCTTGCCAACAAGTATGCGAAAAACGAGGAAGTATGAGCGAGACGATTGCAAATACCAGAACTAACCCCGACATAACCGGCGCTGTCCTCCAAAATATTAATCGCAACCAGGTTTAATTGACTGTTTCGGTGTGGTACCACACTACTACGTGATGCAAGCCTGAAAAAGCCCTGGATCTGGCCAACAAGTATGCGAAAAATGCGAAAGTACGAGCCAGATGAGGGCAAATACCAGACCTAACCCTGACATAACCGGCGTTATCCTCTAAAATATTAATCGCAACCAGGTTTAATTGACTGTTTCGGTGTCGCACCGCACTGCTACGTGATGCAAGCCTGAAAAAGCCCTGGATCTGGCCAAAAAGTATGCGAAAAATGCGAAAGTACGTGCCAGATGAGGGCAAACACAAGACCTAACCCTGACATAACCGGCGTTATCCTTTAAAATATTAATCGCAACCAGGTTTAATTGACTGTTTCGTTGCGGTACCGTATTACTACGTGATCCAAACCAGAAAAACCACTTGATCTGGCCAACAAGTATGCGAAAAACGAGGAAGTATGAGCGAGATGATTGCAAATACCAGAACTAACCCCGACATAACCGGCGCTATCCTCCAAAATATTAATCGCAACCAGGTTTAATTGACTGTTTCGGTGTGGTACCGCACTACTACGTGATGCAAGCCTGAAAAAGCCCTGGATCTGGCCAAAAAGTATGCGAAAAATGCGAAAGTACGTGCCAGATGAGGGCAAATACAAGACCTAACCCTGACATAACCGGCGTTATCCTTTAAAATATTAATCGCAACCAGGTTTAATTGACTGTTTCGTTGCGGTACCGTATTACTACGTGATCCAAACCAGAAAAACCACTTGATCTGGCCAACAAGTATGCGAAAAACGAGGAAGTATGAGCGAGACGATTGCAAATACCAGAACTAACCCCGACATAACCGGCGCTGTCCTCCAAAATATTAATCGCAACCAGGTTTAATTGACTGTTTCGGTGTGGTACCGCACTACTACGTGATGCAAGCCTGAAAAAGCCCTGGATCTGGCCAACAAGTATGCGAAAAATGCGAAAGTACGTGCCAGATGAGGGCAAATACCAGACCTAACCCTGACATAACCGGCGTTATCCTTTAAAATATTAATCGCAACCAGGTTTAATTGACTGTCTCGGTGTGGTACCGCATTACTGCGTGATCCAAACCAGAAAAAGCCCAGGATCTTGCCAACAAGTATGCGAAAAATGCGAAAGTACGAGCCAGATGATGACAAATACCAGACGTAACCCTGACATAACCGGCGTTATCCTTTAAAATATTAATCGCAACCAGGTTTAATTGACTGTCTCGGTGTGGTACCGCATTACTGCCTGATCCAAACCAGAAAAAGCCCAGGATCTTGCCAACAAGTATGCGAAAAATGCGAAAGTACGAGCCAGATGATGGCAAATACCAGACCTAACCCTGACATAACCGGCGTTATCCTGTAAAATATTAATCGCAACCAGGTTTAATTGACTGTTTCGATGTGGTACCGCACTACTACGTGATGCAAGCCTGAAAAAGCCCTGGATCTGGCCAACAAGTATGCGAAAAATGCGAAAGTACGTGCCAGATGAGGGCAAATACCAGACCTTACCCTGACATAACCGGCGTTATCCTCTAAAATAATAATCGCAACCAGGATTAATTGACTGTTTCAATATGGAACCATATTACTACGAAATCCAAATCAGAAAAAGCGCTGGATCTGGCCAACAGGTATGCGAAAAACGCGAAAGTATGAGCCAGATGATTGCAAATACCAGAACTAACCCAGACATAACCGGCGCGATCCTCCAAAATATTAATCGCAACCAGGTTTAATTGACTGTTTCGGTGTGGTACCACATTACTACGTGATCCAAACCAGACAAAGCCCAGGATATGGCCAACAAGTATGCGAAATAAGCGAAAGTACGAGCCAGATGAGGCAAATCCCAGAACTGACCGAGACATAACCGGCGTTATCCTCTAAGATAATAATCGTAACCACGTTTAATTGACTGTTGCGGTGTGGTACCGCATTACTACGTGATCTAAACCAGAAACAGCCAGGATCAGGCCAACAAGTAAGCGAAAAATGCGAACGTACGAGCCAGATGAGGGCAAATCCTAGACCGAACCAAGATATAACCGGCGTTATCCTCTAAAATGTTAGTCGCAACCAGGTTTAATTGACTGTTTCGGTGTGGTACGGCATTACTACGTGATTCAAACCAGAAAGAGGCCAGGATCTGGCCAACAAGTATGCGAAAAATGCGAAAGTATGAGCCAGATGATTGCAAATACCAGAACTAACCCATTCATAACCGGCGTTATCCTTTAAAATATGCATCGCAACCAGGTTTAATTGACTGTCTCGGTGTGGTACCGCATTACTGCGTGATCCAAACCAGAAAAAGCCCAGGATCTTGCCAACAAGTATGCGAAAAATGCGAAAGTACGAGCCAGATGATGGCAAATACCAGACCTAACCCTGACATAACCGGCGTTATCCTCTAAAATATTAATCGCAACCAGGTTTAATTGACTGTTTCGGTGTGGTACCGCATTACTGCGTGATTCAAACCAGAAAGAGGCCAGGATCTGGCCAACAAGTATGCGAAAAATGCGAAAGTACGAGCCAGATGATGACAAATACCAGACCTAACCCTGACATAACCGGCGTTATCCTTTAAAATATTAATCGCAACCAGGTTTAATTGACTGTTTCGGTGTGGTACCGCATTACTGCGTGATCCAAACCAGAAAAAGCCCTGGATCTTGCCAACAAGTATGCGAAAAACGAGGAAGTATGAGCGAGATGATTGCAAATACCAGAACTAACCCCGACATAACCGGCGCTGTCCTCCAAAATATTAAACGCAACCAGGTTTAATTGACTGTTTCGTTGCGGTACCGTATTACTACGTGATCCAAACCAGAAAAACCACTTGATCTGGCCAACAAGTATGCGAAAAACGAGGAAGTATGAGCGAGATGATTGCAAATACCAGAACTAACCCCGACATAACCGGCGCTATCCTCCAAAATATTAATCGCAACCAGGTTTAATTGACTGTTTCGGTGTGGTACCGCACTACTACGTGATGCAAGCCTGAAAAAGCCCTGGATCTGGCCAACAAGTATGCGAAAAATGCGAAAGTACGTGCCAGATGAGGGCAAATACCAGACCTAACCCTGACATAACCGGCGTTATCCTTTAAAATATTAATCGCAACCAGGTTTAATTGACTGTCTCGGTGTGGTACCGCATTACTGCGTGATCCAAACCAGAAAAAGCCCAGGATCTTGCCAACAAGTATGCGAAAAATGCGAAAGTACGAGCCAGATGATGACAAATACCAGACCTAACCCTGACATAACCGGCGTTATCCTTTAAAATATTAATCGCAACCAGGTTTAATTGACTGTCTCGGTGTGGTACCGCATTACTGCGTGATCCAAGCCAGAAAAAGCCCAGGATCTTGCCAACAAGTATGCGAAAAATGCGAAAGTACGAGCCAGATGATGGCAAATACCAGACCTAACCCTGACATAACCGGCGTTATCCTCTAAAATATTAATCGCAACCAGGTTTAATTGACTGTTTCGGTGTGGTACCGCACTACTACGTGATGCAAGCATGAAAAAGCCCTGGATCTGGCCAACAAGTATGCGAAAAATGCGAAAGTACGTGCCAGATGAGGGCAAATACCAGACCAAACCCTGACATAACCGGCGTTATCCTTTAAAATATTAATCGCAACCAGGTTTAATTGACTGTTTCGGTATGGAACCATATTACTACGAGATCCAAATCAGAAAAAGCGCTGGATCTGGCCAACAGGTATGCGAAAAACGCGAAAGTATGAGCCAGATGATTGCAAATACCAGAACTAACCCTGACATAACCGGCGCGATCCTCCAAAATATTAATCGCAACCAGGTTTAATTGTCTGTTTCGGTGTGGTACCGCACTACTACGTGATGCAAGCCTGAAAAAGCCCTGGATCTGGCCAACAAGTATGCGAAAAATGCGAAAGTACGTGCCAGATGAGGGCAAATCCTAGACCGAACCAAGATATAACCGGCGTTATCCTCTAAAATGTTAGTCGCAACCAGGTTTAATTGACTGTTTCGGTGTGGTACGGCATTACTACGTGATACAAACCAGAAAGAGGCCAGGATCTGGCTAACAAGTATGCGAAAAATGCGAAAGTATGAGCCAGATGATTGCAAATACCAGAACTAACCCAGACATAACCGGCGTTATCCTTTAAAATATGAATCGCAACCAGGTTTAATTGACTGTCTCGGTGTGGTACCGCATTACTGCGTGATCCAAACCAGAAAAAGCCCAGGATCTTGCCAACAAGTATGCGAAAAATGCGAAAGTACGAGCCAGATGATGGCAAATACCAGACCTAACCCTGACATAACCGGCGTTATCCTCTAAAATATTAATCGCAACCAGGTTTAATTGACTGTTTCGGTGTGGTACCGCATTACTGCGTGATCCAAACCATAAAAAGCCCTGGATCTTGCCAACAAGTATGCGAAAAACGAGGAAGTATGAGCGAGATGATTGCAAATACCAGAACTAACCCCGACATAACCGGCGCTGTCCTGCAAAATATTAATCGCAACCAGGTTTAATTGACTGTCTCGGTGTGGTACCGTATTACTGCGCGATCCAAACCAGAAAAAGCCCAGGATCTTGCCAACAAGTATGCGAAAAATGCGAAAGTACGAGCCAGATGATGACAAATACCAGACCTAACCCTGACATAAACGTCGTTATCCTTTAAAATATTAATCGCAACCAGGTTTAATTGACTGTTTCGGTGTGGTACCGCATTACTGCGTGATCCAAACCAGAAAAAGCCCAGGATCTTGCCAACAAGTATGCGAAAAACGAGGAAGTATGAGCGAGACGATTGCAAATACCAGAACTAACCCCGACATAACCGGCGCTGTCCTCCAAAATATTAATCGCAACCAGGTTTAATTGACTGTTTCGGTGTGGTACCACACTACTACGTGATGCAAGCCTGAAAAAGCCCTGGATCTGGCCAACAAGTATGCGAAAAATGCGAAAGTACGAGCCAGATGAGGGCAAATACCAGACCTCACCCTGACATAACCGGCGTTATCCTCTAAAATATTAATCGCAACCAGGTTTAATTGACTGTTTCGGTGTCGCACCGCACTACTACGTGATGCAAGCCTGAAAAAGCCCTGGATCTTGCCAACAAGTATGCGAAAAATGCGAAAGTACGAGCCAGATGATGACAAATACCAGACCTAACCCTGACATAACCGGCGTTATCCTTTAAAATATTAATCGCAACCAGGTTTAATTGACTGTTTCGGTGTGGTACCGCATTACTGCGTGATCCAAACCAGAAAAAGCCCAGGATCTTGCCAACAAGTATGCGAAAAACGAGGAAGTATGAGCGAGACGATTGCAAATACCAGAACTAACCCCGACATAACCGGCGCTGTCCTCCAAAATATTAATCGCAACCAGGTTTAATTGACTATTTCGGTGTGGTACCACACTACTACGTGATGCAAGCCTGAAAAAGCCCTGGATCTGGCCAACAAGTATGCGAAAAATGCGGAAGTACGTGCCAGATGAGGGCAAATACCAGACCTAACCCTGACATAACCGGCGTTATCCTTTAAAATATTAATCGCAACCAGGTTTAATTGACTGTCTCGGTGTGGTACCGCATTACTGCGTGATCCAAACCAGAAAAAGCCCAGGATCTTGCCAACAAGTATGCGAAAAATGCGAAAGTACGAGCCAGATGATGACAAATACCAGACCTAACCCTGACATAACCGGCGTTATCCTTTAAAATATTAATCGCAACCAGGTTTAATTGACTGTCTCGGTGTGGTACCGCATTACTGCGTGATCCAAACCAGAAAAAGCCCAGGATCTTGCCAACAAGTATGCGAAAAATGCGAAAGTACGAGCCAGATGATGGCAAATACCAGACCTAACCCTGACATAACCGGCGTTATCCTCTAAAATATTAATCGCAACCAGGTTTAATTGACTGTTTCGGTGTGGTACCGCACTACTACGTGATGCAAGCCTGAAAAAGCCCTGGATCTGGCCAACAAGTATGCGAAAAATGCGAAAGTACGTGCCAGATGAGGGCAAATACCAGACCTAACCCTGACATAACCGGCGTTATCCTCCAAAATATTAATCGCAACCAGGTTTAATTGTCTGTTTCGGTGTGGTACCGCACTACTACGTGATGCAAGCCTGAAAAAGCCCTGGATCTGGCCAACAAGTATGCGAAAAATGCGAAAGTACGTGCCAGATGAGGGCAAATCCTAGACCGAACCAAGATATAACCGGCGTTATCCTCTAAAATGTTAGTCGCAACCAGGTTTAATTGACTGTTTCGGTGTGGTACGGCATTACTACGTGATACAAACCAGAAAGAGGCCAGGATCTGGCCAACAAGTATGCGAAAAATGCGAAAGTATGAGCCAGATGATTGCAAATACCAGAACTAACCCAGACATAACCGGCGTTATCCTTTAAAATATGAATCGCAACCAGGTTTAATTGACTGTCTCGGTGTGGTACCGCATTACTGCGTGATCTAAACCAGAAAAAGCCCAGGATCTTGCCAACAAGTATGCGATAAATCCGAAAGTACGAGCCAGATGATGGCAAATACCAGACCTAACCCTGACATAACCGGCGTTATCCTCTAAAATATTAATCGCAACCAGGTTTAATTGACTGTTTCGGTGTCGTACCGCATTACTGCGTGATCCAAACCAGAAAAAGCCCTGGATCTTGCCAACAAGTATGCGAAAAACGAGGAAGTATGAGCGAGATGATTGCAAATACCAGAACTAACCCCGACATAACCGGCGCTGTCCTCCAAAATATTAATCGCAACCTGGTTTAATTGACTCTTTCGGTGTGGTACCACACTACTACGTGATGCAAGCCTGAAAAAGCCCTGGATCTGGCCAACAAGTATGCGAAAAATGCGAAAGTACGTGCCAGATGAGGGCAAATACCAGACCTAACCCTGACATAACCGGCGTTATCCTTTAAAGTATTAATCGCAACCAGGTTTAATTGACTGTCTCGGTGTGGTACCGCATTACTGCGTGATCCAAACCAGAAAAAGCCCAGGATCTTGCCAACAAGTATGCGAAAAATGCGAAAGTACGAGCCAGATGATGACAAATACCAGACCTAACCCTGACATAACCGGCGTTATCCTCTAAAATATTAATCGCAACCAGGTTTAATTGACTGTTTCGGTGTCGTACCGCACTACTACGTGATGCAAGCCTGAAAGAGCCCTGGATCTGGCCAACAAGTATGCGAAAAACGAGGAAGTATGAGCGAGACGATTGCAAATACCAGAACTAACCCCGACATAACCGGCGCTGTCCTCCAAAATATTAATCGCAACCAGGTTTAATTGACTGTTTCGTTGCGGTACCGTATTACTACGTGATCCAAACCAGAAAAACCACTTGATCTGGCCAACAAGTATGCGAAAAACGAGGAAGTATGAGCGAGATGATTGCAAATACCAGAACTAACCCCGACATAACCGGCGCTATCCTCCAAAATATTAATCGCAACCAGGTTTAATTGACTGTTTCGGTGTGGTACCGCACTACTACGTGATGCAAGCCTGAAAAAGCCCTGGATCTGGCCAACAAGTATGCGAAAAATGCGAAAGTACGTGCCAGATGAGGGCAAATACCAGACCTAACCCTGACATAACCGGCGTTATCCTTTAAAATATTAATCGCAACCAGGTTTAATTGACTGTCTCAGTGTGGTACCGCATTACTGCGTGATCCAAACCAGAAAAAGCCCAGGATCTTGCCAACAAGTATGCGAAAAATGCGAAAGTACGAGCCAGATGATGACAAATACCAGATCTAACCCCGACATAACCGGCGTTATCCTTTAAAATATTAATCGCAACCAGGTTTAATTGACTGTCTCGGTGTGGTACCGCATTACTGCGTGATCCAAACCAGAAAAAGCCCAGGATCTTGCCAACAAGTATGCGAAAATTGCGAAAGTACGAGCCAGATGATGGCAAATACCAGACCTAACCCTGACATAACCGGCGTTATCCTCTAAAATATTAATCGCAACCAGGTTTAATTGACTGTTTCGGTGTGGTACCGCACTACTACGTGATGCAAGCCTGAAAAAGCCCTGGATCTGGCCAACAAGTATGCGAAAAATGCGAAAGTACGTGCCAGATGAGGGCAAATCCTAGACCGAACCAAGATATAACCGGCGTTATCCTCTAAAATGTTAGTCGCAACCAGGTTTAATTGACTGTTTCGGTGTAGTACGGCATTACTACGTGATACAAACCAGAAAGAGGCCAGGATCTGGCCAACAAGTATGCGAAAAATGCGAAAGTATGAGCCAGATGATTGCAAATACCAGAACTAACCCAGACATAACCGGCGTTATCCTTTAAAATATGAATCGCAACCAGGTTTAATTGACTGTCTCGGTGTGGTACCGCATTACTGCGTGATCCAAACCAGAAAAAGCCCAGGATCTTGCCAACAAGTATGCGAAAAATGCGAAAGTACGAGCCAGATGAGGGCAAATACCAGACCTAACCCTGACATAACCGGCGTTATCCTCTAAAATATTAATCGCAACCAGGTTTAATTGACTGTTTCGGTGTCGTACCGCACTACTACGTGATGCAAGCCTGAAAGAGCCCTGGATCTGGCCAACAAGTATGCGAAAAATGCGAAAGTACGTGCCAGATGGGGGCAAATACCAGACCTAACCCTGACATAACCGGCGTTATCCTTTAAAATATTAAACGCAACCAGGTTTAATTGACTGTTTCGTTGCGGTACCGTATTACTACGTGATCCAAACCAGAAAAACCACTTGATCTGGCCAACAAGTATGCGAAAAACGAGGAAGTATGAGCGAGATGATTGCAAATACCAGAACTAACCCCGACATAACCGGCGCTATCCTCCAAAATATTAATCGCAACCAGGTTTAATTGACTGTTTCGGTGTGGTACCGCACTACTACGTGATGCAAGCCTGAAAAAGCCCTGGATCTGGCCAACAAGTATGCGAAAAATGCGAAAGTACGTGCCAGATGAGGGCAAATACCAGACCTAACCCTGACATAACCGGCGTTATCCTTTAAAATATTAATCGCAACCAGGTTTAATTGACTGTCTCGGTGTGGTACCGCATTACTGCGTGATCCAAACCAGAACAAGCCCAGGATCTTGCCAACAAGTATGCGAAAAATGCGAAAGTACGAGCCAGATGATGGCAAATACCAGACCTAACCCAGACATAACCGGCGTTATCCTTTAAAATATGAATCGCAACCAGGTTTAATTGACTGTCTCGGTGTGGTACCGCATTACTGCGTGATCCAAACCAGAAAAAGCCCAGGATCTTGCCAACAAGTATGCGAAAAATGCGAAAGTACGAGCCAGATGATGGCAAATACCAGACCTAACCCTGACATAACCGGCGTTATCCTCTAAAATATTAATCGCAACCAGGTTTAATTGACTGTTTCGGTGTGGTACCGCATTACTGCGTGATCCAAACCAGAAAAAGCCCTGGATCTTGCCAACAAGTATGCGAAAAACGAGGAAGTATGAGCGAGATGATTGCAAATACCAGAACTAACCCCGACATAACCGGCGCTGTCCTCCAAAATATTAATCGCAACCTGGTTTAATTGACTGTTTCGGTGTCGTACCGCACTACTACGTGATGCAAGCCTGAAAGAGCCCTGGATCTGGCCAACAAGTATGCGAAAAATGCGAAAGTACGTGCCAGATGAGGGCAAATACCAGACCTAACCCTGACATAACCGGCGTTATCCACTAAAATATTAAACGCAACCAGGTTTAATTGACTGTTTCGTTGCGGTACCGTATTACTACGTGATCCAAACCAGACAAACCACTTGATCTGGCCAACAAGTATGCGAAAAACGAGGAAGTATGAGCGAGATGATTGCAAATACCAGAACTAACCCCGACATAACCGGCGCTATCCTCCAAAATATTAATCGCAACCAGGTTTAATTGACTGTTTCGGTGTGGTACCGCACTACTACGTGATGCAAGCCTGAAAAAGCCCTGGATCTGGCCAACAAGTATGCGAAAAATGCGAAAGTACGTGCCAGATGAGGGCAAATACCAGACCTAACCCTGACATAACCGGCGTTATCCTTTAAAATATTAATCGCAACCAGGTTTAATTGACTGTCTCGGTGTGGTACCGCATTACTGCGTGATCCAAACCAGAAAAAGCCCAGGATCTTGCCAACAAGTATGCGAAAAATGCGAAAGTACGAGCCAGATGATGACAAATACCAGACCTAACCCTGACATAACCGGCGTGATCCTTTAAAATATTAATCGCAACCAGGTTTAATTGACTGTCTCGGTGTGGTACCGCATTACTGCGTGATCCAAACCAGAAAAAGCCCAGGATCTTGCCAACAAGTATGCGAAAAATGCGAAAGTACGTGCCAGGTGAGGGCAAATACCAGACCAAACCCTGACATAACCGGCGTTATCCTTTAAAATATTAATCGCAACCAGGTTTAATTGACTGTTTCGGTATGGAACCATATTACTACGAGATCCAAATCAGAAAAAGCGCTGGATCTGGCCAACAGGTATGCGAAAAACGCGAAAGTATGAGCCAGATGATTGCAAATACCAGAACTAACCCAGACATAACCGGCGCGATCCTCCAAAATATTAATCGCAACCAGGTTTAATTGTCTGTTTCGGTGTGGTACCGCACTACTACGTGATGCAAGCCTGAAAAAGCCCTGGATCTGGCCAACAAGTATGCGAAAAATGCGAAAGTACGTGCCAGATGAGGGCAAATCCTAGACCGAACCAAGATATAACCGGCGTTATCCTCTAAAATATTAATCGCAACCAGGTTTAATTGACTGTTTCGGTGTGGTACCGCATTACTGCGTGATCCAAATCAGAAAAAACCTAGGATCATGCCAACAAGTATGTGACAAATGCGAAAGTACGAGCCAGATGAGCGCAAATCCCAGAACTAACCCAGACATATCCAGCGTTATCCTCTAAGATACTAATCGGAACCAGCTTTTATTGACTGTTTCGGTGTGGTACCGCACTACTACGTGATGCAAGCCTGAAAAAGCCCAGGATCTGGCCAACAAGTATGCGAAAAACGTGAACATACGAGCTAGATGAGAGCAAATCCCAGACCTAACCGAGACATAACCGGCGTTATCCTCTAAAATATTAATCTCAACCATGTTTCATTGACTGTTTCGGTGTGGTACCGCATTACTACGTGATCCAATCCAGAAAAACTCCTCGATCTGGCCAACAAGTATGCGAAAAATGCGAAAGAACGGGCCAGATGAGGGCAAATACCAGACCTAACACAGACATAACCGGCGTTATCCTCTAAAATATTAATCGCAACCAGGTTTAATTGACTGTTTCGGTGTGGCGCCGCATTACAACGTGATCCAAATCAGAAAAAACCTAGGATCTGGCCAGCAAGTAGGCGAAAAATGCGAAAGTATGAGCCAGATGATTGCAAATACCAGAACTAACCCAGACATAACCGGCGTTATCCTCTAAAATATTAATCGCAACCAGGTTTAATCGACTGTTCCGTTGTGGAAGCGCATTACTACGGGATCATAACCAGAAAGAACCCTGGATCTGGCCAACAAGTATGCGAAAAACGAGGAAGTACGTGCCAGATGAGGGCAAATACCAGACCTAGCCCTGACATAACCGGCGTTATCCTTTAAAATATTAATCGCAACCAGGTTTAATTGACTGTCTCGGTGTGGTACCGCATTACTGCGTGATCCAAACCAGAAAAAGCCCAGGATCTTGCCAACAAGTATGCGAAAAATGCGAAAGTACGAGCCAGATGAGGGCAAATACCAGACCTAACCCTGACATAACCGGCGTTATCCTCTAAAATATTAAGCGCGACCAGGTTTAATTGACTGTTTCGGTGTGGTACCGCACTACTACGTGATGCATGCCTGAAAAAGCCCTGGATCTGGCCAACAAGTATGCGAAAAATGCGAAAGTACGTGCCAGACATAATCCTGACATAACCGGCGTTATCCTTTAAAATATTAATCGCAACCAGGTTTAATTGACTGTTTCGGTATGGAACCGTATTACTACGAGATCCAAATCAGAAAAAGCGCTGGATCTGGCCAACAGGTATGCGAAAAACGCGAAAGTATGAGCCAGATGATTGCAAATACCAGAACTAACCCAGACATAACCGGCGCGATCTTCCAAAATATTAATCGCAACCAGGTTTAATTGACTGTTTCGGTGTGGTACCGCACTACTACGTGATGCAAGCCTGAAAAAGCCCTGGATCTGGCCAACTAGTATGCGAAAAATGCGAAAGTACGTGCCAGATGAGGGCAAATACCAGACCTTACCCTGACATAACCGGCGTTATCCTCTAAGATAATAATCGCAACCACGTTTAATTGACTGTTGCGGTGTGGTACCGCATTACTACGTGATCTAAACCAGAAAAAGCCAGGATCAGGCCAACAAGTAAGCGAAAAATGCGAGCGTACGAGCCAGATGAGGGCAAATCATAGACCGAACCAAGATATAACCGGCGTTATCCTCTAAAATGTTAGTCGCAACCAGGTTTAATTGACTGTTTCGGTGTGGTACGGCATTACTACGTGATACAAACCAGAAAGAGTCCAGGATCTGGCCAACAAGTATGCGAAAAACGTGAACATACGAGCCAGATGAGGTCAAATACGAGACCTAACACAGACATAACCGGCGTTATCCTTTAAAATATTAACTGCAACCAGGTTTAATTGACTGTCTCGGTATGGTACTGCATTACTGCGGGATCCAAACCAGAAAAAACGCAGGATCTGGCCAACAAGTATACGAAAAACGTGAAAGTATGAGCCAGATGATTGCAAATACCAGACCTAACCCAGACAAAACCGGCGTTATCCTCTAAAATATTAAGAGCAACCAGGTTTAATTGACTGTTTCGGTGTGGTACTGCAATACTGCGTGATCCAAACCAGAAAAAGCCCAGGATCATGCCAACAAGTATGCGAAGAACGCGAAAGTACGACCCAGATGAGGGCAAATCCCAGACCTGACCGAGATATAACCGGCGTTATCCTCCAAAATATTAATCGCAACCAGGTTTAATTGATTGTTTCAGTGTAGTACCACATTACTACGTGGTCCAAGCCCGAAAAAGGCCAAGATCTGACCAACGAGTATACGCAAATGCGAAAGTTCGAGCCAGTGGGGGGCATATCCCAGACCTAACCGAGACGTAACCGGCGTTATCCTCTAAAATATTAATCGCAACCAGGTTTAATTGACTGTTTCGGTGTGGTACCGCATTACTACGTGACCCAAACCAGAAAAAACCCAGGATCTGGCCAACAAGTATGCGAAAAACGTGAACATACGAGCCAGATGAGGTCAAATACCAGACCTAACACAAACATAACCGGCGTTATCCTTTAAAATATTAACTGCAACCAGGTTTAATTGACTGTCTCGGTATGGTACTGCAATACTGCGTGATCCAAACCAGAAAAAGCCCAGGATCATGCCAACAAGTATGCGAAGAACGCGAAAGTACGACCCAGATGAGGGCAAATCCCAGACCTGACCGAGATATAACCGGCGTTATCCTCCAAAATATTCATCGCAACCAGGTTTAATTGACTGTTTCGGTGTAGTACCGCACTACTACGTGATGCAAGCCTGAAAAAGCCCTGGATCTGGCCAACAAGTATGCGAAAAATGCGAAAGTACGTGCCAGATGAGGGCAAATACCAGAACTAACCCTGACATAACCGGCGTTATCCTTTAAAATATTAATCGCAACCAGCTTTTATTGACTGTTTCAGTGTGGAACCACATTACTACGGGATCCAATCCTGAAAAAACGCAGGCTCTGGCCAACAGGTATGCGAAAAACGCGAAAGTATGAGCCAGATGATTGCAAATACCAGAACTAACCCAGACATAGCCGGCGCGATCCTCCAAATTATTAATCGCAACCAGGTTTAATTGACTGTTTCGGTGTGGTACCGCACTACTACGTGATGCATGCCTGAAAAAGCCCTGGATCTGGCCAACAAGTATGCGAAAAATGCGAAAGTATGAGCCAGATGATTGCAAATACCAGAACTAACCCAGACATAACCGGCGTTATCCTCTAAAATACTAACCGGAACCAGCTTTTATTGACTGTTTCAGTGTGGTACCACATTACTACGGGATCCAAACCAGAAAAAACGCAGGATCTGGCCAACAAGTATGCGAAAAACGTGAAAGTATGAGACAGATGATTGCAAATACCAGACCTAACCCAGACAAAACCGGCGTTATCCTCTAAAATATTAATAGCAACCAGGTTTAATTGTCTGTTTCGGTGTGGTACCGCATTACTACGTGATCCAAACCTGGAAAAGGCCAGGATCATGCCAACAAGTATGTGACAAATGCGAAAGTACGAGCCAGATGAGCGCAAATCCCAGAACTAACCCAGACATATCCAGCGTTATCCTCTAAGATACTAATCGGAACCAGCTTTTATTGACTGTTTCGGTGTGGTACCGCACTACTACGTGATGCAAGCCTGAAAAAGCCCAGGATCTGGCCAACAAGTATGCGAAAAACGTGAACATACGAGCCAGATGAGGTCAAATACCAGAGCTAACCCAGACATAACCGGCGTTATCCTTTAAAATATTAACTGCAACCAGGTTTAATTGACTGTCTCGGTGTGGTACTGCATTACTGCGTGATCCAAACCAGAAAAAGCCCAGGATCATGCCAACAAGTATGTGACAAATGCGAAAGTACGAGCCAGATGAGCGCAAATCCCAGAACTAACCCAGACATATCCAGCGTTATCCTCTAAGATACTAATCGGAACCAGCTTTTATTGACTGTTTCGGTGTGGTACCGCACTACTACGTGATGCAAGCCTGAAAAAGCCCAGGATCTGGCCAACAAGTATGCGAAAAACGTGAACATACGAGCTAGATGAGAGCAAATCCCAGACCTGACCGAGACATAACCGGCGTTATCCTCTAAAATATTAATCTCGACCATGTTTCATTGACTGTTTCGGTGTGGTACCGCATTACTACGTGATCCAATCCAGAAAAACTCCTCGATCTGGCCAACAAGTATGCGAAAAATGCGAAAGAACGGGCCAGATGAGGGCAAATACCAGACCTAACACAGACATAACCGGCGTTATCCTCTAAAATATTAATCGCAACCAGGTTTAATTGACTGTTTCGGTGTGGCGCCGCATTACAACGTGATCCAAATCAGAAAAAACCTAGGATCTGGCCAGCAAGTAGGCGAAAAATGCGAAAGTATGAGCCAGATGATTGCAAATACCAGAATTAACCCAGACATAACCGGCGTTATCCTCTAAAATATTAATCGCAACCACGTTTAATCGACTGTTCCGTTGTGGAAGCGCATTACTACGGGATCATATCCAGAAAGAACCCTGGATCTGGCCAACAAGTATGCGAAAAACGAGGAAGTACGTGCCAGATGAGGGCAAATACCAGACCTAACCCTGACATAACCGGCGTTATCCTTTAAAATATTAATCGCAACCAGGTTTAATTGACTGTCTGGGTGTGGTACCGCATTACTGCGTGATCCAAACCAGAAAAAGCCCAGGATCTTGCCAACAAGTATGCGAAAAATGCGAAAGTACGAGCCAGATGAGGGCAAATACCAGACCTAACCCTGACATAACCGGCGTTATCCTCTAAAATATTAATCGCGACCAGGTTTAATTGACTGTTTCGGTGTGGTACCGCACTACTACGTGATGCATGCCTGAAAAAGCCCTGGATCTGGCCAACAAGTATGCGAAAAATGCGAAAGTACGTGCCAGATGAGGGCAAATACCAGACATAACCCTGACATACCCGGCGTTATCCTTTAAAATATTAATCGCAACCAGGTTTAATTGACTGTTTCGGTGCGGTACCGTATTACTACGTGATCCAAACCAGAAAAACCACTTGATCTGGCCAACAAGTTTGCGAAAAACGAGGAAGTATGAGCCAGATGATTGCAAATACCAGAACTAACCCCGACATAACCGGCGCTATCCTCCAAGATATTAATTGCAACCAGGTTTAATTGACTGATTCGGTGTGGTACCGCACTACTACGTGATGCAAGCCTGAAAAAGCCCTGGATCTGTCCAACAAGTATGCGAAAAATGCGAAGGTACGTGCCAGATGAGGGCAAATACCAGACCTAACCCAAACATAACCGGCGTTATCCTCTAAAATATTAATCGCAACCAGGTTTAATTGACTGTTTCAGTGTAGTACCACATTACTACGTGGTCCAAGCCCGAAAAAGGCCAATATCTGACCAACGAGTATACGCAAATGCGAAAGTACGAGCCAGTGGGGGGCATATCCCAGACCTAACCGAGACATAACCGGCGTTATCCTCTAAAATATTAATCGCAACCAGGTTTAATTGACTTTCTCGGTATTGTACTGCATTGCTGCGGGATCCTAACCAGAAAAAACGCAGGATCTGGCCAACAAGTAAGCGAAAAATGCGAAAGTACGTGCCAGATGAGGGCAAATACCAGACCTAACACAGACATAACCGGCGTTATCCTTTAAAATATTAACTGCAACCAGGTTTAATTGACTGTCTCGGTGTGGTACTGCATTACTGCGTGATCCAAACGAGACAAAGCCCAGGATATGGCCAACAAGTATGCGAAATAAGCGAAAGTACGAGCCAGATGAGGGCAAATCCCAGACCTGACCGAGATATAACCGGCGTTATCCTCTAAAATGTTAGTCGCAACCAGGTTTAATTGACTGTTTCGGTGTGGTACGACACTACTACGTGATACAAACCAGAAAGAGGCCAGGATCTGGCCAACAAGTATGCGAAAAACGTGAACATACGAGCCAGATGAGGTCAAATACCAGACCTAACACAGACATAACCGGCGTTATCCTTTAAAATATTAACTGCAACCAGGTTTAATTGACTTTCTCGGTATTGTACTGCATTGCTGCGGGATCCTAACCAGAAAAAACGCAGGATCTGGCCAACAAGTAAGCGAAAAATGCGAAAGTACGTGCCAGATGAGGGCAAATACCAGACCTAACCCTGACATAACCGGCGTTATCCTTTAAAATATTAATCGCAACCAGGTTTAATTGACTGTTTCGGTATGGAACCATATTACTACGAGATCCAAATCAGAAAAAGCGCTGGATCTGGCCAACAAGTATGCGAAAAACGTGAAAGTATGAGCCAGATTATTGCAAATACCAGAACTAACCCAGACATAACCAGCGTTATCCTCCAAAATATTAATCGCAACCAGGTTTAATTGACTGTTTCGGTGTAGTACCGCACTTCTACGTGATGCAAGCCTGAAAAAGCCCTGGATCTGGCCAACAAGTATGCGAAAAATGCGAAAGTACGTGCCAGATGAGGGCAAATACCAGTACTAACCCTGACATAACCGGCGTTATCCTTTAAAATATTAATCGCTACCAGGTTTAATTGACTGTCTCGGTGTGGTACCGCATTACTGCGTGATCCAAACCAGAAAAAGCCCAGGATCTTGCCAACAAGTATGCGAAAAATGCGAAAGTACGAGCCAGATGATGGCAAATACCAGACCTAACCCTGACATAGCCGGCGTTATCCTCTAAAATATTAATCGCAACCAGGTTTAATTGACTGTTTCGGTGTGGTACCGCACTACTACGTGATCCAATCCAGAAAAACTCCTCGATCTGGCCAACAAGTATGCGAAAAATGCGAAAGAACGGGCCAGATGAGGGCAAATACCAGACCTAACACAGACATAACCGGCGTTATCCTCTAAAATATTAATCGCAACCAGGTTTAATTGACTGTTTCGGTGTGGCGCCGCATTACAACGTGATCCAAATCAGAAAAAACCTAGGATCTGGCCAGCAAGTAGGCGAAAAATGCGAAAGTATGAGCCAGATGATTGCAAATACCAGAATTAACCCAGACATAACCGGCGTTATCCTCTAAAATATTAATCGCAACCACGTTTAATCGACTGTTCCGTTGTGGAAGCGCATTACTACGGGATCATATCCAGAAAGAACCCTGGATCTGGCCAACAAGTATGCGAAAAACGAGGAAGTACGTGCCAGATGAGGGCAAATACCAGACCTAACCCTGACATAACCGGCGTTATCCTTTAAAATATTAATCGCAACCAGGTTTAATTGACTGTCTGGGTGTGGTACCGCATTACTGCGTGATCCAAACCAGAAAAAGCCCAGGATCTTGCCAACAAGTATGCGAAAAATGCGAAAGTACGAGCCAGATGAGGGCAAATACCAGACCTAACCCTGACATAACCGGCGTTATCCTCTAAAATATTAATCGCGACCAGGTTTAATTGACTGTTTCGGTGTGGTACCGCACTACTACGTGATGCATGCCTGAAAAAGCCCTGGATCTGGCCAACAAGTATGCGAAAAATGCGAAAGTACGTGCCAGATGAGGGCAAATACCAGACATAACCCTGACATACCCGGCGTTATCCTTTAAAATATTAATCGCAACCAGGTTTAATTGACTGTTTCGGTGCGGTACCGTATTACTACGTGATCCAAACCAGAAAAACCACTTGATCTGGCCAACAAGTTTGCGAAAAACGAGGAAGTATGAGCCAGATGATTGCAAATACCAGAACTAACCCCGACATAACCGGCGCTATCCTCCAAGATATTAATTGCAACCAGGTTTAATTGACTGATTCGGTGTGGTACCGCACTACTACGTGATGCAAGCCTGAAAAAGCCCTGGATCTGTCCAACAAGTATGCGAAAAATGCGAAGGTACGTGCCAGATGAGGGCAAATACCAGACCTAACCCAAACATAACCGGCGTTATCCTCTAAAATATTAATCGCAACCAGGTTTAATTGACTGTTTCAGTGTAGTACCACATTACTACGTGGTCCAAGCCCGAAAAAGGCCAATATCTGACCAACGAGTATACGCAAATGCGAAAGTACGAGCCAGTGGGGGGCATATCCCAGACCTAACCGAGACATAACCGGCGTTATCCTCTAAAATATTAATCGCAACCAGGTTTAATTGACTTTCTCGGTATTGTACTGCATTGCTGCGGGATCCTAACCAGAAAAAACGCAGGATCTGGCCAACAAGTAAGCGAAAAATGCGAAAGTACGTGCCAGATGAGGGCAAATACCAGACCTAACACAGACATAACCGGCGTTATCCTTTAAAATATTAACTGCAACCAGGTTTAATTGACTGTCTCGGTGTGGTACTGCATTACTGCGTGATCCAAACGAGACAAAGCCCAGGATATGGCCAACAAGTATGCGAAATAAGCGAAAGTACGAGCCAGATGAGGGCAAATCCCAGACCTGACCGAGATATAACCGGCGTTATCCTCTAAAATGTTAGTCGCAACCAGGTTTAATTGACTGTTTCGGTGTGGTACGACACTACTACGTGATACAAACCAGAAAGAGGCCAGGATCTGGCCAACAAGTATGCGAAAAACGTGAACATACGAGCCAGATGAGGTCAAATACCAGACCTAACACAGACATAACCGGCGTTATCCTTTAAAATATTAACTGCAACCAGGTTTAATTGACTTTCTCGGTATTGTACTGCATTGCTGCGGGATCCTAACCAGAAAAAACGCAGGATCTGGCCAACAAGTAAGCGAAAAATGCGAAAGTACGTGCCAGATGAGGGCAAATACCAGACCTAACCCTGACATAACCGGCGTTATCCTTTAAAATATTAATCGCAACCAGGTTTAATTGACTGTTTCGGTATGGAACCATATTACTACGAGATCCAAATCAGAAAAAGCGCTGGATCTGGCCAACAAGTATGCGAAAAACGTGAAAGTATGAGCCAGATTATTGCAAATACCAGAACTAACCCAGACATAACCAGCGTTATCCTCCAAAATATTAATCGCAACCAGGTTTAATTGACTGTTTCGGTGTAGTACCGCACTTCTACGTGATGCAAGCCTGAAAAAGCCCTGGATCTGGCCAACAAGTATGCGAAAAATGCGAAAGTACGTGCCAGATGAGGGCAAATACCAGTACTAACCCTGACATAACCGGCGTTATCCTTTAAAATATTAATCGCTACCAGGTTTAATTGACTGTCTCGGTGTGGTACCGCATTACTGCGTGATCCAAACCAGAAAAAGCCCAGGATCTTGCCAACAAGTATGCGAAAAATGCGAAAGTACGAGCCAGATGATGGCAAATACCAGACCTAACCCTGACATAGCCGGCGTTATCCTCTAAAATATTAATCGCAACCAGGTTTAATTGACTGTTTCGGTGTGGTACCGCACTACTACGTGATGCAAGCCAGAAAAAGCCCTGGATCTGGCCAACAAGTACGCGAAAAATGCGAAAGTACGTGCCAGATGAGGGCAAATACCAGACCTAACCCTGACATAACCGATGTTATCTTTTAAAATATTAATCGCAACCAGGTTTAATTGACTGTTTCGGTATGGAACCATATTACTACGAGATCCAAATCAGAAAAAGCGCTGGATCTGGCCAACAGGTATGCGAAAAATGCGAAAGTACGAGCCAGATGAGGGTAAATACCAGACCTAACCCTGACATAACCGGCGTTATCCTGTATAATATTAATCGCAACCAGGTTTGATTGACTGTTTCAGTGTAGTACCACATTACTACGTGGTCCAAGCCCGAAAAAGGCCAATATCTGACCAACGAGTATACGCAAATGCGAAAGTACGAGCCAGTGGGGGGCATATCCCAGACCTAACCGAGACATAACCGCCGTTATCCTCTAAAATATTAATCGCAACCAGGTTTAATTGACAGTTTCGGTGTGGTACCGCATTACTACGTGACCCAAACCAGAAAAAACCCAGGAGCTGGCCAACAAGTATGCGAAAAACGTGAACATACGAGCCAGATGAGGTCATATACCAGACCTAACCCAGACATAACCGGCGTTATACTCTAAAATATTAATCGCAACCAGGTTTAATTGACTGTTTCGGTGTGGTGCCGCATTACTACGTGATCCAAACCAGAAGATGGCCAGGCTCTGACCAACAAGTATGAGAAAAATGCGAAAGTACGAGCCAGATGAGGGCAAATACAACACCTAACCGAGACACAACCGGCGTTATCCTCTAAAATATTAATCGCAACCAGGATTAATTGACTGTTTCGGAATGGAACCATATTACTACGAGATCCAAATCAGAAAAAGCGCTGGATCTGGCCAACAGGTATGCGAAAAACGTGAAAGTATGAGCCAGATTATTGCTAATACCAGAACTAACCCAGACATAACCAGAGTTTTCCTCTAAAATACTAATCGGAACAAGCTTTTATTGACTGTTTCAGTGTGGTACCACATTACTACGTGATCCAAACCAGACAAAGCCCAGGATATGGCCAACAAGTATGCGAAAAACGTGAACATACGAGCCAGATGAGGTCAAATACCAGACCTAACCCAGACATAACCGGCGTTATCCTTTAAAATATTAACTGCAACCAGGTTTAATTGACTGTCTCGGTGTGGTACTGCATTACTGCGTGATCCAAACCAGAAAAAGCCCAGGATCATGCCAACAAGTATGAGACAAATGCGAAAGTACGAGCCTGATGAGCGGAAATCCCAGAACTAACCCAGACATATCCAGCGTTATCCTCTAAGATACTAATCGGAACCAGCTTTTATTGACTGTTTCGGTGTGGTACCGCACTACTACGTGATGCAAGCCTGAAAAAGCCCAGGATCTGACCAACAAGTATGCGAAAAATGCGAAAGAACGAGCCAGATGAGGGCAATTCCCAGACCTGACCGAGACATAACCGGCGTTATCCTCTAAAATATTAATCGCAACCAGGTTTAATTGACTGTCTCAGTATGGTCCCACATTACTACGTGATCCAAACCAGAAAAAGCCCAGGATCTGGCCAACAAGTTTGCGAAGAATGCGAATGTACGAGCCAGATGAGGGCAATTCCCAGACCTGACTGAGACATAGCCGGCGTTATCCTCTAAAATATTAATCGCAACCAGGTTTAATTGACAGTTTCGGTGTGGTACCGCATTACTACGTTATCCAAACCAGAAAAAGGCCAGGCTCTGTCCAACAAGTATGAGAAAAATGCGAAAGTACGGGTCAGATGAGGGCAAATCCCAGACCTAACCGAGACATAAACGGCGTTATCCTCTAACGTATTAATTGCAACCAGGTTTTATTGACAGTTTCGGTGTGGTACCGCATTACTACGAGATCCAAACCAAAAAAAGGCCAGGCTCTGTCCAACAAGTATGAGAAAAATGCGAAAGTGCGAGCCAGATGAGGGCAAATACAACACCTAACCGAGACACAACCGGCGTTATCCTCTAAAATATTAATCGCAACCAGGTTATTTGACTGTTTCGGTGTGGTACCGCATTACTACGTGATGCAAGCCAGAAAAAGCCCTGGATCTGACCAACAAGTATGCGAAAAATGCGAAAGAACGAGCCAGATGAGGGCAATTCCCAGACCTGACCGAGACATAACCGGCGTTATCCTCTAAAATATTAATCGCAACCAGGTTTAATTGACTGTCTCAGTATGGTCCCACATTACTACGTGATCCAAACCAGAAAAAGCCCAGGATCTGGCCAACAAGTTTGCGAAGAATGCGAAAGAACGAGCCAGATGAGGGCAAATCCCAGACCTAACTGAGTCATAGCCGGCGTTATCGTCTAAAATATTAATCGCAACCAGGTTTAATTGACTGTTTCGGTGTGGAACCACATTACTACGGGATCCAATCCAGAAAAAACGCTGGATCTGGCCAACAACTATGAGAAAAACGCGAAAGTATGAGCCAGATGATTGCAAATACCAGAACAAACCCAGACATAAACAGCGTTATACTCTAAAATACTAATCAGAACCAGCTTTTATTAACTGTTTCGTTGAGCAACCGTATTACTACGGGATCCAAACCAGAAAAAACCCAGGATCTGGCCAACAAGTATACACGCAAAATGCGAATGTACGAGCCAGATGATTGCTAATACCAGACCTAACACAGACATAACCGGCGTTATCCTCTAAAATATTAATCGCAACCAGGTTTAATTGACTATTTCGGTGTGGTACCGCATTACTACGTGGTTCAAACCGGAAAAACCACTGGGTCTGGCCAACAAGTATGCGAAAAACGCGAAAGTATGAGCCAGATGATTGCAAATACCAGAACAAACCCAGACATAACCAGCGATATACTCTAAAATACTAATCAGAACCAGCTTCTATTAACTGTTTCGTTGAGCAACCATATTACTGCGTGATCCAAACCAGAAAAAGCCCAGGATCTTGCCAACAAGTATGCGAAGAATGCGAAAGTACGAGCCAGATGAGGGAATTTCCCAGACCTGACCGAGACATAACCGGCGTTATCCTCTAAAATATTAATCGCAACCAGGTTTAATTGACTATTTCGGTGTGGTACCGCATTACTACGTGATCCAAACCAGAAAAAGCCCAGGATCTGGCCAACAAGTATGCGAAAAATGCGAAAGTACGAGCCAGATGAGGGCAAATCCCAGACCTAA
The DNA here is from genome assembly GCF_051014445.1 of Colletes latitarsis. Lineage (NCBI taxonomy): Eukaryota > Metazoa > Arthropoda > Insecta > Hymenoptera > Colletidae > Colletes > Colletes latitarsis. The sequence goes on along the minus strand of NW_027488368.1, from coordinate 1,399,752 downwards.
CCGAGACATAGCCGGCGTTATCGTCTAAAATATTAATCGCAACCAGGTTTAATTGACTGTTTCGGTGTGGAACCACATTACTACGGGATCCAATCCAGAAAAAACGCTGGATCTGGCCAACAACTATGAGAAAAACGCGAAAGTATGAGACAGATGATTGCAAATACCAGAACAAACCCAGACATAACCAGCGTTATACTCTAAAATACTAATCAGAACCAGCTTTTATTACCTGTTTCCTTGAGCAACCATATTACTACGGGATCCAAACCAGAAAAAACCCAGGATCTGGCCAACAAGTAGACGCAAAATGCGAATGTACGAGCCAGATGAGGGCAAATCCCTGACCTAACCGAGACATAGCCGGCGTTATGCTTTAAAATGTTAATCGCAACCAGGCTTAATTGACTGTCTCGGTGTGGTGCCGCATTACTGCGTGATCCAAACCAGAAAAAGCCCAGGATCTTGCCAACAAGTATGCGAAAAATGCGAAAGTACGAGCCAGATGAGGGCAATTCCCAGATCTGACCGAGACATAACCGGCGTTATCCTCTAAAATATTAATCGCAACCAGGTTTAATTGACTGTTTCGGTGTGGTACCGCATTACTACATGATCCAAACCAGAAAAAGGCCAGGATCTGGCCAAAAGGTATGCGAGAAACGCGAAAGTATGAGCCAGATGAGGGCAAATCCCAGACCTAACCGAGACATAACCGGCGTTATCCTCTAAAATATTAATCGCAACCAGGATTAATTGACTGTTTCGGTGTGGTGCCGCATTACTACGTGATCGAAATCAGAAAAAGCCTAGGATCTGGCCAGCAAGTATGCGAAAATTGCGAAAGTACGAGCCAGATGAGGGCAAATCCCAGACCTAACCGAGACATAACCGGCGTTATCCTCTAAAATATTAATCGCAACCAGGTTTAATCGACTGTTCCGTTGTGGAACCGCATTACTACGGGATCATAACCAGAAAAAACACAGGATCTGGCCAACAAGTATGCGAAAAATGCGAAAGTACGAGCCTGACGAGGGCAAATCCTAGTCCTCACCGAGACGTAACCGGCATTATCCTCTAAAATATTAATCTCAACCATGTTTAATTGACTGTTTCGGTGTGGTACCGCATTACTACGGGATCCAATCCAGAAAAAACGTTGGATCTGGCCAACAACTATGAGAAAAACGCGAAAGTATGAGCCAGATGATTGCAAATACCAGAACAATCCCAGACATAACCAGCGTTATACTCTAAAATACTAATCAGAACCAGCTTTTATTAACTGTTTCGTTGAGCAACCATATTACTACGGGATCCAAACCAGAGAAAACCCAGGATATGGCCAACAAGTAGACGCAAAATGCGAATGTACGAGCCAGATGAGGGCAAATACCAGACCTAACCGAGTCATAGCCGGCGTTATCGTCTAAAATATCAATCGCAACCAGGTTTAATTGACTGTTTCTGTGTGGTACCGCATTACTACGTGAGCCAAACCAGAAAAAGCACAGTATCTGGCCAACAAGTATGCGAAAAATGCAAAAGTACGAGCCAGATGAGGGCAAATACCAGACCTAACCGAGTCATAGCCGGCGTTATCGTCTAAAATATCAATCGCAACCAGGTTTAATTGACTGCTTCGGTGTGGAACCACATTACTACGGGATCCAATCCAGAAAAAACGCTGGATCTGGCCAACAACTATGAGAAAAACGCGAAAATATGAGCCAGATGATTGCAGATACCAGAACAAATCCAGTCATAACCAGCGTTATCCTCTAAAATATTAATCGCAACCAGGTTTAATTGACTGTTCCGTTGTGGAACCGCATTACTATGGGATCATAGCCAGAAAAAACCCAGGATCTGGCCAACAAGTATGCGAAAAATGCGAAAGTACGAGCCAGATGAGGGTAAATACCAGACCTAACCCAGACATAACTGGCGTTATCCTCTAAAATATTAATCGCAACCAGGATTAATTGACTGTTTCGGTGTGGTGCCGCATTACTACGTGATCCAAATCAGAAAAAGCCTAGGATCTGGCCAGCAAGCATGCGGAAATTGCGAAAGTACGTGCCAGATGAGGGCAAATCCCAGACCTAACCGAGACATAACCGGCGTTATCCTCTAAAATATTAATCGCAACCAGGTTTAATTGACAGTTTCGGTGTGGTACCGCATTACTACGTTATCCAAACCAGAAAAAGGCCAGGCTCTGTCCAACAAGTATGAGAAAAATGCGAAATTTCGGGTCAGATGAGGGCAAATCCCAGACCTAACCGAGACATAAACGGCGTTATCCTCTAACGTATTAATTGCAACCAGGTTTTATTGACAGTTTCGGTGTGGTACCGCATTACTACGAGATCCAAACCAAAAAAAGGCCAGGCTCTGTCCAACAAGTATGAGAAAAATGCGAAAGTACGAGCCAGATGAGGGCAAATACAACACCTAACCGAGACACAACCGGCGTTATCCTCTAAAATATTAATCGCTACCAGGTAATTTGACTGTTTCGGTGTGGTACCGCATTACTACGTGATGCAAGCCAGAAAAAGCCCTGGATCTGACCAACAAGTATGCGAAAAATGCGAAAGTACGAGCCTGACGAGGGCAAATCCTAGTCCTCACCGAGACATAACCGGCATTATCCTCTAAAATATTAATCTCAACCATGTTTAATTGACTGTTTCGGTGTGGTACTACATTACTACGTGATCCAAACCAGAAAAAGCCCAGGATCTGGCCAACAAGTATGCGAAAAATGCGAAAGTACGAGCCAGATGAGGGCAAAACCCAGACCTAACCGAGTCATAGCCGGCGTTATCGTCTAAAATATCAATCGCAACCAGGTTTAATTGACTGCTTCGGTGTGGAACCACATTACTACGGGATCCAATCCAGAAAAAACGCTGGATCTGGCCAACAACTATGAGAAAAACGCGAAAGTATGAGCCAGATGATTGCAGATACCAGAACAAATCCAGACATAACCAGCGTTATCCTCTAAAATATTAATAGCAACCAGGTTTAATTGACTGTTCCGATGTGGAACCGCATTACTATGGGATCATAGCCAGAAAAAACCCAGGATCTGGCCAACAAGTATGCGAAAAATGCGAAAGTACGAGCCAGATGAGGGTAAATACCAGACCTAACCCAGACATAACCGGCGTTATCCTCTAAAATATTAATCGCAACCAGGATTAATTGACTGTTTCGGTGTGGTGCCGCATTACTACGTGATCCAAATCAGAAAAAGCCTAGGATCTAGCCAGCAAGTATGCGAAAATTGCGAAAGTACGAGCCAGATGAGGGCAAATCCCAGGCCTCACCGAGACATAACCGGCGTTATCCTCTAAAATATTAATCGCAACCAGGTTTAATTGACAGTTTCGGTGTGGTACCGCATTACTACGTTATCCAAACCAGAAAAAGGCCAGGCTCTGTCCAACAAGTATGAGAAAAATGCGAAAGTACGGGTCAGATGAGGGCAAATCCCAGACCTAACCGAGACATAAACGGCGTTATCCTCTAACGTATTAATTGCAACCAGGTTTTATTGACAGTTTCGGTGTGGTACCCCATTACTACGAGATCCAAACCAAAAAAAGGCCAGGCTCTGTCCAACAAGTATGAGAAAAATGCGAAAGTACGAGCCAGATGAGGGCAAATACAACACCTAACCGAGACACAACCGGCGTTATCCTCTAAAATATTAATCGCAACCAGGTTATTTGACTGTTTCGGTGTGGTACCGCATTACTACGTGATGCAAGCCAGAAAAAGCCCTAGATCTGACCAACAAGTATGCGAAAAATGCGAAAGTACGAGCCAGATGAGGGCAAATCCCAGACCTAACCGAGACATAGACGGCGTTATCGTCTAAAATATTAATCGCAACCAGGTTTAATTGACTGTTTCGGTGTGGAACCACATTACTACGGGATCCAATCCAGAAAAAACGCTGGATCTGGCCAACAACTATAAGAAAAACGCGAAAGTATGAGACAGATGATTGCAAATACCAGAACAAACCCAGACATAACCAGCGTTATACTCTAAAATACTAATCAGAACCAGCTTTTATTACCTGTTTCCTTGAGCAACCATATTACTACGGGATCCAAACCAGAAAAAACCCAGGATCTGGCCAACAAGTAGACGCAAAATGCGAATGTACGAGCCAGATGAGGGCAAATCCCTGACCTAACCGAGACATAGCCGGCGTTATCCTTTAAAATGTTAATCGCAACCAGGCTTAATTGACTGTCTCGGTGTGGTGCCGCATTACTGCGTGATCCAAACCAGAAAAAGCCCAGGATCTTGCCAACAAGTATGCGAAAAATGCGAAAGTACGAGCCAGATGAGGGCAATTCCCAGATCTGACCGAGACATAACCGGCGTTATCCTCTAAAATATTAATCGCAACCAGGTTTAATTGACTGTTTCGGTGTGGTACCGCATTACTACATGATCCAAACCAGAAAAAGGCCAGGATCTGGCCAAAAGGTATGCGAGAAACGCGAAAGTATGAGCCAGATGAGGGCAAATCCCAGACCTAACCGAGACATAACCGGCGTTATCCTCTAAAATATTAATCGCAACCAGGATTAATTGACTGTTTCGGTGTGGTGCCGCATTACTACGTGATCGAAATCAGAAAAAGCCTAGGATCTGGCCAGCAAGTATGCGAAAATTGCGAAAGTACGAGCCAGATGAGGGCAAATCCCAGACCTAACCGAGACATAACCGGCGTTATCCTCTAAAATATTAATCGCAACCAGGTTTAATCGACTGTTCCGTTGTGGAACCGCATTACTACGGGATCATAACCAGAAAAAACACAGGATCTGGCCAACAAGTATGCGAAAAATGCGAAAGTACGAGCCTGACGAGGGCAAATCCTAGTCCTCACCGAGACGTAACCGGCATTATCCTCTAAAATATTAATCTCAACCATGTTTAATTGACTGTTTCGGTGTGGTACCGCATTACTACGGGATCCAATCCAGAAAAAACGCTGGATCTGGCCAACAACTATGAGAAAAACGCGAAAGTATGAGCCAGATGATTGCAAATACCAGAACAATCCCAGACATAACCAGCGTTATACTCTAAAATACTAATCTGAACCAGCTTTTATTAACTGTTTCGTTGTGCAACCATATTACTACGGGATCCAAACCAGAGAAAACCCAGGATCTGGCCAACAAGTAGACGCAAAATGCGAATGTACGAGCCAGATGAGGGCAAATCCCAGACCTAACCGAGACATAACCGGCGTTATCCTTTAAAATGTTAATCGCAACCATGTTTAATTGACTGTTTCTGTGTGGTACCGCATTACTACGTGATCCAAACCAGAAAAAGCACAGTATCTGGCCAACAAGTATGCGAAAAATGCAAAAGTACGAGCCAGATGAGGGCAAATACCAGACCTAACCGAGTCATAGCCGGCGTTATCGTCTAAAATATCAATCGCAACCAGGTTTAATTGACTGCTTCGGTGTGGAACCACATTACTACGGGATCCAATCCAGAAAAAACGCTGGATCTGGCCAACAACTATGAGAAAAACGCGAAAATATGAGCCAGATGATTGCAGATACCAGAACAAATCCAGTCATAACCAGCGTTATCCTCTAAAATATTAATCGCAACCAGGTTTAATTGACTGTTCCGTTGTGGAACCGCATTACTATGGGATCATAGCCAGAAAAAACCCAGGATCTGGCCAACAAGTATGCGAAAAATGCGAAAGTACGAGCCAGATGAGGGTAAATACCAGACCTAACCCAGACATAACCGGCGTTATCCTCTAAAATATTAATCGCAACCAGGATTAATTGACTGTCTCGGTGTGGTGCCGCATTACTACGTGATCCAAATCAGAAAAAGCCTAGGATCTGGCCAGCAAGTATGCGGAAATTGCGAAAGTACGTGCCAGATGTGGGCAAATCCCAGACCTAACCGAGACATAACCGGCGTTATCCTCTAAAATATTAATCGCAACCAGGTTTAATTGACAGTTTCGGTGTGGTACCGCATTACTACGTTATCCAAACCAGAAAAAGGCCAGGCTCTGTCCAACAAGTATGAGAAAAATGCGAAATTTCGGGTCAGATGAGGGCAAATCCCAGACCTAACCGAGACATAAACGGCGTTATCCTCTAACGTATTAATTGCAACCAGGTTTTATTGACAGTTTCGGTGTGGTACCGCATTACTACGAGATCCAAACCAAAAAAAGGCCAGGCTCTGTCCAACAAGTATGAGAAAAATGCGAAAGTACGAGCCAGATGAGGGCAAATACAACACCTAACCGAGACACAACCGGCGTTATCCTCTAAAATATTAATCGCTACCAGGTAATTTGACTGTTTCGGTGTGGTACCGCATTACTACGTGATGCAAGCCAGAAAAAGCCCTGGATCTGACCAACAAGTATGCGAAAAATGCGAAAGTACGAGCCAGATGAGGGCAAATACAACACCTAACCGAGACACAACCGGCGTTATCCTCTAAAATATTAATCGCAACCAGGTTATTTGACTGTTTCGGTGTGGTACCGCATTACTACGTGGTTCAAACCGGAAAAGCCACTGGATCTGGCCAACAAGTATGCGAAGAATGCGAAAGTACGAGCCAGATGAGGGCAATTCCCGGACCTGACCGAGACATAACCGGCGTTATCCTCTAGAATATTAATCGCAACCAGGTTTAATTGACTGTTTCCGCGTGGTACCACATTACTACGTGATCCAAACCAGAAAAAGCCCAGGATCTGGCCAACAAGTATGCGAAAAATGCGAAAGTACGAGCCAGATGAGGGCAAATCCCAGACCTAACCGAGTCATAGCCGGCGTTATCGTCTAAAATATTAATCGCAACCAGGTTTAATTGACTGTTTCGGTGTGGAACCACATTACTACGGGATCCAATCCAGAAAAAACGTTGGATCTGGCCAACAACTATGAGAAAAACGCGAAAGTATGAGCCAGATGATTGCAAATACCAGAACAATCCCAGACATAACCAGCATTATACTCTAAAATACTAATCAGAACCAGCTTTTAATAACTGTTTCGTTGAGCAACCATATTACTACGGGATCCAAACCAGAAAAAACCCAGGATCTGGCCAACAAGTAGACGCAAAATGCGAATGTACGAGCCAGATGAGGGCAAATCCCAGACCTAACCGAGACATAACCGGCGTTATCCTTTAAAATGTTAATCGCAACCAGGTTTAATTGACTGTTTCGGTGTGGTACCGCACTACTACGTGATGCAAGCCAGAAAAAGGCCAGGATCTGGCCAACAAGTATGCGAAAAATGCGAAAGTATGAGCCAGATGATTGCAAATACCAGAACAAACCCAGACATAAACAGCGTTATACTCTAAAATACTAATCAGAACCAGCTTTTATTAACTGTTTCGTTGAGCAACCGTATTACTACGGGATCCAAACCAGAAAAAACCCAGGATCTGGCCAACAAGTATACACGCAAAATGCGAATGTACGAGCCAGATGATTGCTAATACCAGACCTAACGCAGACATAACCGGCGTTATCCTCTAAAATATCAATCGCAACCAGGATTAATTGACTATTTCGGTGTGGTACCGCATTACTACGTGGTTCAAACCGGAAAAACCACTGGATCTGGCCAACAAGTATGCGAAAAACGCGAAAGTATGAGCCAGATGATTGCAAATACCAGAACAAACCCAGACATAACCAGCGATATACTCTAAAATACTAATCAGAACCAGCTTCTATTAACTGTTTCGTTGAGCAACCATATTACTGCGTGATCCAAACCAGAAAAAGCCCAGGATCTTGCCAACAAGTATGCGAAGAATGCGAAAGTACGAGCCAGATGAGGGCATTTCCCAGACCTGACCGAGACATAACCGGCGTTATCCTCTAAAATATTAATCGCAACCAGGTTTAATTGACTATTTCGGTGTGGTACCGCATTACTACGTGATCCAAACCAGAAAAAGCCCAGGATCTGGCCAACAAGTATGCGAAAAATGCGAAAGTACGAGCCAGATGAGGGCAAATCCCAGACCTAACCGAGACATAGCCGGCGTTATCGTCTAAAATATTAATCGCAACCAGGTTTAATTGACTGTTTCGGTGTGGAACCACATTACTACGGGATCCAATCCAGAAAAAACGCTGGATCTGGCCAACAACTATGAGAAAAACGCGAAAGTATGAGACAGATGATTGCAAATACCAGAACAAACCCAGACATAACCAGCGTTATACTCTAAAATACTAATCAGAACCAGCTTTTATTACCTGTTTCCTTGAGCAACCATATTACTACGGGATCCAAACCAGAAAAAACCCAGGATCTGGCCAACAAGTAGACGCAAAATGCGAATATACGAGCCAGATGAGGGCAAATCCCTGACCTAACCGAGACATAACCGGCGTTATCCTCTAAAATATTAATCGCGACCAGGATTAATTGACTGTTTCGGTGTGGTGCCGCATTACTACATGATCCAAACCAGAAAAAGGCCAGGATCTGGCCAACAGGTATGCGAGAAACGCGAAAGTATGAGCCAGATGAGGGCAAATCCCTGACCTAACCGAGACATAACCGGCGTTATCCTCTAAAATATTAATCGCGACCAGGATTAATTGACTGTTTCGGTGTGGTGCCGCATTACTACATGATCCAAACCAGAAAAAGGCCAGGATCTGGCCAACAGGTATGCGAGAAACGCGAAAGTATGAGCCAGATGAGGGCAAATCCCAGACCTAACCGAGACATAACCGGCGTTATCCTCTAAAATATTAATCGCAACCAGGATTAATTGACTGTTTCGGTGTGGTGCCGCATTACTACGTGATCGAAATCAGAAAAAGCCTAGGATCTGGCCAGCAAGTATGCGAAAATTGCGAAAGTACGAGCCAGATGAGGGCAAATCCCAGACCTAACCGAGACATAACCGGCGTTATCCTCTAAAATATTAATCGCAACCAGGTTTAATCGACTGTTCCGTTGTGGAACCGCATTACTACGGGATCATAACCAGAAAAAACACAGGATCTGGCCAACAAGTATGCGAAAAATGCGAAAGTACGAGCCTGACGAGGGCAAATCCTAGTCCTCACCGAGACGTAACCGGCATTATCCTCTAAAATATTAATCTCAACCATGTTTAATTGACTGTTTCGGTGTGGTACCGCATTACTACGTGATCCAATCCAGAAAAACCCCTGGATCTGGCCAACAAGTATGCGAAAAATGCGAAAGTACGAGCCAGATGAGGGCAAATACCAGACCTAACCGAGTCATAGCCGGCGTTATCGTCTAAAATATTAATCCCAACCAGGTTTAATTGACTGTTTCGGTGTGGAACCACATTACTACGGGATCCAATCCAGAAAAAACGTTGGATCTGGCCAACAACTATGAGAAAAACGCGAAAGTATGAGCCAGATGATTGCAAATACCAGAACAATCCCAGACATAACCAGCGTTATACTCTAAAATACTAATCAGAACCAGCTTTTATTAACTGTTTCGTTGAGCAACCATATTACTACGGGATCCAAACCAGAGAAAACCCAGGATCTGGCCAACAAGTAGACGCAAAATGCGAATGTACGAGCCAGATGAGGGCAAATCCCAGACCTAACCGAGACATAACCGGCGTTATCCTTTAAAATGTTAATCGCAACCAGGTTTAATTGACAGTTTCGGTGTGGTACCGCATTACTACGTGATCCAAACCAGAAAAAGCACAGTATCTGGCCAACAAGTATGCGAAAAATGCAAAAGTACGAGCCAGATGAGGGCAAATACCAGACCTAACCGAGTCATAGCCGGCGTTATCGTCTAAAATATCAATCGCAACCAGGTTTAATTGACTGCTTCGGTGTGGAACCACATTACTACGGGATCCAATCCAGAAAAAACGCTGGATCTGGCCAACAACTATGAGAAAAACGCGAAAGTATGAGCCAGATGATTGCAGATACCAGAACAAATCCAGTCATAACCAGCGTTATCCTCTAAAATATTAATCGCAACCAGGTTTAATTGACTGTTCCGTTGTGGAACCGCATTACTATGGGATCATAGCCAGAAAAAACCCAGGATCTGGCCAACAAGTATGCGAAAAATGCGAAAGTACGAGCCAGATGAGGGTAAATACCAGACCTAACCCAGACATAACCGGCGTTATCCTCTAAAATATTAATCGCAACCAGGATTAATTGACTGTTTCGGTGTGGTGCCGCATTACTACGTGATCCAAATCAGAAAAAGCCTAGGATCTGTCCAACAAGTATGAGAAAAATGCGAAAGTACGAGCCAGATGAGGGCAAATACAACACCTAACCGAGACACAACCGGCGTTATCCTCTAAAATATTAATCGCAACCAGGTTATTTGACTGTTTCGGTGTGGTACCGCATTACTACGTGATGCAAGCCAGAAAAGGCCCTGGATCTGACCAACAAGTATGCGAAAAATGCGAAAGCACGAGCCAGATGAGGGCAATTCCCAGACCTGACCGAGACATAACCGGCGTTATGCTCTAAAATATTAATCGCAACCAGGTTTAATTGACTGTTTCAGTGTGGTCCCACATTACTACGTGATCCAAACCAGAAAAAGCCCAGGCTCTGTCCAACAAGTATGAGAAAAATGCGAAAGTACGAGCCAGATGAGGGCAAATACAACACCTAACCGAGACACAACCGGAGTTATCCTCTAAAATATTAATCGCAACCAGGTTATTTGACTGTTTCGGTGTGGTACCGCATTACTACGTGGTTCAAACCGGAAAAACCACTGGATCTGGCCAACAAGTATGCGAAAAACGCGAAAGTATGAGCCAGATGATTGCAAATACCAGAACAAACCCAGACATAACCAGCGATATACTCTAAAATACTAATCAGAACCAGCTTTTATTAACTGTTTCGTTGAGCAACCATATTACTGCGTGATCCAAACCAGAAAAAGCCCAGGATCTTGCCAACAAGTATGCGAAGAATGCGAAAGTACGAGCCAGATGAGGGCAATTCCCGGACCTGACCGATGCATAACCGGCGTTATCCTCTAGAATATTAATCGCAACCAGGTTTAATTGACTGTTTCCGCGTGGTACCACATTACTACGTGATCCAAACCAGAAAAAGCCCAGGATCTGGCCAACAAGTATGCGAAAAATGCGAAAGTACGAGCCAGATGAGGGCAAATCCCAGACCTAACCGAGTCATAGCCGGCGTTATCGTCTAAAATATTAATCGCAACCAGGTTTAATTGACTGTTTCGGTGTGGAACCACATTACTACGGGATCCAATCCAGAAAAAACGTAGGATCTGGCCAACAACTATGAGAAAAACGCGAAAGTATGAGCCAGATGATTGCAAATACCAGAACAATCCCAGACATGACCAGCATTATACTCTAAAATTCTAATCAGAACCAGCTTTTAATAACTGTTTCGTTGAGCAACCATATTACTACGGGATCCAAACCAGAAAAAACCCGGGATCTGGCCAACAAGTAGACGCAAAATGCGAATGTACGAGCCAGATGAGGGCAAATCCCAGACCTAACCGAGACATAACCGGCGTTATCCTTTAAAATGTTAATCGCAACCAGGTTTAATTGACTGTTTCGGTGTGGTACCGCATTACTACGTGATGCAAGCCAGAAAAAGGCCAGGATCTGGCCAACAAGTATGCGAAAAATGCGAAAGTATGAGCCAGATGATTGCAAATACCAGAACTAACCCAGACATAACCGGCGTTATCCTCTAAAATATTAATCGCAACCAGGTTTAATCGACTGTTCCGTTGTGGAACCGCATTACTACGGGATCATAACCAGAAAAAACACAGGATCTGGCCAACAAGTATGCGAAAAATGCGAAAGTACGAGCCCGACGAGGGCAAATCCTAGTCCTAGCCGAGGCGTAACCGGCATTATCCTTTAAAATGTTAATCGCAACCATGTTTAATTCACTGTTTCTGTGTGGTACCGCATTACTACGTGATCCAAACCTGTAAAAGGCCAGGATCTGGCCAACAAGTATGCGAAAAATGCGAAAGTATGAGCCAGATGATTGCAAATACCAGAACTAACCCAGACATAGCCAGTGTTGTCCTCTATAATATTAATCGCAACCAGGATTAATTGACTGTTTCGGTGCGGTACCGCATTACTACGTCATCCAAGCCAGAAAAACTACTAGATCTGGCAAACAAGTATGCGAAAAATGCGAAAGTACGAGCCAGATGAGGGCAAATACCAGACCTAACCCTGGCATAACCGGCGTTATCCTCTAAAATATTAATCGCAACAAGGTTTAATTGACTGTTTCAGCGTGGTACCACAATACTACGTGATCCAAACCAGAAAAAGCCCAGGATCTTGCCAACAAGTATGCGAAAAATGCGAAACTACGAGCCAGATGAGGGCAAATACAACACCTAACCGAGACATAACCGGCGTTATCCTGTAAAATGTTAATCGCAACCAGGCTTAATTGACTGTCTCGGTGTGGTGCCGCATTACTGCGTGATCCAAACCATAAGAAGCACAGGACCTTGCCAACAAGTATGCGAAAAATGCGAAACTACGAGCCAGATGAGGGCAAATACAACACCTAACCGAGACATAACCGGCGTTATCCTGTAAAATATTAATCGCAACCAGGTTTAATTGACAGTTTCGGTGTGGTACCGCATTACTACGTGATCCAAACCAGAAAAAGGCCAGGATCTGGCCAACAGGTATGCGAGAAACGCGAAAGTATGAGCCAGATGATTGCTAATAGCAGATCTAACCCTGACATAACCGGCGTTATCCTCTAAAATATTAATTGCAACCAGGTAGAATTGACTGTTTCAGTGTAGTAGCACATTACTACGTGGTCCAAGCCCGAAAAAGGCCAAGATCTCACCAACAAGTATACGCAAAATGCGAAAGTACGAGCCAGTGGGGGGCATATCCCAGACCTAACCGAGACATAACCGGCGTTATCCTCTAAAATATTAATCGCAACCATGTTTAATTGACAGTCTCGTTGTGGTGCCGCATTACTGCGTGATCCAAACCATAAGAAGCACAGGACCTTGCCAACAAGTATGCGAAAAATGCGAAACTACGAGCCAGATGAGGGCAAATACAACACCTAACCGAGACATAACCGGCGTTATCCTGTAAAATGTTAATCGCAACCAGGCTTAATTGACTGTCTCGGTGTGGTGCCGCATTACTGCGTGATCCAAACCATAAGAAGCACAGGACCTTGCCAACAAGTATGCGAAAAATGCGAAACTACGAGCCAGATGAGGGCAAATACAACACCTAACCGAGACATAACCGGCGTTATCCTGTAAAATATTAATCGCAACCAGGTTTAATTGACTGTTTCGGTGTGGTACCGCATTACTACGTGATCCAAACCAGAAAAAGGCCAGGATCTGGCCAACAGGTATGCGAGAAACGCGAAAGTATGAGCCAGATGATTGCTAATAGCAGATCTAACCCTGACATAACCGGCGTTATCCTCTAAAATATTAATTGCAACCAGGTAGAATTGACTGTTTCAGTGTAGTAGCACATTACTACGTGGTCCAAGCCCGAAAAAGGCCAAGATCTCACCAACAAGTATACGCAAAATGCGAAAGTACGAGCCAGTGGGGGGCATATCCCAGACCTAACCGAGACATAACCGGCGTTATCCTCTAAAATATTAATCGCAACCATGTTTAATTGACAGTCTCGTTGTGGTGCCGCATTACTGCGTGATCCAAACCATAAGAAGCACAGGACCTTGCCAACAAGTATGCGAAAAATGCGAAACTACGAGCCAGATGAGGGCAAATACAACACCTAACCGAGACATAACCGGCGTTATCCTGTAAAATATTAATCGCAACCAGGTTTAATTGACTGTTTCGGTGTGGTACCGCATTACTACGTGATCCAAACCAGAAAAAACCCAGGATCTGGCCAACAAGTAAGCGAAAAACGTGAACATACGAGCCAGATGAGGTCAAGTACCAGACCTAACACAGACATAACCGCCGTTATCCTTTAAAATATTAACTGCAACCAGGTTTAATTGACTGTCTCGGTGTGGTACTGCATTACTGCGTGATACAAACCAGAAAAAGCCCAGGATCTTGCCAACAAGTATGCGAAAAATGCGAAACTACGAGCCAGATGAGGGTAAATACAACACCTAACCGAGACATAACCGGCGTTATCCTGTAAAATATTAATCACAACCAGGCTTAATTGACTGTCTCGGTGTGGTGCCGCATTACTGCGTCATCCAAACCAGAAAAAGCCGAGGATCTTGCCAACAAGTATGCGAAAAATGCGTAAGTACGAGCCAGATGAGGGCAATTCCCAGATCTGACCGAGACATAACCGGCGTTATCCTCTAAAATATTAATCGCAACCAGGTTTAATTGACTGTTTCGGTGTGGTACCGCATTACTACGTGATCCAAGCCAGAAAAACTACTGGATCTGGCAAACAAGTATGCGAAAAACGCGAATGTATGAGCCACATGATTACAAATACCAGAACTAACCCAGACATTACCGGCGTTATCCTCCAAAATATTAATCGCTACCAGGTTTATTTGACTGTTACGGAGTGATACCGCCATACCACGTGATGCAAGCCAGAAAAAGCCCTGGATCTGGCCAACAAGTATGCGAAAAATGCGAAAGCACGAGCCAGATGAGGGCAAATACCAGACCTAACCCTGACGTAACCAGCGTTATCCTCTAAAATATTAATCGCAACCAGGTTTAATTCACTGTTTCTGTGTGGTACCGCATTACTACGTGATCCAAGCCAGAAAAACTACTGGATCTGGCAAACAAGTATGCGAAAAACGCGAATGTATGAGCCAGATGATTGCTAATACCAGAACTAACCAAGACATAACCAGAGTTTTCCTCTCAAATACTAATCGGATCAAGCTTTTATTAACTGTTTCGTTGAGGAACCATATTACTACGGGATCAAAACCAGAAAAAACCCAGGATCTGGCCAACAAGTATACGCAAAATGCGAAAGTACGAGCCATATGAGGGCAATTCCCGGACCTGACCGAGACATAACCGGCGTTATCCTCTAGAATATTAATCGCAACCAGGTTTAATTGACTGTTTCAGCGTGGTACCACAATACTACGTGATCCAAACCAGAAAAAGCCCAGGATCTTGCCAACAAGTATGCGAAAAATGCGAAACTACGAGCCAGATGAGGGCAAATACAACACCTAACCGAGACATAACCGGCGTTATCCTGTAAAATATTAATCGCAACCAGGTTTAATTGACTGTTTCGGTGTGGTACCGCATTACTACGTGATCCAAACCAGAAAAAGGCCAGGATCTGGCCAACAGGTATGCGAGAAACGCGAAAGTATGAGCCAGATGATTGCTAATAGCAGATCTAACCCTGACATAACCGGCGTTATCCTCTAAAATATTAATTGCAACCAGGTAGAATTGACTGTTTCAGTGTAGTAGCACATTACTACGTGGTCCAAGCCCGAAAAAGGCCAAGATCTCACCAACAAGTATACGCAAAATGCGAAAGTACGAGCCAGTGGGGGGCATATCCCAGACCTAACCGAGACATAACCGGCGTTATCCTCTAAAATATTAATCGCAACCATGTTTAATTGACAGTCTCGTTGTGGTGCCGCATTACTGCGTGATCCAAACCATAAGAAGCACAGGACCTTGCCAACAAGTATGCGAAAAATGCGAAACTACGAGCCAGATGAGGGCAAATACAACACCTAACCGAGACATAACCGGCGTTATCCTGTAAAATGTTAATCGCAACCAGGCTTAATTGACTGTCTCGGTGTGGTGCCGCATTACTGCGTGATCCAAACCATAAGAAGCACAGGACCTTGCCAACAAGTATGCGAAAAATGCGAAACTACGAGCCAGATGAGGGCAAATACAACACCTAACCGAGACATAACCGGCGTTATCCTGTAAAATATTAATCGCAACCAGGTTTAATTGACTGTTTCGGTGTGGTACCGCATTACTACGTGATCCAAACCAGAAAAAGGCCAGGATCTGGCCAACAGGTATGCGAGAAACGCGAAAGTATGAGCCAGATGATTGCTAATAGCAGATCTAACCCTGACATAACCGGCGTTATCCTCTAAAATATTAATTGCAACCAGCTAGAATTGACTGTTTCAGTGTAGTAGCACATTACTACGTGGTCCAAGCCCGAAAAAGGCCAAGATCTCACCAACAAGTATACGCAAAATGCGAAAGTACGAGCCAGTGGGGGGCATATCCCAGACCTAACCGAGACATAACCGGCGTTATCCTCTAAAATATTAATCGCAACCATGTTTAATTGACAGTCTCGTTGTGGTGCCGCATTACTGCGTGATCCAAACCATAAGAAGCACAGGACCTTGCCAACAAGTATGCGAAAAATGCGAAACTACGAGCCAGATGAGGGCAAATACAACACCTAACCGAGACATAACCGGCGTTATCCTGTAAAATATTAATCGCAACCAGGTTTAATTGACTGTTTCGGTGTGGTACCGCATTACTACGTGATCCAAACCAGAAAAAACCCAGGATCTGGCCAACAAGTAAGCGAAAAACGTGAACATACGAGCCAGATGAGGTCAAGTACCAGACCTAACACAGACATAACCGGCGTTATCCTTTAAAATATTAACTGCAACCAGGTTTAATTGACTGTCTCGGTGTGGTACTGCATTACTGCGTGATACAAACCAGAAAAAGCCCAGGATCTTGCCAACAAGTATGCGAAAAATGCGAAACTACGAGCCAGATGAGGGTAAATACAACACCTAACCGAGACATAACCGGCGTTATCCTGTAAAATATTAATCACAACCAGGCTTAATTGACTGTCTCGGTGTGGTGCCGCATTACTGCGTCATCCAAACCAGAAAAAGCCGAGGATCTTGCCAACAAGTATGCGAAAAATGCGAAAGTACGAGCCAGATGAGGGCAATTCCCAGATCTGACCGAGACATAACCGGAGTTATCCTCTAAAATATTAATCGCAACCAGGTTTAATTGACTGTTTCGGTGTGGTACCGCATTACTACGTGATCCAAGCCAGAAAAACTACTGGATCTGGCAAACAAGTATGCGAAAAACGCGAATGTATGAGCCAGATGATTACAAATACCAGAACTAACCCAGACATTACCGGCGTTATCCTCCAAAATATTAATCGCTACCAGGTTTATTTGACTGTTACGGAGTGATACCGCCATACCACGTGATGCAAGCCAGAAAAAGCCCTGGATCTGGCCAACAAGTATGCGAAAAATGCGAAAGCACGAGCCAGATGAGGGCAAATACCAGACCTAACCCTGACGTAACCAGCGTTATCCTCTAAAATATTAATCGCAACCAGGTTTAATTCACTGTTTCTGTGTGGTACCGCATTACTACGTGATCCAAGCCAGAAAAACTACTGGATCTGGCAAACAAGTATGCGAAAAACGCGAATGTATGAGCCAGATGATTACAAATACCAGAACTAACCCAGACATTACCGGCGTTATCCTCCAAAATATTAATCGCAACCAGGTTTATTTGACTGTTACGGAGTGATACCGCCATACCACGTGATGCAAGCCAGAAAAAGCCCTGGATCTGGCCAACAAGTATGCGAAAAATGCGAAAGCACGAGCCAGATGAGGGCAAATACCAGACCTAACCCTGACGTAACAATCGTTATCCTCTAAAATATTAATCGCAACCAGGTTTAATTCACTGTTTCTGTGTGGTACCGCATTACTACGTGATCCAAACCTGTAAAAGGCCAGGATCTGGCCAACACGTATGCGAAATATGCGAAAGTACGAGCCAGATGAGGGCAAATCCCAGACCTAATCGAGACATAGCCGGCGTTATCCTCTAAAATATTAATGGCAACCAGGTTTAATTGACTGTTTCGGTGTGGTACCGCACTACTACGTGATGCAAGCCAGAAAAGGCCCTGCATCTGGCCAACAAGTATGCGAAAAATGCGAAAGTACGAGCCAGATGAGGGCAAATACCAGACCTAACCGAGTCATAGCCGGCGTTATCGTCTTAAATATTAATCGCAACCAGTTTTAATTGACTGTTTCGGTGTGGAACCACATTACCACGGGATCCATACCAGAAAAACCCCAGGATTTGGCCAACAGGTATGCGAAAAATGCGAAAGTATGAGCTAGATGATTGCTAATACCAGAACTAACCCAGACATAACCAGAGTTTTCCTCCAAAATACCTATCGGAACCAGCTTTTATTGACTGTTTCAGTGTGGTACCACATTACTACGGCATCCAAACCAGAAAAAACGCAGAATCTGGCCAACAAGTAAGCGAAAAATGCGAACGCAAGAGCCAGATGATTGCAAATACCAGAACTAACCCAGTCATAGCCAGTGTTATCCTCTAAAATACTAAACGGAACCAGCTTTTATTGACTGCTTCAATGTGGTACCACATTACTACGTGATCCAAACCAGAAAAAGCCCAGGATTTGGCCAACAGGTATGCGAAATTCGAAAGTATGAGCTAGATGATTGCTAATACCAGAACTAACCCAGACATAACCAGAGTTTTCCTCCAAAATACCTATCGGAACCAGCTTTTATTGACTGTTTCAGTGTGGTACCGCATTACTACGTGTTCCAAACCAGAAAAAGGCCAGGCTCTGTCCAACAAGTATGAGAAAAATGCGAAAGTACGAGCCAGATGTGGGCAAATCCCAGACCTAACCGAGTCATAGCCGGCGTTATCGTCTTAAATATTAATCGCAACCAGTTTTAATTGACTGTTTCGGTGTGGAACCACATTACCACGGGATCCATACCAGAAAAACCCCAGGATCTGGCCAACAAGTATACGCGAAATGCGAAAGTACGAGCCAGATGAGGGCCAATCCCAGAACTAACCCAGACAAAACCGGCGATATCCTCTAAAATATTAATCGCAACCAGGTACAATAGACTGTTTCAGTGTGGTACCACATTACTACGTGATCCAAACCAGAAGAAGCCCAGGATCTTGCCAACAAGTATGCGAAAAATGCGAAACTATGAGCCAGATGAGGGCAAATCTCAGACCTAACCGAGACATAACCAGTGTTATCCTCTAAAATACTAATCGGAACCAGCTTTTGTTGACAGTTTCAGTGTGGTACCACATTACTACGTGATCCAAACCAGAAGAAGCCCAGGATCTGGCCAACAAGTATGCGACAAATGCGAAAGTACGAGCTAGATGAGGGCAAATCCCAGACCTAACCGAGACATTACCGGCGTTATCCTCTAAAATATTAATCGCATCCAGGATTAATTGACTGTTTCGTTGAGGAACCACATTACTACGGGATCCAAACCAGAAAAAACCCAGGATCTGGCCAGCAAGTATGCGAAAAATACGAAAGTATGAGGCAGACGATTGCAAATACCAGAACATACCCAGACATAACCGGCGTTATCCTCTAAAATATTAATCGGAACCAGGTATAGTGTGGTACCACATTACTACGTGGTCCAAACCAGAAAAAGGCCAGGATCGGACCATTCAAGTATGCGAAAGATGTGAAAGTATGTGCTAGATGATGGCAAATACCAGACCTAACCCGGACATAACCGGCGATATCCTCGAAAATATTAATCGGAACCAGGTTTAATTGACTGCTACAGTGTGGTACCACAGTACTACATGTTCCAAACCAGAAAAAGGCCAGGATCTGGCCAACAAGTGTGCGAAAAATGCGAAAGTATAGGCAGATGATTGCAAATACCAGACCTAATCCAGACATAACCGGCGTTATCCACTAAAATATTAATCGCAACCAGGTGTAATTGACTGTTTCGGTGTGGTACCGCATTACTACGTGGTCCAAACCGGAAAAACCACTGGATCTGGCCAACAATTATGCGAAAAACGCGATAGTATGAGCCAGATAATTGCAAATACCAGAACTAACCCAGACATAACCGGCGTTATACTCCAAAATATTAATCGGAACCAGGTATAGTGTGGTACCACATTACTACGTGGTCCAAACCAGAAGAAGGCCAGGATCGGACCATTCAAGTATGCGAAAGATGCGAAAGTATGTGCTAGATGATGGCAAATACCAGACCTAACCCAGACATAACCGGCGATATCCTCTAAAATAGTAATGGCAACCAGGTTTAATTGACTGTTTCGGTGTGGAACCACATTACTACGGGATCCAATCCAGAAAAAACGCGGGATCTGGCCAACAAGTATGCGAAAAACGAGAAAGTATGAGCCAGACGATTGCAAATACCAGAACTAACCCAGACATAACCAGCGTTATCCACTCAAATACTATTCGGAACCAGCTTTTATTGACTGCTTCAGTGCGGTACTACATTACTATGTGATCCAAACCAGAAAAAGGCCATGATCTGGCCAACAATTATGCGAAAAATGCGAAAGTACGAGCCAGATGAGGGCAAACACCACACCTAACCAAGACATAACCGGCGTTATCCTCTAAAATATTAATCGGAACCAGGTTTAATTGACTGTTTCGTTGAGGAACCACATTACTACGGGATCCAAACCAGAAAAAACCCAGGATCTGGTCAGCAAGTATGCGAAAAAGACGAAAGTATGAGGCAGATGATTGCAAATACCAGAACATACCCAGACATAACCGGCGTTATCCTCTAAAATATTAATCGGAACCAGGTATAGTGTGGTACCACATTACTACGTGGTCCAAACCAGAAAAAGGCCAGGATCGGACCATTCAAGTATGCGAAAGATGCGAAAGTATGTGCTAGATGATGGCAAATACCAGACCTAACCCAGACATAACCGGCGATATCCTCGAAAATATTAATCGGAACCGGGTTTAATTGACGGCTACAGTGTGGTACCACATTACTACATGGTCCCAACCAGAAAAAGGCCAGGATCTGGCCAACAAGTGTGCGAAAAATGCGAAAGTATGAGGCAGATGATTGCAAATGCCAGACCTAATCCAGACATAACCGGCGTTATCCTCTAAAATATTAATCGGAACCAGGTATAATTGACTGCATTAGTGTGGTACCACATTACTACGTGATCCAAACCAGAAAGAGCCCAGGATCTGGCCAACAAATATGCGAAAATGCTAAAGTATGAGCCAGGTCATGCCAATTACCAGACCTAACCCAGACATAACCGGGGTTATACTCTAAAATGTAAATCGCAACCAGGTTTAATTGACTGTTTTGGTGTGGTACCACATTAATACGTGATCCTAACCAGAAAAATCCCAGGATCTGGCCAACAAGAATAGAAAACATGCGAAAGTATAAGGCAGATGATTGCAAATACCTGACCTAACTCAAACCCAACCGGTGTTATCCTCTAAATTATTGATCGAATCCTGGTTTAAGTGACTGTTTTGGAGTGGTACCACATTACTACGGGATCCAAACCAGAAAAAACGCAGGATCTGGCCAACAAGTATTCGAAAAACGAGAAAGTACGAGCCAGATGAGGGCAAATACCACACCTAACCAAGACATAACCGGCGTTATCCTCTAAAATGTTAATCGGAACCAGGTTTAATTGACTGTTTCGTTGAGGAACCACATTACTACGGGATCCAAACCAGAAAAAACCCAGGAACTGGCCAGCAAGTATGCGAAAAATACGAAAGTATGAGGCAGATGATTGCAAATACCAGAACATACCCAGACATAACCGGCGTTATCCTCTAAAATATTAATCGGAACCAGGTATAGTGTGGTACCACATTACTACGTGGTCCAAACCAGAAGAAGGCCAGGATCGGACCATTCAAGTATGCGAAAGATGCGCAAGTATGTGCTATATGATGGCAAATACCAGACCTAACCCAGACATAACCGGCGATATCCTCGAAAATATTAATCGGAACCAGGTTTAATTGACTGCTACAGTGTGGTACCACATTACTACATGATCCAAACCAGAAAAAGGCCAGGATCTGGCCAACAAGTGTGCGAAAAATGCGAAAGTATGAGGCAGATGATTGCAAATACCAGACCTAATCCAGACATAACCGGCGTTATCCTCTAAAATATTAGTCGGAACCAGGTATAATTGACTGCATTAGTGTGGTACCACATTACTACGTGATCCAAACCAGAAAGAGACCAGGATCTGGCTAACAAATATGCGAAAAATGCTAAAGTATGAGCCAGATCATGCCAATTACCAGACCTAACCCAGACATAACCGGCGTTATGCTCTAAAATATAAATTGCAACCAGGTTTAATTGACTGTTTCGGTGTGGTACCACATTAATACGTGATCCTAACCAGAAGAATCCCAGGATCTGGCCAACAAGAATAGAAAACATGCGAAAGTATAAGGCAGATGATTGCAAATACCTGACCCAACTCAAACCCAACCGGTGTTATCCTCTAAATTATTGATCGAATCCTGGTTTAAGTGACTGTGTTGGAGTGGTACCACATTACTACGTGATCCAAACCAGAAAAAACGCAGGATCTGGCCAACCAGTATTCGAAAAACGAGAAAGTATGAGCCAGATGATTGCAAATACCAGAACTAACCCAGACATAACCAGCGTTATCCACTAAAATATTAATCGCAACCAGGTTTAATTGGCAGTTTCGGTGTGGAACCACATTAGTGCGGGATCCAAACCAGAAAAAGCCCAGGGTCTTGCCAACAAGTATGCGTAAAATGCGAAGGTACGGGCCAGATGAGGCAAACCCCAGACCCAACCCAGACATAACCGGCGTTATCCTCTAAAATATTACTCGCAACCAGGTTTCATTGACTATTTCGGTGTGGTACCGCATTACTGCGTGATCCAAACCAGAAAAAGGCGAGGATCTGGCCAACAAGTATGCGAAAAATGTGAAAGTACGAGCTAGATGAGGGCAATTACCAGACCTGACCGAGTCATAACCGGCGTTATCCTCTAAAATATTAATCGGAACCAGACTTAATTGACTGTTTCGGTGTGGAACCACATTAGTGCGGGATCCAAACCAGAAAGAGGCCAGGATCTGGCCATCAAGTATGCGAAAAATGCGAAAGTACGAGCCAGTTGCGGGCGTATCCCAGACCTAACCGAGACATAACCGGCGTTATCCTCTAAAATATTAATCGCAACCTGGTTTAATTGACTGTTTCGGTTTGGTGCCGCATTACTGCGTGATCCAAACCAGAAAAAGGACAGGATCTGGCCAACAAGTATGCGAAAAATGCGAAAGCACGAGCCAGATGAGGGCAAATCCCAGTGCTAACCAAGCCATACCCGTCGTTATCCTCCAAAATATTAACGCCAACCAGGTTTAATTGACTGTTTCGGTGCGGCACCGCATTACTACGTGATGCAAGCCAGAAAAAGCCCTGGATCTGGCCAACAATTATGCGAAAAATGAAACAGTACGAGCCAGATGAGGGCAAATTCCAGACCGAACCGAGACATAACCGGCGTTATCCTCTTAAATATTAATCGCAACCAGGTTTAATTGACTGTTTCGGTGTGGTACCGCATTACTACGTGTTCCAAACCAGAAAAAGGCCAGGATCTGGCCAACAAGTATGCGAAAAATGCGAAAGTACGAGCCAGATGGGGGCAAATACCAGACCTAACCCAGACATAACCGGCGTTATCCTCTAAAATATTAATCGCAACCAGGTTTAATTGACTGTTTCGGTGTGGAACCACATTAGTGCGGGATCCAAACCAGAAAGAGGCCAGGATCTGGCCATCAAGTATGCGAAAAATGCGAAAGTACGAGCCAGATGCGGGCGTATCCCAGACCTAACCCAGACATAACCGGCGTTATCCTCTAAAATATTAATCGCAACCACGGTTAATTGACTGTTTCGGTGTGGTACCGCATTACTACGTGTTCTAAACCAGAAAAAGGCCAGGGTCTGGCCAACAAGTATGCGAAAAATGCGAAAGTACGAGCCAGATGAGGGCAAATCCCAGTGCTAACCAAGCCATACCCGTCGTTATCCTCCAAAATATTAACGCCAACCAGGTTTAATTGACTGTTTCGGTGCGGTACCGCATTACTACGTGATGCAAGCCAGAAAAAGCCCTGGATCTGGCCAACAATTATGCGAAAAATGAAACAGTACGAGCCAGATGAGGGCAAATCCCAGACCGAACCGAGACATAACCGGCGTTATCCTCTTAAATATTAATCGCAAACCAGGTTTAATTGACTGTTTCGGTGTGGTACCGCATTACTACATGATCCAATCCAAAAGAAGGCCAGGATCTTGCCAACAAGTATGCGAAAAATGCGAAAGTACGAGCCAGGTGAGGGCAAATACCAGACCTGACCCAGTCATAACCAGCGTTATCCTGTAAAATACTAATCGGAACAAGCTTTTATTGATTGTTTCAGTGTGGTACCGCATTACTACGTGGTCCAAGCCAGAAAAAAGCCAGGACCTGGCCAACAAGTATGCGAAAGATGCGCAAGTATGTGCTAGATGATGGCAAATACCAGACCTAACCCAGACATAACCGGCGATATCCTCGAAAATATTAATCGGAACCAGGTTTAATTGACTGCTACAGTGTGGTACCACATTACTACATGATCCAAACCAGAAAAAGGCCAGGATCTGGCCAACAAGTGTGCGAAAAATGCGAAAGTATGATGCAGATGATTGCAAATACCAGACCTAATCCAGACATAACCGGCGTTATCCTCTAAAATATTAATCGGAACCAGGTATAATTGACTGCATTAGTGTGGTACCACATTACTACGTGATCCAAACCAGAAGGAGACCAGGATCTGGCCAACAAATATGCGAAAAATGCTAAAGTATGAGCCAGATCATGCCAATTACCAGACCTAACCCAGGCATAACCGGCGTTATGCTCTAAAATATAAATTGCAACCAGGTTTAATTGACTGTTTCGGTGTGGTACCACATTAATACGTGATCCTAACCAGAAAAATCCCAGGATCTGGCCAACAAGAATAGAAAACATGCGAAAGTATAAGGCAGATGATTGCAAATACCTGACCTAACTCAAACCCAACCGGTGTTATCCTCTAAATTATTGATCGAATCCTGGTTTAAGTGACTGTGTTGGAGTGGTACCACATTACAACGGGATCGAAACCAGAAAAAACGCAGGATCTGGCCAACAAGTATTCGAAGAACGAGAAAGTATGAGCCAGATGGTTGCAAATACCAGACCTAACACAAACCTAACCGGCGTGATCCTCTAAAATATGATCGAATCCAGGTTTAATTAACAGTTTCATTCTGGTACCACATTACTACGTGATACAAACCCGAAAGAGTCCAGGAACTGGCCAACAAGTATGCGAAAAATGCGATAGTATGAACCAGATGATTGCAAATACCAGGCCTAACACAAACCTAACCGGTGTGATCCTCTAAAATATTGATCGAATCCAGGTTTAGTTGACTGTTTCACTCTCGTACCACATTCCTACGTGATCCAAACCAGAAAGAGCCCAGGATCTGGCCAACAAGTGTGCGAAGAATTCGAAAGTATGAGCCAGATGATTGGAAATATCTGGCCAAACACAAACCTAACCGGTGCGATCCCCTAAAATATTGTCCGAATATAGGTTTAATTGACCATTTCAGTCTGGTACCGCATTACTGCGTGATCCAAACCAGAAAAAGCCCAGGATCAAGCCAGCAGGTATGCGAAGAATGCGAAAGTATGACCCAGATGATTGGAAACACCAGGCCTAACACAAAGCTAACCGGTGTGATCCTCTAAAATATTGATGGAATCCAGGTTTAATTGACAGTTTCATTCTGGTACCACATTACTACGTGATACAAACCAGAAAGAGTCCAGGATCTGGCCAACAAGTATGCGAAAAATGCGATAGTATGAACCAGATGATTGCAAATACCATGCTAACACATACATAACCGGTGTGATCCTCTGAAATATTGACTGAATCCAGGATTAATTGACCGTCTCATTCTGGTACCACATTACTACGAGATCCCAACCAGATAAAGCCCAGGATCTGGCCAACAAGCATGCGAGAAATGCGAAAGTATGAGCCAGATGATAGCAAATACCAGACCGAGCACAAACCTAAACGTTGTTATCCTCTTAAATATTGATAGAATCCAAGTTGAATTGGCTGTTTCAGCCTGTTACCGCATTACTGCGTGACCCAAACCAGAAAGATACACAGGATCTGGCCAACAAGTATGGGAAGAATGCGAAAGTATGAGCCAGATGATTGCAAACTCCAGGCCTATCACAAACCTAACCGGTGTGATCCTCTAAAATATTGATCGAATCCAGGTTTAGTTGACTGTTTCATTTTGGTGCCATATTACTACGTGATCCAAACCAGAAAAAGCCCAGGATCAGGCCAACAGGTATGCGAGGAATGCGAAAGTATGAGCCAGATGAGGGCAAATCCCAGACCTAAACGTGAACCAATCGGCGTTATTCTTTAAAATATTGATCGAGGTCAGGTTTAACCTCTTAGGCTCTATGCGCCACTATAGTGGCTTTCGCGGATATCATCTTTCTGTACGACGCGCCACTATAGTGGCTTTCGCGGATGTCATCTGTCTGTACGACGCGCCACTATAGTGGCGCACTCTACTGGCACACTCGCTCACCGTTTGATTAAAGTAATCATTTTTGCATATTGTTTTGCATTCATATCGATTGTTAATTGTTTTCACAATATACAGCCTGTTCTTTATCTACTCGTGCCAAGTATGAATTGTTGCTTTTTATTTAAATAAATATACCATTTGATCTTAATATACCTGATTCTCCTTTTATTATGCCTTTTTAACACATCCTTATAATTTGTTAGAATCTATAACCTTAAAATGCCGCTTCAAGGTAGAAAACGAAGATCAATTTACTGCAATTCAGGAAGCGACTCGCAAATAGAAAATAATATGAACAAGAACATGCGTGGCAGGAAAAATATAAAAAGATTTAGAATACCCAGTTCTTCCGACTCAGATGATTTCGATGTGCCCAGAAGGGAAACCGTCAGAAGAATAATCTGGTCACACGAAAATTTGGAGCCGCAAGTACATGTATTTGATTCTCGAAATTCTGGCATGAGGGCTCGGCTCAATCGATCGGCAACACCGATCGTTTATTTCCAGCTATTCTTCTCAGAAGATTTGGTTTTATTTATTGTGGAAAAAACTAATGAATATAGGAAGTTCAAGAAGAACACTTCCAGGCGCTCTTTTATAAAAGCTCACGAAGGAAAAGTCACATTAAGTGAAATGTATAATTTGTTTGTAATTCGTTTGTTAATGTCGCGGGTAAAGAAACTACATTTTTCAGAGTATTGGACAAAAGATAAATTTCTTCGAACTGATGTTTTCGGCAAAATAATGAGTAGAGATAGATACGCGTTTTTGTTACGCAACCTTTATTTTACTGAAGTTCAGTCAGAAAAATCCAATAGATTGACAAAAATTAGAGAACTTTGCGATAAGCTTTGCAGTTCGTTTGCAAATTGTTTTACTCCGTTTCGCAATTTATGCATCGACGAAAGCTTATTGTTATACAAAGGACATCTCTCACTCAAGCAATATATCCCATCCAAACGCAATAGGTTTGGTATTAAATCCTCTGTATTATGTGACTGCAAGACGGGATTTGTGTTAAATTTTGTTGTATATGCCGGAAGTGATTCCGATATCACAAAAATGGACGATAAATATTTAGGAAAATCGGCTGAGGTGGTACTGATATTACTTAAGTCTTATTTAGGAAAGGGGCATACATTATTTGTCGATAACTGGTATACCAGCCCAACCTTATTTAGTTACTTGTATAATAACAAAACGAACGCGTGCGGCACCGTAAAACCGCGAAGAAAAGATATGCCCGTTATGAGTGAAAAATTAGAAAGTGGTGAGTTATCTTTCCGATCGTCGTCCAATATTCTCGCCGTCAAATGGAAAGACAAACGCGATGTATACGTATTGTCAACTTGCCACTCCGCGGATTACATAACTACGAAAAAAATAAATTATCGGACAGGAGAAAGAGTACAAAAAACATCTTGCATTGTCGATTACACTACCGATATGGGAGCAGTCGACAATAGAGATAAAGTAATATCTAGTGTGCAGTCTATCCGAAAGAGCATCCAATGGTATAAGAAATTTTTTTTTCATTTGCTTGATGTCGCTATTTGAAATGCATACTGTTTGTACAGGTTTGAAAACAAAACCGGACGTTACAATGCGAGCCTTTCATCTTAAATTGCTAAAAGAAATTTTTAAAAAGTACAGGGACATGAACAATAACATTATCCGCAGGAAATCTACGGTTGATTACCCGTTTAGACTAACCGACAAACATATCCCATCCTACTGTAAGTCTAACAAATCTAAAAAGATGCTTCGAAATTGTATCGTATGTTCAAAAAACGATAAAAGACGACGATCGCGCTACGAATGTGAAGACTGAGATGTTGGTCTTTGTGTTGTACCGTGTTTTAAGACGTATCATACTGAATTGTATTATTAATTATTAGAATAAATTGTTAAAGTTAAAATGCGTGTATCATATCTTTAAGAAAAACTATAATTTAATCATCAAACACTTCATTCCAATGTACTCGTGTAAAGAACAGCATTATCCGTGACATATTGCAGTGCTGTATCATTTACACGTAATTCGCGTTGAACTCTGCCGTACAGAGTAACAGCTCCGCGCAAAATTCAGCCGTGCCTAAGAGGTTAATTGACTGTCTAGTGTGGCACCACATTACTACACAATCCCAACCAGAAAGAGCCCAGGATCTGGCCAACAAGCATGCGAAAAATGCGAAAGTATGAGGCAGATGATTGCAAATACCAGGCCTATCACAAACCTAAACCGGTGTGATCCTCTAAAATATTGATCAAATCCAGGTTTAGTTGACTGTTTCATTCTGGTACCATATTACTACGTGATCCAAACCAGAAAAAGCCCAGGATCAGGCCAACAGGTATGCGAAGAATGCGAAAGTATGAGACAGATCAGGGCAAATCCCAGACCTAAACGTGAACCAACCGATGTTATACTTTAAAATATTGATCGAAAACAGGATCAACTGACAGCTTCAGTGTGGAACCGCATTACTACGTGATATACAACAGAAAAAGCCCAGGATCTGGCCAACAAGCAAGCGAGAAATACGAAAGTATGAGCCAGATGATAGCAAATGCCAGACCTAATACAAATCTAAACGGTGTTATCCACTAAAGTATTGATCGAAACCAAGTTGAATTGACTGTTTCAGTCTGGTACCACATTACTACGTGATCCCAACCAGAAGAAAACACAGGATCTGGGAAACAAGTATGCGAAGAGTGCGAAAGTATGAGCCAGATGATTGCAAATACCAGGCCTAACACAAACCTAACCATTGTGATCCTCTAAAATATTGATCGAATCCAGGTTTAATTGACCGTTTCATTCTGGTACCACATTACTACGTGATCCAAACCAGAAAAAGCCCAGGACCTGGCCAACAAGTATGCGAAGAATGCGAAAGTATGAGCCAGGTGATTGCAAGCACCAGACTTAACACAAACCAAAACGGTGTTATCCTCCAAAATATTGATGGAATCCAGGTTTAATTGACTGCTTCATTCTGGTACCACATTACTACGTGATCCATACCAGGAAAAGCCCAGGATCAGACCAACAGAAATGCGAAGAATGCGAAAGTATGAGACAGATGAGGGCAAATCCCAGACTAAAACGTGAACCAATCGGCGTTATTCTTGTTCGAGGTCAGGTTTAATTGACTGTTTAGTGTGGTACCACATTACTACACAATCCTAACCAAAAAAAGCCCAGGATCTGGCCAACAAGCATTCGAGAAATGCGAAAGTATGAGCCAGATGATAGCAAATACAAGACCTAGTACAAACCTAAACGGTGGTATCCTCTAAAATATTGATCGAAACCAAGTTGAATTGACTGCCTCAGTGTGGTACCACATTACTACGATATCCAAACCAGAAAAAGTCCAGGATCTGGCCAACAAGTATTCGAAAAACGAGAAAGTATGAGCCAGATGATTGCAAATACCAGAACTAACCCAGACATAACCAGCGTTATCCACTAAAATACTAATCGGAACCAGCTTTTATTGACTGTTTCAGTGTGGTACTACATTACTATGTGATCCAAACCAGAAAAAGGCCATGATCTGGCCAACAATTATGCAAAAAATGCGAAAGTACGAGCCAGATGAGGGCAAATACCAGACCTGACCGAGACATAGCCGGCGTTATCCTCTAAAATATTAATCGGAACCAGACTTAATTGACTGTTTCGGTGTGGAACCACATTAGTGCGGGATCCAAACCAGAAAGAGGCCAGGATCTGGCCATCAAGTATGCGAAAAATGCGAAAGTACGAGCCAGTTGCGGGCGTATCCCCGACCTAACCGAGACATAACCGGCGTTATCCTCTAAAATATTAATCGCAACCTGGTTTAATTGACTGTTTCGGTGTGGTGCCGCATTACTGCGTGATCCAAACCAGAAAAAGGACAGGATCTGGCCAACAAGTATGCGAAAAATGCGAAAGCACGAGCCAGATGAGGGCAAATCCCAGTGCTAACCAAGCCATACCCGTCGTTATCCTCCAAAATATTAACGCCAACCAGGTTTAATTGCCTGTTTCGGTGCGGTACCGCATTACTACGTGATGCAAGCCAGAAAAAGCCCTGGATCTGGCCAACAATTATGCGAAAAATGAAACAGTACGAGCCAGATGAGGGCAAATCCCAGACCGAACCGAGACATAACCGGCGTTATCCTCTTAAATATTAGTCGCAACCAGGTTTAATTGACTGTTTCGGTGTGGTACCGCATTACTACGTGTTCCAAACCAGAAAAAGGCCAGGATCTGGCCAACAAGTATGCGAAAAATGCGAAAGTACGAGCCAGATGGGGGCAAATACCAGACCTAACCCAGACATAACCGGCGTTATCCTCTAAAATATTAATCGCAACCAGGTTTAATTGGCAGTTTCGGTGTGGAACCACATTAGTGCGGGATCCAAACCAGAAAAAGCCCAGGGTCTTGCCAACAAGTATGCGTAAAATGCGAAGGTACGGGCCAGATGAGGCAAACCCCAGACCCAACCCAGACATAACCGGCGTTATCCTCTAAAATATTACTCGCAACCAGGTTTCATTGACTATTTCGGTGCGGTACCGCATTACTGCGTGATCCAAACCAGAAAAAGGCGAGGATCTGGCCAACAAGTATGCGAAAAATGTGAAAGTACGAGCTAGATGAGGGCAATTACCAGACCTGACCGAGACATAGCCGGCGTTATCCTCTAAAATATTAATCGGGAACCAGACTTAATTGACTGTTTCGGTGTGGAACCACATTAGTGCGGGATCCAAACCAGAAAGAGGCCAGGATCTGGCCATCAAGTATGCGAAAAATGCGAAAGTACGAGCCAGTTGCGGGCGTATCCCAGACCTAACCGAGACATAACCGGCGTTATCCTCTAAAATATTAATCGCAACCTGGTTTAATTGACTGTTTCGGTGTGGTGCCGCATTACTGCGTGATCCAAACCAGAAAAAGGACAGGATCTGGCCAACAAGTATGCGAAAAATGCGAAAGCACGAGCCAGATGAGGGCAAATCCCAGTGCTAACCAAGCCATACCCGTCGTTATCCTCCAAAATATTAACGCCAACCAGGTTTAATTGACTGTTTCGGTGCGGTACCGCATTACTACGTGATGCAAGCCAGAAAAAGCCCTGGATCTGGCCAACAATTATGCGAAAAATGAAACAGTACGAGCCAGATGAGGGCAAATCCCAGACCGAACCGAGACATAACCGGCGTTATCCTCTTAAATATTAATCGCAACCAGGTTTAATTGACTGTTTCGGTGTGGTGCCGCATTACTACATGATCCAATCCAGAAGAAGGCCAGGATCTTGCCAACAAGTATGCGAAAAATGCGAAAGTACGAGCCAGGTGAGGGCAAATACCAGACCTGACCCAGTCATAACCAGCGTTATCCTGTAAAATACTAATCGGAACAAGCTTTTATTGATTGTTTCAGTGTGGTACCGCATTACAACGTGGTCCAAGCCAGAAAAAAGCCAGGACCTGGCCAACAAGTATGCGAAAGATGCGCAAGTATGTGCTAGATGATGGCAAATACCAGACCTAACCCAGACATAACCGGCGATATCCTCGAAAATATTACTCGCAACCAGGTTTCATTGACTATTTCGGTGTGGTACCGCATTACTGCGTGATCCAAACCAGAAAAAGGCGAGGATCTGGCCAACAAGTATGCGAAAAATGCGAAGGTACGGGCCAGATGAGGGCAAACCCCAGACCTAACCCAGACATAACCGGCGTTATCCTCTAAAATATTACTCGCAACCAGGTTTCATTGACTGTTTCGGTGTGGTACCGCATTACTGCGTGATCCAAACCAGAAAAAGGCGAGGATCTGGCCAACAAGTATGCGAAAAATGTGAAAGTACGAGCTAGATGAGGGCAATTACCAGACCTGACCGAGACATAACCGGCGTTATCCTCTAAAATATTAATCGGAACCAGGTTTAATTGACTGTTTCGGTGTGGTACCGCATTACTGCGTGATCCAAACCAGAAAAAGGCCAGGACCTGGCCAACAAGTATAAGAAAAATGCGAAAGTACGAGCCAGATGAGGGCAAACCCCAGACCTAACCCAGACATAACCGGCGTTGTCCTCTAAAATATTACTCGCAACCAGGTTTCATTGTCTATTTCGGTGTGGTACCGCATTACTGCGTGATCCAATCCAGAAAAAGGCGAGGATCTGGCCAACAAGTATGCGAAAAATGTGAAAGTACGAGCTATATGAGGGCATTTACCAGACCTGACCGAGACATAACCAGCGTTATCTTCTAAAATATTAATGGGAACCAGGCTTAATTGACTGTTTCTGTGTGGTACCGCATTACTAAGTGTTCTAAACCAGAAAAAGGCCAGGATCTGGCCAACAAGTATGCGAAAAACGCGAAAGTATGATCCAGATGATTGCAAATACCATGACTAAACCAGACATAACCGGCGTTATCCTCTAAAATATTAATCGCAACCAGGTTTAATTGACTGTTTCGGTCTGGAACCACATTAGTGCGGGATCCAAACCAGAAAGAGGCCAGGATCTGGCCATCAAGTAAGCGAAAAATGCGAAAGTACGAGCCAGATGCGGGCGTATCCCAGACCTAACCCAGACATAACCGGCGTTATCCTCTAAAATATTAATCGCAACCACGGTTAATTGACTGTTTCTGTGTGGTACCGCATTACTAAGTGTTCTAAACCAGAAAAAGGCCAGGATCTGGCCAACAAGTATGCGAAAAATGCGAAAGTACGAGCCAGATGAGGGCAAATCCCAGTGCTAACCAAGACATACCCGTCGTTATCCTCCAAAATATTAACGCCAACCAGATTTAATTGACTGTTTCGGTGCGGTACCGCATTACTACGTGATGCAAGCCAGAAAAAGCCCTGGATCTGGCCAACAATTATGCGAAAAATGAAACAGTACGAGCCAGATGAGGGCAAATCCCAGACCGAACCGAGACATAACCGGCGTTATCCTCTTAAATATTAATCGCAACCAGGTTTAATTGTCTGTTTCGGTGTGGAACCACATTAATGCGGGATCCAATCCAGAAAGAGGCCAGGATCTGGCCAACAAGTATGCGAAATACGCGAAAGTATGATCCAGATGATTGCAAATACCATGACTAACCCAGACATAACCGGCGTTATCCTCTAAAATATTAATCGCAACCTGGTTTAATTGACTGTTCCGGTGTGGTACCGCATTACTACGTGGTCCAAGCCAGAAAAAAGCCAGGACCTGGCCAACAAGTATGCGAAAAATGCGAAAGTACGAGCCAGATCAGGGCAAATACCAGACCTAACCCAGACATAACCGGCGTTATCCACGATAATATTAATCGCAACCAGGTTTAATTGACTGTTTCGGTGTGGAACCACATTAGTGCGGGATCCATACCAGAAAGAGGCCAGGATCTGGCCAACAAGTATGCGAAAAACGCGAAAGTATGAGCCAGATGATTGCAAATACCAGAACTATCCCAGACGTAACCAGTGACTTCCTCTAAAATACTAATCGGAAAAAGCTTTTATTGACTGTTTCAGTGTGGTACCACATTACTACGTGGTCCAACTCAGAAAATGCCCAGGGTCTGGCGAACAAGAATGCGAGAAGTGCGAAGGTACGAGCCAGATGAGGGCAAATCCCAGTGCTAGCTAAGACATAACCGGCGTTATCCTCTTAAATATTAATCGCAACCAGGTTTAATTGGCTGTTTCGGTGTGGTACCGCATTACTACGTGTTCCAAACCAGAAAAAGGCCAGGATGAGGTCAAGGAGTATGCGAAAAATGCGAAAGTACGAGCCAGATCAGGGCAAATACCAGACCTAACCCAGACATAACCGGCGTTATCCTCGAAAATATTAATCGCAACCAGGTTTAATTGACTGCTTCGGTGTGGTACAGCATTACTACGTGATCCAAACCAGAAAAAGGCCAGGATCTGGCCAACAAGTATGCGAAAAATGCGAAAGTACGGGCCAGATGAGGGCAAATACCAGACCTAACCCAGACATAACCGGCGTTATCCTCGAAAATATTAATCGCAACCAGGTTTAATTGTCTGTTTCGGTGTGGAACCACATTAATGCGGGATCCAATCCAGAAAGAGGCCAGGATCTGGCCAACAAGTATGCGAAATACGCGAAAGTATGATCCAGATGATTGCAAATACCATGACTAACCCAGGCAACACCGGCGTTGTCCTCTAAAATATTAATCGCAACCAGGTTTAATTGACTGTTTCGGTGTGGTACCGCATTACTACGTGGTCCAAACCAGAAAAAGCCCAGGATCTTGCCAACAAGTATGCGAAAAATGCGAAGGTACGAGGCAGATGAGGACAAACCCCAGACCTAACCGAGACATAACCGGCGTTATCCTCTTAAATATTAGTCGCAACCAGGTTTAATTGACTGTTTCGGTGTGGTACCGCATTACTACGTGGTCCAAACCAGAAAAAGCCCAGGATCTTGCCAACAAGTATGCGAAAAATGCGAAGGTACGAGCCAGATGAGGGCAAATCCCAGACCGAACCGAGACATAACCGGCGTTATCCTCTTAAATATTAGTCGCAACCAGGTTTAATTGACTGTTTCGGTGTGGTACCGCATTACTACGTGTTCCAAACCAGAAAAAGGCCAGGATCTGGCCAACAAGTATGCGAAAAATGCGAAAGTACGAGCCAGATGGGGGCAAATACCAGACCTAACCCAGACATAACCGGCGTTATCCTCTAAAATATTAATCGCAACCAGGTTTAATTGGCAGTTTCGGTGTGGAACCACATTAGTGCGGGATCCAAACCAGAAAAAGCCCAGGGTCTTGCCAACAAGTATGCGTAAAATGCGAAGGTACGGGCCAGATGAGGCAAACCCCAGACCCAACCCAGACATAACCGGCGTTATCCTCTAAAATATTACTCGCAACCAGGTTTCATTGACTATTTCGGTGCGGTACCGCATTACTGCGTGATCCAAACCAGAAAAAGGCGAGGATCTGGCCAACAAGTATGCGAAAAATGTGAAAGTACGAGCTAGATGAGGGCAATTACCAGACCTGACCGAGACATAGCCGGCGTTATCCTCTAAAATATTAATCGGGAACCAGACTTAATTGACTGTTTCGGTGTGGAACCACATTAGTGCGGGATCCAAACCAGAAAGAGGCCAGGATCTGGCCATCAAGTATGCGAAAAATGCGAAAGTACGAGCCAGTTGCGGGCGTATCCCAGACCTAACCGAGACATAACCGGCGTTATCCTCTAAAATATTAATCGCAACCTGGTTTAATTGACTGTTTCGGTGTGGTGCCGCATTACTGCGTGATCCAAACCAGAAAAAGGACAGGATCTGGCCAACAAGTATGCGAAAAATGCGAAAGCACGAGCCAGATGAGGGCAAATCCCAGTGCTAACCAAGCCATACCCGTCGTTATCCTCCAAAATATTAACGCCAACCAGGTTTAATTGACTGTTTCGGTGCGGTACCGCATTACTACGTGATGCAAGCCAGAAAAAGCCCTGGATCTGGCCAACAATTATGCGAAAAATGAAACAGTACGAGCCAGATGAGGGCAAATCCCAGACCGAACCGAGACATAACCGGCGATATCCTCGAAAATATTACTCGCAACCAGGTTTCATTGACTATTTCGGTGTGGTACCGCATTACTGCGTGATCCAAACCAGAAAAAGGCGAGGATCTGGCCAACAAGTATGCGAAAAATGCGAAGGTACGGGCCAGATGAGGGCAAACCCCAGACCTAACCCAGACATAACCGGCGTTATCCTCTAAAATATTACTCGCAACCAGGTTTCATTGACTGTTTCGGTGTGGTACCGCATTACTGCGTGATCCAAACCAGAAAAAGGCGAGGATCTGGCCAACAAGTATGCGAAAAATGTGAAAGTACGAGCTAGATGAGGGCAATTACCAGACCTGACCGAGACATAACCGGCGTTATCCTCTAAAATATTAATCGGAACCAGGTTTAATTGACTGTTTCGGTGTGGTACCGCATTACTGCGTGATCCAAACCAGAAAAAGGCCAGGACCTGGCCAACAAGTATAAGAAAAATGCGAAAGTACGAGCCAGATGAGGGCAAACCCCAGACCTAACCCAGACATAACCGGCGTTGTCCTCTAAAATATTACTCGCAACCAGGTTTCATTGTCTATTTCGGTGTGGTACCGCATTACTGCGTGATCCAATCCAGAAAAAGGCGAGGATCTGGCCAACAAGTATGCGAAAAATGTGAAAGTACGAGCTATATGAGGGCATTTACCAGACCTGACCGAGACATAACCAGCGTTATCTTCTAAAATATTAATGGGAACCAGGCTTAATTGACTGTTTCTGTGTGGTACCGCATTACTAAGTGTTCTAAACCAGAAAAAGGCCAGGATCTGGCCAACAAGTATGCGAAAAACGCGAAAGTATGATCCAGATGATTGCAAATACCATGACTAAACCAGACATAACCGGCGTTATCCTCTAAAATATTAATCGCAACCAGGTTTAATTGACTGTTTCGGTCTGGAACCACATTAGTGCGGGATCCAAACCAGAAAGAGGCCAGGATCTGGCCATCAAGTAAGCGAAAAATGCGAAAGTACGAGCCAGATGCGGGCGTATCCCAGACCTAACCCAGACATAACCGGCGTTATCCTCTAAAATATTAATCGCAACCACGGTTAATTGACTGTTTCTGTGTGGTACCGCATTACTAAGTGTTCTAAACCAGAAAAAGGCCAGGATCTGGCCAACAAGTATGCGAAAAATGCGAAAGTACGAGCCAGATGAGGGCAAATCCCAGTGCTAACCAAGACATACCCGTCGTTATCCTCCAAAATATTAACGCCAACCAGATTTAATTGACTGTTTCGGTGCGGTACCGCATTACTACGTGATGCAAGCCAGAAAAAGCCCTGGATCTGGCCAACAATTATGCGAAAAATGAAACAGTACGAGCCAGATGAGGGCAAATCCCAGACCGAACCGAGACATAACCGGCGTTATCCTCTTAAATATTAATCGCAACCAGGTTTAATTGTCTGTTTCGGTGTGGAACCACATTAATGCGGGATCCAATCCAGAAAGAGGCCAGGATCTGGCCAACAAGTATGCGAAATACGCGAAAGTATGATCCAGATGATTGCAAATACCATGACTAACCCAGACATAACCGGCGTTATCCTCTAAAATATTAATCGCAACCTGGTTTAATTGACTGTTCCGGTGTGGTACCGCATTACTACGTGGTCCAAGCCAGAAAAAAGCCAGGACCTGGCCAACAAGTATGCGAAAAATGCGAAAGTACGAGCCAGATCAGGGCAAATACCAGACCTAACCCAGACATAACCGGCGTTATCCACGAAAATATTAATCGCAACCAGGTTTAATTGACTGTTTCGGTGTGGAACCACATTAGTGCGGGATCCATACCAGAAAGAGGCCAGGATCTGGCCAACAAGTATGCGAAAAACGCGAAAGTATGAGCCAGATGATTGCAAATACCAGAACTATCCCAGACGTAACCAGTGACTTCCTCTAAAATACTAATCGGAAAAAGCTTTTATTGACTGTTTCAGTGTGGTACCACATTACTACGTGGTCCAACTCAGAAAATGCCCAGGGTCTGGCGAACAAGAATGCGAGAAGTGCGAAGGTACGAGCCAGATGAGGGCAAATCCCAGTGCTAGCTAAGACATAACCGGCGTTATCCTCTTAAATATTAATCGCAACCAGGTTTAATTGGCTGTTTCGGTGTGGTACCGCATTACTACGTGTTCCAAACCAGAAAAAGGCCAGGATGAGGTCAAGGAGTATGCGAAAAATGCGAAAGTACGAGCCAGATCAGGGCAAATACCAGACCTAACCCAGACATAACCGGCGTTATCCTCGAAAATATTAATCGCAACCAGGTTTAATTGACTGCTTCGGTGTGGTACAGCATTACTACGTGATCCAAACCAGAAAAAGGCCAGGATCTGGCCAACAAGTATGCGAAAAATGCGAAAGTACGGGCCAGATGAGGGCAAATACCAGACCTAACCCAGACATAACCGGCGTTATCCTCGAAAATATTAATCGCAACCAGGTTTAATTGTCTGTTTCGGTGTGGAACCACATTAATGCGGGATCCAATCCAGAAAGAGGCCAGGATCTGGCCAACAAGTATGCGAAATACGCGAAAGTATGATCCAGATGATTGCAAATACCATGACTAACCCAGGCAACACCGGCGTTGTCCTCTAAAATATTAATCGCAACCAGGTTTAATTGACTGTTTCGGTGTGGTACCGCATTACTACGTGGTCCAAACCAGAAAAAGCCCAGGATCTTGCCAACAAGTATGCGAAAAATGCGAAGGTACGAGGCAGATGAGGACAAACCCCAGACCTAACCGAGACATAACCGGCGTTATCCTCTTAAATATTAATCGCAACCAGGTTTAATTGACTGTTTCGGTGTGGTACCGCATTAGTGCGGGATCCAAACCAGAAAATGGCGAGGATCTGGCCAACAAGTATGCGAAAAATGCCAAAGCACGAGCCAGATGAGGGCAAATACCAGACCTAACCCAGAAATAACCGGCGTTATCCTCTAAAATAATAATCGCAACCAGGTTTAATTGACTGTTTCGGTGTGGAACCACATTAGTGCGGGATCCATACCAGAAAGAGGCCAGGATCTTGCCAACAAGTATGCGAAAAATGCGAAAGTACTAGCCAGATGAGGGCAAATCCCAGACCTAACCGAGACATAACTGGCGTTATCCTCTTAAATATTAATCGCAACCAGGTTTAATTGACTGTTTCGGTGTGGAACCACATTAGTGCGGGATCCATACCAGAAAGAGGCCAGGATCTTGCCAACAAGTATGCGAAAAATGCGAAAGTACTATCCAGATGAGGGCAAATCCCAGACCTAACCGAGACATAACTGGCGTTATCCTCTTAAATATTAATCGCAACCAGGTTTAGTTGACTGCTTCGGTGTGGTACCGCATTACTGCGTGATCCAAACCTGAAAAAGGCGAGGATCTGGCCAACAAGTATGCGGAAAACGTGAAAGTATGAGCCAGATGATTGCAAATACCAGAACTAACCCAGACATAATCAGAGTCTTCCTCTAAAATACTAATCGGAACAAGCTTTGATTGACTGTTTCAGTGTGGCACCACATTACTACGTGATACAAGCCGGAAAAAGCCCTGTATATGGCCAACAAGTATGCGGAAAATGCGAATGTACAAGCCAGATGAGGGCAAATCCCAGACCTTACCGATACACAACCGGCGTTATCCTCTTAAATATTAATCGCAACCAGGTTTAATTGACTGTTTCGGTGTGGTACCGCATTAGTGCGGGATCCAAACCAGAAAATGGCGAGGATCTGGCCAACAAGTATGCGAGAAATGCCAAAGCACGAGCCAGATGCAGGCAAATCCCAGACCTAACCCAGAAATAACCGGCGTTATCCTCTAAAATAATAATCGCAACCAGGTTTAATTGACTGTTTCGGTGTGGAACCACATTAGTGCGGGATCCATACCAGAAAGGGGCCAGGATCTGGCCAACAAGTATGCGAAAAACGCGAAAGTATGAGCCAGATGATTGCAAATACCAGAACTATCCCAGACATAACTAGTGACTTCCTCTAAAATACTAATCGGAAAAAGCTTTTATTGACTGTTTCAGTGTGGTACCACATTACTACATGGTCCAAGTCAGAAAATGCCCAGGATCTGGCGAACAAGGTTGCGAAAAATGCGAAAGTACGAGCCAGATGAGGGCAAATCCCAGTGCTAACCAAGACATAACCGGCATTATCCTCTCAACTATTAATCGCAACCAGGTTTAATTGGCTGTTTCGGTGTGGTACCACATTACTACGTGATCCAAACCAGAAAAAGGCCAGGATCTGGCGAACAAGTATGCGAAAAATGCGAAAGTACGAGCCAGATGCAGGCAAATCCCAGACCTAACCGAGACATAACCGGCGTTATGCTCTTAAATATTAATCGCAACCAGGTTTAATTGACTGTTTCGGTGTGGTACCGCATTACTGCGTGATCCAAACCAGAAATTGGCGAGGATCTGGCCAACAAGTATGCGAAAAATGCGAAAGTAAGAGCCAGATGCGGGCAAATCCCAGACCTAACCGAGACATAACCGGCGTTATCCTCTTAAATATTAATCGCAACCAGGTTTAATTGACTGTTTCAGTGTGGCACCACATTACTACGTGATACAAGCCAGAAAAAGCCCTGTATCTGGCCAACAAGTATGCGGAAAATGCGAATGTACAAGCCAGATGAGGGCAAATCCCAGACCTAACAGAGACATAACCGGCGTTATCCTCTTAAATATTAATCGCAACCAGGTTTAATTGACTGTTTCGGTGTGGTACCGCATTACGTTGTGATACAAGCCAGAAAGAGCCCTGTATCTGGCCAACAAGAATGCGAAAAATGCGAAAGTACGAGCAAGATGAGGGCAAATCCCAGACCTAACCGAGACATAACCGGCGTTATCCTCTTAAATATTAATCGCAACCTGGTTTAATTGACTGTTTCGGTGTGGTACCGCATTACTGCGTGATCCAAACCAGAAAATGGCGAGGATCTGGCCAACAAGTATGCGAAAAATGCCAAAGCACGAGCCAGATGAGGGCAAATACCAGAACTAACCCAGACATAACCGGCGTTATCCTCTAAAATATTAATCGCAACCAGGTTTAATTGACTGTTTCGGTGTGGAACCACATTAGTGCGTGATCCAAACCAGAAAGAGGCCAGGATCTGGCCATCAAGTATGCGAAAAATGCGAATGTACGAGCCAGATGCGGGCGTATCACAGACCTAACCGTGACATAACCGGCGTTATCCTCTAAAATATTAATCGCAACCTCGTTTAATTGACTGTTTCGGTGTGGTAGCGCATTACTATGTGATACAAGCCAGAAAGAGCCCTGTATCTGGCCAACAAGTATGCGAAAAATGCCAAAGCACGAGCCAGATGAGGGCAAATACCAGACCTAACCCAGACATAACCGGCGTTATCCTCTAAAATAATAATCGCAACCAGGTTTAATTGACTGGTTCGGTGTGGAACCACATGAGTGCGGGATCCATACCAGAAAGAGGCCAGGATCTTGCCAACAAGTATGCGAAAAATGCGATGGTACGAGCCAGATGAGGGCAAACCCCAGACCTAACCAAGACATAACCGGCGTTATCCTCTACAATATTAATCGCAACCTGGTTTAATTGACTGTTTCGGTGTGGTACCGCATTACTACGTGATACAAGCCAGAAAAAGCCCTGTATCTGGCCAACAAGTATGCGGAAAATGCGAAAGTACGAGCCAGATGCGGTTAAATCCCAGACCTAACCCAGACATAACCAGAGTCTTCCTCTAAAATACTAATCGGAACAAGCTTTCATTGACTGTTTCAGTGTGGCACCACATTACTACGTGATACAAGCCAGAAAAAGCCCTGTATCTGGCCAACAAGTATGCGGAAAATGCGAATGTACAAGCCAGATGAGGGCAAATCCCAGACCTAACTGAGACATAACCGGCGTTATCCTCTAAAATATTAATCGCAACGTGGTTTAATTGACTGTTTCGGTGTTGTACCGCATTACTATGTGATACAAGCCAGAAAGAGCCCTGTATCTGGCCAACAAGAATGCGAAAAATGCGAAAGTACGAGCAATATGAGGGCAAATCCCAGACCTAACCGAGACATAACTGGCGTTATCCTCTTAAATATTAATCGCAACCAGGTTTAATTGAATGCTTCGGTGTGGTACCGCATTACTGCGTGATCCAAACCAGAAAGAGGCCAGGGTCTGGCCATCAAGTATGCGAAAAATGCGAAAGTACGAGCCGGATGCGGGCGTATCCCAGACCTAACCGAGACATAGCCGGCGTTATCCTCTAAAATATTAATCGCAACCTGGCTTAATTGACTGTTTCGGTGTGGTACCGCATTACTATGTGATACAAGCCAGAAAGAGCCCTGTATCTGGCCAACAAGTATGCGAAAAATGCGAAAGTACGAGCCAGATGAGGGCAAAACCCAGATCTAACCGAGACATAACTGGCGTTATCCTTTTAAATATTAATCGCAACCAGGTTTAATTGACTGCTTCGGTGTGGTACCGCATTACTGCGTGATCCAAACCTGAAAAAGGCGGGGATCTGGCCAACAAGTATGCGAAAAACGCGAAAGTATGAGCCAGATGGTTGCAAATACCAGAATTTACCCAGACATAACCAGAGTCTTCCTTTAAAATACTAATCGGAACAAGCTTTTATTGACTGCTTCAGAGTGGTACCACATTACTAC
Organism: Colletes latitarsis; assembly: GCF_051014445.1. NCBI lineage: Eukaryota > Metazoa > Arthropoda > Insecta > Hymenoptera > Colletidae > Colletes > Colletes latitarsis. Next base: position 1,356,651 of record NW_027488368.1, on the reverse strand, counting down.
GTGGTCCAAACCAGAAAAAGGCCAGGACCTGGCCAACAAGTATGCGAAAAATGTGAAGGTACGAACCTGAGGAGGGCAAACCCCAGACCAAACCGAGACATAACCGGCGTTATCCTCTAAAATATTAATCCCAACCTGGTTTAATTGACTGTTTCGGTGTGGTACCGCATTACTACGTGTTCCAAACCAGAAAAAGGCCAGGATGAGGTCTAGAAGTATGCGAAAAATGCGAAAGTACGAGCCAGATCAGGGCAAATACCAGACCTAACCCAGACATAACCGGAGTTATCCTCGAAAATATTAATCGCAACCAGGTTTAATTGACTGTTTCGGTGTGGAACCACATTAGTGCGGGATCCATACCAGAAAGAGGCCAGGATCTTGCCAACAAGTATGCGAAAAATGCGAAGGTACGAGCCAGATGAGGGCAAACCCCAGACCTAACCCAGACATAACCGGCGTTATCCTCTACAATATTAATCGCAACCTGGTTTAATTGACTGTTTCGGTGTGGTACCGCATTACTACGTGATACAAGCCAGAAAAAGCCCTGTATCTGGCCAACAAGTATGCGGAAAATGCGAAAGTACGAGCCCGATGCGGTTAAATCCCAGACCTAACTGAGACATAACCGGCGTTATCCTCTAAATTATTAATCGCAACCAGGTCTAATTGACTGTTTCGGTGTGGTACCGCATTACTACGTGATACAAGTCAGAAAAAGCCCTGTATCTGGCCAACAAGTATGCGGAAAATGCGATAGTACGAGCCAGATGAGGGCAAATCCCAGACCTAACCGAGACATAACCGGCGTTATCCTGTTAAATATTAATCGCAACCAGGTTTAATTGACTGTTTCGGTGTGGTACCACATTACTACGTGATCCAAACCAGAAAAAGGCCAAGATCTGGCCAACAAGTATGCGAAAAACACGAAAGTACGAGCCAGATGAGGGCAAATCCCAGACCTAACCGAGACATAACCGGCGTTATCCTCTTAAATATTAATCGTAACCAGGTTTAATTGACTGTTTCGGTGTGGTACCGCATTACTACGTGATACAAGCCAGAAAAAGCCCTGTATCTGGCCAACAAGTATGCGAAAAACGCAAAAGTACGAGCCAGATGAGGGCAAATACCAGAACTAACCCAGACATAACCGGCGTTATCCTCTAAATTATTAACCGCAACCAGGTTTAATTGGCTGTTTCGGTGTGCTACCGCATTACTACGTGATACAAGCCAGAAAATGGCGAGGATCTGGCCAACAAGTATGCGAAAAATGCCAAAGCACGAGCCAGATGAGGGCAAACCCCAGACCTAACCCAGACATAACCGGTGTTATCCTCTAAAATATTAATCGCAACCAGGTTTAATTGACTGTTTCGGTGTGATACCGCATTACTGCGTGATCCAAACCAGAAAAAGGCCAGGATCTGGCCAACAAGTATGCGAAAAACGCGAAAGTACGAGCCAGATGAGGGTAAATACCAGACCTAACCCAGTCATAACCGGCGTTATCCTCTAAATTATTAATCGCAACCAGGTTTAATTGACTGTTTCGGTGTGCTACCGCATTACTACGTGATCCGAACCAGAAAAAGGCCAGCATCTGGCCAACAAGTATGCGAAAAATGCGAAGGTACGAGCCAGATGAGGGCAAACCCCAGACCTAACCCAGACATAACCGGCGTTATCCTCTAAGATATTAATCGCAACCAGGTTTAATTGTCTCTTTCGGTGTGGAACCACATTAGTGCGGGATCCAAACCAGAAAGAGGCCAGGATCTGGCCAACAAGTATGCGAAAAACGCGAATGTATGAGCCAGATGATTGCAAATACCATAACTAACCCAGTCATAACCAGCGTTATCCTCTAAAATACTAATCGGAACAAGCTTTTATTGACTGTTTCGGTGTGGTACCACATTACTACGTAATCCAAACCAGAAAAAGGCCAAGATCTGGCCAACAAGTATGCGAAAAACACGAAAGTACGAGCCAGATGAGGGCAAATCCCAGACCTAACCGAGACATAACCGGCGTTATCCTCTTAAATGTTAATCGCAACCAGTTTTAATTGACTGCTTCGGTGTGGTACCGCATTACTGCGGGATCCATACCAGAAAGAGGCCAGGATCTGGCCAACAAGTATGCGAAAAGCGCGAAAGTATGAGCCAGATGATTGCAAATACCAGAATTAACCCAGACATAACCAGAGTCTTCCTCTAAAATACTAATCGGAAGAAGCTTTTATTGACTGTTTCGGTGTGGAACCACATTTGTGCGGGATCCATACCAAAAAGAGGCCAGGATCTGGCCAACAAGTGTGCGAAAAACGCGAAAGTATGAGCCAGATGATTGCAAATACCAGAATATACCCAGACATAACCAGAGTCTTCCTCTAAAATACTAATCGAAACAAGCTTTTATTGACTGTTTCAGTGTGGTACCACATTACTACGTGGTCCAAACCAGAAAAAAGCCAGGTCCTGGCCAACAAGTATGCGAAAAATGCGAAAGTACGAGCCAGATGAGGGCAAATCCCAGTGCTAACCAAGACATAACCGGCGTTATCCTCTTAAATATTAATCGCAACCAGGTTTAATTGGCTGTTTCGGTGTGGTACCGCATTGCTACGTGTTCCAAACCAGAAAAAGGCCAGGATCTGGCGAACAAGTATGCGAAAAATGCGAAAGTACGAGCCAGATGCGGGCAAATCCCATACCTAACCGAGACATAACCGGCATTATCCTCTTAAATATTAATCGCAACCACGTTTAATTGACCGTTTCGATGTGATACCGCATTACTAAGTGATGCAAGCCAGAAAATGCTCAGGATCTGGCGAACAAGTATGCGAAAAATGTGAAAGTATGATCCAGATGATTGCAAATACCATGACTAACCCAGGCAACACCGGCGTTATCCTTTAAAATATTAATCGCAATCAGGTTTAATTGACTGTTTCGGTGTGGTACCGCATTACTACGTGATCGAAACCAGAAAAAGGCCAGGATCTGGTCAACAAGTATGCGAAAAATGCGAAAGTACGAGCCAGATGAGGGCAAATCCCAGACCTAACCGAGACATAACCGGCGTTATCCTCGAAAATATTAATCGCAACCAGATTTAATTGACCGTTTCGATGTGATACCGCATTACTAAGTGATGCAAGCCAGAAAATGCTCAGGATCTGGCGAACAAGTATGCGAAAAAAGCGAAAGTACGAGCCAGATGAGGGCAAACCCCAGACCTAACCCAGACATAACCGGCGTTATCCTCAAAAATATTAATCGCAACCAGGTTTAATTGACAGTTTCGATGTGATACCGCATTACTAAGTGATGCAAGCCAGAAAATGCTCAGGATCTGGCCAACAAGTATGCGAAAAACGCGAAAGTATGAGCCAGATGATTGCAAATACCATGACTAACCCAGTCATAACCAGCGTTATCCTCTAAAATACAAATCGGAACAAGATTTTATTGACTGTTTCGGTGTGGTACCACATTACTACGTGATCCAAACCAGAAAAAGGCCAGGATCTGGCGAACAAGTATGCGAAAAATGCTAAAGTACGCGCCAGATGCGGGCAAATCCCAGACCTAACCGAGACATAACCGGCATTATCCTCTCAACTATTAATCGCAACCAGGTTTAATTGACTGTTTCGGTGTGGTACCGCATTACTACGTGGTCCAAACCAGAAAAAGCCCAGGATCTTGCCAACAAGTATGCGAAAAATGCGAAGGTACGAGCCAGATGGGGGCAAACCCCAGACCTAACCGAGACATAACCGGCGTTATCCTCTTAAATATTAATCGCAACCAGGTTTAATTGACTGTTTCGGTGTGGTACCGCATTGCTGCGTGATCCAAACCAGAAAATGGCGAGGATCTGGCCAACAAGTATGCGAAAAATGCGAAAGTACGAGCCAGATGCGGGCAAATCCCAGACCTAACCGAGACATAACCGGCATTATCCTCTCAACTATTAATCGCAACCAGGTTTAATTGACTGTTTCGGTGTGGTACCGCATTACTACGTGGTCCAAATCAGAAAAAGCCCAGGATCTTGCCAACAAGTATGCGAAAAATGCGAAGGTAAGAGCCAGATGAGGGCAAACCCCAGACCTAACCGAGACATAACCGGCGTTATCCTCTTAAATATTAATCGCAACCAGGTTTCATTGACCGTTTCGGTGTGGTACCGCATTACTGCGTGATCCAAACCAGAAAATGGCGAGGATCTGGCCAACAAGTATGCGAAAACTGCGAAAGTACGAGCCAGATGAGGGCAAATCCCAGACCTAACCGAGACAAAACCGGCGTTATCCTCTTAAATATTAATCGCAACCGGGTTTAATTGACTGTATCGGTGTGGTACCGCATTACTGCGTGATCCAAACCAGAAAATGGCGAGGATCTGGCCAACAAGTATGCGAAAAATGCGAAAGTACGAGCCAGATGCGGGCAAATCCCAGACCTAACCGAGACATAACCGGCGTTATCCTCGAAAATATTAATCGCAACCAGGTTTAATTGACTGTTTCGATGTGATACCGCATTACTAAGTGATGCAAGCCTGAAAATGCTCGGGATCTGGCGAACAAGTATGCGAAAAATGCGAAAGTATGATCCAGATGATTGCAAATACCATGACTAACCCAGGCAACACCGGCGTTATCCTCTAAAATATTAATAGCAACCAGGTTTAATTGACTGTTTCGGTGTGGTACCGCATTACTACGTGGTCCAAATCAGAAAAAGCCCAGGATCTTGCCAACAAGTATGCGAAAAATGCGAAAGTACGAGCCAGATGAGGGCAAACCCCAGACCTAACCGAGACATAACCGGCGTTATCCTCTTAAATATTAATCGCAACCAGGTTTCATTGACCGTTTCGGTGTGGTACCGCATTACTGCGTGATCCAAACCAGAAAATGGCGAGGATCTGGCCAACAAGTATGCGAAAACTGCGAAAGTACGAGCCAGATGAGGGCAAATCCCAGACCTAACCGAGACAAAACCGGCGTTATCCTCTTAAATATTAATCGCAACCGGGTTTAATTGACTGTATCGGTGTGGTACCGCATTACTGCGTGATCCAAACCAGAAAATGGCGAGGATCTGGCCAACAAGTATGCGAAAAATGCGAAAGTACGAGCCAGATGCGGGCAAATCCCAGACCTAACCGAGACATAACCGGCGTTATCCTCGAAAATATTAATCGCAACCAGGTTTAATTGACTGTTTCGATGTGATACCGCATTACTAAGTGATGCAAGCCTGAAAATGCTCGGGATCTGGCGAACAAGTATGCGAAAAATGCGAAAGTATGATCCAGATGATTGCAAATACCATGACTAACCCAGGCAACACCGGCGTTATCCTCTAAAATATTAATAGCAACCAGGTTTAATTGACTGTTTCGGTGTGGTACCGCATTACTACGTGGTCCAAATCAGAAAAAGCCCAGGATCTTGCCAACAAGTATGCGAAAAATGCGAAAGTACGAGCCAGATGCGGGCAAATCCCAGACCTAACCGAGACATAACCGGCATTATCCTCTCAACTATTAATCGCAACCAGGTTTAATTGACTGTTTCGGTGTGGTACCGCATTACTACGTGGTCCAAATCAGAAAAAGCCCTGTATCTGGCCAACAAGTATGCGGAAAATGCGAAAGTACGAGCCAGATGCGGTTAAATCCCAGACTTAACCGAGACATAACCGGCGTTATCCTCTAAATTATTAATCGCAACAAGATTTAATTGACTGTTTCGGTGTGATACCGCATTACTGCGTGATGCAAACCGGAAAGAGGCCAGGATCTGGCCAACAAGTATGCGAAAAATGCGAAGGTACGATCCAGATGAGGGCAAACCCCAGACCTAACCGAGACATAACCGGCGTTATCCTCTTAAATATTAATCGCAACCAGGATAAATTGTCTCTTTCGGTGTGGAACCACATTAGTGCGGGATCCAAACCAGAGAGAGGTCAGGATCTGGCCAACAAGTATGCGAAAAACGCGAAAGTATGAGCCAGATGATTGCAAATACCAGAACTAACCCAGACATAACCAGAGTCTTCCTCTAAAATACTAATCGGAACTAGCTTTTATTGACTGTTTCAGTGTGGTACCACATTACTACGTGGTCCAAACCAGAAAAAAGCCAGGACCTGGCCAACAAGTATGCGAAAAATGCGAAGGTACGAACCTGATGAGGGCAAACCCCAGACCTAACACAGACATAACCGGCGTTATCCTCTAAAATATTAATCGCAACCTGGTTTATTTGACTGTTTCGGTGTGGTACCGCATTACTACGTGATACAAGCCAGAAAAAGCCCTGTATCTGGCCAACAAGTATGCGGAAAATCCGAAAGTACAAGCCAGATGAGGGCAAATCCCAGACCTAACCGAGACATAACCGGCGTTATCCCCGAAAATATTAATCGCAACCAGGTTTAATTGACTGTTTCGGTGTGGAACCACATTAGTGCGGGATACATACCAGAAAGAGGCCAGGATCTGGCCAACAAGTATGCGAAAAACGCGAGAGTATGAGCCAGATGATTGCAAATACCAGAACTATCCCAGACATAACCAGTGACTTCCTCTAAAATACTAATCGGAAAAAGCTTTTATTGACTGTTTCAGTGTGGTACCACATTACTACGTGGTCCAACTCAGAAAATGCCCAGGATCTGGCGAACAAGTATGCGAAAAATGCGAAAGTACGAGCCAGATGAGGGCAAATACCAGATCTAACCCAGACGTAACCGGCGTTATCCTCTAAAATAATAATCGCAACCAGGTTTAATTGACTGTTTCGGTGTGGAACCACATTAGTGCGGGATCCATACCAGAAAGAGGCCAGGATCTGGCCATCAAGTATGCGAAAAATGCGAAAGTACGAGCCGGATGCGGGCATATCCCAGACCTAACCGAGACATAACCGGCGTTATCCTCTAAAATATTAATCGCAACCTGGTTTAATTGACTGTTTCGGTGTGGTACCGCATTACTATGTGATACAAGCCAGAAAGAGCCCTGTATCTGGCCAACAAGTATGCGAAAAATGCCAAAGCACGAGCCAGATGAGGGCAAATACCAGATCTAACCCAGACGTAACCGGCGTTATCCTCTAAAATAATAATCGCAACCAGGTTTAATTGACTGTTTCGGTGTGGAACCACATTAGTGCGGGATCCATACCAGAAAGAGGCCAGGATCTTGCCAACAAGTATGCGAAAAATGCGAAGGTACGAACCTGATGAGGGCAAACCCCAGACCTAACACAGACATAACCGGCGTTATACTCTAAAATATTAATCGCAACCTGGTTTAATTGACTGTTTCGGTGTGGTACCGCATTACTGCGTGATAAAAACCAGAAAATTGCGAGGATCTGGCCAACAAGTATGCGAAAAATGCCAAAGCACGAGCCAGATGAGGGCAAATCCCAGACCTAAACGAGACATAACCGGCGTTATCCTCGAAAATATTAATCGCAACCAGGTTTAATTGACAGTTTCGATGTGATACCGCATTACTAAGTGATGCAAGCCAGAAAATGCTCAGGATCTGGCCAACAAGTATGCGAAAAACGCGAAAGTATGAGCCAGATGATTGCAAATACCATGACTAACCCAGTCATAACCAGCGTTATCCTCTAAAATACAAATCGGAACAAGATTTTATTGACTGTTTCGGTGTGGTACCACATTACTACGTGATCCAAACCAGAAAAAGGCCAGGATCTTGCCAACAAGTATGCGAAAAATGCGAAGGTACGAGCCAGATGGGGGCAAACCCCAGACCTAACCGAGACATAACCGGCGTTATCCTCGAAAATATTAATCGCAACCAGGTTTAATTGACTGTTTCGATGTGATACCGCATTACTAAGTGATGCAAGCCTGAAAATGCTCAGGATCTGGCGAACAAGTATGCGAAAAATGCGAAGGTACGATCCAGACGATTGCAAATACCATGACTAACCCAGCCATAACCAGCGTTATCCTCTAAAATACTAATCGGAACAAGCTTTTATTGACTGTTTCGGTGTGGTACCACATTACTACGTGATCCAAACCAGAAAAAGCCCTGTATCTGGCTAACAAGTATGCGGAAAGTGCGAAAGTACAAGCCAGATGAGGGCAAATCCCAGACCTAACCGAGACATAACCGGCGTTATTCTCTTAAATATTAATCGCAACCAGGTTTAATTGACTGTTTCGGTGTGATACCGCATTACTGCGTGATGCAAACCGGGAAGAGGCCAGGATCTGGCCAACAAGTATGCGAAAAATGCGAAGGTACGATCCAGATGAGGGCAAACCCCAGACCTAACCGAGACATAACCGGCGTTATCCTCTTAAATATTAATCGCAACCAGGATAAATTGTCTCTTTCGGTGTGGAACCACATTAGTGCGGGATCCAAACCAGAAAGAGGTCAGGATCTGGCCAACAAGTATGCGAAAAACGCGAAAGTATGAGCCAGATGATTGCAAATACCAGAACTAACCCAGACATAACCAGAGTCTTCCTCTAAAATACTAATCGGAACTAGCTTTTATTGACTGTTTCAGTGTGGTACCACATTACTACGTGGTCCAAACCAGAAAAAAGCCAGGGTCTGGCCAACAAGTATGCGAAAAATGCGAAGGTACAAACCTGATGAGGGCAAACCCCAGACCTAGCACAGACATAACCGGCGTTATCCTCTAAAATATTAATCGCAACCTGGTTTAATTGACTGTTTCGGTGTGGTACCGCATTACTACGTGATACAAGCCAGAAAAAGCCCTGTATCTGGCCAACAAGTATGCGGAAAATCCGAAAGTACAAGCCAGATGAGGGCAAATCCCAGACCTGACCCAGACGTAACCGGCGTTATCCTCTAAAATAATAATCGCAACCAGGTTTAATTGACTGTTTCGGTGTGGAACCACATTAGTGCGGGATACATACCAGAAAGAGGCCAGGATCTGGCCAACAAGTATGCGAAAAACGCGAAAGTATGAGCCAGATGATTGCAAATACCAGAACTATCCCAGACATAACCAGTGACTTCCTCTAAAATACTAATCGGAAAAAGCTTCTATTGACTGTTTCAGTGTGGTACCACATTACTACGTGGTCCAACTCAGAAAATGCCCAGGATCTGGCGAACAAGTATGCGAAAAATGCGAAAGTACGAGCCAGATGAGGGCAAATCCCAGTGCTAACCAAGACATAACCGGCGTTATCCTCTTAAATATTAATCGCAACCAGGTTTAATTGGCTGTTTCGGTGTGGTACCGCATTACTACGTGTTCCAAACCTGAAGAAGGCCAGGATCTTGCCAACAAGTATGGGAAAAATGCGAAGGTACGAGCCAGATGTAGGCAAACCCCAGACCTAACCGAGACATAACCGGCGTTATCCTCTTAAATATTAATCGCAACCAGGTTTAATTGACTGTTTCGGTGTGGTACCGCATTACTGCGTGATCCAAACCAGAAAATGGCGAGGATCTGGCCAACAAGTATGCGAAAAATGCCATAGCACGAGCCAGATGAGGGCAAATACCAGACCTGACCCAGACGTAACCGGCGTTATCCTCTAAAATAATAATCGCAACCAGGTTTAATTGACTGTTTCGGTGTGGAACCACATTAGTGCGGGATCCATACCAGAAAGAGGCCAGGATCTTGCCAACAAGTTGTGAAAAATGCGAAGGTACGAGCCAGATGAGGGCAAACCCCAGACCTAACCCAGACATAACCGGCGTTATCCTCTAAAATATTAATCGCAACCAGGTTTAATTGACAGTTTCAGTGTGGCACCATATTACTACGTGGGCCAAGCCAGAAAAAGGCCAGGATCTGACCATTCAAGTATGCGAAAAGTGCGAAAGTATGTGCTAGATGATTGCAAATACCAGATCTAACCCAGACATAACCGGCGTTTTCCTCCAAAATATTACTCGGAACCTGGTTTAATTGACCGTTTCGATGTGATACCGCATTACTAAGTGATGCAGGCCAGAAAATGCTCAGGATCTGGCGAACAAGTATGTGAAAAATGCGAAAGTACGAGCCAGATGAGGCCAAATCCCAGACCTAACCGAGACATAACCGGCGTTATCCTGTTAAATATTAATCGCAACCAGGTTTAATTGACTGTATCGGTGTGGTACCGCATTACTACGTGTTCCAATCCAGAAAAACCCCAGGATCAGGTCAAGAAGTATGCGAAAACTGCGAAAGTACGAGCCAGATCAGGGCAAATACCAGACCTAACCCACACATAACCGGCGTTATCCTCTAAAATATTAATCGCAACCAGGTTTAATTGCCTGTTTCGGTGTGGACCCACATTAGTGCGGGATCCAAACCAGAAAGAGGCCAGGATCTGGCCAACAAGTATGCGAAAAATGCGAAACTACGAGCCAGATATGGGCAAACCCCAGACCTAACCCAGACATAACCGGCGTTATCCTCTAAAATATTAATCGCAACCAGGTTTAATTGACTGTTTCGGTGTGGAACCACATTAGTGCCGGATCCAAATCTGAGAGAGGCCAGGATCTGGCCAACAAGTATGCGAAAAACGCGAAAGTATGAGCCAGATGATTGCAAATACCATGACTAACCCAGTCATAACCAGAGTCTTCCTCTAAAATACTAATCGGAACTAGCTTTTATTGACTGTTTCAGTGTGGTACCACATTACTACGTGGTCCAAACCAGAAAAAAGCCAGGGCCTGGCCGACAAGTATGCGAAAAACGCGAAAGTATGAGCCAGATGATTGCAAATACCATGACTAACCCAGTCATAACCAGAGTCTTCCTCTAAAATACTAATCGGAACTAGCTTTTATTGACTGTTTCAGTGTGGTACCACATTACTACGTGGTCCAAACCAGAAAAAAGCCAGGGCCTGGCCGACAAGTATGCGAAAAATGCGAAGGTACGAACCTGATGAGGGCAAACCCCAGACCTAACACAGATATAACCGGCGTTATCCTCTAAAATATTAATCGCAACCTGGTTTAATTGACTGTTTCGGTGTGGTACCGCATTACTACGTGATACAAGCCAGAAAAAGCCCTGTATCTGGCCAACAAGTATGCGAAAAACGCGAAAGTAGGAGCCAGATGATTGCAAATACCAGAACTAACCCAGACATAACCAGTGACTTCCTCTAAAATACTAATCGGAAAAAGCTTTTATTGACTGTTTCAGTGTGGTACCACATTACTACGTGGTCCAACTCAGAAAATGCCCAGAATCTGGCGAACAAGTATGCGAAAAATGCGAAAGTACGAGCCAGATCAGGGCAAATACCAGACCTAACCCAGACATAACCGGCGTTATCCTCGAAAATATTAATCGCAACCAGGTTTAATTGACTGCTTCGGTGTGGTACAGCATTACTACATGATCCAAACCAGAAAAAGGCCAGGATCTGGCCAACAAGTATGCGAAAAATGCGAAAGTACGAGCCAGATGAGGGCAATTACCAGACCTGACCGTGACATAACCAGCGTTATCCTCGAAAATATTAATCGCAACCAGGTTTAATTGACCGTTTCGATGTGATACCGCATTACTAAGTGATGCAAGCCAGAAAATGCTCAGGATCTGGCGAACAAGTATGCGAAAAATGCGAAAGTACGAGCCAGATGAGGGCAAATCCCAGACCTAACCGAGACATAACCGGCGTTATCCTCTTAAATATTAATCGCAACCAGGTTCAATTGACTGCTTCGGTGTGGTACAGCATTACTACATGATCCAAACCAGAAAAAGGCCAGGATCTGGCCAACAAGTATGCGAAAAATGCGAAAGTACGAGCCAGATGAGGGCAATTACCAGACCTGACCGTGACATAACCAGCGTTATCCTCGAAAATATTAATCGCAACCAGGTTTAATTGACCGTTTCGATGTGATACCGCATTACTAAGTGATGCAAGCCAGAAAATGCTCAGGATCTGGCGAACAAGTATGCGAAAAATGCGAAAGTACGAGCTAGATCAGGGCAAATACCAGACCTAACCCAGACATAACCGGCGTTATCCTCTTAAATATTAATCGTAACCAGGTTTAATTGACTGCTTCGGTGTGGTACCGCATTACTTCGTGATCCAAACCTGAAAAAGGCGAGGATCTGGCCAACAAGTATGCGAAAAACGCGAAAGTATGAGCCAGATGATTGCAAATACCAGAACTAACCCAGACGTAACCAGAGTCTTCCTCTAAAATACTAATCGGAACTAGCTTTTATTGACTGTTTCAGTGTGGTACCACATTACTACGTGGTCCAAACCAGAAAAAAGCCAGGGCCTGGCCAACAAGTATGCGAAAAATGCGGAGGTACGAGCCTGATGAGGGCAAACCCCAGACCTAACACAGACATAACCGGCGTTATCCTCTAAAATATTAATCGCAACCTGGTTTAATTGACTGTTTCGGTGTGGTACCGCATTACTACGTGATACAAGCCAGAAGAAGCCCTGTATCTGGCCAACAAGTATGCGGAAAATCCGAAAGTACAAGCCAGATGAGGGCAAATCCCAGACCTAACCGAGACATAACCGGCGTTATCCTCGAAAATATTAATCGCAACCAGGTTTAATTGACTGCTTCGGTGTGGTACAGCATTACTACCTGATCCAAACCAGAAAAAGGCCAGGATCTTGCCAACAAGTATGCGAAAAATGCGAAGGTACGAGCCAGATGAGGGCAAACCCCAGACCTAACCCAGACATAACCGGCGTTATCCTCTAAAATATTAATCGCAACCAGGTTTAATTGACTGTTTCGGTGTGGAACCACATTTGTGCGGGATCCAAACCAGTAAGAGGCCAGGATCTGGCCATCAAGTATGCGAAAAATGCGAAAGTACGAGCCAGATGCGGGCGTATCCCAGACCTAACCGAGACATAACCGGCGTTATCCTCTAAAATATTAATCGCAACCTGGTTTAATTGACTGTTTCGGTGTGGTACCGCATTACTATGTGATAGAAGCCAGAAAGAGCCCTGTATCTGGCCAACACGAATGCGAAAAATGCGGAAGTACGAGCAAGATGAGGGCAAATCCCAGACCTAACCGAGACATAACTGGCGTTATCCACTTAAACATTAATCGCAACCGGGTTTAATTGACTGCTTCGGTGTGGTACCGCATTACTGCGTGATCGAAACCAGGAAGAGGCCAGGATCTGGCCATCAAGTATGCGAAAAATGCGAAAGTACGAGCCAGATGAGGGCAAATCCCAGTGCTAACCAAGACATAACCGGCGTTATCCTCGAAAATATTAATCGCAACCAGGTTTAATTGACTGTTTCGGTGTGGAACCACATTAGTGCGGGATACATACCAGAAAGAGGCCAGGATCTGGCCAACAAGTATGCGAAAAACGCGAAAGTATGAGCCAGATGATTGCAAATACCAGAACTATCCCAGACATAACCAGTGACTTCCTCTAAAATACTAATCGGAAAAAGCTTCTATTGACTGTTTCAGTGTGGTACCACATTACTACGTGGTCCAACTCAGAAAATGCCCAGGATCTGGCGAACAAGTATGCGAAAAATGCGAAAGTACGAGCCAGATGAGGGCAAATCCCAGTGCTAACCAAGACATAACCGGCGTTATCCTCTTAAATATTAATCGCAACCAGGTTTAATTGGCTGTTTCGGTGTGGTACCGCATTACTACGTGTTCCAAACCAGAAGAAGGCCAGGATCTTGCCAACAAGTATGGGGAAAATGCGAAGGTACGAGCCAGATGAGGGCAAAACCCAGACCTAACCGAGACATAACCGGCGTTATCCTCTTAAATATTAATCGCAACCAGGTTTAATTGACTGTTTCGGTGTGGTACCGCATTACTGCGTGATCCAAACCAGAAAATGGCGAGGATCTGACAAACAAGTATGCGAAAAATGCCAAAGCACGAGCCAGATGAGGGCAAATACCAGACCTAACCCAGACGTAACCGGCGTTATCCTCTAAAATAATAATCGCAACCAGGTTTAATTGACTGTTTCGGTGTGGAACCACATTAGTGCGGGATCCATACCAGAAAGAGGCCAGGATCTTGCCAACAAGTTGTGAAAAATGCGAAGGTACGAGCCAGATGAGGGCAAACCCCAGACCTAACCCAGACATAACCGGCGTTATCCTCTAAAATATTAATCGCAACCAGGTTTAATTGACAGTTTCAGTGTGGCTCCACATTACTACGTGGGCCAAGCCAGAAAAAGGCCAGGATCTGACCATTCAAGTATGCGAAAAGTGCGAAAGTATGTGCTAGATGATTGCAAATACCAGATCTAACCCAGACATAACCGGCGTTTTCCTCCAAAATATTACTCGGAACCTGGTTTAATTGACCGTTTCGATGTGATACCGCATTACTAAGTGATGCAGGCCAGAAAATGCTCAGGATCTGGCGAACAAGTATGTGAAAAATGCGAAAGTACGAGCCAGATGAGGCCAAATCCCATACCTAACCGAGACATAACCGGCGTTATCCTGTTAAATATTAATCGCAACCAGGTTTAATTGACTGTATCGGTGTGGTACCGCATTACTACGTGTTCCAATCCAGAAAAACCCCAGGATCAGGTCAAGAAGTATGCGAAAACTGCGAAAGTACGAGCCACATCAGGGCAAATACCAGAACTAACCCACACATAACCGGCGTTATCCTCGAAAATATTAATCGCAACCTGGTTTAATTGACTGTTTCGGTGTGGTACCGCATTACTACGTGATACAAGCCAGAAAAAGCCCTGTATCTGCCCAACAAGTATGCGGAAAATCCGAAAGTGCTTGCCAGATGAGGGCAATTACCAGACCTGACCGAGACATAACCAGCGTTATCCTCTAAAATATTAATCGGAACCAGCCTTAATTGACTGTTTCAGTGTGGTACCATATTACTACGTGGTCCAACTCAGAAAATGCCCAGGATCTGGCGAACAAGTATGCGAAAAATGCGAAAGTACGAGCCAGATCAGGGCAAATACCAGACCTAACCCAGACATAACCGGCGTTATCCTCGAAAATATTAATCGCAACCAGGTTTAATTGACTGCTTCGGTGTGGTACAGCATTACTACATGATCCAAACCAGAAAAAGGCCAGGATCTGGCCAACAAGTATGCGAAAAATGCGAAAGTACGAGCCAGATGAGGGCAATTACCAGACCTGACCGTGACATAACCAGCGTTATCCTCGAAAATATTAATCGCAACCATGTTTAATTGACCGTTTCGATGTGATACCGCATTACTAAGTGATGCAAGCCAGAAAATGCTCAGGATCTGGCGAACAAGTATGCGAAAAATGCGAAAGTACGAGCTAGATCAGGGCAAATACCAGACCTAACCCAGACATAACCGGCGTTATCCTCTTAAATATTAATCGTAACCAGGTTTAATTGACTGCTTCGGTGTGGTACCGCATTACTTCGTGATCCAAACCTGAAAAAGGCGAGGATCTGGCCAACAAGTATGCGAAAAACGCGAAAGTATGAGCCAGATGATTGCAAATACCAGAACTAACCCAGACGTAACCAGAGTCTTCCTCTAAAATACTAATCGGAACTAGCTTTTATTGACTGTTTCAGTGTGGTACCACATTACTACGTGGTCCAAACCAGAAAAAAGCCAGGGCCTGGCCAACAAGTATGCGAAAAATGCGGAGGTACGAGCCTGATGAGGGCAAACCCCAGACCTAACACAGACATAACCGGCGTTATCCTCTAAAATATTAATCGCAACCTGGTTTAATTGACTGTTTCGGTGTGGTACCGCATTACTACGTGATACAAGCCAGAAGAAGCCCTGTATCTGGCCAACAAGTATGCGGAAAATCCGAAAGTACAAGCCAGATGAGGGCAAATCCCAGACCTAACCGAGACATAACCGGCGTTATCCTCGAAAATATTAATCGCAACCAGGTTTAATTGACTGTTTCGGTGTGGAACCACATTTGTGTGGGATACATACCAGAAAGAGGCCAGGATCTGGCCAACAAGTATGCGAAAAACGCGAAAGTATGAGCCAGATGATTGCAAATACCAGAACTATCCCAGACATAACCAGTGACTTCCTCTAAAATACTAATCGGAAAAAGCTTTTATTGACTGTTTCAGTGTGGTACCACATTACTACGTGGTCCAACTCAGAAAATGCCCAGAATCTGGCTAACAAGTATGCGAAAAATGCGAAAGTACGAGCCAGATGAGGGCAAATCCCAGTGCTAACCAAGACATAACCGGCGTTATCCTCTTAAATATTAATCGCAACCAGGTTTAATTGGCTGTTTCGGTGTGGTACCGCATTACTACGTGTTCCAAACCAGAAAAAGGCCAGGATGAGGTCAAGAAGTATGGGAAAAATGCGAAAGTACGAGCCAGATGAGGGCAATTACCAGACCTGACCGAGACATAACCAGCGTTATCCTCTAAAATATTAATCGAACCAGCCTTAATTGACTGTTTCAGTGTGGTACCACATTACTACGTGGTCCAACTCAGAAAATGCCCAGGATCTGGCGAACAAGTATGCGAAAAATGCGAAAGTACGAGCTAGATCAGGGCAAATACCAGACCTAACCCAGACATAACCGGCGTTATCCTCGAAAATATTAATCGCAACCAGGTTTAATTGACTGCTTCGGTGTGGTACAGCATTACTACGTGATCCAAACCAGAAAAAGGCCAGGATCTTGCCAACAAGTATGCGAAAAATGCGAAGGTACGAGCCAGATGAGGGCAAACCCCAGACCTAACCCAGACATAACCGGCGTTATCCTCTAAAATATTAATCGCAACCAGGTTTAATTGACTGTTTCGGTGTGGAACCACATTAGTGCGGGATCCAAACCAGAAAGAGGCCAGGATCTGGCCATCAAGTATGCGAAAAATGCGAAAGTACGAGCCAGATGCGGGCGTATCCCAGATCTAACCGAGACATAACCGGCGTTATCCTCTAAAATATTAATCGCAACCTGGTTTAATTGACTGTTTCGGTGTGGTACCGCATTACTATGTGATAGAAGCCAGAAAGAGCCCTGTATCTGGCCAACACGAATGCGAAAAATGCGGAAGTACGAGCAAGATGAGGGCAAATCCCAGACCTAACCGAGACATAACTGGCGTTATCCACTTAAACATTAATCGCAACCAGGTTTAATTGACTGCTTCGGTGTGGTACCGCATTACTGCGTGATCGAAACCAGGAAGAGGCCAGGATCTGGCCATCAAGTATGCGAAAAATGCGAAAGTACGAGCCGGATGCGGGCGTATCCCAGACCTAACCGAGACATAACCGGCGTTATCCTCTAAAATATTAATCGCAACCTGGTTTAATTGACTGTTTCGATGTGGTACCGCATTACTATGTGAAACAAGCCAGAAAGAGCCCTGTATCTGGCCAACAAGTATGCGAAAAATGACAAAGCACGAGCCAGATGAGGGCAAATACCAGATCTAACCCAGACGTAACCGGCGTTATCCTCTAAAATAATAATCGCAACCAGGTTTAAGTGACTGTTTCGGTGTGGAACCACATTAGTGCGGGATCCGTACCAGAAAGAGGCCAGGATCTTGCCAACAAGTATGTGAAAAATGCGAAAGTACGAGCCAGATGAGGGCAAATCCCAGACCTAACCGAGACATAACTGGCGTTATCCTCTTAAATATTAATCGCAACCAGGTTTAATTGACTGCTTCGGTGTGGTACCGCATTACTGCGTGATCCAAACCTGAAAAAGGCGAGGATCTGGCCAACAAGTATGCGAAAAACGCGAAAGTATGAGCCAGATGATTGCAAATACCAGAACTAACCCAGACATAACCGGCGTTATCATCGAAAATATTAATCGCAACCAGGTATAATTGACAGTTTCGGTGTGGAACCACATTAGTGCGGGATACATACCAGAAAGAGGCCAGGATCTGACCAACAAGTATGCGAAAAACGCGAAAGTATGAGCCAGATGATTGCAAATACCAGAACTATCCCAGACATAACCAGTGACTTCCTCTGAAATACTACTCGGAAAAAGCTTTTATTGACTGTTTCAGTGTGGTACCACATTACTACGTGGTCCAACTCAGAAAATGCCCAGGATCTGGCGAACAAGTATGCGAAAAATGCGAAAGTACGAGCCAGATGAGGGCAAATCCCAGTGCTAACCAAGACATAACCGGCGTTATCCTCTTAAATATTAATCGCAACCAGGTTTAATTGGCTGTTTCGGTGTGGTACCGCATTACTACGTGTTCCAAACCAGAAAAAGGCCAGGATGAGGTCAAGAAGTATGCGCAAAATGCGAAAGTACGAGCCAGATGAGGGCAATTACCAGACCTGACCGAGACATAACCAGCGTTATCCTCTAAAATATTAATCGCAACCTGGTTTAACTGACTGTTTCGGTGTGGTACCGCATTACTATGTGATACAAGCCATAAAGAGCCCTGTATCTGGCCAACAAGTATGCGGAAAATGCGAAAGTACGAGCCAGATGAGGGCAAACCCCAGACCTAACACAGACATAACCGGCGTTATCCTCTAAAATATTAATCGCAACCAGGTTTAATTGACCGTTCCGGTGTGGTACCGCATGACTACGTGATCCAAACCAGAAAAAGCCCAGGATCTGGCCAACAAGTATGCGAAAAATGCGAAAGTATGAGCCAGATGGTTGGAAATACCAGAACTAACCCAGACATAACCGGCGTTATCCTCTAAAATATCAATCGGAACCAGGTTTAATTGACACTTTCAATGTGGTACCACATTACTACGTGGGCCAAGCCAGAAAAAGGCCAGGAACTGACCAACAAGTATGTCAAAAGTGCGAAAGTATGAGGAAGATAATTGCAAATACCAGACGTAACCCAGTCATAACCGGCGTTATTCTCTAAAATATTAATCGCAACCAGGTTTAATTGACTGTTTCGATGTGGAACCACATTTCTACGGGATCCAAACCAGAAGAAACCCAGGATCTGGCCAACAAGTATGCGAAAAATGCGAAGGTACGAGCCAGATGAGGGGCAAATCCCAGACCTAACCGAGACATAACCGGCGTTATCCTCTAAGATATTAATCGCCACCAGGTTTAATTGACTATTACGTTGTGGTACCGCATTACTACGTGGTCCAAACCAGAAAAATCCCTGGATCTGGCCAACAAGTATGGAAAAATACGAAAGTACGAGCCAGATGAGGGCAAATACCAGACCTAACCGAGACATAACCGGCGTTATCCTCTAAAATATTAATCGCAACCAGGTTTAATTGACTGTTGCGGTGTGGTACCGCATTACTACATGATCCAAACCAGAAAAAGCCCAGGATCTGGCCATTCAAGTATGCGAAGAGTGCGAAGGTATGTGCTAGATGATTGCAAATACCAGACCTAACCCAGACATAACCGGCGTTATCCTCCAAAATATTACTCGGAACCAGGTTTTATTGACTGTTTCAGTGTGGTACCACATTAATACGTGATATAAGTCAGAAAAATCCCAGGATCTGGCCAACAAGTATGTCAAAAATGCGAAAGTATGAGGAAGATGATTGCAAATACCAGACGTAACCCAGTCATAACCGGCGTTATCCTCTAAAATCTTTATCGCAACCAGGTTTAATTGACAGCTTCAGTGTGGTACCGCATTACTACGTGATCCAAACCAGAAAAAGCCCAGGATCTGGCCAACAAGTTTGCGAAAAATGCGAAAGTATGAGCCAGATGATTGCAAATACCAGAACTAACCCAGACATAACCGGCGTTATCCTCTAAAATATCAACCGGAACCAGGTTTAATTGACTGTTTCATTGTGGTACCACACTACTACATGATCCAAACCAGAAAAAGACCAGGATCTGGCCATTCAAGTATGCGAAAAATGCGAAAGTACAAGCCAGATGAGGGCAAATCCCAGTCCTAACCGAGACATAACCGTCGCTATCCTCTAAAATATTAATCGCAACCAGGTTTAATTGACCGTTCCGGTGAGGTACTGCATTACTACGTAATCCAAACCAGAAAAAGCCCAGGATCTGGCCAACAAGTATGCGAAAAATGCGAAATTATGAGCCAGATGATTGCAAATACCAGAACTAACCCAGACATAACCGGCGTTATCCTCTAAAATATCAACCGGAACCAGGTTTAATTGACTGTTTCATTGCGGTACCACACTACTACATGATCCAAACCAGAAAAAGACCAGGATCTGGCCATTCAAGTATGCGAAAAATGCGAAAGTACAAGCCAGATGAGGGCAAATACCAGACCTAACCGAGACATAACCGGCGTTATCCTCTAAAATATTAATCGCAACCAGGTTTAATTGACTGTTGCGGTGTGGTAACGCATTACTACGTGATCCAAACCAGAAAAAGCCCAGGATTTGGCCAGCAAGTATGCGAAAAATGCGAAACTACGAGCCATATGGGGGCAAATACCAGACCTACCCGAGACATAACCGTCGCTATCCTCTAAAATATTACTCGGAACCAGGTTTTATTGACTGTTTCAGTGTGGTACCACATTAATACGTGATCTAAGTCAGAAAAATCCCAGGATCTGGCCAACAAGTATGTCAAAAATGCGAAAGTATGAGGAAGATGATTGCAAATACCAGACGTAACCCAGTCATAACCGGCGTTATCCTCTAAAATCTTTAACGCAACCAGGTTTAATTGACAGCTTCAGTGTGGTACCGCATTACTACGTGATCCAAACGAGAAAAAGCCCAGGATCTGGCCAACAAGTTTGCGAAAAATGCGAAAGTATGAGCCAGATGATTGCAAATACCAGAACTAACCCAGACATAACCGGCGTTATCCTCTAAAATATCAACCGGAACCAGGTTTAATTGACTGTTTCATTGTGGTACCACACTACTACATGATCCAAACCAGAAAAAGACCAGGATCTGGCCATTCAAGTATGCGAAAAATGCGAAAGTACAAGCCAGATGAGGGCAAATACCAGACCTAACCGAGACATAACCGGCGTTATCCTCTAAAATATTAATCGCAACCAGGTTTAATTGACTGTTTCAGTGTGGTACCACATTACTACGTGATCCCAACCAGAAAAAAACCCAGGACCTGGCCAGCAAGAATGCGAAAGGTGCGAAAGTATCAGGCAGATGACTGCAAATACCAGACGCAACCCAGACCTAACCGGCGTTATCCTCTAAAATATTAATCGGAACCAGGTTTTATTGACTGTTTCATTGTGGTACCACACTACTACGTGATCCAAACCAGAAGAAGACCAGGATCTGACCATTCAAATATGCGAAAAATGCGAAAGTACGAGCCAGATGAGGGCAAATCCCAGTCCTAACCGAGACATAACCGTCGCTATCCTCTAAAATATTAATCGCAACCAGGTTTAATTGACCGTTCCGGTGTGGTACCGCATTACTACATGATCCAAACCAGAAAAAGCCCAGGATCTGGCCATTCAAGTATGCGAAGAGTGCGAAGGTATGTGCTAGATGATTGCAAATACCAGACCTAACCCAGACATAACCGGCGTTATCCTCCAAAATATTACTCGGAACCAGGTTTTATTGACTGTTTCAGTGTGGTACCACATTAATACGTGATCTAAGTCAGAAAAATCCCAGGATCTGGCCAACAAGTATGTCAAAAATGCGAAAGTATGAGGAAGATGATTGCAAATACCAGACGTAACCCAGTCATAACCGGCGTTATCCTCTAAAATCTTTAACGCAACCAGGTTTAATTGACAGCTTCAGTGTGGTACCGCATTACTACGTGATCCAAACGAGAAAAAGCCCAGGATCTGGCCAACAAGTTTGCGAAAAATGCGAAAGTATGAGCCAGATGATTGCAAATACCAGAACTAACCCAGACATAACCGGCGTTATCCTCTAAAATATCAACCGGAACCAGGTTTAATTGACTGTTTCATTGTGGTACCACACTACTACATGATCCAAACCAGAAAAAGACCAGGATCTGGCCATTCAAGTATGCGAAAAATGCGAAAGTACAAGCCAGATGAGGGCAAATACCAGACCTAACCGAGACATAACCGGCGTTATCCTCTAAAATATTAATCGCAACCAGGTTTAATTGACTGTTGCGGTGTGGTAACGCATTACTACGTGATCAAAACCAGAAAAAGCCCAGGATTTGGCCAGCAAGTATGCGAAAAATGCGAAACTACGAGCCATATGGGGGCAAATACCAGACCTACCCGAGACATAACCGGCGTTATCCTCCAAAATATTACTCGTAACCAGGTTTAATTGACTGTTTCAGTGTGGTACCACATTACTACGTGATCCCAACCAGAAAAAAACCCAGGACCTGGCCAGCAAGAATGCGAAAAATGCGAAAGTATGAGCCAGATGACTGCAAATACCAGACGCAACCCAGACCTAACCGGCGTTATCCTCTAAAATATTAATCGGAACCAGGTTTTATTGACTGTTTCATTGTGGTACCACACTACTACGTGATCCAAACCAGAAGAAGACCAGGATCTGACCATTCAAATATGCGAAAAATGCGAAAGTACGAGCCAGATGAGGGCAAATCCCAGTCCTAACCGAGACATAACCGTCGCTATCCTCTAAAATATTAATCGCAACCAGGTTTAATTGACCGTTCCGGTGTGGTACCGCATTACTACGTGATCCAAACCAGAAAAAGCCCAGGATCTGGCCAACAAGTATGCGAAAAATGCGAAAGTATGAGCCAGATGGTTGGAAATACCAGAACTAACCCAGACATAACCGGCGTTATCCTCTAAAATATCAATCGGAACCAGGTTTAATTGACACTTTCAGTGTGGTACCACATTACTACGTGGGCCAAGCCAGAAAAAGGCCAGGAACTGACCAACAAGTATGTCAAAAGTGCGAAAGTATGAGGAAGATAATTGCAAATACCAGACGTAACCCAGTCATAACCGGCGTTATTCTCTAAAGTATTAATCGCAACCAGGTTTAATTGACTGTTTCGATGTGGAACCACATTTCTACGGGATCCAAACCAGAAGAAACCCAGGATCTGGCCAAGAAGTATGCGAAAAATGCGAAGGTACGAGCCAGATGAGGGGCAAATCCCAGACCTAACCGAGACATAACCGGCGTTATCCTCTAAGATATTAATGGCCACCAGGTTTAATTGACTATTACGTTGTGGTACCGCATTACTACGTGGTCCAAACCAGAAAAATCCCTGGATCTGGCCAACAAGTATGGAAAAATGCGAAAGTACGAGCCAGATGAGGGCAAATTCCAGACCTAACCGAGACATAACCGGCGTTATCCTCTAAAATATTAATCGCAACCAGGTTTAATTGACTGTTGCGGTGTGGTACCGCATTACTACGTGATCCAAACCAGAAAAAGCCCAGGATCTGGCCATTCAAGTATGCGAAGAGTGCGAAGGTATGTGCTAGATGATTGCAAATACCAGACCTAACCCAGACATAACCGGCGTTATCCTCCAAAATATTACTCGGAACCAGGTTTTATTGACTGTTTCAGTGTGGTACCACATTAATACGTGATCTAAGTCAGAAAAATCCCAGGATCTGGCCAACAAGTATGTCAAAAATGCGAAAGTATGAGGAAGATGATTGCAAATACCAGACCTAATCCAGACCTAACCGGTGTTATCCTCTGAAATATTGTTCGAAACCAGGTTTACTTGACTGTTTCAGTGTTGTACCACATTAATACGTGATCCCAACCAGAAAAAAACCCAGGACCTGGCCAACAAGTATGCGAAAGATGCGAAAGTATGTGCTAGATGATGGCAAATACCAGACCTATCCCAGGCATAACCGTCGTTATCCTCTAAAATATCAATCGGAACCAGGTTTAATTGACACTTTCAGTGTGGTACCACATTACTACGTGGGTCAAGCCAGAAAAAGGCCAGGATCTGACCATTCAAGTATGCGAAAAGTGCGAAAGTATGTGCAAGATGATTGCGAATACCAGACCTAACCCAGACATAACCGGCGTTATCCTCCAAAATATTACTCGGAACCAGGTTTTATAGACTGTTTCAGTGTGGTACCACATTAATACGTGATCTAAGTCAGAAAAATCCCAGGATCTGGCCAACAAGTATGTCAAAAATGCGAAAGTATGAGGAAGATGATTGCAAATACCAGACGTAACCCAGTCATAACCGGCGTTATCCTCTAAAATATTTATCGCAACCAGGTTTAATTGACTGCTTCGGTGTCGTATCACATTACTACGTGGTCCAACCCAGAAAAAGGCAAGGATCTGACCATTCAAGTATGCGAAAAATGCGAAAGTACGAGCCAGATCAGGGCAAATCCCAGTCCTAAACGAGACATAACCGTCGCTATCCTCTAAAATATTAATCGCAACCAGGTTTAATTGACTGTTGCGGTGTGGTACCGCATTACTACGTGATCCAAACCAGAAAAAGCCCGGGATCTGGCCAACAAGTATGCGAAAAATGCGACAGTATGAGCCAGGTGATTGCAAACACCAGATCTAACCCAGACATAACCAGCGTTATCCTCTAAAATATTAATCGGAACCAGCTTTTATTGAATGTTTCGTTGTGGTACCACATTAATACGTGATCCAAACCAGAAATATCCCAGGATCTGGCAACAAGTATGCGAAAAATGCGAAAGTACGAGCCAGATGAGGGCAATTCCCAGACCTAACCGAGACATAACCGGCGTTATCCTCTAAAATATGAATCGCAACCAGGTTTAATTGACTGTTTCGGTGTGGAACCACATTTCTACGGGATCCAAACCAGAAGAAACCCAGGATCTGGCCAACAAGTATGCGAAAAATGCGAAGGTACGAGCCAGATGAGGGCAATTCCCAGACCTAACCGAGACATAACCGGCGTTATCATCTAAAATATGAATCGCAACCTGGTTTAATTGACTGTTTCTTTGTGGTACCACATTAATACGTGATCCAAACCAGAAATATCCCAGGATCTGGCAACAAGTATGCGAAAAATGCGAAAGTACGAGCCAGATGAGGGCAATTCCCAGACCTAACCGAGACATAACCGGCGTTATCCTCTAAAATATGAATCGCAACCAGGTTTAATTGACTGTTTCGGTGTGGAACCACATTTCTACGGGATCCAAACCAGAAGAAACCCAGGATCTGGCCAACAAGTTTGCGAATAATGCGAAGGTACGAGCCAGATGAGGGGCAAATCCCAGACCTAACCGAGACATAACCGGCGTTATCCTCTAAAATACTAATCGCCGCCAGGTTTAATTGACTGTTGCCGTGTGTTACCGCATTACTACGTGATCCAAACCAGAAAAAGCCCAGGATCTGGCCATTCACGTATGCGAAAAATGCGAAAGTATGTGCTAGATGATGGCAAATACCAGACCTAACCGAGACATAACCGGCGTTATCCTCTTAAATATTAATCGCAACCAGGTTTAATTGACTGTATCGGTGTGGTACCGCATTACTACGTATTCCAAACGAGAAAAAGGCCAGTATGAGGTCAAGAAGTATGCGAAAAATGCGAAAGTACGAGCCAGATCAGGGCAAATACCAGACCTATCCCAGACATAACCGGCGTTATCCTCGAAAATATTAATCGCAGCCAGGTTTAATTGACAGTTTCGATGTGATACCGCATTACTAAGTGATGCAAGCCAGAAAATACTCAGGATCTGGCGAACAAGTATGCGAAAAATGCGAAAGAACGAGCCAGATGAGGGCAAATCCCAGACCTAACCGAGACATAACCGGCGTTATCCTCTAAAATATTAATCGCGACCAGGTTTAATTGACTGTTCCGGTGTGGTACCGCATTACTACGTGATCCAAACCAGAAAAAGCCCTGGGTCTGGCCAACAAGTATGCGAAAAATGCGAAAGTACGAGCTCATGAGGGCAAATCCCAGACCAAACCGAGACATAACCGGCGTTATCCTCTAAAACATTAATCGCAACCAGATTTAATTGACTGTTCCGGTGTGGTACCGCATTACTACGTGATCCAAACCAGAAAAAGCCCTGTCTCTGGGCAACAAGTATGCGAAAAATGCGACAGTATGAGCCAGATGATTGCAAATACCAGATCTAACCCAGACATAACCAGCGTTATCCTCAAAAATATTAATCGGAACCAGCTTTTATTGAGTGTTTCCGTGTGGTACCACATTACTACGTGATCCAAACCAGAAAAATCCCAGGATCTGGCGAACAAGTTTGCGAAAAACGCGATAGTATGAGCCAGATGATTGCACATACCAGAACTAACCCAGACATATCCAGCGTTTTCCTCTAAAATACAAATCGGAACCAACTTTTATTGACTGTTTCGGTGTGGAACCACATTTCTACGGGATCCAAACCAGAAGAAACCCAGGATCTGGCCAACAAGTATGCGAAAAATGCGAAGGTACGAGCCAGATGAGGGGCAAATCCCAGACCTAACCGAGACATAACCGGCGTTATCCTCTAAAACATTAATCGCCACCAGGTTTAATTGACTGTTACGGTGTGGTACCGCATTATTACGTGACCCAAACCAGAAAAATCCCTGGATCTGGCCAACTAGTATGCGAAAAATGCGAAAGTATGAGGAAGATAATTGCAAATACCAGACGTAACCCAGTCATAACCGGCATTATCCTCTAAAATGTTAATCGCAACCATGTTTAATTGACTGTTTCGGTGTGGTACCGCATTACTACGGGTTCCAAGCCATAAAAAACCCATGATCTGGCCAACAAGTATGCGAAAAATGCGACAGTATGAGCCAGATGATTGCAAATACCAGATCTAACCCAGATATGACCAGCGATATCCTCTAAAATATTAATCGGAACCAGCTTCTATTGAATATTTCGTTGTGGTACCACATTAATACGTGATCCAAACCAGAAATATCCCAGCATCTGGCATCAACTAAGCGAAAAATGCGAAAGTACGAGCCAGATGAGGGCAATTCCCAGACCTAACCGAGACATAACCGGCGTTATCCTCTAAAATATTAATCGCAACCAGGTTTAATTGACTGTTCCGGTGTGGTACCGCATTACTACGTGATCCAAACCTGAAAAAGCCCTGGGTCTGTCCAACAAGTATGCGAAAAATGCGAAAGTACGAGCTCATGAGGGCAAATCCCAGACCAAACCGAGACATAACCGGCGTTATCCTCTAAAATATTAATCGCAACCAGGTTTAATTGACTGTTCCGGTGTGGTACCGCATTACTACGTGATCCAAACCAGATAAAGCCCTGGCTCTGGCCAACAAGTATGCGAAAAATGCGAAAGTACGAGCCATATGGGGGCAAATACCAGACCTAACCGAGACATAACCGGCGTTATCCTCTAAAATATTAATCGCAACCAGATTTAATTGACTGTTCCGTTGTGGTACCGCATTACTACGTGATCCAAACCAGAAAAAGCCCTGGGTCTGGCCAACAAGTATGCGAAAAATGCGAAAGTACGAGCTCATGAGGGCAAATCCCAGACCAAACCGAGACATAACCGGCGTTATCCTCTAAAATATTAATCGCAACCAGATTTAATTGACTGTTCCGGTGTGGTACCGCATTACTACGTGATCCAAACCAGAAAAAGCCCTGGCTCTGGGCAACAAGTATGCGAAAAATGCGACAGTATGAGCCAGATGATTGCAAATACCAGATCTAACCCAGACATAACCAGCGTTATCCTCAAAAATATTAATCGGAACCAGCTTTTATTGAATGTTTCAGTGTGGTGCCACATTACTACGTGATCCAAACCAGAAAAAGCCCAGGATCTGGCCAACAAGTATGCGAAAAATGCGAAAGTACGAGCCAGATGTGCTCAAATCCCAGACCTAACCGAGACATAACCGGCGTGATCGTCTAAAATATTAATCGCAACCAGGTTTAATTGACTGTTTCGCCGTGTTTCCGCATTACTACGTGATCCATACCAGAAAAATCCCAGGATCTGGCGAACAAGTTTGCGAAAAACGCGATAGTATGAGCCAGATGATTGCATATACCAGAACTAACCCAGACATATCCAGCGTTTTCCTCTAAAATACAAATCGGAACCAGCTTTTATTGACTGTTTCAGTGTTGTACCACATTACTACGTGATCCAAACCAGAAGAAACCCAGCATCTGGCCAACAAGTAAGCGAAAAATGCGAAGGTACGAGCCAGATGTGGGCAAATCCCAGACCTAAACGATGCCCAACCGGAGTTTTCCTTTAAAATATTGATCGAGGACACATTTAACTGACTGTTCAGTGTGGTCCCACATTACTAAGTGATCCAAACCAGAAAAAGCCCAGGATAAGGCAAACAAGTGTGCGAAGAATGCGAAAGTACGAGCCAGATGAGGGCAAATCCCAGACCTAGACGCGAACCAACCGGTGTTATCCTGTAAAATATTAATCGCAACCAGGTTTAATTGACTGTTTCGGTGTGGTACCGCATTACTACGTGATCCAAACCAGAAAAATCCCTGGATCTGGCCAACAAGTATGCGAAAAATGCGAATGTACGAGCCAGATGAGGGCAAATACCAGACCTAACCGAGGCATAACCGGCGTTATCCTCTAAAATATTAATCGCAACCAGGTTTAATTGACTGTTGCGGTGTGGTAACGCATTACTACGTGATCCAAACCAGAAAAAGCCCAGGCTTTGGCCAGCAAGTATGCGAAAAATGCGAAAGTACGAGCCATATGTGCTCAAATCCCAGACCTAACCGAGACATAACCGGCGTTATCCTCCAAAATATTACTCGGAACCAGGTTTAATTGACTGTTTCAGTGTGGTGCCACATTGCTACGTGATCTAAGTCAGAAAATGCCCAGGATCTGGCCAACGAGTATGTCAAAAATGCGAAAGTATGAGGAAGATGATTGCAAATACCAGACGTAACCCAGTCATAACCGGCATTATCCTCTAAAATATTTATCGCAACCAGGTTTAATTGACTGTTTCGGTGTCGTACCACATTACTACGTGATCCAAACCAGAAAAAGCCCAGGATCTGGCCAACAAGTATGCGAAAAATGCGAAAGTATGAGGAAGATGATTGCAAATACCAGACGTAACCCAGTCATAACCGGTGTTATACTCTAAAATATTAATCGCAACCAGGTTTAATTGACTGTTTCGGTGTGGTACCGCATTACTACGTGATCCAAACCAGAAAAAGCCCTGGGTCTGGCCAACAAGTATGCGAAAAATGCGAAAGTACGAGCTCATGAGGGCAAATCCCAGTCCAAACCGAGACATAACCGGCGTTATCCTCTAAAATATTAATCGCAACCAGATTTAATTGACTGCTCCGGTGTGGTACCGCATTACTACGTGATCCAAACCAGAAAAAGCCCTGGGTCTGGCCAACAAGTATGCGAAAAATGCGAAAGTACGAGCTCATGAGGGAAAATCCCAGACCAAACCGAGACATAACCGGCGTTATCCTCTAAAATATTAATCGCAACCAGATTTAATTGACTGTTCCGGTGTGGTACCGCATTACTGCGTGATCCAAACCGGAAAAAGCCCTGGCTCTGGGCAACAAGTATGCGAAAAATGCGACAGTATGAGCCAGATGATTGCAAATACCAGATCTAACCCAGACATAACCAGCGTTATCCTCAAAAATATTAATCGGAACCAGCTTTTATTGAATGTTTCAGTGTGGTACCACATTACTACGTGATCCAAACCAGAAAAAGCCCAGGATCTGGCCAACAAGTATGCGAAAAATGCGAAAGTACGAGCCAGATGTGCTCAAATCCCAGACCTAACCGAGACATAACCGGCGTGATCGTCTAAAATATTAATCGCAACCAGGTTTAATTGACTGTTTCGCCGTGTTTCCGCATTACTACGTGATCCATACCAGAAAAATCCCAGGATCTGGCGAACAAGTTTGCGAAAAACGCGATAGTATGAGCCAGATGATTGCAAATACCAGAACTAACACAGACATATCCAGCGTTTTCCTCTAAAATACAAATCGGAACCAGCTTTTATTGACTGTTTCAGTGTTGTACCACATTACTACGTGATCCAAACCAGAAGAAACCCAGCATCTGGCCAACAAGCAAGCGAAAAATGCGAAGGTACGAGCCAGATGTGGGCAAATCCCAGACCTAAACGTTGCCCAACCGGAGTTTTCCTTTAAAATATTGATCGAGGACACATTTAACTGACTGTTCAGTGTGGTCCCACATTACTAAGTGATCCAATCCAGAAAAAGCCCAGGATAAGGCAAACAAGTGTGCGAAGACTGCGAAAGTACGAGCCAGATGAGGGCAAATCCCAGACCTAGACGCGAACCAACCGGTGTTATCCTTTAAAATATTAATCGCAACCAGGTTTAATTGACTGTTTCGGTGTGGTACCGCATTACTACGTGATCCAAACCAGAAAAATCCCTGGATCTGGCCAACAAGTATGCGAAAAATGCGAAAGTACGAGCCAGATGAGGGCAAATACCAGACCTAACCGAGGCATAACCGGCGTTATCCTCTAAAATATTAATCGCAACCAGGTCTAATTGACTGTTGCGGTGTGGTAACGCATTACTACGTGATCCAAACCAGAAAAAGCCCAGGATCTGGCCAACAAGTATGCGAAAAATGCGAAAGTATGAGGAAGATGATTGCAAATACCAGACCTAACCCAGTCATAACCGGCATTATCCTCTAAAATATTTATCGCAACCAGGTTTAATTGACTGTTTCGGTGTCGTACCACATTACTATGTGATCCAAACCAGAAAAAGCCCAGGATCTGGCCAACAAGTATGCGAAAAATGCGAAAGTATGAGGAAGATGATTGCAAATACCAGACGTAACCCAGTCATAACCGGCGTTATCCTCTAAAATATTAATCGCAACCAGGTTTAATTGACTGTTTCGGTGTGGAACCACATTTCTACGGGATCCAAACCAGAAGAAACCCAGGATCTGGCCAACAAGTATGCGAAAAATGCGAAGGTACGAGCCAGATGACGGGCAAATCCCAGACCTAACCGAGACATAACCGGCGTTATCCTCTAAAATATTAATCGCCACCAGGTTTAATTGACTGTTACGGTGTGGTACCGCATTATTACGTGACCCAAACCAGAAAAATCCCTGGATCTGGCCAACTAGTATGCGAAAAATGCGAAAGTATGAGGAAGATAATTGCAAATACCAGACGTAACCCAGTCATAACCGGCATTATCCTCTAAAATGTTAATCGCAACCAGGTTAAATTGACTGTTTCGGTGTGGTACCGCATTACTACGGGTTCCAAGCCAGAAAAAACCCATGATCTGGCCAACAAGTATGCGAAAAATGCGACAGTATGAGCCAGATGATTGCAAATACCAGATCTAACCCAGATATGACCAGCGTTATCCTCTAAAATATTAATCGGAACCAGCTTTTATTGAATATTTCGTTGTGGTACCACATTAATACGTGATCCAAACCAGAAATATCCCAGCATCTGGCATCAACTAAGCGAAAAATGCGAAAGTACGAGCCAGATGAGGGCAATTCCCAGACCTAACCGAGACATAACCGGCGTTATCCTCCAAAATATTAATCGCAACCAGGTTTAATTGACTGTTGCGGTGTGGTAACGCATTACTACGTGATCCAAACCAGAAAAAGCCCAGGCTTTGGCCAGCAAGTATGCGAAAAATGCGAAAGTACGAGCCATATGGGGGCAAATACCAGACCTAACCGAGACATATCCGGCGTTATCCTCCAAAATATTACTCGGAACCAGGTTTAATTGACTGTTTCAGTGTGGTGCCACATTGCTACGTGATCTAAGTCAGAAAATGCCCAGGATCTGGCCAACAAGTATGTCAAAAAGGCGAAAGTATGAGGAAGATGATTGCAAATACCAGACGTAACCCAGTCATAACCGGCATTATCCTCTAAAATATTTATCGCAACCAGGTTTAATTGACTGTTTCGGTATCGTACCACATTACTACGTGATCCAAACCAGAAAAAGCCCAGGATCTGGCCAACAAGTATGCGAAAAATGCGAAAGTATGAGGAAGATGATTGCAAATACCAGACGTAACCCAGTCATAACCGGCGTTATCCTCTAAAATATTAATCGCAACCAGGTTTAATTGACTGTTTCGGTGTGGAACCACATTTCTACGGGATCCAAACCAGAAGAAACCCAGGATCTGGCCAACAAGTATGCGAAAAATGCGAAGGTACGAGCCAGATGAGGGGCAAATCCCAGACCTAACCGAGACATAACCGGCGTTATCCTCTAAAATATTAA
Source organism: Colletes latitarsis (assembly GCF_051014445.1). Taxonomy (NCBI): domain Eukaryota; kingdom Metazoa; phylum Arthropoda; class Insecta; order Hymenoptera; family Colletidae; genus Colletes; species Colletes latitarsis. The sequence continues at coordinate 1,324,308 of NW_027488368.1, read as the reverse complement.
TCGCCACCAGGTTTAATTGACTGTTACGGTGTGGTACCGTATTATTACGTGACCCAAACCAGAAAAATCCCTGGATCTGGCCAACTAGTATGCGAAAAATGCGAAAGTATGAGGAAGATAATTGCAAATACCAGACGTAACCCAGTCATAACCGGCATTATCCTCTAAAATGTTAATCGCAACCAGGTTTAATTGACTGTTTCAGTGTGGTACCGCATTACTACGGGTTCCAAGCCAGAAAAAACCCATGATCTGGCCAACAAGTATGCGAAAAATGCGACAGTATGAGCCAGATGATTGCAAATACCAGATCTAACCCAGATATGACCAGCGATATCCTCTAAAATATTAATCGCAACCTGGTTAAATTGGCTGTTTCGGTGTGGTACCGCATTACTACGTGATACAAGCCAGAAAAAGCTCTGTATCTGGCCAACAAGTATGCGGAAAATCCGAAAGTACAAGCCAGATGAGGGCAAATCCTAGACCTAACCGAGACATAACCGGCGTTATCCTCGAAAATATTAATCGCAACCAGGTTTAATTGACTGTTTCGGTGTGGAACCACATTAGTGCGGGATACATACCAGAAAGAGGCCAGGATCTGGCCAATAAGTATGCGAAAAACGCGAAAGTATGAGCCAGATGATTGCAAATACCAGAACTATCCCAGACATAACCAGTGACTTCCTCTAAAATACTAATCGGAAAAAGCTTTTATTGACTGTTTCAGTGTGGTACCACATTACTACGTGGTCCAACTCAGAAAATGCCCAGGATCTGGCGAACAAATATGCGAAAAATGCGAAAGCACGAGCCAGATGAGGGCAAATCCCAGTGCTAACCAAGACATAACCGGCGTTATCCTCTTAAATATTAATCGCAACCAGGTTTAATTGGCTGTTTCGGTGTGGTACCGCATTACTACGTGTTCCAAACCAGAAAAAGGCCAGGATGAGGTCAAGAAGTATGCGAAAAATGCGAAAGTACGAGCCAGATGAGGGCAATTACCAGACCTGACCGAGACATAACCAGCGTTATCCTCTAAAATATTAATCGGAACCAGCCTTAATTGACTGTTTCAGTGTGGTACCACATTACTACGTGGTCCAACTCAGAAAATGCCCAGGATCTGGCGAACAAGTATGCGAAAAATGCGAAAGTACGAGCCAGATCAGGGCAAATACCAGACCTAACCCAGACATAACCGGCGTTATCCTCGAAAGTATTAATCGCAACCAGGTTTAATTGACTGCTTCGGTGTGGTACAGCATTACTACGTGATCCAAACCAGAAAAAGGGCAGGATCTTGCCAACAAGTATGCGAAAAATGCGAAGGTACGAGCCAGATGAGGGCAAACCCCAGACCTAACCGAGACGTAACCGGCGTTATCCTCTTAAATATTAATCGTAACCAGGTTTAATTGACTGTTTCGGTGTGGTACCGCATTACTGCGTGATCCAAACCAGAAAATGGCGAGGATCTGGCCAACAAGTATGCGAAAAATTCCAAAGCACGAGCCAGATGAGGGCAAATACCAGACCTAACCCAGACATAACCGGCGTTATCCTCTAAAATATTAATCGCAACCAGGTTTAATTGACTGTTTCGGTGTGGAACCACATTAGTGCGGGATCCAAACCAGAAAGAGGCCATGATCTGGCCATCAAGTATGCGAAAAATGCGAAAGTACGAGCCAGATGCGGGCGTATCCCAGACCTAACCGAGACATAACCGGCGTTATCCTCTAAAATATTAATCGCAACCAGGTTTAATTGACTGCTTCGGTGTGGTACCGCATTACTGCGTGATCGAAACCAGAAAGAGGCCAGGATCTGGCCATCAAGTATGCGAAAAATGCGAAAGCACGAGCCAGATGAGGGCAAATACCAGACCTAACCCAGACGTAACCGGCGTTATCCTCTAAAATAATTATCGCAACCAGGTTTAATTGACTGTTTCGGTGTGGAACCACATTAGTGCGGGATCCATACCAGAAAGAGGCCAGGATCTTGCCAACAAGTATGTGAAAAATGCGAAGGTACGAGCCAGATATGGGCAAACCCCAGACCTAACCCAGACATAACCGGCGTTATCCTCTAAAATATTAATCGCAACCAGGTTTAATTGACAGTTTCAGTGTGGCACCACACTACTACGTGGGCCAAGCCAGAAAAAGGCCAGGATCTGACCATTCAAGTATGCGAAAAGTGCGAAAGTATGTGCTAGATGATTGCAAATACCAGACCTAACCCAGACATAACCGGCGTTTTCCTCCAAAATAATACTCGGAACCTGGTTTAATTGACCGTTTCGATGTGATACCGCATTACTAAGTGATGCAGGCCAGAAAATGCTCAGGATCTGGCGAACAAGTGTGCGAAAAATGCGAAAGTACGAGCCAGATGAGGGCAATTACCAGACCTGACCGTGACATAACCAGCGTTATCCTCGAAAATATTAATCGCAACCAGGCTTAATTGACCGTTTCGATGTGATACCGCATTACTAAGTGATGCAAGCCAGAAAATGCTCAGGATCTGGCGAACAAGTATGCGAAAAATGCGAAAGTACGAGCCAGATGAGGGCAAATCCCAGACCTAACCGAGACATAACCGGCGTTACCCTCTTAAATATTAATCGCAACCAGGTTTAATTGACTGTATCGGTGTGGTACCGCATTACTACGTGTTCCAAACCAGAAAAACCCCAGGATGAGGTCAGGAAGTATACGAAAAATGCGAAAGTACGAGCCAGATCAGGGCAAATACCAGAACTAACCCACACATAACCGGCGTTATCCTCTAAAATATTAATCGCAACCAGGTTTAATTGACTGTTTCGGTGTGGACCCACATTAGTTCGGGATCCAAACCAGAAAGAGGCCAGGATCTGGCCAAGAAGTATGCGAAAAATGCGAAACTACGAGCCAGATGAGGGCAAACCCCAGACCTAACCCAGACATAACCGGCGTTATCCTCTAAAATATTAATCGCAACCAGGTTTAATTGACTGTTTCGGTGTGGAACCACATTAGTGCGGGATCCAAATCTGAAAGAGGCCAGGATCTGGCCAACAAGTATGCGAAAAACGCGAAAGTATGAGCCAGATGATTGCAAATACCATGACTAACCCAGTCATAACCAGCGTTATCCTCTAAAATATTAAACGCAACCAGGCTTAATTGACCGTTTCGATGTGATACCGCATTACTAAGTGATGCAAGCCAGAAAATGCTCAGGATCTGGCGAACAAGTATGCGAAAAATGCGAAAGTACGAGCCAGATGCGGGCGTATCCCAGACCTAACCGAGACATAACCGGCGTTATCCTCTAAAATATTAATCGCAACCTGGTTTAATTGACAGTTTCGGTGTGGTACCGCATTACTATGTGATACAAACCAGAAAGAGGCCAGGATCTGGCCAACAAGTATGCGAAAAATGCGAAACTACGAGCCAGATGAGGGCAAACCCCAGACCTAACCCAGACATAACCGGCGTTATCCTCTAAAATATTAATCGCAACTAGGTTTAATTGACTGTTTCGGTGTGGAACCACATTAGTGCGGGATCCAAATCTGAAAGAGGCCAGGATCTGGCCAACAAGTATGCGAAAAACGCGAAAGTATGAGCCAGATGATTGCAAATACCATGACTAACCCAGTCATAACCAGCGTTATCCTCTAAAATACAAATCGGAACAAGCTGTTATTGACTGTTTCGGTGTGGTACCACATTACTACGTGATCCAAACCAGAAAAAGGCCAGGATCTGGCGAACAAGTATGCGAAAAATGCGAAAGTACGAGCCAGATGCGGGCTAATCCCAGACCTAACCGAGACATAACCGGCATTATCCTCTCAACTATTAATCGCAACCAGGTTTAATTGACTGTTTCGGTGTGGTACCGCATTACTACGTGGTCCAAACCAGAAAAAGCCCAGGATCTTGCCAACAAGTATGCGAAAAATGCGAAAGTACGAGCCAGATGAGGGCAAACCCCAGACCTAACCGTGACATCACCGGCGTTATCCTCTTAAATATTAATCGCAACCAGGTTTAATTGACTGTTTCGGTGTGGAACCACATTAGTGCGGGATCCAAACCAGAAAGAGGCCAGGATCTGGCCATCAAATATGCGAAAAATGCGAAATTACGAGCCGGATGCCGGCGTATCCCAGACCTAACCGAGACATAACCGGCGTTATCCTCTAAAATATTAATCGCAACCTGGTTTAATTGACTGTTTCGGTGTGGTACCGCATTACTATGTGATACAAGCCAGAAAGAGCCCTGTATCTGGCCAACAAGTATACGGAAAATGCGAAAGTACGAGCCAGATGAGGGCAAATCCCAGACCTAACCGAGACATAACCGGCGTTATCCTCTAAAATATTAATCGCAACCTGGTTTAATTGACTGTTTCGGAGTGGTACCGCATTACTATGTGATACAAGCCAGAAAGAGCCCTGTATCTGGCCAACAAGTATACGGAAAATGCGAAAGTACGAGCCAGATGAGGGCAAATCCCAGTGCTAACCAAGACATAACCGGCGTTATCCTCTTAAATATTAATCGCAACCAGGTTTAATTGGCTGTTTCGGTGTGGTACCGCATTACTACGTGTTCCAAACCAGAAAAAGGCCACGATGAGGTCAAGAAGTATGCGAAAAATGCGAAAGTACGAGCCAGATGAGGGCAATTACCAAACCTGACCGAGACATAACCAGCGTTATCCTCTAAAATATTAATCGGAACCAGGCTTAATTGACTGTTTCAGTGTCGTACCACATTACTACGTGGTCCAACTCAGAAAATGCCCAGGATCTGGCGAACATGTATGCGAAAAATGCGAAAGTACGAGCCAGATCAGGGCAAATACCAGACCTAACCCAGACATAACCGGCGTTATCCTGGAAAATATTAATCGCAACCAGGTTTAATTGACTGCTTCGGTGTGGTACAGCATTACTACGTGATCCAAACCAGAAAAAGGCCAGGATCTGGCGAACAAGTATGCGAAAAATGCGAAAGTACGAGCCAGATCAGGGCAAATACCACACCTAACCCAGACATAACCGGCGTTATCCTGGAAAATATTAATCGCAACCAGGTTTAATTGACTGCTTCGGTGTGGTACAGCATTACTACGTGATCCAAACCAGAAAAAGGCCAGGATCTGGCGAACAAGTATGCGAAAAATGCGAAAGTATGATCCAGATGATTGCAAATACCATGACTAACCCAGGCAACACCGGCGTTATCCTCTAAAATATTAATCGCAACCAGGTTTAATTGACCGTTTCGATGTGATACCGCATTACTAAGTGATGCAAGCCAGAAAATGCTCAGGATCTGGCGAACAAGTATGCGAAAAATGCGAAAGTACGAGCCAGATGAGGGCAAATCCCAGACCTAACCGAGACATAACCGGCGTTATCCTCTTAAATATTAATCGCAACCAGGTTTAATTGACTGTATCGGTGTGGTACCGCATTACTACGTGTTCCAAGCCAGAAAAACCCCAGGATGAGGTCAAGAAGTATGCGAAAAATGCGAAAGTACGAGCCAGATCAGGGCAAATACCAGACCTAACCCAGCCATAACCGGCGTTATCCTCTAAAATATTAATCGCAACCAGGTTTAATTGACTGTTTCGGTGTGGAGCCACATTAGTGCGGGATCCAAATCTGAAAGAGGCCAGGATCTGGCGAACAAGTATGCGAAAAATGCGAAAGTACGAGCCAGATCAGGGCAAATACCAGACCTAACCCAGACATAACCGGCGTTATCCTGGAAAATATTAACCGCAACCAGGTTTAATTGACTGCTTCGGTGTGGTACAGCATTACTACGTGATCCAAACCAGAAAAAGGCCAGGATCTGGCGAACAAGTATGCGAAAAATGCTAAAATACGAGCCAGATGCGGGCAAATCCCTGACCTAACCGAGACATAACCGGCATTATCCTCTCAACTATTAATCGCAACCAGGTTTAATTGACTGTTTCGGTGTGGTACCGCATTACTACGTGGTCCAAACCAGAAAAAGCCCAGGATCTTGCCAACAAGTATGCGAAAAATGCGAAGGTGCGAGCCAGATGAGGGCAAACCCCAGACCTAACCGAGACATAACCGGCGTTATCCTCTTAAATATTTATCGCAACCAGGTTTAATTGACTGTTTCGGTGTGGTACCGCATTAGTGCGTGATCTAAGTCAGAAAATGCCCAGGATCTGGCCAACAAGTTTGCGAAAAATGCGAAAGTATGAGCCAGATGATTGCAAATACCAGAACTAACCCAGACATAACCGGCGTTATCCTCTAAAATATTAATCGGAACCAGGTTAAATTGACTGTTTCGGTGTGGTACCGCACTACGTGATCCAAACCAGAAGAAGGCTAGGATCTGACCATTCAAGTATGCGAAAAGTGCGAAACTACGAGCCAGATGAGGGCAAATCCCAGTCCTAACCGAGACATAACCGTCGCTATCCTCTAAAATATTAATCGCAACCAGGTTTAATTGACCGTTCCGGTGTGGTACTGCATTACTACGTGATCCAAACCAGAAAAAGCCCAGGATCTGGCCAACAAGTATGCGAAAAATGCGAAATTATGAGCCAGATGATTGCAAATACCAGAACTAACCCAGACATAACCGGCGTTATCCTCTAAAATATCAACCGGAACCAGGTTTAATTGACTGTTTCATTGTGGTACCGCACTACTACGTGATCCAAACCAGAAAAAGACCAGGATCTGGCCATTCAAGTATGCGAAAAATGCGAAAGTACGACCCAGATGAGGGCAAATACCAAACCTAACCGAGACATAACCGGCGTTATCCTCTAAAATATTAATCGCAACCAGGTTTAATTGACTGTTGCGGTGTGGTAACGCATTACTACGTAATCCAAACCAGAAAAAGCCCAGGATTTGGCCAGCAAGTATGCGAAAAATGCGAAACTACGAGCCATATGGGGGCAAATACCAGACCTAACCGAGACATAACCGGCGTTATCCTCCAAAATATTACTCGTAACCAGGTTTAATTGACTGTTTCAGTGTGGTACCACATTACTACGTGATCCCAACCAGAAAAAAACCCAGGACCTGGCCAGCAAGAATGCGAAAGGTGCGAAAGTATCAGGCAGATGACTGCAAATACCAGACGCAACCCAGACCTAACCGGCGTTATCCTCTAAAATATTAATCGGAACCAGGTTTTATTGACTGTTTCATTGTGGTACCACACTACTACGTGATCCAAACCAGAAAAAGACCAGGATCTGACCATTCAAGTATGCGAAAAATGCGAAAGTACGAGCCAGATGAGGGCAAATCCCAGTCCTAACCGAGACATAACCGTCGCTATCCTCTAAAATATTAATCGCAACCAGGTTTAATTGACCGTTCCGGTGTGGTACTGCATTACTACGTGATCCAAACCAGAAAAAGCCCAGGATCTGGCCAACAAGTATGCGAAAAATGCGAAAGTATGAGCCAGATGATTGCAAATACCAGAACTAACCCAGACATAACCGGCGTTATCCTCTAAAATATCAACCGGAACCAGGTTTAATTGACTGTTTCATTGTGGTACCACACTACTACGTGATGCAAACCAGAAAAAGACCAGGATCTGGCCATTCAAGTATGCGAAAAATGCGAAAGTACGACCCAGATGAGGGCAAATACCAGACCTAACCGAGACATAACCGGCGTTATCCTCTAAAATATTAATCGGAACCAGGTTTAATTGACTGTTTCGGTGTCGTACCACATTACTACGTGATCCAAACCAGAAAAAGCCCTGGATCTGGCCAACAAGTATGCGAAAAATGCGAAAGTATGAGGAAGATGATTGCAAATACCAGACGTAACCCAGACATAACTGGCGTTATCCTCAAAAAATATTAATCGCAACCAGGTTTAATTGACTGTTTCGGTGTCGTACCACAATACTACGTGGTCCAACCCAGAAAAAGGCAAGGATCTGACCATTCAAGTATGCGAAAAATGCGAAAGTACGAGCCAGATGAGGGCAAATACCAGACCTAACGGAGACATAACCGGCGTTATCCTCTAAAATATTAATCGCAACCAGGTTTAATTGACTGTTGCGGTGTGGTAACGTATTACTACGTGATCCAAACCAGAAAAAGCCCAGGATCTGGCCATTCACGTATGCGAAAAATGCGAAAGTATGTGCTAGATCATGGCAAATACCAGACCTGACCCAGACATAACCGGCGTTATCCTCTAAAATATTAATCGGAACCAGGTTTAATTGACTGTTTCGGTGTGGTACCGCACTACGTGATCCAAACCAGAAGAAGGCCAGGATCTGGCCATTCCAGTATGCGAAAAATGCGAAAGTGAGGGCTAGATGATGCAAAATACCAGACCTATCCCAGGTATAACCGGCGTTCTCCTCCAAAATATTAATCGAAACCAGGTTTTATTGACTGCTTCAGTGTGGTACCGCATTTCTACGTGATCCAAACCAGAAAAAGCCCAGGATCTGGCCAACAAGTATGCGAAAAATGCGAAAGTATGAGCCAGATGATTGCAAATACCAGACCTAATCCAGACCTAACCGGTGTTATCCTCTGAAATATTGTTCGAAACCAGGTTTAATTGACTGTTTCAGTGTTGTACCACATTAATACGTGATCCCAACCAGAAAAAAACCCCGGACCTGGCCAACAAGTATGCGAAAGATGCGAAAGTATATGCTAGATGATGGCAAATACCAGACCTATCCCAGGCATAACCGTCGTTATCCTCTAAAATATCAATCGGAACCAGGTTTAATTGACACTTTCAGTGTGGTACCACATTACTACGTGGGCCAAGCCAGAAAAAGGCCAGGATCTGACCATTCAAGTATGCGAAAAATGCGAAAGTATGAGCCAGATGATTGCAAATACCAGACCTATCCCAGGCATAACCGGCGTTATCCTCTAAAATCTTTATCGCAACCAGGTTTAATTGACTGTTTCGGTGTCGTACCACATTACTACGTGATCCAAACCAGAAAAAGCCCTGGATCTGGCCAACAAGTATGCGAAAAATGCGAAAGTATGAGCCAGATGATTGCAAATACCAGACCTATCCCAGGCATAACCGGCGTTATCCTCCAAAATATTAATCGCAACCAGGTTTAATTGACTGTTGCGGTGTGGTAACGCATTACTACGTGATCCAAACCAGAAAAAGCCCAGGCTTTGGCCAGCAAGTATGCGAAAAATGCGAAAGTACGAGCCATATGGGGGCAAATACCAGACCTAACCGAGACATATCCGGCGTTATCATCCAAAATATTACTCGGAACCAGGTTTAATTGACTGTTTCAGTGTGGTGCCACATTGCTACGTGATCTAAGTCAGAAAATGCCCAGGATCTGGCCAACAAGTATGTCAAAAAGGCGAAAGTATGAGGAAGATGATTGCAAATACCAGACGTAACCCAGTCATAACCGGCATTATCCTCCAAAATATTTATCGCAACCAGGTTTAATTGACTGTTTCGGTATCGTACCACATTACTACGTGATCCAAACCAGAAAAAGCCCAGGATCTGGCCAACAAGTATGCGAAAAATGCGAAAGTATGAGGAAGATGATTGCAAATACCAGACGTAACCCAGTCATAACGGGCGTTATCCTCTAAAATATTAATCGCAACCAGGTTTAATTGACTGTTTCGGTGTGGAACCACATTTCTACGGGATCCAAACCAGAAGAAACCCAGGATCTGGCCAACAAGTATGCGAAAAATGCGAAGGTACGAGCCAGATGAGGGGCAAATCCCAGACCTAACCGAGACATAACCGGCGTTATCCTCTAAAATATTAATCGCCACCAGGTTTAATTGACTGTTACGGTGTGGTACCGTATTATTACGTGACCCAAACCAGAAAAATCCCTGGATCTGGCCAACTAGTATGCGAAAAATGCGAAAGTATGAGGAAGGTAATTGCAAATACCAGACGTAACCCAGTCATAACCGGCATTATCCTCTAAAATGTTAATCGCAACCAGGTTTAATTGACTGTTTCAGTGTGGTACCGCATTACTACGGGTTCCAAGCCAGAAAAAACCCATGATCTGGCCAACATGTATGCGAAAAATGCGAAAGTACGAGCCAGATCAGGGCAAATACCAGACCTAACCCAGACATAACCGGCGTTATCCTCGAAAATATTAATCGCAACCAGGTTTAATTGACTGTTTCGGTGTGGAACCACATTAGTGCGGGATACATACCAGAAAGAGGCCAGGATCTGGCCAATAAGTATGCGAAAAACGCGAAAGTATGAGCCAGATGATTGCAAATACCAGAACTATCCCAGACATAACCAGTGACTTCCTCTAAAATACTAATCGGAAAAAGCTTTTATTGACTGTTTCAGTGTGGTACCACACTACTACGTGGTCCAACTCAGAAAATGCCCTGGATCTGGCCAACTAGTATGCGAAAAATGCGAAAGTATGAGGAAGATGATTGCAAATTCCAGACGTAACCCAGTCATAACTGGCGTTATCCTCTAAAATATTAATCGCAACCAGGTTTAATTGACTGTTTCGGTGTCGTACCACATTACTACGTGGTCCAACCCAGAAAAAGGCAAGGATCTGACCATGCAAGTATGCGAAAAATGCGAAAGTACGAGCCAGATGAGGGCAAATCCCAGACCTAACCGAGACATAACCGGCGTTATCCTCTTAAATATTAATCGCAACCAGGTTTAATTGACTGTATCGGTGTGGTACCGCATTACTACGTGTTCCAAACGAGAAAAAGGCCAGTATGAGGTCAAGAAGTATGCGAAAAATACGAAAGTACGAGCCAGATCAGGGCAAATACCAGACCTAACCCAGACATAACCGGCGTTATCCTCGAAAATATCAATCGCAACCAGGTTTAATTGACAGTTTCGATGTGATACCGCATTACTAAGTGATGCAAGCCAGAAAATGCTCAGGATCTGGCGAACAAGTATGCGAAAAATGCGAAAGAACGAGCCAGATGAGGGCAAATCCCAGACCTAACCGAGACATAACCGGCGTTATCCTCTAAAATATTAATCGCAACCAGGTTTAATTGACTGTTCCGGTGTGGTACCGCATTACTACGTGATCCAAACCAGAAAAAGCCCTGGGTCTGGCCAACAATTATGCGAAAAATGCGAAAGTACGAGCTCATGAGGGCAAATCACAGACCAAACCGAGACATAACCGGCGTTATCCTCTAAAATATTAATCGCAACCAGATTTAATTGAGTGTTCCGGTGTGGTACCGCATTACTACGTGATCCAAACCAGAAAAAGCCCTGGCTCTGGGCAACAAGTATGCGAAAAATGCGACAGTATGAGCCAGATGATTGCAAATACCAGACCTAACCGAGACATAACCGGCGTTATCCTCCAAAATATTACTCGGAACCAGGTTTAATTGACTGTTTCAGTGTGGTGCCACATTGCTACGTGATCTAAGTCAGAAAATGCCCAGGATCTGGCCAACAAGTATGTCAAAAATGCGAAAGTATGAGGAAGATGATTGCAAATACCAGACGTAACCCAGTCATAACCGGCATTATCCTCTAAAATATTTATCGCAACCAGGTTTAATTGACTGTTTCGGTGTCGTACCACATTACTACGTGATCCAAACCAGAAAAAGCCCAGGATCTGGCCAACAAGTATGCGAAAAATGCGAAAGTATGAGGAAGATGAATGCAAATACCAGACGTAACCCAGTCATAACCGGCGTTATCCACTAAAATATCAATCGCAACCAGGTTTAATTGACTGTTTCGGTGTGATACCGCATTACTACGTGATCCAAACCAGAAAAAGCCCTGGGTCTGGCCAACAAGTATGCGAAAAATGCGAAAGTACGAGCTCATGAGGGCAAATCCCAGACCAAACCGAGACATAACCGGCGTTATCCTCTAAAATATTAATCGCAACCAGATTTAATTGACTGTTCCGGTGTGGTACCGCATTACTACGTGATCCAAACCAGAAAAAGCCCTGGGTCTGGCCAATAAGTATGCGAAAAATGCGAAAGTACGAGCTCATGAGGGCAAATCCCAGACCAAACCGAGACATAACCGGCGTTATCCTCTAAAATATTAATCGCAACCAGATTTAATTGACTGTTCCGGTGTGGTACCGCATTACTACGTGATCCAAACCAGAAAAAGCCCTGGCTCTGGGCAACAAGGAAGCGAAAAATGCGACAGTATGAGCCAGATGATTGCAAATACCAGATCTAACCCAGACATAACCAGCGTTATCCTCAAAAATATTAATCGGAACCAGCTTTTATTGAATGTTTCAGTGTGGTACCACATTACTACGTGATCCAAACCAGAAAAAGCCCAGGATCTGGCCAACAAGTATGCGAAAAATGCGAAAGTACGAGCCAGATGTGCTCAAATCCCAGACCTAACCGAGACATAACCGGCGTGATCGTCTAAAATATTAATCGCAACCTGGTTTAGTTGACTGTTTCGCCATGTTTCCGCATTACTACGTGATCCATACCAGAAAAATCCCAGAATCTGGCGAACAAGTTTGCGAAAAACGCGATAGTATGAGCCAGATGATTGCAAATACCAGAACTAACCCAGACATATCCAGCGTTTTCCTCTAAAATACAAATCGGAACCAGCTTTTATTGACTGTTTCAGTGTTGTACCACATTACTACGTGATCCAAACCAGAAGAAACCCAGCATCTGGCCAACAAGTAAGCGAAAAATGCGAAGGTACGAGCCAGATGTGGGCAAATCCCAGACCTAAACGTTGCCCAACCGGAGTTTTCCTTTAAAATATTGATCGAGGACACATTTAACTGACTGTTCAGTGTGGTCCCACATTACTAAGTGATCCAAACCAGAAAAAGCCCAGGATAAGGCAAACAAGTGTGCGAAGAATGCGAAAGTACGAGCCAGATGAGGGCAAATCCCAGACCTAGACGCGAACCAACCGGTGTTATCCTTTAAAATATTAATTGCAACCAGGTTTAATTGACTGTTTCGGTGTGGTACCGCATTACTACGTGATCCAAATCAGAAAAATCCCTGGATCTGGCCAACAAGTATGCGAAAAATGCGAAAGTACGAGCCAGATGAGGGCAAATACCAGACCTAACCGAGGCATAACCGGCGTTATCCTCTAAAATATTAATCGCAACCAGGTTTAATTGACTGTTGCGGTGTGGTAACGCATTACTACGTGATCCAAACCAGAAAAAGCCCAGGCTTTGGCCAGCAAGTATGCGAAAAATGCGAAAGTACGAGCCATATGGGGGCAAATACCAGACCTAACCGAGACATAACCGGCGTTATCCTCCAAAATAATACTCGGAACCAGGTTCAATTGACTGTTTCAGTGTGGTGCCACATTGCTACGTGATCTAAGTCAGAAAATGCCCAGGATCTGGCCAACAAGTATGTCAAAAATGCGAAAGTATGAGGAAGATGATTGCAAATACCAGACGTTACCCAGTCATAACCGGCATTATCCTCTAAAATATTTATCGCAACCAGGTTTAATTGACTGTTTCGGTGTCGTACCACATTACTATGTGATCCAAACCAGAAAAAGCCCAGGATCTGGCCAACAAGTATGCGAAAAATGCGAAAGTATGAGGAAGATGATTGCAAATACCAGACGTAACCCAGTCATAACCGGCGTTATCCTCTAAAATATTAATCGCAACCAGGTTTAATTGACCGTTTCGGTGTGGAACCACATTTCTAAGGGATCCAAACCAGAAGAAACCCAGGATCTGGCCAACAAGTATGCGAAAAATGCGAAGGTACGAGCCAGATGAGGGGCAAATCCCAGACCTAACCGAGACATATCCGGCGTTATCCTCGAAAATATCAATCGCAACCAGGTTTAATTGACAGTTTCGATGTGATACCGCATTACTAAGTGATGCAAGCCAGAAAATGCTCAGGATCTGGCGAACAAGTATGCGAAAAATGCGAAAGAACGAGCCAGATGAGGGCAAATCCCAGACCTAACCGAGACATAACCGGCGTTATCCTCTAAAATATTAATCGCAACCAGGTTTAATTGACTGTTCCGGTGTGGTACCGCATTACTACGTGATCCAAACCAGAAAAAGCCCTGGGTCTGGCCAACAAGTATGCGAAAAATGCGAAAGTACGAGCTCATGAGGGCAAATCACAGACCAAACCGAGACATAACCGGCGTTATCCTCTAAAATATTAATCGCAACCAGATTTAATTGAGTGTTCCGGTGTGGTACCGCATTACTACGTGATCCAAACCAGAAAAAGCCCTGGCTCTGGGCAACAAGTATGCGAAAAATGCGACAGTATGAGCCAGATGATTGCAAATACCAGACGTAACCCAGTCATAACCGGCATTATCCTCTAAAATATTTATCGCAACCAGGTTTAATTGACTGTTTCGGTGTCGTACCACATTACTACGTGATCCAAACCAGAAAAAGCCCAGGATCTGGCCAACAAGTATGCGAAAAATGCGAAAGTATGAGGAAGATGAATGCAAATACCAGACGTAACCCAGTCATAACCGGCGTTATCCACTAAAATATCAATCGCAACCAGGTTTAATTGACTGTTTCGGTGTGATACCGCATTACTACGTGATCCAAACCAGAAAAAGCCCTGGGTCTGGCCAACAAGTATGCGAAAAATGCGAAAGTACGAGCTCATGAGGGCAAATCCCAGACCAAACCGAGACATAACCGGCGTTATCCTCTAAAATATTAATCGCAACCAGATTTAATTGACTGTTCCGGTGTGGTACCGCATTACTACGTGATCCAAACCAGAAAAAGCCCTGGGTCTGGCCAATAAGTATGCGAAAAATGCGAAAGTACGAGCTCATGAGGGCAAATCCCAGACCAAACCGAGACATAACCGGCGTTATCCTCTAAAATATTAATCGCAACCAGATTTAATTGACTGTTCCGGTGTGGTACCGCATTACTACGTGATCCAAACCAGAAAAAGCCCTGGCTCTGGGCAACAAGTAAGCGAAAAATGCGACAGTATGAGCCAGATGATTGCAAATACCAGATCTAACCCAGACATAACCAGCGTTATCCTCAAAAATATTAATCGGAACCAGCTTTTATTGAATGTTTCAGTGTGGTACCACATTACTACGTGATCCAAACCAGAAAAAGCCCAGGATCTGGCCAACAAGTATGCGAAAAATGCGAAAGTACGAGCCAGATGTGCTCAAATCCCAGACCTAACCGAGACATAACCGGCGTGATCGTCTAAAATATTAATCGCAACCTGGTTTAGTTGACTGTTTCGCCATGTTTCCGCATTACTACGTGATCCATACCAGAAAAATCCCAGAATCTGGCGAACAAGTTTGCGAAAAACGCGATAGTATGAGCCAGATGATTGCAAATACCAGAACTAACCCAGACATATCCAGCGTTTTCCTCTAAAATACAAATCGGAACCAGCTTTTATTGACTGTTTCAGTGTTGTACCACATTACTACGTGATCCAAACCAGAAGAAACCCAGCATCTGGCCAACAAGTAAGCGAAAAATGCGAAGGTACGAGCCAGATGTGGGCAAATCCCAGACCTAAACGTTGCCCAACCGGAGTTTTCCTTTAAAATATTGATCGAGGACACATTTAACTGACTGTTCAGTGTGGTCCCACATTACTAAGTGATCCAAACCAGAAAAAGCCCAGGATAAGGCAAACAAGTGTGCGAAGAATGCGAAAGTACGAGCCAGATGAGGGCAAATCCCAGACCTAGACGCGAACCAACCGGTGTTATCCTTTAAAATATTAATCGCAACCAGGTTTAATTGACTGTTTCGGTGTGGTACCGCATTACTACGTGATCCAAATCAGAAAAATCCCTGGATCTGGCCAACAAGTATGCGAAAAATGCGAAAGTACGAGCCAGATGAGGGCAAATACCAGACCTAACCGAGGCATAACCGGCGTTATCCTCTAAAATATTAATCGCCACCAGGTTTAATTGACTGTTACGGTGTGGTACCGTATTATTACGTGACCCAAACCAGAAAAATCCCTGGATCTGGCCAACTAGTATGCGAAAAATGCGAAAGTATGAGGAAGATAATTGCAAATACCAGACGTAACCCAGTCATAACCGGCATTATCCTCTAAAATATTTATCGCAACCAGGTTTAATTGACTGTTTCGGTGTCGTACCACATTACTATGTGATCCAAACCAGAAAAAGCCCAGGATCTGGCCAACAAGTATGCGAAAAATGCGAAAGTATGAGGAAGATGATTGCAAATACCAGACGTAACCCAGTCATAACCGGCGTTATCCTCTAAAATATTAATCGCAACCAGGTTTAATTGACCGTTTCGGTGTGGAACCACATTTCTAAGGGATCCAAACCAGAAGAAACCCAGGATCTGGCCAACAAGTATGCGAAAAATGCGAAGGTACGAGCCAGATGAGGGGCAAATCCCAGACCTAACCGAGACATAACCGGCGTTATCCTCTAAAATATTAATCGCCACCAGGTTTAATTGACTGTTACGGTGTGGTACCGTATTATTACGTGACCCAAACCAGAAAAATCCCTGGATCTGGCCAACTAGTATGCGAAAAATGCGAAAGTATGAGGAAGATAATTGCAAATACCAGACGTAACCCAGTCATAACCGGCATTATCCTCTAAAATGTTAATCGCAACCAGGTTTAATTGACTGTTTCTGTGTGGTACCGCATTACTACGGGTTCCAAGCCAGAAAAAACCCATGATCTGGCCAACAAGTATGCGAAAAATGCGACAGTATGAGCCAGATGATTGCAAATACCAGATCTAACCCAGATATGACCAGCGTTATCCTCTAAAATATTAATCGGAACCAGCTTTTATTGAATATTTCGTTGTGGTACCACATTAATACGTGATCCAAACCAGAAATATCCCAGCATCTGGCATCAACTAAGCGAAAAATGCGAAAGTACGAGCCAGATGAGGGCAATTCCCAGACCTAACCGAGACATAACCGGCGTTATCCTCTAAAATATTAATCGCAACCAGGTTTAATTGACTGTTGCGGTGTGGTAACGCATTACTACGTGATACAAACCAGAAAAAGCCCAGGCTTTGGCCAGCAAGTATGCGAAAAATGCGAAAGTACGAGCCATATGGGGGCAAATACCAGACCTAACCGAGACATAACCGGCGTTATCCTCCAAAATATTACTCGGAACCAGGTTTAATTGACTGTTTCAGTGTGGTGCCACATTGCTACGTGATCTAAGTCAGAAAATGCCCAGGATCTGGCCAACAAGTATGTCAAAAATGCGAAAGCATGAGGAAGATGATTGCAAATACCAGACGTAACCCAGTCATAACCGGCATTATCCTCTAAAATATTTATCGCAACCAGGTTTAATTGACTGTTTCGGTGTCGTACCACATTACTACGTGATCCAAACCAGAAAAAGCCCAGGATCTGGCAAACAAGTATGCGAAAACTGCGAAAGTATGAGGAAGATGGTTGCAAATACCAGACGTAACCCAGTCATAACCGGCGTTATCCTCTAAAATATTAATCGCAACCAGGTTTAATTGACTGTTTCGGTGTGGAACCACATTTCTACGGGATCCAAACCAGAAGAAACCCAGGATCTGGCCAACAAGTATGCGAAAAATGTGAAGGTACGAGCCAGATGAGGGGCAAATCCCAGACCTAACCGAGACATAACCGGCGTTATCCTCTAAAATATTAATCGCCACCAGGTTTAATTGACTGTTACGGTGTGGTACCGCATTATTACGTGACCCAAACCAGAAAAATCCCTGGATCTGGCCAACTAGTATGCGAAAAATGCGAAAGTATGAGGAAGATAATTGCAAATACCAGACGTAACCCAGTCATAACCGGCATTATCCTCTAAAATGTTAATCGCAACCAGGTTTAATTGACTGTTTCGGTGTGGTACCGCATTACTACGGGTTCCAAGCCAGAAAAAACCCATGATCTGGCCAACAAGTATGCGAAAAATGCGACCGTATGAGCCAGATGATTGCAAATACCAGATCTAACCCAGATATGACCAGCGTTATCCTCTAAAATATTAATCGGAACCAGCTTTTATTGAATATTTCGTTGTGGTACCACATTAATATGTGATCCAAACCAGAAATATCCCAGCATATGGCATCAACTAAGCGAAAAATGCGAAAGTACGAGCCAGATGAGGGCAATTCCCAGACCTAACCGAGACATAACCGGCGTTATCCTCTAAAATATTAATCGCAACCAGGTTTAATTGACTGTTGCGGTGTGGTAACGCATTACTACGTGATCCAAACCAGAAAAAGCCCAGGCTTTGGCCAGCAAGTATGCGAAAAATGCGAAAGTACGAGCCATATGGGGGCAAATACCAGACCTAACCGAGACAGAACCGGCGTTATCCTCCAAAATAATACTCGGAACCAGGTTTAATTGACTGTTTCAGTGTGGTGCCACATTGCTACGTGATCTAGGTCAGAAAATGCCCAGGATCTGGCCAACAAGTATGTCAAAAATGCGAAAGTATGAGGAAGATGATTGCAAATACCAGACGTAACCCAGTCATAACCGGCATTATCCTCTAAAATATTTATCGCAACCAGGTTTAATTGACTGTTTCGGTGTCGTACCACATTACTACGTGATCCAAACCAGAAAGAGCCCAGGATCTGGCAAACAAGTATGCGAAAAATGCGAAAGTATGAGGAAGATGATTGCAAATACCAGACGTAACCCAGTCATAACCGGCGTTATCCTCTAAAATATTAATCGCAACCAGGTTTAATTGACTGTTCCGGTGTGGTACCGCATTACTACGTGATCCGAACCAGAAAAAGCCCTGGGTCTGTCCAACAAGTATGCGAAAAATGCGAAAGTACGAGCTCATGGGGGCAAATCCCAGACCAAACCGAGACATAACCGGCGTTATCCTCTAAAATATTAATCGCAACCAGGTTTCATTGACTGTTCCGGTGTGGTACCGCATTACTACGTGATCCAAACCAGATAAAGCCCTGGCTCTGGCCAACAAGTATGCGAAAAATGCGACAGTACGAGCCAGATGAGGGCAAATCCCAAACCTAGACGCGAACCAACCGGTGTTATACTTAAAAATATTAATCGCAACCAGGTTTAATTGACTGTTTCGGTGTGGTACCGCATTACTACGTGATCCAAACCAGAAAAATCCCTGGATCTGGCCAACAAGTATGCGAAAAATGCGAAAGTACGAGCCAGATGAGGGCAAATACCAGACCTAACCGAGGCATAACCGGCGTTATCCTCTAAAATATTAATCGCAACCAGGTTTAATTGACTGTTGCGGTGTGGTAACGCATCACTACGTGATCCAAACCTGAAAAAGCCCAGGATTTGGCCAGCAAGTATGCGAAAAATGCGAAAGTACGAGCCATATGGGGGCAAATACCAGACCTAACCGAGACATAACCGGCGTTATCCTCCAAAATATTACTCGGAACCAGGTTTCATTGACTGTTTCAGTGTGGTGCCACATTGCTACGTGATCTAAGTCAGAAAAAGCCCAGGGTCTGGCCAACAAGTATGTCAAAAATGCAAAAGTATGAGGAAGATGATTGCAAATTCCAGACGTAACCCAGTCATAACTGGCGTTATCCTCTAAAATATTAATCGCAACCAGGTTTAATTGACTGTTTCGGTGTCGTACCACATTACTACGTGGTCCAACCCAGAAAAAGGCAAGGATCTGGCCAACAAGTATGCGAAAAATGCGAAAGTACGAGCTGATGAGGGCAAATCCCAGACCTAACCGAGACATAACCGGCGTTGTCCTCTAAAATATTAATCGCAACAAGGTTTAATTGACTGTTTCGGTGTGGTACCGCATTACTACGTGATCCAAACCAGAAAAATCCCTGGATCTGGCCAACAAGTATGCGAAAAATGCGAAAGTACGAGCCAGATGAGGGCAAATACCAGACCTAACCGAGGCATAACCGGCGTTATCCTCTAAAATATTAATCGCAACCAGGTTTAATTGACTGTCGCGGTATGGTACCGCATTACTACGGGGTCCAAGCCAGAAAAAACCCATGATCTGGCCAACAACTATGTGAAAAATGCGACAGTATGAGCCAGATGATTGCAAATACCAGATCTAACCCAGACATAACCAGCGTTATCCTCTGAATTATTAATCGGAACCAGCTTTTATTGAATGTTTCGTTGTGGTACCACATTAATACGTGATCCAAACCAGAAATATCCCAGGATTTGGCAACAAGTACGCGAAAAATGCGACAGTATGAGCCAGATGATTGCAAATACCATATCTAACCCAGACATACCCAGCGTTATCCTCTGAATTATTAATCGGAACCAGCTTTTATTGAATGTTTCGTTGTGGTACCACATTAATACGTGATCCAAACCAGAAATATCCCAGGATCTGGCAACAAGTAAGCGAAAAATGCGAAAGTACGAGCCAGATGAGGGCATATCCCAGACCTAACCGAGACATAACCGGTGTTATACTTAAAAATATTAATCGCAACCAGGTTTAGTTGGCTGTTTCGCCGTGTTTCCGCATTACTACGTGATCCATACCAGAAAAAACCCAGGATCTGGCGAACAAGTATGCGAAAAACGCGATAGTATGAGCCAGATGATTGCAAATACCATAACTAACCCAGACATATCCAACGTTTTCCTCTAAAATACAAATCGGAACCAGCTTTTATTGACTGTTTCAGTGTTGTACCACATTACTACGTGATCCAAACCAGAAGAAACCCAGCATCTGGCCAACAAGTAAGCGAAAAATGCGAAAGTACGAGCCAGATGAGGGCATATCCCAGACCTAACCGAGACATAACCGGCGTTATCCTCTAAAATATTAATCGCAACCAGGTTTAATTGACTGTTTCGGTGTGGTACCGCATTACTACGTGATCCAAACCAGAAAAAGCCCCGGATCTGGCCAACAAGTATGCGAAAAATGCGAAAGTACGAGCCAGATGAGGGCAAATACCAGACCTAACCGAGACATAACCGGCGTTGTCCTCTAAAATATTTATCGCAACCAGGTTTAATTGACTGTTCCGGTGTGGTACCGCATTACTACGGGGTCCAAGCCAGAAAAACCCCATGATCTGGCCTACAAGTATGCGAAAAATGCGACAGTATGAGCCAGATGATTGCAAATACCAGACCTAACCCATACATAACCAGCGTTATTCTCCGAATTATTAATCGGAACCAGCTTTTATTGAATGTTTCGTTGTGGTACCACATTAATACGTGATCCAAACCAGAAATATCCCAGGATCTGGCAACAAGTATGCGAAAAATGCGAAAGTGCGAGCCAGATGAGGCCAAATACCAGACCTAACCGAGACATAAGCGTCGTTATCCTCTAAAATATTAGTCGCAACCAGGTTTAATTGACTGTTTCGTCGTGTTACCGCATTACTACGTGATACAAGCCAGAAAGAGCCCTGTATCTGGCCAACAAGTATACGGAAAATGCGAAAGTACGAGCCAGATGAGGGCAAATCCCAGTGCTAACCAAGACATAACCGGCGTTATCCTCTTAAATATTAATCGCAACCAGGTTTAATTGGCTGTTTCGGTGTGGTACCGCATTACTACGTGTTCCAAACCAGAAAAAGGCCACGATGAGGTCAAGAAGTATGCGAAAAATGCGAAAGTACGAGCCAGATGAGGGCAATTACCAAACCTGACCGAGACATAACCAGCGTTATCCTCTAAAATATTAATCGGAACCAGGCTTAATTGACTGTTCCGGTGTGGTACCGCATTACTACGTGATCCAAACCAGAAAAAGCCCTGGGTCTGTCCAACAGGTATGCGAAAAATGCGAAAGTACGAGCCAGATGAGGGCAAATACCAGACCTAACCGAGACATAACCGGCGTTGTCCTCTAAAATATTAATCGCAACCAGGTTTAATTGACTCTTTCGGTGTGGTACCGCATTAGTACGTGATCCGAGTTAGAATAAGCCCCGGGTTCTGGGCAACAAGTATGCGAAAAATGCGAAAGTATGAGCCAGATGATTGGAAATACCAGAACTAACCCAGACATAACCAGCGTTATCCTCTAAGATATTAATCGGACCAGCTTTTATTGAATGTTTCTGTGTGGTACCACATTACTACGGGGTCCAAGCCAGAAAAAACCCATGATCTGGCCAACAAGTATGTAAAAAATGCGACAGTATGAGCCAGATGATTGCAAATACCAGATCTAACCCAGACATAACCAGCGTTATCCTCTAAAATATAACTCGGAACCAGCTTTTATTGAATGTATCATTGTGGTACCACATTACTACGTGATCCAAACCAGAAATATCCCAGGATCTGGCAACAAGTATGCGAAAAATGCGAAAGTGCGAGCCAGCTGAGGGCAAATACCAGACCTAACCGAGACATAACCGACGTTATCCACTAAAATATTAATCGCAACCAGGTTTAATTGACTGTTCCGGTGTGGTACCGCATTACTACGTGATCCAAACCAGAAAAAGCCCCGGATCTGGCCAACAAGTATGCGAAAAATGCGAAAGTATGAGCCAGATGATTGGAAATACCAGAACTAACCCAGACATAACCAGCGTTATCCTCTAAGATATTAATCGGACCAGCTTTTATTGAATGTTTCTGTGTGGTACCACATTACTACGGGGTCCAAGCCAGAAAAAACCCATGATCTGGCCAACAAGTATGCGAATAATGCGACAGTATGAGGCAGATGTTTGCAAATACCAGATCTAACCCAGACATAACCAGCGTTATCCTCTAAAATATTACTCGGAACCAGCTTTTATTGAATGTATCATTGTGGTACCACATTACTACGTGATCCAAACCAGAAATATCCCAGGATCTGGCAACAAGTACGCGAAAAATGCGACAGTATGAGCCAGATGATTGCAAATACCATATCTAACCCAGACATAACCTGCGTTATCCTCTGAATTATTAATCGGAACCAGCTTTTATTGAATGTTTCGTTGTGGTACCACATTAATACGTGATCCAAACCAGAAATATCCCAGGATCTGGCAACAAGTAAGCGAAAAATGCGACAGTATGAGCCAGATGATTGCAAATACCATATCTAACCCAGACATAACCAGCGTTATCCTCTGAATTATTAATCGGAACCAGCTTTTATTGAAAGTTTCGTTGTGGTACCACATTAATACGTGATCCAAACCAGAAATATCCCAGGATCTGGCAACAAGTATGCGAAAAATGCGAAAGTACGAGCCAGATGAGGGCAATTCCCAGACCTAACCGAGACATAACCGGCGTTATCCTCTAAAATATTAATCGCAACCAGGTTTAATTGACTGTTCCGGTGTGGTACCGCATTACTACGTGATCCAAACCAGAAGAAGCCCTGGGTCTGACCAACAAGTATGCGAAAAACGCGATAGTATGAGCCAGATGATTGCAAATACCATAACTAACCCAGACATATCCAACGTTTTCCTCTAAAATACAAATCGGAACCAGCTTTTATTGACTGTTTCAGTGTTGTACCACATTACTACGTGATCCAAACCAGAAGAAACCCAGCATCTGGCCAACAGGTAAGCGAAAAATGCGAAGGTACGAGCCAGATGTGGGCAAATCCCAGACCTAAACGATGCCCAACCGGAGTTTTCCTTTAAAATATTGATCGAGGACACATTAAACTCACTGTTC
Source organism: Colletes latitarsis (assembly GCF_051014445.1). Lineage (NCBI taxonomy): Eukaryota > Metazoa > Arthropoda > Insecta > Hymenoptera > Colletidae > Colletes > Colletes latitarsis. The sequence goes on along the minus strand of NW_027488368.1, from coordinate 1,300,531 downwards.
AGTGTGGTCCCACATTACTGCGTGATCCAAACCAGAAAAAGCCCAGGATAAGGCAAACAAGTGTGCGAAGAATGCGAAAGTACGAGCCAGATGAGGGCAAATCCCAGACCTAGACGCGAACCAACCGGTGTTATACTTTAAAATATTAATCGCAACCAGGTTTAATTGACTGTTTCGGTGTGGTACCGCATTACTACGTGATCCAAACCAGAAAAATCCCTGGATCTGGCCAACAAGTATGCGAAAAATGCGAAAGTACGAGCCAGATGAGGGCAAATACCAGACCTAACTTAGACGTAACCGGCGTTATCCTCTGAGAAATTAATCGCAACCAGATGTAATTGACTCTTTCGGTGTGGTACCGCATTACTACGTGATCCAAACCAGAAAAAGCCCTGGATCTGGCCAACAAGTATGTGAAAAATGCGAAAGTATGTACTAAATAATGGCAAATACCAGACCTAACCCAGGCATAACCGGCGTTCTCCACTAAAATATTAATCACACCAGCTTTTATTGACCGTTTCAGTGTGGTACCACATTACTACGTGATCCAAACCAGAAAAAGCCCAGGATCTGGCCAACAAGTATGTCAAAACTGCGAAAGTATGAGGAAGATAATTGCGAATACCAGACGTAACCCAGTCATAACCGGCATTATCCTCTAAAATGTTAATCGCAACCAGGTTTAATTGACTGTTTCGGTGTGGTACCGCATTACTACGGGGTCCAAGCCAGAAAAAACCCATGATCTGGCCAACAAGTATGCGAAAAATGCGAAAGTATGAGCCAGATGATTGGAAATACCAGAACTAACCCAGACATAACCAGCGTTATCCTCTAAAATATTAACCGCACCAGCTTTTATTGAATGTTTCAGTGTGGTACCACATTACTACGTGATCCAAATAAGAATAAGCCCAGGATCTGGACAACAAGTATGCGAAAAATGCGAAAGTACGAGCCAGATGAGCTCAAATCCCAGACCTAACCGAGCCATAACCGGCATTATCGTCTAAAATATTAATCGCAACCAGGCTTAAATAACTGCTCCGGTGTGGTAACGCATTACTACGTGATCCAAAATAGAAAAATGCCAGGATCTGGCCAACAAGTATGCGAAAAATGCGAAAGTACGAGCCAGATGAGGGCAAAGACCAGACCTAACCGAGACATAACCGGCATTATCGTCTAAAATGTTAATCGCAACCAGGTTTAATTGACTGTTTCGGTGTGGTACCGCATTACTACGGGGTCCAAGCCAGAAAAACACCATGATCTGGCCTACAAGTATGCGAAAAATGCGACAGTATGAGCCAGATGATTGCAAATACCAGATCTAACCCATACATAACCAGCGTTATTCTCCGAATTATTAATCGGAACCAGCTTTTATTGAATGTTTCGTTGTGGTACCACATTAATACGTGATCCAAACCAGAAATATCCCAGGATCTGGCAACAAGTATGCGAAAAATGCGAAAGTGCGAGCCAGATGAGGGCAAATACCAGACCTAACCGAGACATAAGCGTCGTTATCCTCTAAAATATTAGTCGCAACCAGGTTTAATTGACTGTTTCGTCGTGTTACCGCATTACTACGTGATCCATACCAGAAAAAACCCAGGATCTGGCGAACAAGTATGCGAAAAACGCGATAGTATGAGCCAGATGATTGCAAATGCCAGAACTATCCCAGACATATCTAGCGTTATCCTCTAAAATACAAATCGGAACCAGCTTTTATTGACCGTTACGGTGTTGTACCACATTACTACGTGATCCAAACCAGAAGAAACCCAGCATCTGGCCAACAAGTATGCGAAAAATGCGAAGGTACGAGCCAGATGTGGGCAAATCCCAGACATAAACGATACCCAACCGGAGTTTTCCTTTAAAATATTGATCGAGGCCACATTTAACTGACTGTTCAGTGTGGTCCCACATTACTGCGTGATCCAAACCAGAAAAAGCCCAGGATAAGGCAAACAAGTGTGCGAAGAATGCGAAAGTATGAGCCAGATGATTGCAAGTACCAGACTTAACACAAACCTAAACGGTGATATCCTCTAAAATATTGATCGAATCCAGGTTCAATTGACTGTTTCATTCTGGTACCATATCACTGAGTGATCCAAACCAGTAAAAGCCCAGGATCTTGCCATTCAAGTATGCGAAAAATGCGAAAGTACGAGCCAGATGAGGGCATATCCCAGACCTAACCGAGACATAACCGGCGTTATCCTCTAAAATATTAATCGCAACCAGGTTTAATTGACTGTTTCGGTGTGGTACCGCATTACTACGTGATCCAAACCAGAAAAAGCCCTGGATCTGGCCAACAAGTATGCGAAAAATGCGAAAGTACGAGCCAGATGAGGGCAAATACCAGACCTAACCGAGACATAACCGGCGTTGTCCTCTAAAATATTAATCGCAACAAGGTTTAATTGACTCTTTCGGTGTGGTACCGCATTAGTACGTGATCCGAGTTAGAATAAGCCCCGGGTTCTGGGCAACAAGTATGCGAAAAATGCGAAAGTATGAGCCAGATGATTGGAAATACCAGAACTAACCCAGACATAACCAGCGTTATCCTCTAAGATATTAATCGGACCAGCTGTTATTGAATGTTTCAGTGTGGTACCACATTACTACGGGGTCCAAGCCAGAAAACACCCATGATCTGGCCAACAAGTATGTGAAAAATGCGACAGTATGAGCCAGATGATTGCAAATACCAGATCTAACCCAGACATAACCAGCGTTATCCTCTAAAATATTACTCGGAACCAGCTTTTATTGAATGTATCATTGTGGTACCACATTACTACGTGATCCAAACCAGAAATATCCCAGGATCTGGCAACAAGTACGCGAAAAATGCGACAGTATGAGCCAGATGATCGCAAATACCATATCTAACCCAGACATAACCAGCGTTTTCCTCCGAATTATTAATCGCAACCAGGTTTAATTGACTGTTTCGGTGTGGTACCGCATTACTACGTGATCCAAACCAGAAAAAGCCCTGGATCTGGCAACAAGTATGCGAAAAATGCGAAAGTGCGAGCCAGCTGAGGGCAAATACCAGACCTAACCGAGACATAACCGACGTTATCCACTAAAATATTAATCGCAACCAGGTTTAATTGACTGTTTCGGTATGGTACCGCATTACTACGGGGTCCAAGCCAGAAAAAACCCATGATCTGGCCAACAAGTATGCGAATAATGCGACAGTATGAGGCAGATGTTTGCAAATACCAGATCTAACCCAGACATAACCAGCGTTATCCACTAAAATATTAATCGGAACCAGCTTTTATCGAATGTTTCATTGTGGTACCACATTACTACGTGATCCAAACGAGAAATATCCCAGGATCTGGCAACAAGTACGCGAAAAATGCGACAGCATGAGCCAGATGATCGCAAATACCATATCTAACCCAGACATAACCAGCGTTTTCCTCCGAATTATTAATCGGAACCAGCTTTTATTGAATGTTTCGTTGTGGTACCACATTAATACGTGATCCAAACCAGAAATATCCCAGGATCTGGCAACAAGTATGCGAAAAATGCGAAAGTGCGAGCCAGATGAGGGCAAATACCAGACCTAACCGAGACTTAACCGGCGTTATCCTCTAAAATATTAATCGCCACCAGGTTTAATTGACTGTTACGGTATGGTACCGCATTACTACGTGATCCAAACCAGAAAAATCCCTGGATCTGGCCAACAAGTATGCGAAAAATGCGATAGTATGAGCCAGATGTTTGCAAATACCAGAACTAACCCAGACATATCCAGCGTTATCCTCTAAAATACAAATCGGAACCAGCTTTTATTGACTGTTTCGGTGTTGTACCACATTACTACGTGATCCAAACCAGAAGAAACCCAGCATCTGGCCAACAAGTATGCGAAAAATGCGAAGGTACGAGCCAGATGTGGGCAAATCCCAGACCTAAACGATACCCAACCGGAGTTTTCCTTTAAAATATTGATCGAGGCCACATTTAACTGACTGTTCAGCGTGGTCCCACATTACTGCGTGATCCAAACCAGAAAAAGCCCAGGATAAGGCAAACAAGTGTGCGAAGAATGCGAAAGTATGAGCCAGATGATTGCAAGTACCAGACTTAACACAAACCTAAACGGTGATATCCTCTAAAATATTGATCGAATCCAGGTTCAATTGACTGTTTCATTCTGGTACCATATTACTGAGTGATCCAAACCAGTAAAAGCCCAGGATCAGGCCAACAGGTATGCGAAGAATGCGAAAGTATGAGACAGATGAGGGCAAATCCCAGACCTAAACGCGAACCAACCGGTGTTATACTTTAAAATACTAATCGGAACCAGCTTTTATTGACTGTTTCAGTGTGGTACCACATTACTACGTGATCGAAACCAGAAAAAGCCCAGGATCTGGCCAACAAATATGCGAAGAATGCGAAAGTATGAGCCAGATCATGGCTATTACCAGATTTAACCCAGACCTAACCGGTGTTAACTTCTAAAATATAAATCGCAACCAGGTTTAATTGACTGTTTCATTGTGGTACCACATTACTACGTAATCCAAGTCAGAAAAAGCCCAGGATCTTGCCATTCAAGTATGCGAAAAATGCGAAAGTATGAGCCAGATCATGGCAATTACCAAACCTAACCCAGACATAACCGGCGTTACCCCCTAAAATATTAATCGCAACCAGGTTTCATTGCCTGTTTCGGTGTGGTACCACATTACTACGGGATCCAAACCAGAAAACACCCAGGATCTTGCCATTCAAGTATGCGAAAATTGCGGAAGTATGAGCTAGATGATGGCAAATACCAGACCTAACCGAGACTTAACCGGCGTTATCCTCTAAAATATTAATCGCCACCAGGTTTAATTGACTGTTACGGTATGGTACCGCATTACTACGTGATCCAAACCAGAAAAATCCCTGGATCTGGCCAACAAGTATGCGAAAAATGCGAAAGTACGAGCCAGATGAGGGCAAATACCAGACCTAACCGAGACATAACCGGCGCTATCTTCTAAAATATTAATCGCAACCAGGTTTAATTGACGGTTTCGGTGTGGAACCACATTACGACGAGTTTCAAACCACAAAAAACCCGAGGTCTGGCCAACAAGTAAGCGAAAAATGCGAAGGTACGAGCCAGTCCCTCAGGGGCTGTGTCCGGCAATCGTCGGCCGCAGTACGGGGCGTAGCGAACCCGAGGTACCTGATGCTTATCACACCGTAAGCCTCCTGTTGGTCGTCGCGAAGACCCATTCACAATTCCTTTTTTGGTTTTGTGAATGGTACGTGACGGCAGGAGGAACGGGGGCCTTGGCTTAACCGCCCGGGACCGCGAGTATGGCGACTCTATAAAATCGCCCTCCAATCCTAAGTTATGGTGCGCGGCGATGGGATGCATGGTTGGGGGAGGAGGCCCAATCCCAAGCGACCACCTCCGGGGCACCTGCCGAACCCCCGGAGTATATAGGCTTACCCGGGTAAGGCGGCTCTGCCCGGGCGGACCTTTTCTTCCGACCTGCTCGTGGGAATACTATGGAGTTCAAAATTAAAACGGGGATGGGACGGGGTAAGTCAGAGGGGAGGACGAAGGCGGTGTTGGGACTGGAGTGACGGCGCTCGCGCCGCCTCCAGCGCCTGGCCCGGCTTCGTGGAGGGTGCAGGAGGACGACGAGACTGCGTCAGTCTCGTCCTTCTCCTCCACCAGGAGCCTCATAGACTCCAAGAGAAAGAGGACGGGGCAGGCCATCAATGGAGTGGGCAGGGCGATGAGCCCGGTTGTCCGGATAAGTTGTCTCAGGGACGAGGTGACTGAGGAGATATCGGAGAGGATCTCCTCGTCCCTGAGAAGAGTGGAGAAAGTGGCCGCTGCCTGCTCTTGTAAGGGGCAGAAGAGCGGCGGGGCAGAGGCTCTGAGGGAGGCTGCCCAAATGATGAGGGACGGCGCGGGAGCTAAGCGGGCGGAACGTCCGTCTGCAGCTCCTGTTGGAGGACGAGCGACGGGGGAGGATGAGAGCAGAGGTGCGCTGGAACAGAGGTGCGGGCCCGCACGGTCCCTTCCACACGCACTCCGCCCGCGCAGAGGTCCCCATCCTCCTCAGAGGACGATCTCCTGAGGAGGATAGGGGACATGATTGATAAGAGGCTGGCCGCCTTCCGGGAGGAGCTCCTCCCCGGAAGAGCGGTCGGTGGGAGGGTGGTGCAACCCCGACCAGTGCCAGCAAGGTCGGGGAAGGCGAAGGTGGGGGGAGCGAAGGCTCCGCCCACCGTGGCGACTCCGGGGCCTCGGGTCGTGACCCCCAAGGGAGGAAGCGTACGCGTGGTCCCGGTTCCCGCGTCCTCCGCGGCACCGCCCCAAAGGGGGGTGTCGTGGAGCGAGGTTGTGGGGCGGAGGGCGAGGAGGGCGGCGAGGAAGGCCTCGCAGGCGCAGCCTCCGCCCCCGCCGCCCACGGCCAAAGGAAAGACCGCGAAGACGCGACTTGGCCGCCCCCCTAAAACGGCAGTGGTAGCGCTGACCGTTGCGCAGGGGGGCGACCTGACGCTCGCGGAGGCGATGCGGCTCGCCAGGGACAATGTGTCCCTGGAAGAGCTTGGCATCGCTTCCGTCAGGGCGAAGCGGGCCGTGACTGGGGGTCTGCTGCTGGAGATCCCCGGTCCAGACGCCGGCGTGAAGGCCGACCGACTCGCCCAGAGGCTCCGGGAGCAGCTGGGCGAGCGGGGTGTCCGGGTCGCCCGGCCCACGAAGCGCACGGAGATGCGCGTGTGTGGGCTGGACGACTCGGCCACCGCGGAGGACGTGGCGCGTGCCCTAGCAAGGGCGGGGGATTGCCCTGAGGGGGATTTGCGGTTCGGGGAGATCCGCAGATCTCCTTCCGGCCTGGGGTCCGTGTGGGCCCGCTGCCCCCTCTCCGCCGCCCATAAATTGGCGGAATCCGGGAGGGTTTTGGTGGGGTGGGTTTCGGCGCGAGTGGAGATACTCGCGCCGCGCCCGCTCCAGTGTCACCGCTGCCTCGAATTGGGGCATGTGAGACAGTGGTGCACCTCGCCGGTGGACCGCAGCGGTCAATGTTACCGCTGCGGGGCGAAGCACCACCGCGCGAGCCAGTGCTCGGCGGCTCACCACTGCCCGCTATGTGCGGACAGGGGGATGCCAGCCGCCCACAGGGTGGGGAGCAGGAAGTGCTCTCCCCCCTCCCGGAAGGAGAGGAAGAGGTGGGCCGTTCCGACTCCGGCGCCGCGGGCGGTGGCATCGTCCACCATGGAGGTGGACGGTGCCACGGGGACGGACGGCCGGGAGGAGGCTGGCGCGGCCATTAATTAATGCCGCCCCGCCTCCTCCTCCAGGCCAACCTCAACCACTGCCGCGCGGCACAGGACTTGAGGCGACGGCCACGTTAGAGTGGGTGGCCGAGCCGGGGGTCACGCAGGGGGAGCTGGCCGCGGCCATCAGACGGCTCGGGGCGCGTAACACGGCCCCGGGTCCGGATGATGTGCCTGGCCGGGTTTGGGTCTTAACCCACGGCGTCCTTGGGGCCGACCTCAGGCGGTTGTTCAACCGATGCCTGAGGGACGGGCGATTCCCCCCCCCCCCAGTTGGAAGGTGGCGAGGATGGTCCTCCTCCGGAAGGAGGGTCGGCCCGCGGAGTCTCCATCCGCATACCGGCCCATCTGTCTCCTCGACGAGGTGGGCAAGCTCTTCGAGCGAGTGATTGCTGCCCGCCTCGTCGAGCACCTGTCGCGGGGTGCTCCGGGCCTGGCCGACTGCCAGTACGGTTTCCGGGGGGGCCGGTCGACTGTCGACGCGATCAGTCGGGTCAGGGTCCTCTCGGAGTCGGCCGTCTCCCGGGGAGGGGTGGCGTTGGCGGTATCGCTGGATATTGCCAACGCGTTTAACACCCTTCCCTGGGGGGAGATACGGAGGGGGCTCGAATATCATCGGGTACCCCCGTGTCTCAGGGCAGTCGTCGGGGATTATCTCCGCGGCAGGTGGATCGAGTATCCGGGCCGGGATGGTGATATGCGGAGGGAGGTCTACTGCGGGGTTCCGCAGGTGTCGGTCCTCGGGCCACTCCTGTAGAACATCGCGTACGACGCGGTGTTGCGGGCCGACCTCCCCGACGGCGTCAGTGCCGTTTGTTACGCAGATGACACACTGGTGCTGGCCGTCGGGGCTCAGTGGGGGAGGGCCAAGCGCCTCGCCGAGGAGGGGGCGCAACGCGTCGTCGACCGGATCAGGGGGATGGGGATGACGGTGGCGGTCCATAAGACCGAGGTGATAGCGTTCCATTCACCTCGGCAGGATCCGCCACCCCCTCTGATCCGGGTGGGTGGGGCTGATATCGAGGTGAAGCCCCGGATGAGGTATCTGGGGCTGATCCTCGATAGCCACTGGCGCTTCGAGGAGCATTTCCGCTGCCTGGTTCCCCGGTTGGGGAGGATGGTCTCGGCTTTAGGCCGGATCCTCCCCAACCTGGGGGGCCCGGCAGGACGAGTTCGCCGCCTCTATGTGGCAATGGTTCAGTCGGGGGCCCTATACGGGGCCCCCGTCTGGGCGGACGACCTGGCGGCCTCCCGGCGCAGCATGACGATGCTGCGTCGGGTGCAGAGGCGGATGGCGCTGAGGGTCGTCCGCGGCTACCGGACCGTGTCGCATGAGGCGGCGACGGTTCTTGCGGGGATGCCGCCCATGGATCACCTCGCGCGGTCGCACGCGATGATGTATCGTCATCGTGTCGACCGTCGCGCGGGAGTGAGGGCGGTCCCGGGGGAGGAGGAACCTGCTTGGGGCGATATGAAGCGCCAGGTCAGGCAATTCGTGGTGCTCGCGTGGCAGGAGCGGTTGGCCCTGCCAACTGCGGGGCACCGGACAGTCGGGGCTGTTCGGCCACTCCTGTGTGAGTGGCTGGACAGAGGCCATGGAAGCCTTACTTACCGGATGGCACAGGTATTTTCCGGGCATGGTAGCTTCGGAAGATACCTGTGCCGGATAGGGAAGGAGCCGACGGCGCGTTGCTGCCATTGTGACGCCGAGCAGGACACGGCTGATCATACCCTCCAGGTATGCCCAGCGTGGGAGGGGGAGCGCCGTGTCCTGGTCGGCGTCATAGGGCGGGATGTCTCGCTGCCGCGTGTGGTGCGCGCCATGCTCGGCAGCGAGAGGAAGTGGAGGGCCGTGGCCTCCTTCTGCGAGACCGTAATGCTGCAGAAGGAGGCCGCGGGAAGGGAGCGCGAGCTTCAGCGGCGGCCTTTGCGCGCCGGATGACCCTGGCTGGGAGGGGGGCCCTGAGGGGAGCCTCCTCCCGCCAGGCGGCGATGGGTCGGACCGGGTGGGTCCGGCCCACGGGGAGGCACCCTCGGTGGCCTGGAGCGGCCATGAGCTTCCGGCCGCCGAGGGGTAGAAACGGGGTCGCAGGCGGGTGCGAGTTGGGGCTCGCAGCCCGCCACTAAATGCGGCCCCGGGACGGATGGCGGCGGGATGGAGTGGCCCCGTCCTGCCGCTATGAGACAGAGTGCCTACAGGGGGGACCGTTTGTCCCCCCCGGGGATGGGCGCAAGCCGCGGGCACGGGGAGGATACCGGAAGAATGCTTCGAGCGATTCCCGGTATCCTCCCAAATCGTGCGGAAGGGTCACCGTGGGGTTTTGAGTGGGTAGATCCCGCGCCCGTCATTCTACGGGCGCGGGGAATCCCACACAACCCTCCCGCCTCTCCCCAAAGAGGTGGGAGGGAGTCTTTCGAAGATTTTCCCCACGACAAAAAAAAAAAAAAAAAAAAGGTACGAGCCAGATGTGGGCCAATCCCAGACCTAAACGATACCCAACCGGAGTTTTCCTTTAAAATATTGATCGAGGCCACATTTAACTGACAGTTTCAGTGTGGTACCACATTACTACATGCTCCAAACCAGAAAAAGTCCTGGATATGGCCAACAAGTATGGGAAAAATGCGAAAGTATGAGGAAGATGATAGCAAATACCAGACGTAACCCAGTCATAACTGGCGTTATCCTCTAAAATATTAATCGCAACCAGGTTTAATTGACTGTTTCGGTGTCGTACCACGTTACTACGTGGTCCAACCCAGAAAAAGGCAAGGATCTGACCATTCAAGTATGCGAAAAATGCGAAAGTACGAGCCAGGTGAGAGCAAATCCCAGACCTGACCGAGACATAACCGGCGTTATCCTCTAAAATAATAATCGCAACCAGGTTTAATTGACTGTTTCGGTGTGGTACCGCATTACTACGTGATCCAAACCAGAAAAAGCCCTGCATCTGGCCATCAAGTATGCGAAAAATGCGAATGTACGAGACAGATGACGGCAAATCCCAGACCTAACCGAGACATAACCGGCGTTATACTCCAAAATATTAATCGCAAACAGGTTTAATTGACTGTTTCGGTGTGGTACCACATTACTACGTGATCCAAACCTGAAAAAGCCCAGGATCTGGACAACAAGTATACGAGAAAAGCGAAGGTATGTGCCAGATGATTGCAAATACCACATCTAACCCAAACATAACCAGCGTTATCCTCCAAAATATTAATCGCAACCAGGTTTAATTGACTGCTTCGGTGTGGAACCACATTACTACGGGTTCCAATCCAGAAAAAGCCCAAGATCTGGCCAACAAGTATGCGAAAAATGCGAAAGTATGAGCCAGATGATTGCAAATACCAGACCTAACACAAACCTAAACGGTGTGATCTTCTTAAATATTGATCGAAACCAAGTTGAATTGGCTGTTTCAGTCTGATACCACTTTACTACGTGATCCACACCAGAAAGAAACACAGGATCTGGCCAACCAGTATGCGAAGAATGCGAAAGTATGAGCCAGATGATTGCAAATACCAGAACTATCCCAGACATAACCAGCGTTATCCTCTAAAATACTAATCGGAACCAGCTTTCATTGACTGTCTCAGTGTGGTACCACATTACTACGTGCTCCAATCCAGAAAAAGTCCTGGATATGGCCAACAAGTATGGGAAAAATGCGAAAGTATGAGGAAGATGATTGCAAATACCAGACGTAACCCAGTCATAAGTGGCGTTATCCTCTAAAAAATTAATCGCAACCAGGTTTAATTGACTGTTTCGGTGTCGTACCACCGTACTACGTCGTCCTACCCAGAAAAAGGCAAGGATCTGACCAATCAAGTATGCGCAAAATGCGAAAGTACGAGCCAGATGAGGGCAAATCCCAGACCTTGCCGAGACATAACCGCCGTTATCCTCTAAAATATTAATCGCAACCAGGTTTGATTGACTGTTTCGGTGTGGTACCGCATTACTACGTGATCCAAACCAGAAAAAGCCCTGGATCTGGCCATCAAATATGCGAAAAATGCGAATGTACGAGACAGATGACGGCAAATCCCAGACCTAACCGAGACATAACCGGCGTTATCCTCTAAAATATTAATCGCAACCAGGTTTAATTGACTGTTTCAGAGTGGTCCCACATTACTACTTGGTCCAAGCAAGAAAAAGGCCGGGATCTGGCCAACAAGTATGCGAAAAATGCGAAAGTACGAGCCAGATGAGGGCAAATCCCAGACCTAACCGAGACATAACCGCCGTTATCCGCTAAAATATTAATCGCAACCAGATGTAATTGACTGTTTCCGTGTGGTACCACATTACTACGTGATCCAAACCAGAAAAAGCCCAGGATCTGGCCAACAAGTATGCGAAAAAAGCGAAAGTATGTGCCAGATGATTGCAAATACCAGAACTAACCCAAACATAATCAGCGTTATCCACCAAAATATTAATCGGAACAAATTTTAATTGACTGTTTCGGTGCGGAACCACATTACGACGGGATACAACCCACAAAAACCCCAAGATCTGGCCAACAAGTATGCGAAAAATGCGAAAGTACGACCCAGATGAGGGCAAATCCCAGGCCTGGCCGAGACATAACCGGCGTTATCCTCGGAAAAATTAATCGCAACCAGGTGTAATTGACTGTTTCGGTGTGGTACCGCATTACTACGTGATACAAACCAGAAAAAGCCCAGGATCTGGACAACAAGTATACGAGAAAGGCGAAGGTATGTGCCAGATGATTGCAAATACCACATCTAACCCAAACATAACCAGCGTTATCCTCCAAAATATTAATCGCAACCAGGTTTAATTGACTGCTTCGGTGTGGAACCACATTACTACGGTTTCCAATCCAGAAAAAGCCCAAGATCTGGCCAACAAGTATGCGAAAAATGCGAAAGTATGAGCCAGATGAATGCAAATACCAGACCTAACACAAACCTAAACGGTGTTATCCTCTTAAATATTGATCGAAACCAAGTTGAATTGGCTGTTCCAGTCTGATACCACTTTACTACGTGATCCACACCAGAAAGAAACACAGGATCTGGCCAACCAGTATGCGAAGAATGCGAAAGTATGAGCCAGATGATTGCAAATACCAGAACTATCCCAGACATAACCAGCGTTATCCTCTAAAATACTAATCGGAACCAGCTTTCATTGACTGTTTCAGTGTGGTACCACATTACTACGTGCTCCAATCCAGAAAAAGTCCTGGATATGGCCAACAAGTATGGGAAAAATGCGTAAGTATGAGGAAGATGATTGCAAATACCAGACGTAACCCAGTCATAACTGGCGTTATCCTCTAAAATATTAATCGTAACCAGGTTTAATTGACTGTTTCGGTGTCGTACCACATTACTACGTGGTCCTACCCAGAAAAAGGCAAGGATCTGACCATTCAAGTATGCGAAAAATGCGAAAGTACGAGCCAGATGAGGGCAAATCCCAGACCTTGCCGAGACATAACCGCCGTTATCCTCTAAAATATTAATCGCAACCAGGTTTGATTGACTGTTTCGGTGTGGTACCGCATTACTACGTGATCCAAACCAGAAAAAGCCCTGGATCTGGCCATCAAATATGCGAAAAATGCGAATGTACGAGACAGATGACGGCAAATCCCAGACCTAACCGAGACATAACCGGCGTTATCCTCTAAAATATTAATCGCAACCAGGCTTAATTGACAGTTTCAGAGTGGTCCCACATTACTACTTGGTCCAAGCCAGAAAAAGGCCAGGATCTGGCCAACAAGTATGCGAAAAATGCGAAAGTACGAGCCAGATGAGGGCAAATACCACATCTAACCCTAACATAACCAGCGTTATCCTGCAAAATATTAATCGCAAACAGGTTTAATTGACTGTTTCGGTGTGGTACCACATTACTACTTGGTCCAAACCAGAAAAAGCCCTGGATCTGGCCATCAAATATGCGAAAAATGCGAATGTACGAGACAGATGACGGCAAATCCCAAACCTAATCGAGACATAACCGGCGTTATCCACTAAAATATTAATCGCAACCAGGTTTAATTGACTGTTTCGGTGTGGTACCACATTACTACGTGATCCAAACCAGAAAAAGCCCAGGATCTGGCCATCAAGTATGCGAAAAATGCGAATGTACGAGACAGATGACGGCTAATCCCAGACCTAATCGAGACATAACCGGCGTTATACTCTAAAATATTAATCGCAACCAGGTTTAATTGACAGTTTCGGTGTGGTACCACATTACTACGTGATCCAAACCAGGAAAAGCCCAAGATCTGGCCAACAAGTATGCGAAAAATGCGAAAGTACGAGCCAGATGAGTGCAAATTTGCAGACCTAACCCAAACATAACCAGCGTTATCCTCCAAAATATTAATCGCAACAAGGTTTAATTGACTGCTTCGGTGTGGAACCACATTACTACGGGTTCCAATCCAGAAAAAACGCTGGATCTGGCCAACAACTACGCGAAAAACGCGAAAGTATAAGCCAGATGATTGCAAATACCAGAACTAAGCCAGACATAACCAGCGTTATTCTCTAAAATACTAATCGGAACCAGCTTTCATTGACTGTTTCAGTGTGGTACCACATTACTACGAGCTCCAAACCAGAAAAAGTCCTGGATATGGCCAACAAGTATGGGAAAAATGCGAATGTACGAGACAGATGACGGCAAATCCCAGACCTAACCGAGACATAACCGGCGTTATCCTCTAAAATATTAATCGCAACCAGGTTTAATTGACTGTTTCAGAGTGGTCCCACATTACTACTTGGTCCAACCCACAAAAACCCCAAGATCTGGCCAACAAGTATGCGAAAAATGCGAAAGTACGAGCCAGATGAGGGCAAATCCCAGACCTAACAGAGACATAACCGGCGTTATCCTCTAAAATATTAATCGCAACCAGGTTTAATTGACTGTTTCAGAGTGGTCCCACATTACTACTTGGTCCAAGCCAGAAAAAGCCCAGGATCTGGCCAACAAGTATGCGAAAAATGCGAAAGTACGAGCCAGATGAGGGCAAATCCCAGACCTAACCGAGACATAACCGGCGTTATCCACGAAAATATTAATCGCAACCAGGTGTAATTGACAGTTTCGGTGTGGTACCGCATTACTACGTGATCCAAACCAGAAAAAGCCCAGGATCTGGCCAACAAGTATGCGAAAAAAGCGAAAGTACGTGCCAGATGATTGCAAATAACAGAACTAACCCAAACACAACCAGCGTTATCCACCAATATATTAATCGGAACAAATTTTAATTGACTGTTTCGGTGCGGAACCACATTACGACGGGATACAACCCACAAAAACCCCAAGATCTGGCCAACAAGTATGCGAAAAATGCGAAAGTACGACCCAGATGAGGGCAAATCCCAGGCCTGGCCGAGACATAACCGGCGTTATACTCCAAAATATTAATCGCAAACAGGTTTAATTGACTGTTTCGGTGTGGTACCACATTACTACGTGATCCAAACCAGAAAAAGCCCAGGATCTGGACAACAAGTATACGAGAAAAGCGAAGGTATGTGCCAGATGATTGCAAATACCACATCTAACCCATACATAACCAGCGTTATCCTCCAAAATATTAATCGCAACCAGGTTTAATTGACTGCATCGGTGTGGAACCACATTACTACGGGTTCCAATCCAGAAAAAGCCCAAGATCTGGCCAACAAGTATGCGAAAAATGCGAAAGTATGAGCCAGATGATTGCAAATACCAGAACTATCCCAGACATAACCAGCGTTATCCTCTAAAATACTAATCGGAACCAGCTTTCATTGACTGTTTCAGTGTGGTACCACATTACTACGTGCTCCAATCCAGAAAAAGTCCTGGATATGGCCAACAAGTATGGGAAAAATGCGAAAGTATGAGGAAGATGATTGCAAATACCAGACGTAACCCAGTCATAACTGGCGTTATCCTCTAAAATATTAATCGCAACCAGGTTTAATTGACTGTTTCGGTGTCGTACCACATTACTATGTGGTCCAACCCAGAAAAAGGCAAGGATCTGACCATTCAAGTATGCGAAAAATGCGAAAGTACGAGCCAGATGAGGGCAAATCCCAGACCTTGCCGAGACATAACCGCCGTTATCCTCTAAAATATTAATCGCAACCAGGTTTGATTGACTGTTTCGGTGTGGTACCGCATTACTACGTGATCCAAACCAGAAAATGCCCTGGATCTGGCCATCAAATATGCGAAAAATGCGAATGTACGAGACAGATGACGGCAAATCCCAGACCTAACCAAGACATAACCGGCGTTATCCTCTAAAATATTAATCGCAACCAGGTTTAATTGACTGTTTCAGAGTGGTCCCACATTACTACTTGGTCCAAGCCAGAAAAAGGCCAGGATCTGGCCAACAAGTATGCGAAAAATGCGAAAGTACGAGCCAGATGAGGGCAAATCCCAGACCTAACCGAGACATAACCGCCGTTATCCACTAAAATATTAATCGCAACAAGATGTAATTGACTGTTTCGGTGTGGTACCACATTACTACGTGATCCAAACCAGAAAAAGCCCAGGGTCTGGCCAACAAGTATGCGAAAAAAGCGAAAGTATGTGCCAGATGATTGCAAATACCAGAACTAACCCAAACATAATCAGCGTTATCCACCAAAATATTAATCGGAACAAATTTTAATTGACTGTTTCGGTGTGGAACCACATTACGACGGGATACAACCCCCAAAAACCGCAAGATCTGGCCAACATGTATGCGAAAAATGCGAAAGTACGACCCAGATGAGGGCAAATCCCAGGCCTGGCCGAGACATAACCGGCGTTATCCTCTGAAAAATTAATCGCAACCAGGTGTAATTGACTGTTTCGGTGTGGTACCGCATTACTACGTGATCCAAACCAGAAAAAGCCCTGGATCTGGCCATCAAGTATGCGAAAAATGCGAAAGTACGAGCTAGATGACGGCAAATCCCAGACCTAACCGAGACATAACCGGCGTTATACTCCAAAATATTAATCGCAAACAGGTTTAATTGACTGTTTCGGTGTGGTACCACATTGCCACCTGATCCAATCCTGAAAAAGCCCAGGATCTGGACAACAAGTATGCGAAAAAAGCGAAAGTATGTGCCAGATGATTGCAAATACCACATCTAACCCAAACATAACCAGCGCTATCCTCCAAAATATTAATCGCAACCAGGTTTAATTGACTGCTTCGGTGTGGAACCACATTACTACGGGTTCCAATCCAGAAAAAACGCTGGATCTGGCCAACAACTATGCGAAAAACGCGAAAGTATAAGCCAGATGATTGCAAATACCAGAACTATCCCAGACATAACCAGCGTTATCCCCTAAAATACTATTCGGAACCAGCATTTATTGACTCTTTCTGTGTGGTACCACATTACTACGTGATCCAAACCAGAAAAAGCCCAGGATCTGGCCAACAAGTATGCGAAAAATGCGAATGTACGAGACAGATGACGGCAAATCCCAAACCTAATCGAGACATAACCGGCGTTATCCACTAAAATATTAATCGCAACCAGGTTTAATTGACAGTTTCGGTGTGGTACCACATTACTACGTGATCCAAACCAGAAAAAGCCCAGGATCTGGCCATCAAGTATGCGAAAAATGCGAATGTACGAGACAGATGAGGGCAAATCCCAGGCCTGGCCGAGACATAACCGGCGTTATCCTCTGAAAAATTAATCGCAACCAGGTGTAATTGACTGTTTCGGTGTGGTACCACATTACTACGTGATCCAAACCAGAAAAAGCCCAGGATTTGGCCAACAAGTATGCGAAAACAGCGAAAGTATGTGCCAGATGATTGCAAATACCACATCTAACCCTATCATAACCAGCGTTATCCTGCAAAATATTAATCGCAAACAGGTTTAATTGACTGTTTCGGTGTGGTACCACATTACTACGTGATCCAAACCAGAAAAAACGCTGCATCTGGCCAACAACTATGCGAAAGACGCGAAAGTATAAGCCAGATGATTGCAAATACCAGAACTAACCAAGACATAACCAGCGTTATCCTCTAAAATACTAATCGGAACCAGCTGTCATTGACTGTTTCTGTGTGGTACCACATTACTACGTGATCCAAACCAGAAAAAGCCCAGGATCTGGCCAACAAGTATGCGAAAAATGCGAATGTACGAGACAGATGACGGCAAATCTCAGACCTAACCGAGACATAACCGGCGTTATCCTCTAAAATATTAATCGCAACCAGGTTTAGTTGACTGTTTCGGTGTGGTACAGCATTACTACGTGTTCCAAACCAGAAATATCCCAGGATCTGGCCAACAAGTATGCGAAAACCAAGAAAGTATGAGCCAGATGGTTGCAAATACCAGACTTAACCGAGACATAACCGGCGTTATCCTCTAAAATACTAATGGGAGCCAGCTTTTATTGACTGTTTCTGTGTGGTACCACATTACAACGGGATAAAACCCACAAAAAACCTAAGATCTGGCCAACAAGTATGCGAAAAATGCGAAAGTACGAGCCAGATGAGTGCAAATTTGCAGACCTAACCGAGACATAACCGGCGTTATCCTCTAAGATATTAATCGCAACCAGGTTTAATTGACTGTTTCGGTGTGGTACAGCATTACTACGTGATCCAAACCAGAAAAAGCCCTGGATCTGGACATCAATTATGCGAAAAATGCGAAAGTACGAGACAGATGAGGGCAAATCCCAGACCTAACCCAAACATAACCAGCGTTATCCTCCAAAATATTAATCGCAACAAGGTTTAATTGACTGATTCGGTGTGGAACCACATTACTACGGGTTCCAATCCAGAAAAAACGCTGGATCTGGCCAACAACTATGCGAAAAACGCGAAAGTATAAGCCAGATGATTGCAAATACCAGAACTAACCCAGACATAACCAGCGTTATCCTCTAAAATACTAATCGGAACCAGCTTTCATTGACTGTTTCAGTGTGGTACCACATTACTACGTGCTCCAAACAAGAAAAAGTCCTGGATATGGCCAACAAGTATGGGAAAAATGCGAAAGTATGAGGAAGATGATTGCAAATACCAGACGTAACCCAGTCATAACTGGCGTTATCCTCTAAAATATTAATCGCAACCAGGTTTAATTGACTGTTTCGGTGTCGTACCACATTACTACGTGGTACAACCCAGAAAAAGGCAAGGATCTGACCATTCAAGTATGCGAAAAATGCGAAAGTACGAGCCAGATGAGGGCAAATCCCAGACCTGGCCGAGACATAACCGGCGTTATCCTCTAAAATATTAATCGCAACCAGGTTTAATTGACTGTTTCAGTGTGGTCCCTCATTACTACATTGTCCAAGCCAGAAAAAGGCCAGGATCTGGCCAACAAGTATGCGAAAAAAGCGAAAGTACGAGCCAGATGAGGGCAAATCCCAGACCTGGCCGAGACATAACCGGCGTTATCCTCAAAAATATTAATCGCAACCAGGTTTAATTGACTGTTTCGGTGTGGTACCGCATTACTACGTGATCCAAACCAGAAAAAGCCCTGGATCCGGCCAACGAGTATGCGAAAAATGCGGAAGTATGTGACAGATGATTGCAAATAGCAGAACTAACCCAAACATAACCAGCGTTATCCTCTAAAATATTAATTGCAACCAGGTTTAATTGACTGTTTCTGTGTGGTCCCACATTACTACTTGGTCCAAGCCAGAAAAAGGCCAGGATCTGGCCAACAAGTATGCGAAAAAAGCGAAAGTATGTGCCAGATGATTGCAAATACCACATCTAACACAAACATAACCAGCGTTATCCTCCAAAATATTAATCGCAACCAGGTTTAATTGACTGCTTCGGTGTGGAACCACATTACTACGGGTTCCAATCCAGAAAAAACGCTGGATCTGGCCAACAACTATGCGAAAAACGCGAAAGTATAAGCCAGATGATTCCAAATACCAGACCTAACCCAGACATAACCGGCGTTATCCTCTAAAATACTAATGGGAGCCAGCTTTTATTGACTGTTTCTGTGTGGTACCACATTACAACGGGATAAAACCCACAAAAAACCCAAGATCTGGCCAACAAGTATGCGAAAAATGCGAAAGTACGAGCCAGATGAGTGCAAATTTGCAGACCTAACCGAGACATAACCGGCGTTATCCTCCAAAATATTAATCGCAACAAGGTTTAATTGACTGCTTCGGTGTGGAACCACATTACTACGGGTACCAATCCAGAAAAAACGCTGGATCTGGCCAACAACTATGCGAAAAACGCGAAAGTATAAGCCAGATGATTGCAAATACCAGAACTAACCCAGACATAACCAGCGTTATCCTCTAAAATACTAATCGGAACCAGCTTTCATTGACTGTTTCAGTGTGGTACCACATTACTACGTGCTCCAAACCAGAAAAAGTCCTGGATATGGCCAACAAGTATGGGAAAAATGCGAAAGTATGAGGAAGATGATTGCAAATACCAGACGTAACCCAGTCATAACTGGCGTTATCCTCTAAAATATTAATCGCAACCAGGTTTAATTGACTGTTTCGGTGTCGTACCACATTACTACGTGGTACAACCCAGAAAAAGGCAATGATCTGACCATTCAAGTATGCGAAAAATGCGAAAGTACGAGCCAGATGAGGGCAAATCCCAGACCTGGCCGAGACATAACCGGCGTTATCCTCTAAAATATTAATCGCAAACAGGTATAATTGACTGTTTCGGTGTGGTACCACATTACTACGTGATACAAACCAGAAATATCCCAGGATCTGGCCAACAAGTATGCGAAAACCGAGAAAGTACGAGCCAGATGAGGGCAAATCCCAGACCTGGCCGAGACATAACCGGCGTTATCCCCTAAAATATTAATCGCAACCAGGTTTAATTGACTGTTTCGGTGTGGTACCGCATTACTACGTGATCCAAACCAGAAGAAGCCCTGGATCCGGCCAACAAGTTCGCGAAAAATGCGGAAGTATGTGCCAGATGATTGCAAATAGCAGAACTAACCCAAACATAACCAGCGTTATCCTCTAAAATATTAATTGCAACCAGGTTTAATTGACTGTTTCTGTGTGGTCCCACATTACTACTTGGTCCAAGCCAGAAAAAGGCCAGGATCTGGCCAACAAGTATGCGAAAAAAGCGAAAGTATGTGCCAGATGATTGCAAATACCACATATAACCCAAACATAACCAGCGTTATCCTCCAAAATATTAATCGCAACCAGGTTTAATTGACTGCTTCGGTGTGGAATCACATTACTACGGGTTCCAATCCAGAAAAAACGCTGGATCTGGCCAACAACTATGCGAAAAACGCGAAAGTATAAGCCAGATGATTCCAAATACCAGACCTAACCCAGACATAACCGGCGTTATCCTCTAAAATACTAATGGGAGCCAGCTTTTATTGACTGTTTCTGTGCGGTACCACATTACAACGGAATAAAACCCACAAAAAACCCAAGATCTGGCCAACAAGTATGCGAAAAATGCGAAAGTACGAGACAGATGACGGCAAATCCCAAACCTAATCGAGACATAACCGGCGTTATCCACTAAAATATTAATCGCAACCAGGTTTAATTGACTGTTTCGGTGTGGTACCACATTACTACGTGATCCAAGCCAGAAAAAGCCCTGGATCTGGCCATCAAGTATGCGAAAAATGCGAAAGTACGAGACAGATGAGGGCAAATCCCAGACCTAACCCAAACATAACCAGCGTTATCCTCCAAAATATTAATCGCAACAAGGTTTAATTGACTGCTTCGGTGTGGAAACACATTACTACGGGTTCCAATCCAGAAAAAACGCTGGATCTGGCCAACAACTATGCGAAAAACGCGAAAGTATGAGCCAGATGATTGCAAATACCAGAACTAACGCAGACATAACCAGCGTTATCCTCTAAAATACTAATCGGAACCAGCTTTCATTGACTGTTTCAGTGTGGTACCACATTACTACGTGCTCCAAACCAGAAAAAGTCCTGGATATGGCCAACAAGTATGGGAAAAATGCGAAAGTATGAGGAAGATGATTGCAAATACCAGACGTAACCCAGTCATAACTGGCGTTATCCTCTAAAATACTAATGGGAGCCAGCTTTTATTGACTGTTTCTGTGTGGTACCACATTACAACGGGATAAAACCCACAAAAAACCTAAGATCTGGCCAACAAGTATGCGAAAAATGCGAAAGTACGAGCCAGATGAGTGCAAATTTGCAGACCTAACCGAGACATAACCGGCGTTATCCTCTAAGATATTAATCGCAACCAGGTTTAATTGACTGTTTCGGTGTGGTACCACATTACTACGTGATCCAAACCAGAAATATCCCAGGATCTGGCCAACAAGTATGCGAAAACCGAGAAAGTACGAGCCAGATGAGGGCAAATCCCAGACCTGGCCGAGACATAACCGGCGTTATCCTCTAAAATATTAATCGCAACCAGGTTTAATTGACTGTTTCGGTGTGGTACCGCATTACTACGTGATCCAAACCAGAAGAAGCCCTGGATCCGGCCAACAAGTACGCGAAAAATGCGGAAGTATGTGCCAGATGATTGCAAATAGCAGAACTAACCCAAACATAACCAGCGATATCCTCTAAAATATTAATCGCAACCAGGTTGAATTGACTGTTTCAGTGTGGTCCCACATTACTACTTGGTCCAGGCCAGAAAAAGGCCAGGATCTGGCCAACAAGTATGCGAAAAATGCGAATGTACGAGACTGATGACGGCAAATCCCAGACCTAACCGAGACATAACCGGCGTTATCCTCTAAAATATTAATCGCAACCAGGTTTAATTGACTGTTTCAGTGTGGTCCCACATTACTACTTGGTCCAAGCCAGAAAAAGGCCAGGATCTGGCCAACAAGTATGCGAAAAAAGCGAAAGTATGTGCCAGATGATTGCAAATACCACATCTAACCCAAACATAACCAGCGTTATCCTCCAAAATATTAATCGCAACCAGGTTTAATTGACTGCTTCGGTGTGGAACCACATTACTACGGGTTCCAATCCAGAAAAAACGCTGGATCTGGCCAACAACTATGCGAAAAATGCGAATGTACGAGACAGATGACGGCAAATCCCAGACCTAACCGAGACATAACCGGCGTTATCCTCTAAAATATTAATCGCAACCAGGTTTAATTGACTGTTTCAGAGCGGTCCCACATTACTACTTGGTCCAAGCCAGAAAAAGGCCAGGATCTGGCCAACAAGTATGCGAAAAATGCGAAAGTACGAGACAGATGAGGGCAAATCCCAGACCTAACCCAAACATAACCAGCGTTATCCTCCAAAATATTAATCGCAACCAGGTTTAATTGACTGCTTCGCTGTGGAACCACATTACTACGGGTTCCAATCCAGAAAAAACGCTGGATCTGGCCAACAACTGTGCGAAAAACGCGAAAGTATAAGCCAGATGATTGCAAATACCAGAACTAACCCAGACATAACCAGCGTTATCCTCTAAAATACTAATCGGAACCAGCTTTCATTGACTGTTTCAGTGTGGTACCACATTACTACGTGCTCCAAACCAGAAAAAGTCCTGGATATGGCCAACAAGTATGGGAAAAATGCGAAAGTATGAGGAAGATGATTGCAAATACCAGACGTAACCCAGTCATAACTGGCGTTATCCTCTAAAATATTAATCGCAACCAGGTTTAATTGACTGTTTCGGTGTCGTACCACATTACTACGTGGTACAACCCAGAAAAAGGCAATGATCTGACCATTCAAGTATGCGAAAAATGCGAAAGTACGAGCCAGATGAGGGCAAATCCCAGACCTGGCCGAGACATAACCGGCGTTATCCTCTAAAATATTAATCGCAAACAGGTATAATTGACTGTTTCGGTGTGGTACCACATTACTACGTGATACAAACCAGAAATATCCCAGGATCTGGCCAACAAGTATGCGAAAACCGAGAAAGTACGAGCCAGATGAGGGCAAATCCCAGACCTGGCCGAGACATAACCGGCGTTATCCCCTAAAATATTAATCGCAACCAGGTTTAATTGACTGTTTCGGTGTGGTACCGCATTACTACGTGATCCAAACCAGAAGAAGCCCTGGATCCGGCCAACAAGTACGCGAAAAATGCGGAAGTATGTGCCAGATGATTGCAAATAGCAGAACTAACCCAAACATAACCAGCGTTATCCTCTAAAATATTAATTGCAACCAGGTTTAATTGACTGTTTCTGTGTGGTCCCACATTACTACTTGGTCCAAGCCAGAAAAAGGCCAGGATCTGGCCAACAAGTATGCGAAAAAAGCGAAGGTATGTGCCAGATGATTGCAAATACCACATATAACCCAAACATAACCAGCGTTATCCTCCAAAATATTAATCGCAACCAGGTTTAATTGACTGCTTCGGTGTGGAATCACATTACTACGGGTTCCAATCCAGAAAAAACGCTGGATCTGGCCAACAACTATGCGAAAAACGCGAAAGTACGAGACAGATGACGGCAAATCCCAAACCTAATCGAGACATAACCGGCGTTATCCACTAAAATATTAATCGCAACCAGGTTTAATTGACTGTTTCGGTGTGGTACCACATTACTACGTGATCCAAGCCAGAAAAAGCCCTGGATCTGGCCATCAAGTATGCGAAAAATGCGAAAGTACGAGACAGATGAGGGCAAATCCCAGACCTAACCCAAACATAACCAGCGTTATCCTCCAAAATATTAATCGCAACAAGGTTTAATTGACTGCTTCGGTGTGGAAACACATTACTACGGGTTCCAATCCAGAAAAAACGCTGGATCTGGCCAACAACTATGCGAAAAACGCGAAAGTATAAGCCAGATGATTGCAAATACCAGAACTAACGCAGACATAACCAGCGTTATCCTCTAAAATACTAATCGGAACCAGCTTTCATTGACTGTTTCAGTTTGGTACCACATTACTACGTGCTCCAAACCAGAAAAAGTCCTGGATATGGCCAACAAGTATGGGAAAAATGCGAAAGTATGAGGAAGATGATTGCAAATACCAGACGTAACCCAGTCATAACTGGCGTTATCCTCTAAAATACTAATGGGAGCCAGCTTTTATTGACTGTTTCTGTGTGGTACCACATTACAACGGGATAAAACCCACAAAAAACCTAAGATCTGGCCAACAAGTATGCGAAAAATGCGAAAGTACGAGCCAGATGAGTGCAAATTTGCAGACCTAACCGAGACATAACCGGCGTTATCCTCTAAGATATTAATCGCAACCAGGTTTAATTGACTGTTTCGGTGTGGTACCACATTACTACGTGATCCAAACCAGAAATATCCCAGGATCTGGCCAACAAGTATGCGAAAACCGAGAAAGTACGAGCCAGATGAGGGCAAATCCCAGACCTGGCCGAGACATAACCGGCGTTATCCTCTAAAATATTAATCGCAACCAGGTTTAATTGACTGTTTCGGTGTGGTACCGCATTACTACGTGATCCAAACCAGAAGAAGCCCTGGATCCGGCCAACAAGTACGCGAAAAATGCGGAAGTATGTGCCAGATGATTGCAAATAGCAGAACTAACCCAAACATAACCAGCGATATCCTCTAAAATATTAATCGCAACCAGGTTGAATTGACTGTTTCAGTGTGGTCCCACATTACTACTTGGTCCAGGCCAGAAAAAGGCCAGGATCTGGCCAACAAGTATGCGAAAAATGCGAATGTACGAGACTGATGACGGCAAATCCCAGACCTAACCGAGACATAACCGGCGTTATCCTCTAAAATATTAATCGCAACCAGGTTTAATTGACTGTTTCAGTGTGGTCCCACATTACTACTTGGTCCAAGCCAGAAAAAGGCCAGGATCTGGCCAACAAGTATGCGAAAAAAGCGAAAGTATGTGCCAGATGATTGCAAATACCACATCTAACCCAAACATAACCAGCGTTATCCTCCAAAATATTAATCGCAACCAGGTTTAATTGACTGCTTCGGTGTGGAACCACATTACTACGGGTTCCAATCCAGAAAAAACGCTGGATCTGGCCAACAACTATGCGAAAAATGCGAATGTACGAGACAGATGACGGCAAATCCCAGACCTAACCGAGACATAACCGGCGTTATCCTCTAAAATATTAATCGCAACCAGGTTTAATTGACTGTTTCAGAGCGGTCCCACATTACTACTTGGTCCAAGCCAGAAAAAGGCCAGGATCTGGCCAACAAGTATGCGAAAAATGCGAAAGTACGAGACAGATGAGGGCAAATCCCAGACCTAACCCAAACATAACCAGCGTTATCCTCCAAAATATTAATCGCAACCAGGTTTAATTGACTGCTTCGCTGTGGAACCACATTACTACGGGTTCCAATCCAGAAAAAACGCTGGATCTGGCCAACAACTGTGCGAAAAACGCGAAAGTATAAGCCAGATGATTGCAAATACCAGAACTAACCCAGACATAACCAGCGTTATCCCCTAAAATACTATTCGGAACCAGCTTTTATTGACTGTTTCTGTGTGGTACCACATTACTACGTGATCCAAACCAGAAAAAGCCCAGGATCTGGCCGACAAGTATGCGAAAAATGCGAATGTACGAGACAGATGACGGCAAATCCCAAACCTAATCGAGACATAACCGGCGTTATCCACTAAAATATTAATCGCAAACAGGTTTAATTGACTGTTTCGGTGTGGTACCACATTACTACGTGATCCAAACCAGAAAAAGCCCTGGATCTGGCCATCAAGTATGCGAAAAATGCGAAAGTACGAGACAGATGAGGGCAAATCCCAGACCTAACCCAAACATAACCAGCGTTATCCTCCAAAATATTAATCGCAACAAGGTTTAATTGACTGCTTCGGTGTGGAACCACATTACTACGGGTTCCAATCCAGAAAAAACGCTGGATCTGGCCAACAACTATGCGAAAAACGCGAAAGTATAAGCCAGATGATTGCAAATACCAGAACTAACCCAGACATAACCAGCGTTATCCTCTAAAATACTAATCGGAACCAGCTTTCATTGACTGTTTCAGTGTGGTACCACATTACTACGTGCTCCAAACCAGAAAAAGTCCTGGATATGGCCAACAAGTATGGGAAAAATGCGAAAGTATGAGGAAGATGATTGCAAATACCAGACGTAACCCAGTCATAACTGGCGTTATCCTCTAAAATATTAATCGCAACCAGGTTTAATTGACAGTTTCGGTGTCGTACCACATTACTACGTGGTACAACCCATAAGAAGGCAAGGATCTGACCATTCAAGTATGCGAAAAATGCGAAAGTACGAGCCAGATGAGGGCAAATCCCAGACCTGGCCGAGACATAACCGGCGTTATCCTCTAAAATATTAATCGCAAACAGGTATAATTGACTGTTTCGGTGTGGTACCACATTACTACGTGATCCAAATCAGAAATATCCCAGGATCTGGCCAACAAGTATGCGAAAACCGAGAAAGTACGAGCCAGATGAGGGCAAATCCCAGACCTGGCCGAGACATAACCGGCGTTATCCTCTAAAATATTAATCGCAACCAGGTTTAATTGACTGTTTCGGTGTGGTACCGCATTACTACGTGATCCAAACCAGAAGAAGCCCTGGATCCGGCCAACAAGTACGCGAAAAATGCGGAAGTATGTGCCAGATGATTGCAAATAGCAGAACTAACCCAAACATAACCAGCGTTGTCCTCTAAAATATTAATCGCAACCAGGTTGAATTGACTGTTTCAGTGTGGTCCCACATTACTACTTGGTCCAGGCCAGAAAAAGGCCAGGATCTGGCCAACAAGTATGCGAAAAATGCGAATGTACGAGACTGATGACGGCAAATCCCAGACCTAACCGAGACATAACCGGCGTTATCCTCTAAAATATTAATCGCAACCAGGTTTAATTGACTGTTTCAGAGCGGTCCCACATTACTACTTGGTCCAAGCCAGAAAAAGGCCAGGATCTGGCCTACAAGTATGCGAAAAATGCGAAAGTACGAGACAGATGAGGGCAAATCCCAGACCTAACCCAAACATAACCAGCGTTATCCTCCAAAATATTAATCGCAACCAGGTTTAATTGACTGCTTCGGTGTGGAACCACATTACTACGGGTTCCAATCCAGAAAAAACGCTGGATCTGGCCAACAACTATGCGAAAAACGCGAAAGTATAAGCCAGATGATTGCAAATACCAGAACTAACTCAGACATAACCAGCGTTATCCCCTAAAATACTATTCGGAACCAGCTTTTATTGACTGTTTCTGTGTGGTACCACATTACTACGTGATCCAAACCAGAAAAAGCCCAGGATCTGGCCGACAAGTATGCGAAAAATGCGAATGTACGAGACAGATGACGGCAAATCCCAAACCTAATCGAGACATAACCGGCGTTATCCACTAAAATATTAATCGCAACCAGGTTTAATTGACTGTTTCGGTGTGGTACCACATTACTACGTGATACATACCAGAAAAAGCCCAGGATCTGGCCATCAAGTATGCGAAAAATGCGAATGTTCGAGACAGATGACGGCAAATCCCAGACATAATCGAGACATAACCGGCGTTATCCACTAAAATATTAATCGCAACCAGGTTTAATTGACTGTTTCGGTGTGGTACCACATTACTACTTGGTCCAAGCCAGAAAAAGGCCAGGATCTAGCCAACAAGTATGCGAAAAATGCGAAAGTACGAGCCAGATGAGGGCAAATCCCAGACCTGGCCGAGACATAACCGGCGTTATCCTCTAAAATATTAATCGCAACCAGGTTTAATTGACTGCTTCGGTATGGTACCGCATTACTACGTGATCCAAACCAGAAAAAGCCCTGGATCCGGACAACGAGTATGCGAAAAATGCGGAAGTATGTGCCAGATGATTGCAAATAGCAGAACTAACCCAAACATAACCAGCGTTATCCTCTAAAATATTAATCGCAACCAGGTTTAATTGACTGTTTCAGTGTGGTCCCACATTACTACATGGTCCAGGCTAGAAAAAGGCCAGGATATGGCCAACAAGTATGGGAAAAATGCGAAAGTATGAGGAAGATGATTGCAAATACCAGACGTAACCCAGTCATAACTGGCGTTATCCTCTAAAATATTAATCGCAACCAGGTTTAATTGACTGTTTCGGTGTCGTACCACATTACTAAGTGGTCCAACCCAGAAAAAGGCAAGGATCTGACCATTCAAGTATGCGAAAAATGCGAAAGTACGAGCCAGATGAGGGCAAATCCCAGACCTGGCCCAGACATAACCGGCGTTATCCTCTAAAATATTAATCGCAACCAGGTTTAATTGACTGTTTCGGTGTGGTACCGCATTACTACGTGATCCAAACCAGAAAAAGCCCTGGATCTGGCCATCAAGTATGCGAAAAATGCGAATGTACGAGACAGATGACTGCAAATCCCAGACCTAACCGAGACATAACCGGCGTTATCCTCTAAAATATTAATCGCAACCAGGTTTAATTGACTGTTTCGGAGCGGTCCCACATTACTACTTGGTCCAAGCCAGAAAAAGGCCAGGATCTGGCCAACAAGTATGCGAAAAATGCGAAAGTACGAGCCAGATGAGGGCAAATCCCAGACCTAACCGAGACATAACCGGCGTTATCCTCTAAAATATTAATCGCAACCAGGTTTAATTGACTGTTTCAGAGTGGTCCCACATTAATATTTGGTCCAAGCCAGAAAAAGGCCAGGATCTGACCAACAAGTATGCGAAAAAAGCGAAAGTATGTGCCAGATGATTGCAAATACCAGAACTAACCCAAACATAACCAGCGTTATCCACCAAAATATTAATCCGAACAAATTTTAATTGACTGTTTCGGTGCGCAACCACATTACGACGGGATACAACCCACAAAAACCCCAAGATCTGGCCAACAAGTATGCGAAAAATGCGAAAGTACGACCCAGATGAGGGCAAATCCCAGGCCTGGCCGAGACATAACCGGCGTTATCCTCTGAAAAATTAATCGCAACCAGGTTTAATTGACTGTTTCGGTGTGGTACCGCATTACTACGTGATCCAAACCAGAAAAAGCCCTGGATCTGGCCATCAAGTATGCGAAAAATGCGAAAGTATGAGGAAGATGATTGCAAATACCACATCTAACCAAAACATAACCAGCGTTATCCTCCAAAATATTAATCGCAACCAGGTTTAATTGACTGCTTCGGTGTGGAACCACTTTACTACGGGTTCCAATCCAGAAAAAACGCTGGATCTGGCCAACAACTATGCGAAAAACGCGAAAGTATAAGCCAGATGATTGCAAATACCAGAACTAACCCAGACATAACCAGCGTCATCCTCTAAAATACTAATCGGAACCAGCTTTCATTGACTGTTTCAGTGTGGTACCACATTACTACGTGCTCCAAACCAGAAATATCCCAGGATCTGGCCAACAAGTATGCGAAAACCGAGAAAGTACGAGCCAGATGAGGGCAAATCCCAGACCTGGCCGAGACATAACCGGCGTTATCCTCTAAAATATTAATCGCAACCAGGTTTAATTGACTGTTTCGGTGTGGTACCGCATTACTACGTGATCCAAACCAGAAGAAGCCCTGGATCCGGCCAACAAGTACGCGAAAAATGCGGAAGTATGTGCCAGATGATTGCAAATAGCAGAACTAACCCAAACATAACCAGCGTCATCCTCTAAAATACTAATCGGAACCAGCTTTCATTGACTGTTTCGGTGTGGTACCACATTACTACGTGATCCAAACCAGAAATATCCCAGGATCTGGCCAACAAGTATGCGAAAACCGAGAAAGTACGAGCCAGATGAGGGCAAATCCCAGACCTGGCCGAGACATAACCGGCGTTATCCTCTAAAATATTAATCGCAACCAGGTTTAATTGACTGTTTCGGTGTGGTACCGCATTACTACGTGATCCAAACCAGAAGAAGCCCTGGATCCGGCCAACAAGTACGCGAAAAATGCGGAAGTATGTGCCAGATGATTGCAAATAGCAGAACTAACCCAAACATAACCAGCGTTGTCCTCAAAAATATTAATCGCAACCAGGTTGAATTGACTGTTTCAGTGTGGTCCCACATTACTACTTGGTCCAGGCCAGAAAAAGGCCAGGATCTGGCCAACAAGTATGCGAAAAATGCGAATGTACGAGACTGATGACGGCAAATCCCAGACCTAACCGAGACATAACCGGCGTTATCCTCTAAAATATTAATCGCAACCAGGTTTAATTGACTGTTTCAGTGTGGTCCCACATTACTACTTGGTCCAAGCCAGAAAAAGGCCAGGATCTGGCCAACAAGTATGCGAAAAAAGCGAAAGTATGTGCCAGATGATTGCAAATACCACATCTAACCCAAACATAACCAGCGTTATCCTCCAAAATATTAATCGCAACCAGGTTTAATTGACTGCTTCGGTGTGGAACCACATTACTACGGGTTCCAATCCAGAAAAAACGCTGGATCTGGCCAACAACTATGCGAAAAATGCGAATGTACGAGACAGATGACGGCAAATCCCAGACCTAACCGAGACATAACCGGCGTTATCCTCTAAAATATTAATCGCAACCAGGTTTAATTGACTGTTTCAGAGCGGTCCCACATTACTACTTGGTCCAAGCCAGAAAATGGCCAGGATCTGGCCTACAAGTATGCGAAAAATGCGAAAGTACGAGACAGATGAGGGCAAATCCCAGACCTAACCCAAACATAACCAGCGTTATCCTCCAAAATATTAATCGCAACCAGGTTTAATTGACTGCTTCGGTGTGGAACCACATTACTACGGGTTCCAATCCAGAAAAAACGCTGGATCTGGCCAACAACTATGCGAAAAACGCGAAAGTATAAGCCAGATGATTGCAAATACCAGAACTAACTCAGACATAACCAGCGTTATCCCCTAAAATACTATTCGGAACCAGCTTTTATTGACTGTTTCTGTGTGGTACCACATTACTACGTGATCCAAACCAGAAAAAGCCCAGGATCTGGCCGACAAGTATGCGAAAAATGCGAATGTACGAGACAGATGACGGCAAATCCCAAACCTAATCGAGACATAACCGGCGTTATCCACTAAAATATTAATCGCAACCAGGTTTAATTGACTGTTTCGGTGTGGTACCACATTACTACGTGATACATACCAGAAAAAGCCCAGGATCTGGCCATCAAGTATGCGAAAAATGCGAATGTTCGAGACAGATGACGGCAAATCCCAGACATAATCGAGACATAACCGGCGTTATCCACTAAAATATTAATCGCAACCAGGTTTAATTGACTGTCTCGGTGTGGTACCACATTACTACTTGGTCCAAGACAGAAAAAGGCCAGGATCTAGCCAACAAGTATGCGAAAAATGCGAAAGTACGAGCCAGATGAGGGCAAATCCCAGACCTGGCCGAGACATAACCGGCGTTATCCTCTAAAATATTAATCGCAACCAGGTTTAATTGACTGCTTCGGTATGGTACCGCATTACTACGTGATCCAAAGCAGAAAAAGCCCTGGATCCGGACAACGAGTATGCGAAAAATGCGGAAGTATGTGCCAGATGATTGCAAATAGCAGAACTAACCCAAACATAACCAGCGTTATCCTCTAAAATATTAATCGCAACCAGGTTTAATTGACTGTTTCAGTGTGGTCCCACATTACTACATGGTCCAGGCCAGAAAAAGGCCAGGATATGGCCAACAAGTATGGGAAAAATGCGAAAGTATGAGGAAGATGATTGCAAATACCAGACGTAACCCAGTCATAACTGGCGTTATCCTCTAAAATATTAATCGCAACCAGGTTTAATTGACTGTTTCGGTGTCGTACCACATTACTAAGTGGTCCAACCCAGAAAAAGGCAAGGATCTGACCATTCAAGTATGCGAAAAATGCGAAAGTACGAGCCAGATGAGGGCAAATCCCAGACCTGGCCCAGACATAACCGGCGTTATCCTCTAAAATATTAATCGCAACCAGGTTTAATTGACTGTTTCGGTGTGGTACCGCATTACTACGTGATCCAAACCAGAAAAAGCCCTGGATCTGGCCATCAAGTATGCGAAAAATGCGAATGTACGAGACAGATGACTGCAAATCCCAGACCTAACCGAGACATAACCGGCGTTATCCTCTAAAATATTAATCGCAACCAGGTTTAATTGACTGTTTCAGAGCGGTCCCACATTACTACTTGGTCCAAGCCAGAAAAAGGCCAGGATCTGGCCAACAAGTATGCGAAAAATGCGAAAGTACGAGCCAGATGAGGGCAAATCCCAGACCTAACCGAGACATAACCGGCGTTATCCTCTAAAATATTAATCGCAACCAGGTTTAATTGACTGTTTCAGAGTGGTCCCACATTAATATTTGGTCCAAGCCAGAAAAAGGCCAGGATCTGACCAACAAGTATGCGAAAAAAGCGAAAGTATGTGCCAGATGATTGCAAATACCAGAACTAACCCAAACATAACCAGCGTTATCCACCAAAATATTAATCCGAACAAATTTTAATTGACTGTTTCGGTGCGCAACCACATTACGACGGGATACAACCCACAAAAACCCCAAGATCTGGCCAACAAGTATGCGAAAAATGCGAAAGTACGACCCAGATGAGGGCAAATCCCAGGCCTGGCCGAGACATAACCGGCGTTATCCTCTGAAATATTAATCGCAACCAGGTTTAATTGACTGTTTCAGAGCGGTACCACATTACTACGTGCTCCAAACCAGAAAAAGTCCTGTATATGGACAACAAGTACGGGAAAAATGCGAAAGTATGAGGAAGATGATTGCAAATACCAGACGTAACCCAGTCATAACTGGCGTTAACCTCTAAAATATTAATCGCAACCAGGTTTAATTGACTGTTTCGGTGTCGTACCACATTACTACGTGGTCCAACCCAGAAAAAGGCAAGGATCTGACCATTCAAGTATGCGAAAAATGCGAAAGTACGAGCCAGATGAGGGCAAATCCCAGACCTGGCCGAGACATAACCGGCGTTATCCTCTAAAATATTAATCGCAACCAGGTTTAATTGACTGTTTCAGAGCGGTCCCACATTACTACTTGGTCCAAGCCAGAAAAAGGCCAGGATCTGGCCAACAAGTATGCGAAAAATGCGGAAGTACGAGCCAGATGAGGGCAAATCCCAGACCTAACCGAGACATAACCGGTGTTATCCTCTAAAATATTAATCGCAACCAGGTTTAGTTGACTGTTTCAGAGTGGTCCCACATTAATACTTGGTCCAAGCCAGAAAAAGGCCAGGATCTGGCCAACAAGTATGCGAAAAATGCGAAAGTACGAGCCAGATGAGGGCAAATCCCAGACCTAACCGAGACATAACCGGCGTTATCCACTAAAATATTAATCGCAACCAGGTGTAATTGACTGTTTCGGTGTGGCACCACATTACTACGTGATCCAACCCAGAAAAAGCCCAGGATCTGGCCAACAAGTATGCGAAAAAAGCGAAACTATGTGCCAGGTGATTGCAAATACCAGAACTAACCCAAACATAACCAGCGTTATCCACCAAAATATTAATCGGAACAAATTTTAATTGACTGTTTCGGTGCGGAAACACATTACGACGGGATACAACCCACAAAAACCCCAAGATCTGGCCAACAACTATGCGAAAAACGCGGAAGTATAAGCCAGATGATTGCAAATACCAGAACTAACCCAGACATAACCAGCGTTATCCCCTAAAATACTATTCGGAACCAGCTTTTATTGACTGTTTCTGTGTGGTACCACATTACTACGTGATCCAAACCAGAAAAAGCCCAGGATCTGGCCAACAAGTATGCGAAAAATGCGAATGTACGAGACAGATGACGGCAAATCCCAAACCTAATCGAGACATAACCGGCGTCATCCACTAAAATATTAATCGCAACCAGGTTTAATTGACTGTTTCTGTGTGGTACCACATTACTACGTGATCCAAGCCAGAAAAAGGCCAGGATCTGGCCAACAAGTATGCGAAAAATGCGAAAGTACGAGCCAGATGAGGGCAAATCCCAGACCTAACCGAGACATAACCGGCGTTATCCTCTAAAATATTAATCGCAACCAGGTTTAGTTGACTGTTTCAGAGTGGTCCCACATTAATACTTGGTCCAAGCCAGAAAAAGGCCAGGATCTGGCCAACAAGTATGCGAAAAATGCGAAAGTACGAGCCAGATGAGGGCAAATCCCAGACCTAACCGAGACATAACCGGCGTTATCCACTAAAATATTAATCGCAACCAGGTGTAATTGACTGTTTCGGTGTGGCACCACATTACTACGTGATCCAACCCAGAAAAAGCCCAGGATCTGGCCAACAAGTATGCGAAAAAAGCGAAACTATGTGCCAGGTGATTGCAAATACCAGAACTAACCCAAACATAACCACCGTTATCCACCAAAATATTAATCGGAACAAATTTTAATTGACTGTTTCGGTGCGGAAACACATTACGACGGGATACAACCCACAAAAACCCCAAGATCTGGCCAACAACTATGCGAAAAACGCGGAAGTATAAGCCAGATGATTGCAAATACCAGAACTAACCCAGACATAACCAGCGTTATCCCCTAAAATACTATTCGGAACCAGCTTTTATTGACTGTTTCTGTGTGGTACCACATTACTACGTGATCCAAACCAGAAAAAGCCCAGGATCTGGCCAACAAGTATGCGAAAAATGCGAATGTACGAGACAGATGACGGCAAATCCCAAACCTAATCGAGACATAACCGGCGTCATCCACTAAAATATTAATCGCAACCAGGTTTAATTGACTGTTTCTGTGTGGTACCACATTACTACGTGATCCAAACCAGAAAAAGCCCAGGATCTGGCCAACAAGTATGCGAAAAATGCGAATGTACGAGACAGATGACGGCAAATCCCAAACCTAACCGAGACATAACGGGCGTTATCCTCTAAAATATTAATCGCAACAAGGTTTAATTGACTGTTTCAGAGTGGTCCCTCATTACTACATTGTCCAAGCCAGAAAAAGGCCAGGATCTGGGCAACATGTATGCGAAAAATGCGAAAGTACGAGCCAGATGAGGGCAAATCCCAGACCTGGCCGAGACATAACCGGCGTTATCCTCTAAAATATTAATCGCAACCAGGTTTAATTGACTGTTTCAGAGTGGTCCCTCATTACTACATTGTCCAAGCCAGAAAAAGGCCAGGATCTGGGCAACATGTATGCGAAAAATGCGAAAGTACGAGCCAGATGAGGGCAAATCCCAGACCTGGCCGAGACATAACCGGCGTTATCCTCTAAAATATTAATCGCAACCAGGTTTAATTGACTGCTTCGGTATGGTACCGCATTACTACGTGATCCAAACCAGAAAAAGCCCTGGATCTGGCCATCAAGTATGCGAAAAATGCGAATGTACGAGACAGATGACGGCAAATCCCAGACCTAACCGAGACATAACCGGCGTTATCCTCTAAAATATTAATCGCAACCAAGTTTAATTGACTGTTTCAGAGCGGTCCCACATTACTACTTTTTTTTTTTTTTTTTTTTTTTTTTTTTTTTTGTCGTGGGGAAAATCTTCGAAAGACTCCCTCCCACCTCCTTGGGGAGAGGTGGGAGGGGTGTGTGGGATTCCCCGCGCCCGTACAACGACAGGCGCGGGACCTACCCACTAAAAACCCCACGGTGACCCTTCGGCACGCTTTGGGAGTATACCGGGAATCGCTCGAAGCATTCTTCCGGTATCCTCCCCGTGCCCGCGCTTTCGCGCCCATCCCCCGGGGGGACAATCGGTCCCCCCAGTAGACACACTGCCTCATAGCGGCGGGACGGGGCCACTCCATCCCGCCGCTATCCGTCCCGGGGCCGCGTTTAGTGGCGGCTGCGAGCCCCAACTCGCAACCGCCCGCGACCCCGTTTCCACCCCTCGGCGGCCGGGCGTTCATGGCCGCACCAGACCGCCGAGGGTGCCTCCCCTTGCGTCGGACCGGTAGGGGGAGGCACTTCTACCCCCAACCGGTCCGACCCGGCGCCGCCTGGCGGGAGGAGGGTCCCCTCAGGACCCCCCTCCCAGCCTAGGTCATCCGCCACGCCGAGGCGGCCGCCCGCGACGCCTCGCGACCGGGCGACGACCTCAGGCCACCGCACGAGCGCGAGCTTCAGCGCGCCGCTGAAGCTCGCGCTCCCTCCCCGCGGCCTCCTTCTGCAACATTACGTTCTCGCAGAAGGAGGCCACGGCCCTCCACTTCTGCTCGCCGCCGAGCATGGCGCGCACCACGCCCGGCAGCGAGACATCCCGCCCGTCGACGCCGACCAGGACACGGCGCTCCCCCTCCCACGCGGGGCATACCTCCAGGGTATGATCCGCTGTGTCCTGCTCAGCGTCGCAGTGGCAGCAACGCGCCGTCGGCTCCTTCCCTATCCGGCACAGGTATCTTCCGAAGCTGCCATGCCCGGAAAATACCTGTGCCATCCGGTAGGTGAGGCTGCCATGGCCTCTGTCCAGCCACTCCTTCAGGAGTGGCCGAACCGCCCCGACAGTCCGGTGCCCCGCGGTTGGCAGAGCCAGCCGCTCCTGCCACGCGAGCAACACGGACTGCCGGGCCTGGCGCTTCAAATCGCCCCAAGCAGGTTCCTGCCCGCCCGGGACCGCCCCCACCCCCGCGCGACGGTCGACGCGGTGCCGGTACATCACCGCGTGCGACCGCGCGAGCAGGTCCATGGGCGGCATCCCCGCTAGAACCGTCGCCGCCTCATGTGACATGGTCCGATACCCGCGGACGACCCTGAGCGCCATGCGCCTCTGCACCCGACGCAGCATAGTCATGCTGCGCCGGGAGGCAGCCAGGTCATCCGCCCAGACGGGGGCCCCGTATGTGGCCACCGACTGGACCATTGCCACATAGAGGCGACGAACTCGGCCCGCCGGGCCCCCCAGGTTGGGCAGGATCCGGCCCAGAGCCGCAACCATCCTTTCCAACCGGGGGACCAGGCAGCGGAAATGCTCCTCGAAACGCCAGTGGCTATCGAGGATCAGCCCTAGATACCTGATCTGGGGCTTCACCTCGATGTCAGCCCCACCCACCCGGATCAGAGGGGGTGGCGGATCCTGCCAGAGGTGAATGAAACGCAATCACCTCGGTCTTATGGACCGCCACCGTCATCCCCATCCCCCTGATCCGGTCGACGACGCGTTGCGACCCCTCCTCCGCGCGACGCATGGCCCTCCCCCAGTGCGCCCCGACGGCCAGCACCAGTGTGTCATCCGCATAACACACCGTGCTGACGCCGTCGGGGAGGCCGGCTCGCAACACCGAGTCGTACGCGATGTTCCACAGGAGTGGCCCGAGGACCGACCCCTGCGGAACACCGCAGTACACCTCCCTCCGCATATCACCATCCCGGCCCGGATACTCGATCCACCTGCCGCGGAGATAATCCCCGACGACCGCCCTGAGACAAGGGGGACTCGATGATATTCGAGTCCCCTCCGTATCTCTTCCCAGGGGAGGGTGTTAAAGGCATTGGCAATATCCAAGGATATTGCGAATGCCACCCCTCCCCGGGAGACGGCCGCCCCCGAGAGGGCCCTCACACGACCTATCGCGTCGATAGTCGATCGGCCCCCCCGGAAACCGAACTGGCAGTCGGACAGACCGGGATCACCCCGCGACAGGTGCTCGACGAGGCGGGCAGCAATCACCCGCTCGAAGAGCTTGCCCACCTCGTCGAGGAGACAAATGGGCCGGTATGCGGAGGGAGACTCCGCGGGCCGACCCTCCTTCCGGAGGAGGACCATCCTCGCCACCTTCCAACTGGGGGGGAATCGCCCGTCCCTCAGGCAGCGGTCGAACAACCGCCTGAGGTCGGCCCCAAGGACGCCCGGGGTCAAGACCCAAACCCGGCCGGGCACACCATCCGGACCCGGGGCCGTGTTACGAACTCCGAGCCGTCTGATGGCCGCTGCCAGCTCCTCCTGCGTGACCCCCAGCTCGGCCGTCCACTCCACTGGGACAGCCGCCGCCGCCGGAGGACGCGGTCCCCTCTCCCCAATTGGGAAGAGTGTATTGACCACGTCCTCCAGCAGCCGGGGGTCAAGACCCTCGGTGACGGGGGGCGCCCACGGGCGGAGCTTATTCAGCACCACCTTATATGGGCGCCCCCATGGATCGTCATCAAGGGTCTGGAGGAGCTCCTTCCATGCCTGGGTCTTGGCCCGTTTGATGGCGACCTGCAGAGCAACCCGCGCCACGCGGTATGCTTCATACAGGTCATCAGCTGCCCTCGCTCGTGCCACGCCGTCGCCTGTACGTTGACGACGGCGCGCGCGGGTGTACTGGCGTCGGGCGCGGACAGTCGCGACTCGCAACTCCGCGATCGCGTCCGACCACCAGTACACCGCCCGGCGAGGAGAAGCCCGCCCGACCCGAGGCATCGCCGCGTCGCAAATACCCGCGACCAATTCTCCGAGCCGGGCGACCTCCTCCTCTATGCTCGGCAACTCGGCCGCTCCCTGCGGCCAAGTTGCAGCGAGGGCAGCTGCCATCAGGGCGTCCTTGTCCAGGCGCCGAAGCGCCCAGCGGCGTGGTGGGGTGCCACGCAGGCGGCCGTGTCGGGATGCACTCGCGGCGGCAGAGACCTCCATCCGGATGTACCGGTGATCGGAGAGTGTCTCTGCCCCCGCGACCACGTGCCAACCCGACACCATGCGCACGGCGTTGGGGGTCGCGAATCCAACATCCACGATGGACCCCCCATATCGCCGCACGCATGTGTGCTCCGACCCCCGGTTCAATACCCGGAGGTCGAGCCCCGCCGCCCAATCGCCCAGGATCCCGCCGCGAACGGAGGTCCTGGGGGATCCCCAAGCCACCGACTTGGCATTAAAATTCCCCAGGGCCAGCACCGGCCGGGCCGCGTAGCGCTGCACGCATGCCGCGACCTCGGCCAAGTACAGCTCGAACGCAGCGTGACCGCTACGGGGCGAAATGTAGCACCCCACCACAGCGACTCCCCCCCAGTCCACGGCGACGAATCCCCGACCGCGCTCCAACAAGGAGAACGGTGGGGACCCGTCGCCCCCTCCCCATACCGTCGCCACCAAGCCGTCCGCGTCGCCCACCCAATGAGGGTGATCAGGGACGCGGTACGGCTCGGCGGCGACCGCCAGGCCAACCCCGCACTCCGCGAGGACTTGGGACATCAAGTCCTGTGCCGCACGGCAGTGGTTGATGTTGGCCTGGAGGAGGAGGCGGGGCGGCATTAATTAATGGCCGCGCCAGCCTCCTCCCGGCCGTCCGTCCCCGTAGCACCGTCCACCTCCATGGAGGACGATGCCACCGCCCTCGGCACCGGAGCCGGTGCAGCCCGCCTCTTCCTCTCCTTCCGGGAGGGGGGGGAGCACTTCTTGCTCCCCACCCTGTGATCGGCTGGCCTCCCCATGTCCGCACACAGCGGGCAGTGGGGGGCCGCCGAGCACTGGCTCGCACGGTGCTCTTTGGCACCGCAGCGGTAACACTGACCGCTGCGGTCCACCGGCGAGGTGCACCACTGCCTACGTGCCCCAATTCGAGGCAGCGGTGACACTGGAGCGGGCGCGGCGCGAGGATTTCCACTCGCGCCGAAACCCACCCCACCAACACCCTCCCGGATTCCGCCACCTTACGGGCGGCGGAGAGGGGGCACCGGGCCCACACCGACCCGAGGCCGGAGGGCGACCTGCGGATCTCTCCGATCCGCAGGTCCTCCACAGGACAGTCCCCCGCCCTCGCAAGGGCACGGGACACATCCTGTGCGCTGACCGAGTCGTCCAGCCCACAAACGCGCATCTCCGTGCGCTTCGTGGGCCGAGCGACCCGGACACCTCGCTCGCCCAGCTGCTCCCGGAGCCTCTGGGCGAGACGATCCGCCTTCGCGCCGCCTTCTGCACCGGGGATCTCCAGCAAGAGACCCCCGGTCACGGCCCTCTTCGCCCTCACGGAGGCGATGCCCAGCTCTTCCAGGGAGATATTCTCCCTGGCGAGCCGCATCGCCTCCGCGAGGGTCAGGTCGCCCCCCTGCGCAACGGTCAGCGTCACCGCTGCCGTTTTTGGGGGACGACCTGGTCGTGCCTTCCTGACCTTCGCGGCCTTTACCTTGGCCGCCGGCCGCGGAGGCGGAGGCTGCGGTTGCGAGGCCTTCCTCGCCGCCCGCTTCGCCTTCCGCCCCTCCACCTCACTCCACGCCACCCCCACTTGGGAGGGTGCTGTGGAGGACGCGACCACCGCGACCACGGGTACACCACCCCCCTTGGGGGTCGCGACCCGGGGCCCTGGTGCCGCAACGCTGGGCGGAGCCTTCACTCCGCCCTTCTTTGCCTTCCCCGACTGTACCGGAACAGGTCGGGGAGGCACCGCCTTCCTGCTGACCGCTCTTCCGGCGAGGAGCTCCTCCCGGAAGGCGGCCAGCTTGCCATCAATCATGTCCCCAATCCTCCTCAGAAGCTCGTCTTCTGAGGAGGACGGGGACTTCTTCACGGGCGGAGTGCGGGTGGAGGGGCCCGCGGTGCCCCGCACCACTGCCGCCGCACTCCGCTTATTTACCTCCGCCGAGGGACGCGGCGGTGGAGGAGGAGGGAGGATGGGAGGGAGGGCCGCGCTGTTCCACAGCGCCTCTGCCCTCCTCCTCCCCTGTCGCCCCTCCTCCAACAGGAGCTGCAGACGGGCGTTCCGCCCTCTGAGCTCCCGCGCCGCCTCCCTCATTTCCTCCGCCGCGGCCTTCAGGGCCTCCGCGCCCCCGCTTTTCTGCCCCTTAAAGGCGCAGGCAGCGGCGACTTTCTCCACCCGCCTCAGGGACGAGGAGATCCTCTCCGATATCTCCTCGGTCACCTCGTCCCTGAGGCAACTCAGCCTCATCTGCCCCATACTTTCGCATTTTTCGCATTCTTGTTGGCCAGATGCTGGGATTTTGCTGATTTGGATCATGTAGTAATGTGGTACCACACTGAAGCAGTCAATTAAACGTGGTCCCGATTAATATTTTAGAGGATAACGCCGGTTATGTCGGGGTTACGTCTGGTATTTGAAATCATGTGGCTCGTGCTTTCGCATTTTTCGCATACTTGTTGGCTAGATCCTGGGATTTTTTCTAGTCAGGATCACGTAGTAATGTGGCACCACACTGAAACAGTCAATTAAACCCGGTTGCGATTAATATTTTTGAGGATAACACCGGTTATATCTGGGTTACGTCTGGTATTAGCAATCATCTGGCTCATACTTTCGCATTTTTCGCATTCTTGTTGGCCAGATGCTGGGATTTTGCTGATTTGGATCATGTAGTAATATGGTACCACACTGAAGCAGTCAATTAAACGTGGTCCCGATTAATATTTTAGAGGATAACGCCGGTTATGTCGGGGTTACGTCTGGTATTTGCAAACATCTGCCTCATACTTTCGCATTTTTCGCTTACTTGAATGGCCGGATCCTGACCTTTTTCTGGTTTGGATCACGTAGTATTGTGGTACCACACAGAAACAGTCAATTAAACCTGATCCCGATTATTATTTTAGAGGATAACGCCGGTTATGGCTGGGTTTGTTCTGGTATTTGCAATCATCTGGCTCATACTTTCGCGTTTTTCGCTTACTTGAATGGCCGGATCCTGGGCTTTTTCTGGTTTGGATCACGTAGTAATGTGGTATCACACCGAAACAGTCAATTAAACCTGGTTCCGATTAATATTTTAGAGGATAACGCCGGTTATGTCTGGGTTAAGTCTGTGATTTTCCCTTATCTGGCTCCTACTCTCGCATTTTTCGCATACTTGTTGGCCAGATCCTGGGATTTTTTCTAGTCAGGATCACGTAGTAATGTGGCACTACACTGAAACAGTCAATTAAACCCGGTTGCGAATAATATTTTAGAGGATAACGCCG
Organism: Colletes latitarsis; assembly: GCF_051014445.1. NCBI lineage: Eukaryota > Metazoa > Arthropoda > Insecta > Hymenoptera > Colletidae > Colletes > Colletes latitarsis. Next base: position 1,258,140 of record NW_027488368.1, on the reverse strand, counting down.
TTTATGTCTGGGTTTGGTCTGGTATTTGCAATCACCTGACACATACTTTCGCATTTTTCGCTTACTTTAATGGCCCGATCCGGGGCTTTTTCTGGTTTGGATCACGTAGTAATGTGGTACCACGCCGAAATAGTAAATAAAACCTGTTTCCGATTAATATTTTAGAGGATAACACCGGTTATGTCTGGGTTACGTCTGGTATTTGACATCATCTAGCTTATACTTTCGCATTTTTCGCAAACTTGTTGGCCAGATGTAGGGTTTTTTCTAGTTAGGATCACGTACTAATGTGGTACCACACTGTAACAGTCAATAAAACCCGGTTTGGATCAATATTTTAGAGGATAACAACGGTTATGCCAGGATTACGTCTGGTATTTGACATCATCTAGCTCATACTTTCGCATTTTTCGCATACTCGAATGGCCAGATCCTGGCCTTTTTCAGGTTTGGATCACGTAGTAAGGTGGTACCACACTGAAACCGTCAATTAAACCTGGTTCCGATTAATATTTTAGAGGACAACACTGGTTAGGTTTGTGTTAGGTCTGGTATTTGCAAACATCTGCCTCATACTTTCGCATTTTTCGCTTACTTCGATGGCCCGATCCGGGGCTTTTTCTGGTTTGGATCACGTAGTAATGTGGTACCACGCCGAAATAGTAAATAAAACCTGTTTCCGATTAATATTTTAGAGGATAGCGCCGATTATGTCTGGGTTAGTTCTGGTATTTGTAATCATCTGGCTCATTCTTTCGCATTTTTCGAATATTTGAATGGCCAGATCCTGGCCTTTTTCAGGTTTGGATCACGTAATAAGGTGGTACCACACTGAAACCGTCAATTAAACCTGGTTCCGATTAATATTTTAGAGGACAACACTAGTTAGGTTTGTGTTAGGTCTGGTATTTGCAAACATCTGCCTCATACTTTCGCATTTTTCGCTTACTTTAATGGCCCGATCCGGGGCTTTTTCTGGTTTGGATCACGTAGTAATGTGGTACCACGCCGAAATAGTAAATAAAACCTGGTTTCGATTAATATTTTAGAGGGTAACGCCGGTTATGTCTGGGATAGGTCTGGTATTTGGCATCGCCAGGCTCATACCTTCGCATTTTTCGTATACTTGTTGACCAGATCCTTGGCTTTTTCTGGTTTGGATCACGTAGTAGTGTAGTACCACACTGAAACAGTCAATTAAACCTGGTTCCGAAAAATATTTTTCAGGATAACACCGGTTATGTCTGGGTTAAGTCTGGTATTTGCCATCATCTAGCCCATACTTTCGCATTTTTCGCATACTTGTTGATCAGATAGTGGGTTTTTTCTGGTTTGGATCACGTAGTAGTGTGGTACCACACTGAAACAGTCTATTAAACCCGGTTGCGATTAATATTATACAGGATAACGCCGGTTATGTCTGGGTTAGGTCTGGTATTTGGAATCATCTGCCTCATACTTTCGCATTTTTCGCATACTTGTTGACCATATCCTGGGTTTTTCTGGTTCGGATCACGTATTAATATGATGCCAGATTGAAATAGTCAATTCAACCTGGATTCGATCAATATTTAAGAGGATAACACCGGTTAGGTCTTGGATAGGTCTGGGATATGCCCTCATCTGGCTCATACTTTCGCATTTTTCGCATACTCGTTGGCCTGATCCTGGGTTTTGTCTGGTTTGGATCACGTAGCAATGTGGTACCACACTGAAACCGACAATTAAAGCTGGATTTGATCAATACCATAGAGGATAACACCGGTTAGGTTTCCGTGAGGTCTGGTATTTGCAATCATGTGCCTCATACTTTCGCATTTTTCGCATACTTGAATGGCCAGATCCTGGGCTTTCTCTGGTTTGGATCACGTAGTAAAGTCGTACCACACTGAAACAGTCTATTAAACCCTGTTGCGATTAATATTTTGGAGGATAACGCCGGTTATGTCTGGGTTTCTTCTGGTATTTATAATCATCTGGCTCGTACATTCGCATTTTTCGTATACTTGTTGGCCTGATCCTGGACTTTTTCTGGTTTGGATTACGTAGTAATGTGGTACCATACTGAAACAGTCAATTAAACCTGATTCCGATTAATATTTTAGAGGATAGCGCCGGTTATGTCTGGGTTAGTTCTGGTATTTGTAATCACCTGGCACATTCTTTCGCATTTTTCGAATATTTGAATGGCCAGATCCGGGGCTTTTTCTGGTTTGGATCACGTAGTAAAGTGGTACCACACTGAAGCAGTCTATTATACCCGGTTGTGATTAATATTATACAGGATAACGTCGGTTATGTCTGGGTTAGGTCTGGTATTTGGAATCATCTGCCTCATACTTTTGCATTTTTCGCATACTTGTTGACCATATCCTGGGTTTTTCTGGTTAGGATCATATCGTATTAATGTGGTGCCAGATTGAAATAGTCAATTCAACCTGGATTCGATCAATATGTGAGAGGATAACACCGGTTAGGTCTGGGTTAGGTCTGGGAACTGCCTTCATCTGGCTCATACTTTCGCATTTTTCGCATACTTGTTGGTCATATCCTGGCCTTTTTCTGGTTTCGATCAGGTAGTAATGTGGTACCAAACTGAACCAGGCAATTAAACCTGTTTCCGATTAATATTTTAGAGGATAGCGCTGGTTTTGTCTGGGTTAGTTCTGGTATTTGTAATCATCTGGCTCATACGTTCGTATTTTTCGTATACTTCTTGACCAGATCCTGGGTCTTTTCTGGTTTGGATCACGTAGTAATGTGGTACCACACCGAAATAGTAAATAAAACCTGGTTCCGATTAATATTTTATAGGATAAAGCCGGTTATGTCAGGGATAGGTCTGGTATTTGCCATCATGTAGCTCATACTTTCGCATTTTTCGCATACTTGACGGCCTGATCCTGGGCTTTTTCTGGTTTGGATCACATAGTAAGGTGCTACCACACTGAAACCGTCAATTAAACCTAGTTCCGATTAATATTTTAGAGGATAACACCGGTTATGTCTGGGTTAGTTCTGGTACTTGCAATCATCTGGCTCATACTATCGCAATTTTCGTAAACTTGTTGACCAGATCCTGGGTCTTTTCTAGTTTGGATCACGTAGCAATGTGGTACCACACTGAAACAGTCAATTAAACCTGTTTCCGATTAATATTTTAGAGGATAGCGCCGGTTATGTCTGGGTTAGTTCTGGTATTTGTAATCATCTGGCTCATTCTTTCGCATTTTTCGAATATTTGAATGGCCAGATCCTGGGCTTTTTCTGGTTTGGATCACGTAGTAAAGTGGTACCACACTGAAACAGTCTATTAAACCCGGTTGCGATTAATATTATACAGGATAACGCCGGTTATGTCTGGGTTAGGTCTGGTATTTGGCATCATCTGCCTCATACTTTTGCATTTTTCGCATTCTTGTTGACCATATCCTGGGTTTTTCTGGTTCGGATCACGTATTAATATGATGCCAGATTGAAATAGTCAATTCAACCTGGATTCGATCAATATTTAAGAGGATAACACCGGTTAGGTCTTGGTTAGGTCTGGGATCTGCCCTCATGTGGCTCATACTTTCGCATTTTTCGCATACTCGTTGGCCTGATCCTGGGTTTTGTCTGGTTTGGATCACGTATTAATGTGGTGCCAGATTGAAATAGTCAATTCAACCTGGATTCGATCAATATTTAAGAGGATAACACCGGTTAGGTCTTGGATAGGTCTGGGATATGCCCTCATCTGGCTCATACTTTCGCATTTTTCGCATACTCGTTGGCCTGATCCTGGGTTTTGTCTGGTTTGGATCACGTAGCAATGTGGTACCACACTGAAACCGACAATTAAAGCTGGATTTGATCAATACCATAGAGGATAACACCGGTTAGGTTTCCGTGAGGTCTGGTATTTGCAATCATGTGCCTCATACTTTCGCATTTTTCGCATACTTGAATGGCCAGATCCTGGGCTTTCTCTGGTTTGGATCACGTAGTAAAGTCGTACCACACTGAAACAGTCTATTAAACCCTGTTGCGATTAATATTTTGGAGGATAACGCCGGTTATGTCTGGGTTTCTTCTGGTATTTATAATCATCTGGCTCGTACATTCGCATTTTTCGTATACTTGTTGGCCTGATCCTGGACTTTTTCTGGTTTGGATTACGTAGTAATGTGGTACCATACTGAAACAGTCAATTAAACCTGATTCCGATTAATATTTTAGAGGATAGCGCCGGTTATGTCTGGGTTAGTTCTGGTATTTGTAATCATCTGGCACATTCTTTCGCATTTTTCGAATATTTGAATGGCCAGATCCGGGGCTTTTTCTGGTTTGGATCACGTAGTAAAGTGGTACCACACTGAAGCAGTCTATTATACCCGGTTGTGATTAATATTATACAGGATAACGTCGGTTATGTCTGGGTTAGGTCTGGTATTTGGAATCATCTGCCTCATACTTTTGCATTTTTCGCATACTTGTTGACCATATCCTGGGTTTTTCTGGTTAGGATCATATCGTATTAATGTGGTGCCAGATTGAAATAGTCAATTCAACCTGGATTCGATCAATATGTGAGAGGATAACACCGGTTAGGTCTGGGTTAGGTCTGGGAACTGCCTTCATCTGGCTCATACTTTCGCATTTTTCGCATACTTGTTGGTCATATCCTGGCCTTTTTCTGGTTTCGATCAGGTAGTAATGTGGTACCAAACTGAACCAGGCAATTAAACCTGTTTCCGATTAATATTTTAGAGGATAGCGCTGGTTTTGTCTGGGTTAGTTCTGGTATTTGTAATCATCTGGCTCATACGTTCGTATTTTTCGTATACTTCTTGACCAGATCCTGGGTCTTTTCTGGTTTGGATCACGTAGTAATGTGGTACCACACCGAAATAGTAAATAAAACCTGGTTCCGATTAATATTTTATAGGATAAAGCCGGTTATGTCTGGGATAGGTCTGGTATTTGCCATCATGTAGCTCATACTTTCGCATTTTTCGCATACTTGACGGCCTGATCCTGGGCTTTTTCTGGTTTGGATCACATAGTAAGGTGCTACCACACTGAAACCGTCAATTAAACCTAGTTCCGATTAATATTTTAGAGGATAACACCGGTTATGTCTGGGTTAGTTCTGGTACTTGCAATCATCTGGCTCATACTATCGCAATTTTCGTAAACTTGTTGACCAGATCCTGGGTCTTTTCTAGTTTGGATCACGTAGCAATGTGGTACCACACTGAAACAGTCAATTAAACCTGTTTCCGATTAATATTTTAGAGGATAGCGCCGGTTATGTCTGGGTTAGTTCTGGTATTTGTAATCATCTGGCTCATTCTTTCGCATTTTTCGAATATTTGAATGGCCAGATCCTGGGCTTTTTCTGGTTTGGATCACGTAGTAAAGTGGTACCACACTGAAACAGTCTATTAAACCCGGTTGCGATTAATATTATACAGGATAACGCCGGTTATGTCTGGGTTAGGTCTGGTATTTGGCATCATCTGCCTCATACTTTTGCATTTTTCGCATTCTTGTTGACCATATCCTGGGTTTTTCTGGTTCGGATCACGTATTAATATGATGCCAGATTCAAATAGTCAATTCAACCTGGATTCGAACAATATGTGAGAGGATAACACCGGTTAGGTCTGGGTTAGGTCTGGGAGCTGCCCTCATCTGGCTCATACTTTCGCATTTTTCGCATACTTGTTGACCAGATCCTGGCCTTTTCCTGGTTTAGATCACGTAGTAATGTGGTACCACACCGAAACAGTCAATTGAACATGATTCCGATTAGTATTTTAGAGGATAGCGCCGGTTATGTCTGGGTGAGTTCTGGTATTTGCCGTCATCTAGCTCATAGTTTCGCATTTTTCGCATACTTGAATGGCCAGATCCTGGGCTTTTTCAGGTTTGGATCACGTAGTAATGTGATACCACACTAAAGCAGTCAACTAAACCAGGTTTCGTTCAATATTTTAGAGGATAACACCGGTTAGGTCTGGGTTATGTCTGGTATTTGCAATCAGCTCCCTCATACTTTCGCATTTTTCGGATACTTGTTGGCCAGATCCTGGGTTCTTTTCAATAAAAGCTGGTTCCGATTAGTATTTTAGAGGATAACGCTGGTTATGTCTGGGTTAGTTCTGGTATTTGCAATCATCTGACTCGTACTTTCGCATTTTCCGCTTACTTTAATGGCCCGATCCGGGGCTTTTCCTGGTTTGGATCACGTAGTAATGTGGATCCACACAGGGACAGTCAATAAAACCTGGCCTCGATTAATATCTTAGAGGATAACGCATGTTAGGTCTGCGTTAGGTCTGGGATTTGCTCTCATCTGGCTCATACTTTCGCATTGTTCGCATACGTGTTGGCCAGATCCTGGGCTATTTCTGATTTGGATCACGTAGTAATGTGGTACCACAATGAAACAGTCGATTAAACCTGGTTTCGGTCAATATCTTAGAGGATAACGCTGGTTGGACTGGGTTTGGTCTGGGATTTGTCCAGATCTGGCTCATACTTTTGCGCTTTTTTGCATACTTGTTGGACAGATTCTGGGTTTTTCCTGGTTCGGATCACGTAGCTATGTGGTGCCGCACAGGGACAGTCAATAAAGCCAGGCCTCGATCAATATTTTAGGGGATAACGCATGTTAGGTCTGCGTTAGGTCTGGGATTTGCACTCATCTGGCTTATGCTTTCGCATTCTTCGCATACTTGTTGGCCTGATCCTGGGCTATTTCTGGTTTGGATCACGTAGTAATGTGGTTCCACAATGAAACAGTCGATTAAACCTGGACTCGATTAATATTTTAGAGGATAACGCCGGTTAGGACTATGTTTGCCCCCATCTGGCTCATACTTGCACATTTTTCGCATGCTTGTTAGCCTGATCCTGGCCTTTTTCTGGTTTGGATCACGTAGTAATGTGGATCCACACAGGGACAGTCAATAAAACCTGGCCTCGATTAATATCTTAGAGGATAACGCATGTTAGGTCTGCGTTAGGTCTGGGTTTTGCTCTCATCTGGCTCATACTTTCGCATTGTTCGCATACGTGTTGGCCAGATCCTGGACTATTTCTGGTTTGGATCACGTAGTAATGTGGTACCACAATGAAACAGTCGGTTAAACCTGGTTTCGGTCAATATCTTTGAGGATAACGCTGGTTAGGACTGGGTTTGGTCTGGGATTTGTCCTCATCTGGCTCATACTTTTGCGTTTTTTTGCATACTTGTTGGCCAGATTCTGGGTGTTTTCTGATTTGGATCACGTAATAATGTGGTACCGCTTAGGAACAGTTAATTAAACCTGGCCTCGATCAATATTTTAGAGGATAACACCGGTTAGGTCTGGGTTAGGTCTGGGATTTGCCCTCATCTGGCTCAGACTATCGCATTTTTCGCATACTTGTTGGCCAGATCCTGGGCTTTTTCAGGTTTGGAACACGTGGTAGTGTGGTACCACACTGGAACAGTCGATTAATCCTGGTCTCGATTAATATTTTAGAGGATAACGCAAATTAGGTCTGGGGTAGGTCTGGGATTTGCCCTTGTTACGTCGCTCGCACGACGTTTGATCTAGCATGTTTCCTATTACTATATTCTATAGTTTGTTAATTAAAATTAATATATTATTGTTCAGTTCAATATGTTCTCTTTTATTATAAATAATATAACGAATTTATATTAATGTTTTAGGCTTCTGATTTATATTCGGTATTGCGAATTAATATATTAATATTCTCTTTTATTATAAATTATATTCAGTATTGCGAATTAATATTAAAGTATTCTCTTTTATTATAAATAATATTCAGTATTGCGAATTAGTATTATAAGTATTCTCTATTATTATAAATAATTGCGAATTAACATTGTAGCGTTCTCTACCATTATAAATAATTGCGACTTAACATTGTAGCGTTCTCTATTATTATAAATAATATTCAGTATTATATATTTATACCAATATTTTTTGCATGATTAAAGAATGGAGGTACGCGTGAATTTGAATTGTTAAATAAGAATAGACGTATGTGAGAGTTTAAATTGTTTACTAAGAATGAAGGAACGCGAGGATTTTTATTATTAATTAAGAGTAGGAGAATTGTATTGCCAATCAGGGGCCAG